>NC_057818.1:45150000-46400000 GCF_910594005.1 Cervus elaphus
AAAGTGTTACAGCAGTTCCTGGGTTGGCATTGATGAACTCAGCTATACTCATCCTTATTGCTAGGCTGTGACTTAGGAAGAAGTCTCTTTGCTTTGATCATCTAGGGAAGTCAAGAGAACTAGTTGCTTCTAGTAGATTAGTGGTCCACTTGGAAGCTGCCAGAACACACTTGGTTCCTGATCGATGTTCCTGAAACTCGCCCATTGTTGGCACATATGTCTGAAGTGGACTTGCTCTATGCCCCAGTTCAGTTAGCCATCCAACCAACTCATCCTTTGTTGTCCCCTTCTGCCTTCAGTCTTTCCCAGCATCAAGGTCTTTTCCAATGAGCCAGTTCTTCCGCATCAGGTGGCCAAAGTATTGGAGTTTTTCAGCTTCAGCATCAGTCCTTCCAGTGAATATTCAGGGTTGGTTTTCTTTAGGATTGACTGGTTTGATCTTGCAGGCCAAGGAACTCTCAAGAGCCTTCTCTAACAACAGAGTTCAAAAGCATCAATTCTTTGGTGCTCAACTTTCTTTATAGTCCAACTTTCACATCCATACACGACTACTGGAAAAACAGTAACTTTGACTAGACGGGCCTTTGTCGGCAAAGTAATGTCTCTGCTTTTTAATATGCCATCTATGTTGGTCATAGCTTTTCTTCCAAGGAGCAAGTGTCTTTTAATTTCATGGCTGCAGTCACCATTTGCAGTGATTTTGGAGTCCCATAAAGTCTGTCACTGTTTACATTGTTTTCCCCCATCATTGTTCCCATTGTTTCCTATGACCCAGCAACATAGGCAAACTTACACCTCTTGTAATAAAAAGCAAAAATTTAAAAACGCAGAGAAATCAGGGAAGAAGAAACGTTGGCAGTGTTTCTAGTCATTGTGCCTTGCAGATGTGGTGAAGAACTCCCATTTTCCTTCGTAAAGTAGTGTAGCTAAGGACCAGAATCCATTTGAGTGTCTTGCAAGATATATTTAGCGAAATATTTTTATAGACCCTTTCATACTGGGAATACATTATTTGCATTCTGCATACAGAAGGAACTTTTTTTTGTTTTCCCTGCATGTAATTTAAATTCTAGCCAAAAATTTGAGAAATGTTTGAACTGCTTCACTAAATAAACAACTGGGTTGAACTACAGGTTTCTGAGGCTACTGTGTGCTTGCTTATATTTCTGAAGACAGTTATTTCCTGGTAACATTTTTTGGAAGTTTTGCTAAATGTATCTCATAAAAGCGTTTTTGTTTTGGCAACACCATGCAGCTTGCGTCATCTTAGTTCCCCAACCATAGACTGACCCAAGACCCTCAGCAGTTAAAGCACGGAGTCCTCACCATTGGACTGCCAGGGAATTCCCTATAACAGTTTTAAAAACCTTAAATCTTGCAACAAATGATAACTTACTACATAGGGAAAGATTGAGGAAAGATTATGTCAATACTAGAATATATAATGCTCCAAGAAGTTCCTCAGGATTTACTTTAGAAATCTCCCAGAGTTCTTTCTCAGAAGATCAGTCTCAGAAGATTGTGCACACCATCACTCACTCATTTTACAAACATACTGTTTTTCAGTCACTCAGTTGTGACCAACTCTTTGCGACCCCATGGACTGCATCATGCCAGTCTTCCCTGTACCTTACCAACTCCTGGAGCTTGCTTAAACTCCTGTCCATTGAGTCGGTAATGCCATCCAACCATCTCATCCTCTGTTGCCCCCTTCTGCCTTCAATCTTTCCCAGCATCAGGGTCTTTTCCAGTGAGTCTGCTCTTCGCATTAGGTGGCCAAAGTATTGGAGCTTCAGATAGTAAATGTATTGCATCCCTACTTTGCACTATGCTTCATTTAGAAAACCTTGCCAAATTTGCCAGTCTGATAGAAGTCTTTGAAAGTTGTAAGACACTAAGGGCTGGTGTACACAAAAACCTAACTTCTTACTGTAGCAATAGGTAGTGGGAGGAGGATCTGAGAACCCACATCCTTCGTGTTGCCAAGCTTTCCAGTTGGTCCTAGCGGCAGCTTCTAGCAGTACTGCAAGTCATCAACACCAGCTTCATGCTCAGTGTGATTCCAAAAGCTGTAGCATCCCCAAATAGCTCCTCCCCATGGAGCTGCAGACTGAGGTTTTTGCCCTGTAAAGTTAATGCATAAATTGCTATTCCTGAATGCAGGATAAGGTCCCAACCCTAATTCTCAGATTGGGAAACCAGCTGTCCATGGCTTTAGTTATCAATGCTTTGAAACTTCTGTACCCCTAGAGAGGCCTAAAGGGTGTCTAGGACCAAGGGAAGTTGGTGGACTCAATCTGGTAGGAAGAGTTGGACCTCAGAAAAGAGGGGATAGAAAAATCCCTTTGGGCATAACTCCCAGAGGACAGCCTCACAGTGGCTTAAGCAGAACATGCACCTTGGGTCTGGTGCAGTGTTTCTTTAGGATTGGCACACTGGTGCTGAGCTGGGAAGGGTCCATGTGTGCTTTAGGTGAAAGATTCTGCTCTCCCCAGGAAAACTTATTTTATAAAGGTAGACTGCTGCAAGCTGAGGGGAGGGAAAGAAATGTGGATCCCAGTGATTCTTAGATGTGGTGTTTGATTGCATGCCATCCCCTTCCCTCCTAACCCAAGTTACTTAGTCTACGTTTGATTGACATCTGAGTGTGTCCCAAGACAGAAAACTCCTGAATTGTGACCGTAGTTGTGCCGTTCTTAGTGACTCAGTCATGTCCGACTCTTTGTGACCCCATGAACTGTAGCCTGCCAAGCTCCTCTGTCCATGGGGATTCTCCAGGCAAGAATACTGGAGTGGGTTGCCATTTCCTTCTCCAGGGGATCTTCCCAAACCAGGGATTAAACCAAGTCTTCTGCACTGCAGGAGGATTCTTTACCATCTGAACCACCAGGAAAGCCCTTGGCGTCCAGAAAATACAGATACTACAGACAGATAAAGGGATCTTATGGAAGCTAGACTACAAGGAGAGATAATGGGATCTGTTAAAAAAAAAAAAAATCACTGTTAGTGCAGACAGTTTGGATAGGATCAGCCTTAGAAAAAAAGATGGCTCAGGATTTGGTGTGAGACTAGATTGAACATGTCCTGTTCTAGCCTTCTGAGTGTTGTTAGTTTGTCTCGACAGAAGATTGTAGTTAACTTGGGAGAATGATAGAACCAGAGACCCAGCAGTTCTATTGTGAAACTCTTCCAACAGTGGGATGCAGGCAGTAGTCATTGGAGCTAGCTCATTCTAGCTTTCAAGAGCTGACTATACCCATTTCTTTCCAACTCTGTTTAATGACAGCATATTGTCAGTTTAAAAGTTGATCATGGGGGGACTTCCCTCATGGTCCAGTGGTTAAGAATCTGCCTTCCAAGGCAGGAGATGTAGGTTTGATCCCTGTTCAGGAAACTAAGATCCTACATGCCATAGGGCAACCAATACCCAATGCAGCCAAAAATAAATATTTTAAAAAATAAAAAAATTGACCCTAGTGAAAGACTTCTCTAGTGGTCTAGTGGACTCCTCACTTACACTGCAGAGGATGGGGGTTAGAGCCCTGGTTGGCAAATTAAGAGCCCACATTCTGGGTTCAGTGGAAAAATTTATTTAAATAAAAAAATAAAATTGACCATGGTGTTATTGGCAAATGCTATAAATCAGGGGCCCTTCACTTCTCAGGCAGAAAGAGCCCGCTGAGATCAGACACACCTTTAGTGAGCATACAAAGGAAGATGGGGTCTGGGACACACATTCAGTTAATGTATAAATGAGAGCATACAATTTCAAATTCTACTTTGTATCCACTTCGTGGTATGATGGTAGGATTCCCCACAGTATTAAATATTTTAAAGGTATTTAATGAGTTTTCCACTTCATGGAAGTACTTTAATGTTGAACAGTGAATATTTATTTAAACAGGTTCTGGCCAATTAAAGAATAATTTTGTGTGATTTACTTTTCACCAGTCTGTTTTGGTATGTTTCTAAACAGGATCACTTAGAATAATGATAGCCACTGTTAGAACTCTGTAATATTTTCTACCTGTTCTGCTCAATTCAACATTATTGCCACTGCAGTAGTGATGGACACCAATTTTGGCCAACAGGTGTAGATCTCTATTTCAGATTTCCTCAAGGCTGGGCAGACATTGTGGAGGATATCTGGTTTTGTTCTGCCTTGTCTGATCATTTTCAGAATTGGCTTGTACCCCAGCAGTATTTTCCACTTTTCATAATGATTAGGAGCCTAGAGTGGACTGACTCCAGCAACTTTTTCATCTTTGCTGCCACCAGCTTCCTGTCTTAGATGTGGGATGTCCCCTAGCCAAGAACAGCTGCCAAGCCAAGATTGCCAGAAAGCAAACATATTTTAGGTTGTTTCTGTTCCAGTGTGTCCGTGGTTATCGTCATCTATCTATTTGAGTAAGAAAGTCCTTTAGCCGACCCTGGACTCCAATATATTATTTAAATATGGAAAGCTCTAAGTGGGCAGATAAGGGTGGAACTTAAGTTACCTTGGAGGGCAGAGCGCACCCTCTGAGCTCCAAAGGCTGGAGATTCTAGGACTGTACAGATTACATAAATAACGTGATAAACAGTTGTGCCTACACTGTCATCTGCGTTGGGACTACTTGCCCGGAATAGATTCTTGGAGCATTACTGCTTTCAAGAATGTTTTTGTTTGTGAGAATGTTAACACCAAATTGCTCTTTCTGACAGGAGGTACCAGCTTACACTCATTACCAGTAAAATACACACGTTTCCCCACAGTCTTGCCAATATTTCCATTTTTAGGTGGTAGATAATGTGATCAGTGGAATAGGATACCTTATTGTTGACAATTTATTTTCCTTTCGCAGAGTGGAAGATCATTTTTCACTAGAAGGCTCCTCTGGATTTTTTGCTCCCCACAAAGGGCTTGCCCCTACCTGTGCCTCCCTGCCACCCAGCCTGGGGAGTAGGGGTTGGAATTCTCCCAGCTCTGAGAGGTGGAAGGAGGGAGTAGCTGGGTCAGACACTGCTCCCCTGCCAGCTGAGAATGGGCCACAGCCAGCTTCTCAGCAACATTGAGGCCAGACGCCCTGGTCAGCCTACCCCAGTCCCTGGTCAGTCCCTACCCACGCTCCCTGTTCCCCGAAGCACTGCAGTTGCCTTTCTGGAATTCTCTGAGGAATGAAGCGCCTGGAAGTAAGAGAACTCTTCCACTCAAGCCTGTTTTCCGGGATCCATCAGGTCCTGACAGATAATGGTTTGCTTTTCTCCCCTACAAGCTGTTTCAAATGTGTGACAAGGACTTTGTAGCTTGTGTTTTGGGGGACAAAGCCCTAGTCAACTCTCCTTCCCCTCCCCCACCTTCTCCCCCGCCCCCCCCCGCCCCCCTGGTCAAGGCCGCATCCGGTCCCAGGATGTGCTTTCAAAAGTAGCATCTCCTTGGTGTCTCACCCCGTGGGCAGGTGCTGGAGAAAGGAGTCGTTCTCACATCTCTTGGTGACTGAACCTTGGGTCACAACTGAGGCTTCCCCGCCCACTGGCTTAGCCTGAGGCCTGTTTCTGGCCTTGGGCGCTTGTGACCAGTAACCAGGTTTGGAGACCAGTCTCCATCCAGCCTGCCGCAACTCCTAGTACAAGGCGCCTTCCCCATCACGCAGGTGGGGACACCCGGAACCAGTGCGCAGCCGCACGGCCCTGGGAGGGGCTGGGGTCTCGGGGTCAAGTCAGGCGGGACGCTGAGGGCGCAAACGCCAGAGACACTGCAAATGCGCAGTGGTCTCCAGTGTCCTGAGGTGGCCGGGTACAGTGCTTCTGCCTAAGGCCAAACTTGTCCGACCCAGCGCTTGAAACCGTGGCGGCGCTGGAAAATAAGATGGGGGAGGATGTGGGAAACGTCTGTCAACTGCTCATATTTCTCTGGCCTGGACTGGGGGAGCCGCCTCTTGCTCAGCCCGCTGGAATACGGGACCTTTCCAGCGGCCCGACGGTCGGGTCGCACGACGGAGGCCGGGCCCTCCCCGCGGCGCCACACACAGTTGGCCGCTCCTCCACTCGAGGGCCAGCTCCAAGCCGCACGGCCCGGCGGCCCAGCCCAGCCCCCGCGCCCCTCCGAGCTCCGGGCGAAGCGCGGACAACGCGGCTCCGCCGCCGCCACTCCCCCCACATTCCAGAGGCCGCAGCGCCGTCTCCTTCCTCGCATTCCTGCCCCCACAAAGGAGTCCCTCCGCCCCCCGCACGGCCGCGGGGAGGAGGGGAGGCGGCCCGGCGCCTCCGAGCGCACATTCCTCCGCCGCGCGCGCCACCGAGCGAAGCGCCGCGGCCCCCGGACCGCGCGTGGCCGGCGGAGCGACCCCGGGCCCGGCGCCGGCCCCGCCCCGCCCCGCGCCCAGGGGTCCCGGGGCGGGCTCCGGGCTTCGGGCGGACGATGCGGCGGCGCGGCCGGAGCGGCGGCGGGAAGCGGAGGCGGAGGTGACGCGCCGGGGCCGGCGGGCCGGGCCATGCAGCGCTCCCGGGCGGCCGCGGACGAGGCGGCTCTGCTCCTGGCCGGGCTGGCCCTGCGGGAGCTGGAGCCGGGCGGCGACTGTCCGGGCCGGGGTCGGCGGGGGCCGCGGCCCGGGCCGGCGGACGAAGCGGCCCAGGCGTTGGGCCGCAGGGGGCAGGGCGGCGGCGGCGGTGGCCCCGAGGCCGGGGTGGACGGACTGAGCCGCGGGGAGCGAGGCCCGCGGCGCGCGGCGGCCCCAGAGCTCAGCGCGCAGCCGGCGGGCAGCCCACGGGCCAGCCTGGCGGGCTCCGACGGCGGCGGCGGCAGCGGCAGCGCCCGCTCCAGCGGCATCAGTCTCGGCTACGACCAGCGCCACGGCAGCCCGCGCTCGGGCCGCTCGGACCCGCGCGCGGGCCCCGGGCCGCCGTCGGTGGGCAGCGCCCGCTCCAGCGTGTCCAGCCTCGGCTCCCGCGGCTCGGCTGGCGCCTACCCGGGCCTGCTCCTGCCCGGCGCCTGTCCCGCGCCGGCTCGCTCCCCGGAGCCCGCCGGGCCGGCCCCTTTCGCTCTGCCTTCGCTCCAGCTGCCCCCGGGCCGGGAGGGCGGCCCGAGCGCGGCGGAGCGGCGGCTGGAGGCGCTGACCCGAGAGCTGGAGCGGGCGCTGGAGGCGCGCACGGCGCGGGACTACTTCGGTGAGCGAGCTCGGCCGCGCCTCCCGCGCGCTTGGGCCCCGGGCCTCCGCTCTCCTCGTCGGGGGTCGAGGACGGCCTCCGGGTAGGCGGCCGGCTCGGTCGAGGAGAGCGCAGGGTGGGCCGGGATGCGAAAAGCGCGGCTCCCTCCCGTGGGGCTGGGGAGCCGGTGACGTTTGTTCCCGCAGATAGTGTGCGTGTGTTTGTGTGTGTGTGAACCACCAGGTCTGGGGCTTGTGTAGTACAGTGGCTTAGCGTGTGTGTGCGTGCGTGCGTGTGTGTGTGTGAACGAACTACCAGGTCTGGGGCTTGTGCAGGACAGTGGCTGAGACTCTGAGTCTCCGGGCCCGCAGTTCTGGCATCATCGGGATGCGTTGCTCCTGAGAGAAAAAGTCACGTTAATAGGCAGAATAAGCTATTCTCGAATAATTTCTTCTTAACCCTCGGTACTTGGCTTCAGCTCTTCGTACCCGGTGCTTTGTAATCAGCCGAAGCTGTTAGGCCCCCGCAGTCCCGGTGTCTCCCTTCCCTCAGCAGTACGGGCTGTGAACAGGGCAGGGAGGGAGGCGGCCGGCCAGATACCACCGGAGCCCACCTGACCTGAGGCTTTGATAATGGTGGCGGCTGGAGGTAGAGGCCGAGGGATGGAAGCCCACCCTGAGTGGGAGGAACTGAGCCGGTCTATCTGGACTGGGCTGCGTATATGGGATGTTTCCCAAGGGAACCCTACTTCACATTATTTGCAAAGATCATCAATCTCTGACAGCCTCCCTTGGCCAGTCTGACCTTGGCCCTTTGATCCCATCCTTTGGACAACTCTTGGGAGTCTTAGGCTGGAGGTTCTGAGAGGAGGCTTGGGGAGGGGCTTCCGTCCCTCCTTTACTGATAAGCAGGCACCTGGGTTTGGAGGGGGTGGTGGTTATCATGTCTGGGAATGATGCCCCTCCTGGGGTTTGTCTTTCATGCATTCATTCCAGCTGGCAGCTCTGGACTGCCCTGAACTGGATCTTGAGAGAGAAGGAGGTTGTAGATTACTAGGCAGTAGGGACATTCCAGCCAGAAGGAAAAATGTGGGCAGGAGGAAGCAAGTAAGGAAGTGGACGGTTCCATTAAGCTCCCAGGGCTGCAGCCCAAGAGGGGTCAGGTGGTCAAGGGAGTGTGTAGACCAGAGGGTTGTTCTGCCTTTGGGAGGGGACCTGTTCATCTTCGAGCATCATGGTGAGAATTTGTGGTCGGGTAGGTCCCATGGCTGCTGTCAGAAGGCCTGGGAGCAGGGTGGTGACTTAGGAAGCTGTTGTCTGTCATACCAGGTAGGTGCTAGGAGCAGAAGCTGAGTGCCTTCTGAAGAGAACAAGTTTCCAGCACTCTCTACTGGAGAAGCTACCCCTTTTTCCTGTCCCCACTCACTGCAGGGCCTGGGCAAGGGTGTGTTCTCTGGGCCTCTGAGTTTTTAAATTTCTTAATTATATATTTTTATTTTTAATTGGAGGATAATTGCTTTACAGTGTTGTGTTGGTTTTTGCCGTACAGCAGTGTGAGTCAGCCATAGGTATACACGTGTCCCCTTCCTCCTGAACCTCCTTCCCACCCCCACACCTTCGCATCTGTCTAGGTTGTCACAGAGCACCAGGTTGAGCTCCCTGTGTTATCCAGCAGCTTCCCATTATCTATCTGTTCTACATGTAGTAATGTATATGTTTCAGTGCTACTCTTTCGATTTGTTCTACCCTCTCCTTCTCTGGCTGGGTCCATAGGTCTGTACTCTGTGTCTGCGTCTCTATCCCTGCCCTTCTAATAGGTTCATCAGTACCATTTTTCTAGATTCCATATATATGAGTTAATATGTGATACTTGTTTTTCTCTTTTGACTTAACTTCACTCTGTATAACAGCCTCTAGATCCATCTACCTCATTGGAACTGGCTCAAATTCATTCCTTTTTATGACTGAGTAGTATTCCATTGTATATATGTAGCACAGTTCTCTATCCATTCATCTGTCGATGGACATCTAGGTAGCTTCCATGTCCTGGCTATTGGAAACAGTGCTGCAGTGAACATCACTCCTGAATTTTTGTGTGAAACTGAGGTGGCCAGACCTGGGCAAGTAGTGGGAGAAGTGAAGGGGCTAATGGGTCATCCTTTCTGAGGGCAACTGCTGTCACATGGGAGTGAGAGGTAACTGATGATATAGATCTTTGGGGTTTTTTTCCCCCCACACGGCATGGGGGAATCTTAATTCCCTGACTAAAGAATGAACCCACACCCTCTGCATTGGAAGCACTGAGTCTTAACTACTAGACTCCTGGGGGAAGTCCTGCTCTTTCTTTTTTAAGAGAAGTGAGATCTAGGTTACATTTTCCTGATTTTTAAAAAATATGAGCAGCTATTTACTTGAACTGCTAGTATCTTACTGCCTTTATTCCACCTTTTAGAGCTATAAATGCGGCAGTTTCATACACCTCAACTTGTATGAAAATAATGTAACATTTTACAACAGGAAGTCTGCAGGTAGCATAAGCTCAAGTGACCTCTGATAAACCTCACCCTCAGTGTGTCTCTTCCTCTCTGTCCATCCCTTTTTCTTGGCCCTAGAACCCACTCACCTCTTGGCCCTTCTCTGTATTTCATGAACATCTCTCCTGACCAGGTTCTGCTGTTATGAGCCAGCTAGCAGCTTCAGGATTTGCCTGAGGGTAAATCGTGGGTTTACTCCACACGCTGGATCTGCCTCAGCTCGGCTGTCTTCAGTTCTGACTGCAGCCTGTGTCTCACCAGTACCTCTGATTCCTCTAATCTCTGTCTGGCTCCGAGTCAGTGCTGCAGCCGCCTTTTCAGTTGCTGTGCTAGGCAACAGAGTCGTGGTCTTCATCCTCTTCAGGGTACCGCCTATCACCCTAAGCCTTGGTCAGCTCCCTCTTTTAGTCCCTGAACAGCCTGCCTCTGTCCTCGGTGTTTTTTTATCAAAGTGGTGCAAGCTCATATTAAAAAAATCGAAAGAGAACCAAAAAGCAAATAATAATAAGGTTATAACTTCTCCTCTTGCCCATCCTTCTGTTCTGCTCCCCAGGGGCAGCTGACTTCTGTCCCTTTCACTGAATATTTTGGTAACTTAGACAAAAACAAGGTCAGGTTTTCAGAGTTGATGGACAAGAATGAGGGTGTGAGGGTGGGTCATTTTCACTTTAGAAAGATAAGTCTGGCTGCAGTTTGCTGTAAGGAGACTGTTGAAACAGCAAGTGGAATGAGAATTGATGATGCTGAATCAGACCAGTGGGAGCGAGGGGAGGGAATGAAGTTTATAGTAGGAAACACAGAAACTGGATTCAGAGTTGGAGGTGAGAAAGGCAGGGTAGATCTGGATACTTCCCTAAACCTGGCTACACAAAAGTGCCGTTTCCTGAGCAGGAACCCAGAACTCTGTTCTGGGCCTGCGGTGGTCTGGGAGGTGGATCGGTGGCTCAGGAAAGGAATCTGGGCTGGGCAGGGTGCCAGGAGCCTCTTCAGGAGTGAGCAGTTGGGAGCAGATGGGACTTCCCCGGGGAAATGGGGTAAAGCCACGAGTGGAGACCTGCAGACACGGTGTGTTTGGCTTCCAAATTCTGAAAACATGAACGTTGATGATTTATTTCTGCGTGGAAAGTTTTCATACATAAATCCAGATTTCTAGCTTTTCTGGAAAAATCAGACTCTCTAGCAGGCCTGGTAGCTGTCAGTGGAGCCGATGGCCGTGACCTCCCCCAGCCATGCCTCTCTCCTCCATTCACCTGGGGCCTCATCAGCCACTTTTACATTCTTGCCTGGTTTGAGAGCATCTGCACTGACTGGCCCTTTCTTGGGGAGACTTAGGCATAGGAGGTCCAGGATTGAGCAAGGGAATACCCAGTAGAACTGGGAAAAGAGAACCAGAAAGCCAGGCGGGTGTAGGTCATATCCTGGGGACTTGAGAGGAGGGCCGCTGCTGGCAAGACCAGAAGAGGAAGTCCATAGAGCTCACCGTTAGGAAATGACGGGGTGTGGACTGAACTTTCTTTCTTGACTGGAGGGAGAGGGAGAATGGGGTAGCTGATGGAGGTTTTTTCAGATGGGAGAGGCTCAACCATGCTAAATGTTAAGCAGAGAGCTGTGCTCCTGCCAGAGGACTTAGAGTCCAGGGGACCCATCTTAGGCCCTTTGTGGCCTGGGAGACCTTGGGTGAGTCTGAGAGAGAAGCTCTGGTGTCTGGGTTGGCCACCTTCAGTCCAGGTCTCCAGGCGGGCTGGCCAGAGAGTCCCTTAAGCTCATGCTGGCCTTCGCCCTGGCATTGCTGGTCACCCCTCTCTTTACCACCCCTCCCTTGCCTGCTTAGCACCCCACACTAGGGTGGCCCCCAAGTCCACCTAGTTTTCCTTGCAGAGCAGCTTCCCTCCATTTTTTCCTTGAAACCTTTGCTCAGATATCACCTTGTCACTGGGGCCTTGTCTGACACCCTCTTTAAACTTTAAAAATCACACACTCAGTCATATTCCTGTTTGTTCTGGCCACACTGCGAGACATGTGTGATCTTAGTTCATCGACTGAGGATCAAACCTGTGCCCCCTGCATAAGAAGTGCAGTCTTAACCACTGGACGGTCAGGGAAGTCCCTAGATATATTCTTTTTTTTTTTTTTTAATTTGGACCATTTTCAAAGTTTTTATTAAATTGTTACAATGTTGCTTCTGTTTTATTTTTTGTTTATGTTTTATGTTGAGGGGGCAAGGCATGTGGGATCTTAGCTCCCCCACCAGGAATCGAATCCACACCCCCCTACACTGGAAGGCGAAGTCCCAACCACTGGACCGCCAGGGAGGAGCCCCTAGACATACTCTTAATCAGCCTTCTTTTCCTCCATAGCACTTTTTCCCACCTGAGATGTGACTTACCTGTTGTTTGTCTCCCTTCACTGGAATACAGGCTCCTTGGGGGTGGGAATTTGGTGCCTTGCAAAATCTCTGGCACTTAAACTATGCAGGGCATCAGTATCTCTGTGTGGACTGAACAAGAGATTAAACTGACATTATCATTCAATGAGGGAGGTGTGGCTGGGAGGGTCAGGGCTCCGCTCTCTTTGTGTGGTCTTCATTCTTTTTGGTTCATAGACGGCAGAAAGGAATTTCCCCCAGTCCGATAGCAGGTCAAGATGAAGGGGCTTAGAACAACTTTCTAGTCGTAAAGGTGTCCTTGTAATTTTGATGGCACAGACAGTGTCACTTAGCTCTGACTTGCCAGGTGCGCTGCTAAACTCTATGAATCCTCAGACAACGGTAGCAAACCCTAAGTAGTGGTACCCTTGTGTGTGTGTGTGTATGTATGTCTGTGTGGGTGTTAGTCGCTCAGTCATGTCTGACTCTTTGCGACCCCATGGACTGTAGCCTGCTAGGTTCCTTTGTCCATGGAATTTTCCAGGCAAGAATGCTGGAGTGGGTAGCCATTCCCTTCTCCAGGGGATCTTCCAGACCCAGGGATTGATTGGGTCTCCTGCATTGCAGGCAGATTCTTTACCATCTGAGCCACCAGGGAAGCCCTAATGGTACCCTTACTATCCCCATGTTAGCCGTTAGTAATGGGGCGATGGAGGACTCTGGAATTTCCCTTGCCCCAGATCCCATGACTGGGCAGCACGGGGACTGGGAGTCAGATGCATAGCTGTTCAAGTCCACAGTCATGGTGCTAACTGCTGCTCTCTCCTGCCTCTTCTTCCATAGGCATTTGCATCAAGTGTGGGCTTGGCATCTATGGAGCAAGGCAGGCATGCCAGGCGATGGGGAGCCTATATCATACTGATTGCTTCACCTGCAACTCCTGTGGTAGGTAACATTCTCCCCTTCCATCCCTCTTGCACTGTGAACCCCTTTGTGCCAAAGTTCCAGGCAGATGGATCACCCAGCTCTGGCCCAGGCTGGAGTGTGGAGGAGGCTGAGTCATGATGCCTTTCCTTCTGGCTTGGACTATTTGAGGGCCCTAGGCTCCTGAGAGATCTGCTGGACCCTGGGGGTGGGGATATGTGGGGACAGAGAAGAGCCTTTTGCTGGTCATAGGGAAAAGCTGCCCCTCTAACCCTTGTTTTTTGTCTTTTTTTTAAACGATTTATTTTTGGCTGCTTCAGTTCTCAGTTGTAGCATGTGGGGTCTTGTGGTGGGTGGGCTCTTCGTTGAGGTGCATGTGGTGCATGCGCTTCTCTTTGGTTGTGGCTTGTGGGCTCCAGAGCAGCAGGCTCAGTAGTTGTTGTGGTACATGGGTTTACTTGCCCCGAGGCATGTGGGATCTTAGTTCCCAGACCAGGGATCGAACTCGAATCCTCTGCATTGGAAGGCAGATTCTTAACCACTGGGCCCCCAGCAACGACCCAAGTTTTTTTTTTTTTTTTTTTGATGTGGACAGTTTTTAAACTCTTTATTGAATTTGTTACAATATTGCTTCTGTTTTATGTTTTGGTTTTTTTGGCCTCCATGCATGTGAGATCTTAGCTCCCCAACCAGGGATTGAACCCACATCTCCTGTGATGGAAGGGGAAGTCTTAACCACTGGACCACCAGGGAAGTCCTTGAGCCTTGTCTTTGGAACCTCTGTCCTTAGCAGGGTACTGATATCTCCTGGCTGCCTGGGTGGGGCTTGTGGAGCCAGTGATGTGCCTTCTGCCTGCCTATACACGGGCTAGTATTTTTTTCCCCGCAGTTTATTTTTTGTCCTGATTTTACACATGGTATAAAATATAAACATCATTTAACTTAAAGTTATAAAAAGTAACTATAATCCAACCAACCTAATAAATCTACATTCTTGATGTTCATATTGTTCTTTCATACTTTGCCCCTGAGCAGACATCTTTTATTTATTTACACAAAACATTTTAGTATTTTATATTATAAAAGTGTAATATGTGCCTAGTATTACGTCAAATAGTCCTGAGAAGCAATTTTTGCAATAGCAAAAAAGCACTTGTCTTCCTACCCCTGGTATCTCTCACTTGGTATTTTTTAGCAACTTCTTCTAGTAGACATCTCCATGTTCTAACAGTGCACACGGCTGTTTCTTGATGCATCAGTTTTAGAAATTATTTACTTGAGTTTTTTAACCATGTTTTACTTGAGTTTGCTGTGGTAAGTGAGGAATAGATTCTTTTTTTATAATTTTATTTCTTTATTTTTGGCTGTGCTTTGTTTGGGTCTTTCTTGCTGCATGGGCTTATCTCTAGTTGAGGCAAGCAGGGGCTACTCTCTATTGCAGTGTGTGGACTTCTCATTGCGATGACTTCTCTTGTGGAGCTTGAGCTCTAGGGCATGTGCGCTTCAATAGTAGCAACTCCCAGGCTCTAGAGCACAGACTTAGTTGCTCTGTGGCATGTGGAGTCTTTCTGGATCAGAGCTCGAACCTGTGTCTCCTGCATTGACAGGTGGACTCTTTACCACTGAGCCACCAGGGAAGCCCTCAGAATAGGGGCTGTTCTTATACTGACTGTTCTCCCTTCTCTCCTTCCATCTTCTCAGTATAGTCATCTTAAGTTGTGATTATATCAATAAACCAGGTTTATATTACTACATTATGTGACTTTATAAATGTTATTTACTGCAGAGCTAAGAATTACACTGTGATTATATCTTCTTTTTTCTGTAGTCATTTACTTTTCCTGGAGTTTTTTCTTCTTTAAACTTTTTTTTCTCCTTGCATTGTCTTGACTTTTATCTTTAGTTCTTTTTCCCCCCAGATGTTCCACTGTTGTAGGCATTCTTTTGAGTTCCCCTCTTAGGAGTCCCTGGCCTCTCTGTAGTCTGAGCCAGCTGTCCTCTGAACCCCTGTGGAGTGTTCATTCTGTACCTTCACGTGTATACTCTTTGGATTGAATCCACAGTCTCCACAAAGCTTTCAGCTGCAGGTAACAGGAAAACTGCTGAGGAGGCTTGAACTGTTAAGAATATTTCTTAACTCAGTGAACTGGGAGCCCAGAGATAGGACTGGCTTTAGGCTGGGAATGATCTAGTGGCCTCGGCCCTTTTGGCTTAGGCCAAAAGCTTGGCTGGGTTTCCCTTGTGTTTGGCTTTATCCTCAGGGCAACTTCTCTTATGAAATGTCTGAGGCAGCTTGAGACTTCCATTGCCACATCAATGGTCTGAAGAAAGAGTGGGCATTTCTTCTGGTCATGTTTTTGGGGTGGAGACACTTCTTTTCCAGAAAACACCTAGCAACAATCTTCTTGCATGTCATTGGCCAGATCATCTCACATGGATTCCTGAACCAACCCCTGTGGCTGGGGGGAGTGCTGTGATTTGATTGACTTTACTTGCCTGAGTATCCGAACCAATATAAGGGAAGAATTAGCTTTATACTAATCAGGCCCACCCATGGATAAGGGGGGTGAATTCAAGTTTCCCTTAAACACAGCAAGCTGTCTGAGGTAAGGCTGGATACTGAACACAACTTGGATAAGTAGGGAAGACTTGAAGCTGTGAAACCACCCAAAGAGTGTCCAGCGTTTTGCCTCAGTTATCTAAAGAAGGGCATGTGGGAGGTACATTTTCTGAATTCTGGTGTGTCTAAAATGCCTTTATTCTACCCTCACAATTTATAGTTGACTGAGAATAGACTTCCAAATTGGAAATAATTTTCTCTAAGCATTTTGTTTAGCATGTTGTTGTTTTTTTTTTTTTTTTTTTTGTCCTTTTGGCTGCACCACACGACATGTGGGATCTTAATTCCTCCACCAGGGGTGGAGTCCATGGCCCCCTGCAGGGGAAGTGTGGGGTCTTCACCACTGGACCACCATGGAAGTCCCGCACTAAGCATTTTGAAGTTGTAGATTTATCTTCCAGAAGCCATGGCTCCTGCTAAATTTTGATGCCATTCTGAGTCTCATTTTTGTGTGTGTGACCTGTTTTTTCCTTTTGAGAGTCTCAGGAAGACGGCTGTCATTGCTCTGGCTCTAATAGCCTCTGGAAAGGGCTGTGAACTGCACAGTTCCAGGCAGTGCCATTTACGTAGATGCAGCAGAAATGGTGCTCTTGAAGTCGGGCAGTGCAGCAGCTGAGCTCAGGGTACTTTATTTATGTTTGCTCTCGGCTTTGTGCCATTGGTTGTGCTGGGCACACACACAGAGTCCCGTCAGACTGGAGACTTGCCCTTCAGTTCTGGGAATTTTTTCTTGTACTATTTATTTTATTTACTCCTTTTTTTTCCCCTCTTGAATTAAATTCAGCAGTGTATGAATCAAGATAATATATTATAACCAAGTTGAGCCTATCTGAAGAATACTTGAGTATTCTTACACACTATACAGTAGAAAACTCATTAATGTAACTCACCTCGTTAACAAAGAAGAAAAACTTTATGATCGTCTCAATAGGAGTAGAACAAGAGGTCAATAAAATCTGACATTCACATTTTTAAAAATAACTTTTGTTTGTTTATTTTTGGCTGTTCTGGGTTTCATTGCTCGTGGTTGCTCTCGTTATTCTCGGCAAGTGGGGGCTACTCTCTGGTTGCAGCGTGGGCTTCTCATTGCAGATGCTTCTCTTACTGTGCAGCACAGGCTCTAGGGCACATGGGCTTCAGTAGTTGTGGCTCCTGGGCTCTAGAGCACAGGCTTAATAGTTGTGGCACCGGGGCTTAATTGCTTCTTGGCATGTGGGAACTTCCTGGATCAGGAATAGAACCCATGTCTCCTGCATTGGCAGGTGGATTCTTTACCACTGAGCCACGTGGGAAGCCCTGACATTCAGTTTTTTTTTTTTTTTTTTAAAGTTTGTATATTTGTTTTATTTTGACTACATCAGGTTTCAGTTGCAGCAGGCATGATGTTTCGTTGTGGTGCGTGGACTATCTAGTTGTGGTTCGAGGGCTTAGTTGCTCTGTGGCATGTGAGATCTTAGTTCCCCTATCAGGGATTGAACCCATGTCCCCTGGGTTGCAAGGCAGATTCTTAACCACTGGATCACCAGGGAAATTCCTGACATTTCAGATTTTAGCAAGTTAGAAATAAAAAGGAACTTTCTCAACCTGGTGAAAGTTGGTTACTAAAAATCTATGCAAACGTCACACTCAGTGGTGAAATATAAGAAAAATGGACCTTTAAAAGAGGAAAGGACAAAGCCTGCAATCATATCTTCTATTCAGCATTGTACTGGAAGTCCTAGTCGTTGAACTAAGATAAGAAATACACCATATTCATGTAAATATTTATGAATATATCCATATTCATGTACCATTGAACATGGGTATATTCAATAGTGTTGAGATGCCAGTTTTTTCAAATTGATCTATAATGCATTGTAATTCCACTTAAGCAGGTTTTCATGAATTTGCCAGGCTAATTCTATAATTTAAATGCAAGAGCCAAAGGCTAAGAATACTAAGATGATCTCGACAAAGAGTAAGTTGGGAAGCTTCTACTACCAGGTGTCAATGTATACTGTATAGTTGGATTAGTAATTTCATGCGGTATTGGGGCAAGGATGGACAAATAGACCACTGGAACAGAGTGGAGAGTTTAGAAACAGACCCATGTCTGTGTGAAAACTTGATTGATGATAGAGATGGCATTGCAGGTGGTTCTGGGAAAAGTGGTTATCCCTATAAAATAATGAAATTAAATCCAAGTGGATCAAGTACCAAAATGTGTAAAGAAAAACATTATAATTTTAGAAATAAGTATAGAAAATTACCTCTATCAATCTTTTGGTTAAGAAAGTTTTTTTTCCCACTCACAAAAATCACCACACTTAAGAAGAAGGGATTGACAAATTTGGCTACATTAGAGTTAAAAAACTGGATTTGTTAAAGAGACTGACTGTGAAGCATGTGGGAAAACAAACTGTATACTGCCACAATCATAACTTCCAAGGATCATTTTCCAGGGTATTTAAAATAGTTCACATATCAATTAGGAAAAAAGTACAGATGATTTAAAGTGTTCTTTTATAGCTTGATGGGTGTAGGTATGAGTTTTATTTGTCCAGGATTCATTTTGACTCCTGAATCTGAAAACTGTCAACATGAGAACAATCTTAGCTATTTTATGTTCAAAAATTTCCTTCTTTCCCATTGTTTCTATTATTTACTTATAAAATTCAAATTAGAAATATTAGTCTTTGTCATTCTATTCTACTTTTCTCTTAGCCATTCCTTCATATTATCCATATCTCCTCTCCCTTTGTTGCACTGTTTCACTTCTTCAGATCTGTCTTCCAGAATCAGGAGTCTAGATCAGTGAACTTTCTTGTCAGCTGTGTGTAGCTTTAGTAGGTGCTGGTGGTTACCATAGGAGACAAACCCAATTTATAATCCCACTGGCAGTGTATGAGAATTCCAGTTTTTCCTTATTCCTCCAAACACTTGGCATTGTCTTTTTAGCCATTCTGGTAGAGGTAGAGTGATATCTTTCTCTTTTTTAATAAATTTTTTACTTGGAGGAAGATTGCTTTTCAAAGTTGTGTTGGTTTCTGCCATACTGGAGTGATACGTTAGTGATTTTACTTTGAATTTCTCTGATGAATACTGATGATTCATACACTTTTTCATGTATTTGTTGGTCATTTGAATGCCTTTGTGTGTAAAGTACCTGTTGAGTCTTTTACCCATTTTATAAAAAATCAATTAATTTTTGGCCATACTGGGTTTTCATTGCTGCATGGGCTTCTCACTGCAGTGGCTTCTCTCGTGGAGCACAGGCTCTAGGGCACTTGGGTTCAGTACTTGCGGCTCTGGGGCTCCAGAGCACAGGCTCAGTAGCTGTGGTGCCCAGCTTAATTGCTCCATGGGGTGTTGGATTTTCCCGGACCAGGGGTCAGACCCGTGTCTCCGGCATTGGCAAGTGGATTCTTTACCACTAAACAACCAAGGAAGCCCCTTTTTGCCCATTTTTAAATTGGGTTGTTTGACTTTTTCTTCATGATTTCTAGGAATTCTTTATGCATCTTGGATAAAAGTTCTTTTGTTGGTTATATGTGTTGTAAATTCTTTTCCTCACCTATTCTTGCTTCATTACTTTCTCCTTTTTTGGCTGCACCTCTCGGCTTTTGGGATCTTAGTTCCCCACCCAGGGACAGAACTTGGGCCCTAGGCAGTGAAAGTGCAATTTTAACCACTGGACCACCAGGGTTTTCTAGTTTGTGATTGTGGAAGTCTGTCTGGGAATTCATTGAGGTGTGTTGTTGAAGGTGCATTCTCCTAGGGAATTTTTTTTTTCCCCACTTAACAATAGGACAGATTTTATTAGGGAATAATTCTCCAATAAAGTTGATACAGTTCTAAATTATGTTTTCCAGAAAACTTAAGGAATGTTTTAAATGTATGAGCAGGGGCAAATGTATATTTTCTGAGAATTCTTATTACTTATGGATTTGTATTCATGTAATGTGTTGCAGTACCATCATTATTCTTTTGATGCACAAATTGTCTCAAATTTGGCCAGAGAAGTCCCTTCCCACTGGCTCCTATGCTCTTTTGACATGTACCCACTTTTTTCTTTGAAGACTTCTTAACTCTGGCACAGGATATACTCGGTTTATCTTTGTTTTTGTTTTTAATTGAGTAAAATTTACATACTGCTTAGCAAACAGATCTTAAGTATATAGTTCAGAGATTTAGCATAAGTATGTACATTTATACAACTTACACCCCTAACAAAGATAATAGGAAAAAAACTGCAAGAAACTTCTGTCTTGTCCTTTCTCCAGTTGATCTCCATATGATTCCCCCATCATATCCTTTCAACCAGTGTTCCAATTTCTTTTTTGTTTTTTAATTTATTTTATTTTATTTTTTTTCAGTGTTCCAATTTCTGCCACCATACATTAGTTTTGTCTGTTCTAGAACTTCATTTAAATGCAATTAATATGTACTATTTTCTTTCTTTTTTTAAAGTTGTTCCCCCCCCCTTTTTTTTTGCTAAGCATTTTTGTTTTAAATCCATGTTGTTACATGTATCAGTAGTTCCATCCTTTGTATTACTGAGTAAGATTCTGTTGTATGAATATATACCACACTTTGTTTTTCCGTTTAACTGTTGGTAGATACTAGGTTGTGCTATGAACATTCTAGTACAGGTCATTTGTGGACAAATGTTTTCATTTCTCTTGGGTAAATTCCAGGGAATGGAATTTCTGGGTGGTAGGCTAAGTGTATGTTTAATTTCATAAGAGAATGTCAAACTGTTTTCCAAAGGGGCTGTATCATTTTAAACTCCTACTCGAAATGTAAGAGAGTTGGGTCATTCTACATATTAGCCAACAGCTGGTATTTTAGTCTGTTTAATTTTAGCCATTCTAATGGGTGTGAAGTGGTAGCTCACTGTGGTTTTAATATATATTTCCCTGAGAACTAATGAGGTTTAGGCATCTTTTTTCTTTTGTTTCTTGGCCATTTTTTTCTTCTTTTGTGAGGTCTATTCAAGTCTTTTGCCCTGGTTTTTTTTTTTTTTTTTTTAATAATTTTTAATTTTGTTTTTACTCCCTTTTTATTTTGTTTTTAAAAATTTTTTGGCCTTGCCATGTACCATATAGGATCTTAGTTCCCCACCCAGGGATTGAATCTGCAGCTCCTTCACTGGAAGCTTGAAGTCTCAACCACTGGACTGCCAGGGAAGTTCCTCTTTTGCTCAGTTTTTAAATTGGGAGTTGTCTTTTATTGTTTAGTTCTAGGAATATATATGGTAAAATTTCTTTTTAGATGTTTTGTGAATATTTTCTTCAGGGTTTTTTTGTTTGTTTGTTTTATGGTTATTATTTTTGTGACATAAATTTTTCTGTCTCCCTTTAAGTCATGAAGATAGTCTCCTTTGTTTTTTTCCAGAAGTTTTAGGTCTCTCATTTTTATGTTTAGGTTGATGACTATTTCATCTTCTGTATGGTATGAGGTATTGAGTCTTATTTTTTTTTTTCCATATGACTGTCTGGTTGTTTCAGCACCATGTACTGGAAGGACTTTTGCTTTCCCACTTGCATGTTTCTTGAAATATTTATGGGTCTGTTTTTGGACTCCATTCTGTTCCACTGATCTTTTTGTCTCTCCTTACCAGAATATTACAGTCTTGACTTCTGTAAATCTTAAAATAGATAATGTTAGTCTTCTTGTTTTGTTGATCTTTTCCAAGATTATTTTGGCTATTCTAGGTTCTCTGTGTTTCTATATAAATTAAAACATTGGAACATCAACTTCCACAAAAGAAAGAGTGCTGGGAACTTGATTGGGTGGCACTGAAATGTGCAGATCAATTGGGGCAGAATCAGTATGAGAACATTTGAAGCATGAAGATGGTTGTCAGGAACTGTGCAAGGTCTGAGATTTTTCTTTAGCCTGCCAGTGTTTCATGGGTGCTGGCTGAAGACACGACCCTCCTGGGGCAGATACTCACAGTATTGCAAGCAGCGTGAGCTTCACGTTTGCATTGGTTCTGTGTGTCCTCCTTAGTCCCACAGTAGTGATGTGGATACCAGGTGAGCGCTGCTTGTGCAGTGGGTCTGTATGTCATGGCTGAGGAACCCTGAGCTTAGGGAACCCCAGGATTTTATAATGGGCTGCCAGCAAAGCTGTCAGATTCTTCTCCCAGAGAAGCCCATTATCTTTATTAGATTGAACAGCAAACAGACTTGCCCTCTGCCGCAGAGGGAGATGCTGTCTCTGTCTTCTAAGCAGTTTGCTCCACAGATGTCCTGGATAATCTGGATATATTATCCTGGATATCCATCCTGGATACCCTGAAAGATAATCTGAAATGAAAGCTACCAGCCCTGTGTTTGAAAGATGTGTTAAGAATGGAAGCAGTCCAATGGAGAACTGTCTTCCAACAGTGGTCTCTATTTATTAGCTCTTTTACAGTTTTTTCCAGCAAGCTTTGGTTTTACTGAGTCAAATCAGACACATCTTTCATTAAACTTATTCCTTAGTATTTTATGGTTTTTCTTCAGATGCTATTATAAATGTATTTTTAAAATTGTAAGTTTATTTTCTAATCACTTGCTGCTAGATTATAAAAATATTTTTGGTTTTCATATACTGACCACCTTTACTACAACTTTGCTAAACACACTGATTAGTTTTAGTAGTTTTTTTTTGTATATTTCTTATGATTTTTCTATATAACAAAATTGTCATCTGTGTTTAAAGACAGTTTTTGCCTTTCCACTTTTTTTTAAGCAATAATTTTCAGTTCACTAGATGAAACACTTGCAACATCATCTGCAGGAATGCAAAATAAGCCACTTATAGCAAATGATAAGGATAATGGGCAAAAAGGAAAAAGCATACATTGGAAAAGAAGCTTCTCTTGAAATAAAAAATCAAACCATTATTATAAAGGAATTTACCAAGATCTGCTGTATTTCCCCCATCCCGTTTGCTGGAAGTCAACAAGAGCATCTAGCACTCTGTGTCCCTGTCAGAATCAGATCAGAGCATCCTAATGCAAAAACAAAAAAGAAAATCCCTAACCCCTCCCCCAAACCATAGAACTATAACTCCAGAGTTCAAATTCAAAAAGGAGAGTGCACTGTCTAGCACTTCTAGTATACTGTTGAATCCTAAGGGTAAAAGTGAAAAAAATATTTAACTGTTACGTCTGATGTTAGCTGTGGGGCTTTTGTAGATGTGCTTCATCAGGTGGAGGAGGTTCCCTCTTGTTCCTGGGTAGGGATTGTCATCTCCTGACTAATGGGAATGCCTCTCATAGCTGCTGGCGGGTCTGCTGGGGCTGTGGTTTGGATTTGACAAGTGTGCCTTTTTCTTTTAAAGTTTTTTTTTTTTCCAATTTATTTAAACTAAAAAAATATCACATCACTCATTTTTCTTATCCCCAACCCCCTGTGTCTTGGAACAGCCAAACTTTTCTCTGTATCTATGTTCTTGTGGTTTTTTTTTTTTTTAAAGATTCCCTGTATAAGAGCGGTCATAGTGTATTTCTGTTTCTTTGTCTGAGTTAGTTTCACTTAGGATATAATACCTTCCAGGTGCATACATGTTGTTGCAAATGACAAGATTTCATTTTCATTCTTTGTCATGGCTGAATTTAATAATAATATTCTAGTGTGTGTGTGTGTGACAGTTTCTTTATCCGTTGCATCCATCAGTGGATGCTTAGGTTGTGTTCATATCTTTGTTATTGTAAATAATGCTGTAGTGAACATAGAGATGCAGATAACATTTTGAATTAGTGTTTTCATTTTCTTTAGATAAATTCCCAGAAGGGGAATTGCTAGATCATATGTTAGTTCTATTTTTAATTTTTTGAGGAACCTCCATATTGTTTCCCACAGTGGTTGTCCCAATTGACATTACATTCCCACCAACAGTGTATAAGAGTTCCCTTTTTTCTACATATTAACCAGCGCTTGTTATTTCTTGTCTTATTGATAATAGCCATTCTAACGGATGTGAGGTCCTTTGTTGTAAATTGATCGACTATATATGTGTGTGTTTATTTCTGGGCTTGCTGTTCTGATTCATTGATCACTGTGTCTGCTTTTATGCCAACAGCATACTTTTTAATTACCATAGCTTTGTGATACAGTTTGAAATCAGGGAGCATGGTACCCCTAGCTCTGTTCTTTTTTCTCAAGGTTGCTGTGGCTGTTTGGGATCTTTTGTGTTTACATATAAGTTTTAGGATTATTTGTTCTATTTCTGTGAAAAATACCATTGGAATTTTGATAGGGATTGCACTGAATCGATAGATTGCTTTTGGTAGTATGGACATTTTAATAATACTGATCTTGCAGTCCATGAGCATAGAACATTTTTCCATTTGTTTGTGTCTTCTTCAGTTTCTTTTATTAATATCTTATAGTTTTCAATATACAGGTCTTTTACCTCCTTAGTTAAGTTTATTCCTAGATATTTTGTTCTTTTTGATACAATTATAAGTGGACTGTTTTCTTATTTTCTGTTCCTGATAGTTCATTATTAGTTAAAGCAACACAACACATTGTTGTGTGTTGATTTTGTATTCTGCAACTTTACTGAATTCATTTATTCTAACAGTTTTTGATGGAGTCTTTTGGATTTTCTGTATATTTCATCTGCAGATACTGATAGTTTCACTTTGTCCTTTCCAATCTGGATGCCTTTTATTTCTCTTTCTTGCCTAACTGCCCGGGCTAGGACTTGCAATAATACTGTGTTGAATAAAAGTGGTAAAAGTGGACATCCTTGTCTTGTTCCTGATCCTAGAGAAAAAACTTTTTAACTTTTCACCATTGTATATGACATTAGCATGGACTTCTTATATATGTCCTTTATTATGTTGAGGTATGTTCCCTCTGTACCCATTTTATTGAGAGTTCTTGTTATGAAAGGATATTAAATTTCATCAGATGCTTTTTCTGTATCTATTGAGATGATTACAGGATTTTTATCCTTTGTTTTGTTAATATGATGTATCATACTGACTGATTTGTGAATGTTGAACTATCCTGGCATCCTTGCAATAAAGGATACCTTTTTTTAATATATTGGGCTGCTTTACCTGGTGAGAGTTGTACTTCTAATGTTTTTAGCTTAAGAAATTTATTCTGCGAAGTCTGCTCTTAAAACAAATTTTTTTTTAAAATTATCAACTTCAATTTACATTTGATAAACAGGTCTTCACATATTTGTTACGACAACTTCTTACGACAATTTTGTCAACAACATATTCTTAATTTTTAAAAACTATTAATTAGTGTAATGATAATAACATAACATTAGAGGGAAATTTAAAAATTTGTCTGCAGTCCATTTCTCATCTGTTGGAGGAGGGTGCTGAGAAATGGTGGCAGAGACATCATCCCTGGTTCCAGTGGCCCAGGGACCCTCTTCTCTACCCTCATCCTTGCAGGGAGACGACTTCGTGGGAAGGCATTCTACAACGTGGGTGAGAAAGTGTACTGCCAGGAGGACTTCCTGGTGAGTCAAAGCTGTGCCCTGGCTGGTGCCTTGGGTGGGAGCAGGGGCAGGGACCCTCCTGAGTCTCATGGAGACCTGAGGCCAGGAGGTGGATGCTGGCTGGGCAGCGAGTGCCCCTTTGTCACATAACATCCTGGATCCTGTGTCCCCCTCCCAGTACTCCGGGTTCCAGCAAACGGCTGACAAGTGTAGCGTGTGTGGACACCTCATCATGGAGATGGTGAGAACCTCCCCCAGGCTCCTGGAGCCCCTCTGACATGCGCGCAGTCTGAGGACCCCACCCTTTCACCTGTTGGAGACCTGCCAGGGGCTCAGAGCCAGCGTGTCTTCTGGGGGCTGTGCTGAGCCTTCACCTGCACTGACCCTTCAGTGCCTCCTGCCCCCAGATCCTGCAGGCCCTCGGGAAGTCCTACCACCCAGGCTGCTTCCGATGCTCGGTATGCAATGAGTGCCTGGACGGGGTGCCCTTCACTGTGGACGTGGAGAACAACATCTACTGTGTCAGAGATTATCACACGTGAGTAGCCGGCGCTGTGGAGCAGTGTCACTCCCGTGGTTCCTCTGCCTCCCCTGGGAGCATTTTTCCAGCCTGCTTGTCTGTGTTCTCCATTCTTGGCCTGTTCACTTCCTGCCTCCACTGTGTGCTCAGTGGTTGAGCATGGATCTCTGCCTGGAGCCATCTGTCTCAGTCCTCTCTTCCCCTTGCCTTTGCCTACAGCCCCTTGCTCCTAGGGGTTTGAACTCCCGGATGCCCCACCTCGTGTGTCTCTGCTCCAGTGGCCAGGCTGGGACTTTTCTGCCTGGAATGGGAACTTGGGGTCTCTGCAGAGTCTTTTTCCTTCCTGTCTGGTACCCATGTGACTAGGCAATCCATTCTTCCTTGCTGTGGCTCCAGGCTCCGCTCTCAGACCTCTGGTCCTGTGCTGCTGCCTTGCATGGGGGTGGTGCTAGGCATTGGTTCCTGGTACTCAGTGTGGAGCCAGGCTTTGCAGGGTCTCAGCTAGGAGAGGCCCAAACCTGGACATTAAGGGGCAAAGACTCAGGAAGCATGAGGGAGAGGCCAGGGCAGAAGCCATCTGGAGGCGGTGATGGGCTGGAGGTGAATTGGGGAGCCACAGAAAAGGCCAGTGCTGAGAAAGCATGGCAGAGGATGCTCCTACCTCACTCTGTCCACACAAGGAGAGGGGGGCCTGTTGTTTGGGCCACATCATAGGCTACTATGGGTGGACCTGTCCTCATGCCCTTGACCTCCAGTCATTCAGCTGGTCACTTCTGGTTTCCTTTATTCCTCCAGGGTGTTTGCACCAAAATGTGCCTCCTGTGCCCGTCCTATCCTCCCTGCACAGGTAGGAACCACTCACCTGGAGATGATCAGGTGCCTGGCCCTGCTGGTCCTGCTCGGGTGGGCCCCAGGTCTTGAGCCCCGGTGGGAGGGACGAGCAGGTGCTCCTGCCCCATCGCCCTGTGGGCAGAAGGATGTGTATAGGAGGGGGACCACCCAGGGCGCACAGGGTGCAAGTGTTCCCGCATGAGTTAGAGGGACATGGTGACCCCTGCTTCTCAGCTGGCCCCCTGCCCCCTCAATGCCATTGCCCATCCATGTCAGGACTGTCCCCCAAATCCGTGAGCTTGCAGCGGAGTTGGTGGGAGGAGCAGATGAAGAGAAGGGTGCAGTCTGTGCAGGAAATGACCTTCGGGGGTGCGGCTCTCGGCACTGGGTTTCCTCACATGCTGGCTCTGTCCCAGCCTACCGTGTCTAGGGAAGCAGGACTGGCAGTGGTCTTTCCTGACTCCAAAGAACCGATGCCCATGTGGTGGCTCTCATCAGCAAGTGTGCATGCTGTCAGCTGCAGGTGTGGGAGGAAGCCTACGGCACACATACATCCATCGGTGTGCACCCACCAATGCCTGTTCCGGCCCCATGGAAGCACCCGTGTCAGTGCTCACACGGGTGTGAAAGCACAGCCCCCATGACAGGAGCACGTGTAGGTGTGTGCCCACCACATAGTTTGCTTCACACCCTGTTTCTTCTTCCAGGGCTGTGAGACAACCATCCGTGTGGTGTCCATGGACAGAGATTACCACGTGGAGTGCTACCACTGTGAGGTGAGCCCGGGTCCCCCATAGGGCTGGTGGCTGGGGCAGCCACCCTCCTACATACACCTCATCCTCCCTAGGTGTTCTACGGGCCTACCTCTTTTTAATATTTCTTTGGCTGCCCTGGGTCTTAGTTGCAGCAATGTCTAGTTCTCTGAACAAGGATCAGGCCCCCTGCATTGGTACCACAGAGTCTTAGCCACTGGACCACCAGGGAAGTCCCCCACTTCCTCTTTTATGGTTTTACTGCATGATGCCTATCCTCCCCTCAGTGAGCTCTCTCCCTCTGCCCCACGGCTCCCCCACCCACCCCCAGGATATAGTCTCTCTCAGCCCATTTCTCATTCAATCAAATTATTTCCTCAGGATGTACAGTGTCGGGGTGTTGTGGATATAGAGAATAAAGACAGTCTGTACCCTCCAGAGAGACAAGTACTCAGGCAGTATTTAACAGGGTCATCACTGCTATCAAGGGGAGTTTTCAGAGCACCTAGGATGCCTTGGAAAATCAAGGAAGACTTTCTGGGGGAGGTGACACTCAAGCTAAGACTTGAAAGATGAATCAGAGCTAGCCAAGGAGGCAGGGAGAAGGGCATTTCCAGGAAACGGAAGCAGAATTGCTAAGGTGTGAAGATGTGTTGTTTTGTGTCACTGGAGAAGTTGGCAGGATGATGAAAGGCCACTTGAACTGAGGAGCCTGCAGTTATCCTGAGGACAGTAGAGAAGGATTGAAAAAGGATGACATGATGTCATTGTGATTTTAGAAAGGGTATTCACCTTGCCATGCAGAGAATGAATGGAGAAGGACGGGGAAGGGGCTGGGGTTCCCTGAGGACACTGGTGGAGTGAAGGTTGTGACCCTGGGTTCCAGGAAGTAGACGGAGTGTTGGTTAGATAGTACAAGGGACTGGATTTGGTCAATGACTGGATGTGTGAATTTAGGGGTTGGGAGGTGACAGTGAGGACCCCAGGAGAATGAGAGAAGGTAAGAAGAGGAAGGCATAAAATGTTCTCACTTTTGGTAGCTAGAGACATCTGAACGGAGATATCCAGGAAGGAGGCGGATGTGCTGGAGTATGAAGACTCTGGTACAGGGGTAGGAGTTTGGGAGTCATTGGCATATATAGCTCTTTCCTCTCTGATACTCTGTCCTGTGGTTTCTAGTTGCATTTACCTCCCCAAATTCTCAATTAAAGGAGGCCAATAGGCTCTCTTTGAGTAGTCTGGAAAATCTTTCCAAGTAGTACAGTAAGATGGGGCAATTGTGGGACTTACTTTATTAGTTTCCCTTCCATCACTGGCCTGCCTTGCTAGGAGTTCTGAGTGTGAGAATCACTGTTTCGTATTTTTTTGCCCAGCCTTTTTCATTGTTAAAGGCAGAATGGGAATTCTAGTGCTTGCTACTGTCAGGGCCGGAAGCAAGACTCCCATCATGGTCAGGTACAAGGCTGCTGAAGCCAGGGGAGTAAATGGTCTTCCAGAGAGAACTGTAGAGGAAGGAGTCGGGGCTCAGGATAGCCCCGGGAGCTCCCAACATTCCAGGGATGCATACAGCCACACAGGAGGCCTAGAATGAGTGGCCTGATCTGACTGAAGAGGTAAGAGAAAAACCAAGGGTTGGGTTTCAGAGTCCCAGGGAAGAGCAGGTGTGTCAGTGAGAAATCTATATGAATCTAGGGTCCGTTTGGAACCAGGTTGTGTTGGTGGGGCCAAGTGACCCAAAAGGAATAGGAATCCTGTTGGGAGGATCAGGGAAGGTGGACTGGGAGCAGGCATGACCTGCGGAGGGCCCCCGGTCCTCTAGCAACAGCAGGAGGGCATCCTGCTCTGCTGTCTGGGGACTTGCCGGGTCCCCTTGGCATCACTAAGGACAGTCCTTAGGGGAAGCCTCATAATGAGAGTCCAGGAGCAGGTTAAGCTGTGGGCAGATCACAGCCAGTGCCTCAGGGCTGGGAGATGTGGTGCCGCTGTCTCTCTGGGGAGACCCCTGGACAGGAACTGGGGTCTCCAGGCCCCCTTCTTGTCCCCTCTCCCTGGTGTGTGGTGGTTAGTAGCAGGCCCAGTCAGGGGGCTGTGGCCAGACAGGACATCTGGGATCTGGGCTGTTTGGGACATGAGGCTCCTTGGCAGCAGTCCAGCTTTGTAATCTGGTGGGGGCAGGGCAAATATTAGTCTCAGGGCCTTTGGGTAACAAGTGTCAAACCTGCCAGGCTGGAGTTCAGCCCTGAGTGCAGTGAGTGTGACCAAAGGGGCCTCTTGGGGATAGGTGACAAAAGGAAGGAAAAAATTGTTCACCTGGTGCCTCACTGTAGCTCACAGCACACTATCTTCCATATCTGACCTTCACATTTCCTGTCATTTATTTAAACACGAATCACGTAGCTTGTTAAACAAGAGAAAATTAGCCCATAATATATCCTGCAGTGGTAAAATGGTAAGATAAGGGACATAAAACAAAACTCCTTGTTTACTTGATGTTTTCAGTTCTTCTGTTCCATTATCTCTTAAGGCCACTCAAGTAAGCCATTTGACCTTCTCCGTTTCCCAAGGTCACCAGTGACCCTCATGTGGGGATCCAGGAGACGATTCTCAGTTGTCACTGCCCTAAGCTTGCAGTAACTGTCCTAGACTCTTCTCCTCTCCTAGTCGCCCTCTTCACTGTGCCCTTAGGACAGGTTGTTTTTGCTTTGCCTCTTCTATTTTCCCCTGAAATCTGGGCTCTGGTTCTCTTCTTTCCTCTCATAAAGTTGGAGCTTCCACAGCTCAGCTGTTCTCTTCCCTTTCCTAGTTAACTGCACTCCCTGTGAGAAACTCCTGTGGCTTTGTAAGAACTGTCACATTTTTATGCTGATGCCCCCATTTACTGCCCAGCCCTGACTCCCAGACTCCAGGCTAGTGTCCAACTATCTCCGTCCTGACTGGCTCCTTTGGTTGTGTAGGAGGTTCTCCAAGTCGGGGTGTCCCAACACTGGGCTCCTGAGCCCCTCTCCCACAAAGAGTAAAGGCCAAAGTCCTCTAGAGGGTGGGCAGGGTCCTAACAGATTGCTGATGCGCCTCTCCCTTGCTTACCCTGGAGTCGGGGCTGTGTTCTTCCCTAGGACTGCGGGCTGCAGCTGAGCGGGGAGGATGGACGCCGCTGCTACCCCCTGGAGGGCCACCTGCTGTGTCGCCGATGCCACCTGCGGCGCCTCCGGCCCGGGCCACTTCCCTCACCTGCTGTGCATGTCACGGAGCTCTGAGCCGGGGCTGAGAGCCCGACCCTGGGGTTGTGTTTGTGCTTGCACGAGCCTGCGGTTTTGTGTGCGTCCCCATGCGTGCGTGGTTTTACGTAGAAGCGCGCATGTTTTTCTGCGCAGGCGCGTGTTTTCTGCGTTCGCGCGTGTTTTTCTGTGTAGGCACATTTTTGCGTGCACGCTAGCGACGCGCGACCCAGGTCAGTGCCAGAGCTTTGTGTCAGGGTGGGCGCGGCGGCGGGCTCCCACCCCACCCCACCCCTATACCCACCAGCCACCGAGCTGCTGTCCGAGGGGCCGGCCCCGCGGCGAAGCTATTAATATTTATTCACCGTCTGTGCCTCCTCAAGCCGCTTTTTTTCTTCCGGGCCCTGCCTGCTTCCCGCCCTTCCCCCCACCAGCGGCTTTCCCTTTCGGGACCCCCTGTGCCCGGTAGCCTCGTGGCGGGGCGGGGCGGGGGTAGGCTCCCAGACCGGCTCTGGGTCGCATAGCTGAAGATGGCCGTTACCACGTGCAGGGGTGCGGGATACACGGCCGCCGTCCTCCGACTGGCCTTGGGGCAGGAGCCAGTTTGCCTGAAGCGAAGGGGTCTGGGATCCCCTTCTAGAACGCCCGGGGGTTGGGTGTGGTTTGGCAGGCGGGGGTTTGGGGAAGGGCACGCCTATTTGTCTCCTAAGCGCCTTGCCTGCTGGTTGGGTGGAAAGGGTTCGTTGTTTGGGTGGGGTCGCTGGAGGGGGTGAGGAATGACCCTCCTCAGGGAGTAGGGCCTGCGAAGGACCCCAACCTTTGGCCTTTGGTCACTGCGGGTTTTGGTCACCCGGATTCCGATGGGTGTTTTCAGCCGTCATCTCGCCCTGGGCTCCTTTCCAAGCCCTCCCTTCCTCAGCCTCACGAAAAGAACGCCTTCTCACGCAGAATTCCAGTCACAAGTCTCGGTCAAGAGAGACCGCGAGGGGGCGCCCTGCCCACTTGTTGCAGGAAAGCACTGTGTATTAGGCTCCACGACAAAAAGCATATAAGTTGACTTAAATTAAGTTTTTCCTTTGAGAATATTTTCATTTTCTTTAAAAGAATATAGTTTTCTTTTAAAACCTTGGTCCACGGTTGTTATTTCTTAGGAGAATCACAAGCTCAAAAATGTCTAATTTGTATATCATACAGCTAGTGTTCAAGTGGTAAAAAAAAAAAAAATTGTAGTTTGACTTATGTTTTTGTATAAATTCCTCTGAAATCTCAGGCTTTTGACTAGCGTGGGGTTTTGTTTGTGTCAGTGTCTTGAGAGCGGTGACTGAAATGTGGTATGTGGAAATGTAGATTTTTCTTTTTTTTAATCCTCTGAAAGACACATCAGCATTGGGAAGCTTGGACTTCTCATTCATTCCTCCTGTTGGATTTGCACTGGAGGGTAGCCAGGGCAGGCCCCTGCGGCTGAGAGACCCCCTAATCAGGATAACCATCACAGTGATTTTCATGGAATACTTTAAGTCCACTTGTTCCTATGAGAACTGAACCATCTCCTCTTGACTACTGTTCTTATCAGGTGTGAGATGTAGGATCTCTGTTGTAGGATTATTCATCTGGGGGAGCCCAGCTGTAGGAAGTGAAGGTTGTCAGGAGTGCCCATGGGGATGGGTAGGAGGGGAAGTGGCAGCTATCAGGGTCCAGCTAGTCTGAGAACTGGAGCTGGGAGGCCCCCTAGTGGGCGGAGGGCGCAAGTACATGGTGAGTTTGGGGATTGTTATTTTAACACAGAGGTGTGTCTCCTGAGGAAGGGGCTTCAGAAGGATCAAAGTGGCTTCTTGGAGGAGCCGATCTCAGTGGGGCAGGTGAGAGTAAATTCCTGGGATGGGTGGCTGTTTCTGGGTTTCTCTTCCTTCTGAGCTGGGCTGCTTTTGCTTTCTAGCCCATTATTGCAAAGCTTTTCTGACTGCTTCCAGTGTCAAAGCTGCTTTGCCCTGGGTTTCTCCTTATTGCAAGTGCAGCTTGTGTCTTTTCTCTTCTTTTGTATCTGCTGTGGAGGTGATCCCCATCATTGCTTTCCACACCTGCTCTGTTTTGGTTACTACGCTCCCCCACACAGATGAACCAAGTCATCACAGCATGGAGCCCCCTTCGGGTTCATGTGCCAGACTTTATCAAAAGTCAGAGTCAAGAGAGTGCATCTCTAACTGCTCTTTCTCTTTGGGCTCCAAATACAGAAGCCCTGTATTGGCTTCTCCCATGGCTGGTGACTGCTACCATCCCTTTAGCCCCAGAGCCTTTGCACATGAAGGTCACTCTGCCTGGATCCACTCCCTGCCCAGTACTTTAATTCCTGATCAGAACCTGCCAATCTCAGCTACACAATTAAGCCAGGCTCCCAGGTATTAACATTTCACCAGACACCCAGAATTTAGGGCCCTGGTCTGTAAGCTCTTTTCTGGGAGAAGCATCTTCTAGTTCATTGTCAGGAGTTATGCTGACCTGATGGCTGTGGAACTGAGGAAGCAATATGAGAGTTAGACTCTGAGGCAGGTAGATCACCCGTGATCTTATAAGGCAGGGTGCCAAACCTACCTGCCCTTAGAATGTCTCCCCTGATGTTGATACCTGGTGACACCTCTAACTGTACTTTTGTTAGCTGCTGAACTTTCATCTACAGAGAGAATAAGAATTCTCTTGATGTACATCTCCTCACTAGAGGGTGGAGACACTCTCCAGGCCAGAGTCTGTCTGAGTTGTTCACTCTTGTCTTCACAGTGCCTGGCTTGTGGTTGTTACTGCAGCTTGAGCCAGACCGAGTCCTGACCTTTAGAGTCTCAATTGAGGACCTTTCCCTCACTGATTTGCACCAAGTACAACCTGAGTTGCCAAATGAAGGAGTCACAGGTGGGATAAAAGCACAAAAACAGGTTTCCACAAATACTATACATGCTGCACATCAAGTGTGTGTCCCAGGAAGTACACACACAGATGTGCCTTTGTGGCTGGAGACTCTTGAGTGCTGGGTCCACTGCTGTGTGTGTGTGTGTGTGTGTGTGTGTGTGTGTGTGTGTGTGAAAGAGAGAGAGGTAGGGAGGTTCGTTGAGGTGAGTGAGAAGGGGAGGAAGGGAGAGGAGAGGACGACATGAAGATTGGGAGGGAGATGAGAGAGGGGGTGTGAGATTGTGAGAGACACTGAGAGAACTAGATACTGTGAGGGATAGAGATGTTGAGAATACATTGTGAAAGAGATTGAATGAGAGTGACAAGAGATGGTGAGAGAGGAACATTGTGAGAGAGTTTGAGAGGGAGGTTCACTGTCTTGAGAGGATGAGAGAATGGTGGAGAGAAAGATTGAGAAAGGCATTGAGAGATGGAGTGAGCTAGAGGGGGAGAGGGATTGATTTAACTGAGGTGAACAGAACCTAGGGTCTTTTTCCTATAAGGCAGGGGGCCCTCAGGGCCTGGTGATTTGGAAATATTTGGATGACTTGGCCCATAAATAGATTCACCTTCTCTAAGTGACAAAGGCTGTGGTGTGTGTGTACGTGATGTTGGGCTGGGCTGGTCTCTTGGAGGTGGGTCTTGACCATGGTGTGCCTACATGGCAGAGTAGGAGGAAATGGTGCTCACTTCTCCTGGTCAGTGCTCCCTGCCTCTCTTTGGCCAGGAAACAAAGATGAGAGCTTGCTGAACTGTAGATAAACTTTTGAGTGTCTCCTGTAGGCTTATTCTGGGTCCTAGAAGGGAATAATGGGCAGTTGGGGTAATTATTTATGGGACCTGGGAGGGTCTGGCATAGGAATCCACAGTGGCAGAAGTCTGGAGAGCAAGATGGGAGGAGGAATGACTTGGAGTCAGTGGGCTGATCCTGGGGTGGGGGTCATCAGCAGTTGAGTGGGGTGATGAGTGAGGCTGTGCTCAACCACCGTCTCCTACCACCTCAGTTCCCATCCCTAAGGCTGGTCTTCTTATAGCCAATACCCCCCTGGGAGGAAGGCAAAAAGGTGAGAGTAGGCTCAGTCTTGGGGGGCTTCAGGAGGGCCTTGGGTTGGGATCTGAGGACAGGTCTTGGGGTGGGGGCAGCACCCATGTTGTTGATGACCTTCCAGCCAGCAGCTTGGAGGACCTGCCCGTGTGTGGTGCATGGACTTCAGGCCTGCATGTGCCTGGAGTGGGTGTGTGGGTGCCTGGCTGGGAGAGGGGTGCGCATGCTCTGGGGACTCAGTGACTGCTGGGAGCAGGCCTGGGTTGGGGGTTCTGAAATGGAAGGGCGCACATGACCTGGGGTGGACAGGAGGAGGCTCTTCCTCAGCTATCCCAGGAGTAATTCTGTGCGGCACCATGTCCTGGAGTAGCAGACTGGTCTGAAGCTACAAGTGCTTATGAAGTTCCTGGAGACAGAGCCCATGAAGTGTCTTGGAGCTTGGAGAACTGGGGGAACACAGCTGGAGTGGCAGATGCTTCCCTCTCCCATCTTCCTGCTCTGGCCCTGAGGACGCAGCTGGGCTGCCTTCTCTAACCCTGGGGGAGTGTGTCACAGGTGGGCCCTTTGCTATCCTGCAAGGAGGGTCACCACAGAGGGCAGAGCAGGCCTGGGTGTCTCCCCAGGGACACCAGGGCCCTCAGGTCTCCCTGGGCTGCAGGGACTATGGCCCTGAAACATCTCGCACTTAGATGGGAATCACTTAGCATCGGTGTTGTTGTGCCTGTCACATACACATTTGTCCATCACTATCTGCTCACCTGTTGCTCCCAACGTCCTACACTAGTGCACACCCTCCTCCACCTGTGCTGTGCAGGTATTCCTGCTCATGTCTCACACACACCTGTGCTGCCCACTGGTTACAGGACGGTCCCACAAACTCTACCTTACCTTCCTGAAGTTACCTGCCACACACTTGTCACTGGCACCCGTGTGACCCAGCTGACTCACTCCTCTATGATAGTGTCTGGGCCATCAGTGCTTCATCCATGGTTGGCCTTGCGGACACCGAGGGTGGGACTCAAACCCAGGAAGAGGCATTTCACTGGCCTGATGTTTACTCACCCTCCTTCAACCCCAGATTGCTTTGGGAACTTCCTCTTCCATCTGAGCAACAGTACTGGAGGATTGCCAGGCCTCTTCAGTTGGGCTCTGCCTGGCCTGTGGTCTGGTGTGGTCATGTTCCTGAGCTGTGTGGGTCTCAGCCAGGGGCTGCTATCCTTGCAGACATGTGGGGCCTTTTGAGGCTTGACCTATCCCCAAGCCACCCCTCCTTGTCTCCCTGCCCAGCTTGGCTCAGCTCTCTCCTTTCACATATGCGCATTCTGGTCCCCTGCCACACCTGAGTCACTTCTGACCCTGGAAATGGGGGAATCACTGACCCTGGTGAGAAGGTCTCCCTCCAGCGTGGGAATAAGCTTTCATGGGGATGAAGGGAGTCCTATTGCCAGATGGTGGGGAGTCTTCAAAGAGGCAGAGAGCTGTGTCCATGATGGAGGAGGTCAAACTGACGAGGCCTGTACCATGCAGACTGGGACCCTGTTTCTTGCGGGGTTAGGAGCCTCTCATGTGGGTGAGGAAAGTCCTAAGGGAAGATCACGGAGCCCTGGGTGGGAGTCAGGATATCTCACTGCAACATGTCAGTGGGAAGATTGCATTTAGCTCTGATGTGGACTGACCCACCCTCCCTTCATCTCCTTTCTTCCTCCCTTCTTTTTAAAAAATATTTAAATACTTGATTATATTTCATATGACTGGAGAAAAAATACCTTGTTGGCTTTGGGACTGAGCAACTGGGTGTATGTTTTCCATTTTCCTGAAGGTTAGGACAGGCTCGTGTGGGAGCGTAAAGAGAAAATTCTGTTTTACTCTTTAGAGATGTCTGCTGTGTGGAGCAAGCTGGTGGAGTTTGGAGCTCAGGGAAGATGAAGTCAGGGCAGGAGATACACATTTTGTAACTATGCGTTTATAAAGATATTTGAAGTTGTGGATGAGATCATGTGGAAGGATGCTGAGATCAGAAAGGAGAGGAGGGCCAAATCTGAGCTCTGGGCTCATTTTTCCCTCAGCAAAGGGGATGGAGCAGGGGGTGCTAGTGATGTGGGTGGGCATGGGGAGGGGGTGGTTGAAGGTGGCATCAGAGAAGCCATGGGGGAAGAGGGCAGAGAGAGGAGGACAGGAGGCTGCTGAAGGAGTTCAGACCTTGAACAAGTTGTTTCAGAGCTGCAGTGGGGGAGACATAGATCTGAGCTCCTAGAGATGAAGAAAGGGAAGGAAAAGGAGGCAGCCAGCTCCCCCAGCTATATGGGCTGGAGGTGCAGCAGCGGTAGGATTTGGGTCAGGGCAAGTCCTTATAGGATGCTGAGGCCTGTTTGAGGCTCCCTGCCCACATCTCTCAAGAGCATGTACACTCCATGTGGGCATTCCCTGGGTTGTCTTTCCCACCGGACCCTGGTCCACATGGGGGCAGGGTCTGTGACTTCAGTGGTCACAGCTGTGTCAACTAGGAGCCCAGCATCCAGCTCCTAACGTGCTGGTGAATGTTGGTTAAGGGCCAGTACTTGTAAAGCACTCAGGATGCTAACAGGTGAGTAATAAATACTCAGTAAAAGTGCATAACTGTTGACTGCCGGCCAGGAAGTAGCTGAAGACAGAGTGGTTCTGGAGGTCTTGCTCCAGATCCTGATGGATAGAGCAGCACCATGCAGGCCAGCTTTATGTGCCGGCACTGCAGCCAGCCCCTGAAACTGGACTGTGTCACCACCCAGGAATCCACTGCTCCATTACTGCCCCCAGCCGAGGTCAAACTGGGAGGGAAGTAGGAAGGGACTAACTCAGGAGAGGGGCCATTTATCAACCCCTGTCAGAATGTGTCTCACACATTCATCCCCCAGCCTGGTTGATGTCTGCAGAAAGTGCCAACAGCTTCACTCTGATTGGGAGGTGTCTGACACAGCCCCAGGGAGAACATTAGCTAAAAAGTAAAATCACTGGAGGCTTTCTGACTTCCTGTCAGGGCAAACAGGTGTGGGTCACCACTGGGTGAGGGAGGCACAGACTGTTTTGGGCCAGCTGGACACTCAGCTCAACCTCCCTGAAGACAAGTGATAGAGCTGCAAATGCTGTTTGGAGATCTCAGAGCAAATGAATGAAGATGATGGTTAACAGCTACACATGGAGCTAAAGGAACTGGCCTTGGGGGAGAAGAGGCTGATTAAGAGCTGAAAGAAAAGAACTTCAAGGTAGCGGCAGGATATCTTAAGTGTGTCCAGGCTGAGGCTGAGACTAGACCAGGGGAAGCTCAGTATCGCAACACACTGAACTTAAACAGTGACAGCTGGAAGGCGATGATGAGCTGAAGGGTGTAGAAAACCAGATGCCTTATGTTTCTGGAGAATGAAACAAGCTGAATGCTGCTGGGAGCTGGACGGTGTTGCTACCAGTGCCCTGGCCAATAGGATGGGTTTGAAGTTTTAGAGGTTTTGGTGTGTTCCCTGTGGAGTCTGAAGTCTCAGACAGATGTAAGGAGCTGCTGATACAGTGGTCTGGGGTCTGTGTTTTATCTAAAGGAACAGCAGGTTTCCTGGGCTGTGTGCAGCAGTTCGCAGAAGAGGCTGAGAAAGAGGACTTCCTTACAGGTTGGATGTGAGAGGGCAAGATGGAAGACAGAGGAGACAGTGGTGGCTCCAATTCTGTCAAACCCAGTTCAGCTCTGAGGAACAGTGGATGGAAACTCTGATACTGTTGAATGTTAAGTAGGGCCTTGCTTGGGTAGCCTCAAAGTTTCATAATAAATGAACTCCTTTTTTTCCTCATGAAGATACTTGCCTTAAAGACGTAAGTTTTTTGTTTTGTTTGCAAAAAAAGTTCTAAATTAAATTCAGGTCATGTCAAACAGCACATGTTTACAGTACCAAAAAAAAAAAAAAAACACCAAAAAACCCAGGAAAAGCCACTGTATTTTAAAATATCCATTGATAGTTTCCAGAACTAGAACAGGCCATGTACAGTGACTAGCCCATGTCATAATTTTGACTTGTAACCCCATGCCTTCCTTTTCAAACTCTTATCTTCAAAGTGTCCAGCTTAAGTGTGCTTGTATTTTTTTTTTTAAGCCTCAGTTGAATTGAGATTGGTGTGTTTTCACTGGATTTTATCTCTCTCAACTTCCTGTACTCAAAATATGAAATAGAAATTTTTATCTCCACTGAGATGATTAAATGTGTAAGCTACACAGTTGGATAATGTGAGAAAATGACAACATTATATAAGCTGTGTCTGGTCACCATATGATGTGATTGAAAGTTTGTACTGTAACACATTTCTCTTGGTACTAGGTTCTAATACCGAATAGCCACTCGCTGTGTGTTAGAGATATGAAATGGTGTTGGATACCGTTTCCCACCCTGAGTCACGTGGCCATTTTGAGTCTTTTCCCCGTCCTTCTTCTGCTGCTGGGCCTCATCTTGCCCCACAGTGCTGCTCTGAACCTCCTTGCCTATTCCAGTTGTCTCCCTTCCCACTCTGCTCAGGGCTGGGTATGACCGTCCCCCACCCTTCATCAAGAGGAAGAGTGGGCTCAGTTCCTCCTCCTCTGAAGGGAACTCATTGGCTTGCAGCAGCCCTGGCCACCTCCTTGCCAGGGTCGTAGGGAGCATGGCTTGAAAGCTTGTTCATGCTGTCCCCACTCTAAAGATGCTCCCTAGACCTAGAGCCCTTTCCTTTTCTTCTTGTCCTTTTAAAAATTTTATATCAAGACATATATGTGCAGTGAAGCTAGAAAACATGTTCAGTTTGAAGGAAAGAACACGTGGCAGCCGATCTGTTTCCTAGTGAAAGATTGCTGCTGTGAGCCGTGAGTTTCGTCAGGATTCGTGACCTCTGGAGGAGAGGATTTTGTCCTAGGGTCAGAGACAAGGCTTGACTACTTGGAGCTTTTTGTGTATCAAAGTTTTATTAAAATATAGAGATAGGGAAAGCTTCTGACATAGACATCAGAAGGGGACAGAAAGAGTGCCTCCTTGCTAGTTTTTAGCAAGGTGTTTTATGTCTGTTCAGTTCAGTTCAGTCGCTCAGTCGTGTCCAACTCTTTGTGACCCCATGAATCGCAGCACACCAGGCCTCCCTGTCTATCACCAACTCCCGGAGTTTACTCAAACTCGTGCCCGTTGAGTCAGTGATGCCATCCAGCCATCTCATCCTCTGTTGTCCCCTTCTCCTCCTGCCCCCGATCCTTCCCAGCATCAGGGTCTTTTCCAATGAGTCAACTCTTCGCATGAGGTGGCCAAAGTATTGGAGTTTCATCTTCAGCATCAGTCCTTCCAATGAACACCCAGGACTGATCTCCTTTAGGATGGACTGGTTGGATCTCCTTGCAGTCCAAGGGACTCTCAAGAGTCTTCTCCAACACCATAGTTCAAAAGCATCAATGTTTTGGTGCTCAGCTTTACTCACAGTCCAACTCTCACATCCATACATGACCACTGGAAAAAAGCCATTAATCAGATAATGAGAGACACCTCAAGGCTGAGGGAGTTTCATCAGGCCTCTCTTTCACAATATGCATTTTTGAGATGGGATGGCACAAGGTATGTCATCCCCTGGCCATAAAGCAATTGACAGAATACTGGTTTGTTGAGCCATTATCAGCCTAAGGTTTGAGGAAAGAAAAAGTCTCAGGTGGAACATTTTGAAGAAAGGCAGATTCCAAAGTAAATACATAGTTTCATTAGCATAGCTTAGGAAAAGCATTTCCATAAGAAAAACACATTGGTTAGCTCAAGGCAGAACCAGGCAGAAGCCTCTTTTAATTTTGTGTAAAGAAGGAAAAAAAACACTTGCCACTTGCAGTTTATTTCCTCCTGCCGCTTGGGGACCCCTGGCCTTGCTGCCTGTTACCCTCTCAGTCCCCCCTTTTCTTTTAGGAGAATTATGTTGCTTAGGGAAGGGGCGACATTCTCATTCCATAACTGCTTCTAAGCTGACAAGGGGCGTTGTTCCTAAATTTGTGAGGCAGCATATTGTCCTAACCCTCCTATTAAGGATCTCTGATCCAGAGGCCCCAAGTAGTAGTTGGAGGAAGCTGTGGCACTCATAGGAGTTTGGACAAACATTTGTAACTTAAAAGCCTTCATGTGGTGGCTAGAAACAAATCCAGTTACACAGTTACAGATGCAGGGAGCAAACAGCAAAAACAGAACAATCAGAATTACTACAATTAAGATAGTTTTCCACCATGGGCAACTAGTTAACATCTCCCAAAGTGAAGCAACTGAGGCTTCAGAATACCCATAGCCTGAATTATCTTGTTCATGTATTTAGTAAAGTGAGTGACATTAGGGCTTATTGTAAATAATGGCACAAGTTCCTCCTTGTGTGACTATTAGAATATCTAAGGTCAATCTGTTGTTCAGCATTAAGGGCTGAAATAGCTTTTTGAGAATCTTGTAAGGTTTGTTGAGTAAAGTTAGAGCATCAACTCATAGCATAATGTCTGTAGTTCCCTTAGCGGGAACGAATATTGCAGCCAAATAATCATACCAATGAAATGCAGACCTTGTCCAATGAGTTCTAAGGTGTGGTAAATTAGCAGGCTTCTCTGGAAGCTCTGAAAATATGAAAGTGAAAGTGAAGTCACTCAGTCCTGTCCGACTCTTTCCGACCCCATGGACTGTAGCCCACCAGGCTCCTCCATCCATGGAATTTTCTAGGCAAGAGTACTGGAGTAAGTTGCCATTTCCTTCTCCAGGGGATCTTCCCAACCCGGCGATCAAACCCAGGTCTCCCGCATTGTAGGCAGACGCTTTACCGTCTGAGCCACCAGGGAATCCCCTGAAAATAGGAAGGCATGAGTAAAAGCTAGACCTAGGGTTCTTATCCCTATCCAGCCTGGGGGAAGCCACGCCCACAGGTAGGAGCCACATATCCATTAGGTCCCACTTGGAGCAAGCCAGTGTGGCTGAGGGGTCGATCAGTGCCTGGCCAGGCAGAAGGAGGACCTGTACTGGGGTTGAAAAACACAGGAATGACTACATGCATATTTCCTGAGGCAAAAGATTGTTTCCAGTCATTATAGTTGTTGGCTAACTTCTGGGGATGGCTCTATTTGTTCCCAGCATATGGGAGCACTGGACATTAGGTGTCCCTTTTCAGGAGTTAGCCATATGACCTCATCCCATATTTTATAAATATCAGGTAAAAATCCATCAGATCTAGACCAATTTGTCATCTTATGTGCAGCAAAATCGTAATTAAGTTGAAACAATCCAAATTAAAAGTCACATTATGTCCATAGTTAAGGTGCAAAGTATTAACACCAGTCCATTTTAGGATTGTTAGATGTCATCATATTAAGAAGAGGCATCGCACATGACTGTTGTTGTTGAAGGTAGTTGCAGACTAGGAGAAAGTCATTTCTTTGAAGTGGAGACGCCCACCACAGGAAGTCTTCCATTGATGAGGAGGGGCGCACTCTGCAGATCCAGCAATTAGACTGATTGTAGAATGGGGCTTAGGAATGAGCCCAGGACAGGAAGGCATTATCTGGAGAGATGAACAGCAGGATTTTGGAGTCAGCAGAAGCAGACCCATATATAGATTATCAGGCCCATTTGAAAAGTGAAAAAGTAAAAGCATAGAGAATAAAGATAGAATGACTGGCTTAGCCTGAAGGGTCAGGATGCCACTTTTTAACTCAAGCGTGGTGAACCCACGAATCAGTTCCTGGCACCTTGACAGTTGTGGGAGAAGAAAGAATAACCTGGTAAGGGCCTTCTTGAGGCCGCAAGAGATGGCCCCCCAGGTCCCAAAGTCTTTATCAGGACCTTGGTTCCTGGCTTAAACGATGGCTTGTTTGACTCAAAGCCTGGGTTATGCATCACCTCCCAGAATTCTTGTGATGCCTGTTGAAAAGCTGAAATCTGCCACCAACTTTAAACTTAGTTATTGGTTCTTCTAACAACAATGACTGACAGACAAACTCTGACCCTGTGGGCAAGCTCAAAGCAGGAGCTTGCAGGAGAGCAGTTTGTAGAGCCTTAAAAGCCTTCTGAGTATCTGGAGACCAAACCAGTTTGTCAGTTTGGTCTTGTTGAGTTTCAGTTATAAGTTTATATAAAGGCCAGGCCAGTTCCCCATAACCTGGAATCCAAATGCGGCAGTAGCCTGTGATGCCCCCAAATCCTCTCAGATGTCTTAAAGCCATAGGTAGGGGATGATTTAGTATAGGCTTAATTCTCTCAGGGCCTATGGCCCTCATTCCTTTGGATATGATTAGGCCCAGATATTTAACAGATTGTTGACAAAGCTGAGCCTTTTCCCTTGATGCCTTATAGCCACAGCCAGCCAAAAGGTTTAGGAAGCCTTCTGAGGCTTGTGAGCAAGCTTCCTATGTCTCAGAACAGAGCAGAATATCATCTACATATTGTAACACCAGTAGCCCCACTGCCTTGGGGCTATTAAAGTTTTGTAGGTTCTGTGACAAACTCTGTCCGAATAAGTGAGGGCTGTCATGAAACCCCTGGGGCAAAACTGTCCAGGTTAACTGAGAAGCTGGCTGGGTAGGGTCTTCAAAGGCAAATAAAAATTGACTTTCCTCTGCTAATGGTATAGAATTGAAAGCATCTTTTGAATCAATTACTGAAAAATATTTGGCTCTTCAGGAATTTCAGACAATAGAGTACAAGGATTAGGCACCATGGGGTGTAAAGGATCCACAGCCTCATTTATTATTCATAAATCTTGAACTAGTCACCATTTATCATTTGACTTTTTCACACCCAAAGTAGGAGTGTTGCGTGGACTGTTACAGGGAATTAATAGCCCCTGCTCCTTTAAATTTTCAATGATATGTTTTAACCCTTCCTTAACCTCAGGTTTTAGAGGATACTGCTTTTGATGTGGAAAAAAGTGCAGGTCTTTGAGCTTGACAGTGACAGGAACAGCATTTTGTGCTCGACCCACAGTTTTTCCATCAGCCACACTCTAGGATTTATATTTTGTTCAATTAATGGGGGAGAAAAAGAGGGCTCCATATTCATGAAAACAGAGGCATGGAGCTTGCTCAGTATGCTGCTGCTGCTGCTAAGTCGCTTCAGTCGTGTCTGACTCTGTGCGACCCCATAGACGGAAGCCCACCAGGCTCCCCTGGGATTCTCCAGGCAAGAACGCTGGAGTGGGTTGCCATTTCTTTCTCCAATGCATGAAAGTGAAAAGTGAAAGTGAAGTCACTCAGTTGTGTCCGACTCTTGGCGACCCCATGGACTGCAGCCTACCAGGCTCCTCCATCCATGGGATTTTCTAGGCAAGAGTACTGGAGTGGGGTGCCATTGCCTTCTCCGGGCACAATCAGAAACTCATGTGAAAACAGCCCAGAATCCTAGTTGCAGCTTAGAGGACAACTGAAATAATAGCGTTTGGCTTGTCCAGACATTGCAGTTACAATAGTGGATTGGGAGAAAGTGGGCCAGGAGCTTCAGTAAGCACAGAGTAAGTTGCCCTCGTGTCCAAAAGAAAATCGACTGATTGGCCCCCCACAGTTATTAATACCTGGGGTTTCTCAGGTGTAATTAGGGTGGGAGCTTTTGTGGGGACCCCTGGGCACCTTTAGTCCTGTTTGTCTTGAGAGTCCAACCCCTGGGTCCTATGCCTCTGGGGGCAGTCTCTCCTCCAATGTGGTCCTTTGCAGATTGGACATGGACCTGAGGGCAACTCAGAAGCCTGAGGGCAATCCTACTTGAGGTGCCCCTCCTTTTCACAGTAATCGCGAATCTGTCCCTTTCCACCTGGGTCCCTCTGCGCACTTTTCTCAGGCTGTCTCAGAATGGTTCTGACCACCATTATTAGGGCTTCAGTCTGTTCCTTGGTCTTTTTCTGCCTTTCCTTCCTCTCCTCATATTCCTTGCCATAATAAACTGTCTAAGCCAGTTGTAACAGATTATCTAAAGACTGATTTGGTCCATACGCCTGTTTTAGTAGCTTATAGTGGATATTAGGAGCTGACTGAATGAGAAATCTATCCTTTAAGATCATTCTTCACTCTTCACTTTTGGGATCAATCTCAGTGAATCTGTGAAGGGCGTCTCACACTAGGAATTTACTGGGTGCTTCCTTCTTTTCCTGTTCTATGTTTGCCAGTTTGGCATAGTTTAAAGTCTTAGCCTATACTCACCTGAGTCCTTCAAGAATACATCTGACAAAATGACTCTGATTCCATCTTCCTTTAGCCGTGTTATAGTCCCAGTCTGGTTCTTTAGTTGAGACCACTGGATTCCTAGTAGGGAGGGCAGCTATCTTGTCCTCCCTCTTTCCTGGTGATTCATTACCAAGTCATTCATCTCTATAGGCAATAGCTTTCTCCAAAACTGGAGTTTTTGAGTCAGGAGTTAGCATTTGCCCCAGGATATGACTGTGTGGATCACAATAAACTGTGGGAAATTCTGAAAGAGATGGGAATACCAGACTTCCTGACCTGCCTCTTGAGAAATCTGTATGCAGGTCAGGAAGCAACAGTTAGAACTGGACATGGAACAACAGACTGGTTCCAAATAGGAAAAGGGGTACGTCAAAGCTGTAAATTGTCACCTTGCTTGTTTAACTTATATGCAGAGTTCAGTTCAGTTCAGTTCTGTTCAGTTGCTCAGTCGTGTCTAACTCTTTGCGACCCTGAGAACTGCAGCACGCCAGGCCTCCCTGTCCATCACTAATTCCCAGAGTCCACCCAAACTCATGTCTGTTGTGTTGGTGATGCCATCCAGCCATATCATCCTCTGTTGTCCCCTTCTCCTCCTGCCCTCAATCTTTCCCAGCATCAGGGTCTTTTCCAGTGAGTCAGCTCTTCACATCAGGTGGCCAAAGTATTGGAGTTTCAGCTTCAACATCAGTCCCTCCAATGAACACCCAGGACTGATCTCCTTTAGGATGGACTGGTTGGATCTCCTGGCAGTCCAAGGGACTCTCAAGAGTCTTCTCCAACACCACAGTTCAAAAGCATCACTTCTTTGGTGCTCAGCTTTCTTTATAGTCCAACTCTCACATCCATACATGATTACTGGAAAAACCATAGCCTTGACTAGACTGACCTTTGTTAACAAAGTAATGTCTCTGCTTTTTAATATGCTGTCTAGGTTGGTCATAACTTTCCTTCCAAGGAGTAAGCGTCTTTTAATTTCATGGCTGCAGTCACCATCTACAGTGATTTTGGAGCCCAGAAAAATAAACTCTGACACTATTTCCACTGTTTCCCCATCTATTTGCCATGAAGTGATGGGACCAGATGCCATGATCTTAGTTTTCTGAATGTTGAGCTTTAAGCCAACTTTTCCACTCTCCTCTTTCACTTTCATCAAGAGGCTCTTTAGTTCCTCTTTACTTTCTGCCATAAGAGTGGTGTCATCTGCATATCTGAGGTTACTTGTATTTCTTCTGGCAGTCTTGATTCCAGCTTGTGCTTCCTCCAGCCCAGCATTTCTCATGATGTACTCTGCATATAAATTAAATAAGCAGGGTGACAATATACAGCCTTGACATACTCCTTTTCCTATTTGGAACCAGTCTGTTGTTCCATGTCCAGGTCTAACTGTTGCTTCCTGACATCATGAGAAACACTGGGCTGGATGAAGCACAAGCTGGAATCAAGATTGCCAGGAGAAATATCAATTACCTCAGAATGCAGATGACACCAGCCTTATGGCAGAAAGTGAAGAAGAACTAAAGAGCCTCTTGATGAAAGTGAAAGAGGAGGGTGAAAAAGTTAGCTTAAAGCTCAACATTCAGAAAACTAAGATCATGGCATCTGGTCCCATCACTTCATGGCAAATAGATGGGGAAACAGTGGCTGATTTTATTTTTGTGAGCTCCAAAATCACTGCAGATGGTGACTGCAACCATGAAATTAAAAGATGCTTACTCCTTGGAAGGAAAGTTATGACGAACCTAGACAGCATATTAAAAAGCAGAGACATTACTTTGCCAACAAAGGTCCGTCTGGTTAAGGCTGTGATTTTTCCAGTAGTCATGTATGGATGCTGAGCACCAAAGAAGTGATGCTTTTGAACTGTGGTGTTGGAGAAGACTCTTGAGAGTCCCTTGGACTGCAAGGATAGTCCATCCAACCAGTCCATCCTAAAGGAGATCAGTCCTGGGTGTTCATTGGAAGGACTGATGTTGAAGCTGAAACTCCAATACTTTGGCCACCTGATGCGAAGAGCTGACTCATTGGAAAAGACCCTGATGCTGGGAAAGATTGAGGGCAGGAGGAGAAGGGGGCAACATAGGATGATATGGTTGGATGGCATCCCTGACACAATGGACATGAGTTTCGGTGGACTCCAGGAGTTGGTGATGGATAGGGAGGTCCGGTGTGCTGTGGTCCATGGGGTCGCAAAGAGTCAGACACGACTGAGCGACTGAACTGAACTGATAAATCACATCCTTCCACGTAAGATCATAAAGCAGAGTAACACCCTTAAAGGCTCTAATATATTTTTCTGGGTCTTCCAAATAGTCTCCCAGATCTTCCTTGATTCTTTGTATTTCTTGATAAGAAAAGGGCTTATTAACTCTCATAGAGTGGTTATTTTTCCTTGTGGGAGCTTCATGGAGAGGCAATAGCTTGTATGGCTTTCCTCAGCCTTTCTGACTGCCCTTTGCATATGATCCCAGAGAATGAACATAAAACCAAGGTGTCCCTTCTGAGTGTCACTACACCAGTATGTGTGATAGCAGAAGAGGTGGTGAAGGGCTGGCCAGTGAGGATAAAGTGATTTTTGTCCTCGAGCTATTAAGCCAATCCTTTCAAAGCCACCAGCGAGCCTCCTCTGGCCTGCTAAGAGCTAGCTTTACCAAGGAAGAAGCCCATTGCACTTCCAATCTGACCAAATCCTGGGATTCCTGATCTATGTCCTCAAAAACCTCATGGTCACGTGGTGCTACTATCCATATAGATTGGAGGCACAGCTGTGATAAAGACTCACTTTCAGGTTCTTACCCTCTGAGGCAGGCAGCTAAGAGAGCAGCTTCTAGCCTGAGAGACATTCTGGGAGATAGAGCTCTACCCAGCTACCGAACGTGCTCTTGTCTGTAGTGCGCAATACAACCACCAACATCGTGGACTGCAAGTCCCTTGAAAGTCTGTGACCCAACAGGTTTGGCTAGTAGTTCTAATTCCTCAGGCAGTTAAAAAGTGGTCAAAGAGACCAGGAAAAGGTAACTGAGAAAGGAATGTTCGGTCCACATGCTTCATCCATTTCTGGCCGCTTCTCTCGCAGGGATGTTGGGTGCTTCTTGGCATTGGCAGGTCAATATAAACTCCTGACAAGGCTCCCCTTTTTGGGGCTGCCTTCAGTCATTACGAGGCACCATGAAACCACAGAGCAGGGCTCAATGCTTGCTTCATGGATAAATTCACGTCTCTTTCTTGCTGCTTTCACACACACAGGCACACCGTAGAGTTAGTAAAGTACAGCAGAAAATATGTTTACTAGAAGAGCAAAGAACTAGAGCTCCAAGCGTCTTTACCTTGTCTTGAAGATCCTGGACAAGCCCTCAAGGTGAAAGTTTGCTGCTGTGAGCCATGTGTTACGTGATTGTGTGTTATGTGTCTGGGATTTGTAACCTCCAGAGGAGAGGAGTTTGATCTGGGGTCAGAGACAAGACTTGACTACTTTTTGTATAGGAAAGTTTCATTAAAGTATAATAGAGATAGGGAAAGCTTCTGACATAGACATCAGAAGGGGACAGGAAGAGTGCCCCCTTGCTGGTTTTTAGCAAATTGTTTTATGTCTGTTAGAAAGCTATTAATCAGATAAGAGAGACACCTCCAAGCTGAGGGAGTTTTACTAGGCCCCTCTTCCACAATACGCATTTTTGAGATGGGATGGCACAAGGTATGTCATCCCCTGGCCATCGAACAATTGACAGGAATACTGGTTTGTTGAGCCATTACCAGTCCAAGTTTTGAGAAAAGAAAAAGTTAGTCTCAGGGGGAACCATTTTGAAGAAAGGCAGATTCCAAGGTAAATACATAGTTTCATTAACATAGCTTAAGAAAAACATTTCCGTAAGAAAAACGTGTTGGTTAGCTCAAGGCAGAACCAGGTGCTGTCAACACAGAATTAAAAGAAGCCTCTCTTAATTTTGTGTAGAGAAAGAAAAAAAAAAAAGTTTGCCACTTGCAGTTTATTTCCTCCTGCCGCTTGGGGACCTCTGGCCTTCCTGCCTCTTACCCTCTCACTAGCTGGAGAGATGAAACATAACCTGCACCACCCTCCATGTGCCCTGCTCTGAACACACTGCCCCCTCTCATGCTAAATCGTGTGTTGATCCCTTCTTTACTTCTCTATGTAGTTTTACCACCTATTTGTGTATCCTTAAACAATTTACTGTTAAGTATTGAATGCTTTGGGGTTTTATATTAATTGACTCATCTAAATGTTTTCTTCTGTGTTTACTTCCTCTGCTCAACCTTCTTTGCCAAATGTTAGTTGATCTTATGTGCATAGGTTTGTTTCTGGGCTCTTGAGTCTATTCCATTGGTCTGTGTTTCTGTTTCTATGCCAGTACCGTGGTGTTTTGGTGGCTGTAGCTTGGTAGTATAGTTTGAAATCAGGAAGTGAGATGCTTCCAACTTTTTTCCTCTTTCTCAAGATTGCATTGGCTCTTCCTGATCTTTTGTGGCTCCATATGAATTTTAGGGTTACTTTTTCTGTTTTTGTGAGAAATGCTATTGGAAATTTGATAGGATTTGAGATTAAATTTATAGTTAGGTTTGGGTGATATGGACATTTTAACAATATTAATTCTTCTGACCCATGAACACAAAATATCTGTTTATTTGTGTCTTCAATTTATTTCATCAATGGCTTATAGTATTTCATTTCATTAGTTAGATTTTATCCCTTATTCAGACTTAAATTGAAGAAAGTGGAGAATACCACTTGACCATTCAGGTAGGACCTAAATCAAATCCCTTATGATTATACAGTGGAAGTGAGAAATAGATTTAAGGGACTAGATCTGATAGACAGAGTGCCTGATGAACTATGGACAGAGGTTCATGACATTGTACAGGAGACAGGAATCAAGACCATCCCTAAGAAAAAGAAATGCAAAAAGCAAAATGACTGTCTGAGGAGGCCTTACAAATAGCTGTGAAAAGAAGGGAAGTGAAAAGCAAAGCAGAAAAGGAAAGATATACCAATTTGAATGCAGAGTTCCAAAGAATAACAAGGAGTGATAAGGAAGCCTTCCTCAGAGATCAATGCAAAGAAATAGAGGAAAACAGTAGAATGGGAAACACTAGAGAGCTCTTTAAGAAAATTAGAGATACCAAGGGAACATTTTATGCAAAGATGGGCTCAATAAAGGACAGAAATTGTAGGGACCTAACAGAAGAAGATATTAAGAAGAGGTGGCAAGAATACACAGAATAACTGTACAAAAAAGATCTTCACGACCCAGATAATCACAATGATGTGATCACTCACCTAGAGTCAGACATCCTGGAATGTGAAGTCAAGTGGGCCTTAGGAAGCATCACTACAAACAAAGCTAGTGGAGGTGATGGAATTCCAGTTGAGCTATTTCAAATCCTGAAAGATGATGCTGTGAAAGTGCTGCACTCAATATGCCAGGAAATTTGGAAAACTCAGCAGTGGCCACAGGACTGGAAAAGGTCAGTTTTCATTCCAATCCCAAAGAAAGGCAATGCCAAAGAATGCTCAAACTACCGCATAATTGCACTCATCTCCCACGCTAGTAAAGTAATGCTCAAAATTCTCCAAGCCAGGCTTCAGCAATACATGAACCGTGAACTTCCATATGTTCAAGCTGGTTTTAGAAAAGGCAGAGGAACCAGAGATCAAACTGCCAACATCTGCTGGATCATAGAAAAAGCAGGAGAGTTCCAGAAAAACATCTATTTCTGAATTATTCTGAAACAGATGGGAATACCAGACTAACTGACCTGCCTCTTGAGAAACCTGTATGTAGGTCAGGAAGCAACAGTTAGAACTAGATGTGGAACAACAGGCTGGTTCCAAATAGGAAAAGGAGTATGTCAAGGCTGTATATTGTCACCCTGCTTATTTAAATTATACGCAGAATACACCATGAGAAACCCTGGGCTGGAAGAAACACAAGCTGGAATCTAGATTGCCGGGAGAAATACAAATAACCTCAGATATGCAGATGACACCAGCCTTATGGCAGAAAGTGAAGAAGAACTAAAGAGCCTCTTGATGAAAGTGAAAGAGGAGGGTGAAAAAGTTAGCTTAAAGCTCAACATTCAGAAAACTAAGATCATGGCATCTGGTCCCATCACTTCATGGCAAATAGATGGGGAAACAGTGGCTGATTTTATTTTTGTGAGCTCCAAAATCACTGCAGATGGTGACTGCAACCATGAAATTAAAAGATGCTTACTCCTTGGAAGGAAAGTTATGACGAACCTAGACAGCATATTAAAAAGCAGAGACATTACTTTGCCAACAAAGGTCCGTCTGGTTAAGGCTGTGATTTTTCCAGTAGTCATGTATGGATGCTGAGCACCAAAGAATTGATGCTTTTGAACTGTGGTGTTGGAGAAGACTCTTGAGAGTCCCTTGGACTGCAAGGATAGTCCATCCAACCAGTCCATCCTAAAGGAGATCAGTCCTGGGTGTTCACTGGAAGGACTGATGTTGAAGCTGAAACTCCAATACTTTGGCCACCTGACTTGAGGAACTGACTCATTGGAAAAGACCCTGATGCTGGGAAAGATTGAGGGCAGGAGGAGAAGGGGACAACAGAGGATGATATGGTTGGATGGCATCACCAACTCAATGGACATGGGTTTGGGTGGACTCTGGGAGCTGGTGATGGACAGGGAGGCCTGGTGTGCTGTGGTCCATAGGGTCACAAAGAGTTGGACACGACTGAGCAACTGGACTGAACTGAACTGAATTGTGTTTTCAGTGCTATTATAAATGCGATTGTGTGCTTTGGTTTTCAGATAGGTCATTGTTAGTATGTAGAAATGCAACTGATTTTATATGTTGGTTTTTTACTTTGCAACTTTACTGAATTGATTAGTTCTAACAGCTTTTTGGTGGAGTCTTAAGGATTTTCTATAGATAAGATCATATCATCTGCCATGAGAGAGTTTTACTTCTTCCTTTCTAAATTGAATGTGTTTTTTTCTGACCTCATTGCTCTAGTTAGTATTTCCAGTACTGTGTTGGATAGGAGTGGTATGTCTGAGCAACTTGTTGTGTTCCTGGTCTTAGTGGAAAAGCTTTCATTTTTTTCACCATTGAGTTGATGTTAACTGTGGGCTTGTCACATATGACCTTTATTATGATAAAGTACCCTTTCTGTATACTTAATTTGTTGAGAGTTTTTAATCATGAAAGGATATTGAAGTTCATCAAATCCTCCTTCTGCATCTGTTGAGATGATCATATGATTTTTTTTTTTTTGATCATATGATTTTTATCTTTTATTAATTGGGGAAATCATTTGCATTATATTGAATCATCCTTGTATCCTAGGGATAAATACCACAATTTATGGCATATAATTCACTTAATGTACTGTTGAATTTGGCTTGTTAATATTTTATTGAAACTTTTGCATCTATGTCAGGGATATTGACCTGTAGTTTTCTTGTGTCTTTATAAGGGTAATGTTGGCCTATAGAGTGTTTTTGGAAGCGTTCCCTCCACTTCAATTTTTGAGAAGACTCTAAGAAGGATTAGTGTTAATTCTTTAAATGTTTGGTAGAAGTCACCAATGAATCTAGCTGATCCTTGGCTTTTCTGTGTTGAAAGATTTTTGATCACTTATTTAATCTTCTTAGCTATTTATATTTTATCTTTCTTCATAATTCAGTTTTGGTAGGTTGTATGTTACTAGGAATTTGTCCATTTTGTTGGTTATTTTTCCTTCCAGCAATTTAGATACATTATTCCATTCTCTCCTGGCCTGCTGATAGCCTTATGTGGGTTCCCTTGTATGTGATGATTCTAAATTCTTATCATTTGCTTAATAGAACTCTTCCTGGTTGTCACCTTAACACATTTGACTTTGGTGGTTAAGTTAAACTGTTCCCCTCACTTTTAATATCTCCACAACCCAAGTGATAACTTTCATCCATCCGTATAGTATAGTTGATGCTGAGGCATAACAGGGTTTATTGTATTATAATATTTTAAAATTTCATATTTCCCTGATGCCTCAGCATCCTCACAAGCAGACTGTAGAATGATAGGCTGGTCTGCTCCATAAGTTTCCCTTCCTGCCCTTCCATGACTGTAACCTAGAAACATTCAAATGCATCAGTGTAATCTGCTCAAACCTTTCACTTGTGTATTCTTCCCTGACCCCCAGTTATGGCACTTATCCACTGGTCCTCGGTCATGCTTGGTGGAACCTGTTCTCTTGGTGCTCCTCCCACGTGGCCCCCTATGAGGTGTGCTGTTCTCACTCTGAGACCTATGAGTACAATATTAATAAATCCTTTGATTTCATATGCCTCTTTGAATATGATTTTTTCAGCCTTGTTGAAATGATCCTTAAAGACCCCACATTTACAACACACCCATCCCCTGTGGCAGTCTGTGGGAGCAGATCAGCTATGTCCCTGTTCTTCCCCATGTTTGGAGCGCTTTGTCTTTTTTGAGTCATGCTAAGCTCTCCCAGGACTTCCCTGGTGGCTCAGTGGTAAAGAATCCGCCTGCCTAATCAGGAGATGTGGGTTCAATCCCTGGGTCAGGAAGATACCCTGGAAAAGGAAATGGCAACCCACTCCAGTATTCCTGCCTGGGAGATCCCATGGACAGAGGAGCCTCATGGGCTACAATCTATGGAGTCTCAAAGAGTCAGACACCACTTAGTGACTAAACAATTATAAGCTTTCCCTTCAACATCCTCCTCCCACTCTTCTTCACCATTTTGTTGAAACCTCAAGTCCTGTAATGAATGCCTTCGTGTTGTCTTTGGTATTGTGAGGTTGTCAGTTTTAGTATTCCTTTATCCTCTGGTTTGGTCACTGGTGGGAGAGAACATGAATGAAGGTGTTCAGCCCATCATCTGTAACTGGAAGTCTATATGATTTTGCTTTTAGTGGTGTGTTGACATGCTGCCATGGGTGCCCTTACATGTACATGTTTCCGTTTTGGGCTGCCTTCTTATTGGCCTGGTGTGGCCAGGACCCTGGAGATGAATCCAGGATGACTGACTCTGAGAGTTGTTGCCTGGCACTGTGGAGACAAGAAGCTCAGCCTGGGAAATAGTAAGTGAAACCCACCCCTCCCCCCATCACTGTGCCTTCCAGGACTAACAATTCCCGAGGGTCCTGAAGATTTGGACTGAATAGGAGTATGTACTGCCCCAGCACATACCCTTGTACTTCCAGTCTGCAGTGGCATATTATCTAGAGAAATGCTTCTATAAAATCGACACTCTGGCAGTGGTTCCCAAACTTTTTCCAAGTAAGGACTTTGGCATACTTTTTAAAACAATTAAGTAGGATTCTCACTTTAGATTGTCTTCCTGTCGGATTAGCCAGAAAGTTCTTTGGGATTTTTCCACAACATCTTATGAAAAAAACCTGAATGAACTTTTTGGCCCACCCAGTACAAAGTAACATGTATTTATGCAGCCCATTAGGAAAATTTAAATAATTTACTTCTTATAAAAACACTGTCTGCTTTTCTACTGGGCATTTAAAACATTGTTTTGTAAATCAGTAGTGATAAATGATATGGAACCTAAGGTTTGTGTCTAGTCTTAGTTGTTTCTCTGGGATAAAGTCCTGAAGGTGGAAATGGTAGTTTGAAGAGCTTTCAGATTTGTGATGATTTTGATGCAAACTGCCACCTTACCCGCCAGATCATTTGTGCCTGTTGTCATTTCCATCAGCAATATGACAATACCGTTTTTTTCCTGGCACCCTCACTTATCCCTGGGTGGTGGTGGTGGTGGTTAGTCACTAAGTCGGGTCTGATTCTTTGTGACCTCATGGATGGTAGCCTGCTAGGCTTCTCTGTCCATGGGATCTCCCAGACAGGAATACTGGAGTGGGTTGTCATTTCCTTCTCCAGGGGATCTTCCTGACCCAGGGATCGAACCCACATTTCCTTCGTCTCCCACATTGACAGGGGGAGGATTCTGTATGTAACACTGAGCCACCTGGAAAGTCCTCTTAAGCATTTACTCTTGAATAACTTTCAAAATCAGTTCATCATATTCAGTTCAGTTCAGTTCAGTCTCTCAGTCCTGTCTGACTCTTTGCGACCCCATGAACTATACCACGCCAGGCCTCCCTGTCCATCACCAACTCCCAGAGTCCATCTAAACACATGTCTATTGAGTCGGTGAGGCCATCCAACCATCTTATCTTCTGTCACCCCTTGCTCCTCCTGCCCTCAGTCTTTCCCAACATCAGGGTCTTTTCAAATGAGTCAACTCTTTGCATCAGGTGGCCAAGGTATTGGAGTTTCAGCTTCAGCATCAGTCCTTCCAATGAACACCCAGGACTGATCTCCTTTAGGATGGATTGGTTGGATCTCCTTGCAGTCCAAGGGACTCTCAAGAGTCTTCTCCAACATCATAGTTCAAAAGCATCAATTCTTCTGTGCTCAGCTTTCTTTATAGTCCAACTCTCACGTCCATACATGACCACTGGGAAAACTATAGCCTTGGCTAGATGGATGTTTGTTTACAAAGTGATGTCTCTGCTTTTTAATATGCTGTCTCAAAAGAGAGAAAAAAGTATAAGAATTTTGGTTTGAAATACTTTCCAATTTTAAATTACTCTTGGAATAATTTTAATCCCTAGTAATTCCTTCTAGAATGCAGTTAATATTTGTCATTTATGAAAACTATTTGATATCACTAATCCTTTATAGTTTGGATCTTACTTCACTTCTTTTTCTGACCCTGTTTTATTGCTTAGAACTCCAGTACGATAAACAATGATGTGGTGATGGTTTGTTTGCTTTTCTCCTGGTTTGCATGGGAAGGCTGTGGAGGCAGGTCAAGTTTTGCCTTCACTGTCAATCTGGTTTTGGCTCTTGATTTCATGATGAACCCATGAGCTGCACTTTAATAAGGTAAATAAGATAAGAAGAAACCTACTCCAAATTCAAGAATGCTTTATGCATTGTGTTTATCATCTACCTATATTTGACAAGAACTGCATAGATGTGTGAAGTTCTGGCATGCATATGGTTTCAGGACAACTCGTTTAATATAAAAATTATGGGAAAACATTACATTTATTTTAAATACTTTTTTTTCTGAGCTGTTAATTGTTGCAAAAATAGCGACTTTAAAAGAGAGGCAGGGGCATCTTTGGTCTTGCATGGCTCAGGAACCTGAGTCATGACTGTTGCTCTTATAGAACAGGACTCAAGGGTTAGCGCCTTGCTGGTTCTCCCTAACTTCCTGTAGTGGCACCATTGTGGCCTTTTTTCCATTCCGGATGTCAGGGCCAATGCTGAAGATGGGGAGAGAAGATCAAGTTACAGAAGAAGGGAGGTGGGGTTGGGGGCAGCAGATTAGGCTGCCACATGCCTGTCTTGACAGTAGGCTGGCCACTCCCACCTTTCCTTCTGAGGTTAATACCCACTGCTTCCCACTTTAACTAAAACACACAAGCCAAAGTTAGATGAATGGCATGCAATGTGTGTCAGCCAGGCTTGCCCTGCAGAGGTATAGGTCTTAGGGGGGGAGGGTGGTCAGTGACTCACTGCGCCTGGCCCTAAATTGGCACAGCCTGCAGGAGGGAAGGAGCAGCGGCAGAGCAGCAGCCAGAGAAGGACTGGGGCTGCCCAGGAGCCAATGCGGACACTTGCCAGTCTGGATAGGCAGCCTGGGCAGCAACCAGGGTTCTAGTTGGAGCTCATGTCATTGATGTGTACCTGAGGGAAGGGGTAGGAAGCTGATGGCAGGGATCTTACAGGAAGGAAAGCAAGCAATATAGGGGTATCAGAGAGGGAAGACTAAGTGTCAGAGACCTAGCACCCCGTGGTCACCATCCTGGGCAGCTGTGCATCTACCCTGACACTTCTTGATGAGAGATGGATGATTGTTTGAGTTAAACAGGGGCTGTGCTGGCCACACAGTCCTGGAGTTGTGAGGCTGTGCTGACTTCCAGCTCCATGGGCTGTTTCACCAGCAGGTTGCATGTAGTTGTCCGTGCACTTGGTGAGAAATTTGTTCCTGACATCCATGAGTTGGTGAGAGTTTTAGATGGCCTCTGAGGGGAGGGAGGAGCATGGCAGCTGGGTGTGCCCCTTCCAACGAGGGCTGCAGGTAGCAGGGTCCAGCTGGGGACTTGAAAACTCCTCTTGCCCATGGGTGGTATGTTCCTTAAATTCCTGGTCCTTGGGGCTTGGCTGGGAACATGACCTGAGCTACCCGCAGCAGGTGTTGGGCCTGAACTGTGGGTTCGGGGGTCCTGCTGGCCAGGCTTGGGGATTCCTCTCCCCATGCCCCCAGTGTCTCCTGTTGGGTAGGAATTCAGCCCACTAAGAATGGGAGAGGGAAGGGCATTGCAGACTGATGCCCTAAGTGTCTGGGGGAGTATAGTGAATGAGAGGGACATTATGTTTGGGTGTGTATATCTACAGGTGTTAGTGTATGTGTGTTCTGTCTGCAGTGGGGCTTCTGACTGGTAGAGTGCATGGGTCTCAAGTGACAGACATAAGGCTTGGTGTATGTGTTATCTGAGAATTTAATTGTGTGTGTGTGTGTTGAATCCTCTTTTGGGAGTATGGAAGTGTGTGTTTGTGGGGGCATATGAGACTTGGAGTGTGTGTGACTATGTGACTGCAAGAGCCCATCTGTCTCAGAATATGTGTGTGTGTCTACAAGTGTGTTTGAGATCATGTGTGTGTGACAGGGTGCATGTGATTATAAGCACATGACTATGGGGTTGTGATGGGGTGTGTCCAGCTGACTCTGCCCCGTGTGTCTGAGAGAGACATGGTGTGGGGGCTGTGGGATGGGCTGGAGGCTCGAGGGAAATGCACTGTGAACAGACTTCCGGGGTAACAGAGCAAGGTCTGAGGGCAGATCTGAGGGCTGTGCTGTATGCTGTGCTTAGTCGCTCAGTCGTGTCTGACTCTTTGCGCCCCCATGGACTGTATCCCGCCAGGCTCTTCTGTTCATGGGGATTCTCCAGGCAAGAATACTGGACCTGAGGCCAGAGTGCTCTTTTAAGAGAGTTTCTTCCTAGACACAGAGACACAAGGATAATGGCAGCTGATAGATGTGGGCCCAGGGAACTGGACCTCTGCTCTTCCCCTTCCATCTTCCTTCCTTCCTTCCTTCCTTCCTTCCTTCCTTCTCTGGCCCTGAGCACTCTGCTGCACTGCCCTCCCTCAATTGAGGGGGTGGTGACATCTGGAGGGTCCTTTCGAAGCAGGAGGGTCACTCTGCAGGGCAGAGAGGGCTGGGTGCACTCCCTGAGGGTGTGAGGCCACTCTGGACTGTCCAACTGGGCAATTGTGGCTCTGACACACTTTGGCAGCTCAGAGGGAAGTGCTCAGCGGTAGTGTTTGCTTACCTGCCACCCTCACCTGTTTGTCCAACCTCTCACCTGTCACCCCATCAGCCCATACCCAGTATGCATGCTTGTCCATGACTGCTGTGCAGGGATTGTACCTCCAGTGTCTCAGGCATCTGTCACATGTGTGCCATACAATAGGCTGTGTGATGGCCTCATGAATCTCACCATACACGCCTGAGGTTAACAGCCATACACATAACTTCACTTGCATGACGCAGGCAGGTAAAACACTTTTCTATGATAGTGCCTGGCCCAGGGGAAGGATTGTACCTCAGCCCTGAGGACACTGCAGGAGTGGCAGTGGCTGGAGGCCAGGGACATCACCCTGCTTGAGACATTTACCTTACCTGCCTTTTATCTCATGGAACCTGATGACCTCTGAGTTGAGCCAAGAGAGTGAATAAGGCATTCCAAATTCCCAGCCAGGCTTCCTCCCTCATTTGACCCAGTCCCATTCTCAGTCTGAATGTGGTTGTGGGGCCTGAACGTTGGCCTTATTCCTGAGCTGTGTGGGTCTCTGCCAGGAACCGTTATCCTTGAGGCCAGACCAGGGCATGAAAATTTCCTCATTCAGAAATGGTATCCTCATCCCTCATTCACAACTTCCTCTCTGTGCCCTACTATGTCAGGCTCCCCTTTCACACCTCCACTTCTTGGCCTGTTCTCTAGTCCTAGTGTGGAAGAGTCATGCTGACCCTGGGGAGAAAAGCTGCCTTGACTTGGGGGAGACGGTGTGATTGAGGGTGTTGGGGTATTTTGTGTAGGGATGATGAGGCCGAGGGCTAACTTTGACTGGGAACAGTCTCAGTGACCCTGAGAGCAGAGTGGGACCCTGATGCCTCCCCGCCCCTGGGATGGGGGTGGCAATTGTGCTGACCTTACATTTCCCTTCATAGCAAAACTCTCTATAAGACTTGACTACTCCCTTTGTCTCTACTTCCATGTCTTCCTCCTTGGTCCTCAGACTTCACCACTTGGCTTTCATTCCCACATCTGCACTGAAGTGGTTACTGGGGAGGTCATGCAGATGGGCATTGCCTTGTCCTCCTCTGGGGGCGATTTCTCCACCAAGGTCATGGTGGAGTATCCTGAGAGAAGACAATAGAGACAGGATAGGTTTTAGACACAATTTTTTTAGGAAATCTGGTAGATTTGATGTGAATGGTGAGGGAAAGGGGGAAATCTAGGTTCTGGGATACTATTTATTGAGATGGAAGAAGACTTTCTCATAGTTAGGAGGATACAGGTTATTTTGGGGGAAATTAGGAGTTACATTTTGGACTTTGGACAAACTATTAATAGATCAGAAGTATCAAAAACATCCAATGGGAGATTTCAAGTAGGCAGTTAGTTAGGAGTTTGGAACTCATAGATATAGACTGAGGGTACAAACTTGAGAGTTCATACCATAAAGACAGTGTTTCTGCTTAATAATATTCATGAGATGATCTGGGGAAGAGAAAGAGGAAAGAGAAAAAGGTGGGTACCAAACATCTCTCATATGCCACTTTGTTTTATTTTTTAATTTTAATTGGCAGATACTGTGTTGCTTTCTGCCACACATCAGCAAGAATCAGTCGTAGGTATGCATGTGTCTCCTCCCTCTTGAACCTCCCTCCCACCTCCCACCCTATCCCACCCTTCTAGTTTGTCACGGAGCCCTGGATTTGAGCTCCCTGAGTCATACTGCTAATTCTCACTGGCTATCTGTTTTACATATGGTAATGTATATGTTTCAGCGCTACTCTCTCAATTGGTCACACCTGCTCCTTCCCCACTGTGTCCACTTTGTGTGCAACTTTGAATCATGTCAGCCTCACCTGTCACTCTGGCCACTGCTGGGGCTACCGGTTGCATAAAGGTTTAGACCGTCTTAGGTTAGGAAGTGCTTTACTTGACATCAGTGTTATCCTAGCCGGCATCCCCTCTGACTCACTTTACAGCAGATGTAGTGTGCTAGTTGTCTCATGTTCACTGACATTACTGGCATTTCCATATTTCTCCTCAGCCAGAAGCAGTTGAGAGTATTTTGCATAGCCTTTTGAAGACTCAGACGTACGTGGTGCTGGCTGGATAAGAGCACCTTGTGGGGCTGGCTCAGTGGCCTCCCGGATGCAGTGTGTGCTCTAAGTCAGCGATCAATGTCTGAATAACCCACCCCTTGACTGAAGGAAGCACATCACCATTTCTTGGGTCTTCTTGCAGGTTTTTTTCCTATACAACCTGGATTCATGAGTCTTGACAATTGAGGATTGTCTCCTCTCACTATTACCCCTAGTGATCCAACATCAACACTTTTTTTTTTTTGCTTTCTGTCCCTAAAACTTTGGGATTTGGAAGTTTTAGTTCTCAAGGGAGGAATAGTTTCACTGGGGGACACAGAACTAGTTCTGAGACTGCTTCTTGGCCAATGTGGTCTCTGATCCCACTGACCAGGCCAAGAAGAGGTTATTGTGGTAACTGGGGTGATTAGTTTTAATTATAGTTATTATAATTATTAGTTATATAGTTATTAGTTATGTATTATAGTTGTGTATTAGTTACATATAGTTATATGTATAGTTATATGTAATGAGAGTGAGAAGTATGTCTGGAACACAGGAGATCTCCTGTGGCATCTCTTAGTGCTCCCTTATATTGTATATTATTGTATTAGTATACCTTACATATGTGGTAAAATTAATGGAAAACTACAACTCCCCACTATAGACAGAACTACTAATGTCCCAGACCCTTCAGAAATGAAAGTCTGTGTCACTCTGCAGGGAAAGAAGAATGACAAGCCTAGGTGTTTTCTGAGAGCAAAAGGCATGTAGAATAGGGTAGTGGAAATGTAGTTAGAAACAGAATTATAAATACTAGCTATGATCACATGGTTTGCCTTGGAAACAAACAGAGATCACTCTGTTGTTTTTGAGATTTCATCCAAGTACTGCATTTCAGACTCTTGTTTACTATATGGCTACTCCTTTTCTTCTAAGGGATTCCTGCCCACCGTAGTAGATACAATGATCATCTGAGTTAAATTCACCCATTCCAGCCCATTTTAGTTCACTGATTCCTAAAATGTCAATGTTCACTCTTGCCATCTCCTGTTTGATCACTTACATTTTGCTTTGATTCATGAACCTAACATTCCAGGTTCCTATGCAGTATTGCTCTTTACAGCATCAGACTTTACTTCCATCACCAGTCACATTTACAACTGAGTGTTGTTTTTTATTTGGTTCCGTCTCTTCATTCTATCTGGAGTTATTTCTCCACTGATCTCCTGTAGCATATTGGGCACCTACCAACCTGGGGAGTTCATCTTTGGAGAAGACACAAAAAGTGTCCTATTATTTTGCCTTTTCGTGCTGTCATGGGGCTCTCAAGGCAAGAATACTGAAGTGGTTTGCCATTCCCTTCTCCAGTGGACCACATGTTGTCAGAACTCTCCACCATGACCCGTCCATCTTGGGTGGCCTTAGAAGGCATGGCTCATAGTTACATTGAGTTAGACAAAGCTGTGGTCCATGTGATCAGTTTGGTTAGTTTTATGTGATTATGGTTTTCAGTCTGTCTGCCCTCTGATGGATCAGGATAAGAGGCTTATGGAAGCTTCCTGATGGGAGAGACTGACTGAGGGGGAAACTGGGTCTTGTTCTGGTGGGTGGGGCCATGCTCAGTAAATTTTTAATCCAATTTTCTGTTGATGGGTGGGGCTGTGTTCCCTCCCTGTTGTTTGACCTGAGGCCAAACTATGGTGGAGGTAATGAAGATAATGGCAACTTCCTTCAAAAGGTCCTATGCATGCACTGCCTCACTCATTGCCCCCGACCCTGCAGCAAGGCACTGCCGACCCATGCCTCTGCTGGAAATTCTGGGTCAGTCTCTTGTGGGGTCGCTGCTCCTTTCTTCTGGGTCCTGGTGTACACAAGGTTCTGTTTGTGTCCTCCAGCAGTCTGTTTCCCCAGTCCTGTGGAAGTTCTGGCAGCTCTATGGTGGGGTTAATGGCGACCTCCTCCAAAAGGGCTTATGCCATATCCAGGTCTGCTGCATCCAGAGCCCTTACCCCTGTGGCAGGCCACTGATGGTGAAGCTGAAACTCCAATACTTTGGTCACCTGATGTGAAGAACTGACTCATTGGAAAAGACCCTGATGCTGGGCAAGATTGAAGGTGGAGGAGAAGGGGACTACAGAGGATGAGATGGTTGGATGGCATCACCGACTCGATGGACATGAGTTTGAGCAAGCTCCAGGAGTTGGTGATGGACAGGGAAGTCTGGTGTGCCACAGTCCATGGGGTCACAGAGAGTCAGACATGACTGAATGACTGAACTGAACTGATGATCACATGAGCAGTTGCAGAAATAAAGACTGTAATAATTGCGAGTATTTCTCCTTATTTTGATTATGCACATCTTTGTGTGAACATACCTGCCTTAATATGGCGAGTTCACTTATCAAAAGAGAGTGAAGGGAACATTCTGAGAAGAGGCTAGAGGGTAGTTTGCTGATAGCAACCTGAGTTATAGAGAAAGAAGAAATGGGTTTTGAGGGATTTGAAAAGGGTAGTTCAGACTGGCAGTGAGAATTCAGGTACTAAGTTTGGGGTCAAGAGACTGAACCACAATGGTTCAGCCCTGAAAGTCTCTAGGCTGAGGGAGGACAACTGGGAATATGGTGATGAGGATGGGCTAGGAAAGGCATACCAACACTGCTTGGGATGTGGCTCTCTGTAGCTAGGTAACAGTGTAGGTTTTCTTTTATAATTCCCTCCAGCTTTCTCCAGGTAAAAGTGTATGGTGGGGAATGAGGATGCCAAGAAAAGAAACAAAGCTTGGTCTCCCCTGTACCACAATAGCTGGTGTCAGAGCTGACATTGTAGAGGAAAGGTGGTGAGTTTTTATTCCTGCCTGTGCCTAGCAGCAAAGAGAGGTCCAGGACAAACCCAGGACCAGAGGGGCAGCATGTGCTATAGCAAAGAGGCCCCCAGGTGAGGATACTCGAGAGCAAGTGTGAACCATTCTGTATGCCACGTGTCTGAGCAGAAGGTGGCCCTGAGGCCTGGGGGTGGATTGAGTCAGGAGTTAATCTGACACCTGTTTGCCGTTAGAGATGTCTGTGCTGGAGGATGGAGGCGGGGGGACACTTGTGAAGATCTCCACTGTGAGCTAGCTTCAGAGAGGGGGAGATCAGTGGTAGGTGAGCAGCAGAGGGGTCAGCGTGAGGGCCAAGTAGAGTGAGCCAGGGAACAGAGGCATAGGGGAAACAGGCCTTTCCTGAGGGCCAAGTAGGGCCTGGGGGCTTCTCACAGTTGAGACCTTAGAGGGACCTGGACAGGGAGTTTTCACACCACAGTGTAACACAACAGGACATGACACAATGAAACACAGAGAAGTGCGTAGTTCTACTCAACCGTAGCAGAGCAGAGAAGGAGGGCTGCAGGAGCCAGAGGAAATATGGGGCAGACTGACTGCAGTCGGATCCATTGTGATTACTGCAGAACCTGGATCTCCTTGAGGCTGAGCACGGGAGTTGGTAGTGGAGTATTAGGGTGAGGTCTGGCATTGATCTCCCTGCCTCTCAGCCAGGTCATTTTGGGAAATGGATGGTCTTCCAGCTGAGCCAACAGTGCTAATGGTATTTCTGGGTTTCCTCAGCCAGGCTTCCTGCCTCTCCAGCCAGACTGGCTCCCACATGAGCCTGGTCATGGGACTGAGCACCCTCTGTTTGTGGAGCTGTGTGATTTTTCAGCCAGGGACTGTTGGTCCTGTGGCCAGGCTGGGCTATGGAAAAGAGCCTTGTCCCCAAACAATGCATTCCTCACACAGCTCACTTCCTTTCCCTTTCTGTGGCCCCCAGGGTGGGGAGTCATATGGACTTTGAGGGATTTGGGGGCAGGAGTTGGATAGAGACTGTCAGGGAGAGACCTCAGTCTGAGACTGGGGCCTGCTGACCAAGGAATGAGCACAATAGCACAGGAATCCAATCCCGCACCCCTGCGACCCTCCCCCCAACCCCCGCCAAGGGGGTGGGATGGATGGGGACCCTGGTGAAACCCTGAAGAGGCTGCCCCTGGGAGCAGTTTTTTTCAAAGTTTGGGCCTCAGCTGTCTTGCCAGTCTTTGTACCTACAGCATTTGCAAGAAGCAGCAGAATAGGGATTTGTTGTTCCAGCTTCTTGCTTCAGGCTCCTGAGGGGATCCAAGAGTGTAATCACATACACAACAAGTTCAACACACAAAGCGCACCTTCTTTAAGAGATGTCGTGTTAAGGGCTTCTACACACCCAGCTCAAACCTGCCTGGGTGAGGACAAAGTGTAGTCATGAGGAATTCAATGGCAGTGACTGAGAGGAGCACAAGACCACCAGGAACCTGTTAGAGTGAACTTCAGCTTTTCCCTTCCAGAAAAGCTGGAGCCAGCACCTCTGTTGTCCCTGCTGAACTCCACCAGTGATCATAAAGTTGGCTGACCCAGGCTGCTGGTCTGTTGCCTGGGTACTATCTTGATCTCTGTGGTTTGCTCCAGCTGCTAGTTTCCGTAAGCAGCTCTTTATCCCTTCTCAGCCCAGATTTTGATGTAGGCAAGTTGACATTCTTCCTTCCCTTCCCAACTTTTGTGTGATCTTCTAGAAAAACATTTTAAACTTTAAAATAGAAAAGTTATTGCATCAGTGTACATCCCTAGTAGCAGTGTGTTAATTCCTGCTTGCTCTATAGCACCAATAAATAGCTGGTATTATATCTCTTTCTGATATTAGTCACTCGTAGGGAGATGTGCAGTGGTATCTCATTGTGCTTTCAATTTGCTTTTACTGATGTATTGAGCACGTCATACGTTTATTGATAATTTTGTGAAATGCCAGTGGAAGTATTTTATTCATTTATGTGTTGCATTTTCTTACTTTCCCCCCTCTGATTGATTAATTAGAATCAATTGTTCTTTTTATATTCTGGATAAGAGACCTCGGTTGATTATTTGTTGAAAATATCTTTCCTAACACAATGAATTACCTTTTTACTTTCTTAATGGTATTTTAATAAACCCAAGTTTAAAATTTAATATAATTGAATTTATCATGGCTATCCCTTAAGGTCAGGGTTGTGTGTATGTGTGTATGTTTTGTTTTAAAAATCTTGTTATTCCCAAAGTTATAAAAATATTCTTTTATATCATTTCTAAAGACTTTGTTTTGCCTTTCCCATTGAGGTCTATAATACATATAGTATTAAATTTTGTGTGTGGTTGTGAGGTAGGAGTCCAATTACTTTTTCATGTAGAAATCTTATTTTCCTGGTACCAATAGGAAAATTTCACCACTTTCCCATTGCTTTTCAAGTGCTGTCTTTGTCAAAAATGAGAGTGCTGGGACTCCTCTTGTGGTACAGTGGTTAAGAATCTGCCTTTCCATTTTTCACAGAACTAGAAAAAAATTTCACAGTTTGTATAGAAACAAAAAAGACCCTGAATAGCTAAAGGAATCTTGAGAAAGAGGAATAGAGCTGGAGGAATCAATCTTCCTGATTTCAGACTATACTACTACAAAGCTACAGTCATCAAGACAGTATGGTATTGTTACAGAAACAGAAGTATAGACCAATGGAACAAGATAGAAAGCCCAGAGATAAACCCACACACCTATGGGCACCTTATCTTTGACAAAGGAGGCAAGAATATACACTGGAGAAAAGATAGTCTCTTCAATAAGTGGTGCTGGGAAAACTGGACTGCTACATGTAAAAGAAGGAAATTAGAACACTTCCTAACACCATAAACAAAGACAAACTCAAAATGGATTAAAAACCTAAATGTAAGACCAGAAATTATAAAATTTAGAGGAAAACCTAGGCAGAACACTCTTTGACATATATCACAGGAAGATCCTCTGTGACCCACCTTCTAGAGTAATGGAAATAAAAACAAAAATCAGTTCAGTTCAGTCACTCATTTGTGTCCAACTCTTTGCAACCCCATGGACTGCAGCACGCCAGGCTTCCCTGTCCATCACCAACTCCTGAAGCTTGCTCAAACTCATGTCCATCGAGTTGCTGATGCCATCCAACCATCACATGCTCTGTCATCCCATTCTTCTCCTGCTTTCAGTCTTGCCCAGCATCAGGGTCTTTTCCAATGAGTCAGTTCTTCGTATCAGGTGGCCAAAGTATTGGAGTTTCAGCTTCAGCATCAGTCCTTCCAATGAATATTCAGGGTTTATTTCCTTTAGGATTGACTGGCTTGCTCTCCTTGCAGTCCAAGGGACTCTCAAGAGCCTTCTCCAACACCACAGTTCAAAAGCATCAATTCTTTGGTGCTCAACTTTCTTTATAGTCCAACTCTCACATCCATACATGACTACTGGGAGAAACCATAGCTTTGACTATATGGACCTTTGTCAGCAAAGTAATGTCTCTACTTCTTAATATGCTGTCTAGGTTGGTCATAGCTTTTCTTCCATGGAGCAAGCATCTTTTAATCTCATGGCTGCAGTCACCATCTGCAATGATTTTGGAGCCCCGCCAAATAAAGTCTGTTACTGTTTCCATTGTTTCCCCATCTATTTGACATGGAGTGATGGGACCCTGTGCCATGATCTTTGTTTTTTGAATGTTGAGTTTTAACTAAAATGGACTGGATGGGCGAATTTAATTCAGATGACCATTATATCTACTACTGTGGGCAAGAATCCTTTTGAAGAAATGGAGTACCCCTCATAGTCACCAGAGGAGTCTGAAATGCAGTACTTGGGTGCAGTCTCAAAAATGACAGAATGATCTTCATTCAACATCACAGTATTGTGACTCCTGCTTTCTTTTGGTCTCTGTTTGCGTGAAATATTTTTTTCCAGCCCTTCACTTTTAGTCTGTATGTGTCTCTTGTTTTGAGGTGGGTCTCTTGTAGACAGCATATATAGGGGTCTTGTTTTTGTATCCATTCAGCCAATCTTTGTCTTTTGGTTGGGGCATTCAACCCATTTACATTTAAGGTAATTATTGATAGGTGTGGTCCCGTTGGTGGGATGCATGAGACAAGTGCTCGGGCCTGGTGCACTGGGAAGACCCAGAGGAATCGGGTGGAGAGGGAGGTGGAAGGGGGGATCGGGATGGGGAATACGTGTAAATCTATGGCTGATTCATATCAATGTATGACAAAACCCACTGAAATGTTGTGAAGTAATTAGCCTCCAACTAATAATAAATAAATAAATAAATAAATAAACCATAAAAAAAAAAAAAAATCACAGTAATCCAAGTCTATGCCCCAACCAGTAATGCTGAAGAAGCTGAAGTTGAATGGTTCTTTGAAGACCTACGAGACCTTCTAGAAGTAATGCCCAGAAAAGGTGTCCTTTTCATCATAGCGGACTGGAATGAAAAAGCAGGAAGTCAAGAAATACCTGGAGTAACAGGCAAATTTGACCTTGGAAGACAAAATGAAGCAGGATAAAGGCTACCAGTTTTGCCAAGAGAACGCACTTGCCATAGCAAACACCCTCTTCCAACAACACAAGAGAAGACTCTATACATGGACATCACCAGATGGTCAACACTGAAATCAGATTGATTATATTTTTTGTAGCTAAAGATGGAGAAGTTCTATACAGTCAGCAAAAACAAGACCAAGAGCTGACTGTGGCTCGGATCATGAACTCCTTATTGCCAAATTCAGATTTAAATTGAAGAAAGTAGGGAAAGCCACTAAACCATTCAGATATGACCTAAATCAAATCCCTTACGATAATACAGTGGAAGTGACAAATAGATTCAAGGGATTAGATCTAATAGACAGAGTACCTGAAGAACTATGGACGGAAGTTCATGACATTATATAGGAGGCAGTGATCAAAAAACAAAAATAAGTGGGACTTCAACTCCAAAACTTTAGCACAGCAAAGAAAACTATAAACAAGATGAAAAGACAACCTTCAGCATGGAGGGAAATAATAGCAAATGAAACAACTGACAAAGAATTAATCTCCAGAATACACAAGCAGCTCGTGCAGCTCAATATCAGAAAAATGAACAACCCAGTCAAAAAGTGGGCAGAAAACACTGCCACTCTCCTTGCTGATCCTCTCTGACCCATCAGCTTTTCTCTGTCCTCATAAGACACAGGGAAAACATTGGATGTAAAATTTGAAAAGCAGCTTTTACTAAAGTCCCATAAGGATGTCTGAATTGTTTCTGTCACACAACCGAATGGCATTTTTCTTGCTCAAATTGATATTCTTATTTCAGGCTAGTTTTGATTTTCAGCTAGCTTTTATTATTTCTAATTCAGCTATCTATAATAACTTCAGAAATCTTTTTGACAATAAAATTTGTACCCCAGGTTAAAAAAAAAAGTGAGCAGACAGAATACCTAAACAGACATTTCTCCAGTTAAGACATCCAGATGGCTAATAAACACATGAAAATATGCTCACCATTGCTCATTAGAGAAATGCGAATCAAAATTACAATGAGCTATTGCCTCATTCTGGTCAGAATGGCTATCATCAAAAAAAAAAATCTATAAACAATAAATGCTGGAGAGGGTGTGGAGCAAAGGGAACCCTTTTGCAGTGTTGGTGGGAATTAAATTGATTCAGCCACTGTGGAGAACAGTATAGAGATTCCTTAAAACCAAGAATAAACCTACCAAATGACCCAGCAACCCCACCACTAGGCTTGTATTCTGAGGAAACCATAACTGAAAAATACACATGTACTCCAGTGTTCGTTGCAGCACTATTTACCATAGCCAGGACATGGAAGCAACCTGATGTCCATTGACAGATGAATGGATAAAGAAGTTGTGGTACATATATACAGTGGAATACTACTCAACCATAAAAAGGAATACATTTGAGTGAGTTCTAATGAGTTGGATGAACCTAGAGCCTGTTACACAGAGTGAAGTGTCAAAAAGAGAAAAATAAATATACATTAACACATATATATGGAATATAGAAAGACGATACCGATGAACCTATTTGTAGGGCAGCAGTGGAGATGCAGACATAGAAAACAGACTTGTGGACACGGTGGGGGAAGGAGAGGGTAGGACAAGTTGATAGAGTAGCATGGAAACATACCATATGTAATAGCATTCCATATGTAATAGCCGGTGGGAATTTGCGGAATGACTCTGAGCTCAAACTGGTGATCTCTGACAACCTAGAGGAGTGGGGTGGGATGTGGTGGGAGGTGGCAGAAAGGTTTAGGAGGGAGGGGACATATGTGTAACTATTGCTGATTCATTTATGGCCGAAATTAACACAATATTGTAAAGCAATTATCCTCCAATTAAAAATAAATAATTTAAAAGCTGGAGAGGGTGTGGAGAAAAGGGAACCCTCTTACACTCTTGGTGGGAATGCAAACTAGTACAGCCACTATGGAAAACAGTGTGGAGTTTCCTTAAAAAACTGGAAATAGAACTGCCATATGACCCAGCAATCCCATTTCTGGGCATACACACCAAGGAAACCAGATCTGAAAGAGACATGTGCACCCCAATGTTCATCGCAGCACTGTTTATAATAGCCAGGACATGGAAGCAACCTAGATGCCCATCAGCAGATGAATGGATAAGAAAGCTGTTGTACATATACACTATGGAATATTACTCAGCCATTAAAAAGAATTCATTTGAATCAGTTCTAATGAGATGGATGAAACTGGAGCCCATTATACAGAGTGAAGTAAGCCAGAAAGATAAAGACCAATACAGTATACTAACACATATATATGGAATTTAAAAAGATGGTAATGATAACCCTATATGCAAGACAGAAAAAGAGACACAGATGTAGAGAACAGACTTTTGGACTCTGTGGGAGAAGGTGAGGGTGGGATGTTCAGAGAGAACAGCACTGAAACAAGTATACTATCAAGGGTGAAACAGATAACCAGCCCAGGTTGGATGCATGAGACAAGTGCTCAGGGCTGGTGCACTGGGAAGACCCAGAGGGATGAGATGGAGAGGGAGGCGGGAGAGGGGATCGGGATGGGGAACACATGTAAATCCATGACTGATTCATGTCAATGTATGGCAAAAACCACTACAATATTGTAAAGTAATTAGCCTCCAACAAATAAAAATAAATGGAAAAAAATAATTTAAAAGAAAAAATATCTGCTTTCCGATGCAAGGGACATGGGTTCTATCCCTGGTCAGGGAATAAAGATCCCACATTTCTCAGGGTAGCTAAGCCCACATGCTGCAATTACTGACTGCATGAGTTCTAGAGCCCATGCTCTGCAACTATAGAAAGCCCACGTATCACAACAAAGACCCAGCACAGCCAAAAATTTTAAATATTTTATATTAAAATATTTTATCTTTAGATTCTTTTGTACTTATATGAATATATCTAATACCTGTTTGTTTTTTCCTTTCCAATTTGCATAGGTTATTTTTTCTCTTGCTTTGCTGCATCTGTAGGATCTGTGTGTGTGTGTGTTAGTTGCTTAGTCATGTTCTACTCTTTGTGACCCCATGGACTGCAGCCCGCCAGGCTCCTCTGTCCATGGGGTTTTCCAGGCAAGGATAGCTGGAGTGGGTTGCCATTTCTTCCTCCAGGGGATCTTCCTGACCTAAGGATCAAACCCAGGTTTCCTTCATTGCAGGCAGACTCTTTACTGACTGAGCTACCAACCTAATTTGTATACCTTTTATTTATTTTTCTTGTCCATTTGCTGTGACTAAGACTTCCAATACTATGCTGAACTAAAGTGGTAAGACTGGGCATTCTTGTCTTGTTCCTGAATTTAGTGGGAAACATTGATTATTATGTTGGGTACTGATTTGTTATAAATGGTTTTTATTATTGTTGGGCTATGTTACCTTTTACCCACTTTTTGTTGTTTAGTTGCTAAGTCATGTCTGACTGTTTACCCACTTTGGTGAGGTTTTTTTTTTTTTTTTTTAAATTGTGAATGGATGTTGAATTTTGTCACATACTTTCTGTCTACTGAGATTATAATGTTTTTGTCTTTCCTTTTGTTACTATGATATATTGATTGATTTGCATGTGTTGACTTTTAAAGAAATTATTTGTTTATTTTTGGCTGCTCTGCGTCTTCATTGCTGCATGTAGGTTTTCTTAGTTGCAGCAAGTGGGGGCTTCTCTTTGTTGCAGTGTGCAGGCTTCTCATTGTGGTGGCTTCTCTAGTTGCAGAGCATAGGCTCTAGGAGTGCAGGCTTCAGTAGTTGCAGCACATGGGCTCAGTAGTTGTGGCTCAAAGGCTATGGAGCTTGCAGGCTTGAACTGTTGTGGGATACAGGCTCAATAGTTGTGGCTTTTTGGCTCTAGGGCACAAGCTCAGTAGTTAGAGAACATAGGCTTTAAACTAAAGAGTTGCTCCATGGCATATGGGGAATCTTCCCGGACCAGGAATTGAACCCATGTCCCCTGTATTGGCAGACAGATTCTTACCCGCTATCTTCTTATCCATCAAGGAAGTCCTGATTTGCATATGTTGACTTTCTTTGTGATCCTAGAATGAATCAAACTTGATTGTGTTATATGATCCCCCCTTTTTAAAAAAAAATGTATCATTGGATTCAGTTTGCTAATATTTTGTTGAGGATTTTTACATCTATATTCATCAAAGATACTGGCCTGTAATTTTCTTTTTCTGTAGTGTCTTTGTCTGGTTTTGGTATTAGAGTGATGGTGAGTTCAGAGGATAAATTTGGAATTTGGATAAATTTCCCTCCACTTCAGTTTTTTGGAATAGTTTGAGAAGGATGAGTATAAGTTATTTTTGTAATGTTTGGTAGATTTCCCCAGCAAATCCATCCAGTCCTAGCCTTTTGTTTGCAGGAACTTCTTTTTTTTTAATTACAGATTCTATTTTACTTCTGCTGATTGATCTGTTCAAGCTATCAGTTTCTTCTTGGCTCACTCTTGGCAGGCTGTATGCTTCTAGAAACTTTTCCATTTCTTCTAGGTTGTCCAATTTGTTGGCATATAGTAGTCTCATGATTTTTTTGTATTTCTGTGGTATCAGTTTTTTTCCCTCTTTCATTTCTTATTTTGTGTATTTGGATCCTTTCTCTTTTCTTCTTGATGATCCTGGCTAGATTTGTTGATTTTGTTTATCTTTTCAAAAAAACAGCTCTTGGTTTTATTGACCTTCTCTATTTTTTTATTTATATTTTATTTGTTTCCTCTCTGATCTTTATTATTTTTATCTTTATGTTGACTTAGGTTTTGTTTGTTTTTATCTGTCTAATTATTTTATGTGGTAGGTTGTTTACTTCAGATTTTTCTTGTTTGTTTAGGACAACTTGATTACTGTGAACTTCTGTCTTAGAACTGTTACAACTGCCACAGTTTTTATACCTTTGTGGTCAGAAAAGATGTCTGACATAATTCCTATCCTTTAAAATTTGTTGAGACCTAGTTTTGTGAACTAGTATGTGGTTTGACCTACAGGATGTTCCATACTTGAGAAGAATGTATACTTTGGCATCTTTGGCATCTTTTGGATATAGTGTCTTGTAGATATTAATTAAGTCCAACTGGTCTGTTGTTTCATTTAGGATTTCTGTTGCTTTTATCTATGTTAGTGTTTGTTTTGTATATTTAGGTACTCCTATACTGGGTGCACAAAATTCTCCAAGCCAGGCTTCAGCAATATGTGAACCGTGAAATTCCAGTTATTCAAGCTGGTTTTAGAAAAGGCAGAGGGACCAGATATCAAATTGCCAACATCTGCTGGATCATCGAAAAAGCAAGAGTTCCAGAAACGAGAGTTGAAGAAAAACATCTATTTCTGCTTTATTGACTATGCCAAAGCCTTTGACCGCGTGGATCACAATAAACTGTGGAAAATTCTTCAAGAGATGAGAATACCAGACCACCTGACCTGCCTCCTGAGAAACCTGTATGCAGGTCAGGAAGCAACAGTTAGAACTGGACATGGACCAACAGACTGGTTCCAAATAGGAAAAGGAGTTCATCAAGGCTGTATATTGTCACCCTGCTTATTTAACTTATATGCAGAGTACATGATGAGAAATGCTGGGCCAGAGGAAGCACAAGCTGGAATCAAGATTGCCGGGAGAAATACAAATAACCTCAGATATGCTGATGACACCACCCTTATGGAAGAAAGTGAATAAGAACTAAAGAGCCTCTTGATGAAAGTGAAAGAGGAGAGTGAAAAAGTTGGCTTAAACTTAACATTCAGAAAAGTAAGATCATGGCATCTGGTCCCATCACTTCATGGGAAATAGATGGGGAAACAGTGGAAGCAGTGTCAGACTTTATTTTTGGGGGCTCCAAAATCACTGCAGATGGTGATTGCAGCCATGAAATTAAAAGATGCTTACTCCTTGGAAGGAAAGTTATGACCAACCTAGATAGCATATTAAAAAGCAGAGACATTACTTTGCCTACAAAGGTCTGTCTAGTCAAGGTTATGGTTTTTCCAGTGGTCATGTATGGATGTGAAAGTTGGACAGTGAAGAAAGCTGAGCACCGAAACACTGATGCTTTTGAACTGTGGTGTTGGAGAAGACTCTTGAGAGTCCCTTGGACTGCAAGGAGATCCAACCAGTCCATCCTAAAGGAGATCAGTCCTGGGTGTTCATTGGAAGGACTGATGCTGAAGCTGAAACTCCAGTATTTTGGCCACCTCATGTGAAGAGTTGACCCATTGGAAAAGACCCTGATGCTGGGAGGGATTGGGGGCAGGAGGAGAAGGGGATGACAGAGGATGAGATGGCTGGATGGCATCACCGACTCTATGGGCATGAGTTTGAGTAAACTCCGGGAGTTGGTGATGGACAGGGAGGCCTGGTGTGCTGTGATTCATGGGGTCGCAAAGAGTCAGACATGACTGAGCGACTGAACTGAACTGAATACTGGGTGCATGTACATCAACAAGTACAATATCCTCTTCTTGTATTGATCCCTTTATCATTCTACAATGTCTTTTTTCTTTTTTTTTATGGTCATTGTGTTAAAGTTTATCTTGCCTACTGTGAGTATCACTGCCTTTGCTTTCTTGTCAATTTCATTTGCATGCAGTATCTTTTTCATTCCCACAAGTTTAAGTCCTTGTGTGTCTTTCCCCTGCATTGAGTCTCTTGTAGACAGTATATTATAGGTTCTTGTTTTTTAATTCAGTCTGACATTCTGTGTCTTTTAATTGGAACATTTAGCCCATTGATGTTTAAAGCAGTTATTGATAAACATGTACTTATTGCCATTTTAAATCTGTTTTCCAGTTATTTTTGTAGTTCTTCTTTGTTCATTTCTCCTTTTTTCTTTTTCCTTTTGTGATTTGATGATGATCTTTTGTTATATGCTTGAGTTCATTTCTTTTGGGTTTTTGTGAATCTGTTGTATGTTTTTGATTTGCAGTTACCATGGAATTCAAGCATGTTGACCCATAGCTATATCCACCTGTTTTAAACTGGTAGTCCTATAAGGTCAAACATACTCTAAAAGATCTACATTTTTATTCTCCCCTTCCCCATATTTTTTGTCTTTTATGTTCTATTTTACATCTTCATGCTTATCCTTTTACTGTAGATTATGGCTATAATCACTTATAGGAATTTTTTATTTTTATTTTTTTTGGCCATGCAGCTTGTGAGATCTTATTTCCCTAACCAGTGACCGAATCCAGCCCTTGGCAGTGAAAGTGCCGAATTTTACTGGCGTGTTTAAGTGATCTTCAGTCTTTTTATGTATTTGCCTTTCCTATTGTGATTTTCCATTTCCTGGAAATTCTAGCCTCTTTTTTATTTGTAGACAATCTGTCATTGTTTCAGTGTAAGTTTAGTATTGCTGAATTCTTTTAGTTTTTGCTTGTTTGAGAAATTCTATATCTCTCCTTCTATTCTAAATGATAATCTTGCTGGGCACAGTATCTTAGGTTGTAAGTTTCTCCCTTTCAGGGCTTTGAATGTATCATCCTACTCCCTTCAGACTGCAAGGTCTCTGCAGAGATATCAGCTAATAGTCTTTATGGGGCTTCTCATATAATTTTTTCTCTTCATTGTTGTTGTTTAGTTGCTAAGTCATATCTGACTCTTTGCAGTCCTATGGTCTATAGCCTGCCAGGCTTCTCTGTCCATGGATTTCCCAGGCAAGAAGACTGGAGTAGATTGCTATTCCCTTCTCCAGGGATCAAACCTGTATCTCCTGCTTTGACAGGCAAATTCTTTACTGCTGAGCCACCAGGGAAGCCCTTAGCTTACATTTGTGCCATTCAAATTACTTACCTTTTGAATACAGCCACTTTTTTTTTTTTCATTTATTTATATTAGTTGGAGGCTAATTACAGTATTGTAGTGGTTTTTGCCATACATTGATATGAATCAGCCATGGATTTACATGTGTTCCCCATCCTGAGCCCCCCTCCCACCTCCCTCCCCACCCCATCCCTCTGGGTCACCCTAGTGCACCAGCCCTGAGCACTTGTCTCATGCATCAAACCTGGACTGGCAATCTGTTTCACAATTGATAATATACATGTTTTGATGCTATTCTCTCAGATCATCCCACCCTCGCCTTCTATCACAGAGTCCAAAAGTCTATTCTATACATCTGTGTCTCTTTTTCTGTCTTGCATATAGGGTTATCATTACCATCTTTCTAAATTCCATATATATGTGTTAGTATACTGTATTGGTGTTTTTCTTTCTCGCTTACTTCACTCTGTATAATGGGCTCCAGTTTCATCCACCTCATTAGAACTGATTCAAATGTATTCTTTTTAATGGCTGAATAATATTCCATGGTGTATATGTACCACAGATTTCTTATCCATTCATCTGCTGATGGGCATCTAGGTTGCTTCCATGTCCTGGCTATTATAAACAGTGATGGGATGAACATTGGGGTACACGTGTCTCTTTTAGTTCTCGTTTCCTCATTGTGTATGCCCAGGAATAATACAGCCACTTTTGAACCGTGAAATCCTCCAGGGTCCCTGATCTTACCATTACATCATGCTGCCTCTTTAGTTTGTTTCTTGAAGGATGCAGGTGTTCTATGAATAAAAGAGGTGGGGAAGAGGGTTAGAGAGTTCACTGATTCCACATAGAAATTTCTGAAAAGAAATGGCCTCTTTTCAGCTCTGCAACTTTATTTACTCTTATCCACTGCACTGCCCAGTGCCTCTGAAGCACAGAGCTCTTTGAAATTAAAGAACTGGCTGTCTCTGATTTATTAGATACATACAGCTTTCTCTGCCTACACTCACCGCATCTTCCTCTGCTTTCTGTTCTCTGAAGATGTGTTATATTTAGTCATCTGGTGATAACCCCATATTGTTCTCTTTGTGTTAGTAGAATTATACTTTTAAATTCTTACTTTTATATTTAAAATTATACTTTTAAATTCCTAATAGTGTCTTTTTCAGTGTTTTGAGGAGGAAAGAGGAACTAAATATTTATTTTTCACATTTTTTCCAAGTTGAAGCGTTCAGTCAGTATGCAGGTAAAATGTTTGTAAGCCTGTATTGCATACCACACAGCTGTGTACCATATTGCACCATTGGGCAAAATTTCCCTGAACATTTAACCAGTGAGAAGTCTGCCTTGATTTATTATTCCTGGCCTCTTCTCAGGATCTCTCTTAGTTTGGGGCTTCCTCAGTAATCTTTGACTTTTCTCTCATTTTTTCCCCTGGACAACTAGACCAAAATGATTCAGGTATCTCTCTGACTTATTATTATTCCCTCCATGCCTCTCCTGAAACTGCAGAATGGGCTAGCCCCTCACGGATTGGGTGTGGAAGATGCTCCTGAGTCTGGGCCAGCCCTGTGTATCTTCTCAGAGCTGCCTTTGTGGTGGAAGCAGTGATGACTTGAATCTGGGCTTGTCCTGCTGTCATCAGGGCCTTTTCACCTGGCTGTGATGTGTTGCCCAGGACAGTTTCTGTGCCCCTGCTGCTCAAATACATGGGGCTATGTGCATCTCTACAGGCTTTACAAGTGGGGCCCATTTGTCTAGCCAAGTAGTCAATTTGCAGTTAGCTCAGTAATCTGGGAATGGACATGATGCATCCATGTGTGTGTTTTCTGTGGTATCCTTCACAGTGGAAGTTGTGTTTCTGTCAACTCTTTCCTGTACTGAGCACCCCTCAGGATCTGCTGAGCTGTGTGCCTTCCTCAGGTACCCTCTTGGGGCACATAAGAGAACATCTGACCCTTCCAGATATGAACGCCTTTAGATGCCTGGATTTCAAGCCCTGGTTGGATATCCTGTGTTCTGGGCCTATGATCATGGCTAGCCTGAGGATGAGGGTAGATATGTCATAGCTTTAGAAGAATAGTCAGTGTTATACAATATTTTAAAAAAGGAATTGAATATAAACTTCCAGGTTAGATGGTAATGGTGAAACAGTGTATTTATCCATGCAGCTCTTCATTGCATTCATGTCCTCCACTATTGCTAGATTTTGGGCTTTTCCTTGTTGGGGGCTTGTCTCAGTCCTGTTATTTCTATCCTGACATCCAGAGCTTGCTCCCATCTCTCTCTGACTTTCTGGCTCCCAGGACTTGATCAGTGGGGCAATGTGTGCTTCTGCCTGGATTCCAACATGGATTCCTGTGGGCTGGGATAGGGTGCATCCTTAAAACCCCTTGTCAGGACAGTTTGGGAATATCTCAGTGCAAGGTCTATAGAGAAATACATGGACAAAGAGCATCTCCCTCCCTGACCCAGGTTCCTGTTCTCTGTGTAGGGTGGTGATGCCTCTGAAGCGTCAACTATGGTATCCCTCTGCCTTCCTCCTTCTGCCTTCACTGGGCATCCTCCTCTTGAATTCTTGTCATTCCTGATCAGACAGATGGACATAGGACACTAGGAGACTTTGTGTTCCCAACAAAGGAGACCCATACACAGGAACTTGGGGGCAGGTAAGTAATTAGGGAGGTGATATCAGGTGCTTAAGTGAGGAACTAAGGACAGTAAACACCAAAGTGAGAAAGGCCAAGGAAGTGGGCAGGTGGGGCCCTAGGCCATTGGGTGCCTTTGAGAGAGAGTGTGGAGCTCACCTGTGAGGAGACCCACCAGCAGTCAAGGAAGCTGGGGTCTGTAGTGTCTGAGGGTTGCCCTGTGGGCATGAATCCCCACACATTGCACTGAGCCTACCAGTGGTTCAGCAAGCTCCCAGGTGCTGGAGAAATCCACCAAGCAGGGAGGGGAGATGCCGGTGTTTGAGGAGGGGAGTGTCTGCAGTGGGGGATTATCCCACAGCTGCAGGTGAACTCAGGTTGGCCTAGGTGGAGGCGAGGTGGGGCTTCTATGATCTCAGAGGGAGATTCATGTGAGAATCAGAGATCAAAAGCCACAGGTTTTTGACAGTTACCTTCCCACCTGTCTGAGGTCTGGGATGTCAGACAGAAAAGGATTTGGGAGAAATCAGATGCTGCCTTTTCTTCTAACCCCAGATTAGATAAGAGTGCTGTGGATCAGAGGAAGGCAGGGATAGGGGAGGGGACAGGTGGACAGTATGGAGGTGTCTCCCCAGCAGCCTCAGGGAGTTCTTTGCAGCTGAGCACAGGCCAAGAGATGGATTGTGTCTGTCCCAGGAGGACCAACTGCCCCTCACTTGTATTCGCCACATCCTTGTATGGGTCCCTGTCACACCTGTACACTCACTGTAGAGCAAGCTATGTCTTTATCCAAGACATTGTAAGATGCACTCAACTCATTTGGGGGGCAACTGTCCTTTCAGAAGGCCTGGAGCTTTTAGGTCAGTTGGGTGGGGGTGGGGCGGAATACACTTCCTGGGTCAGATGAGGAGAAGGGTCCCTGCCCCAGGACCTGCTCACACCCTCTCAACTCACCTTAGCTCCCACAGAGGCAGGTCTCCATCTTAGAAGAGCTGGGGTGGAGTGGTGGGCAGAGACAAGAGGCTGGTGTCACTCTGGACAAGGAGACCTCCCCCGTGTTGCCCAGGGTCCCCTCCACAGGGAGAAGCAGCTGCTCTGGATCACCTTGGGGACCTGTCCTAAGCCTCCTCACCATGAGGACCTTAGAGAGTCCCTGTCCTATACCCAGCCCTTTGGGGTAAGCCCAGCAGACTCTTTTCTGGAGGGGAGCTCTTAGAGATGGGGTGGGGTTAGGTGAAGAAGAATCAGACAGGGTGAGCATGGGGCCCAGTTCGTGGGCAGGCAGCAGAGACATAGGAGGAACAAGAAACCCCAGGCCCCTGGATGTCCACTCTGAGTGTGAGACCCAACTCAGTGGGTTTATGTGGAAGCAGCTGAGTCCACAACTAGTGGGTTGGATTTAGGATAAACTGAGGCCCAAGGAGTGATGGAGTTCAGCATGTGAACCTTGACCCTTTGTTCTTCCTCTCCTGTCAGGTGCTTAGGACAGGGGGTCATTCTCACCCATTATTTTACTTTGGTCTCACTCCAGCCTTGGAGAATGGAGTTAGTTTGATTTTGTTAATGGGAACCAGAGACCCAATGAAGGGTTGGAATATGTGCACAGTCACAGGGTGAGTTAGCTGAGCTTGTCTCCCCAGCGTGGATGAGTGGGGGAAGCTGTGTCTTTTTTAGCATATGCTTTACCCGCTCTGAGCTTCAGATTTTCCCTTTAAGATGATCATGATTACTCCTACCCCTCAAGGTTTCTGGGAGGTGTAAATTTGGTGGATGATGCTCATGACCTGGGTCCTGGTGACAGAAGTGATCAGACACTCTGACTGGTATGATGATCACCAACCCTACCCCTATGTACTGAATTTGTGGAGAAGCATGTGACAGCACTGAAATCCGGCTGCAGTGGGAAGGCACACTGGTGGTCTCCACTGTGGCTGCGTCCCCCCTCCCTCCACATCCAAAGCCCAATCTCTAGTGAGTAAGCACTCTCCTGTGAATTGCAAGGCGTTTCATTGCTAGAATACTTTAATCAGATACCTGGATGTGGCAGGTTGCTGACATAACTTAGGGATCAGGCAAGAGGCTTCCTTGGGTTCCTGGCAGGGACAGTTCCATCAGCAGAGAGAGCTTGAGTATATCTTATTCTGTAAGAGAACGTGCAGAAACCTGGTGAGGCCTCGGGTGGACATGACAGTTAACTGCACTGAACTCAGGGGAGGGGCCTGGCGGCTTGTTTGGAGAGAGGCCTCCGGTTATGAGCAAGAAAGGATGGATACGTCCCATTGAGGCTTCCTCCAATGGAACAGAGGTTGTGGGGTCTCCCTGCAGGGCTGAGGGCAGTCTTCTGTGATAGAAAGGGGGATATTGCTGAGGACCATCTGGCAGGGGTCTGGACTGACTCCTGGAAGTCTTCAGGGGTGAGTTGATCCCTGTCTGCTTTCTCCCTCTGGCCCTTGGACACTTAGAGCTGAAATAGCTGCTTGTCCTACCACCTCTAGGGCAGCAGAGAAAGGATTCACCCTGATCCTCAACTCTGGGCATCCCAGGCCTGGGAAGGGCAGGAGGGCAGCTTTTGGAAGCAGCCTCCTCTTAGGGCATGTGTGGCATAATGGCCCTTTGGGATTCAGGGAACAAAGACAAATGTGGGGTTTAGGTGAGATGGAGTAGGGACTTGAAGCACCTGATGTTTGGAGAAAGGAAGGACTCAATGGAAATGGACTGCAGCAGATTCAGTTTTCTGTGTTGAAGAGGCTGGAGTCAGGGAGGCCAGCGCTGAGGGCCTATCTCCAAAGGCAGGTGGCATCACAGAGTCAGGAGGGCCTGGAGGGTCCCAGGCCTGTGACCAGGCAGAGCTGAGCAGTCAGGGCCAGCTCAAGAACTCCAGGCTGGATTGAGTCTTCCTGCAGGATCCTTTCCCACACTGTGGGTGTCAGCCACTTCCTCTCTACCTCCTCATTTATGAGGTTCTTTCTGCTCCCAGGCCCCCAGGGAAGGGCCAGGGTGGAGAGGAAATGATCTCCCCCACTTCCCAGTGCCCTGAGTAGACCCCTCTCTGCCCCTCCCACCCCACCCCCCACCCCTCCGCCATAGGCCCCACAGGCACATTCACAGATAGCCTGACCCACCAGAGCACTGAGAGCATCCTGCTTATCCTCCGCTGTCAGCTTCTCATCAACACAGCTCTTCAGGATATCGGCAGTTTCCAGTACATCAGAGTTTTGGTTATACTTCAACTTGTTCAATATACACCTCCTGGCTTCCCGATATGAACCGGTCAGCATGTTCCTCAAGGCTGGGCAGATGTCATCACACTCTGAAACAGAAAGATAAGGACACACTCCCTGAAAGATACTTATCAGAACACACTGTTCCCTTCCCCCTCCCGACATGCTCAGTGCTGCCCTGGGAAGGTGTCAGAAAGCTTGGGGAGCCCAGGTCCCAGCCACTCACTTACGCCTGTGATGAGGAGCGAGGCAGCGCAGAGCAGCAGGAGAGCTCCAGCCCGAGTCATGGTGCCGGTGGCAGATGCTCCCTACTCACCTGGAGCAGAGGTATACTCTGCTTGTCCTCACCCCCAGGGGGCCTGTGTCAGATGCTCCCTTTTTTCAGGGGATTCTGCCAGGCCACAGTGTGATGTTGCCTGGGATTGCACGGGAGGAGCTGTGTGTTGGCAAGATGCTAGTCCTTGAGTCCACAGAGGGCAACAACCTCCTCAACAACCTGGCTCAAACTCCTCCCTGCTGCAGGGCTCTGTGGAAGGGGCAGCTGACTCAGGAGTATTAACAACGGAAAATACCCAGGTTGACCAAAAAGTGCAAAAGTACTCCCAGATCAGGCCTCCTGAATGCTGGCCTGTGACAGGCTGTCAGAACAACTGTGACCTTGAAGAGAGGCTGGTGTGGACCTTATGGGTCCTCACGAAGCTCAGTGCTTAGCAAATGGTCTCACAGGGAGTAAGTTCCAGGCAAAGCCCTGAGCCCCTGGTCAGGCTCTCTGGTGGCTCCTACCCTGCTGTTATCACTGTGTCCTTAATCTTGTCAGTGGCCTTTGTTGGGCCACTTCCCCGAATAAGTATCTGGAACCTGGAAAGCTCTTCTATGTGCTGGCCCAGAAATTTCCAGTTTTCTCTTGACCAGTCCTGCCAACTGGTGACTTTGATAGAACATCATTCTATACAGGATTATTCTTTACAATGTCTTTTTTTTTTTTTAAATTTAACTTTTTCTTTTGTATTGAAGTATAGCAGATTAACTGTTTTATGGTAGTTTCAGGTGGACAACAAAGAGACTCACCCATATATATATATATACACATGTATCTATTCTTTCCCAAACTGCCCTCCCATCCAGGCTGCCACCTAACATTGAGCAAAGTTCCCTGTGCTGTACAGTTGGTCCTTATTGATGATCCATTTTAAATATAGCATTGTGGACCTGTCCATGCTGAAATTCCTAATTATCACTTCCCCTCATCCTTACTCAAGGCAACCATAAGTTCATTCTCTGTCAATCTGTTTCTGTTTTGTAAATTAGGTCATCTGTATCATGTCTTTTTAGATTCCTCATATAAAAGATATTGTAAGATATTTCTGCTTCTCAGTCTCACATTCTTCAATATGACAGTCTTTAGGTACATCCATTTTCTGCAACTCTTTCTACTCTTGAGTGTCTCTGTACTGTTCCCCCCATCTCCTCTCCAGACCTCCCACTTGAGGAAAAGCCAAGCCCCTTCTAGCCCACAGTCTCTGGGCCAGTTGCACAACCAGCCCCGCACTGCTGCTGCCTTTGTGGACTTATCCCTGCCTTTCTCTCCTCCCTCAGTGCCTCGTGTCTGCTTCTGGACCTGACCAAGTGTGCTCCTGCAGCAGGGCCTCTGCACGTGGAGCCCTCCCAAGCTGGAGGCTCTTCCTCCAGTGGCTGCATGATTTGTTCCCTCATCCTCAGGTGTCTTCAAGCATCACAGGGCAGATTTCCCCAGACTCTTGAGCCCACCTATCAAAGTGTCCTGCCTCCATCTTCCCCGCCACAGCCCTCTGTCTTCTCCCCCTGCTTCATCTTTGCCCAGAGTGCCTCTTCCCGTGGGGTCACTGTCTTTCACTCCCTCTTAGGTGAGCAAGAGCTGCAGGAGAGCGAGAGCTGTGCTGTGTGCTGCTGCATCCCAGGACTAGGAGAGGGCCCAGCATTCGGTAGATGTTGCACAATGTTTGTTAGAATAATGGCAGGAATATTCCATTTCTTGAGGTGATAAGCAAGAATATCTTTAATTCTACTTACTCTAGATGGCTTTATAAATATTTTCTGGAAATAATTACATATGGTAAATGTTTAAATGTTTGATGAGTCATAATCAAGTAGTTTTTTGCTGGAGGCACCTGACTGGCCTTTGCCTGAGTCACCTGTGGCAGATTAAGGTTTCCTGAAAGCCTGATCTGAATTTGCGACACAAAGGTGTGACCACAGTCAGAACCCTGTGCCAAATAGGATTCACATCCGGTAACTGCTCTTGGCAAAGAGGCACCAAGTACTGAGCTGCAGTGTCAGCTGACTTCCCTGCAGCCCCTCCTCACCATGGCTCCTGCTGCCAGGGGACCACCCCTCTGAAGGTCACCCCACGAGGGGCTCAGGGGGCTGCAGATGTGCCTCAGAGTTTCCTGGGCAGGAAGGTGAACACCACACGGCCCAGGCTGCACATGCTGGCTCTGTCTGTGGCGGCAGGGCTTCCATGTTGTGGGACCCCTGCCCATGGATGCCGTGCCACCTGTCCTTCAGAAGGCACTGCCCCCAGTGCCCTCCCCAACTCTGTGAGGAGACGAGCCAGGGTCTGGAGTGCTGAGTAACACAGGTGGCTGCTATGGATTCAGCCCAGTGCCCTTCCGAGGGTGCCACAGGATCCTCTGAGACATCCCCAGATCATGGGCACATTTGATGACATCTGGGTGAAGAGCTGGTCAGGGTCAGTGGAGGAATGCCACTGATGTGGCCCTTTACTTGTGCTAGTTTTTTTAAAATTAATTTTTAATTTGAGAACTTTTTATTTATTGAAAAATTGCAAATATTTCTCAAAATTTAGAAACATTAGAAAATCACTACTAACTAACCTCATACTTTATTTGGATTTCACCTGGTTGTCCATTAATGTCTCCTACATTTCAGGATACAATCCACAACCTATACTCGCTGCATTCATTGTCCTGTGTCCCCAGTGTCCTCTGCTCTGTGGATTACTCATTCTCTCCTGGTCTGTCATGGCCTTGACAGTCATGAGGAGGATTGGCCAGGGATGGTAGGAGGCCTCCAAGCTGAGTTTGTCTGCTGCTGGTCTCATAATGTCCCATGGGGTTCAGACTTTGTGGTTTGAGAAAGACACCATACAGGTGAAGCGCCTTTCCTGTCACCTCACATCAGGGTACACGTGACAGCTGTGTGTCTTACCAGTGGGAATGTCAGCCTTGATTAGTTGACTAATATTGTATTAGTCCAGTTTCTGCACTGTTTTTCCCCTTCCCCTTCTGTTTCCTTTGGAGGTGAGTTAATAAGTCTAGCCCGCACTTGAGGGGGCAGAACAGTTAAGTTTGCCTCCTAGAGGGGATAATCTACCTGTGATATTCAGGATGTTTCTGTATGGAATTTTTGTCTCCTCTCCCACATATACATAGTTTCATTTATTGTAGTTTATTAATGGTTTAAGCATGTTAGGTCTTGGTTGTGACTTGTGGATTTTTTCTTTGCAGAGCACAGGCTTTCTAGTTGCAGTTGGATGCTTCTAGTTGCCCCAGGGCACATGGGATCTTAGTTCCCCAACCAGGGATTGAACCAGCTTCCATTGCACAGGAGGTCATCTAGGGAAATCCCTGTTTATTTATTTAATCATTTCTTCATATCAGTTGAACTCATAGGTATTACTTTATACTTTGGGTCGGTGTCTAATACTCTTATTTATTTTGTCTGTCAAACTGTTTCCAGTTTGGCTATTGGGAGCTTCTCAGACTTCCTTCAAGAGTTTTCAAGGTCAATATCATTTTGTTTGTACCACCAAACTGCTTTCCTAGCCTGGAAGGTTGAGTTTGGCTCTTGAGAGTTTTCACACGTGGAGTTCTACCTTTGGTGGACCCAGAAGTCTGGGCCTTTGAGCTCCCATCCCCTGTGTCTTGTAGGGCTGTGAACCTCATAGAGTCTCGGATACAGGAGACAAACCGCACAGCCCCACAGCTGCTCACTGATACTTCTGGATAGACTGCAGTCCAAACACCTCTTGAGACCAGGTTCACAGATGGAAGAGGGTGGGACAGCCAGGAGAAGGGGCAAAGCTGGAGCCACTAGGGGTCCAGAGCGTGCCAGGACTTGCTCTCTTAATGCCCAGAGGAAAGCTGGTGGAGTTATCCAATATTACAGAATTACCAGCACCTGGGAAAACCCACATGTCTTCAGGTTATGAGTTCCCAGTTTGGAATTATTTGGAGCCCAAGGCTGCTGTACTCAGTACAGTACTCAGGGCCCAGTGTAGAGACTGCAGCTGTTAAGATATTTGGGGGCTGCAGGAAGGTCCAGCTCTTCATTCTTATCTCTAGGACTTGGGGGGAAAAGGAAGGATTCTGGATGACCTTTTTTCTACCCGACAGTGGTGTAGACGTGTCCTTGACCCTCCTGTGATTCCATCTGCTCAGTTTGGGATAGTGCTGTCCCTGGGAACCAGGATGGGCTGGGGGAAGGATGACCAAGAAAACTGGTGATGGTTGGGGTTGGGACATCAAAGCACTTGGCTCCAAGTGGAGTCACTTAGAAATGTCAGCTCCACTTTATCTTTGGCAAAGATGCTACCACATCTTCTCCAGGAGCTCTGATCTCAGAGTACGAAGGGCTTCTACTGTAAACACCCCAAGGGCCTAGGGAGCCACCTGTGCCTGGAGCCTTGCCACAGGCCTGTGTTCCTCCTGGGAGGGGCATGGGCTGGGCTCAGGGAGCTAGTTGTTTATAAAGTGACAGAAACCCTGCCCTGAGCAGAGCACTCCAGCCACTGCCACGATGAAGGGAGCACTGCTTGTGCTGGCCCTGCTGGTGACCAGAGAGCTGACCTTTGAGACACGTGAGGGTAGGAAGGAGAGTCTGGATGGCCCTCCTGATCCTTGCCTGGTGCCGTCTCACTGCATCCTTCCCAGTCCTGTCCAAGCCACTTCGAGGGGCAGATTCTGAGGGCAGCTGTCTGATCAGTGCCCAGGAGTCCTGTACAAACTTCTTGAGGCTTTCATTCTTTGAATGGAGGGGGTGTTGTGGAGTTGGAAGGGTCTCTAGCTGTGCACACCCTGGGGGATAGTTTGTTGGGTATAGTGGTGCTCACTGCAAGGGTGGACGCCAGCTGATATGCCTGGGGATGGTGGTCAAGGGCAGAGGAGTCTCCAGACCTCGCCCCTCTTGCTGCTCCCTCTGCTGGGAGTGCCTCATAGGGAAGGTTTTCTGTCTGGGATGTAGGCAGTCCTGGGTGAGGGCAGGTCTGGAAGCTTGGGAGCTTTGGGGTGAGTCTGGAAGCTTTGGATGTGTGAGTTCCTATCAAGTGGTGGGAAACAGGAACCTCCTACTCTGGTTATTCTTTTGATGAAGTGTTTTCTGTCTGTGCCTTCAGCCGAAGCCTGCCCTATGTTTAGTGCAGCATTTAGCTCGATGGCCCTTGGAAGCAAAATATTGTTGAACTCAACGCTCAGTTTGGTCGATGCTACTGATGGAGAAAATGAAGCTATAGGAAGAATCCAGGATTGCTTCAATGAGGCGGGATTTGATGACAAACTGTTGAATATAAAAAGCATGGTAATTTACTCCCCTCACCCCTACCCTGCCCTGCCCACTAACATGCATAGTGCAGTATGCCACATGGTAATAGATCATGCAATCATGGGATATGTGGCAGACAAGAGCTATAAACAAAGAAGCACATAAACAGATAAAGAGACACAGATGTACAGAACAGACTTTTGGACTCTGTGGGAGAAGGCGAGGGTGGGATGTTTCGAGAGAACAGCATCGAAACATGTATATTATCTATGGTGAAACAGATCACCAGCCCAGGTTGGATGCATGAGACAAGTGCTCAGGCCTGGTGCACTGGGAAGACCCGGAGCGATCAGGTAGAGAGGGAGGTGGGAGGGTGGATCAGGATGGGGAATACATGTAAATCCATGGCTGATTCATGTCAGTGTATGACAAAAACCACTACAATATTGTAAAGTAATTAGCCTCCAACTAATAAAAATAAATGAAAAAAAAGAAGAAGCACATAAACCTTTGCTCCACCATGCAGCACCTGGAATATGCAAGCACAGTCCACCTGTGTGTCCAGCCTCTTCGGCTACCGAATATGCCTGTGTTATGCCAGTCAGCTCGCCTACAATAGGGGACTGGCCTCAGTGCAGTAGGTCAAGTGTGTTAACTCATGTTTTTTTTCCTCAGCGTGAGGAGCTAGCATTGGAGGAGTAGAGTTTTATTCTTGGCAGGAAAGGAAGCATTCAGCTCCCACACTGGAAGGAGTAATATCAGCTTCCTTTTAGGAATATTGTAAAGGAGCCCCTACCTTAAGAGTCTCTTTCCAGGATGAATATTCTCTAGGTTTGTAAGGTTTATGACTTATCACCACTTCACTTCATCTTTTTCCCACTCTGATGGCCATTGCTCTTGCTCAGACCCCCGTTTCCACCAACATGGTCTCAGTGCCTACAAGCCTGATTTTCCACTGTGGTATTTTGGTGCCTGAAACTACTGAGGAGGCTTCTAGGTCTTTGTGGCTGCTCACTTGAGCTAGCAATGGATCTCCTGAAGTATTCTTTTTTTTCCCCCTCTTTGATTTTTTCATAAGTATTGGAGATTTTGAATATTCTATCTCAGCATATTTTCTTCAAGTTGTTTATTTTTTTAAATGAGAGGCTTTCCAGAAACAGACTTTCATGCACTAATATGAGCACACACGGCACATGGGGTTGTTTACGACACCTGCATACACAGTCCGTCCACCCAGCACACCTAACAGAAGAGGATCAGGTGCAGGAGTTGTGACCCAAACTCAGACTCTAGCACCTTGCTCCTCCTCAGGACCAGCCCCTGCTATGCCCTGCTGACCCTTGTTATCTCTTCCCCTCCTTGGCATGGTTGGTGCCTCCGTCTCCCTCCTGACACCTGTCTGGGCTGTTAGGGAGCCCTTCTCCCCCTGGTGCCTGCTGGCAGCCCCCTCTCCAGTGGTGGGTCTGTGGGCAGAGGTTCTTGCTGGGGATGGGGCTGAATCCCTGAGGGTAAGGCTTGAGGTGATTCTGGGGAGACAGGATAGACCAGCTGTGGTCTCAGTTCCTGTCTTTCCTCCTTCTTCTCCCTCCTAGATTTCCGTCATCTTGAGTGAGGATTGCAGTGACTATGTATTGTCCTCGGTGGTGGATACTGTTTTAGGATTAATTCTCAGTGTGACGTCTCTGGTGAGATAATCTTTGCCAGGGATGCCTGGTCGGCCCTTGATCTACCTGCCTTATTCTCCTTCTCAACTAAAGCTGGAATCAAGACACCTGTTTCACTAATATGGTCTCTGTCGGGATGACTCTAATAAAATAACTGCAGCTTTGCTCAGTGTGTATGTGCTGTGGGAACGATGTGAGGCAGGAGGTCTTGGGAGATGGTGAGAAGTGACACATGTGGTCACTGAGAGCATGGGGACCGGGGTCAGACAGAACGAGGATAAACCTGGGGCTGTGGACAAGTTTGTCGTAACTTTCTCAAGTCATTCTGTCATCTGCTAAACTTGGATTGTGTGCCAAGATTAAGCAGAGTAACATACATATTACTCCTGACTTCCAGTTAGGGTTAAATGAATGTATGGTTTATAACACTGGAGGGATAAAAGTGTTGTCTGTGGGCACTGATAGCATGTCTCCCATTCTGGCCTTTAGCACAGTGACACACCCTCTAGTCCTTTTAATGTTTCTCTGGTTATTGATGGGTGACTCAGGACATGACTTAAGCAGGCCTGTCACAGATCCTCTCTTTCTCCCAGTGGCATTTGCCAATTTTTTTTGCTTCTTAGGTGGATGTCTTCTGAGGATCCTGACATTTCATTGAGCACACTAAGTACCACTGCTCTTTGTGGTCCTACCATGGGGGCCAGGACCCCCATGAAGTCTTAGAACAGGAAGATGGGAGTGGATGGAAGAAGCTACCCCAGTGGGAATGTTGTTACTGTGGAAACAGCTCATGCTGTGAAGTGTGAATTGCAGGATGTGCCACATGGGCACATGTCCTGAACCCTCTAGCCTACTTTTAAAAGCATGAATGGGTAGTTGTATTACCATTAGGAGACTTGTGAGGCTACATGGAAAGCACTAGGTTTTATCTCTGTTTCCTGTCAGTCTGTAGTCAGACTGTAGTCAGCGTGACCCACATGAAGAGTGGCATAAGTGGTAAAATCACTCTACCTTGTAGCCAGGCAGGCATAAGGTCACATTGGGGTCTGCTAGACTTCATATTAAGTGTTCAAGTTATACTAAAGAGGTCTAAACTTTTGTTGAAAAGTACAAAATAAAATTTGAACAAATTAAGGGCTAAATCATATTCTTGTATGAGATTTATTGACACTGTATAAATGTCAACTATTCCCAAATCCATGTAAATTAATTTTTGTTGTAATGTAGATTGACTTAAATTTACCCCCCACTCCCAACCCAAACTACTTTCTTGATGTCAGTGAAGGAATTTGAGCAAAACAGGAACTTTAAGGAGGATTGTTCTCACCAGGTATTGCAACAGAAATGTATATCTCCCTAAACAGTCTAGTTTTAATGGAGGAGTAGGTACCTGTTCTTGGTAACAGAAAACACATAGATAGAGTCAAAGGTAGTTTAAGATATAATAATAACAACAGTTTTATTGAATCATGTAGAAGGAATGGATATTTTAAAAAGTGGCAAATGAGAAAAGTGACCAAACATTAAAATAATCTAGATGGATTTGCCAAGCCTTTTCCTGTGGATTTATGTGGAATAATGATTATTAGGGCTTCCTTGGTAGTTCAGCTGTTAAAGAATCCACCTACAATGCAGGAGACCCTGGTTCAATTCCTGGGTCAGGAAGATCCCCTGGAGAAGGGATAGGCTATCCACTCCAGTATTCTTGGGCTTCCCTGGTGGCTCAGTCAGTAAAGAATCTGCCTGCAATGTGAGAGACCTGGGTTTGATCCCTGGGTTGGGAAGATCCACTCCAGTGTCCTTTCCTGGAGATTCCCCATGGACAGAGGAGCCTGATGGACTGCAGTCCATGGGGTCGCAAAGAATCGGACATGACTGAGCAACTAAGCACAATGATTTAATTGCCATAGTTCTAATGTTTAATTATTCATTTGTCACAACTCATTCTCCTCCACCCCCACCCCCCAGTTACTCTTTTAGTTTGACTTTCACGACATCACAGTTTCCTTGTTTTTCTCCTGTTTTACTTGACGATCCCTCTCAAGATCTGTTTACCACAGATTGGGACTTGAACCCACCTGGCTGGGACTCAAACCCAGCCAAAACTGACAGTACCTGGTTTCAGGACTTAATGAAGCTCAGGTTCATGGGGTCACAAAAAGTCGGACATGACTGAGCAACTTCACTTTCCTATAGCAGAGAGCATCCTCTTTCAGTGTCTTTCCTTTCTTAAGTATGTTCACTTTCTTAATGGTATCATCCAGCTTCATTTTAACTTTGCTTATAGTTTTTGACAGTAAATCTCCATGCCCACTTTTGTTGCAACATACAAATGTGTCTCTCACTTAGTATTTGTTAATGAATATTTTTTTAAAAAGCTCTAAAATTTTTGTGAGGTGCAAATAACATTAAATAAATGAATAGACTATTCAAAGGGAATTTTCAACTGAATAAAAATGTCATTTTTCTCTTACAAATACTAACTGCCATTAGTAGTTAGTTTAATGTAATCTCAATGAAAATCCCTACAGGATTTTTCAAGGTATTTTATTCTTATAAAATTGGTATTACAATTATCACATGATCCAGAAATCTCCTCTTTAGGTTTACACTCAAAAAAATGATAATTTAAATAAGTTCAAATAAAAATCCTGCCCACTGATGTTTCTTGCAGCTTTATTCAGCTCTGTTTATCAAAACTGGAAACTATGTTTGTGTCCTTCAGCCAGTGAATAGATAAACAAAACTTGCCACATTCCTACAGTTGAACGCTACTCAGCATTTAAAATTGCGGGTAGAACTATGGAAAACAGTGTGGAGAGTTCTTAAAAACCTGGAAATAGAACTGCCATATGACCCAGCAATCCCACTTCTGGGCATACACACTGAGGAAACCAGATCTGAAAGAGACACGTGCACCCCAATGTTCATCGCAGCACTGTTTATAATAGCCAGGACATGGAAGCAACCTAGATGCCCATCAGCAGATGAATGGATAAGGAAGCTGTGGTACATATACACCATGGAATATTACTCAGCCATTAAAAAGAATTCATTTGAATCAGTTCTAATGAGATGGATGAAACTGGAGCCCATTATACAGAGTGAAGTAAGCCAGAAAGATAAAGACCATTACAGTATACTAACACATATATATATGGAATTTAGAAAGATGGTAACGATAACCCTATATGCAAAACAGAAAAAGAGACACAGAAGTACAGAACAGACTTTTGGACTCTGTGGGAGAAGGTGAGGGTGGGATGTTTCGAAAGAACAGCATGTATATTATCTATGGTGAAACAGATCACCAGCCCAGATGGGATACATGAGACAAGTGCTCGGGCCTGGTGCACTGGGAAGACCCAGAGGAATCGGGTGGAGAGGGAGGTGGGAGGGGGGATTGGGATGGGGAATACGTGTAACTCTATGGCTGATTCATATCAATGTATGACAAAACCCACTGAAATGTTGTGAAGTAATTAGCCTCCAACTAATAAAAATAAATAAATAAAATTGCGGGTAGAAATATCAACAATCTCAGATATGCAGATGTTATCACTCTAATGGCAGAAAGTGAAGAGGAATTAAAGAGCCTCTTGATGAGGGTGAAAGAGGAGAGTGGAAAAGCTGGCTGAAAACTGAACATTGAAAAAAACTAAGGTATTGACAACTGCTCCCATCACTTCATGCAAATAGATGGGGAAAAGTGAAAACAGTGGCAGATTTTATTTTCTTGTGTTCCAAAATCCCTGTGGAAGTTGACTGCAGCTATGAAATTAAAAGACATTTCTCTGGGCTTCTAGTTCAAGATGGCAGAGTAGAAGGATGTGTGCTCATCTCCTCCTGCAAGAGCATCAAAATTGCAACTAGCTATTGAAGAACCATCTACAGGAAGATGCTGGAACACATCAATAAAAGATACTGCGTGTCCAAAGACAAAGAAGAAGCCGCAGTGAGATGGTAGAAGGGGCATGGTCATGATAAAATCAAATCCCATACCTGCCATGTGGGTGACCCACAAACTGGAGAATGATAATACCAAAGAAAGTCTCCCACTGTTGTGAAGGTTTTGAACCCCATGTCAGTCTTCCCATCCTTGGGATCAGACAGTGAGACTGGGAATCCCTAGGGAATCTGATCTTGAAGGCCAATGGAGTTTGATTACAGGACTTCCAGAAGACTGGAAGAAACAGAGACTCAAGTTTTGGAGAGCACAAACAAAATCTTGCACACGCCAAGATCCAGAGCAAAAGAGCAGTTACCCCACAGGAGACTGAACCAAAACTAACTTCTAGTGTTGGAGAGCCTCCTCTGGAGGTGTAGATCAGCAGGGGCTCACAACAGGGGCATTGGTAACAGCAATCTGGGAAGGTCCCCCTTGGCATAAGCCCTCTTGGAGATGGCCATTAACCCTACCATAGAGCACATAGATGCCAGGACTGGGTCACCTCAGGCCAAACAACTACCAGGGAGGGAGCACAACACCATCCATAAACAGATAATTGTATTAAAGCTTTACTGAGCCCCCTGAAAAGGTCCCCCTTTCTGCAGCATCAGGATTAATTTATTTTTGGAAATCAAGTGCAATATTAAAAGGAAAAAAAACCATATTGCATTGCTGGAAGCTATTTCTGCTAATTTTATTACAGTTTAAAACTTATGGTTTGATTTGAATACTATCATGGGAGGAGCTGTGAGTTGGGAAGCTAATGATGACTTAATTGATAACTTAAAAGAAACCCACGGGTATCTGCACTGAAAGAGTGGAGCAAGCCTTCGCAGCAATTGATCATGGAGATTAGTATTTGGAAGGCTACTGAACAATGCATACAAAGACTTAGCGTGGAAGCATGGCAACATACACTTGTCAGCACTTTGCATTTATTCTGAAGTTATGGAAGCATTGAAATTTCAACCAGGATTGTATTTTCTTATCCTGGAAAGTGGAACTGGATATTTAAGTTCAATCATGGGCTTAATTTTAGATAGTTTTTTTTTTTAAAAATTCTATTTTAAAAAGGAAAAAGAAAAAAAAAACCCCACATTACAGAAAGTTAATCAGGATGAAAAATCAGAAAGTTATGTCCCAGATGAAGGGACAAGATAAAACCCCAGAAAAACAGCTAACTGAAGTGGAGATAGGCAACCTTCCAGAAAGAGAATTCAGAATAATTATAGTGAAGGTGACCCAGGATCTTGGGGGATCAATGGAGAAGGTGTAAGAAATGTTTACCAAAACCTAGAAGAGCTAGAACTAAAGAACAAACAGAGATGAACAATGCACAAGAAGGAATCAATAGCAGAATAATTGAGGAAGAAGAATGGATAAATGACTTGGAAGACAGAATGCTGAAAATCAATGTCACAGAACGTAATATAAAAAATGAAAAGAAATGAAGACAGCATAAGAGACATCTTGGACAACATTAAACACACCAACACTTGCATTATAGAGGTCCCAGAAGGAGGAGAAAAAGAGAAAGGACCTGAGAAAATATTTGAAGAGATAATAGCTGAAAACTTCCTTAATATGGGTAGGGAAATAGTCAACCAAGTCCTGGAAGCATAGAGAGACCCAGGCAGGATAAACCCAAGGAGGAACACACCAAGACACATAGTAATCAAACTGACAAAAATTAAAGACAAAATATTAAAACCAGCAAGGGAAAAATTACAAATAACATATAAGGGAATTCCATCAGGCTATCAGCCGATTTCTCAACATAAATTCTACAAGCCAGTAGAGAATGGCACGATATATTTATAAAGTAATGAAGAACCTACAACCCAAAATACTCTACCCAGTAAGACCCTCCTTCAGATTTGATGGAGAAATCAAAAGCTTCCCAGACAAGCAAAAGTTAAGAGAATTCAGCACCACCAAGCAGCTTTACAATAAATGCTAAAGGGATTCTCTAGGCAAGAAAGACAAGAAGGAAAAGACCTAAAGAAAATAAACCCAAAGCAATTAAGAAAGCAGTAATATGATAATCAGTTCAGTTCAGTTCAGTGGCTCAGTTGTGTCCAACTCTTTGTGACCTCATGAACCATAACACGCCAGGCCTCCCTGTCCATCACCAATTCCCAGAGTTCACCCAAACTCATGTCCATTGAGTCGGTGATGCCATCCAACCATTTCATCCTCTGTCATCCACTTCTCTTCCTGCCCTTAATTTTCCCTGCATCAGGGTCTTTTCAAATGAGTCAGCTCTTCTCATCAGCTGGCCAAAGTATTGGAGTTTTAGCTTCAACATCAGTCCTTCCAATGAACACCCAGGACTGATCTCCTTTATGATGGACTGGTTGGATCTCCTTGCAGTCCAAGGGACTCTCAAGAGTCTTCTCCAAACCTATGGACACCTTATCTTCAACAAAGGAGGCAAGGATATACAATGGAAAAAAGACAACCTCTTCAACAAGTGGTGCTGGGAAAACTGGTCAACCACTTGTAAAAGAATGAAACTTGAACACTTTCTAACACCATACACAAAAATAAACTCAAAATGGATTAAAGATCTAAAGGTAAGACCAAAAACTATAAAACTCCTAGAGGAGAACACAGGCAAAACACTCTCTGACATGAATCACAGCAGGATCCTCTATGACCCACCTCCCAGAATATTGGAAATAAAAGCAAAAATAAACAATTGGGACCTAATGAAACTTAAAAGCTTTTGCACAACAAAGGAAACTATAAGCAAGGTGAAAAGACAGCCCTCAGATTGGGAGAAAATAATAGCAAATGAAGCAACAGACAAAGGATTAATCTCAAAAATATACAAGCAACTCCTGCAGCTCAATTCCAGAAAAATAAATGACCCAATCAAAAAGTGGGCCAAAGAACTAAACAGACATTTCTCCAAAGAAGACATACAGATGACTAACAAACACATGAAAAGATGCTCAACATCACTCATTATCAGAGAAATGCAAATCAAAACCACAATGAGGTACCATTACACGCCAGTCAGAATGGCTGCTATCCAAAAGTCTACAAGCAATAAATGCTGGAGAGGGTGTGGAGAAAAGGCAACCCTCTTACACTGTTGGTGGGAATGCAAACTAGTACAGCCACTATGGAGAACAGTGTGGAGATTTCTTAAAAAACTGGAAATAGAACTGCCATATGACCTAGCAATACCACTTCTGGGCATACACACCAAGGAAACCAGATCTGAAAGAGACAACATGTACCCCAATGTTCATCGCAGCACTGTTTATAATAGCCAGGACATGGAAGCAACCTAGATGCCCATCAGCAGAAGAATGGATAAGAAAGCTGTGGTACATATACACCATGGAATATTACTCAGCCATTAAAAAGAATTCATTTGAATCAGTTCTAATGAGATGGATGAAACTGGAGCCCATTATACAGAGTGAAGTAAGCCAGAAAGATAAAGACCATTACAGTATACTAACACATATATATGGAATTTAGAAAGATGGTAATGATAACCCTATATGCAAAACAGAAAAACAGACACAGATGTACAGAACAGACTTTTGGACTGTGGGAGAAGGTGAGGGTGGGATGTTTCGAGAGAACAGCATCGAAACATATATATTATCAAGAGTGAAACAGATCACTAGCCCAGGTTGGATGCATGAGACAAGTGCTTGGGCCTGGTGCACTGGGAAGACCCAGAGGGATCAGGTAGAGAGGGATGTGGGAGGGTGGATCAGGATGGGGAATACATGTAAATCCATGACTGATTCATGTCCATGTATGACAAAAACCACTACAATATTGTAAAGTAATTAGCCTCCAACTAATAAAAAGAAAAAAAAAAAAAAAAAAAAGAGTCTTCTCCAACACCACAGCTCAAAAACATCAATTCTTTGGTGCTCAGCTTTCTTTATAGTCCAACTCTCACATCCATACATGACCACCGGAAAAACCATAGCCTTGACTAGATGGACCTTTGTTGACAAAGTAATGTCTCTGCTTTCTAATATGCTATCTATGTTGGCCATAACTTTCCTTCCAAAGAGTAAGTGTCTGTTAATTTCATGGCTGCAGTCACCATCTGCAGTGATTTTGGAGCCCCCCAAAATAAAGTCTGACACTGTTTCCACTGTTTTCCCATGTATTTGTCATGAAGTGATGGGACCAGATGCCATGATCTTACTTTTCTGAATGTTGAGTTTTAAGCCAACTTTTTCACTCTCCTCTTTCAGTTTCATCAAGAGGCTCTTTAGTTCTTCTCCACTTTCTGCCATAAGGGTGGTGTCATCTGCATATCTGAGGTTATTGATATTTCTCCCGGCAATCTTGATTCCAGCTTGTGCTTCATCCAGTCCAGTGTTTCTCATGGTGTATTCTGCGTATAAGTTAAATAAGCAGGGTGACAATATACAGCCTTGACGTACTCCTTTTCCTATTTGGAACCAGTCTGTTGGTCCATGTCCAGTTCTAACTGTTGCTTCCTGGCCCGCATACAAATTTCTCAAGAGGCAGGTCAGATGGTCTGGTATTCCCATCTCTTGAAGAATTTCCCACAGTTTATTGTGATCCACACAGTCAAAGGCTTTGGCATAGTCAATAAAGCAGAAATAGATGTTTTTCTGGAACTCTCTTGCCTTTTCAATGATCCAGCGGATGTTGGCAATTTGATCTCTCGTCCCTCTGCCTTTTCTAAAACCAGCTTGAACATATGGAAGTTCACAGTTCATTTTGCTGTACCCTGGCTTGGAGAATTTGAGCACTACTTTACTAGTGTGTGAGATGAGTGCAATTGTGTGGTAGTTTGAAATTATTTGGCAGTGCCTTACTTTGGGATTGGAATGAAAACTGACCTTTTCCAGTCCTGTGGCCACTGCTGAGTTTTCCAAATTTCCTGGCATATTGAGTGCAGCACTTTCACAGCATCATCTTTCAGGATTTGAAAGAGCTCAACTGGAATTCCATCACCTCCACTAGCTTTGTTTGTAGTGATGCTTCCAAGGCCCACTTGACTTCACATTCCAGGATGTCTGACTCTAGGTGAGTGATCACAGCATCGTGATTATCTGGGTCGTGAAGATCTTTTTTGTACAGTTCTTCTGTGTATTCTTGCCACCTCTTCTTAATATCTTCTGTTTCTGTTAGGTCCCTACAATTTCTGTCCTTTATTGAGCCCATCTTTGCATGAAATATTCATTTTGTATCTCTAATTTTCTTGAAGAGATCTCTAGTCTTTCCCATTCTATTGTTTTCCTCTATTTCTTTGCACTGATCTTTGAGGAAGGCTTCCTTATCTCTCCTTGCTATTCTTTGGAACTCTGCATTCAAATTGGTATATCTTTCCTTTTCTGCTTTGCTTTTCACTTCTCTTCTTTTCACAGCTATCTGTAAGGCCTCCTCAGACAACCATTTTGCTTTTTTGCATTTATTTTTCTTGGGGATGGTCCTGATCCCTGTCTCCTGTACAGTGTCACGAATCTCCATCTATAATTCATCAGGCACTCTGTCTATCAGATCTAGTCCCTTAAATCTATTTCTCACTTCCACTGTATAATCGTAAGGGATTTGATTTAGGTCATACCTGAATGGTCTAGTGGTTTCCCCCACTTTCTTCAATTTAAGTCTGAATTTGGCAATAAGGAGTTCATGATCAGCCACAGTCAGCTCCCGGTCTTGTTTTTGCTGACTGTATAGAGCTTCTCCTTTTTTGGCTGCAAAGAATATAATCAATCTGATTTTGGTGTGATCATACATATCAATAATTACCTTAAATGTAAATGGATTAAATGCACCAACCAAAAGACATAGACTGGCTGGGTGGATGATGACATGTATGCACTTCCACTTACCACATCACTCTGCTTGACCTCCCAAATTGTATGTTATTATTTTATATTGTTAGATTAATCATGTTTCTATTATGGCTTGCAAGTGTATTACCTTTTATTTTTTGTCCGACTATTGATAGTGAAAACTGACTAGCACGTTTTACTATTGTGATTATATAACTATTACTCAATATCATTATATAATCATTGGTCAATGGAAACATAATAGGACTCTATATCACCAAAGCCACAATTTAATAGAAAAACCTGTAATCCCCTTTTAAAATCTGATGCATATCAGAATTATCTTGAAATTAAAAAAATTTTTTTAGTTTATTTGACTGCACCAGATCTTAGTTGCAACACACGGAATCTTTAGTTTTGTCATGTGGGATCTAGTTCCCAGACCAGGGGTTGAACCCAGCCACACTACATTGGGAGCATGGGGTCCTACCCACTTGACCACCAGGGAAGTTCCTTGAAGTTTTTTGAAAAATATAAATGCCAAGGTATTGCTTCTTTTTTGGTCAGAGCTCCAGATGTGTTTCTAATGAGCAGCCATGTTTAAGAACAACTGAACTATATGGTGATCTTTTACTTTTATCTAGTTTGTTTCATTTTTTCTATTTCATATTCAGTGCCCCCCTTTAATTTAGTTTGTTTTCCAACTTCTCCATCTCTTTTTTTTTGATGTTCTTTCTCAAGCCTTTATCAAGCATAGTAGAAAATCTTTTGTATACATATATAAATAATATGTATAATATATATATTTTAGAACATTTATGAATTTTTGTCTAAAAAATTTATGACATTTTAATTTCACTTGACTCAGTATGAATAGTCAAAACAATTTCTAGATTTCTAATAAAAAATAGATATGCAACAAGCAGCAAAGTTTTACTATATAGCACAGGGAACTATAGTCAATATCTATAATGGAAAATAATTTAAAGAATAATATGTGTATATGTATAACTGAATCACCTTGCTGTGTACCTGTAACCTTGTAAGTCAACTATACTTCAATAAAATATATATATATATAAAGGAAAAAAAAAGACACTTCCTCCTTGGAAGAAAACCTATGACAAACCTAGACAGCATATTAAAAAGCAGAGACATCACTTTGCCAACAAAGGTCCATACAGTCAAAGCTATAGTTTTTCCAGTAGTCATGTAAGAATGTGAGACTTGGACCATAAAAGAAGGTTGAGCACCAAAGAATTGATGCTTTCGAATTATGGTGCTGGAGAAGACTCTGGAGAGTGAGTCCCTTGAACAGTGAGGTGATCAAATCAGTCAATCCTAAAGTAAATCAACACTGAATATTCATAGGAAGGACTGATGCTAAAGCTGAACCTGCAGTACTTTGGTCATCTGATGTGGAAAGTCAACTAATTGGAAAAGACCCTGATGCTGGGAAAGATTGAGGGCAGGAGGAGAAGGGGGCTACAGAGGATTGGGTGGTTAGATGGCATCACCAACTTAGTGGACATGAGTTTGAGGAAACTCTGGGAGATAATGAACAGAGAAGTCTGGCATATTGCAGTCCATGGAGTCACAAAGAGTCGGACATGACTTAGCAACTTAACAGCAATTAAAAGGAAGAAACTAAAAAAAAAAATCATCCCATGTAAATGTCAAATTGTTGCATGTGTCCCTAGTTCATTCTTTTCACTGATGAGTAATATCCCTTTGTATCGATATACCATAATTTGTATATCCGGTTACATAGTGAGGGCTATTGGAGTTGCTTTTCAAGTTTGATGCTGTTATTAATAAAGCTGCTATAAGTATCCATGTATATATTAAAAATAAAAGGAATACACTATTGGCACATGCAGCAACATGGATGAATCTCAAATGTATTATGTTGAGTAAAAGAATTGGAACTTAAAAACTACAGTCACAGGGCTCATTTATATGCCATTTATGTTATATTTGGAAAAACAAAAATAGCTGTGAAAGAAATTTTAAGTAATTAGGAGCAGAACACTTTAGGAAATGCTGAAACACACATGCACATATCCGGGGTGGATTAACTAACAGAAGGCCAGAAATAGATCTAAATCATCATGGATTTTATTATAAAGATAATTTGCAAATCAGTGAGGAAATCTGCTTGATTTCATAGGTGAAATGGTGCTGGATAAACTAATTGAACTTTTGTGGAAATAAAGCTGTTGCATCTATGTCTCACTGGTGCCTTCCGTAGTAATCTCAGATGTTAAACGTTTATACATTCAAAGACTAGGATAGGATATAGAAAATTCTTAGAAAATATTATGAAAGAATATTTTTTTTTAACTTCAGGGTAAAGAAGACATTTCTAAAACTGGAAGAAAACCAGTGTGGTAATTTTGACTGTATAAAAAATAAAATATTACTGCATGGCAAAATGTGCAACATACACCTTTTCAGGACATCATTCAAATGTTATTTCATTGATGTCTTTGGTCAATCTGTTTAAATTATAACATGTCTTACCCATACCCCCTGCCCTGTCCATTGCCTGTCTCTCTTTCTTGACTTTTCTTCTAATGTGTTATATATTTACCAAGCTTTCTTGTTCATTATTTTTATATCACTATCAGACATATGCTAGACAGATAAAGAAATTTTAGTCATTAAAGAAATATTCTCCATATGGAAATTATCCATTAATATCTATCTATCATCCCCTTTCCCCCCAGGTGCCACAGATACTCTTTTTTTCTTCTTTATAAATTTTTATTTATGTATTTCGCTGTGCTGAGTCTTCATTGCTGTGCTGGCTTTTCTCTAGCTCCGAGGGAGTGAGGATTACTCTCTAGTTGCATTGTGCAGGCTTCTCATCACAGTGGCTTCTCTTGTTGCAGAGCATGGGCTACAGGGCACAGGCTTCAGTAATCGCAGCAGTGATACTCAGTAGTTGCAGCTCCTGGGCTCTAGAGCACAGGCTCAGTAGCTGTGGCTCATGGGCTTAGTTGCTCTGTGGCATGTGGGATCATCCCAGATCAGGGGTTGAATCCTTATCTCCCACATTGGCAGGCAGATTCTTTACCATTGAGGCACCCAAGGAACACCCCCCCGCCCCACAGATACTCTTTTAATCCATATTCCATAATGTTTCCTTACTCCAGTGTGGCATTTGTGGTGAAACAATGACATTCCCCAGTTTGTAGTCAATGAAATATCTTAAGACATTAAGACAAAACAAAACAAAAATATTACTGGCTCTGGTTAGGGAATGGATTTACCTTTCCACCCAAAACAACTAAAACTAGACTAAATGTAGAAAAGAATGATATTCAGAAATTGAACTTCAGATAGCACAGGAGAATGGTCTCTGAGAAAGGGGAAACAATTGCCTCACTTGGACAGAGTACCCGGATGGCACTGAAGGAGGTAGGAATTCAAGGAGGGAAATGAACACTCTCTCTGAACTCATGAGAAAGACTTGGGAGTCCCAGGGGGCCAGTGTGGTTATATTTGTTGCACAGAAATAGGACTCCAGGGTTCTGCAAAAATGTCCTCATCAAGTCTTTACTGAATACTGCCTAGTGTGTGCGTGTGAAAAAAAACTGCTCAAAGTGAGGGAATAACAACCTGCAAGGAGTAGAGGAAACAATCCCAGAAATTTACACAGTTCTGAAAATAGTTTGTATTTCTAACAGCATTAGAGAAATAATGTGGTTATTAGTGGGGGAGTTAAGCAGTTTATTCAGGAAGGTATCTTAGCAGTGGTATACAATTTGCCTTTTCATATGGATGCTTTTGTCCATCTTAACAGTGCTTAAAAGAAGCTTCAAATGGATCAACCTATTTCAAAATAAAAGAAACAAAGTTCAAGAGTATCTGTAGAACTACAGAGGTACTTAACACCTAAAATTTTAAGTTTTAGAATATTTCTCATTGAAAACTTAGCAAGCAAGCAAAGCAGAAAAATATGGGGAATACGTGTAAATCTATTGCTGATTCATGTCAATGTATGACAAAACCCACTGAAAAAATAAATAAATAAATAAATAAATTAAAAAAAAGTAATCAATATAAATGAATCAATAAAAACAAAGATATCAACATAAACAATTGAAGACTTGAAGAACAGAATCAATATAAACAATTGAAAAATGGAATTGAAGAATAGAATCAATATGCTTCAATATTTACAAATCAATCAATGTGATACACCACATTAACAAATTGAAAGATAAAAACCATATGATTGTCTCAATAGATGCAGAGAAAACCTTTGGCAAAATTCAACATCCATTTATGATAAAAACTCTCCAGGTGGGGGTGAGGGACTGGCTCATCTGTGTGCGGTTGTGTGGGGCGGCCTGGGGAGGCCCCAGAGCAGCTGATGCTCTGCCTGCAGGGACTGGAGTCGCGAGGCAGCTGCCATGGCGGGGTCAGAGAACCAGCTCAAGAAAATGGTGTCCAAGTACAAATACAGAAACCTAACTGTATGTGAATCTGTTAACGTTATTACTTTATACAAAGATCTCAAACCTGTATTGGATTCATATATTTTTAATGATGGCAGTTCCAGGGAACTAATGAACCTTACTGGAACAATTCCTGTGCCTTATAGAGGTAATACATACAATATTCCAATCTGCCTGTGGCTGCTGGACACATATTCGTATAATCCCCCTATCTGTTTGGTTAAGTCTACTAGTTCAATGACTATTAAAACAGGAAAGCATGGGGATGCTAATGGGAAGATATATCTTCCTTATCTACATGAATGGAAGCACCCGCAGCCAGACTTGGGGCTTTTTCAAGTCATGATTGTGGTGTTTGGAGATGAACCTCCAGTCGTCTCTCGTCTTACTGTTTCAGCATCCTATCCACCATACCAGGAAACACCAAATAATTCCTACATGCCAGGCATGCCAAGTGGGATTTCTGCATACCCATCCAGGTACCCTCCCAATCCCAGTGGTTACACAGGCTGTCCTTACCCACCTGGTGGTCAGTATCCTGCCACAACAAGTTCTCAGTACCCTTCCCAGCCTCCTGTGACCACTGTTGGTCCCAGTAGGGGTGGCACAATCAGCGAGGACACTGTCTGAGCCTCTCTCATCTCAGCGGTCAGTGACAAACTGAGATGGTGGACGAAGGAGGAAATGGATTGTGCCCAGGCAGACCTCAACACCTTGAAACGAACAGAGGAATACCTGAAAAAAGGTCACCAGGAACTCGAAGAGATGCTTAACCGTTTAGATCAAGAAGTAGCTGAGGCTGATAAAAAAACATAGAACTTTTGAGAAAGGATGAAGTACTCAGTTCTGCTCTGGAGAAAATGGAAAATCAATCTGAAAACAATGATATTGATGAAGTTATCATTCCCACGGCCCCACTATACAAACAGATCCTAAATCTGTATGCAGAGGAAAATGCCATTGAAGACACTATTTTTTACCTAGGAGAAGCCTTGAGGTGTGAAGTAATAGATCTAAATGACTTCCTAAAGCATGTACATCTTCTGTCCCATAAACAGTTGCAGCTGAGGGCATTAATGCAGGAAGCAAGAAAGACTGCTGCTCTCAGTGACCTCTACTGACTTCTCTGATACCAGATGGAGACTGAACTCTTCTAAAGTATTCTTCTCTTCCTTTCTCTTATATCAGTAGGTGCCCAAAATAAATTATTGCGGTTTACCATTCAAGTGTAAAATACTTTGAATCAATAATATATTTTCTGTTTTCTTTTGGTAAAGACTGGCTTTTATTAATGCACTTTCTATCCTCTGTAAACTCTTTCTGTGCTGATTGTTGGGACTGACTATGCTAAATAAAATTTGTTGCATTTAAAAAAAAAAAAACACAACTCCAAAAAGCAGGCATAGAATGAACATACCTCAACCTAATAAAAACCATATATGATAAACACACAGCAAACATTATCCACAATGGTGAAAAATTGAAAGCATTTCCCCTAAAGTCAGGAACAAGTCAAGAGTCTCCACTCTCACCACTACTATCACATAGTTTTGGAAGTTCTAGCCACAGCAGTCAGAGAAGAAAAAGAAATAAAATGAATCCAGACTGAAAAGGAAGAAGTAAAACTCTCACTGTTTGCAGATGACATGATCCTCTACATAGAAAACTAAAGACAACACCAGAAAATTACTAGAGCTAATCAATGAATATAGTAAAGTTGCAGGATATAAAGTTAATACACAGAAATCCCTTGTATTCCTATACACTGACAATGAGAAAATAGAGAAATTAAGGACACAATCCCATTCACCATTGCAACAAAAAGAATAAAATACTTAGGGATAAATCTACCTAAATAAACAAAAGACCTATATATAGAAAACTATAAAACACTGGTGAAAGAAATCAAAGATAACACAAATAGATGGAGAAATATACCATGTTCATGGACTGGAAGAATCAATATAGTGAAAATGAGTATACTACTGAAAGCAATATACAGATTCAATGCACTCCCTATCAAGCTACTGACAGTATTTTTCACACGACTAGAACAAATAATTTCACAGTTTGTATGGAAATACAAAAAATCTCAAATAGCCAAAGCAATCTTGAGAAAGAAGAATGGAAATGGAGGAATCAACCTGCCTGACTGCAGACCTATACTACAAAGCTACAGTCATCAAGACAGTATGGTACTGGCACAAAGACAGAAATATAGACCAATGGAACAAAATAGAAAGCCTATATGCAAAACAGGAAAAGAGACACAGATGTACAGAACAGACTTTGGGACTCTGTGGGAGAAGACGAGGGTGGGATGTTCTGAGAGAATAGCATTGAGACAAGTATACTATCAAGGGTGAAACAGATCACCAGCCCAGGTTGGATGCATGAGACAAGTGCTCAGGGCTGGTGCACTGGGATGGGATGGGGAGGGATGTGGGAGGGGGGATCGGGCTGGGGAACACACATAAATCCATGACTGATTCATGTCAATGTATGGCAAGAACCACTACAATATTGTAAAGTAATTAGCCTCCAACTAAAAAAAAAAAAAAAAAAAAAAGCCCAGAGATAAATTCACACACGTCTGGACACCTTATCTTTGACAAAAGAGGAAAAAATATACAATGGAGAAAATACAATCTCTTTAACAAGTGGTGCTGGGAAAACTGGTCAACCACTTGTAAAAGAATGAAACTTGAACACTTCTAACACCATACACAAAAATAAACTCAAAATGAATTAAAGATCTAAATATAAGATCAGAAACTATAAAACTCCTAGAGGAAAACATAGGCAAAATACTCTCTGACATAAATCACAGCAAGATCTTCTATGACCCACCTCCCAGAGTAATGAAAATAAAAGCAAAAATAAGCAAATGGGACCTAAGTAAACTTAAAAGCTTTTGCACAATGAAGGAAACTATAAGCAAGGTGAAACAACAGCCTTCAGAATGGGAGAAAATAATAGCAAACGAAGCAACTGACAAAGAATTAATCTCAAAAATATACAAGCAGCTCATGCAGTTCAATACCAGAAAAGTAAATGACCCAATCAAAAAATGGGCCAAAGAACAGACATTTCTCCAAAGAAGACATACAGATGGCTAACAAACACATGAAAAGATGCTCAACATCACTCATTATCAGAGAAATGCAAATCAAAACCACAATGAGGTACCATCTCATGCCAGTCAGAATGGATGCTATCCAAAAGTGTACCAACAATAAATGCTGGAGAGGGTGTGGAGAAAAGGGATCCCTCTTACACTGTTGGTGGGAATGCAAACTAGTACAGCCACTGTGGAGAACAGTGTGGAGATTTCTTAAAAAACTGGAAATAGAACTGCCATATGACCCAGCAATCCCACTACTGGGCATACACACAAGGAAACCAGAATTGAAAGAGAAACATGTACTCCAGTATTAATTGCAGCACTGTTTACAATAGCTAGGACATGGAAGCAACCTAGATGCCCATCAGCAGATGAATGGATTAGAAAGCTGTGGTACATATACACAATGGAATATTACTCAGCTATTAAAAATGCATTTGAATCAGTTCTAATGAGGTGGGAGCCTATTATACGGAGTAAAGTAAATCAGAAAGAAAAACACCAGTATATTAATGCATATATATGGAATTTAGAAAGATAGTACTGATGACCCTATATGCGAGACACAGAGATAAAGAACAGACTTCTGGACTCTGTGGGAGAAGGTGAGGGTGGGATGATTTGAGAGAATAGCATTGAAACATGTATATTACCATATGTGAAATAGATGATCAGTCCAAGTTCGATGCATGAAACGGCACTCAAAGCTGGTGCACTGGGACAACCCAGAGGGATGGGATGGGGAGGGAGGTGGGAGCGGGGTTCGGGATGTGGGACACATGTATACCCATGGCTGATTCATGTCAATGTGTGGCAAAAACCACCACAATATTGTAAAGTAATTGGCCTCCAATTAAAATAGATAAATAAATTAAAAAAGAAAAAAATAGCATCAGTGTAAACAATTGAAGAAGAAATCAATGTAAACAAACCCAGAAAACACAAACATGATACAGTTGGTAAACCAAATTTCAAAAGTTATTAACGTTGTGTTCCAAATGTTTAAGAGGTGAGAGGACCACTCACACATGGAAGCTGGAAGCATAGGTATATTTAGAAAAACAAACTTGAATAGAAAAAAAGTATTCTGTTGGATAGAATTACTGTGGATTAGGCACTGTGTGTGTGTGCTTAGTTGCTCAGTCGTATCCAGCTCTTTGCAATTCTTGTGACCCTTTGGACTGTAGCCCACCAGGTTCCTCTGTCCATGGGATTTTGCAGGCAAGACTACTGTAGTGGGTTGCCATTTCCTTCTCCAGGGGATCTTCCTGACACAGGAGGATCTTCCTGATCTACTGTGTCTTCTGCACTGAAGGTGGATTGTTTACCCACTGAGCCATCCAGGAAGCCCGAATCAGATGCTGTAGAAGACAATATTAGTGAGTTGGAAATAGAAACAATGCCAGAAACTATCCAAAATGAAAAACAGAAAAAAAAAAATCTAAAAATGATGAGAAGGAGATCAGTGAGCTGTGAGACAACCCGTGGGAGGGATAATATGTGATTAATGAACTCTCTTAGGAAATAATGGCCAAAATATTTCTGTATTTGATGAAAACCATAAACCTACAGATCTACAACACTTAATTAAATTTAAGTGTGAGAAAAACGAAGAAAACTGCACTTGGCACATTGTAGTCAGATTTCTTAAATGTGGTGATGAAGAAAATTTCAAAGCAGCCAGAGAAACAGATGAACAAACAGAAGAATGATAGCACACTACTCTTAGGAAGCAATGAAATTTTGAAGTACTGAAACTATTAAAAGAAAAGATATTGTGACTCTCTGATTCTCCACCTGGGGAAACCATCTTTTATAAAAAAGTAAGAAGAAACACTTTTTACATATGCAAAACCTTAAAGGATTCATTACCAGCAGACCTTCACTATAGGAGATGTTAGAAGAAGGCCTGAGGAAGGACGGACGAGGTGCAGGGTGCAAATCTAAAACTATACCAGGGGAGAGAGAGCCTGGAGGATTGTCAGTCTGAGGAGATCTATATCTCTATCTCCATCCCTAATATGGAGAGATTTAATACATTCACAGTGGATTTTCTTGGACTAAAGTATTCAAATACTTTTTCTAAATTTAAGAGTAGAGTAGGTACAGCTGTTGAGAAAATTAGTAAACAGTAATTTAGTAAATATCCAAATTAAAACAGACAAAAAATGTCATAAAATGTGGAAAAGTGTGTAAGAGGTAATATGGGACACAGTGAAAAGGCCCTCTGTATGTAGATACTGAAATTACTGGTAGGAGTCCTATCTCCTGCCTAGAGCTGAGTGACAGGAGGACTCCCAGGGAGCAGAAGGAGCAGTGTGTGAGCTCACAGCTGTGGGCGTGGAGTAGGTCAGCGGGGATGCTGGCCTCAGTACACTGGGCGGCCTGCGCTGCTGCTTGTGTTGCTTTCTGCCCTACCTGTCTCAAGGATGGCTCTGGCTGGAGGGACCTAAGGGACATGGGCCAAAGCAAAGGACTTTCAGAGAGCTCCTTGGAAGGTAAAAGGGCAATCCTCTGGCAATACCTAGATTGGGATGTGCCAGTAAAGCTGCATGGGGTTGCCTGGGAGAAATATTAGCCAGGCTCTTGGGCATCAAGAGAACTCCTTAGCGTGCCAGGAGAGGGTATTCTTTTTTTTTTCTTCATTGGAGTACAATTACTTTACAATGTTGTGTTAGCTTCTGCTGTATCTAGAAAATGTATAGCAAAGTGAATCAGCTGTATGTTTACATATATTACCCCCCCCCCCCCATTTTGAATTTCCTTCCCATTTAGGTCCCCACAGAGTTTTGAGTGAGCTTCCCGTGTGGTGCTAGTGGTAAAGAACACACCTACCAATTCAAGAGATGCTGGTTCAATCCCTGGGTCAGGAAGATCCCCTAGAGAAGGGCATGGCCACCTATTCCAGTATTCTTGCCTTGAGAATCCCATGGGCAGAGAAACCTGGTGGGCTACAGTCCACAGAGTCGGGCACAACTGAAGCATCTTGGCATGCTCATGCAGAGTGAGTAGAGGTCCTTGTGCTATAGTAGGTTCTCATTATCCACCAAAATGGATAGTTATCCATTTTATATATAGTATCAATAGTGTATATATGTCTATCTTAATCTCCCAATTCATCCCTCCCCCCTGCTTTAGTATGTGTATATTTATTCTCTATGTCAGTGTGTATATTTCTGCCTTGCAAAGAAGATCATCTATATCAAGCCATTTTTCTAGATTCCACATGTATGTTAATGTACAATATTAATTTTTCTCTTTCCGCCTTACTTCACCCTATATGACATTCTATAGGTCCATCCACATCTCTGCAAATGACACAGTTTTGGTCCTTTTTATGGTTGTGTAACAGGATCATCGAAAAAGCAAGAGAGTTCCAGAAAAACATCTATTTCTGCTTTATTGACCATGCCAAAGCCTTTGACTGTGTGGATCACAATAAACAGTGGAAAATTCTTCAAGAGATGGGAATACCAGACCACTTGACCCACCTCTTGAGAAACCTATATGCAGGTCAGGAAGCAACAGTTAGAACTGGACATAGAACAACAGACTGGCTCCAAATAGGAAAAGGAGTACGTCAAGGCTGTATATTGTCACCCTGCTTATTTAACTAATATGCAGAGTACATCATGAGAAACACTGGGCTGGGAGAAGCACAAGCCGGAATCAAGATTGCCGGGAGAAATATCAATAACCTCAGATATGCAGATGACACGACCCGTAGGGCAGAAAGTGAAGAGGAACTAAAAAGCCTCTTGAAGTAAGTGAAAGAGGAGAGTGAAAAAGTTGGTTTAACACTCAACATTCAGAAAACTAAGATCATGGCATCTGGTCTTGTCACTTCATGGGAAATAGATGGGGAAACAGTGGAAGCAGTGTCAGACTTTATTTTTTTGGGCTCCAAAATCACTACAGATGGTGACTGCAGCCATGAAATTAAAAGACACTTACTTCTTGCAAGGAAAGTTATAACCAACCTAGACAGCATATTAAAAAGCAGAGACATTACTTTGCCAACAAAGGTCCCTCTAGTCAAGGCTATGGTTTTCCCAGTGGTCATGTATGGATGTGAAAGTTGGGACTGTGAAGAAAGCTGAGCTCCGAAACATTGATGCTTTTGAACTGTGGTGTTGGAGAAGACTCTTGAGAGTCCCTTGGACTGCAAGGAGATCCAGCCAGTCCATCCTAAAGGAGATCAGTCCTGGGTGTTCATTGGAAGGATTGATGCTGAAGCTGAAACTCCAGTGCTTTGGCCACCTCATGTGAAGAGTTGACTCATTGGAAAAGACCCTGATGCTGGGAGGGATTGGGGGCAGGAGGAGAAGGGGACGACAGATGATGAGATGGCTGGATGGCATCACCAACTCGATGGGCGTGAGTCTGAGTAAACTCCGGGAGTTGGTGATGGACAGGGAGGCCTGGCGTGCTGCGATTCATGGGGTCGCAAAGAGTCGGACATGACTGAGCGACTGAACTGAACTGAACTGAACATTCCATTTTATATATGTATTGCATCTTTTTTTTTTTTTTTTTAAAGTGTTTGTTTGGCTGTGTCAGTTTTTAGTTGTTGAACGCAGGATTTTTGTTGGGGCATGCAGAATCTTTCCTGTGGTGTGAGGGCTTTTTGTTGTGTTGCAGAGACTTAGTTGTCCTGCAGTGGATGGGTTCATTGTTCCCTCATCAGGGATTGAACCCCAAGTGCCCTGCTTTGGAAGACAGATTCTTAACCATTCACTGGACTCCCAGGAAAGTCTCTATATCACATCCTCTTTACAGGAGAGGTTGTTTTAAGGGACTTAGCAGATCAATCAGTGATAAAACTACAGTCAGCTGTTGCAGAGTCCTTGAAACTACCCCCTAGGTTTTACTTGTTAAAAGTTTAGCTGAAGCCTTCCCTGGTGGCTCGGTGGTAAAGAATCCGCCTGCCAATACAGGAGACATGGGTTGGATCAGTGATTTGTGAAGATCCCACATGCCCTAGAGCAGCTAAGTCTGTGAGCCACAGCTGTCAAGCCTGTGTTCCAGAGCCTGGGAGGTGCATCTACTGAAGCCCACACCCTAGAGCTTGTGCTCTGGAGCAAGAGAAGCTAGTGCACAGCAATGCAGAGTAGCCCCCACTTGCCACAGCTACAGAAAACCCATGCAGCAATGAAGAACCAGCACAGCCAAAAATAAATAAAATATAGAAAAAGTAAGTTCAGTTGAGTAGTCAACAGTTGGTTTGAAGTCACAAAAGGCATAGAAATAGGATACCTGAGATGGTGGTGGTGGTGAGACTCTTGGAACACTTAGAACCGCAATTATTAGTCAAAAATGTACAAGACTCAGCATTTTGCAAACAAAAACATACATGCTGAAAGGAACCAGCTGAATGTCAACTCTCCCTGGAACCTGTTCCTGTTTATACATGATCCATCCTATCTTTGCTGACATCATTCACCTCCCTATCTAGACTGCATTCTTTGGGAAGCCATATGCTCTTGAGTACCTGTTCCTTGTACATTTATAACACTTTCTTGGAATTTCTTCATTTCATGATGAGGATGAAATATTTCAGTTGAGCTAGGAGCATAGTTAGGGAAAATCAGACAACTGGGTTGAATGGCTCCTCTACATATTCATGACACCTAATCTCAGCTTACTTCACATTTCTCCTCAACCATCTCTTTTAACTTTAATATTTATTCTCATCTAACTCCATTTTTTTGGTCCCCAATATTTCCCATTCTTCCTTTAGCCTCCAAACAGGTGCATTTTGACCAAAGAGGTGGAAGCTTTAGGACCCCTCACCTTCCTGGCACACCTTTAGTTACTAGAAAGGGACATAGTAATGTGTTGAATGGTCATATATTTTTAAATAAAATTAGAAAAAAGTAAGGTATTTAAAGCACAGTTAAAAGTAGCTATTCTTTTTATTCTGATTTGCCCTCCTTTACATTTTTGGAGAGTTTACAGTTATTTCTCTTTGTTTTGTGGGTTTTGTCTGTTTTTGTTTTTGGTAATAAAAAACAAAGAGTTTTGGGCTCTTTTGAGTCTTTTCAAAATAATTTATTCAAAAAATTCACATATAATAAATGCAGTTAATTTTAGCATACATTTTGATGAGTTGTGAAATTATTTTATGCAGATAAGTACATATATTCAAGATATTAAACATTTCCATTATTTTATCCACATAAATAGAGTCATGCAAGATACCATCTTTTCTGTCTAGTCCTTTTGTTGTGGGCAGCAGTAGTTAAATTTTTTTGCAAAGTAATATTTCATTATATTAATGTAATGAAATTCATTAATCCAACTACATATTGGTAGACATTTCTGGTTTTTTTTTTTCAGAAGAATATGCTTATTTTGATTATAATGGAAAGCCACATGAAATCTTCTTTTTAATTCTTTATTTAGATTTATATTAAATATATATATGTTAATATGAATGTTAAACACACAGCCATGGAAGATCCTCTGAGATCACTACTATTACATGGGAAACAGGCCTGAGGAACTTGGCGACTTTCAAGAACACCTCCAACAATGACTCCTTTATTGAAATATTTATTGACCACATAGCATGTGCTAGGTCTTTTGTCCCTTGGCTTGCTCACCTCTGTCTTCAAAACTAAATGACCAAGATAGCCTGATGAATCAGGCAGATTTAAATTTCTTTCAATGGCAAATGAAATAGACAGTCACACAGCCACAGATACCAAGCTGGTATCCTTGGTTCATGTATTATCACTAGCTAAGTGAACTCAAACCTTGGAAACCACACCTTTAGAAAACTCAGACACACTAGTATACCAAGTAGGAAAATTACAAACACCATCCCCAAAGGGGCAAGGAATATGAAGCTTCTTTATTTTCTTCTAAGTGGGACATTCCCAGTTTACACCTGTTGTGCCAGAGTCTCAACTGCCCTTACTTTTCTCTCAGGAAATCTATATTCTTAGTGACTTTTAAAATATTGTTAGCTGTAAGCACAATATTGTACATTAGTTCTCTAGAATTTTTCATTTTGCACATTGAATAAACTTGTCAACAGAAATTCCCATTTTCCAACTACCTTCAGTTCTTGGTAACCACCATTCTACTTTCTGCTTCAAAGGGCTTAAATCCTTTTTTTTTTTTCTTTTTAAATAAAAAGCGCTTAATTATTAAAAATCTTTTGACCACAGTATGCAGCTTCTGCACCTGGTGGGATTTTAGTTCTCCACCAGGAATTGAACCCAGACCCTCTGCAATGAGAGCGTGGAGTCCTAACCACTGGACTGGGAGTGAATCCCCAGGTTTAACTACTTTAGATACTACCTCATATAATGGGATCATGCAGAATTTGTCTTTCTGTGACTGACACATTTCACTTGGAATAATGTCCTTAAAGATTCATCCATGTTGTTGCATATAGTAAAATTTCCTTCTTTTTAAAGACTGAATAATATTCCACTGTGTGTGTGTGTGTGTGTGTGTGTGTGTGTGTGTGTGTGCATAGCACATTATCTATATATCTGTTGATGGATATCTGGCTTATCCCATGTCTTGGATCATGTGAATAATGTCACAGTGAACATGAGAGTAAAAATATCTCTTTGAGATCCTGATTTTCATTCTTTTGGATAAATACCCAGAAGTTGGGTTGCTGGATCATATGGCAATTATATTTTTCAATTTTTGAGGGCCCTCCATACTATTATCCATAATGGCTGTGCTGACATACATTTTCAGCTTCTCCCATCCAGGTACTAACCAGGCCCAACCCTGCTCAGCTTCCGAGATCAGACGAGATCAGGTGCGTTCAGGGTGGTATGGCTGTAGACCATTTTCAGCTTCTCAATACCCATGCCAGTTGTTGTTGTTCAGTTGCTAAGTCATGTCCGACTCTTTGTGAGTCCGTGGACTGCAGCACCTGGGCCTCCCTGTCCCTCTCTGTCTCCCAGAGTTTGTCCAAGTTCATGTCTGTTGAATTGGTGATGCTATCTAACCATCTCGTCCTCATGTATCTCATGTACCCATGCCCACAAGTACCTATGCCAGTACTTGTGTTTTTTTTAAATGGCTTTCATACCAGGTATGTGATGACTTCTCTCTGTGGTTTTTCCTTTGTATTTCCATGACAGTGATTGATATTAAGCCCCTTTTATATACCTATCAGCCTATTTTTATATCTTCTTTGGAGAATTCTCTGTTTAGGTCCTTTGCTTGTTTTTAATTGGGATATTTGTTTTTTATATGGGGGTGTAGGAAATCCTTACATATTTTAGATATTAACTTGTGATCAGATATGTGGTTTGAAAATATTTTCTCATTCTATATACGGTCTTTTCACTCTATTGATAATTTCCTGCAGAAGCTCTTCAGTGTTATGTAGTCCCACTTGTCTAATTTTGTTGCTTGTGCTTGGGTGTAATATCCAAGAAATCATTGCCAAAACCCATGTCATAATGTTTCCCCCCTATATTTCCTTCTAGTAATTTTAGTTATAGGCATTATGTTTCAGTCTTTAATCTACTTTGAGCTGTTTTGTGTTTGTGGTATAAGATAAAAGTCAAATTTCATTGTTTTTCATCTGTCTATCCAGTGGTTTTCAACACCATTTATGGAACAGACCATCTTTTCCCATTGTGTATTCCTGGCAATCTTGTCCAAGATCAGTTGACTATATGTGTGTGTATGTGTGCACTCGCAGGATTTCTGGGCTCTCTATTCTGTTCCAGTGGTCTACATATCTGCATGTCAGCATCATACTGTTTTCTCTGTTCATTTCCAAGTCAAAAAGTTCAATATCACAGTAATCCAAGTCTACATCCCAATCACTAATGCCAGAGAAGCTGAAGGTGAATGGTTCTCTGATGACCTACAAGACATTCTAGAGCTAACATCAGAAAAGGTGCCCTTTTCATCATAGAGGACTGGAATGCAAAAGTAGGAAGTCAAGAGATATGTGGAGTAACAGGAAAGTTTGGCCTTGGGGTACAAAATGAAGCAGGGCAAAGCCTAACAAAGATTTGCCAAGAGAATGCACTGGTCACTAGGCCGTTAAGTTCAGTTCAGTTCAGTCGCTTAGTTGTGTCCGACTCTTTGCGACCCTATGAATTGCAGCACGCCAGGCCTCCCTGCCATCACCAACTCCCAGAGTTTACTCAAACTCATGCCCATTGAGTTGGTGATGCCATCCAGCCATCTCATCCTCTGTCGTCCCCTTTCAGGTATGACCTAAATCAAATCCCTTACGATTATGCAGTGGAAGTGACAAATAGATTCAAGGGATTAGATCTGATAGTTCTTCTTGAATTATGGACAGAGGTTCGAGACATTGTACAGGAGGCAGTGATCAAGACCATCCCCAAGGAAAAGATGTGCAAAAAGGCAAAATGGTTGTCTGAGGTGGTCTTACAAACAGGTGAGAAAGGAAGAGAAGCAAAAGGGCAAAGGAGAAAAGGAAAGATATACCCATTTGAATGCAGAGTTCCAAAGAATAGCAAGGAGAGATAAGAAAGCCTTCCTCAGCAATCAATGCAAATAAATAGAGGAAAAAAATATAATGGAAAAGACTAGAAGTCTCTTCAAGAAAATTAGAGCTACCAAGGGAACATTTCATGCAAAGATGGGCTCAGTAAAGGACAGAAATGGTATGGACCTAACAGAAGCAGAAGATATTAAGAGGTGGCAAGATATACAGATGGACTATGCAAAAAAGATCTTCACGACTCAGATGGTCGTGATCACTCACCTAGAGCCAGACATCCTGGAATGTGAAGTCAAGTGGGCCTTTGGAAGCATTGCTACGAACAAAGCTAGTGGAGGTGATGGAATTGCAGTTGAGCTCTTTCAAATCCTGAAAGATGATGCTGTGAAAGTGCTGCACCCAATATGTCAGCAAATTTGGAAAACTCAGCAGTGGCCACAGGACTAGAAAAGGTCAGTTTTCATTCCAATCCCAAAGAAAGGCAAAGCCAAAGAATGCTCAAACTACCACACAATTGCACTCATCTCACACACTAGTAAAGTAATGCTCAAGCTTCTCCAAGCCAGGCTTCAACAATACATGAACCATGAACTTCCAGATGCTCAAGCTGGATTTCGAAAAGGCAGAGGAACCAGATATCAAATTGCCAACATCTGTTGGATCATTGAAAAAGCAAGAGAGTTCCAGGAAAACATCTATTTCTGCTTTATTGCCTATGCCAAAGCCTTTGACTCCGTGGACCACAACAAACTCTGGAAAATTCTGAAAGATATGGGAATACCAGGCCACCTGACATGCCTATTGAGAAGCCTGTATGCAGGTCAAGAAGCAATAGTTAGAACTGGACATGGAACAACAGACTGGTTCCAAATCGGGAAAAGAGTATGTCAAGGCTGTATATTGTCACCCTGCTTATTTAACTTATATGCAGAGTACATGATGAGAAACGCTGGGCTGGAAGAAGCACAAGCTGGAATCAAGATTGCCAGGAGAAATACCAATAACCTCAGATATGCAGATGACATCACCCTTATGGCAGAAAGTGAAGAGGAACTAAAAAGCCTCTTGATGAAACTGAAAGAGGAGAGTGAAAAAGTTGGCTTAAAACTCAACATTCAGAAAACTAAGATCGTGGCATCTGGTCCCATCACTTCATGGCAAATAGATGGGGAAACAGTGGAGACAGTGACAAACTTTATTTTCTTGGGCTCCAAAATCACTGCAGATGATGACTGCAGCCATGAAATTAAAAAAATGCTTGCTCCTTGGAAGAAACGCTTTGACCAACCTAGACAGCATATTAAAAAGCAGAGACATTGTCAACAAAGGTCTGTCTAGTCAGAGCTATGGTTTTTCCAGTAGTCATGTATGGATGTGAGAGCTGGATCATAAAGAAAGCTGAGCACTGAAGAATTGGTGCTTTTGAACTGTGGTGTTGGAGAAGACTCTTGAGAGTCCCTTGGACTGCAAAAAGATCCAACCAGTCCATCCTAAAGGAAATCAGTCCTGAATATTCATTGAAAGGACTAATGCTGAAGCTGAAACTCCAATACTTTGGCCACCTGATGCGAAGAACTGACTTATTTCAAAAGACCCTGATGTTGGGACAGATTGAAGACGGGAGGAGAAGGGGACTACAGAGGATGAGACGGTTGGACGGCATCACTGACTCAATGGACATGAGTTGAGTAAACTCCGGGAGTTGGTGATGGACAGGGAGGCTGGCATGCTGCAGTCCATGGGGTCACAAAGAGTCAGACACGACTGAGCAACTGAACTGAACTGACTATGTTGCTGCAGCTTCTTAAGTGAACTCATGAAGTCTATCAGAGCTGTTTCATTCACATCTGTCTGTCCAATTGTTTTCCCTGTGGGGATAGAGAGTGGGATATCCTACTAAACCATCTTGCTGACATTCCTCTCTGTATACATTTTTGAATCAGTTTGTCACTTTCTACAAACTTCCTGCTGGCATGTGAATCAGGATTGCATTGAAACTGAAGATCAATAGAAATGAAATCTTAACAGTATTAAGTCCTTCAATATAAAATCATGGTATATGTCTCCAATTATTTATTACTTTATTTCTCTCAGAAATTAGTGTTTTGTAGTTTCCATTGTGTAGATCCTGCACATATTTTATTAATTCATACCACAATATTTTATGTTTCTGGTGCTATTATGGATGGTATTTTAGTTCAATTTCCAATTATTTGTTGCTTATATGTAAAATACATTTTTATGTTTATGTTGACTTGTGTTTTACAAATATATTCAGCTCACTTATATGCATAAAGGTGTTTTTGTAGGTTCTTTGAAATTTTCTCTGTATATTATAATTTATGCTGCATATTAATGTTTTCTATGAATGAAGAGAGTTGATTTCTTCCCTTCCAATTGTACTTTGTTTTCATTTTTTCTTCCCTTAATGCAGTTGTGAGAGCTTCCAGTCAAATGTTGAAGAGAAATAGAAACAGGCCTCTTTGCCTTCTCCTTAATCTTAAGGGGAAAAATTCAGTCTTTGTTTATTAAATACAATGTTAGCTGTAGCTGTGTTATTTTTTATGCCTTTTATTAGATTCAGGAAGTTTTCTGCCATATGTTGTACTGAAAGGGTTAATGGATGTTGAATTTTTTTTTTCAATTTTTTTGGTTATGTACAGTTTTACCTTCTTTTTAGTCTGTATTTCTTTTTTATTCTTTTGCTTCACTAGTCAGAACTGCCAGTAAAATGTTCCAGAAAAGTCATGAAGGCGGGCATCTTTGCCTTCTCGATTTTAAGAGGAAAGGATTCACTCTTTCATAATTAATTATTACATCAGTTGTAGGTTGTTTTGTAGGTCCAACTCATAATGTTGAAGAAGGTGCCTTTTCATCTTATTTTACGGATATGTTATTTTTTCTTTGTTTTATTGAAGGATATTTGCTTTACATAATTTTGTGGTTTTCTGTCATACATCAGTAAGAATCAGCCATAGGTACACCCATGTCCCCTCCCTCCTGAACCTCACTTTCATCTCTCTCCCTATCCCACCCTTCTAGATTGTCATAGAGCCCCTTTTTGAGTTCCCTGAGTCATACAGCAAATTCCCATTGGCTATCTATTTTACATATGGTAATATAAGTTTCCATGTTACGCTCTCCATACATCTCACCCTCTCCCTCCTCCCCTCCTCCTGTGTCCTTAGGTCTGTTTTCTATATCTCTTTCTCCATTGCTTCCCTGAAAATAAATTCTGTCTTTCTGGATTCCATATATATGCATCAGTGTACAATATTTATATTTCTCTTTCTGACTTCCTTGACTCTGTATAATAGACTCTAGGTTTGTCCACCTCACTAGAACTGACTCAAATGCATTCCTTTTTATGGCTGAGTAGTATTCCATCCTGTATGTGTACCACACCTTCTTTATCCATTCATCTGTTGATGGACATCTAGGTTGCTTTCATGTTCTAGCTGTTGTTAATAGCACTACAATGAACACTGGAGTAGATGTGTCTTTTTCAGTTTTGGTTTCCTCAGGGTATATGCCTGGTAGTGGGATTGCTGGGTCATATAGTGGTTTTATTCCTAGTTTTTAAAGGAATCTCCATACCATCTTTCATAGTGGTTGTATCAATTTATATTCCCACCAGCAATGCAAGAGGTTTCCCTTTTCTTCACACCCTCTCCAGCATTTAATGTTTATGGACTTGTTGATGATGGCCATTCTGACTGGTGTGAGGTGATATCTCATTGTAGTTTTGATTTGCATTTCTCTAATAATGAGTGATGTTGAGCATCTTTTCATGTGTTTGTTCGTCATCTGTATGTCTTCTTTGGAGAAATGTCTGTTTAGGTCTTTCACCCACTTTTTGACTGGGTTGTTTGTTTTTCTAATATAGAGTTATATGAGCTGGTTTTGTATTTTGGGAATTAATTTTTTGTCAGTTGTTTATTTTGCTATTATTTCCCCCCATTCTGAGGGTTGTCTTTTCACCTTGTTTGTAGTTTCCTTTGTTGTGCAAAACTTTTAAGTTTAATTAGGTCCCACTGGTTTATTTTTATTTCCATTACTCTAGGAGGTGGGTCATAGAAGATCTTGCTTTGATTTATGTTTTGAAAGTTCTGCCTATGTTTTCCTCTAAGAGTTTTATAATTTCTGATTTTACATTTAGTTTTATAACCCATTTTGAGTTTGTCTTTGTGTATGGCATTAGGAAGTGTTCTAATTTCATTCTTTTGCACATAGCTGTCCAGTTTTCCCAGCAGCACTTATTGAAGAGGCTATCTTTGCCCCATTGTGTATTTTTGCCTCCTTTGTCAAAAATAAGGTAGCTGTAGGTGCGTGGGTTTATCTCTGGGCTGTCTATCTTGTTTTATTGGTCTATATTTCTGTTTTTGTGTCAGCACTGTACTGTCTTGATTAGTATAGCTTTGTAGTGTAGTCTGAATTCAGGAAGGTTTATTCCTCCAGCTCCATTCTTCTTTCTCAAGACTGCTTTGTATATATGGGATCTTTTGTATTTCCATATGAATTGTGAAGTTTTTTATTCTAGTTCTGTGAGAAATGCCATTGATAATTTGATAGGGGTCACATTTAATCTGTAGATTGCATTTGGTAGTATAGTCATTTTCACAATATTGATTCTTCCTACCCAGGAGCATGGAATATCTCTCCATCTGTTTATGTCATCTTTGATTTCTTTCATCATTGTCTTATACTTTTCTGTATATAGTTCTTTTGTTATGCATATGTTTTATTATGAATGTTTTAATTTTTTAAAACATCTTTTCTGCTTCATTTGGTAATTATATGACTCTTCTCCATTATTCTGTTAATATGGTGGATTACCTTGATTGACTTTGCATTTTAAAACAAATCCTGTATTCTCTGAGTAAACACCACTTTGTCTTTATGTATTGTTTTCATGTGTTGCTCAATTTGATTTGCTAATGTTGTTAATTTTTTGTGGGTGTATGTTTATGAAGGGTTTGATTCTATAGTTTTCTTGCAACATTTTTTCCTGAAACTATGATGAGGATAATATTGACCTCAAGAGTTGAGTTGGGAAGGTTTGCTTGTCCTTCATTTTCTTATAGCATCTATATAGGATTGTTATTACTTCTTCTTTAAGTATTTTGTAACATTCACTAGTATAACTCTTTGGCTTAGAACTTTTATGTATGATGGTTTAATTAAAGTTTATGTTTTCTCTTTTGCATTGAGTCACTTTTTGAAATTATTGTCTTTAAGAAAGTCCATTTCATCTGAGCCATCCAATTAATTGCCATAATTTGTTTATAGTATGTTCTTATTTTCATGTATGTGGACTCTATGAAGACATCCCTTCTTTTATTTATTATGGTAATTTGTATTGTATTTCTTTAATTTTTCTATTGATATGTGGGCTTCCCAGATGGCACTAGTGGTAAAGAACCTGCCTGCCAGTGCAGGACATGTAAGACATGTGGGTTCAATCCCTTGGCCAGAAAGATCCCCTGGAGGAGGGCATGGCAGCCCATTGTAGTATTCTTGCCTGGAGAATCCAGTGGACAGAGGAGCCTGGCGGGCTACAATCTATAGCCCGCCAAAAGTCAGACACGACTAAAGTGACTTAGCACGCATGCAAAGTTTATCAAGTTTTTTGATATTTTTAAAGACCCTCGTTTTAATGGTTGTTGATATTCTTTTCTTTTCTTTTCTTTTTTTTTTTTTTGGTACTGCATGATGTCTTCATCGCTTTCTCTTTCTGTGGTGAGCAGCAAGTACTGTCTATTTCTTTACATGAACTTTTCATTGCAGTTGGTTCTCTTGTTGTGGAGCACAGGCTCTTGGTGTGTGTTTTATATTTGCAGTGAGTGAGCTCAGTAGTTGTGGCTTGTGGGCTCTGGAGTTTAGGATCAGTACTTGTGGGTCATGAGCTTAGTTGTCTGAGGCTTGTGGAATCTTCCCATACCAGGGACCGCACCTGTATCCCCTGCATTGGCAGGCAAACTCCCAACCCCAGACTCCCAGGGAAGTTTGATATTCTTGATTCTTAATCAGTTTCCTACTTCACTGATATCAGACTTTCTTTTCTTACTGAATTGGTTAGTAAATATGATACAACAGTGTTTAGAAGAAGCAGTGATTGAAGCATTATTACCTTATTTCTTATTTTAAATGGACTGCTAGTAACATTAAAACATCAAATGTGGTATTTTTTGTGTTTTTTAAAAAAATATATGTACTTTATCTTGCTTATGAGGGCCTCTTTTATTCCAATTTGTTAAGTATGTTTTTTTAAATCACAAGTAATTGCTTAGTATTAAATCTTTTTTTCTTCACCAGTTATCACTCGACTGTTCTTCTTTAGTCTCTGTAACTTGGCCTGAGTCTGCTTGCCCATGCATTGTAAAGCCAGTCTATTGACATTGGTTGTGGTGATGAAAAGTACAGTGTTTATCGAAGGGCACCAAGCAAAGAGTCCAGGTAGCATTCAGAGGCCTGAACTCCCCACAGGGTTTCAGAGAAAGGTTTTTAAAGACGGGGTGAGGGAGGGGAGTTTGTAGTATGTGTGATCAGCTGGTGGACATTCTTGTGATTGGTTGGTGCTGAGGTAATCAGGAGGCATTATCATCAACCTACTGGTTCTGAAGGTCTAGATTCTACATGCTTATGGGAAACATACAGTTAACTTCTTCAACCTGATGGGGAATTTGGCATCTGCAAAACAGTTTGAAGGACATAGCTCAGAAATTATCTATATCTCTTGAAGAGTAAATAAAGGTCCTTGACTTTGTTTTATGGAAAAACTATTATTATATTATCTTACTTGACTGTTTTTCTCTCTGTCTGCATTTTCTCACATCTCTGATTAAATGTACTCTTTGAATTTCGGCAAAGGCCTAGGAGATGAAAGTTTTTCTACAGACAAGAGGCATGTGGAGGACATGGTGTCTGTTCTGGGAAGACACCTTAGAGTCCTCCCTGGTTGTATTTATGCAATGAAGTGTGTCTATTTGTAATGCTAAGCTATGTTTGCATTCTTCCATTCTTAGAATAAACTAACTTTTTGAAAGAAAAAAAAATTTTATACATTGTTATATTAGCCTTGCTCATACTTTCTTATTATCTACATGTATATGAATTAACCCAAATCCTTTAAGAAAAAATGAAAACTCTTCTTCCCTTGATCAGATACTAAAGCAATCTATTGATCTACCTTTTACCTCTCTAGAGTGATATCACCTGGAGCCACCCCTTCTTCTGGACTTCAGTCTGGACTGATGACTTTCCAAACCCAGTGTAGTGGTTGTCCTGGAATTTCCCTCCAGTTCATCTTGGGAATTCAGATGTCTTCTCCTTTCTTGGTCTGTTCTTTCATGTTAGTGAGGTACATCCTCTTATATGTCCCTGAGAGAAGATGCAAGGAAGGACAATTAATTGATTCTTACTTTTAAAAAAATTAATTATTTATTTTACTTTACAATATTGTATTGCTTTTGCCATACATTGACTTGAATCCTCCATGGGTGTACATGTGTTCCCCATCCTGAACCCCCCTAACACCACCCTCTCCATTCCATCCCTCTGGGTCATCCCAGTGCACCAGCCCTGAGCACCCTGTCTCATGTATGGAACCTGGACTGGCGATTCGTTTCACATATGATAATTTACATGTTTCAATGCCATTCTCCCATATCATCCCACCCTCACCCTCTCCCACAGAATCCAAAAGACTATTCAATACATTTGTGTCTCTCTTGCTGTCTCACACACAGGGTTATCATTACGATCTTTCTAAATTCCATATATAGTGTTAGTATACTGTATTAGTGTTTATCTTTCTGGCTTACATCACTCTGTATACTAGGCTCCAGTTTCATCCACCTCATTAGAGCTGATTCAAATGTATTCTTTTTAATGGCTGAGTAATATTCCATGGTGTATATGTACCACAGATTTCTTATCCATTCATCTGCTGATGGACATCTAGGTTGCTTCCATGTCCTGGCTATTATAAACAGTGCCACCATGAACATTGGGGTATATGCGTCTCTTTCAATTCTGGTTTCCTCTGTGTGTATGCCCAGCAGTGGAATTGCTAGGTCATATGGCAGTTCTATTTCCAGTTTTTTAAGGAAACTCCACACTGTTCTCCATAGTGGCTGTACTAGTTTGCCTTCCCACCAACAGTGTAAGAGGGTTGCCTTTTCTCCACACCCTCTCCAGCATTTATTGCTTGTAGACTTTTGGATAGCAGCCATTCTGACTGGTGTGAAGTGGTACCTCCTTGTGGTTTTGATTTGCATTTCTCTGATAATAAGTGATGTTGAGTATCCTTTCATGTTTGTTAGCCATCTGTATGTCTTCTTTGGAGAAATGTCTGTTTAGTTCTTTGGCCCACTTTTTGATTGGGTCTTTTATTTTTCTGGAATTGAGCTGCAGGAGTTGCTTGTATATTTTTGAGATTAATTCTTTGTCCATTGCTTTGTTTGCTATTATTCTCACTCATTCTGAAGGCTGTCTTTTCACCTTGCTTATAGTTTCCTTTGTCGTGCAAAAACTTTTAAGTTTAATTAGGTCCCATTTGTTTATTTTTGCTTTTATGTCCAACATTCTGGGAGGTGGGTCATAGAGGATCTTGCTGTGATTTATGTCAGAGAGTGTTTTGCCTATATTTTCCTCTAGGAGTTTAATAGTTTCTGGTCTTATGTTTAGAAATTTAATCCATTTTGAGTTTATTTTTGTGTATGGTGTGAGAAAGTGTTCTAGTTTCATTCTTTTACAAGTGGTTGACCAGTTTTCCCAGCACCACTTGTTAAAGAGATTGTCTTTTCTCCATTGTATATTCTTGCCTCCTTTGTCAAAAATCAGGTGTCCATAGGTGTGTGGATTTATCTCTGGGCTTTCTATTTTCTTCCATTGATCTATATTTCTGCCTTTGTGCCAGTACCATACTGTCTTGATGACTGTAGCTTTGTAGTAGAGCCTGAAGTCAGGCAGGTTGATTCCTCCAGTTCCATTCTTCTTTCTCAAGATTACTTTGGCTATTCAAGGTTTTTTATGTTTCCATACAAACTGTGAAATTATTTGTTCTTAGTTCTGTGAAAAATACCGTTGGTAGCTTGATGGGGATTGCATTGAATCTATAGATTGCGTTGGGTATTATACACATTTTCACAATATTGAGTCTTCCGATTCATGAACACAGTATAGTTCTCCATCTGTTTGTGTCCTCTTTGATTTCTTTCACCAGTGTTTTATAGTTTTCTATATATAGATCTTTTGTTTCTTTAGGTAGATATATTCCTAAATATTGGAGAAGGCAATGGCACCCCACTCCAGTACTCTTGCCTGGAGAATCCCAGGGATGGGGGAGCCTGGTGGGCTGCCATCTATGGGGTCACATGGAGTCAGACACGACTGAAGCGACTTAGAAGCAGCAGCAGCAGCAGCAGCATTCCTAAGTATTTTATTTTATTTTTTTTTTTTTGTTGCAATGGTGAATGGAATTGTTTCCTTAATTTCTCTTTCTGTTTTCTCACTGTTAGTGTATAGGAATGCAAGGGATTTCTCTGTGTTAATTTTTTATCCTGCAACTTTACTATATTCACTGATTAGTAATTTTCTGCTTGTGTCTTTAGGGCTTTCTATATAGAGGATCATCATCTGCAAACAGTGAGAGTTTTACTTCTTCTTTTCCTATCTCGATTTCTTTTATTTCTTTTTCTTCTCTGATTGCTGTGGCCAAAACTTCCAAAACTATGTTGAATAGTAGTGGTGAGAGTGCGCACCCTTGTCTTGTTCCTGACTTTAGGGGAAATGCTTTCAACTTTTCATCATTGAGGATAATGTTTGCTGAGGGTTTGTCATATATAGCTTTTACTATGTTGAGGTATGTTCCTTCTATTCCTGCTTTCTGGAGGTTTTTTTTTTATTATTATTATCATAAATGGATGTTGAATTTTGTCAAAGGCTTTCTCTGCATCTATTGAGATAATAATATGGTTTTTATCTTTCAATTTGTTAATGTGGTGTATTACATTGATTTGCAGATATTAAAGAATCCTTGCATCCCTGGGATAAAGCCCATTAGGTCACGATGTATGGCCTTTTTAGTATGTTGTTGGAATCTGTTTGCTAGAATTTTGTTAATGATGTTTGCATCTATGTTCATCAGTGATATTGGCCTGTAGTTTTCTTTTTTTGTGGCATCTTTGTCTGGTTTTGGAATTAGGGTGATGGTGGCCACATAGAATCAGTTTGGAAGCTTACCTTCCTCTGCAATTTTCTGGAAGAGTTTGAGTAGGATAGGTGTTAGCTCCTCTCTAAATTTTTGGTAGAATTCAGCTGTGAAGCCATCTGGTCCTGGGCTTTTGTTTGTTGGAAAATTTCTGATTACAGTTTCAATTTCCGTGCTTGTGATGGATCTGTTAAGATTTTCTATTTCTTCCTGGTTCAATTTTTAAAGTTGTACTTTTCTAGGAATTTGTCCATTTCTTCCAAGTTGTTCATTTTATTGGCATATAGTTGCTGATAATAGTATCTTATGACCCTTTTTATTTGCGTTATCTGTTGTGATCTCTCCATTTTCATTTCTAATTTTGTAGATTTGCTTTTTCTCCCTTTGTTTCTTGACGGGTCTGGCTAATGGTTTGTCAGTTTTATTTATCTTCTCAAAGAACCAGCTTTTGGTTTTGTTGATTTTTGCTATGGTCTCTTTTGTTTCTTTTGCATTTATTTTTGCCTTAGTTTTTAAGATTTCTTTCCTTCTACTAACCCTGGGGTTCATAGTGTCTTCCTTTTCAAGTTGCTTTAGGTGTAGAGTTAGGTTATTTATTTGACTTTTTTCTTGTTTCTTGAGGTAAGCCTGTAATGCTATGAACCTTCCCCTTAACACTGCTTTTACAGTGTCCCATAAGTTTTGGGTTGTTGTGTTTTCATTTTCATTCGTTTCTATGCATATTTTGAGTTCTTTTATGATTTCTTCTGTGATTTGTTGGTTATTCAGTAGCGTGTTGTTCAGCCTCCATATGTTGGAATTTTTAATAGTTTTTCTCCTGTAATTGAGATCTAATCTTGCTACATTGTGGTCAGAAAAGGTGCTTGGAATGACTTCAATTTTTTTGAATTTACTAAGGCTAGATTTATGGCCCAGGATGTAATCTATCCTGGAGAAGGTTCTGTGCGCACTTGCAAAAAAGGTGAAAATCATTGTTTTGGGGTGAAATGCCCTGTAGATATCAATTAGGTATAACTGGTCTATTGTATCTTTTAAAACTTGTGTTTCCTTGCTAATTTTCTGTTTAGTTGCTCTATCCATAGGTGTGAGTGGGGTATGAAAATCTCCCACTATTATTGTGTTATTGTTAATTTCCCCTTTCATACTTGTTAGCATTTGTCTAACATATTGTGGTGCTCCTATGTTGGATGCATATATATTTATGATTGTTATATCTTCTTCTTGGATTGATCCTTTGATCATTATATAGTGTCCATCTTTGTCTCTTTTCACAGCCTTTGTTTTAAAGTCTATTTTATCTGATATGAGTATTGCTACTCCTGCTTCTTTTGGTCTCTATTTGCATGGAATATCTTTTCCAGCCCTTCACTTTCAGTCTGTATGTGTCCCTTGTTTCAAAGTGGGTCTCTTGTAGACAACATATATAGGGGTCTTGTTTTGTATCCATTTAGCCAGTCTTTGTCTTTTGGTTGGGGCATTCAACCCATTTACATTTAAGGTAATTATTGATAAGTATGATCCCATTGCCATTTACTTTGTTGTTTTAGGTTCACGTTTATATACCCTTTCTGTGTTTCCTGTCTAGAGAAGATCCTTTAGCATTTGTTGGAGAGCTGGTTTGGTGGTGCTGAATTCTCTCAGCTTTTGCTTGTCTGTAAAGCTTTTGATTTCTCCTTCATATTTGAATGAGATCCTTGCTGGGTACAGTAATCTGGGCTGTAGGTTATTTTCTTTCATTACTTTAATTATATCCTGCCATTCCCTTCTGGCCTGAAGTATTTCTATTGAAAGATCAGCTGTTATCCTTATGGGCACCCCCTTGTGTGTTATTTGTTGTTTTTCCCTTGCTGCTTTTAATATTTGTTGTTTGTATTTGATCTTTGTTAATTTGATTAATATGTGTCGGGGTGTTTTGCCTTGGGTTCATCCTGTTTGGGAGTCTCTGCGTTTGTTGGACCTGGGTGATTATTTCCTTCCTCATTTTAGGGAAGTTTTCAACTTTTATCTCCTCGAGTATTTTCTCATGGCCTTTCTTTTTGTCTTCTTCTTCTGGGACTCCTATGATTCGAATGTTGGGGTGTTAAAATTGTCCCAGAAGTCTCTAAGGTTGTCCTCATTTCTTTTAATTCTTTTTTCTTTTTTCCTCTCTGTTTCATTTATTTCAGCCATTCTGTCGTCTACCTCACTTATGCTATCTTCTGCCTCTGTTATTCTACTGTTGGTTCCCTCCAGAGTGTTTTTTATCTCATTTATTGCATTATTCATTATATATTGACTCTTTTTTTATTTCTTCTAGGTCCTTGTTAAACCTTTCTTGCATCTTCTCGATCATTGTCTCCAGGCTATTTATCTGTAACTCCAATTTGTTTTCAAAATTTTGGATCATTTTCACTATCATTTTTTGGAATTCTTTATCAGGTAGATTCCCTATCTCTCCTTCTTTTGTTTGGTTTGGTGGGCATTTATCCTGTTGCTTTACCTGCTGGGTATTTCTCTGCCTTTTCATCTTGTTTATATTGCTGTGTTTTGGGTGGCCTTTCTGTATTCTGGCAGTTTGTGGCTCCTCTTTATTGTGGAGATTCCTCGCTGTGGGTGGGGTTGGATGGGTGGCTTGTCGAGGTTTCCTGGTTAGGGAAGCTTGTGTCAGTGTTCTGGTGGGTAGAGTTGGATTTCTTCTCTCTGGAGTGCAATGAAGTGTCCAGTAGTGAGTTTTTGGGTGCCTATGGGTTTGGTGTGACTTTGGTCAGCCTGTATATTGAGGCTCAGGGTTATGTTCCTGTGTTGCTGGATTATTTGCATGGTATGTCTTGCTCTGGAGCTTGTTGGCCTTGGGTGGTGCTTGGTTTTAGTGTAGGTATGGAGGCGTTTGATGAACTCCTATCGTTTAATGCTCCCTGGATTCAGGAGTTCTCTGGTGTTCTCAGGATTTGGACTTAAGCCTCCTGCCTCTGGTTTTCAGCCTTATTCTTACGGTAGCCTCAAGACTTCTTCATCTATACAGCACCAATGATAAAACATCTAGGTTAATGCTGAAAAGTTTCTCCACAGTGAGGGACACCTGGAGAGGTACACAGAATTACATGGAGAAGAGAAGAGGGAGGAAGGAGATAGAGGTGGCCAGGAAGAGACGAGGGGGAATCAAAACGGGAGAGAGCAAGCTAGCTAGTAATCACTTCCCTATGTACTTTCCACAGTGTGGACCCTTCAGAGATGTTCACGGAGTTACACAGAGAAGAGAAGAGGGAGGGAGGAGACAGAGGTGGCCAGGAGGAAAAAGGGGGAATCAAAAGGAGAGAGATAGATCCAGCCAGTAATCAGTTCCCTAAGTGTTCTCCACAGCCCAGAACACACAAAGATATTCACTGAGTTGGGTAGAGAAGAAAAGGGGAAGGGGGTATATAGAGGTGACCTGGTGGAGAAAAAGGAGAGTCAAAAGGGGGAGAGAGCAATTAGGCCAGTGATCTCTCTCCCAAGCGAAAATGGGTACTGAAGATTGGCTTCTTAAAGGTACAAAGTTGATAACAAATACCAAAAAGCAAAGATTAAAAATCTAGAGTAGAGGTTAGATTCTCAAAAATACAATATTAAAAACAAAACAAAACAAACAAACAAAAAACCCCAAAACCAAAAACAACCAAACAATAACAACTAAAAAAAAAAACACAAAGTAACAAAGATTATAAAATATATATACATACACACACAGACATATATATATATGAAGTTTGCTTTAAAAATAGGGTCTTTTTTTTTTGCAAGGTAATAGTAGGTTACAAAAATGAAAATTAAGGGAGTAATGGGTACTTAAAAAAATTAAATTAAAAAATTTTTTTTAATTTAAAAAATGTTAATAGTAAAAATATATCTGAGACTTTCTCTGGAGCTGTTGCAGACAGTGTGGGGTCAGTTCATTTTCAGATAGTTCCTTGGTCCAGCTTGAACTTCTCAGGATCTATAGGCCCCTTCCTAAGTAGTCTGTGCTAGCTACAGGGTTTTAATCTATTGCTCCTGTCACTTCCAAAGCGGTTCCCTCTGTTTGTTTTAGCTTCTTCTGTTTGCTGGTCTCTTCAGTGTCTAATTTCCACCCTGCCACAAGGGGGCGGTGGTGGACACTTTTTTTAGGCTCACTTGTTCAGTCGTGCTTTGGGAAGGGAGGAACACTGCGAACAAACATCACTGGCGTGTGCTCCCAGTGATTCAGCCACACTGGGTTTGCCCCCCTCCTGGCGTGTGTGCTTTACTAATCTACACTGCTTAGACTCTAGGTTTCTCTGCCGGGAACTGTCTGAGGTTGGCCCTGGTTTGCATGCACTTCCCAGGCCTAAGCCGCTCAGGTTCAGGTTCTCGGGTACTCCACAAAGGCGCAGACTTGGTTGGGCCTGCGTTTTGCCCCCGTCTCAGGTCCAAGCAGCTCAGGTGACTAGGTGCTTGGCGCATGGAGTTGCCCCCATTTGAAGGCTGCAACTTATCCCCTCCCCGTCCCAGCTGCTAGGTTTTCTTAGTGTACAATGGGCACGCCTTCTCAAATGTGCCTTGTGTTTCTTCTGGGGAGCTGGTCTCTGGCTGTGACCCTCCAGGCGGATGTCGACTGTCCAGGATCCCAAGAAGTCTTGGTTAGCGGCAAGTCTGCTTGCAGTTTGGTATCGGATGCCTCTCTGGGGCTGCAGTTGCCCTCTTCTGGCTCTGGCTGCCCTCGCCTGCCTGTCTCCAGCGGGGGATAGGCCAGTCCGCAGCTGGCTAGCTCTGCTCAGTTCTTTGTTCTGTGAGCGTGCCTGGCGGTGTCTTAGGTTAGGGCTTTTCGTGGATAGCTATCCCAGTCTGGACTGCCATCTCAAGCTAGTTCCCTCAGATTGCCCTCAGGGCATTCAGGCCCAGTCCTTACCCTAAGCAATGCAGCCCGCTCCTCCCTGTCCCTCCCCCGCTTACTAGTGGGGCATTCGAGCATCTGGGCTGCTGCTCCACTGGGAGTTGCTGTTAGACACCTAATCTGTGGGTTTTAATTATTTATTTATTTTTCTTCCCAATTACTTTGCCCTCTGAGATTCCAAGGCTCATCGCAGACCCGCCGGAGAAAGTGTTTCCTAGTGTTTGGAAACTTCTCTCTCATTTTTTTTTTTAAAGACTCCCTTCCCAGGATGGATCTCCATCCCTACCTCTTTTGTCTCTCTTTTTATCTTTTATATTTTGTCCTACCTCCTTTCGAAGACAATGGGCTGCCTTTCTGGGTGCCTGATGTCCTCTGCCAGCATTCAGAGTTGTTCTGTGGAATTTACTCGGCATTCAAATGTTTTTTCGATGAATTTGTGGGGGAGAAAGTGGTCTCCCCGTCCTATTCCTCTACCATCTTAGGACCACCTTGTAATTGGTTCTTACATACTTGGATTGATACCTTCCTAGGGATGAAATTCTAAATTTGCTTTAGAAATTTGAAGATGGTTTTCTGTTATGTTCTAGCTTATAGCGGTGCTGTTGGAAATGCTTGTTTTGAATGCAAACAATTTGGAACCATGAAGTGTACCTCTAGGGTCCCTGATCTTAACCATTACATCACGCTGGCTCTCCAGCTTCCTTCTTGGAGGATGTTTATCTGAATGTAGGTGTTCTGTAAATGAAAGAGGTGGGGCAGAGGGTTAGATTTCAGTGATTTCATGTAGAAATTTCACATCGGTTATCTCTTTTCAGATCTGCAGTTGTACTTACACTTACCCACTGCAGTGCCCAGTGTCTCTGTAGCCCAGAGCTCTTTGGAATTATGTGGGAAAAATGTGCTCTGCTTTATTTGCTATATGTGGCTTTCTCTGCCCATAGTAACTATGTCTTTCTGTGCTTTCTCTTCTCTGAAAATGTGTTCTATTTCATCATCTGGTGATAACCCCATATTATTCCCTTTGTCCATATGGGGTCATAGTTTTAAATTCCATTACTATCTTTTTCACGGCATATTGTGAGGGAGAGGAGAATTTATTTTTCACATTTTATTTTCCACTTCAAAGCAATCAGACAGTTTAGGAATAGAATGTTTTGTAAGCCTGTATTGCAACCACACAGCTGGGCACCATATTATACCATAGTGCAAAGTCTCCCTGGATTTGATGATCAGCTTAAATCCTGCCTTGACTTGTCCTCCCTGGCCATTGGCAAGATCTCTGTATCTCTTCTTTTTTTTAAATTTAATTTTGTTTCTTTCTATTGGAAGATAATTGATTTACAGTGGTGCAGTGGTCTCTGCTGTACATCAATGTGAATCAGTCATAATTATGTGTATATATATATATATACACATATACATACATATATATCATCTCCCTCTTGAACCTCTCCTCCAACCCTCTAGATTGTCACAGAGAGCTAGGCTGGGCTGTCTGTGCTACATAGCAGCTTCTTGCTAGTTGTCTGTTATACACATGAGAAAACATTGAATGCTTCACAAATTTGGATGTTATTCTTGTGCAGGAGCCATGCTATCCTCTCTGTGTTGTTGCAGTTTTAGTATATGTGCTGCTGAAGCAAGCACCATCACCGTTTCCCTCTTCTTTAAATCTATTTATTTATTTATGCTCAGCTCCACTGGGGCTTAGTTGTGGCACACAGGATCTTTGTAGTGGCAGCATGTGGGATCTTTTGTTGCAGCGCTCAGTCTTCTCTTTAGTTGTGGCACATGAGTTTTAGTTACATTATGACATGTGGCATCTTAGTTTCCCAGCCAGATATCCAACTAGTGTCTCCTGCATTGGAAGATGGATTCTTCATGACTGGGCCACCAGGGAAGCCTCATCAGGGCTGTTCTTAGTTCTGGGCTTCCTCAGAAATCCTTTAGGGCTTTGCTCTAATATTTTCCCTTGAACAGGTAGACCAAAATCATTTTGGTATTTATCTGATTTATTATTATTCCTTCTGTGCCTCTCCTGGAAGAACGTAGGATGGGCTGTTTCCTCATGGATTGAGTGTGGAAGATGCTCCTGAATCTGGGTCAGACCTGTGTGTCTGCTCAGAGCTGCCTTTGTGGTGGAGGCAGTGGTGATGTCCTGCTATATGGGCTTGCCCTTGTCCTGCTATCATCAGCAGGGCCTCTTCACCTGGCTGTGTTGTGTTGACCATGCTAGTTTCTGTGCCCTGGCTGCCCAGATACAGGGGGCTGTGTGAAGTTTTGCAGACTTTACAAGTGGGGCATATTTGTCTATCCAAAGTAGTGAGTTTGCAGTTACCTCAGTAACCTGGGAATGGACATGATAAATCCATGTGTGTGCTTTCTTTCAGAGTGTAAGCTGTGTTTCTGTCAACTCTTTTGTCTTTTGAGTGCTCCTCAGGATCTTTTGAGTCCTGTAGCTTTCTGGGGTTACCCCCTTGGGGCACATAAAAGAACATTTTCCCATTCCAGGTGGACCCCTTCAGAAGCCTGTGTTTGAAACCCCAGCTGGGTATCCTGTGTTCTGATTCCATGAGCATGGCCAGCTTAAGGATGATTATAAATGTATTATACCTTCGGAATAGTAGTCAGTGTTATACATTATTTTGTAAGAAGAAATTGCGAAGAAACTTCCTGGTTACGATGGTAACACTAAAGCAGTGCATTTATCCATGAGCTCTTCATTGCATTAATGACTTCTGCTACTGCTAGATCTAGGGCCTTTGCTTTGGGGCTTGGCCCCGTCCTGTTATTTCTGTCTTGGCACTGAAAGCTTGCTTCCATCTCTCTATGACTTTCTGGTTAGCAGAATCAGGTTGTTTTTCACTGGAGGCATCTGACTGAACTTTCTCTGGGTCACCTGTGGTGAAATAAGGTTTGCTGAGGGCCAGAACTGAGTTGGGACACAAGGCATGACCACAGCCAGAACCTTTTACCAAATAGGATTCACATCCAGTAACTGCTTTTGGCAAAGAGGCACCAAGTACTGAGCTGCAGTGTCAGCTGAACACCATGGAGCCTCTTCTCATCATGGCTCCTGCTACCTGGGGGCCACCTCTCTGAAGGTCACCCCCTGAGGGGCTCAGGTGGCTGCAGATGTGTCTCAGAGGTTCCTGGGCAGGGAGGTGAACACCACAAGGCCCAGGCTGCACATGCTGGCTCTTTGTCTATGGCGGTAGGACTTCCGTGTGGTGGGACCGTTGCCCGTGTATCCCGTGCCTCCTGTCCTTCAGAAGACACTGCCCCCAATGCCCTCTGCAGTGCTGTGAGGAGAGGAGCCAGGGTTTGGAGTGCCAAGTAACACAGGTGGCTGCTATGGATCCAACCCAGTGCCCTTCCAAGGGTGCCACAGGATCCTCTGAGACGTCCCTGGACCGTGGGGACATTTAGTGACATCAGGGTGAAGAGCTGGTTAGGTTGAATGCAGGAATGCAGCACATGTAACCCTTTTCTTATGCAAGCTGTTTATAAAATAAAATTTTAATTAATTTGGGATAATTTTTGATTTATTGAACAGTTACAAATATTTCTCAAAACTGAGAAACAATATTAGATGATTACTAATAACTAAACCTCACACTATATTTGGTTTTAACCAGGTTGTCCATTAATGTCATTTTGGGTTCCATGTTCTAATCCACAATCTATACACGCTGCATTCACTGTCATGTGTCCCCCATGTCCTCTGCTCTGTGGAGTTACTCATTCCCTCCTGGTCTGTTATGGCCTTGGCAGTCCTGAGGAGCACTGGCCAGGGATGGTAGAAGGCCCTCCAAGCTGGATATGGCTGCTGTTGTTTTCATAGGGTAGAGTGGGCTTCAGACTTTTGGTCTTGAGGAAAACACCACAGAGGTGAATCACCTCAGGGCACACGTGACAGCAGAGGGTCTTACCATTGGGAATATCAACTTTGATTAGTTGATTATGTTGTGTTTGTCCAGTTTCTGCACTGTTTTCCCATTCCCCTCCTCTTCTCTTTGGAAATAAGTTACTAAGGCTAGCCACAATCAGGTGATCATGGTGATCATGGCAGTAATTTCCCCCTCCTTGCAGAGATGATCTGTGTTATTCAGGATGTTTCTTTAAGGAATGGTTGTTTCTTCTCCCACATTTGTTTATTTAGTCATTTATTTATATGAGTATGGACTCATATATATTACTTTATACTTTGTGTTATCATCTAATTCTCTGTTATTTATTTTGTCTTCAAACTGTTTCCAATTTTGGCAATTGGGAGCTTTCTTAAACTTCCTCCTAGAGTTTTCAAGGTCCATCTTATCTTGTTTGTGCCAACACACTGTTTTCCTAGTGTGGAAGGTTGACTTTGTCTCTTGAGAGAGTTTTCACACGTAGAGTGGCACCTCTGGTGGACCCAGCCCTCTGGGCCTTAGACCTCCTGTCTCCAGTGTCCTCTAGGGCTGTGGACCTCAGAGTCTCTGACACAGACCAACACCACAACCTCACAGCTTCTCTCTGAGTTTCTGGACAGACTTCTTGAGACTAGGTTCACTTATGGAGGAGGGTTGGGCGACCAAGAAAAATACCAAGACTGGAGACACTGGGCATCAAGAATGTACCATGAACTTGCTTCCTTAAGGGTTTGAGAAAAGCTGGTGGTGTGATCCGATGTTACAGAATTAGCAGCACCTGAGAAAATCCACATGGCCTCAAGTCCTGAGAGTTCCCAGGTCGGGATTATTTGGAGTCCAAGGCTGCTGTCCACTAGTGCCTGGGGCTCAGGCTGGAGACTGCAGATGTTAAGATATTTGGGGGCTACAGGAATGCCCAGCACTGCATTCTTATCTCCAGGACTTAAACTTTGGGGAAAAGGAAGGATTCTGGATGACTTTTTTCTTCCTGGTAGTGGTGTAGACCTGTCCTTGGCCCTCCTGTGATTCCATCTGCTCAGTCTGGGTGAGTGCTGACCTTGGAGCCAGGATAGGTTGGGGGAAGGATGACCAGGGAAACAGGTGATGGTTGTGGCTGGGACAACAGAGCACTTGGCTCCAAATGGAGTCACTTAGAAATATCAACTCCACTTGGTCTTTGGAAAAGATACTACCACAAGTTCTCCAGGAGCTCTGCTCTCAGAGTAGGAAGGGCTTCCCACAGTAAACACACAAAGGGCGGAGAGAACTACCTGTGCCAGGTGCATGGCTACAGACAGGCCTGTGGAACTCCTGGGAGGGGATGTGGGCTGGGGTCAGGGAGCTAGTGGTTTATGAAGTAGCAGAAACGCTGCCCTGAGCAGAGCACTCAATCTGCTGCCTCCATGAAGGGAGCACTGCTTGTGCTGGCCTTGATGGTAACTAGAGAGCTCACCTTCGAGATGCATGAGGGTAGGAAGGAGGGTCCAATTGGCCCTCCTGATCCTTGCCCCATGCTGTCTCACTGCATCCTTCCCAGTCCTGTCCAAGCCGCTTTGAGGGACAGATTCAGAGGGCAGGTGGCAGATCAGTGCCCGGGAGTCCTGTAGAAACTCCTGAGGCTTTCAGTCTTTGAATGGAGTGGGTGGTATGAACCACCGGAAGGGTCATTAGCTGTGCACACCTTGAGGGATAGTTTGTTGGGTGTAGTGTGCTCTTTGGAAGGGAGCAAGCAGGCTGATATGCCTGGGAATGGTGGTCAAGGGTAGAGGGGTCTCCGGGCCTCACCCTTCTTGCTACTGTCCCTACTGGGAGTGCCTCATAGGGAAGGTTTTCTGTCTGGGATATAAGCAGTCCGGGGAGAGGGTGGGACTCTGTGGGAGATGAGTCTGGAAGCTTTGGATGTGTGAGTTCCTATCAAGTGGTGGGAAACAGGAACCTTCTGACCTGGTGATTCTTTTGACAAGGTGCTTTCTGTCTTTGCCTGTAGCAGAAGCCTGCCCTGTGTTTTATGGAGTGTTTATTTAGCACAATGTACTTTGGAAACAGGACACTGTTGGGCCTATTCCTGGATATGATCAGTGCTACTGATTCAGTAGAAGCTGCCATAGGAAAAATCCAGGATTGCTACAGTGAGGCAGGACTTATTTTCAAGTTTTTGGTTCTGAAATTCTTGGTAATTATTACTTCCCTGACCCCCACTCCCCCTTGCCCACTCACATGCATAGTGCAGTATGCCACATGGAAATAGATTATGCAGTCATGGGATATGTGACAGACAAGAGCTATAAACAAAGAAGCACTAAACCTTTGCTCCAGCCTACAGCACCTGTAATTTTCAAGCACAGTCTGCCCGTATCATGCCAATCAGCTTGCACACAATAGGGGACTGGCATCAGTGCAGTAGGCCAAGTGTGTTGACCTATGTGATTGTTTTTTTAGTGAGAAGAGCTAGCATTGGAGGAGTAGAATTTTACTCTTTGGCAGGAAAGGCAGCATTTCCTAGCTCCCACACCTCTAGGAGTCATATCCGTTCTATTTAAGGAATATGGAAAAAAGCCCCTGTTTTTAGAGTCTCTTCTCAGGAAGGGACTCCCTGGCTTTATAAGACTTAAGGCCTGTGCTCACATCATCTCCTTTTTATCACACTTTGATGCCATTGCTCTGGCTCAGAGCTCAGAGCTCCATTTCCACTGACATGGTCTCAGTGCCTACAAGCCAGAATTTCCCTTGTGGTGTTTTGGTGCCTGAGGCTCCTGAGGAGGCTTCTAGCTACCTGTGGCTGCTCACCCGAGCTAGTATATATCTCCCAAAGAACTTTTCCCTCTAGTTCCTTCATCCTACCAGGTTTTGCGTGGTTCTGTGTATTCTTTTCCCGTGGTTCAGGTACTCCTGTGCTCTCAGCTGGTGCATCTGCAAGCACTTCTGTGTCTGAAGGTGTATTCCTGATGTATCTGTGGAGAGAGATGTACTCCACGTCCACCTACTCCTCCGCCATCTTATTCTCCAAATATGCTTAATTTTTTTTTGCTTGTATTTTGATTTTTTGTATTTGCTTGTATACTTAGCTTGTATTTTGCAGTATGTTCAAATCACTTATATGGATAATGATGTTTTTGTAGATTCTTTAGGATTTTCTCTGTATGTTATAATTTGCTCTGTATATTTATTATTTTCTGTGAATGAAGAGAGTTTGATTTCTTCCCTTCCAACTGTACTTTGTTTTCATTCTTTCTTGCTGTTTTTCAGTTGTGATAGTTTCCAGTCCAATGTTGAACAGAAATAGAAAAATAGGCCTCTTTGCTTATTCTTTTTTTACTATAAATTTATTTATTTTACTTGGAGGCTAATTATTTTACAATATTGTAGTGGTTTTGCCATACATTGACATGAGTCTGCCATGGGTGTACGTGTGTTCCCTATCCTGAACCCCCCTCCCCATATCATCCCTCTGGGTCATCCCAGTGCACCAGCCCTGAGCACCCTGTCTCATGCATTGAACCTGGACTGGCTATCTGTTTCACATATGATAATATACATGATTCAATGCTATTCTCTTAAATCATCCCACCCTCGCCTTCTCCTACAGAGTCCAAAAGACTATTCTATACATCTGTGTCTCTTTTGCTGTCTCGCATATAGGGTTATCGTTACCATCTTTCTAAATTCTGTATATATGCGTTAGTATCTTTGCTTATTCTTAATCTTGGGGGAAAAATTTGGTCTTTGTTCATTAAATGCCATGTTAGCTGAAGTCTTCCTTGTTATTTTTGATGCCTTTTATTAGATTGAGGAAGTTTTCTTTTATTACTGTTGTACTGAAAGGCTTAATGATGTTGATTTTTTAGTTAATATATTTATTTTAACTGGAGGATAATTACTTTATAATAGTGTAATTTTTTTGCCATACATCAACATGAATCAGCCATGGGTATACATGTGTCCCCCCAGTCCTGAACCCCTTTCCCTCCCCACTCCCCATCCTATCTCTCTAGGTTGTGCCAGAGCACCAGCTTTGTGTGCCTTGCTTCATGCATCAAACTCGCAGTGGTCATCTGTTTTACATATGGTAATGTGTATATTTCAATGCTGTTCTCTCCCCTTCTCCCACTGGGTCCAAAAGTCTGTTCTTTTTGTTTGTGTCTCCTTTGCTGCTCTGCATGTAGGATTGCTGGTACCATCTTTCTAAATTCCATATATATGAGTTAATATACAGTATTTGTCTTCCTCTTTCTGACTTACTTCACTCTGTATAATAGGCTTCAGGTTTATCCATCTCATTAGAACTGATTCAGATGTGTTCCTTTTTATAGCTGAGTAATATTACATTTTGTATATGTACCACAAGTTCCTTATCCATTCATCTGCCCATCAGTTTCTTTTCTGCATGTTTTGATGTTTTTTGTACACTTTTACCTCCACCTTTTCAGTGTGTGTTTCTTTTTTATTCTTTTGCTTCATTGGTCAGTACTGCCAGTTCCAGAAAATTCATGAAAGTGGGCATCTTAGCTTTTGTCTCAATTTTAGGGGGAAGGCACTCAATATTTCACTGTTAATTTTTATGTCAATTGTAGGGTGTGTGGGCTTCAGTAGTTGTAGTGCAAGGGCTCATTAGTTGTGGCTTGTGGGCTCTGGAGTTTGGGATCAGTAGTTGTGGCACATGAGCTTAGTTGTCCATGGCGTGTGGAGTCCTCCTGGACCAGGGATCCCACCTGTGTCCCCTGCATTATTGTCAGTTGTAGGTGGTTTTGTAGGTGCAACTTATAATGTTGAAGAACTTTCTTTTTATCTTAGTTTATGGATATGTTTTATTATGAATATTTTGACTATGTCAAACATATTTTCAACTTCAATTGAGATGATCATAAGACCCTTCTCCCTTATTCTGTTAATATGGTGGATTACCTTGATTGACTTTGAATGTTAAATGAATCATGTATTCCCTGGATAAATAATACTCTGTCTTTATGTGCCACTTCTTTTACATGTTGCTGGATTTGAATTCCTAATGTTGTGTTAATTTTTTGTGATTATATTTTTACAAAGGGTATGAGTTTCTACTTTTCTTGTAATATCTTTTTCCTGAAAATATGATGAGGATAATATTGACCTAAACAGATGAGTTAGGAAGGTTTGTTTGTCGTTCATTTTTTAAAGCATTTATAGAGGATTGTTTTTATTTCTTTAATATTTTATGACGTTCACCACTATAAATCTATGGGCCTAGAATTTTTTACTTGTGATGGTTTAGTTAAAATTTATCTTTCCTTTTGCATTGAGTCACTTTTTATAATTTTTATCTTTAAGAAAGTTGTCCATTTCATCTAAGCCATCCAATTAATTGGCATAATTTGTTCATAATATTTTCTCCTTATATGTATGTGGAACCAATAAAGACATCTCTTCTTTACTTTATTATGGTAATTTGTGTCTTATTTCTTTTCTTGAAAAGGGATACAGGTTTCTCAACTGTTTTGATTTTTTAAAGATCCTAATTTTGATGGTTGTTGATACTCTTTTTTTTTTTTTTTTTAACTGTACTGGGTCTTCATTACAGACCATGGGATTTCTCTCTTTGTGGTGAGCTGGGGCTGCTGTCTATTTCTAGAGGACTGACCCTGATCCTCAACTCTGGGCATCCCAGGCCTGGGGAGGGCAGGAGGGCAGCTTTTGGAAGCAGCTTCCTCTTAGGGCATATGAGGCATAAATGTCCCTTTGGGGTCCAGGGAACAAGGAGAAATGTTGGGTTTAGGTGGGATAGAGAAGGGTTTCAGGCAGTAAGGGAAACAACTGATGTTTGGAGAAGGGACGGACTCAATGCTAATGGATTGTAGCAGATTCAGGTTCATGTGCTGGAGAGGCTGGAGTCAGGGAGACTAGTGCTGAAGGCCTAACTCCCAAGCAGGTGGCACCACAGAGTCAGGAGGGCCTGGAGGGTCCCAGGACTGTGACCAGGCAGAGCTGAGCAGTTAGGGCCAGCTCAAGAGCCCCAGGGCTGGACTAAGTTTTCCTGCAGGATCCTTTCTCACACTGTGGGTATTGGCCACATCCTCCCTACCTCCTCATTCATGAGGATCTTTTTGCACCCAGGTTCCTGGGGAAGGGCCAGGGTGGAGAGGATATGACACCCCACTTCCTAGTGTCCTGAGCAGGCCCCTGACACCCTCACCCCCACACAGACCCCACAGGCACATTCACAGATAGCCTGACCCACCAGAGCACTGAGAGCATCCTGCTTATCCTCGACTGTCAAACTCTTATCAGCACAGCTCTTCAGGGTATCGGCAGTTTCCGGTACATCAGAGGTTTTGTTATACTTTTCAATTTGTTCGGTATAGGTGTCATGGCTTCCTGATATGAACAGGTTGATGCTGTCCCTCAAGGCCTGGCAGATGTCATCACACTCTGAAACAGAAAGATAAGGGGACACTCCCTGAAAGATACTCATCAGAACACACTGTTCCCTTCTGGCTCCCGACATGCTCAGTTCTGCCCTGGGAAGGTGTCAGAAAACTTTGGGAGCCCAGGTCCCAGCCACTCACTTCCACCTGCTATGAGGACCAAGGCAGCGCAGAGCAGCAGGAGAGCTCCAGCCTGCGTCATGGTGCCCGTGGCAGGTGCTCCCTACTCACCTGGAGCCCTTTTATACCTGTGCTTGTCCTCACCCTCAGGGGGCCTGTGTCAGATACTTTATTTTTCAGGAGATTCTGCCAGGCCATAGTGTGAAGTTGCCCGGGGCTGCACAGGGGGAGCTGTGTGTGTTGGCAAGATGCTAGTCTTTGAGTCCACAGAGGGCACTGGCTCAGCCTCCTCCCCCTGGAGGGCTCTGAGGGAGGGGCAGCTGACTGAGGAAGCTTAACAACGGAAAATCCCCAGGTTGACCAAAAAGGACAAAAGTGCTCCCAGATCAGGCCTCCTGAATGCTGGCCTGTGACAGGCTGTCAGAACAACTGTGACCTTGAAGACCGGCTGGTGTGGACTTTATGGGTCTTCAGGAAGCTCAGTGCTTAGTGAATGGTCTCACAGGGAGTAAGTTCCAGGCAGGACAAAACACAGGCCCTGAGACCCTGGTCAGGGTCTCTGGTGGCTCCTGCCCTGCTGTTATCACTGTGTCCTTGATCTTGGTCAATGGCCTTTGTTGGGCCACTTCCAGCAGTCCCTGTCTGGAGCCCTGAAATGTCATCTGTTGCTGGCCCATAAATTTCTGTTTTTTTCTTGATCAAGAACCGCCAACTGGTGACTTTGATAGCACCTCATTCTACACAGAAATATTTTCTGCAATCTCTTTTTAAAATATTTATTTGTTTATTATTTGGCTGTGTTGAGTCTTAGTTGTGTCACATAAGATCTTTCTTTCATCATGTGAGGTCTTTTGTTGTGGCGCATGGATTCTCTAGTTGTGGAGTGTGGGCTCAGTAGTTATGACCTGCAGGCTGAGTTGCTCTGGGATGCATGTGGGATCTTAGTTCCCTGACCAGGGATTGAACCCATGTCCCTTGTGTTGCAAGGTGGATTCTTAACCCCTGGACCACCAGGGAAGTCCCTCTTTCTTTTTTTTTTCTTTTGTATTGGAGTATAACCAATTAACAATGTTATGATAGTTTCAGGTCAACAACAAAGGCACTTAGCCATAAACATATATATATATATACACACACACACATATATACATGTGTCCATTCTTTCCAAAATTCCCCTCCCACCTAGGCTGCCACATAACATTGAGTAGAGTTTCTTGTGCTATACAGTTGGTCCTTGCTGGTAATCTGTTTTAAATTTAACAGTGTTCATCTGTCCATCTGAAGCTGCCTGACTATCCTTGCCCCCTATCCAACCCAGGCAAGGAAAGTTTCATTCTCTTAAGTCTGTGAGTTTGTTTCTGTTTTATAAATTAACTCCTCTGTATCATGTCTTTTCCAATTCCCTTTATAACAGATGTCATGAGGTATTTCTGCTTCTCTGTCTGACTTACTTCACTCAGTATGACAATCTCTATGTCCATCCATTTTCTGCAGTATCTTTCTACTCTTGAGTGTCTCTGTTCTGTTCCCAACATCACCTCTCCAGAGGAAAAGCCAAGCCTTTTCTAATTGCAACCTCTGGGCCAGTTGCATCACCAGCGCCGCACTGCTGCTACCTCTGTGGACTTATCCCTGCCTTTCTCTCCTCCCTCAGTGCCTCCTGTCTGCTTCTGGACTAGATTGAGTTTGCTTATGCTGCAGGGCCTCTCTCTGTGGTGCCCTCCTCCAGTGGTTGCATGATTCATTCCCTCATCCTCAGGAGTCTTCAAGTATCACAGGACACAGATTTCCCCATATCTTGAGCCCTTATTTCAAACCATGCTGCCTCCATCCTCTGCCCATGGCCCTCTGTCTTCTCCCCCTGCTTCATCTTCACCCAGAGCACTTCTTCCCGTGGGGTCACTGTCTTTCACTCCCTCTCAGGTGATGAAGAGCTGCAGGAGAGCGAGAGCTGTGCTGTGTGCTGCTGCATCCCCAGGACTAGGAGAGGGCCCAGCACTCAGTAGATGTTGCACAATGTTTGTTGGAATAATGGCAGGAATATTCCATTTCTTGAGGTGATAAGCAAGAATATTTTAACTTTTATTTGCTATATATGTGCTTATGAATATTGCCTGGAATTAACTGAATAAGGTAAAGGTTTAAAATATTGGATAATTCAGAAGCAAAAAGATTTCGCTAGAGGAACCTGGCTGGCCTTTCTCTGAGTCACCTGTGGCATATTAAGGTTTGCTGAAGGCCAGACCTGAGTTGGAACACAAGGTGTGATCATAGTTAGAACTCTGTGCCAAATAGGATTCATATCCGGTAACTGCTCTTGGCAAAGAGGCACCAAGTACTGAGCTGTAGAGAGAACTGGCCTAGTGGAGCTGCTCCTCACCATGGCTCCTGCTGCCTGGGGGCCACCTCTCTGAAGGTCACCCCATGAGGCCTCAGGTGGCTGCAGATGTGCCTCAGAGGTTCCTGGGAAGTAAGGTGAACACCACACGGCCCAGGCTACACATGCTGGCTCTTTGTCTGTGGGAGCAGGACCTCTAAGTGGTGGGACCGCTTCCCATGGATCCCATGTCTCCTGTTCTTCTGAAGATGCTGCCTCCAATGCCCTCTCCAGCTCTGTGAGGAGAGGAGCCAGGGCTTGGAGTGCTGAGTACCAGTGCACTTCCAAGGGTGCCACTGGTTCCTCCAAAATGTCCCCAAATCATGGGGACATTTGGTGACATCAGGGAGAAGAGCTGGACAAGGTCATTGGTGGAATGCAGATGTAGCCCTTTCCTTATGTGGGTTGTTTTTCTTTTAAAGTATTTTTAGTTGGAATAGAATTAGTTTACAATATTGTGTTAACTTCTGAGATAGAACAACATGACTTAACCATTGGTATACATGTGTCCTCTCTCTCTTGAATGCCCCCAACCCCATCCTACACTTCTAGATTGTCACACAGTACCTCATTGATCTATGTCAAGTTTTTTATATAAAATTTTAATTTGGAATAATTTTAGATGTATAGAATAGTTGCAAATATTTGTCAACACTGAAAAACAACATTTGAACTTTCAGTTCAGTTCAGTTCACTTCAGTTGCTCAACTGGAATTCCATCATCTCTACTAGCTTTGCTCATAGTGATGCTTCCTAAGGCCCACTTGACTTTGCATGCAGATGTCTGGCTCTAGTCCAGTGATCACACCATCATGGTTATTTGGGTTGTGAAGATCTTTTTTGTATAGTTCTTGTATGTATTCTTGCCACCTCTTCTTAATATCTTCTGCTTTTGTTAGGTCTATACCATTTCTGTCCTTTATTGTGCCCATCTTTGCATGAAATGTTCCCTTGGTATCTCTAATTTTCTTTAAGAGATCTCTAGTCTTTCCTGTTCTATTGTTTTCCTCTATTTCTTTGCATTGATCACTGAGGAAGGCTTTCTTATCTCTCCTTGCTATTCTTTGGAACTCTGCATTCAGATGCTTATATCTTTCCTTCTCCTTTGCCTTTAGTAGTAATTTGAACATTACTACTAACTTAACCTCACACTTTATTTGGATTTCACCAGGTTGTCCATTAATGTCTCTTGCGTTCCAGGATCCAATCCACCACCTACACTCACTGCATTCATTGTCCTCTGTCCCCAGTGTCCTCTGCTCTGAGGATTACTCATTCTCTCCTGGTCTGCTGTGGCTTTGACAGTCTTGAGGAGGACTGGCCAGGGATGGTTGAAGGCCCCCAGGCTGAGTTTGTCTGCTGCTATTCTCATAATGTCGAGTGAGCCTCAGGCTTTGTATTTTGAGGAAGACACCACAGAGTTGAACACCCTTACATCAGGGAACAAGTGACAACAGTGTGTCTTACCAGTGAGTATGTCACTGACTGAATGGACATGAGTTTGAACAAGCTTTGGGATATGGTGGAGGACAGAGAAGCCTGGCATGCTGCAGTCCATGGTGTCACAAAGAGTCGGCACGACTGAGCAACTGAACAACAACAATGTCAGTCTTAAGTACTTGATCATGTTGTATTTGCCAGGTTTCTGCATTGTTTTCCTCTTCCCCTCCTCTTTTCTTTGGCAAAAGAGTTACTAAATCTAGCCCAGACTCAGAATGAAAGTGAAAGTGAAAGTTGTGCAGTAATGTCCGACTCTTTGGAACCCCTTGGACTATACAGTCCATGGAATTCTCCAGGTCAGAATACTGGAGTGGGTAGTCTTTCCCTTCTCCAGGGGAATCTTCCCAACTCAGGGATTGAACCCAGGCCTCCCGCATTGCAGGTGGATTCTTTACCAGCTGAGCCACAAGGGAAGCCCAAGAATACTGGAGTGGGTAGCCTATCCCTTCTCCAGCAGATCTTCCTGACCCAGGAATCGAACTAGGGTCTCCTGCATTGCAGGCCGATTCTTTACCAACTGAGCTATCAGGGAAGCTCACGGGGTCAGGGCAGTAAACTCCCCCTCCCGGAGGGGATAATCTACATGTGTTATTTGGGATATTTCTGTAAGGAATGGTTGTCTCTTCTCTCATATTATTTTTGCTTAAGTTTGCTGGTTTTTCTTTTGCCATGTTGGCTCTATGTTGTGGTTTATAGACCTTCTCTTTGCAGAGAATGTTCTCTCTAGTTGGTGTTTGAGGGTTTTATTTGCCCCAGGTCATGTGGGATCTTATTTCCCTGAACAATGATTGAATCCATGTCCATTGTATTGGAAGGTAGATTCTTAACCACTAGACCACTAGGGAAGTCTGTATTTATTTGATCATTTATTTATACCAATATGGACTCACATGGATTAGTTTATACTTTGGGTTATCTTATCATCTAGTACTCTGTTATTCATTTTTTGTGTCAAATTGTTTCCAGTTTGACCAGTGGGATATTCTTAGGCTTGCTCCTTTGAATTTAAGGCCCATCTTATCTTATTTGTGCCAATAAACTGCTTTCCTAGTGTGGAAGGTTGAGTTTGGCTCTTGAGTGAATTTTCACACATGATGTACCATCTCTGGTGGACCCAGCATCCTAGGCCTTAGAACTCCCATCCACAGTGGACTATAGGGCTGTGGACCTTGAGTCTGTGAAGCAGGAGACAATACCCACAACCCCACAGCTGCTCACTGATGTTTCTGGAGAGACTGTGCAGTGCAAGCCCCTCTTAAGGCTGGTTCACTGATGGAGGAGGATGAAACTAGCAGATAGGGCAAGGCTGGAGCCCATGGGAGTCAGTATATGGCTAGGAACTTGCTCCTGTGTGGGCCTGAGGAACTCTGGTGGCATGATTGAAAGTACAGCATTATAGCCTCCTGAGAAAACCCACATGGCCTCAAGTCCTGTGTGTTCCTTGCTAGGATGATTTGAAGTCCAAGACTGATGTCCACCAGTCCTCAGGGCCCCATCTAGAGACTGCAGTCATTAAGATATTTGGGGGTTGCAGTAAGGTCCAGTGCTCAATTTTTATCTCCATGACTTAAACTTGGGGAAAAAGGAAGGATTCTGGATGACCTTTCTTCTGCATGATAGTGGTGTAGACCTGTCCTTGGCCTTCCTGTGAGTCTATCTGCTCAGTTTGGGAGAGTGCTGCCCTCAGAGCCAGGATAGTTTGGGGGAAGGATGACCCAGAAAACAGATGATGATTGGGGCCCAGAAAACAGAGCATTTGGCCCCAAATGGAGTTACTTAGAAATGTCAGCTCCACTTGGTCTTTGGCAAAGATACACCCACATGTTCTCCAGGAGCTCTGCTCTCAGAGTAGGAAGGGCTTCCACAGTAAACACCCCATGAAGCCAGGGAGCCACCTGTGCCAGGTGCCTGGCCACAGGCCTGTGGAACTCTAGGGAGCACCATGGGCTGAGCTCAGGGAGCTAGCTGTTTATAAAGTGACAGAAACCCTGCCCTGAGTAGATCACTCCAGCCACTGCCACGATGAAGGGAGCACTGCTTGTGCTGGCCTTGCTGGTGACCAGAGAGCTGACCTTTGAGACATGTGAGGGTAGGAAGGAGGGTCCAGATGACCCTCGTGATCCTTGCCCCATGTTGCCTCACAGTATCCTTCCCTGTCTTGTCCAAGCTGCTTCGAGGGGCATATTCAGAGTGCAGCTGGCAGATCAATGCCCAGGAGTCCTACACAAACTCCTTGAGGCTTTCAGTCTTTGAATGGAGCGGGTTGTGTAGAGCTGGAAGGGTCAATAACTGTGCACACCCTGGGATGTTGTTGTGGATACTCGTGTTCATTGGAAAGAGGGAAGCAGGCTGATATGACTGGGGCAGTGGTCAAGAGCAGAGGGGTCTCCAGGCAAAGCACCTCTTGCTACTCCCTCTGCTGGGAGTGCCTCATGGGGAAGGGTTTCTGTCTGGGATGTAAGCAGTCCTGGGAGAGGGTGTGTCTCTGTGGGAGGTGAGTCCAGAAGCTTTGGATGTGTGAGTTCCTATCAAGTGGTGGGAAAACATCCTACTCTGGTTAACCTTTGATATGGTTTTTCTGTCTTGCCTTCAGTGGAAGCCTGCCCTGTTTTTTATGAAATGCAGACCGCTGTGAACTTTGTACTACCAAGGGCAGTATTAAATGAAACCTTAGATTCAGTCAGTGCTACAGATGAGGAAAAAGCAGCCTTTGGAAAAATCCAGGATTGCTTCATTGAAGAAGGACATCAGAACCGGTTTAATTATCTGAAATTTAAGGTAATTTACCTTAACCCACACCCATTCTGAGAACTCACATGCAGTATAGTGCAATATGCCACATGGTAATATATCATTGCAGTCATGGGATATGTGACAGAGAAGAGCTCTAAACAAAGAAGCATATAAACCTTTGCTCCAACCTGCAGTACCTGTAATATGCAAGTGCAGTCCACCTGCACTTCCAGCCTCTGGTTACAGAATATGTCCATATCATGTCCATTAACTCACACAGAATAGAGAACTAATATCAATGCAATATGCCAAATGTCTTGTCATGTGATTTTTTCCCCTTCATGAGAGGAACTAGCATTGAAAGAGTAGCATTTTAATCTTTGGCAGGAAATGCAGCATTCAGCTCACCTACCTGTAGGAGTTGTGTCAGTTCTACTTTAGGAATACTGAAAAGGAGCCCCTGCTTTAGAGTCTTTTTTCAGCATGGGACTCCCTGGCTTTGCAAGGTTTCTGGCCTGTGGTCACATCACTTCCTCTTGTTTCCACTGTGGCTCAGAGCCCCATTTCCACTGACATGGTCTCAGTGCCTACAAGCCAGAATTTCCACTGTGGTATTTTGATGTCTGAGGTACCTTCTAGGTACCTGCAGCTGCTCACCTGGGCTAGAAATATATCTCTTGAAGAACCATCTTTTTTGTTTTTGTTGTTTTTCTTGATACAATATTGGAGATCTTAAACAGTCTGTCTTATCACATTTTCCCTAAATTGTTGATTATTCAAAATGAGAGGTTTTCCAAGAACCAGAGTTTCTAGAGTGCTAACAGAAGCACACAGGGCACCAGGGCTCGTTTATGATACCTGCATGCACATTCCGTGCACCCAGCACACCTGGCAGAAGAGGCTCAGGTGCAGAATATGTGACCCAAACCCAGACTCCAGCACCTTGCTCCTCTGTCAGGACCAGCCCCAACTGTGCCCTTCTGACCCTTCATCTCCTCTCCTCTCTGGTGTGGCCAGTGGCTGTATTTCCCTCCTGACACCTGTGCCTGGGCTGTTATGGAATCATCCTTCTCCTGCTGCCTGATGGCAGCCCCCTCTCCAGTGGTGGGTCTGTGGGCAGAGGTTCTTGCTGGGGATGGGGCTGAATCCCTGAGGGTGAGACAGGATAGCCTGGCTGTGGGCTCAGATCCTGTCCCTCCTCCTTTGTCCTTCCAGATTCTCATCATCTTCAGTAAGGATTGCACTGGCTATAGAGTATCCACGTTGGTGAATGTTATTAGAGGATTCATCTCCAGTCTGCACTCTTTAGTGAGCTCATCTTAGCCAGGAATGCCTGGTCTGATCTGTGCTCAAGCTTCCTGCCCTGTTCTCCTCAACTGAAGCTGGAATCCAGATATCTGTTCCACCTGGTGTGATCTCTATCAGGCTGACTCTAATAAAATAGCTGCATCATGCTCAGTGTGCCCACTGTCTGTGCTCTGGGGAGGATGTGAGGCAGGAGGTTTTGTGTGATGGTGAAGAGAAGTGACACATATGGTCATTGAGGGCATGGAGTCCAGAGGCAGATAAGACAAGGGGAAAACTAGTCCCTGTCCCTGGCAAGCTGTGGGAACTTGGGAAAGTTTGTTGTAACTTTCCTAAGTCATCTGCTAAGGGGGATTTTGTATCAATATTAAGCCAATAACTTATAAGTAACTCTGGACTTCACCAACTTGGCAGGATAAAATTGTTTGTGGGCACAGATAACTTATCTCCCGCTCTGGCCTTTCCCACAGTGGCAGAGCGTCTATTCCTTTAAATGTCCCTCTGGTTATTGACAGGTGTCTCAGGTATTGACCTGAGCAGGCTCATCACAGGTCCTGTCTTCTCCCAGTGGCATTCACCATTTTCTGCTTGTTAAGTGAATGACTTCTGAGGATCCTGACGTTTCTTCAGGGACACTGAGTACCACTGCTGTTCTTGGTCCTGCCAGGGGGACCAGGACCTCCATGATGTCTTAGACCAGGAGGAAGGGAGTGAATAGTAGAAGCTACCCCAGTGGGAATGTTTTTTCCATGGAAACAGCTCATGCTGTGAAGTGTGAACTGCCACTTGAGCATGTGTCTGGAACCCTCCAGCTTACTTGTAAAGGCGTGAAATGGGTAGTTGCATTACCATAGGAGGCTTGTGAAGCTACAAGGAAGGGACTAGGTTATATCCCCTTTTCTTAGGTTCTAGGACCATGTCAGACTACAGTCAGTGTGACCCATGGAAAAAGTGGCAGAACTGGTAAAATCTACCTTCTGGTTAGGAAAGTGTAATATGATCACATACTAAAGGTTGAACTTGGAACTTGGAGTTAAGTGGCCAGGACCTTGAATCCTGGCCCTTCTTTGACCTCCTGGCTGAACTTAAGGATTTAAATTCATCCATTTGCTATTTCTACATCTCAGTTTTATGTCTACCATGTTCTGCATGCTCTACCAGACTTAGTGTTAAGTGTTCAGGTCATACTAAAGAGGTCTCAACTTTTGTTCGAAACTACAAATAAAATTGGATGAATTAAGGGCTAAATTATATGTTTGTATGAGATGAATTGACATTTTAAAAATGTCAAGTATTCCCAAATCTATCCAAATAAATCTTTTTTTCTTAAATGAGAAAAATAATTGTTTTACAATATGTGTTGGTTTCAGCCATACAGCAATGTGAATCAGCCATAAGTATACATATGTCTCTTCCTTCCTGAAACTCTGTCTAGTCCCTGAATAAATAAATCTTTATTCTAGTGAGGATTTACTTAAAGTTTACCCTCCCCCCACACTAAATTCTTAAGATCCACCAAGAAAATTGAAATAAAGAGGAAGTATAAGGAGGATCGTTGTCACCAGGGATTACAACAGAAGTACTGGACTCCATAGAAGGTCTAGTTTTAGTGGAGGAATAAATACATGGTCATTGTGACAGAAGAGAAAACCCATAGATAAAGTCAAAGATAGTTTAAAATATAACAATAACAGTTCATTGAATCATGAAAAAGGAGTAGATTTTTTAAAAATGACCAAACATTAAGAGTCTAGATGGATCTGCCAAGCCTTTTCCTGTGGATTTATAAGGAGTAATCATTTAATTGTCATAGTTCTAATGTTTAATTATTCATTTGTCTCAACTCATTTCTCCTCCGTCTCTCCACACTCTTTCAGTTTGACTGTCATGACATCATAGTTTCTTGTTTTTCTCCTGCTTTACTGGAAGATCCTTTTTCAGGCCCTTCTGGTTGATTCCTATGCCAAGGGCCATTCTCTCTGTATGTCTTTCCTTCTGTATATATGGTCACTGTTAGTGATATTATCCATCTTCATTTTAACTTCATTTATAACTTTCAAATTTAAATCTCCAGCCCCAGTACTAAAACATTGAAAGGGACTGAATTGAGACTCACTTAATATTTGTTTAATTAATGTTTTTTTAAAGTTATAAAATTATTGTGAATTTAAATAAATGAAGAAGCTATTCAAAGGAAATTTTTGACAAAATAGTAATGTTGTTTTTCTTTATGGGTAGCAGTTAATTTGGGACTTCCCTGATGGTCTAGTGTTTCAGACTCCAAGCTTCCACTAGAGGGGGGCACATAGTCAATGCCTGGTGGGAAACTAAGATCCTGCATGCCACGTGGCCAAAAGGAGCAAACAAATAGCAGTTAGTTTAATGTAATCCCAATAAAATAACAACAGGATGTTTTTTTAAGTGTTTCATATGAGAGTCTTTGTTTGTCTTTGTGTGTCATTTATTTATTTATTTTTTGGTCTCACTGCGTGGCATGCAGAATCAGAGTATTAAGTACTAGATCACCAGAGAAGTCCCAGGATATTTTAGAAATGTATTTTATTCTTATAAAATTGATCTTACAGTTGTCATATGATCTAGAAATCCCTTTTCTAGGTTTATACTCAGAAGAAATGAAAATTTGCATTCATATGAAAACTTGCCCACTGATGTTTATAACAGCTTTGTTCAGATAAGTTTATCAAAACTGGGAAACTACCTATGTGTCCTTCAAGTACTGAAGGTAAAACAAAGTATGTTACACTTCTACAATTGAATTCTACTTTAGCAATGAAAATGAAAGAACCATTGGCACATGCAGCAACATGGATGATTCTCAAGCATGTTATGATGAGTGAAAGAATCAGAACTTAAAGACTACAATCATATGGTTTATTTATATGCTGTTTATTGCATCATATTTGGAAAACTAAGCAAGAATAGCTGCAAAAAATATGTTAAGTAATTAGGGGCAGGAAACCCAGAAGATGCTGAAACATGCGCACTTTTATCATGGGCAGATAAATGGTCTATTAAAGGAATGCCAGAAATAGATCTAAATCATTTTATGATAAAGGTAATTTTCCCAACAGGAAATCTGCTCGACTTCATAGATGAAATGGTGCTGAATAAACTAATTGAACATTTATGGAAATAAAAATGTTGCATCTGTGTCTCACACCTGCCTTCAGTAGTAATTGCAGATAAGTTAAAGGTTTACACAAAGACTGGGATAGAAAATGTCATAAAATTCTTAGAAAATAATTATGAGAGTATCTGTTTTAACTTCAGCATAAAGAAGGCCTTTCTAAAGATGAAAGAAAACCAGAGTGATAATTTTGACTGCATAAAAAATAAAATATTACTGTGTGGCAAAATGCACCTCATACACTTTTTTCAGGACATCACTCAAATGTTATTTCATTGAGTCTTCACTCATTCTGTTTGAATTCCAACACATCTCTTCCTCCCCCCGTCCTCTGCATTTCCTGTCTTTTCCCCTCAGTTTCTCTTTTAATGTGCTATATATTTACCAAGTTTTCTTGTTTATTGTTTTTCTACCACTATCATACTTAAGTTAAATAGATGAAATTTTAGTATTAAAGATATATTCTATATTTGGAAATTACTTATCTTTTATCCCCTCTCCCCCAAGTCCCACAGATACTCTTTGTTTGTTTGCTTGTTTCTTTATTTTTGGCTGCAGTGGGTATTCATTGTTGTGTATGAGCTTTCTCTGATGTGGCAGGCAGAGGCTACTCTTTGTTGTGTTACAGGGGCTTCTCATTGCGGTGTCTTTTCTTGTTGCAGAGCACAGACTCTAGGCACAAGGACTTCAGTAGTTGCAGTATGTGGGCTCCGTCATTGTGGCTTGTGGGCCCTAAAACATGCAGGCTTCAATAGTTGTAGCATGCAGGCTTAGTAGTTGTGGCACCTGGGCTTAGTTCCTCCAAGACATGCAGAATCTTCCCAGACCAGGGATCCATCACATGTCCCTTGCATTGGCAGGTAGTTTCTTAACTACTGTACTACCAGGGAAATTTACCAGAGATACTCTTTTAATCCATGTTCCATAATGTTGTTTGTGTACTTCAGTGTGACATTTATATTAAAGGCAATGCCTTTCCCAAATTGTAGTCAATGGACTATCCTAAGATATTAAGACAAAAAACAATATTACTGTGTTCTGGGCAGGAAATGGGTTTACCCTTCCACCTGGAACAACTAAAACTCAACAAAGTATAGCAAAGAATGATATTTAAAAATTGAACTTCAGGTAGCACAAGGGAGTGATCTCTGGGAAAGGGGAAATGAAGGTGTGCTCTATGATTATCCCACTTTACTACCTGGACAGAGTACCCAGATGGCACAGCGGGAGGTAGGAGTTCGAGAAGGGAAAAGAGCAATCTCTCCGAGTTCATGAGAAAGTTGGGAGTCCCAGGTGGCCAGTGTGGTTACATTTGCAGGGCAGAATACTGGAGAGGAAAGAGTTGCACAGAAATAGGACTCCAGGGTTCTGCAAAAAAGTCCCCATCAAGTCTTCACTATATACTGCCCAGTGTATGTATGTAAGAAAACTGCCCAAAGTGAGGAAATAATGATCTGACAGGAACAGAGGAAACAATCTCTGAAATTTACACAGATCTGGAAATGGTTTGTATTTCTAACAGCCTTAGAGGAATATGTGGTTATTTGTGGGAAGTCAAGTAGTTTATTCTGAAAGGTATCTTAGCAGTGGTTATAAAATTTGCCTTTTCACATGGATGCTTTTGTATCATTTTGTTGTTATTGTTTAGTCACTAATGCTTTGTGACCCTATGGATTTCGACCTGCCAGGCTCTCCTTTCCATGGGATTTTCCAGGCAAGAATACTGGAGTCGTTCCCATTTCTTTCTATAGGGGATCTTCCTGACCCACGGATCAAACCCATATCTCCTGCATTGCAGGTAGATTTCTTTACCACTGAGCCACATTATGCCATCTTAATAATGCTTAAAAGAAGCTTCAAATGTATCAACTTATTTCCAAATAAATTAAACGAAGCTCAGGAATATCTATAGAACTACAGAGGTATCTAACACCTAAAAATTTAAATTTTAGAATATTTGACATTCAAAAACTAACTATCAGCCATGCAAAGCAGCAGAAAAATATGAACTGTTATCAGAAGTAATCAATATAAACAAAGATAGCAATATAAGCAATTGAGAAATAGAATCAGTATAAACTGAAGAAATCAATATAAAAGAAATCAATATAAAAATCAATATAAAACCCAGAAAATATATGCATGATACAGTTGATAGACAAAATATTAATGTTAGTAAAACTATTCTAAATGTTTAAGAAGGGAGAGGACCACTTAGACATGTAATCTGGAAGCATAGATATATTTAGAAAACCCAAATTAAACTGGAGTAGTTAAAAAATATGTTCCACTGGCTGGAATTAACAATGACTAGGCACTGTTAAAGAAAACATTGGTGAGTTTGAAGTAGACAATGACTGAAACTAAAAATGAAATTGAAATGAAATGAAAACAGATAAATGATCAAAAGCAGATCAGTGAGCTATGAGACAACCTGGGGGAGGGGTAATGCATAATTAATGGACTCTCTTAAGGAATAATGAGGAACCATTAATTAATGGTTATTAACCATTAACTAATAATGGGAACCAGACTCTTCCCATATTTGATGAAAATCATGAACCTGTAGATATACAACACTTAGTTAACTTTAAGCACAAGAAACACGAAGAAAACTGTACTTAGCACATTGTAAGATTTCTTAAATGTGATAAAGAGGAAATCTTCAAAGTAGTAAGAGGAGCAGAGGAATAAGGATAAGAATGACAGCACACTCCTCTTGGGAAACAATGCAGTTTAGTGAAGTATTGAAGGAATTAAAAGAAAAAATATTGTGAATCTCTAATTCTCCACCTGATGAAACGATCTTTTAGAAATAACGGAAAAAGAAACTTTTTCACATATACAAAAGCTTAAAGGATTCATCACCAGCATACCTGCACTATAGGAATGCCTATAGGAGGGACAGATGTGGTACAAGATAGAAATCTAAAACTGTACTAGGGGAAAGGAGTGCAAGAATTGTCAATCTGAGAATATGTATCCATACCTCTCTATATCTGTATCTTTATCCCTAATATAGAGAGAATTTTATACTGTTGTAGCCACGTGTTCTGGGAAACAAACTCACTCAGAAGGACAATGCACATAGTGGAGTGCAGTTTATTACACCAGCGGGCCCAAGGCAGAGTCTCCTCTTAGTCAAGGACCCCAACTGGTTTTTGTGAAAACCTTATATACACTGAGTGAATGTGCTCAAACCCACCTCCCCAAATTCTCTGAAACTAGTCTGAACAAAGGAAAAGAAAGATCCAATCAAAGATAACCTGTGATTCATATGCCTTAAGACTAGGTAGTTAACAGTGAACAATTATCAATAGGCCTGTGGTCATACCCCAATAAGCATAGTAGAATTTATGATTCTATTTGGTTACACAGATAATTAGGGTATTCTTGTAGGCGATGCAGAGTCTAGGTATGAGCCCTGGGGCTTTTCCATGGTGGGGTGGGGGAGTGGTCTGGTTTTCCAGTTGGTATGTCGTTTCCATAGATACTGAGCATATAGCTCAAAGTCCACAGTCTGGCCCAAGATGGAGTCCTGCTTTCAAGAGGGAACCTGTTCTGTTTCCTCCTTCAATACTTTAACAGTGGATTTTCTTAAAGTTTTCAAATACTACATTCAAGAGCAGGTTAGGTACAGCTGTTACAAAAATTAGTAAATGCAATTTAGCTAAAATGAAATACCATATAAAAGCAGAGAGACAAAAAAAAAAAAAAAAAAGGAAAAGTGCGTAAGAGATAATATGGGACACAGTGAAAAGACCCTCTGTAAGTAGATACTGATGTTACTGGTAGGAGTCCTGTCTCCTGCCTAGAGCTGACTGACAGGAGGACTCCCAGGGAGCAGAAGCTGCAGTGTGTGAGCCCACAGCTGTGGGCGTGGAGTAGGTCAGAGGGGATGCTTGCCTCAGTACACTGGGCGGCCAGCGCTGCTGTTTGTGTTGCTTTCTGCCCTACTTGTCTCAAGGATGGCTCTGGCTGGAGGGACCTAAGGGACATGGGCCAAAGCAAAGGACCCTCAGAGAGCTCCTTGGAAGGTAAAAGGGCAATCCTCTGGCAATACCTAGATTGGACTGTACCAGCAAAGCCACATGAGGTTGCTTGGGCGGGATATTAGCCAGCCTCCTTGGCATCAAGAGAGATCCTTAGCAGTGCCAGGAGAGAGTGTCCTTTTTAATTTATTGAGGTATAGTTGCTTTACAATGCTGTGTTAGTTTCTGCTATACAGCAAAGTGAATCAGGTATCTGTTTACATGTATCCCCTATATTTTTTATTTCCTTCACATTTAGGTCACAACAGAGTCTTAAGTAGAGTTCTCATTAGTTATCCATTGTATACATAGTATTGTCAGGCGAGTGTGTGCTCCTCAGTTTTTGTCTCATCACAACAAAGATTTGGAGTGACGGACATTAAAGCCCCCCTTGGCGTGTCACAGCTCTCGGGTCTTGGACAGACTGTGTTATAGCTCTCAGGTCTCGAATGGACCATGTTATAGCTCTTAGATAAATCAGTGTTACAGTTCTATTTTATTTAGATAATAGCAGGAAAACCCATCTTTGAGGTGTGAGGGCATGTCGACCCAAAGACGTGAAGAGGAGTGCCCCAGCACGTGGGAGAGAGACAGAGAGCTAGCTTTGGCTCCTCTTTTTATATGTTTTTTTTTTTTTTCTCTCTGGGCCTGTCCTATGTAAATTGGGCCAGCCAGGAGTGCTGTTTGTTTTACCTGAGGTTCTCACTCCGGTCCTTGGACCTTCCTTTGTTCTATTTTCACAGGCTTTTCCCTTCCAGGTCTTTTAGCCACCACCATTCTGGACTCCTTTTCCCTATTCTAACTACTTAACAGTATCAATAGTGTATTTATGTCAGAAAATCTCCCAATTCATCCCACCCTGCCTTGGTGTATATACATTTGTTCTCATTGAGTCTGTCTTTCTTCAGTTCAGTTCAGTTCAGTTCAGTCACTCAGTTGTGTCCAACTCTTTGAGACCCTATGGACTGCAGCACGCCAGGCTTCCCTGTCCATCACCAACTCCTTAAGTTTACTCAAACTCATGTCCATTGAGTTGGTGATGCCATTGAAAGGTTGTTGCTAAACCATGAAAGGTGCCAGGATTCTTGGCCTCTGGAGTAGAAGAATTCAATCCGGGGCCAGAGACGAGGCTTGATCGCTCAGAGCTTTTGTGTAATAAAGTTTTATTAAAGTACAAAAGAGATAGAGAAAACTTCTGACATAGACATCAGAAAGGGGCAGAAAGAGTACCCCTCTGCTAGTCTTTAGCTGGATGTTATATAGCTACTGAAGTGAAGTGAAGTCACTCAGTCATGTCTGACTCTTTGCAACCCCATGAACAGTAGCCTACCAGGCTCCTTCATCCATGGGATTTTCCAGGCAAGAGTACTGGAGTGGGTTGCCGTTTCATTTTCTAGCCATCTGCTAATTAAAGAAAGGAAATGTCTCAAAACTCAGAGAATGGCACCAGGTGAGTCATCCCAGGCTGTAAAACAATTGACGTGAATCTTGAAGAAAGGCAGATTTCCATACAACTATATAGTTTCATTAATATAGATTAGGAGAAAAATGTATGAGTATAACATACTGGTTTGTCAAGTGGTTCTGAGCCTAAATCTGAGCCTTTAGGAGGAACCGACTTGAAGATAGAGTCTAGGGTAAATGCCTAGTACATTAACATAGCTTAAGACAAACATTTCCATAGGAAAAATGCATCAGTTAGCTCAAGGTTTGAGAAAAGTTAAGCTCAGATGGAACCAGGTGTCCATTATGGCAACACAGAATTTTAAGAGAAATCTCTTTTTAAACTTGTATATAGAAGGGGAAAAAAATTTAACACTAATTTGTTTCCTCCTGCCGCTTAAGAGAGAGAGAAAAAATATCTGACCTTTGCAGCCTATTTCATCTGTTTGGAGACCCCTGGCCTTCCTGCCTATTACCCTCTCATTATCCAACCATCTCATCCTCTGTTGTCCTCTTCTCCTCCCACCTTCAATCTTTCCCAGCATCAGGGTCTCATCAAATGGGTCAGTTCTTCGAATCAGGTGGCCAAAGAATTGGAGTTTCAGCTTTAACATCAGTACTTCCAATGAATATTCAGGATTGATCTTTAGGATGGACTTGTTGGATCTCCTTTCAGTCCAAGGGACTCTCAAAAGTCTTCTCCAACACCACAGTTCAAAAGCATCAATTATTCAGCGTTCAGGTTTCTTTATGGTCCAACTCTCACATCCATACATGACTACTGGAAAAACCATAGCCTTGACAAGATGGACCTTTATTGGCAAAGTAATGTCTCTGCTTTTTAATATGCTGTCTTGGTGGGTCATAACTTTCCTTCCAAGGAGTAAGTGTCTTCTAATTTCATGGCTGCACTCACCATCTGCAGCGATTTTGGAGCCCCCCCCAAAATAAAGTCTGCCACCATTTTTACTGTTTCCCCATCTATTTGCCATGAAGTGATGGGACCAGATGCCATGATCTTAGTTTTCTGAATGTTGAGTTTTAAGCCAACTTTTTCACTCTCCTTTTTCACCTTCAGCAAGAGGCTCTTCAGTTCTTCTTCACTTTCTGCCACAAGGGTGGTGTCATCTGCATATCTGAAGTTATTGATATTTCTCCCAGCAATCTTGATTCCAGCTTGTGCTTCATACAGCCCAGCGTTTTTCATGATGTACTCTGCATATAACTTAAATAAGAAGGGTGACAATATTGACAATATACAGCCTTGACATACTCCTTTCCCAATTTGGAATGAGTCTGTTGTTCCATGTCCAGTTCTAACCGTTGCTTTCTGACCTGCAAACAGATTTCTCAAGAGGCAGGTCAGGTGGTCTGGTATTCCCATCTCTTTCAGAATTTTCCATATTTGTGGTGATCCACACAGTCAAAGGCTTTGGCATAGTCAATAAAACAGGTATGGATGTTTTTCTGGAATTCTTTTGCTTTTTCAATGATCCAGTGGATGTTGGCAATTTGATCTCTGGTTCCTCTGCCTTTTCTAAATCCAGCTTGAACATCTGGAAGTTCATGGTTCATGTATTGTTGAAGTCTGGCTTGGAGAATTTTGAGCATTACTTTACTAGTGAAGGAGGAAACAGACAGAACAGCTCCATCTTGAAAGCTGGATTCCATCTTGGGCCAGACTGTGGACTTTGAGCTATATGCCCAGTATCTATGGAAACGACATACCAGCTGGAAAACCCCCCACCCGCCATGGAAGAGCCCCAGGGCTCATACCTAGACTCTTCGTCGCCTAAATGAATACCCTAATTATCTGTGTAACCAAATAGAATCATAAATTCTACTATGCTTATTGGGGTATGACCACAGGTCTATTGATAATTGTTCACTGTTAACTACCTAGGCTTAAGGCATATGAATCACGGGTTAACTTTGATTGTATCTTTCTTTTCCTTTGTTCAGACTGTTTTCAGAGAATTTGGGGAGGTGGGTTTGAGCACGGACACTTAGGGTATATAAGGTTTTCACAAAAACCAGTTGGGGTCCTTGACTAAGAGGAGACTCTGCCTTGGGCCCGCAGGTATAATAAAATGCACTCCACTATGTGCATTGTCCTTCTGAGTGAGTTTGTTTCCCGGAACGTATGGCTACAACATTTGGTGCATTGGCCGGGAAACTCCTCACTTTGAGGAGACAAGTCCCATTTGGGACTACTCCAAGGCCTTGCAGCTTGCATCTTCTAGAGGGGGGAAGGCGCCTTGCCCTTCTGGAAGGATTCTGCTTCTCAATGCCTGGACCTTTCACTTTAGCAGGTAGTGGATGGCAGCAGGGAAACTGAGAGCTCAGGTGAGGAGGAATCCACCCAGCAGGGTGGAAGAGGGGTTCCTGATCACCCCCCTGGGAGGGACTAGAAGGACCCACAGGGGCCTGGAATAGGCAGGTGGCAGCGTTTGCTTGGTATATAGGTTGACGAGTGTGTTAGGGCTTAGGAAGCAAATTTGTGAAGGTCATTTAGGAGGTGGTGTCCACGCCGTCTTGGGGAAAATTATTACCAAGCAATCACCAAGGGATTTTTAGGAGAAGAAACTTGGTCTTTGGGTCCTCATATTCTGCCCTCCCCAAGGAGGTGTCCCATCTGCTGTGAAATTCTTGACCCCCTCAGAATTGTCAGGCTAGAAGGAGGGGGATACATAAGTGAGTACGAACTGGCTTTTCCAGAGACGGTCTGGGATGTGGGATATTTAACCCATCTGTGTTTTCTTTCTTTTTTTCTTTTTTTTTCCATTTATTTTTATTAGTTGGAGGCTAATTACTTTACAATATTGTAGTGGTTTCTGCCATACACTGACATGAATCAGCCATGGATTTACATGTATTCCCCATCCCAATCCCCCCTCCCATCTGTGTTTTCATCTGCACCTGATCAAGCCCACCAAGGCAGAATGGACTTTTAAAGTTAAGGGAGAAACATGTGGTGTTGGACCACGTGGTGTTCTGGTTTGGCTGTGCTGACTGACAGGTGAAGACCCACCGATCCCCCTTCTCGCTCTGGGATCTGGCAGGTAAGGCTCTCCTCACCCTGATTAGGAAGGAGGTAGAATGGCAATCTAAGCGTTTCATTGAGTGGAAATATCAGAAGTACAAAGGGTACTGAGAACTTCGTAGACAGAATGAAAAGGAAAAGTTGAAGAAGGTCTGAGAAGGTAAGCAAGATGGGGGGCAGTGAATCTAAGGCAACTGTATTGGAGTGCATGACTAAAAATTTAAAGAAGGCACCACATTAACAAATTGAAAGATAAAAACCATATGATTATCTCAATAGTTGCAGAAAAAGCCTTTGACAAAATTCAACATCCATTTATGATAAAAGCTCTCCAGAAAGCAGGTATAGAAGGAACATACCTCAACATAATAAAAGCTATATATGACAAACCCACAGCAAACAATATCCTCAGTGGTGAAAAATTGAAAACATTTCCCTTAAAGTCAGGAACAAGACAAGGGTGCGCACTCTCACCACTACTATTCAACGTAGTTTTGGAAGTGTTGGCGACAGCAATCAGAGCAGAGGAAGAAATAAAAGGAATCCAGATAGGAAAAGAAGATGTAAAACTCTCATTGTTTGCAGACGACATGATCCTCTACATAGAAAACTCTAAAGACTCCACCAGAAAATTACTAGAGCTAATCAATGAATATAGTAAAGTTGCAGGATAAAAATTAACACAGAGAAATCCCTTGCATTCCTATACACTAACAATGAGAAAACATAAAGAGAAATTAAGGAAACAATACCATTCACCATTGCAACAAAAAGAATAAAATACTTAGGAGTATATCTACCTAAAGAAACAAAAGACCTATACATAGAAAACTATAAAACACTGATGAAAGAAATCAAAGAGGACACAAATAGATGGAGAAATATACCGTGTTCATGGATTGGAAGAAGCAATATTGTGAAAAGACTATACTACCCAAAGCAATCTATAGGTTCAATGCAATCCATATCAAGCTACCAACGGTATTTTTCACAGAAGTAGGACAAATAATTTCACAATTTGTATGGAAATACAAAAAACCTCGAATAGCCAAAGCAATCTTGAGACAGAAGAATGGAACTGGAGTAATCAACCTGCCTCACTTCAGACTATACTACAAAGTCACAGCCATCAAGACAGTATGGTACTGGCACAAAGACAGAAATATAGATCAATGGAACAAAATAGAAAGCCCAGAGATAAACCCACGTACCTATGGACACCTTATGTTTGACAAAGGAGGCAAGGATATACAATGGAGAAAAGACAACCTCTTTAACAAGTGGTGCTGGGAAAACTGGTGAACCACTTGTAAAAGAATGAAACTAGAACACTTTCTCACACCATAGACAAAAACAAACTCAAAATGGGTTAAATATCTAAATGTAAGATCAGAAACTATAAAACTCCTAGAAGAGAACATAGGCAAAACACTCTCCGACATAAATCACAGCAGGATCCTCTATGACACACCTCCCAGAATGTTGGAAATAAAATAAAAAATAAAAAATGGGACCTAACGAAACTTAAAAGCTTTTGCACAACAAAGGAAACTGTAAGCAAGGTGAAAAGACAGCCTTCAGAATGGGAGAAAATAACAGCAAACGAAGCAACAGACAAAGGATTAATCTCAAAAATATACAAGCAACTCCTGCAGCTCAATTCCAGAAAGATAAATGACCCAATCAAAAAATGGGCCAAAGAACTAAACAGACATTTCTCCCAAGAAGACATACAGATGGCTAACAAACACATGAAAAGATGCTCAACATCACTTATTATCAGAGAAATGCAAATCAAAACCACAATGAGGTACCATTACACGCCAGTCAGAATGGCTGCTATCCAAAAGTCTACAAGCAATAAATGCTGGAGAGGCTGTGAAGAAAAGGGAACCCTCTTACACTGTTGGTGGGAATGCAAACTAGTGCAGCCACTATGAAGAACAGTGTGGAGATTCCTTGAAAAACTGGAAATAGAACTGCCACATGACCCAGCAATCCCACTCCTGAGCATACACACTGAGGAAACCAGATCTGAAAGAGACACGAGCACCCCAGCGTTCATTGCAGCCCTGTTTATAATTGCCAGGACATGGAAGCAACCTAGATGCCCATCAGCAGACGAATGGATAAGGAAGCTATGGTACATATACACAATGGAATATTACTCAGCCATTAAAAAGAATTCATTTGAATCAGTTCTAATGAGATGGATGAAACTGGAGCCCATTATACAGAGTGAAGTAAGCCAGAAAGATAAACACCAATACAGTATACTAACGCATATATATGGAATTTAAAAAGATGGTAATGATAACCCTATATGCAAAACAGAAAAAGAGACACAGATGTACAGAGCAGACTTTTGGACTCTGGGAGAAGGCGAGGGTGGGATGTTCTGAGAGAATAGCATTGAAACAAGTATACTATCAAGGGTGAAACAGATCACCAGCCCAGGTTGGATGCATGAGACAAGTGCTCAGGGCTGGTGCACTGGGAAGAAACAGAGGGATGGGATTGGGAGGGTGCCAGGAGGGGGGATCGGGATGGGGAACACATGTAAATCCATGGCTGATTCATGTCAATGTATGGCAAAAACCACTACAATATTTTAAAGTAATTAACCTCCAACTAATTAAAATAAATGAAAAAAAATTTAAAGAAGGGATTTGGAGGAGACTATCGGGTGAAAATGAAGCCTAATCGCTTCCACATACTTTGTGAGGTCGAATGGCCCCCTGTGGGAGTAGGATGGTCAGCAGAGGACACCATGAACTTAAAATTAGTGAAAGCAGTCTATACAGTAGTCACAGGAGAGCCAGGACACCAGATCAATATCCATATATTGACTCATGGCTAGGGTTACCTCAACAACTCCTACTCGGACAAGGTTCTGTATCCAGAAGGGAAAGGAAAAAATATTAATAGCACAAAAACTGATGATAAAAAAGGAAATTCTACAGGATTTGGACGGGGATGACCTGACCCTTCCCCCATACTGGATAATGACGTGCCTGCTTCCCAGTGCTCCACCAGGATCAGAGGCTGCCTTAATGCCCGATCCAGGGCCAGGTGAAGTTCCTGTAGCAGCTGCTTCTCTTCCGCCAGCTGTCCTGGAGATTGTAGAGCCACTGTTTCAGCAGGTTGTGATCCCAGCAATGGAGACCTATGGTCAACGCCCCCAGAATTCCACCTCAGCCGGACCTCCTAGATTGTATCCACCTCTCCAGCGAGTACTGATGGGAAGGGGGAAGAAAACACAGGAATTAGACAAAGGCTGTGCTCCACCAAGGAACAGGGGGGAAAACCCCACTACAGATGCCCCTCAGAGAGCTACAAAAGCCTCCAGTTCAGGACTCATGTGGGTACTACCATCAGCCCCCTGTAGCCTATTATTACCAGCCATTTTCCTCTATGGATATATTAATCTGGCAGAGACACACTCCACCATACTTGGGGGGGGGGGGCACAAGCCATGATTAGGCTAATGGAGACTATTTTTCGAACCCACCACCCTACATGGGATGACATAATCTAATTACTAGTCTCCCTTTTCAGCACTGAGGAAAGACACAGGATCCTAACTGAGGCCAGAAAATGGTTAAGAGAAATGGCACCTGAGGGTACTGCAAAGCTGCAGCGGTGGGCAGAACTAGCCACCCCCGATAAGAGGCCCAATTGGGACTGTAACACAGAGGAAGGGAGGGACCACCTGGAGAGATATTGGGTGGCTATTTTACAAGGCCTTAAGAGAGGGGCCTGAAAATCTATGAGTATAGCAAAACCCTCTGAAGTGATTCAAAGGGAAACCAAATCACCCTCTGAGTTCTCTGAAAGACGTGCGAGGCTTACAGACTTTATACACCAATAGATCCAGAGGCTGCTAGGTCTCAGATGGTGGTAAATGCAGCCTTTGTGTCTCAAGCCTACCCCAAAAATGTCAGATGGGGGACACCAAGTGACTCATGAATTTTTATACATCCCTGAATGCCCAGTACCTTTGTTGGGAAGAGATTTGTTGTCTAAGTTGGGGGCACAAGTGGCGTTTTCCCCCATGAAAGACCCATTCTTCAAGTGGGCTCAACCACCTATTTACTCTTCCTCTCGGTAACCCCTCAAGATGAATGGAGGTTGCACGATCTCCCGGAAGGGAATCCTGGACAGGCTACAGTCGAGAGAAAGAGTTAACTCAACAATTGCCTGAGGTCTGGGCGGAAGACAACACCCCCCCAGGCTTGCAAAATAAGTCCCACTGGTAATATAACTCAAACCCAGTACTGCCAGACTGCCTTGGGCAGTCAGCACTGCCGTGGGCCTGCCGGACCTTGCTAAGCTGTTTACTCTTTATGTGACCGAAAAGGACAAGGTGGCTATGAGAGTGTTGTCCCAGACTATGGGGACATGGGACAAACCTGTGGCTTATCTCCCGAAACCGCTGGACAGTGTTGCCACTGGGTGGCTGGGATGCTTATGGACAGTTGTTGTAGTTGCCTTACTGATCCAGGAGGCAACCAAGGTGACTTTGGGCCAAGATTTGATTGTAAAAGTCCCGCATGAAGTCAACACTCTCCTGCGAGGGGAACCCCATAAATGGCTGTCAACATCCTGGATTACTCAATACCAGGGACTACTGTGAGAACCCCCATGTTACTATTGAGCCTTGTCAGGCCCTGAATCTGGCCACACTTCTTCCTTTGGGAAAAGGTGGACTCTCACATGATTGCAAGGAAATATGCCAGCAGAAATGACTTGAGAGACCAGCCAATCCCGGACCCAGATTTGGTCCTGTACACCAATGGCACCAGCCTGGTGAAACAAGGACAACGACTGTCAGGATATGCAGTAGAAATGGAAGTAGATATGGAAGAAACCATCATTGAGGCTAGCTCTGTGCCGTCACACTGGTCTGCTCAACAGGCCAAACTATATGCTCTAATCCAGGCCCTCTAGCTCTCAAAAGGTAAGAAGACAAACATTTACACAGACTCCAGGTATGCTTTTGCCACACTACATGTACACAGGGCTCTGTATAAGGAGAGAGGCCTTTTGACAGCTAGTGAAAAAGATATTAAAAATAAGGAAGAAATTAAGACCCTATTAGATGCTTCCTGGGAACCAGAAAGGGTTGCAGTCATACACTGCTGAGGACGTCAAAAAGAGGATACCCCCTGGGCTTGGGGAACAGACTGGCAGATAAGACGGCTAGACAAGCAGCCGAGGACTTGGGGGTGACAAGTGAAGCCCCTATTAAAGCTCTCGTATTGGCAGAGCTTCCTGAGTTAAAGCTGGACTGTTCAAAATACACTGAAGCCCAAAACCAACTAGCCGAAGCTGAAGGGGCCATCAAGACTGAAAAGGGATGGTGGGAATTGCCAAGTGGCAAATTATTGGTACTGATGAGCTGGCACCCACTCTGGTAAGCCAAACACACCAAGTGATCCACCTAGGCCATAATAAACTGGAAGAGCTAATTCAAAAATATTTCTTGGTTCCCCAACTCTCTTCCCTATGCAGGACAAAATCTCAGAACTGCACTGCCTGCTCACAGATCAGTGCTGCCTCTTGGCACAGATAGAAACCTCCAGGGATTCAACTAAAAGGCACGGTGCCCTTTGAACACCTGGAAGGGACTTCACTGAAACAAAACCTCACCGACAGTACCATTACCTGCTGGTCATGGTATGTATGTTCTTGGGATGGGTAGAAGCTTCTCCTACCTAGACTGAAAGAACATCAAAAGTAGTCTGGCACCTGCTTAGGGGGAAGTTCCAAGATTTGGATTTCCTACCAGCATTTGATCGGACAATGGCCCGGCTTTCATAGCTGATTTAGTATAACAAGTAAGCAGATAACAAAAGCCTATACCTCATATTTAAAGAACAAAAGGAAAAAAGCCCTGATTGGCAAGGGAGGACAGGCCAGTAGTTATGCTGAACAATTCTACCAAGTCTGGGATGAATCCAAATGAGAAAAGTGGCAATTCAAAATAGAATGACTTTGGACATGCTCACAGCTGCACAAGGAGGGACCCATGTTATAATTAAGGTTGAATGTTGTGTATATATTCCTGATTTATCTGGCAATGTATCAGCTGTTTTAGATAACATGAAAAACCAGGTATAAGCAATGTCAAATGAAAACATTCATTTCTGGACTTCAGTTCTATCTTGGGTGAAGGGTGATTGGTGGAAAACTATATTTACCATTGTTACAGTTGCCTTGATAGTTCTACTTTGTGGACCCTGCATTTTACAATGTATTATGAACTTTGTTGGAGAAGGAAATGGCAACCCACTCCAGTATACTTGCCTGGAAAATCCCATGCAAGGAGGAACCTGGTAGGCTACAGTCCATGGGGTCGCAAAGAGTCGGACATGACTAAGCGACTTCACTTTCACTTTCTTTTCATTTTCATGAACTTTGTAACCCAGAGGTTGGTGTCGTTCTCCCAAATTGGTGGTCGGAGAGCTAGGGTGCAATATATCCCTAGGAGTGATGCTCATACTATGAGTTAAGAGCATCAAGAGAGGGGAATGAAGGAGGAAACAGACAGAACAGGCTCCATCTTGAAAGCAGGACTCCATCTTGGGCCAGACTGTGGACTTTGAGTTATATGCCCAGTATCTATGGAAACGACATACCAACTGGAAAACCAGACACCCACCTCCCCCCCCCCCCCCCCCCCCCCCACCATGGAAGAGCCCCAGGGCTCATACCTAGACTCTCTGTTGCCTAAAAGAATACCTCAACTATTTGTGTAACCAAATAGAATCATAAATTCTATTATGCTTATTGGGGTATGACCACAGGCCTATTGATAATTGTCCACTGTTAACTACCTAGGCTTAAGGCATACAAATCATGGGTTGAAGGCATATGAATCACAGTTTAACTTTGATTGTATCTTTCTTTTCCTTTGCTCAGACTAGTTGCAGAGAATTTGGGGAGGTGGGTTTGAGCACGTATACTTAGGGTATATAAGTTTTTCACAAAAACCGGTTGGGGTCCTTGGCTAAGAGGAGACTCTGCCTTGGGCCCACCGGTATAATAAACTGCACTCCACTATCTGCATTGTCCTTCTGAGTGAGTTTGTTTCCTGGAACATGTGGCTACAACATTTGGTGCATTGGCCGGGAACGCATGGCTACAACACTAACGTGTGAGATGAATGCAGTTATGTAGTAGTTTGAATATTCTTTGCCATTGCCTTTCTTTGGGATTGGAATGAAAACTGACCTTTTCCAGTCCTGTGGCCACTGCTGAGTTTTCCAAATTTGCTGACATATTGAGTGCAGCACTTTCACAGCATCATCTTTCAGGATTTGAAACAGCTCAACTGGAATTTCATCACCTCCACTAGCTTTGTTCATAGTGATGCTTCCTAAGGCCCACTTGACTTCACATTCAAGGATGTCTGGCTCTAGTCCAGTGATCACACCACCATGGTTATTTGGGTTGTGAAGATCTTTTTTGTATAGATCTTCTGTGTATTCTTGCCACCTCTTCTTAATATCTTCTGTTAGGTCTGTACCATTTCTGTTCTTTATCATGCCCATCTTTGCATGAAGTGTTCCCTTGGTATCTCCAATTTTCTTGAAGAAATCTCCAGTCTTTCCCATTCTATTGTTTTCCTCTATTTCTTTGCACTGATCGCTGAGGAAGGCTTTCTTATCTCTCCTTGCTCTTCTTTGGAACTCTGCATTCAAATGGGTATATTTTCCCTTTTCTCCTTTGCTTTTTGCTTCTCTTCTTTTCACAGCTATTTGTAAGGCCTCCTCAGACAGCCATTTTGTTTTTTTGCATTTATTTTTCTTGGGGATGATCTTGATCCCTGTCTTCTGTACAATGTCATGAACCTCCGTCCATAGTTCTTCATACTCTGTGTATCAGATCTAGTCCCTTAAATCTTTTTCTCACTTCCACTGTAAATCTTAAGGGATTTGATTTAGGTCATACCTGAATGGTCTAGTGGTTTTCCCTACTATCTTCAGTTTAAGCCTGAATTTGGCAATAAGGAGTTCATGATCTGAGCCACAGTCAACTCTCAGTCTTGTTTTTGCTGACTGTATAGAGCTTCTCCTTTTTTGGCTGTAAAGAATATAATCAATCTGATTTTGGTGTTGACGAACTGGTGATGTTCATGTGTAGAGTCTTCTCTTGTGTTGTTGGAAGACGGTGTTTGCTATGACCAGTGCGTTCTCTTGGCAAAACTCTATAAGCTTTTGCCCTGCTTCATTCTGTACTCCAAGGCCAAATTTGCCTGTTACTCCAGTTGTTTCTTGACTTCCTACTTTTGCATTTCAGTCCCCTATAATGAAAAGGACATCTTTTTTGCGTGTTAGTTCTAGAAGGTCTTGTAGGTCTTCATAGAACCGTTCAGCTTCTTCAGCATTACTGCTCGGGGCATAGACTTGGATTACTGTGATATTGAATGGCTTGCCTTGGAAATGCACAGAGAGCATTCTGTCGTTTTTGAGATTACATCCAAGTACTGCATTTTGGACTCTTTTGTTGACTATGATGGCTACTCTATTTCTTCTAAGGGATTCTTGCCCACAGCAGTAGATATAATGGTCATCTGAGTTAAATTCATCCATTCCAGTCCATTTCAGTTCGCTGATTCCTAAAATGTTGACATTCACTCTTGCCATCTCCTGTCTGACCACTTCCAATTTGCCTTGATTCACGGACCTAACATTCCAGGTTCCTATGCAATATTGCTCTTTACAGCATCAGATCTTGCTTCTGTCACCAGTCACATCCACAACTGGGTGTTGTTTTTGCTTTGGCTCCATTTCTTCATTCTTTCTGGAGTTATCTCTCCACAGATCTCCAGTAGCATATTGGGCACCTACTGACCTGGGGAATTCATTTTTCAGTGTCCTATCTTTTTGCCTTTTCATACTTTTCACAGGGTTCTCAAGGCAAGAATACTGAAGTGGTTTGCCATTCCCTTCTCCAGTGGACCGCGTTTTGTCAGAACTCTCCACTATGACCCATCCGTCTTGGGTGGCCCTACCTGGCATGGATCATGGTTTCATTGAGTTAGACAAGGCTGTGATCCATGTGATCAGATTGGTTAGTTTTCTGTGATTGTGGTTTTCAGTCTGTCTGCCCTCTGAGAAGAAAAAGAGGCTTATGGAAGCTTCCTGATGGGAGAGACTGACTGAGGAGGAAACTTGGTCTTGTTCTGATGGGTGGGGCCTCAGTAAATCTTTAATCCAATTTTCTGTTGATGGATGGAGCTGTGTTCCCACCCTGCTATTTACCTGGGGCCAAACTATGGAGGAGGTAATGAAGATAATGGTAGGTAGAGATAGTGGATAATAGAGGTAATAAAGATAAACCTCCTTCAAAAGTTCTCATGCATGTACTGCTACACTCAGTGCTCCCAACCCTGCAGCAGGCCACCACTGACCCACGCCTCCACTAGAGAGTCCTGGACACTCACAGGCAAGTCTGGGTCAGTCTCTTGTGGGATCACTACTCCTTTCTCCTGTGTCATGGTACACACAAAGTTCTGTTTGTGCCCTCCAAGAATCTATTCCCAGCCCTGTGTAAATTCTGGCAGCTCTATGGTGGGGTTAATGGTGACCTCCTCCAAGAGGGCTTATGCCATACCCAAGTCTGCTGCACCCAGAGTCCCTGTCCCTGTGGCAGCCCCCTGCTGACCTGTACCTCTACAGGAGATGCTCAAACACAGTTCTGTCTCAGTCTCTGTGGGGTCCCTGGGTCCTGGTGCGCACAAGGCTTGTTTGAGCCCTCTGAGCATCTCTGGCAGGAATGGGATTTGATTCTAAATATGAATTAGGCCCTCCTACCATCTTGCTGGGGCTCCTCCTTTGCCCCTGGGCATGGGATGTCTTCTTATAGCCACTCTCCAGTGCTGGGCAGCTGCCTCTTTCTCCAGTGCTGCCTCTTTATTGGACTTCTTTGCAAATGAGATCATCTATGCCAAACCATTTTTTTAAATTCCACATACATGTGTTACTATATGATATTTGTTCTTGTCTTTCTGCCTTACCTCTGTATGACAGTCTCTAGATCCATCAACATCTCTATAAATGGCACAATTTTGTTCCTTTTTTATGGCTGAGTAGTATTCTGTTGTATATATGTACCACGTCTTCTTTACAGTAAAAAGTGTCTAAAGGGACTTACCATTTCAATTAGTGATAAGCTAGATCTACGGTCAGCTGTTGGAGAGTCTTGGAAGCACCCCAGTGTTCCACTTCTCAAGAGTTTAGTTGAGAAGTCAAACAGTTGGTTTGGCAGGCACTGGAGGCATGAAATTGGGATCCCTGAGACTGCTGTAGTAGTGAGACTGTTGGAACTCTTGGAACAGCAATTATTATGCAAATATATAGGAGTATTTTAGCATTTTGCAAACCAAAACAAATATACTGGAGTGAACCACCTGAATGTCAGCTCTCCCTGGAACCCATTCCTATTTATACATGATCCTATCTTTCCTGACATTATTCACCTCATCTAGACTATATTCTTTGGGAAGCCATGTGCTCATGAGTACCTATTCCTTGTACACTCACAACACTTTCTTGGAACATCCTCATTTCATGACAAGTCCTACATGTTCATTGAGCTGGGGGTATTGTTAGGGAATGTCAGACAACAGAATTGAATGACTTCTCTATATATTCATGACGCCTAATCTCAGTTTTACTGCACATTTCTGCTCAATTATTTCTTTTCACTCAACCATATCCTTTCTCCCCCAGATGGGAGGGGTCCCATCCAGGCTGGAACATAACATTGAATAGAGTTCCATGTTCTATACAATAGGTTCTTGTTATCCATTTTAAATATAGCAGTGTGCACATGACCTTTCCAAACTCCCATTATCCCTTCCCCCTGGCAATCATAAGTTTGTTTTCTAAGTCTATGAGTCTCTTTCTATTTTGTAAGTGAGTTCATTTGTATCATTTCTTTTTAGATTCCACACATAAGGGATGTCATAAGGTATTTCTTCTTCTTTGTTAGACTTACTTCACCCAGTATGGAGCTCTCTAGATCCATCCATGTTGCTGCATTCTTTTTAATGACTGAGTAATATCCCCTTGTATATATGTACCACACCTTCTTTATCCATTCCTCTGTCATGGACGTTTAGTTGCTTCCCTGTCTTGGCTATTGTAAACAGTGCTGAAATGAACATTGGGATGCATGTATTTTTTCAGGCCATGATTTTCTTTGGATATATGCCCAGGAGTGGGATTGCAGCATCATATGGTAGCTCTATTTTTAGTTTTTAAAGGAACCTCTGAAAGGTTGTTGCTGAACCACACAAAGATGCTGAGATTCTTGGCCTCCGGAGGAGAACAATTCAATCCGGGGCCAAAGATGAGGCTTGATTGCTCAGAGCTTTTGTGTAATAAAGTTTTATTAAAGTATAAAGAAGATAGAGAAAGCTTCTGACATAGCCATCAGAAAGGAACAGAAAGAGTACCCCCTTGCTAGTGTTAGCCATGGAGTTATATACTCTCTAGTTAGTTATTACAGTGAATCAAAAGAATGTCTGGAGGTTGTAAAGACCTCAGGAGACCTACTCCCATAATTTACACCTTAAGATAACAGGATTAGCCAGAAGGTTTTTTTTCCCAGAGACTGTCCTCAAGCAGGATACATTACTGTTATATAATCCTAAGGAATGTAGAGGGGCAAAAAAAGTTTGTCCTTTCTTCCTCCTTGAGAATTCCAGACCCCTCTCTCCTTGGGGACCCCTGGACTTCTTGTAAATCTGCCTAGGAATTGACTCTCTCATTTCCCCCTTTTCTTTTAGGAGAATTATGTTGCTAAGGGAAAGGGGTGTCGTTTTCGTTCCATAACTATTTCCAGCTGTTTAGGGGCGTGGTCCCTAAATTGTTAAGGCAACATATTCTCCTAACCCTCATACTGAGGGTCTCTGATCCAGGGGCCCCAAGTAATAGTTGGAGGAGGCTGTGACACTGGTAGGAGCTTGGACAACCATTTGTAACTTAAAAGCCTTCATGTGACTAGAAACAAATTCAGTTACACAGTTACAGATGCAGGGAGCAAACAGCAAAAATAGGACAATCAGAATTATTGTAATTAAGATAGTTTTCCACCATGAGGAACTAGTTAATGTCTCCCAAAGTGAGGCAATTGAGGTTTCAGGAGTATCCATAGCCCCAGTCATCTTGGTCATGTGTTTAGTAAAATGAGTAACATTAGTGCTCGTATAGGTATATAAGTACAGCATTGGGTATGAATAATGGCACAAGTTCCTCCTTGCACAGCTGTCAGAATATCTAAAGCTAATCTGTTTTGTAAAACCACCTTTCTAATTTGTGCTTGTTCAGCATTAAGAGCTGAAATATCTTTTTGAGAATCTTGTAATGCCTGTTGAGTAAAATTAGTCAAAGCATCCACTCGTAGCATAACATCTGTAGTTCCCACAGAGGGAACAAACACTGCAGCCAAATAATCATACCAGTGAAATACAGACCTTGCCCACCGAGTTTTAACGTGGGGTAAATTAGCAGGCTTTTCTGGAAGCTCTGAAAATATAAAGCCGTGAGTAAAGGCTAGACCCAGGGTGCATCTCCCTATCCAACCAGGGGGAAGCCATGCCCATAGGTAAGAGCCACATATCCAATAAGTCCCGTTTGGAGCAGGCCAGTGTGACAGATATCCAGTCCCAATCAATGCCTGGCCAGACAAAGGGAGGACCTGAATTGGGGTTGGAAAACACGGGAATGATTACATTGCCAATTTCCTGAGGCAAAAATCCCAAGTGTTTCCAATCACTATAATTAAGTTGTTGACTAACTTCTGGGGATGGCTCTATTTGTTCCCAGCATATAGGGGCAGTAGATATTAGACGTCCTTTTTCAGGAGTTAACCATATAACCTCATCCCATATTTGATAAACACCAGGTAAAAAACCATTAGATCTAGACCTATTTGCCTTATGTGTAGCAAAATAATCACTGAACCGAGACAATGTATAGTCAAAATTAAAAGTCACGTTATGTCCATAGTTAAAGTACAACGTGTTGCACCCGTCCATTTTAGGGTTGTTAGATGTCATCAGATGAAGAAGAGGCATCGCATATGATTGTTGTCAAAGGTAGTCGCAGAATTGGAGAAAGTGTTTTCCTTGAAGTGGAGATGTCCACCACGAGAAGCCTTCCTCTGATTAAGAGGGGAGCACACCACAAACCCAGCAGTTAGACTGATTGTGAAATGCTGGGCAGGAGTGAGCCCAGGACAGGAAGGCATTGTCTTGAGGATCAAATGGCAGACTCAGGATTTTTGGAGTCAGCATAAGTAGGCTCACATAGATTATCAGCCCCATCTGAAAAGTACAAAGTCAGAGCATAAAAAGTAAAGACAAAAAATGAAGTCACTTAGTTCTGGTCAGGGTGCCACCTCTTAACTCGAGTGTGATGTACCCACAAATCAATTCCTGGCACTTTGACAGCTGTGGGAGAAGAAAAAATAACCTGGTAAGGGCCTTCCCAGAGGGGCTCGAGGGATGGGCCCCCCAGACCCCAAAGATTTTATGAGGGCCTCGGTTCCTGGCTCAAATAGAGGCTAGCTTGACTCAGAGGCTGGGTCAGGAGTCGTCTCCCGGAGTTCTGTTAATGTCTATTTGAAAAGCTGAGACCTGAGTTACATAACTAGTTAATTCCAAGGCTTCAGGGTCTATAACAATGTCTGTGCATAAGAAAGGCCTTCCATAAATACATTCAAAGGGGGACAGTCCCTCCTTTTTTGGGGCAGTTCGAGCCCTCATTAAAGCTATGGGTAGGACTTTAATCCAATTGTCCTGTGTCTCTTGAGTTAATTTGCACAGATGTCTTTTGATAATGTCATTAGCTTCTTCAACCTTCCCTGAGGATTGGGGTCTTCAGGAACAGTGTAAATGATATTCTATTCCTAGAGCTTTGAAAGTGAAGTCGCTCAGTCGTGTCTGACTCTTTGCGACCCCGTGGACTGTAGCCCACCAGGCTCCTCCGTCCATGGGATTCTCCAGGCAAGAATACTGGAGAGGGTTGCCATTTCCTTCTCCAGGGTCCTAGAGCTTTAGACATCCCCTGAGTTACAGCAGCTTTAAAGGTGGAGCCATTGTCACCCTGAAGGCTCCGTGGCAGTCCAAACCTGGGGATAATTTCGTGGATTAAAATCTTTATAACCTCCTTAGCTTGTTCAGTACGACGTGGAAAAACCTCACTCCATCCAGTAAAAGTATCCACCCAAAATTGTAAGCAAGAATATGCATTAGCTTTTGGCATATGAGTAAAATCAATTTCCCAGTCCTCTCCAGGATATTTTCCACTTCGTTGTAATCCAGATTTTGCTAGCTTTTCAGTCTTTGGGTTAGTTTTCTGACACACCTCACACCTTTTGATAATGTTCTTTAAAGTTTTCATTACATTTTTACCTTCAAACAAATGAGAAGCCATCTGTTAAGTACTCTCTGTACCCAAATGAAAACTCTGGTGTAAACCCTTAAGAATTTTCCATTGAGCACTTTCAGGAATTATTAATCGTCCATCCTCAGACCGTAATCATCCTTTATCAGTAATCTTTGCTCCTCTTTTCTCATATCTTTCCAATTCTTCCTCAGTATATTGTGGTTTTTCCTGTTCCACAGGACCTGTCCAGATCAAAGGCGTCTGTGGTGAGGGGGTTTCGTAAAGTGCCACATTTCTGGCTTGACAGTCAACCACCAGCTGTTTACCTTCAGCTACTTTACTCCCATCTCTGTTGTGTCCTTTGCAATGCATAACAGCTACTTCTTTAGGACAATATATAACTGTTAAAAGTCTCTTGATCTCTCTGAAATGCTTTATAGGTTCTCCTGTTGCTGTTTTAAACTGTCTTTCTTTCCATATTGCAACATGAGCATGTAAAGTCAAATAAGCATACTTAGAGTCAGTGTAGATATTTACCTGCTACTCTTTGCTTAACTCTAGAGCTTGGGTCAGAGCCACAAGCTCTGCTAACTGAGCACAGGTTCCCTGGGGGAGAGATTTTGCTTCTAAAACCTGTTCAGCAGTCACCATGGCGTAACCTGCTTTATGCTTTCCATCCTGAACAAAAGAACTGCCATCAGTAAATATTTCCATGTCAGGATTGTCTAATAGGGTATCCATTAGATCTTCCCGAGCTGCATAGTTTAAAGTTAGGAATTGGGAACAATCGTGATCAGGTGTTTCATTTTCCTTCTCAGGAAGGAAAGTGGCAGGATTTAAATTTCCACAAACTTTAAGCTTAGTTACTGGTCCTTCTAACAACAATGACTGATATTTAAGAAGCCTACTGTCTGTCCTCCAAATATTAACTTTAGAATTTAAGATTCCACTCACATCATGAGAAGTCAGTACAGTAAGGTTTCGTCCATTAATTATTTTTAAATCTTCAGGTGCTAATAAAGCTGCTGCCCCAATTACTCTTAGGCAGTGGGACCACCCACGTGAAATTACATCTAATTCTCTGCTTAGATAAGCAATAGGTTACTGGTGAGGCCCTCTGGGTTGTGTCAAAACTCCCAAGGCCACACCTTTTCTTTTAGTGACAAACAAGTTAAATTCTGACCCTGTGGGTAAGCTCAGAGCGGGAGCTTGCAGGAGAGCAGTTTGAAGAACCTTAAAAGCCTTTTGAGTGTCTGGAGACCAAACCAGTTTGTCGGTTTGGGCCTGCTGAGTTTCAGCTATAAGTTTATGTAAAGGCCGGACAAGTTCCCCATAACCCGGAATCCAAATGCGACAGTAGCCTGTGATTCCCAAAAATCCTCTCAATTGTCTTAAAGTCATAGGTAGGGGATGATTTAGTATAGGTTTAATTCTCTTGGGGCCTATGACCCTAGTCCCTTCTGATATGATTAGGCCCAGATATCTAACAGGTTGTTGACAAAGCTGAGCCTTTTCTCTTGATGCCTTGTAACTGCAGCCTGCCAGTCTTCTGAGGCTCATGAAAAAGCTTCCTCTGTCTCAGCACAGAGAAAAACATCTACATATTGTAACACCACTGCTTTGGAGCTATTAGAGTTTTGTAGATCCCATGACAAACTTTGTCCAAATAAGTGAGGACTGTCACGACATCCCTGGGGCAAAACTGTCTAGGTTAACTGAGAAGCTGGCTGCGTAGGGTCCTCAAAGGCAAATAGAAATTGACTTTCCTCTGCCAAAGGCACTGAATAGAAGGCATCTTTCAAATCAATTACTGAGAAATATTTGGCTTGTTCAGGAATCTCAGACAATAGAGTATAAGGATCAGGCACCACAGGGTGTAAAGGAACTATGCCTCATTTATTATTTGCAAATCTTGAACTAGTCTCCATTTACCATTTGATTTCCTTATACCCCAAATAGGAGTGTTGCGTGGACTGTTACAGGGAATTAATAGTCCCTGCTCCTTTAAATTCTCAATGATGTGTTTTAACCCTTCCTTAACCTCAGGTTTCAGTGGATACCGCTTCTTATGTGGAAATAAGTGTGGGTCTCTGAGCTTGACAACTACAGAAATAGCATTTTATGCTTGACCCACAGATTTTTCATCAGCCCATACTCTAGGATTTACATTTTGTTCATTTAAATGGAGAGAAAGGGAAGGTTCCATATTCATGAAAACAGAGGCATGGACCTTGCTCAATATATCCCTCCCCAAAAGGGGTGAGGGAGACTCTGGCATGATCAGAAACTCGTGTGAAAATAGCACAGAGTCTCAGTTATACCTTAAAGAAACACTGAAGTAATACCTTTTGGCTCATCCAGACAGTCCCATTATGGAAGCAGATCGGGAAGAAAGTGGGCCAGGGGCTTCAGTAAGCACGGAGTAAGTTGCCCCAGTATCTAAAAGGAAATCGACGGATTGGCCCCCCACAGTTTTTAATACCTGGGTTTCCTCAGGTGTAATTAGGATGGGAGCTTGTGTGGGGACCCCCAGGCACCTTCAGTCCTGATTGTCTTGAGAGTCTGACCCCTGAAACCTATGCCTCTGGGGGCAGTCTCTCTTCCAGTGTGGTCCTTTGCAGACCGGACATGGAGCCAGGGGCGGCTTAGATGCCTGAGGGCAATCCCACTTGAGGTGCCCCTCCTTTCCACAGTAATAGCAAGCCCATCCCTTTTCATGTGGGTCCCTCTGGGCATTTTTTTCAGGCTGTTTAAGAATGGTTTTCATAGCCATTGCAAGGGCTTCCCCCTGTTCCTTTGTCCTTTTCTGGCTTTCTTTCATTTCCTCATATTCCTTACCATAGTAGGCTGTCTGAGCCAGTTGTAACAGAGTATCTAAAGACTGATTTGGTCCATATGCCTGTTTTAATAGCTTACGGCGGATATCTGGAGCCGACTGAGTGAGAAATCTATCCTTTAAGATCACTTTTCCCTCTTCACTTTCAGGATCAATCTCAGTGAATCTGCGAAGGGCTTCTCTCAGTCTATCTAGGAATTTACCAGGGGCTTCCTTCTCCCCCTGTTCCATGTCTGCCAGTTTGCCATAGTTTAAAGGTTTAGCACGCACCTGCCTGAGTCCTTCAAGAATACATCTGACAAAATGACTCTGATCCCATTTTCCTTTAGCTGTGTTGTAGTCCCAGTCTGGTTCTGTAGTGGGGACCACCTGATTCCCAGTGGGGAGGGCGGTTATCTAGTTCTCACTCTTCCCTACTGATTCATTACCAAACCATTCATCTCCATAAGCAACCGCTTTCCCCAAAACTCAAGTCTTTGAGTCAGGAGTCAGTGTTTGTCCCAATATATACATCACATCCTTCCAAGTAAGGCCATAAAGCAGAGTAACACCTTTAAAAGCTCTAATATATTTTGCGGGGTCCTCTAAATAGTTTCCCAGATCCTCCTTGATGTTTTGTATTTTTTGATAAGAAAAAGGCTTATTAACTTTCATAGACTGATTATTTCTCCTGGTGGGTGCTTCATGAAGAGGCAACAGCTTGTGTGGCTGTTCCTCAGTCTCTCTGGCTGCTCTGCGCATATGATCCCAAGGATAGATTGGAGAAACCTGCTTTTCTTTATCTCTTTGTCTCCTTTCCTCCATCTCATCTAGCAAAGTAGGAGGACAGGAGGGAGCTGAAAGTGCCACACCCAAATCTATATCCTTAGAACATAAGTCTGGCATATTTCTCAGAGAGAAAAAGGGCAACACATATGTTTCTACAGAACCGGTCTAATTGTAAAACAATATTATACTTAAGAGACCCTCCAACTGGCCACCGTTTGCCATCCTCCAATGGATACTGTGGCCATGCAGTATCACATAGGAAGACCAGGTGTTTCTTTTTTAAGCCCTGGGGATCAAATCTATCCCAGTTTTTCAGTATACAGTTCAAAGTAGTGAGGCTGGAATTGTTAGCTCCCATCTGTAAGAGAGAAAAAAAGGCAACCAGTGCCCTCTTTCTACCAGAGGCATCCCTCCCTGCTCTAGATGGGTGTGTAGACAGACTTTACACCAAAGGTTTTCTTTCCTGGTCGGACTTAGTCTGTCCCTTACCGGTGCAGGTGACATACTCGTCCCTCCCAGTTCTACCACCGAGACGGGGTGGAGAAGCACCAGGGGTAGACCTGATGGCATCCCTGACTGACGTCCAGCTCCTCATGATTAAAACCTTGCTTGCCTCGGATGCCACCCAGGGTGCAATCAGAGCAACCTTCCGGAATGCCTCCCAGGCTAAACCACTGGGGGCACTGTTTGTCACCTGAGTGCCTGTGCACGACCCTGAGTATATTCCTGACCGCAATAAGACCAATACGAACATAAAACTGAGATGTTCCTTCCAAGCGTCACCACACCAATATAAGAGCCTCCTCTGGTCCACTAAGAGCCAGTGTTACCAAAGGGAAAAAAATCCCTTGTAGCTCCAATCAGAGTAACCTTTAACCTCAGAGATGCTCTTGGAGCTAGAGCTCCATCTAGCTTCCAAATCTTCCATGCCTAATGAGTCTAGGCGCTTCCTGACTACCAATCCAAGTTTGGGACCTAAGTCATAGTATGCAGTAACAGCATAGATCACAAGTCCCTTGAAAGTCTATGATCCAACAGATTAGGTTAGTACTTCTAATTCCAGGGAGTTATGAAATGGTCAAAGAGACCGAAAAGTTTTACCAAGAAAGGAGAGTTCAGTCCACACGCTTTACCCATTTCTGGTCAGTCCCTAAAGGGGACATTGGGTGCCTCTTGGCATTGGCAGGTTGGTATAAACCCCCGACAGGTTTCTGCCATAAGTCATATGAGGTCGCTGCGGAACCGCAGAGCAGGGCTCCTCACTTTCTTTGCACAGGGTGTGTCATTCATTCACACAACACACCGTAGAGTTAGGAAAGTACAGCAGAAAACGTGTTTGTTAGGAGAACAAAGAACTAGAGCTCCAAGCATCCTTACCCTGTCTTGAAGAATTCCGGATGAGCCCCCAAGATGAAAGGTTGTTGCTGAACCATGCAAAGACGCTGGGATTCTTGGCCTGCAGAGGAGAACAATTCAATCTGAGGCCAGAGATGAGGCTTGATCACTCAGAGCTTTTGTGTAATAAAGTTTTATTAAAGTATAAAGGAGAGAAAGCTTCTGACATAGGCATCAGAAGGAGGCAGAAAGGGTACCCCCTTGCTAGTGTTAGCCATGGAATTATACTCTCTCTAATTAGTTATTACAGTGAATCAAAAGAATGTCTGGAGGTTGTAAAGACCTCACTAGACCTACTCCCATAATTTATACCTTAAGATAACAGGATTAGCCAGAACGTTTTTTCCAGAGACTGTCCTCAAGCAGGATACATGATTGTTATATAATCCTAAGGAATGTAAAGGGACAAAAAAAGTTTGTCCTTTTTTCCTCCTTGAGAATTCCAGACCCCTCTCTCCTTGGGGACCCCTGGACTTCTTATCAATCTGCCTAGGATTTGACTCTGTCACCTCCATACTGTTCTCCATAGTGGCAGTACCAATTTACATTCCCACCAGCAATATAGGAGGGTTCGCTTTTCTCCACACCCTCTCCAGCATTTGTTGTTTGTGGATTTTTTGATGACAGCCATTCTGACCAGTGTGTGGTGATAACTCACTGCAGTTTCACTTTGCATTTCTTTGATAACTAGTGATGTTGAACATCTTTTTAGGTGCCTATTGGCCATGTATATGTCCTCCTTGAAGAAATGTCTGTTCAAGTCTTCTGCCCATTTTTGGAGAAATGCACTCAGTTTTAGTGTATGGTTTGATGAGTTTAGGAAATTTTTTACACTGATAAACACAAAAATCAAGATATTAAACATTTCCCTTATTTTACCCTTATAAATGGAATTATGCAAGATAACTCTTTTGTACCAAATCCTTTTGTTGAATTACGTTGTGGGCAACAGTAGTTCAGGTTTTTTGCCAAATAGTATTTCATCATATTGATATACCAAGGTTTGTTGGGGCTTGCCAGGTGGCTCAGTGGATAAAGAACCTGCCTGCAATGCAGGAGATGCCAGAAATGTGGGTTTGATTCCTGGGTTGGGAAGATCCCCTGGAGGAGGGCACAGCAACCTACTCCAGTATTCTTGCTTGGAGAATCCCACGGACAGAGGAGCCTGGTGGGCTACGGTCCATAGGTCACAAAGAGTCAGTTATGACTGAAGTGACTGAGCACAGCATGCAGCACTAGGTTTGTTAATCCACCTACATGTTGATACAAATTTGTTACTTTTTCAGAATTATATTCTTAATTTTGTTATAATGGAAAACCACATTAAATCTATATTTTTTTACTTTAAAAATTTTAATTGAAGGCTAATTACTTTACAATATTGTGGTGATTTTTGTCATACATTCACATGAATCAGCCTTGGGTGTACATGTATTCCCCATCCTGATCCTCCCTCCCACCTCTCTCCCCATCCCATCCCTCAGGTTCATCCCAGTGCACCAGCCCTGAGCACTCTGCCTCATGCATCGAACGTGGACTGGCAGTCTATTTCATATATGGTAATATGCATGTTTCAATGCTATTCTCTCAAATCATCCCACCCTCGCCTTCTCCCACAGAGTCCAACAGTCTGTTCTTTACTTCTGTGTCTCTTTTGCTGTCTCGCAAAAGGGTCATTGTTACCATCTTTCTAAATTCCATATATATGCATTAATTACTGTATTGGTTTTTCTTTTGGACTTACTTTACTCTGTATAATAGGCTCCAGTTTCATCCACTTTATTAGAACTGATTCAAATGCATTCTTTTTAATGGCTGAGTAATACTCCATTGTGTATATGTACCACAACCTTCTTATCCATTCGTCTGCCGATGGACATCTAGGTTGCTTCCATGTCCTAGGCTATTGTCAACAGTGCTGCAATGAACATTGGGGTACATGTGTCTCTTTCAATTCTGGATTCCTTGGTGTGTATGCCCAGCAGTAGAATTGATGGGTCGTATGGCAGTTCTAAATCCAGTTTTTCAAGGAATCTCCACACTGTTCTCCATAGTGGCTGTACTAGTTTGCATCACCACCAACAGTGTAAGAGGGTTCCTTTTTCTCAGCACCCTCTCCAGCATTTATTGTTCATATATGATAGCATTTTGATAGCAGCCATTCTGAGGGCCCTGAGATGGTACCTAATTGTGGTTTTGGTTTGCATTTCTCTGATAATAAGTGATGTTGAGCATTTTTTCATGTGTTTGTTAGCCATGTGTATATGTCTTCTTTGGAGAAATGTCTGTTTAGTTCTTTGGCCCATTTTTTGATTGGGTCACTTAGTTTTCTGGAATTGAACTTCAGGAGTTGCTTGTATATTTTTGAGATTCATTTTTTGTCAGTTGCTTCGTTTGCTATTATTTTCTCCCATTCTGAAGGCTGTCTTTTCACCTTGCTTATAGTTTCTTCCCTGGTGGCTCAGAGGTTAAAGCATCTGCCTGCAATGCGGGAGACCTGGGTTCGATCCCTGGATCAGGAAGATCTCCTGGAGAAGGGAAATGGCAACCCACTCCAATATTCTTGCCTGGAGAACCCCATGGATGGAGGAGCCTGGTGGGCTACAGTCCATGGGGTTGCAAAGAGTCAGACACGACTGAGCGACTTCACTTTATTTCTATAGTTTCTTCCATTGTGCAAAAGGTTTTAAGTTTAATTAGGTCCCATTTGTTTATTTTTGCTTTTATTTCCATTACTCTGGGAGGTGGGTCATAGAGAATCCTTCTATGATTTATGTCAGAGAGTGTTTTGCCTATGTTTTCCTCTAGGAGTTTTATAGTTTCTGGTCTCACATTTAGATCTTTAATCAATTTTGAGTTTATTTTTGTGTATGGTGTTAGAAAGTTTTCTAGTTTCATTCTTTTATAAGTGGTTCACCAGTTTTCCCAGCACCACTTGTTAAAGAGATTGTCTTTGCTCCATTGTATATTCTTGCCTCCTTTGTCTAAGATAAGATGCCCATAGGTGCATGGATTTGTCTCTGGGCCATTTTGTTCCATTGATCTATGTTTCTGTCTTTGTGCCAGTACCATACTGTCTTGATGACTGTAGCTTTGTAATAGAGCCTGAAGTCAGGCAGGTTGATTCCTCCATTTCCATTCTTCTTTCTCAAGATTGCTTTGGCTATCAGAGGGTTTTTGTAATTCCATACAAGTTGTGAAATTATTTGTTCTAATTCTCTGAAAAATAACGTTGGTAGCTTAGTAAGGAGTGCATTGAATCTATAGATTGCTTTGGGTAGTATACTCATTTTTACTATATTGATTCTTCTGATCTGTGAACACGGCATATTTCTCCATCTATTTGTGTCATCTCTGATTTCTTTCATCAGTGTTTTATAGTTTTCTATATATAGGTCTTTTGTTTCTTTACATAGATTTATTCCTAAGTATTGTATTCTTTTCATTGCAAAGGTGAATGGAATTATTTCCTTAATTGCTCTTTCTGTTTTCTTATTGTTAGTGTATAGGAATGCAAGGGATTTCTGTGTGTTAATTTTATATCCTGCAATTTTACTGTATTCATTGATTAGCTGTAGTAATTTTCTCATGGAGTCTTTAGGGTTTTCTATGTAGAGGATCATGTCATCTGCAAACAATGAGAGTTTTATTTCTTCTTTTCCAGTCTAGATTCCTTTTATTTCTTTTTCTGCTCTGATTGCTGTGGTCAAACTTCCAAAACTATGTTGAATAGCAGTGTTGAGAGTGGGCATTCTTCTCTTGTTCCTGACTTTAGGGGAAATGCTTTCAATTTTTCACCACTGAAGATAATGTTTCCTGTGGGTTTATCATATATGGCTTTTATTATGTTGAGGTATGTTCCTTCTATTGTTGCTTTCTGGAGGGTTTTGATCATAAATGGATGTTGAATTTTGTCAAAGCCTTTCTTTGCATCTATTGAGATAATCATGTGGTTTTTATCTTTTAATTTGTTAATGTGTATCACATTGATTGCAAATATTGAAGAATCTTTGCATCCCTGGGATAAAGCCCACTTGGTCATGATGTATGATCTTTTTAATATGTTGTTGGATTCTGTTTGCTAGAATTTTGTTAAGGATTTTGCATCTATGTTCATCAGTGATATTGGCTTGTAGTTTTCTTTTTATGTGGCATCTTTGTCTGGTTTTGGTATTTGGTATAAAGTGGCCTCATAGAATGAGTGTGGAAGTTTACCTTCCTCTGCAATTTTCTGGAAGAGTTTGAGTAGGATAGGTGTTGGCTCTTCTCTAAATATTTGGTAGAATTCAGCTGTGAAGCCGTCTGGTCCTGGGCTTTTGTTTGTTGGAAGATTTCACATTATGGTTTTGATTTCTGTGCTTGTGATGGGTCTGTTCAGATTTTTTATTTCTTCCTGGTTCAGTTTTGGAAAGTTATACTTTTCTAAGAATTTGTCCATTTTTTCCAAGTTGTCCATTTTATTCACATATAGTTGCTGATAATAGTCTCTTATGATCCTTTGTATTTCTGTGTTGTCTGTTGTGATTTCTCCAGTTTCACTTCTAATTTTGTTCATTTGATTCTTCTCCCTTTGTTTCTTGATGAGTCTGGCTAATGGTTTGTCTATTTTATTTATCTTCTCAAAGAACCAGCTTTTAGCTTTGTTGATTTTTGCTATGGTCTCTTTTTTTTCTTTTGCATTTATTTCTGCCCTAACTTTTGTGATTTCTTTCCTTCTAATAACCATGGGGTTTTTCATTTCTTCCTTTTCTAGTTGCTTTAGGTGTAGAGTTGGGTTATTTGTTTGATTTCTCTCCTGTTTCTTGAGGTAAGCTTGTATTGCTATGAACCTTCCCCTTAGCACTGCTTTTACTGAATTTCATAGGTTTTTGGTTGTTGTGCTTTCATTTTCATTTGTTTCTATGCATATTTTGATTTCTTTCTTGATTTCTTCTGTGATTTGTTGGTTATTCAGAAGTGTGTTGTTTAGCCTACATATGTTTGTATTTTTAGTAGTTTTTTCCCCCTGCACTTGATATTTAATCTTACCGCATGTGATCAGAAAAGATGCTTGAGGTCATTTCAATTTTTTTGAATTTAGCAAGGCTAAATTTATGGCCCAGGATGTGATCTATCCTGGAGAAGGTTCCATGTACACTTGAGAAAAAGGTGAAATTCATTGTTTTAGGGTAAAATCTCCTATAGATATCAATTAGGTATAACTGGTCTATTGTATCATTTAAAATTTGTGTTTCCTTGTTAATTTTCTGTTTAGTTGATCTATCCATAGGTGATCACCTATCCATAGGTGAGTGGGGCATTAAAGTCTCCAACTATTACTGTGTTACTGTTAATTTCCCCTTTTATACTTGTTAGCATTTGCCTTACATATTGTGGTGCTCCTATGCTGGATGCATATATATCTATAATTGTTACATCTTCTTCTTGGATTGATCCATTGATCATTATGTGGTGTCCTTCTTTGTCTCTTTTCACAGCCTTTATTTCAAAGTCTATTATATCTGATATGAGTATTGCTACCCCTGCTTTCTTTTGGTCTCCATTTGCTTGAAATATCTTTTTCTAGTCCTTCCCTTTTAATCTGTATGTTTCTCTACGTTTGAGGTGGGTCTCTTGTAGACAGCATATATAGGGGTCTTGTTTTTGTATCCATTCAGCCAGTCTTTGTCTTTTGGTTGGGGTCAACCCATTTACATTTAAGTTAGTTATTGATAGATATTATCCCATTCCCATTTACTTTGTTGTTTTGGGTTCACGTTTATACACCTTTTCTGTGTTTTCTGTCTAGAGAAGATCCTTTAGCATTTGTTGAAGGGCTGGTTTAGTCGTGCTGAATTCTGTAAGCTTTTGCTTGTCTATAAAGCTTTTAATTTCTCTGTCATATTTGAATGAGATCCTTGCTGGGTATAGTAATCTGGGTTGTAGGCTTTTCTCTGTCATCACTTTAAGTATGTCCTGCAATTCCCTTCTGGCCTGAAGAGATTCTATTGATAGATCAGCTGTTATCCTTATGGGGATCCCCTTGTGGGTTATTTGTTATTTTTCCCTTGCTGCTTTTAATATTTTTTTGTTTGTGTTTGATCTTTGTTAATTTGATTAATATGTGTCTTGGGGTGCTTTGTCTTGGGTTTATCCTGTTTGGGACTCTCTGGGTTTCTTGGACTTGGGTGGCTATTTCCTTTCCCATTTTAGGGAAGTTTTCAACTATTATCTCCTCAAGTACTTTCTCATGGCCTTTCTTTTTGTCTTTTTCTTCTGGGGCTCCTATGATTCAAATGTTGGGGTGTTTCACATTGTCCCAGAGGTCTCTGAGGTTGTCCTCATTTCTTTTGATTATTTTTTCTTTTTTCCTCTCTGCTTCATTTATTTCCACCATTCTATATTCCACCTCACTTATCCTATCTTCTGTGTCAGTTATTCTACTGTTGGTTCCCTCCAGAGAGCTTTTGATCTCAATCATTGCATTATTCATTATGTATTGACTCTTTTTTATTTCTTCTAGGTCCTTGTTAAGCTTTTCTTGCATCTTCTCAATCCTTGTCTCCAGATTATTTATCTCTAACTCCATTTTGTTTTCAAAATTTTGGGTCATTTTTACTATCATAATTATGAATTCTTATTCAGTTAGACTCCCTATCTCCTCCTCTTTGGTTTGGTTTGGTGGGCTTTTATAATGTTCCTTTACCTGCTGAATATTTCTCTGCCTTTTCATCTTGTTTAGGTTGCTGTGTTTGGGGCGGACTTTCTGTATGCTGGAAGTTTGTGGTTCCTCTTTATTGTGGAGGTTCCTTCATGTGGGTGGGCTTGAGCGAGTGGCTTATCAAGGTTTCCTGGTTAGGGAAGCTTGCGTCGGTGTTCTGGTGGGTGGAGCTGGATCTCTTCTCTTTGGAGTGCAATGAAGTGTCCAGTAGTGAGTTTTGGGGTGTCTATGGGTTTGGTGTGACTTTTGGCCGCCTGCATTTTTGTGTTCAGAGTTATGTTCCTGCTTTGCTGGAGAATTAGCTTGGTATGTCTTGCTCTGGAATTTGTTGGCTCTTGGGTGGAGCTTGGTTTCAGTGTAGGTATGGAGGCTTTTGGATGAACTTTTGTTGATTAATGGTCCTTGGAGTCAGGACTTTTCTGGTGTTCTCAAGTTTTGGATTTAGGCCTCCTGCCTCTGGCTTTGTCTTATTCTTATAATAGCCTCAAAACTTCTCCATCCATACCGCACCGATGATAAAACAACTTGGTTAATGATGAAAAGATTCTCCACAGTGAGAGACACCCAGAGAGGTTCACAGAGTTACATGAAGAAGAGAAGAGGGAGGAGGGAGATAGAGGTGACCAGGAAGAGAAGAGGAGGAATCAAACGGTAGAGAGTAGTCTAGCCAGTAATCATTTCCCTATTTGCTCTCCACAGTCTGGAACACTCAGAGAGGTTCACGGAGTTCCATAGAGAAGAGAAGAGGAAGGAAGGAGATAGAGGTGACCAGGAGGAGAAGAGGGGGAGTCAAAAGAAGGGATACCAATCTAGCCTGTGATCAGTTCCCTAAGTTTTCTCCATGGCCCGGAACACCCAAAGAGATTCACAGCAATAAGTAGAGAAGAGAGGGGGAGGGAGGAGATACAGGTGATCTGGAGGAGAAAAAGGAGAGTCAAAGGTGAGAGGGCAGTCAAGCCAGTAATCACACTCCTAAGTAAAAGTGGGTACTGAAGATTGGATTCTTAAAGGTACAGAATTGATAACAAATACCAAAAAGCAAAGATTAAAAATCTAGAGTAGTGGTTAGACTCTTGAAAATACAATATTAAAAAAAATTGCAAAACTTATATAAAAAATAAGAAATTTGCTTTAAAATAGTGTCTTTTTTTTCAAGGTAATAGTAGGTTTTTAAAATGAAAATTAAAGAAATAATAAAGAACTTAAAAATAAAATTTTTTTTTAAAATTAAAAAATGATAATAGTAAAATATATCTAGGAATTTCTCTGGAGCTGTTGAGGGCAGTATGTTGTCAGTTCAGTTTCAGATAGTTCCTTGTTCCACCTTATACTTCTTCTCAAGGTCTATAGGTCCCTTCCAATGTAGCCAGTGCTAACTACATGTTTTTTTTTTTTTACATTTTTAATTTTTTTCCATTTATTTTTATTAGTTGGAGGCTAATTACTTTACAATATTGTAGTGGTTTTTGTCATACATTGACATGAATCAGCCATGGATTTACATGATGAATCAGTTCTAATGAGATGGATGAAACTGGAGCCCATTATACTACAGGGTTTTAATCTGTTGCACCTGTCAGTTCCAAAGCCGTTCCCTTTTCTTTGTTTATTTTGGCTTCCTCTTCTTGCAAGTCTCTTCAGTATGTAACCTCTGCCCTGACACAAGGGGGCGAAGGTGGTCATTTATTTCAGCTCACTTGTTCAACTGTGCTGCGGGGAGGGAGGAACACTGCAAACAAATATCACTGGCGTGTGTGGGGAGCGCTTGCGGGGTTTGCCCCCACTCACGGCTTGTGTGCTTTCTCGGCCTACACTGCTCAGGCTCAGGTTGCTCTGCTGGGGAACTGTATAAATCGGTTCCTGGGTTGCGTGCACTTCCCAGATCTACACTCTTCAGGTTCCCGGGTACTCCACAAAGGCACAGACTCGATTGGGCCTGTGTTTTGTGCCCTTCCCAGGTCTGAGCTGCTCAGGCGACCAGGAGTTTGGCAAGTGCACTCTCCCCAGGTACAGTGCATCTTATCACCTCCCTGATCCCAGCAGCTTGGTTTCCTGGGTGTGCAACGGGTTTGCCGTATGTCTCCTCTGGAGAGCTGATCTCTGGCTGTGACCCTCCTGCAGATGTCGACCGTCCAGGACCCAGAAGACTTGGTTAGCAACTGGAAGCCTGCTCGCAGTTTGGTAGGGGATGCTGTCTCTGGGGCCGAGTTTGCCCCTTTTCAGCCCTGGCTGCCACCCACCTTTGGCAGGAGATGGGCTGATCCATAGCCGGCTAACTCTCCTCTGGTATTTTCTCAGTCCTTTGTTCCGTGAGTGGGCTGGCAGTGCCTTAGGTTAGCGCTTTTCCGGGGAAAGTTCTTTCTCTCTCTTCTCTATTTTTTTTTTTTTTTCCTTTCTGGCTACCCCACAATTTGGGTTGCTATCTCACGTTAGCTCCCTCAGATTGCCCTCAGGGCATTCAGGCCCAGTCCTTACCCTAAGTAACGCTGCCCATGCCTCCCTGTTCAACCCCCCCCTTGCTGGTGGTGGATCTGAGTGTCTGGGTTACTTCTCCGCTGGGAGTTGCCATTAGATGTGTAATCTGTGGGTTTTATTTACTTTTTCCTCCCAGTTATGTTGCCCTCTGAGATTCCAAAACTCCCCACAGACCCACCAGTGAGAGGGTTTCCTGGTGTTTGGAAACTTCTCCTCTTTTAAGACTCCCTCCCCAGGATGGGTATCCACCCCTAACTCTTTTGTCTCTCTTTTTATCTTTTATATTCTGTCCTACCTCCTTTCCACAACGGTGGGCTGCCTTTCTGGGTGCCTGGTGTCCTGGTGTCCTCCGCCAGCATTCAGAAGTTGTCTTGTGGTATTTGCTCAGTTCAAATAATCTTTTGATGAATTTGTGGGGGGAGAAAGTGGTCTCCCCATCCTATTCCTCTGCCATCTTAGGACTGCACCCTACTTTTTGGTTCTTTATTTAGATTTTTATTAAATATATATATGCTTATATGAATCATAAACACACAGTCATAGAAGTGCCTCTGAGGTTACTGCTGTTACAAGGAAAATAGATTGCAGTTGGTGGCTTTCAAGAACACCTCCAACAATGGCTCCTTTATTAAAATGTCTATTGACCACATAGTATGTGCTCAGTTTGTTGTCCTCTGACTTGCTCAGCTCTATGCTTATAACTAAACAACCAAGACAGCCTAGTCAATCAGGCAGATTAAATTTCTTTCAATGGCAAAAGAAATGGACCAGTGGGAGACACAGCTGCAGGCATCATGCTGGCATCCTGGGCTCATGTATTGTCATTAGCTAAGGGAACTCTCACCTAGGAAACCACACTTTAGAAAACACAGACACAGTAATATGCCAGGTAGCAAAATTACAAGCAGTACCCCAAAGGGGCAAAGAAAAATGAAGCTCCTTTATTTTCCTCTGAGTGGGACAATCACAATTTATACCTGTTGTGTCAGTGTCCCAGTTGCCCTAACATTTCCCCCAGGAAATCTACATTTCTAATGACTTTTTAAGTATTGTTAACTAGAAGCACACTATTGTACAGTAGTTCTCTAGCAGTTTTGCATAGAAATTTCCATTTTCCAACTACTTTTAGCCCCAGGTAACTGCCATTCTCCTTCTGTTTCTGTGGGTTTAAATAGTTAAATTATTTTTAGTAAAAAATGCTTTAAAAAAAAAAAATTATTACTTGCGCATACCATGCAGCTTGTGAGATCTTAGTTCCCCAACAGGTAACTAAGGCATTAGTTAGGAATTGAACGTGGGTCCTTGGAAAGGAGAGATGGAGTCCTAACCATCTCTTGATGAAGGACCGCCAGGGAATTCCTGGGTTTAACTACTTTAGACACCACCTCATGTAAGTAGGATTATGCAGTTTTCGTCTTTCTGTGACTGGCTTATTTCAGTAGCAATAATGTCCATAAGGTTCATCCATGTTGTTCTATATAGTAAATTTCCTTCTTTTAAAAGACTGAATAATATTCCACTGTGTATATATGTGAATTTATCACATTTTCTTAACCTACATATCTGTTGATGGATATTTGGCTTATTCCCATGTCTTGGCCTTTGTGAATAATGCTACAATGAACCTGGGAATGCAATATTTATTTGAGATCCTGAATTTACTTCTTTTAGATAAATACCCAGAAGTGGAGCATTGGATCATATGGCAATTGTATTTTTCAATATTAGTGTACCCTCCATGCTGTTATCCATAATGGCTATGCCAGCATATGTTCTCAATTTCTCAACATTCATGCCAGTACATGTCTTTAAAAAAATGGCCTTCATAATAGGTATGAGGTGATATCTCAGTGTGGTTTTGCTTTGTATTTACCTGATAATTATTGGTATTAAGCACATTTTACATACCTGTTTGCCATTTTTATATCTTCTTTGGTGAATTGTCTGTTCAGGTCCAATGCTTATTTTTAATTGTGATTCTTTTTTTTTTTGTATGGAGGCATAGGAATTCCTTTTGTATTTTGTATATTTCTTATCAGATACGTGGTTTGAAGATATTTTCCCATTTTATACGTGACACTTTCACTCTATTTATGGTTTCCTTTGCTATACAGAAGATTTTTGTTTTATGTTGTCCCTCTTGTCTACTTTTGCTTTTGTTGCCTATGCATTAGGTGTAATATCCAAGAAATCATTGCCAAAACCCATGTCATACAGTTTCCCTCCTATGTTTCCTTCTAATAATTTTACAGTTTCAGGCATTGTGTTTCAATCTTTAATCTATTTTGAATTGTTTTGTGTATGTGGTTTAAGATAAATATCAAATTTCATTGTTTTTCATCTATATATGCAGTGGCTCACAACACCATTTATGGAAGAGATCATTTTTCCCCATTGTGCATTCCTGGCACCCTTGTTCAAGATCAGTATGTGTGTGTGTGTGCAGGTGTGCGTGTTTTCTGGGCTCTATTCTTTGCCACTGGTTTATATGTCTGCCTGTCAGTATCATAATGTTTTAATTACTGCAGCTTTGTAATATGTTTTGAAATGAGGAGATGTGGTGCCTCCAGCTTTGTTTTTATTTTCTCAAGGTTGTTTTGGCTGTTCAGAGTCCTTTGTGGTTGCATATGATTTTTAGGGTCATTTTTCTAGTTCTGTAAAAAAAAATGTACCTAAATCCTAGTAGGATTTAGATAGGAACTGTGTTGACTGTTTATATCATTTTTCTGTGGCATGAATATTTTAACAGTATTAGTCTTCCAATTCATGAAAGTGAGTTATAGTTCTCCTTATTTGTGTCTTTTTAAAATTTTTAATCAATGTTTTGCAGTTTTTACTGTATAAGTGTTTCCCTTCTGTGATTCATTCTATTCCTGTATTTTATCTTTCCTTAATTTCCCTTTGGGGTTTTCACTGTTAGTGTATAGAAACACAACTGTAATGGTTCTCAGCAGTGTCTCTGGCTTCAGCAATAGAAAAATAGGGAAGGTAGTGATGATCGCTAGTGCCAGGAGTGTACACAGGCTCAGCTGTGGGGCTGTAGGTGAATGCACAGGGCAGTGGTGTATGCATTGTGGCAAGGGCAGGGCCTGTGTTAGGATCTGTGGATGATCGCAGGGACAAGTTCAGTTCCTGAGTCAGAGCTGGTGGCATGTGCATGCCTGGCCTCAGGACCAGGACTAGCTTTGCTGCATGTATAATGGCTGTGCTGAGTTCCAGGGAGGCACTAGCTGTCATGGCCCCTGTTTGGGAGGGTGGAGGGACTCAGCACCAGGAGTCTGAGACCTTTAAACCTGTGGGACCCTCTGTGGCAAGAGCTGTGGGCAGATTCAGTGGTTGTGCTGGCTGTTGGTTTCTTCCACAGTTGTCCCTCATTTTACTTTGCACTGCTGTGTTGATGCAGCTTCTTAAGTGGACTCCTGAACTCTATCAGAGCTGTTTTATTCACATCTGTCTGTCCAATTGTTGTTTTCATTGTGGGGATAGAGAGTGGAATCTCCTATGAAACAATCTTGCTGACATTATTCTCTATGTACATTTTAGAATCAGTTTGTTACTTTCAAACTGGCATTTGAATCAGGATTGTGTTGAAACTGAAGATCAATAGAATTGAAATTTTAACAATATTAAGTCCTTCAGTATAGAATCATGGTATATATCTCCATTTATTTATGACTTTTATTTCTCTGTGAAATTAATATTTTATAGTTTCCATTTTACACATCTTACACATATTTTATTAATTCCCTACTTTGGAAGAAAAGTTATGACCAGCCTAGACAGCATATTAAAAAGCAGAGACATTACTTTGCCAACAAAGGTCCATCTAGTCAAAGCTATGGTTTTTCCAGTAGTCATGTATGGATGTGAGAGTTGGACTATAAAGAAAGCTGAGTGCCAAAGAATTGATGCTTTTGAACTGTGGTTTTGGAGAAGACTCTTGAGAGTCCATTGGACTGCAAGGAGATCCAATCAGTCCATCCAAAAGGAAATCAATCCTGAATATTCATTGGAAGGACTGATGCTGAAGCTGAAACTCCAATACTTTAGCTACCTGATTCAAAGAACTGACTCATTTGAAAAGACCCTGATGCTGGGAAAGATTGAAGGCAGGAGAAGGGGATGACAGAGGATGAGATGGTTGGATGGCATCACCGACTCAACGGACATGAGTTTGACTAAACTCCAGGGGCTGGCAATGAACAGGGAGGCCTGGTGTGCTGTGGTCCATGGGGTCACAAAAAGTTGGACATGACTGAGTGACTGAAATGAACTGAACTGAACCACAATATTTTATGTTTTTATGTGTACTATGGATGATGTTGTTTTAGTCACCAAGTGGTGTCTAGTTCTTTAGGACCCTATGGAGTGTAGCTTACCAGGCTCCTCTGCCCATGGAATCTCCAGGCAAGAATACTGGAGTGTGTTGCTATTTTCCTCCAGGGGATCTCCCTGACACAGGGATGGGACTGGTGTCTCCAGTATCTCTGCACTGGCAGGCAAATTCTTTACTGCTGAGCCACCTGGGAAACCATTATGGAAGATATTTTATTTTAATTTCCAATTGTTGATTTTTATATATTGGAATTAAGTATTGGAATATTTTTTTATATATTCCAATACTTGATTTTTATATATTGACTTGTATTTTGCAAATATGTTCAGCTCACTTATATGCATAATGGTGTTTTTGTAGATTCTTTTGGATTTTCTCTGTATATTATAATTTACTCTGTATATTTAATGTTTTCTATGAATGAAGAGTTTGATTTCTTCCCTTCCAACTGTACTTCATTTTTATTTTTTCTTGCCTTATTGCACCTCCAAGAGCTTACAGTCCAATGTTGTATAGAAATAGAAAGGATAGGTCTTTTTGCCTTATCCTTAATCTTAAGAGGAAAAATTCAGTCTTTGATCATTAAATGCAGTGTTAGCTGAAGTCTTCCTTGTTATTTTTGATGCTTTTTTATTAGATTGAAGAAGTTTTCTTTTACTACTATTGTACTGAAAGTCTTAATCAATGTTGATTTTTTTCAATTTCTTTTCTCTGTGTTTTGATATTTTACATACACTTTCATCTCCTCCTTTTCAGTGTGTATTTCTTTCTTACTCTTTTGCTTCACTGGTCAGAACTGCCAGTAAAATGTTCCAGAAAAATCAAGAAATTGGACATCTTTGCCTTCTCAATTTTAGGAGGAAAGCATTCAATCTTTCACCATTAATTTCTATGTCAATTGTAGGGTGTTTGGGCTTCAGTAGTAGCAGCACATGGGCTCATTAGTTGTGGCTTGTGGGCTCTGGAGTTTGGAATCAGTTGTGGCACACAAGCTTAGTTGTCCACAGTATGGAATTTTTGTGGCCCAGAGATCACACCTGTATCTCCGTGCATTGGCAGGGAGACTCCCGACACCTGGACTACCAGGAAAGTTTGATATTCTTAATTCTTAAGCTATTTTCTACTTCATTGATATCAGACTCTCTTTTCTTACTGTATTACTTAGTAAATATAGTACAGTGTTTAGTAGAAGTAGTGATTCAAGCATCATTACCCTGTTTCTTATTTTAAATGTAGTGCTTGTAACATTTTACTATCAAATATGTTGTTTTTGTGTGTTTTGTTTTTAAATGACTACTATGCTTACAAAGACCTCTTTTATTCCCATTTTGTTCAGCTTTTAAAAAATAATCACAAATAGCTGTTTAGTATTATAAAACTTTTTTTTCTTCACCAAGAAAGATGATCACTCATTTTTTCTGCTTTTAGTCCCTCCATGTTACTGAACTTGGCCTGGGTCTGCTTACTCATACAAGAAAAGTGAATTTTTTTGGATTCTTACATATTTGAAGTTCCTAGGGATGGAATTCTAAACTTGCTTTAAAAATTTGAAGGCACTTCTCTGTTATGTTCTAGCTTGCAATGATGCCATTCAAATGGCTTATATTTTGAATGAAATCAGTTTTGAACCATGAAGTGTAGCTCCAGGGTCTCTATTCTTAACTATTACATTGCACTGGTTCTCTTGCTTCCTCTTGGGGGATGTAGACTTGAATGCAGGTGTTCTGTGAATGAAGGAGGTGGGGAAGTGAGATTAGAGAACTCAATGATTCCACATAGAAGTTTCACACCAGTGCCTCTTTTCAGCTGTGCAACTCTATTTACTGTTACCCACTGCACTGCCCAGTGCCTCTGAAGCCCAAACCTCTTTGGAATTACGTAGGAAAAATGGGCTCTGTTTGGTTTATTACACGTGTCTTTCTCTGCCTGGAGTCACCATGTCTTTCTGTGCTTTCTTTGCTCTGAGAATGTGTTATACCCCATCATCTGGGGATAAGTTTATATTGTTTAGAAAAGACCTTGATACTGGGAAAGACTGAAGGCAGGAGGAGAAGGGGATGACAGAGGATGAGATGGTTGGATGGTGTCACTGACTCAATGGACATGAGTTTGAGCAAGCTCTGGGAGATGGTGAAGGACAGGGAAGCCTGAGTGACTGAACAACAACAACAACTGCTCTTCCCAGTGCCTCTGAAGCCCAACGCTTTTTGGAATTGTGTAGGGAAAATGGATTCTGTCTGATTTATTATCCATGTCTTTCTCTGCTTGGAGTCACCTTGTCTTTCTCTGCTTTCTCTGATCTGAGGATGTGTTATATTCCATCATCTGGGGATAAGTTTATGTTGTTTTCTCTGTTATTGTGGGGTCATACACCTAAATTCCAATGCTATCTTTCTTTCCTCATGGCATTCTGAGAAGGAGAGAAGAAAGAGAAATTTATTTTTGACATTTTATTTTCTACTCCAAAGCTGTCAGTTTAGAGGTAGAATATTTTCTAGACCCATGCTTATGCAGTGAGCACATTTCACACCACATATCTGTGCACCATATCACACTGTTGTGCAAAGTCTACCTAGACTTTGATGACCAGTCTGCATCCTGCATTGACGTACCCTCTTTGGCCTCTTTCAGGGTCTCCTTCCTCCCCCTTAAAAAAATTCTATCTAATTATCTATGTATTTGTTTTTAGCTCTTTGGGTTGTGGCATGCGGGATCTTTGCTGTGGTAGCTTGCGGGGTTTTGCTGTGGTCCACAGGCTTCTCTCTAGTTGTGGCAAATAGGTTTTATTTGCCCCATGGTGTATATGATCATTTTCGCAGACCAGGGATCAACCTGCATCCCATTTGAAGGTGGATTCTTAACATGGACCAACACAGAAGTCCCATCAGGGCTGCTCTTAGTTCTGACTTTCTTCAATAATCTTGGGCATTGCTCTAATTTTTTTCTCCTGGACAACTAGACCAAAGCCATGTAGGTATTACTGTGATTTTCTTATTATTCCTTCCACACCTCACCTGAAACAGTGTAGGATGGGCTCTCCCCACATGGATTGAGCATGGAAGATGCTCCTGAGTCTGGATCAGTCCTGTGTGTCTGCTCAGAGCTGGCTTTGTGGTGGAAGCAGTGATGATTTGAATCTGGGCTTGTCCTGCTGTCATCAGCAGGCCCTCTTCACCTGGCTGTGCTGTGTTGACCATGCTAGTTTCTGTGCCCTGGCTGCCCACATACACGGGCCTGTATGCAGCTCTTCAGGCTTTACAAGTGAGGCCTGTTTGTCTATCCAAAGTAGTGAGTTTGCAATTACCTCAGTAATTTGGGAATGGACATGACAAATACATTCATATGTTTTCTGTGGTAACCTTCAGAGTGGAAATTGTGTTTCTGTCAACTCTTTTCTGTGCTGAGCACCCCTCAGGATCTGCTGAACTGTGTGCCTTCCTTGGGTACCCTCTTGGGGCACATAGAACATCTGACCCTTCCATGTGAACCCCTTCAGATGCCTGGTTTTCAAGCCCTGGATGGGTATCCTGTATCCTGAGTCCATGAGCATGGCCAGCCTAAGGATGAGTGTAGATATGTCATAGCTTTAGAAGAGTAGTCAGTGTTATACAATATTTTAAGAAAGGAATTGAATAGAAACTTCCAGGTTAAATGGTAACAACGAAGCAGTGTGTTTATCCATGCAGCTTTTTACTGTATTCACATTGTCTCATGTTGCTCAGTTTTGGGATATTCCTTGTTGGAGACTTGTCTCAGTCCTGTTGCCTCTGTCCTAGCACCCAGAGCTTGTTTCCATTTCTCTCTCTGAGTATCTGGCTCCCAGGACTTGATCAGTGGGGTAATGTGTACTTCTGCCTGGATTCCTCCATGGATTCCTATGGGCTGAGATCAGGGTGCACCCTCAAAACACTTTGTCAGGACAGTTTGGATCCCTCAGTTCCAAGTCCATAGAGAAATAAATGGCTGAGAGCACCTTCCTCCCCAACCAGGTTCTTGTTCTCTGTGTAGGGTGGTGATACCTCTGAAACGTCAACTATGGTATCCCTCTGCCTTCCTCCTGCTGCCTTCACTGAGCATCCTCCTCTTGAATTCTTGTCATTCCTGATCAGACAGATGGACATAGGACACTAGGAGACTTTGTGTTCCCAACAAAGGAGACCCATACACAGGAACTTGGGGGCAGATAGGTAATTAGGGAGGTGATATCAGGTGCTTAAGTGAGGAACTAAGGACAGTGAACACCAAAGTGAGAAAGGCCAAGGAAGTGGGCAGGTGGGGCCCTAGGTCATTGGGTGCCTTTGAGAGAGAGTGTGGAGCTCACCTGTGAGGAGACCCACCAGCAGTCAAGGAAGCTGGGGTCTGTAGTGTCTGAGGGTTGCCCTGTGGGCATGAATCCCCACACATTACACTGAGCCTACCAGTGGTTCAGCAAGCTCCCAGGTGCTGGAGAAATCCACCAAGCAGGGAGGGGAGATGCCGGTTTTTGAGGAGGGGAGTGTCTGCAGTGGGGGATTATCCCACAGCTGCAGGTGAACTCAGGTTGGCCTGGGTGGAGGTGAGGTGGGGCTTCTATGATCTCAGAGGGAGATTCATGTGAGAATCAGAGATCAAAAGCCACAAGCTTTTGACATTTGTCTTCCCACCTCTCTGAGGTTTTGATATCAGACAGAAAAGGATTTGGGAGAAATCAGATGCTGCCTTTTCTACTAACCCCAGATTAGATAAGGGTGCTGTAGATTGGAGGAAGGCAGGGAGAGGGGAGGGGGCAGTGGGCAATATGGAGGTGTCTCCCCAGCAGCCCCAGGGAGCTCTGTGCAGCTGAGCAAGAGCCAGGAGACAGACTCTGTCCCTCCCAGGAGGACCAACTGCCCCTCACCCATTTCCACTGCATCTTTGGACGGGTCCCTGTCATACCTGTATGCTCACTGCAGAGCAGGGTGAGTCAGTATTCAAGACATTGTAAGAAGCATCTAACTCATCTGAGTGGCAAATAGCCTTTCAGAAGGCCTGGAGTTTTTATATCAGTTGGGTGGAGGTGGGATGGAATACACATCCTGTGTCATATAATGAGAAGGGTCCCTGCTCCAGGACCTGTTCACACCTGCTCACCTTAGCTCCCACAGAGGCAGGACTCCATCTTAGAAGAGCCCCCAGATAGACCCTGGTGCAGGTGAAGTGGTGGGCAGAGACAAGGGCCCAGTGTCACTCTGGGCAAGGAGACCACCCCCGCATCCCTCAGGGCTCCCTCCACAGGGAGAAGCAGCAACTCTGGATCACCTTGGGTACCTGTCCTAAGCCTCCTCACCACAAGGACCTTAGAGAGTCCCTGTCCTAGACCCAGCCCTGTGGGGTAAGCCCAGCAGACTCTTTTCTGGAGGGGAGCTGTCAGGTGGGAAGAAGCTCTTAGAAAGTTCAGGTGAAGAAGAATGAGACAGCGTGAGCATGGGGCCAGTTTCACGCGCAGGCAGCAGAGAAACAGGAAGAGTGAGGAGCCCCGGGCCCCTGGAATCTGAGTGTGAGACCCAACTTAGTGTGTTTATGTGGAAGCAACTGATTTCACAACTGGGGGTTTGGATTTGGGATAAACTGAGGCCTAAGGAGCAACCGAGTTTAGCTCGTGGGCCTTGACCTGTTGTTCTTCCTCTCATGTCAGGCGCTTAGGACAGGGGCCCCTTCTCACTCATTATTTTACTTTGGTCTCACCTCAGCCTTCGAGACTGGAGGTAGTTAGATTTTGTAAATAGGAACCAGAGGCCCAAAGAAGGACTGTAATATGTGCACAGTCACAGGGTGAGTTAGCTGAGCTCGTCTCCCAGCGTGGACGAGAGGGGGGAGATGTGTCTCTTCAGCAGATGCTTTATCTCCTTCGAGCCTCAGATTCTCCCTCGTAAGATGAGGATGATTACTCCTACCCTTCAAGGTTGCTGAGAGGCCTAAATTTGGTGGATGATGCTCATGACCTATGGGTCCTGGTGACAGAAGTGATCAGACACTCTGACTGTTATAATGATCACCAACCCTGCCCCCATGTACTGAATTTGTGGAGAAGCATGTGACAGCACTGAAATCCAGCTGCAGTGGGAAGGCACACAGGTGGGCTCCACTGTGGCCGTGTCCCCCCACCCCCCCACACACAACCAAAGCCCAATCTCCAGTGAGTAAGCACTTTCTTATGAATTATAAGGCTTTTTATTTCTGGAATCCTCTAATCAGACACCTGGATGTGGCAGGTTGTTAACACTAGTTAGCGATCAGGCGAGTGGCTTCCTTGGGTTCTTGGAAGGAACACCTCTATCAACAGAGAGAACTTGAGTATATTTTATTCTGTAAGAGGAGGTGCAGAAATTTTGTGAGGCCTCCAGGGTGGATGAGATGTGAAGCTGCTCTGAGCACAGGGGAGGGGGCCTGCAGACTTGTTTGGAGGGAGGCTTCTGGATGTGAACAAGTAAAAGTGTATATGTCCTAGGGAGCTTTTCTCCAATGTAACAGAGATTGTGGGGTCTCCCTGGAGGGCTGAGGGCAGTCTTCTGGGATAGAATGGGGGACACTACTGAGGACCACCTTGCAGGGCTCTGGAGTGACTCCTGGGAGTCTCCAGGGATGAGCTGATGCCTGTCTGCTTCCTCCCTCTGGCCCTTGGATGCTTAGAGCTGAAACAGCAGCTTGTTCTCACCACCTCTAGGGCAGCAGAGAAAGGACTGATCCTGACTCTTGACTCTGGGCATCTCAGGCCTGGGGAGGGCAGGAGGGCAGTTTTTGGAAGCAGCCACCTCTTGGGGGATGTGTGGCAGGAATGGCCATTTGATGTCCAAGGAACAAGGAGAAATGTGGGGTTTAGTAGGGTTAAGGCACTAAGGGAAAGAACTGATGTTTGGAGAAGTGAAAGTCTCAATAGGAATGGATTGCTGTAGAGTCAGGTTCCTGTGCTGGAGAGGCTGGAGTCAGGGAGGCCAGTGCTGAGAGCCTAACTCCAAAGGCAGGCGGCGCCACAGAGTCAGGAGAGCCTGAGGCCTGTGACCAGGCAGAGCTGAGCAGTCAGGGCCAGCTCAAGAACTCCAGGGCTGGACTGAGTTTTCCTGCAGGATCCTTTCCCACACTGTGGGTGTCGGCCACATCCTCTCTACCTCCTCATTCATGAGGATCTTTTTGCTCCCAGGTTCCCAGGGAAGGACCAGGGTGGAGAGGAAATAATCCCCCCCACTTCCCAGTGCCCTGAGTAGACCCCTGAAACTGCTGCCCACACACAGGCCCCACAGGCACATTCACAGATAGCCTGACCCACCAGAGCACAGAGAGCATCCTGCTTATCCTGTGGTGTCAACTTCTCATCATTACAGCTCTTGAGTGTATTGGCAGTTTCCAGTACATCAGAGTTTTGGTTATACTTTTCAGCTTGTTTAATATATGCCTCATGGCTTCCTGATATGAACAGGTCAATAGTGTCCCTCAAGGCTGGGCAGAGGTCTTCACACTTTGAAACAGAAAGATAAGGGGACACTTCCTGTAAGGCACTCAGCAGAACACCCTATTCCCTTCCGGCTCCCAACATGCTCAGTGCTGCCCTGGGAAGGTGTCAGAAAGTTTGGGGAGCCCAGGTTCCAGCCACTCACTTCCGCCCACTATGAGGAGCAAGGCAGCGCAGAGCATCAGGAGAGCTCCAGCCTGCGTCATGGTGCCGGTGGCATGTGCTCCCTACTCACCTGGAGCCCTTTTATACCTGTGCTTGTCCTCACCCCCAGGGGGCCTGTGTCGCATGCTTCCTTTTTTCAGGAGAATCTGCCAGGCCACAGTGTGATGTTGCCCAGGACTGCACAGGAGGAGCTGTGTGTGTTGGCAAGATGCTAGTCCTTGAGTCCACAGAGGGCACTGGCTCAGCCTCCTCCTCCTGGAGGGCTCTGAGGGAGGGGCAGCTGACATAGGAAACTTAACATCTGAAAATCCCCTGGCTGACCAAAAAGGGCAAAAATGCTCCCCAACCAGGCCTCCTGAATGATGGCCAGTGACAGCTTCCTAGAACAACACATGACCTTGAAGACAGGCTGGTGTGGGCTTTATGGGTTTTCAGGAAGCTCCATGCTTAGGAATGGTCTCACAGGGAGAAAGTGCCAGGCAGGCCAGAGCACAAGCCTTGAGGCCCTGGTGAGGCTCTCTGGTGGCTCCTGCTCTGCCCTGCTGTTATCACTGTGTCCTGGATCTTGTCAGTGGCTTATGTTAGGCCACCTACCGGAATCAGTTTCTGGAGCCCTGAAATCTCTTATATGTGCTGGCCCAGAAGTTTCTAGTTTTCTCTTGACCAGTCCTGCCACCTGGTGACTTTGATAGGACCTCATTCTACACAGAAATATTTCTGCAGCTTCTTCTTTTTTCTTTCACTTTTCCTTTTGTATTGAATCTAGCCCATTAACAATTTTATGATAGTTTCTGGTGGACAACAAAGGGCCTCAGCTATATATACACATGTATCCATTCTTTCACACACTCCCCTCATCTAGGCTCTTACAAAACATTTAGCAGATTTCCCTGTGCTATACAGTTGTTCCTTGTAGGTTGTGCATTGTAAATACAGCAGTGTGGACCTGTTCATTCTGAATTTTCTAACTATCTCTTCTCCCCATCCTTGCCCTGGTCAACCATAGGTCATTCTCTAAATCTGTGAGTCAGTTTCTGTTTTCTAAATTAATTCATTTATATTGTGTCTTTTTAGATTCCACATATAAAAAGATGTCATAGGATGTTTCTGCTTCTCTGTCTGACTTACTTCACTTACTTATGACAGTCTCTAGGTCTATCCATTTTCTGAAGCCTGTTTCTGCTCTTGAGTGTTCTGTTCCCACTTTCTCCTCTCCAGAGCTCCCACTTGAGGAAAAGCCAAGCCCCTTCTAGGCCACAGTCTCTGGGCCAGTTGCACAACTAGCCCCACACTGCTGCTGCCTCTGTGAGTTTATCCCTGCCTTTCTCTCCTCCCTCAGTGCCTCCTGTCTGCTTCTTGACCTGACCAAGTGTGCTCCTGCAGCAGGGCCTCTGCATGTGGAGCCCTCCTGGCCTGGAGGCTCTTCCTCCAGTGGCTGCATGATTCATTCCCTCATCCTCAGGTGTCTTCAGGTATCACACAGCACAGATTTCCCCAACTATTGAGTTCTAATATCAAAACAGTCTGTCCGTCTCCTCCCCCCATGGCCCTCTGTCTTCTCCCCCTGCTTCATCTTCACCCAGAGCACTTCTTTTTGTGGGGTCACTGTCTTTCACTCCCTCTTAGGTGAGCAAGAGCTGCAGGAGAGCGAGAGCTGTGCTGTGTGCTGCTGCATCCCAGGACTAGGAGAGGGCCCAGCATTCGCTAGATGTTGCACAATATTTGTTAGAATAATGGCAGGAATATTCCATTTCTCTGGAGTCAATAAACAAGAATATTTTTTAGTTCTATTTACTATAGATGTGCTTATGAATATTTCCTGGGATTAAATAAGTAAAGTAAAGGTTTAAAATATTTGGTAAATCAGAATCAAGTATTTTCTTGCTTGAGGCACCTGGCTGACCTTTCTCTGAGCCACATGTGGTGGAATCCAGTTTGCTGAAAACCTGAACTGAAGTTGGGTTGCAAGGTGTGTGACCACAGTCAGAACCCTTTGGCATATAGGTTTCACATCCAGTAACTGCTCTTGGCAAAGAGGGACCAAGTACTGAGCTGCAGTGATAGTTGACCTAGTGGAGCCCCTCCTCACCATGACTCCTGTTGCCTGGGGTCCACCCCTCTGAAGGTCACTGAGTGAGGGGCTCAGGGAGCTGCAGATGTGTCTCAGAGGTTCCTGGGCAGGAAGATGAACACCACAAGGCCCAGGCTGCACATGCTGGCTCTTTGTCTGTGGCAGCAGGACTTCTGTGTGGTGAGACCCCTGCCGATGGATCCCATGCCTCCTGTCCTTCAGAAGACACTGCCCCCAATGCCCTCTGCAGCTCCGTGAGGAGAGGAGTCAGGGCCTGGAGTGCTGAGTAACAGAGGTGGCTGCAATGGATCCAGCCCAGTGCCCTTCCGAGGGTGCTACAGGTTCCTCTGAGATATCTCAGGATCATGGGGACTTTTGGTGACATCGGGGTGAAGAGCTGGGCAAGGTCAAAGGAGGAATGCAGCGCCTGTAGCCCTTTTCTAATGCATGTTGTTTTTTAAATAAAATTTTAATTTGGAATTATTGTAGATTTATAGAAAATTTGCAAATATTTCTCACAGTGAGAAACAACATTGGAGCATTCAGTTTGGTTCAGTTCAGTCACTCAGTCGTGTCCGGCTCTTTGAGACCCCATGAATCGCAGCACGCCAGGCCTCCCTGTCCATCACCAACTCCCGGAGTTTACTCAAACCCATGTCCATCGAGTCAGTGATGCCATCCAACCATCTCATCCTCTGTTGTCCCCTTCTCCTCCTGCCCCCAATCCGTCCCAGCATCAGGGTCTTTTCCAACTAACTAAACCTCACCCACTATTTGGATTTTACCAGGTTGTCCATTAATGTCTCTTTGGGTCCCAGCATCGAGTCCATAACCTACACACGCTGCATTCATTGTCATGTGTCCCACTGTCCTCTGCTCTGTGGATTACTCATTCTCTCCTGGTCTGTCATGACCTTCACAGTCTTGAGGAGGATTGATCAGGGATGCTAAGGACTGCCAAAAGCCGAGTTTGGCTGCTGTACTCAAAATGTCGAGTGTGGTTCAGATTTTGGGTTTTGAGGAAGACACCACACAGGTGAATCACCCTTCCTGTCTCCTCACTTGGGGTACACATGACAATTGTGTGTCTTACCACTGGGGATATCAGCCTTGATTAGTTGATTATGTTGTGTTTGCCAGATTTCTGCACTGTTTTCCCCTTCCCCATCTCTTCTCTTTGAAAATAGGTTACTCTGTCTAGCCCACACTTGGGAGGGGAAGGGCTGTCAGATAACCCTCCTGGAGCAGATGATTTCTGTCTGTTATTTGGGATGTTTCTGTAAGGAATAGTTGTCTCCTCTCCCACATTATTTCAGGTTAGTTTAGGGGCACTGGGTCTTTGTCTTGCTGTGTTGGCTCTACGTTTCAGCACAAAGACTTTCTGTTTTCAGAGCATGTTCTATCTAGTTTGTGTGTGAGGGTTTTAGTTGTCCAAGGGCATGTGGGTTCTTAGTTCCCTGACCAGGGCTTGAACGAGTGTCCACTGCATTGAATGGTGGGTTCTTAACCACTGGACCACCAGGAGAGTCTCTGTTTATTTGATCATTTATTTATGTCAGTATGGACTCAGAGGTATTAATTTATGCTTTGGGTTATCATCTAACACTCTGCTATTTATTTTGTTTCTCAAACTGTTTCTAGTTTGACTGTTGGGAGCTGTCTCAGACTTCCTTCAAGAGTTTTTAAGGACCATCTCATCTCATTTGAGCCAACAAACTGCTTTCCTAGCCTGAAAGGTTGAGTTTGACTTTTGAGAAAGTTTTTACACACGGAGTGCCACCTCTGGTGGACTCAGCTCTCTGGGCCTTAGAACTCCCGTCCCCAGTGTCCTTTAGGGCTGTAGACCTCAGAGTCTCTGCCCCAGGAGCAGACTCCCAAACCCCACAGATGCTCCCTGGTGTTCCTGGATAGACTGTGCAGTGCAAGCACCTCTTGAGACCAGGCTCACTGATAGAGGAGGAAGGACAGCCAGGAGAAGGGACAAGGCTGGAGCCTGCTCAGGAACTTGTTCCCTTAAGGGCCTGAGGAAAGCTGGTGGTCTGATCTGAAGTTACAGAATTACCAGTGCCTGATAAAACCCACATGGCCTCAAGTCCTGCGAGTTTCCAGGTTGGAATGATTTGGAACCCAGGGCTACTGTCCACCAGTCCTCAGCCATTAGATATTTGGGGGCTTCAGTAGGGCCCAACTCCACATTCTTATCTCCAGAACTTAAACTTGGGGGAAAAAGGAAGCATTCTTAATGACCTTTTTTTCTTCCTGAGAGTAGTGGAGATCTGTCCTTGGCCCTTTTGTGATTCCATCTGCTCAGTCTGGGAGAGTGCTGACCTCAGAGCCAGGATAGGTTGGGGGAAGGTTGCCAGGAAAACAGTTGATGGTTGGGCCTGGGACAACAGAGCACTTGGCTCCAAATGGAATCACTTAGAAATGTCATCTCCACTTGATCTTTGGCAAGGATACTTCTGCATTTTCTCCAGGAGCTCTGCTTTCAGAGTAGGAAAGGCTTCCCACAGTAAACACCCCAAGGCCCAAGGGAGCCACCTGTGCCAGGTGCCTGGCCACAGGCCTTTGGTCCTCCTGGGAGGGATGTGGGTTGGGCTTGGGGACTAGTGGTTTATAAAGTGATAGATACCCTGCCCTGAGCAGAGCACTCCAGCCGCTGCCATGATGAAGGGAGCACTGCTTGTGCTGGCCTTGCTGGTGACCAGAGAGCTGATCTTCGAGACCAGTGAGGGTAGGAAGGAGGGACCGAGTGACCCTTCTAATCCTTGCCTGATGCCGTCTCACTACATCCTTCCCAGTCATGTCCAAGCCACTTCTAGGGTCAGATTCAGAAGGCAGCTGTCTGATCAGTGCCCAGGAGTCCTGCACCGACTGCCTTAGGCTTTCATTCTTTGCAGAGAGGATGGTGTGGAGCAGGAAGGGTCATTAGCTGTGCACACCCTTGGGGATAGTTCCTTCAGGTTAGTCGTGCTTAATGGAAAAGAGAAGTAGGCTGATGTTCTTAAGGGCAGTGGTCAAGGGTAGAGGAGTCTCCAGGCCCAGCCCCTCTTGCTGCTCCCTATGCTGGGAGTGCCTCATAGTGAAGGTTTTCTGTCTGGGATGTAAGTGGTCCAGGGAGAGGGCAGGTCTCTGGGGAGGTGAGTCTGGAAGTTTTGGATGTGTGAGTTCCTATCAAGTGGTGAGAAAACAGGAACCTTCTGACATGGTGATCCTGTTGATGAGGTGTTTTCTGTTGTGTCTTCAGCGGAAGCATGCCTTCTGTTTTATGGAGTGTTTGGCACAGTGAGCTTTGGAAGTGAAATATTGTTGAATACAACGCTTGATCTTGTCTATGCTACTGATGAGGAAAAAGCAGCTCTAGGAAAAATCCAGGATTGCTACAATGAAGCGGGATTAACTGACAAGCTTTTGGATCTGCAACTCATGGTAATTTACCCCTCCTTAATCCCCACCCTGATAATTCACATATGACATAGTGTAATGTGCCACATGGTAATAGATCATGCTATCATGGGATATTCGACAGAGAAGAGCTATGAACAAAGAAGCACAGTAAAACCTTTGCTCCAGCGTGTATCACCTATAATATGCAAGCACAATCCACTTGCACATCCAGTGTCCCATTACCAAACCTGTTCATATCGTGCCAATTAACTCACACCGAGTAGGAGACTGATATCAATGCAATACGTCAAGTGTGTTGACTCGTTAAATTTTTTTTTTTTTTTCTAGCGTGAGAGATGCTAGCATTGGAGGACTATAATTTTAATCTTTGGCAGGAAACCAACCATTTAACATAAACACGTGTAGGAGTCATGTCAGCTCTATTTAAGGAATATTGAAAAGGAGCCCCTGCCTTAAGAGTCTCTTTCCAGGATGAGATTCTCTGGGTTTGTAAGGTTTATGACTTATTGCCAATTCACTTCATCTTGTACCCACTCTATTGGCCATTGCTCTGGCTCAGATTCCCATTTCCACTGACATGATCTCAGTGTTTACAAGCCTGATTTTCCACTGTGGTGTTTTGGTGACTGAGGCTCCTAAGGAGGCTTCTAGGTACCTGTGGCTGCTCACTTGGGCTAGCAGTATATCTCCTAATGGTCTATCTCTACTTTCTTGTTCTTGTCATACAGTACTGGAGATTGTGAGTAGTCTGTCTCGGCATATTTTTCTCAAATTTTTATTGTTCAAAATGGGAGATTTTCAAGAACCAAAGTTTCATGCACTATAGGAGGTCACAGGGGACATGGGGTTGCTTACAACACCTGCATATACATTCCGTCCACCCAGCACACCTGACAGAAGAGTCTCAGGTGCAAAATATGTGACCCAAACCCAGACACCAGCACTTTGCTCCTCCCTCAGGAGCAACCCTGGCTGTGCCCTGCTAACCCTTGTCATCTCCTCCCCTCCCTGGTGTGGCTGGTGGCTCTCTCTCCCTCCTGACGCCTGTGCCTGGGCTATTAGGGACCCATCCTCCCCCTGGTGCCTGATGGCAGCCCTCCCTCCAGTGGTGGGTTTGTGGGCAGAGGTTCTTGCTGGGGATGAGGCTGAATCCCTGAGGGTGAGGGGTGACATGATCCTGGGGAGACAGAATAGCCTGGCTGTGGGCTCAGATCCTGACCCTCCTTCTCCTCCTCCCTTCCAGGCTTCCATCAGCTTCAGTACGGATTGCATCAAGCATTCAGTCTCCTCGGTGGTGAATTCCATTTTTTGAGCTATATTCAGTGTGCTCTCTTTGTTGACATAGTCTTTGCCAGCGATGCCCCATCTACACTTGATCTTCCTGCCCTTTTTCCCTCTCAACTAAAGTTGGAATCTAGACACCTGTCCCCCCTGATGTGGTCTTTGTCAGATTGACTCTAATAAAATAACTGCAGCTTTGCTCAGTGTGACCAGTGTCTGTGTGCTGAGGGGAGGACATGAGGCAGGAGGTCTTGGATGATGGTGGGGAGAAGTGGCTCATGTTGTCATTGAGAGCATGGGGACTGGGGTCAAATAGCACAAGAGTAAACCTAGGCCCTGTCACTGGCAAGCTGTAGGAGCATGGGCAAGTTTGTTGTAAATTTCTCAAGTCATTCTATCATCTGCTAAACAGGGATTGTGTGTGAAGATTAGGCAAAATAACAGATATATAACCCCCGACTTCATTATCTTGAAAGGATAAAATTGTTGTTTGTGGCCACAGATAGCTTATCTCCCACTCTGTCCTTTAGCACAATGGCAGAGCCTCCAGTCCTTTAAATGTCCCTCTGGTTATTGACAGGCGACTCAGGAGATGACCTGAGCAGGCTCATAAGAGGTCCCCTCTTTGTCCCAGTGACATTTGCCATTTTCTGCTTCTTGGGTGACTTGAGGAGCTGGACCTTTTCTCAGGGACACTAAGTACCTCTGCTGTCTTTGGGTTCTTCCACAGGGACCAGTACTCCTCTTAAATCTTGGATCAGGAGGAAGGGAGTGGATGGAAGAAGCTACCCCAGTGGGAATGTTGTCTCTATGGAAACACCTCATGCTGTGAAGTGTAAATTGCAGGATTGCCACATACGCACGTGTCCAGAACCCTCCAGCCTACTTCTGAAATAATGAAATGTGTATTTTGCATTACCATAGAAGACTTGGAAGGATAGGACTAGGTTTTATCCCTGTTTCTCAGGGTCTAGAGTATTGTCAGACTACTGTTAGCATGGCCCACAAAAAGAGTGGCATAACTGGTAAAATGTCTCAATCTTCTGGCTAGGCAGGCATAAGGTCACATCAGTTCAGTTCAGTTCAGTTCAGTCACTCAGTCGTGTCCTACTCTTTGAGACCCCATGAACTGCAGCACGCCAGGCCTTCCTGTCCATCACCAACTCCCGGAGTCCACCCAAACCCATGTCCATTGATTGAGTCGGTGATACCATCCAACCATCTCATCCTCTGTCGTCCCCTTCTCCTCCTGCCCTCAATCTTTCCCAACATCAGGGTCTTTTCAAATGAGTCAGTTCTTCACATCAGGTAGCCAAAGTATTGGCGTTTCAGCTTCAACATCAGTCCTTCCAATGAATACCCAGGACTGATCTCCTTTAGGATGTACTGGTTGGATCTCCTTGCAGTCCAAAGGACTCTCAAGAGTCTTCTCCAACACCGCAGTTCAAAAGCATCAATTCTTCGGCACTCAGCTTTCTTTATAGCCCAACTCTCACATCCATACCTGACCACTGGAAAAACCATAGCCTTGACTAGACGGACCTTTGTTGACAAAGTAATGTCTCTGCGTTTTTATATGCTGTCTAGGTTGGTCATAACTTTCCTTCCAAAGAGTTCATTTCAGTTCAGTTCAGTTCAGTCACTCAGTCGTGTCTGACTCTTTGCAACCCCGTGAATCGCAGCATGCCAGGCCTCCCTGTCCATCACCAACTCCTGGAATTTACTCAAACTCATGTCCATCGAGTTGGTGATGCCATCCAGCCATCTCATCCTCTGTTGTCCCCTTCTCCTCCTACCCGCAATCCCTCCCAGCATCAGGGTCTTTTCCAATGAGTCAACTCTTCACATGAGGTGGCCAAAGTATTGGAGTTTCAGCTTCAGCATCAGTCCTTCCAAAGAACACCCAGGACTGCTATACTTTAGGATGGACTGGTTGGATCTCCTGCAGTCCAAGGGACTCTCAAGAGTCTTCTCCAGCACCACAGTTCAAAAGCATCAATTCCACAGTCATCAAGACAGTATGGTACTGGCACAAAGACAGAAATGTAAACCAATGGAATAGAATAGAAAGCCCAGAGATAAATCCACAAACCTATGGACACCTTATCTTTGACAAAGGAGGCAAGGATATACAATGGAAAAAAGACAACCTCTTCAACAAGTGGTGCTGGGAAAACTGGTCAACCACTTGTAAAAGAATGAAACTAGCACACTTTCTAACACCATACACAAAAATAAACTCAAAATGGATTAAAGATCTAAAGGTAAGACCAAAAACTATAAAACTCCTAGAGGAGAACATAGGCAAAACACTCTCCGACATGAATCACAGCAGGATCCTCTATGACCCACCTCCCAGAATATTGGAAATAAAAGCAAAAATAAACAAATGGGACCTAATGAAACTTAAAAGCTTTTGCACAACAAAGGAAACTATAAGTAAGGTGAAAAGACAGCCCTCAGATTGGGAGAAAATAATAGCAAATGAAGCAACAGACAAAAGATTAATCTCAAAAATATGCAAGCAACTCCTGCAGCTCAATTCCAGAAAAATAAATGACCCAATCAAAAAATGGGCCAAAGAACTAAACAGACATTTCTCCAAAGAAGACATACAGATGACTAACAAACACATGAAAAGATGCTCAACATCACTCATTATCAGAGAAATGCAAATCAAAACCACAATGAGGTACCATTACACGCCAGTCAGAATGGCTGCTATCCAAAAGTCTACAAGCAATAAATGCTGGAGAGGGTGTGGAGAAAAGGGAACCCTCTTACACTGTTGGTGGGAATGCAAACTAGTACAGCCGCTATGGAAAACAGTGTGGAGATTTCTTAAAAAACTGGAAATAGAACTGCCATATGACCCAGCAATACCACTCCTGGGCATACACACTGAGGAAACCAAATCTGAAGGAGACATGTGCACCCCAATGTTCATCGCAGCACTGTTTATAATAGCCAGGACATGGAAGCAACCTAGATGCCCATCAGCAGACGAATGGATAAGGAAGTTGTGGTACATATATACCATGGAATATTACTCAGCCGTTAAAAAGAATTCATTTGAATCAGTTCTAATGAGATGGATGAAACTGGAGCCCATTGTACAGAGTGAAGTAAGCCAGAAAGATAAAGAACATTACAGCATACTAACACATATATATGGAATTTAGAAAGATGGCAACGATAACCCTATATGCAAAACAAAAAAAGAGACACAGAAGTACAGAACAGACTTTTGAACTCTGTGGGAGAAGGTGAGGGTGGGATGTTTCGAAAGAACAGCATGTATATTATCTATGGTGAAACAGATCACCAGCCCAGGTGGGATGCATGAGACAAGTGCTCGGGCCTGGTGCACTGGGAAGACCCAGAGGAATCGGGTGGAGAGGGAGGTGGGAGGGGGGATCGGGATGGGGAATACGTGTAAATCTATGGCTGATTCATATCAATGTATGACAAAACCCACTGAAATGTTGTGAAGTAATTAGCCTCCAACTAATAAAAAAATAAAAATTAAAAAAAAAATAAAAAAAATAAAGTAAATCAGTCCTGAATATTCATTGGAAGGACTGATGCTGAAGCTGAAACTCCAATTCTTTGGTCACCTGATGCGAAGAACCAACTCATTTGAAAAGACCCTGGTGCTGGGAAAAATTGAAGGCAGGAGGAGAAGGGGATGACAGAGGATGAGATGGTTGGATGGCATCACTGAGTCAATGAACATGAGTTTGAGTAAACTCTGGGAGTTGGTGATGGCCAGGGAAGCCTGGCATGCTGCAGCCCATGGGGTTGCAAAGAGTTGGATGCGACTGAACAACTGAACTGAACTGCAGTTACTAAAAAGGAATATAGTGTATGTTGACATGGTCATCTGTTTTTAAAGTAAAATTTGACAAGTAGATATTTTAAGCACAGTTAAAATATGTATTCTTTCTATTCTGATTTGCCCTCGTTTACATTATTGGAATGTTTGAGTTACTTTCTTTTGTCCTGTGGGGTTTTACTGTGTGTATTTGTTTTTCTTTTTCTTTTTGGTAATGGGAGTATTTAGTCTCTTCAAAACTATTTATTTCAAAAGAGTGCATGTACAATATTTGCACTCAATTTTAGTATGCACATTGATGTGTTTTGAAATTTTGACACTGAAAAACACATATAATCAACATATGAAATATTTCTATTATTTTACCCAAATAAATGAAATCATGCAAGATATTCTCTTTTATACCTAACTTTTTTTTGTTGATTCATGTTGTTGTGGGAAGCAGTAGTTCAGTTCTTTTGCTAAATAGTATTTTATCATATGGATATACGAAAATTTGTTACATGTTGGTAGAAATTTCTGTATTTTTTTTTTCAGAATTATATTCTTATTTTTATTGTAACGGAAAACACATGAAATCTATATTTTTTCTTTTTGATTCTTTATTTAGATTTCTAGTAAATATATACATGTTAATATGAATCTTAAATGCACAGCCATGGAAGTTCCTCTGAGGTCACTGTTGTTTTCAGGAAAACAGACCTGAGGAAATTGTTGGCTCTCCAGAACACCTCTAATCAATGACTTCTTTATTGAAATATTTACTGACCACACGACATGTGCTAGTTCATTTGTCCCTTGGCTTGCTCAACTCTGTTTTTTTAACTAAACAACCAAGAGAGCCTCATCAACCAGGCAGAATTGCATTTCTTTCAGTGGCAAAAGAAATGGACCAGTAACACAGTCACAGCTATCACTCCAGCATCCTGGGCTCATGTATTGTCATTAGCTAAGTGAAATTAAAACTAGGAAACCACACTTTTAGAAAACTCAGACACACTAGTTTACTGAGTAGCAGAATTACAAACACCATCCCCAAAGGGGCAGAGAAAATGAAACTTAATTTTCCTCTAAGAGAGACAGTCCCAGTTTACACCTGTTGTGTCACAGTCCCAGCTGCCCAAACATTTCCCCCAGGGAATCTATATTCTTAATAACTCTAAGTATTGTTAGCTAGAAGTAGTTAACAACTGTACAGTAGTTCTCTAGCAGTTTTATATTTTGCACATTGCATAACTGAATTTCAACAGAAAATTTCATTTCCCAACTACTCTTTGTCCTTGGTAACCACCATTCTGCTCTTTGTTTCTGTGGGTTTCAAACCTTATTTTTTTTTTTAGTAATGTATTTTCTTGAAAATTTTGTTTTTTTGCCATGCCATACAGCTTGTGAGAACTTAGTTCCTTGACCAGGGATTGAGCCTGGGCATTTGGCAATTAGAGATTGAGTACTGACCTCTGAACTGCCAGGGAATTTTCTGGTATATCTACTCAAGATACTATCTCATGTAAGTGGGATTGTGCAGAATTTGTCTTTCTGTGACTGGCTTATTTGTCTTGCAATAATGTCCTTGGGGCTTCCCTGGTGGCTCAGATGGTAAAGAAACTGCCTACAATTCAGGAGACCTGGGTTCAGTGCCCTGGAGAAAGGAATGGAAACCCACTGAAGTGTTCTTGCCTGGAGAATCCCATGGACAGAGGAGCCTGGCAGCCTATGTTGATGGGGTCACAAAAAGTTGGACATGACTGAATGAATAACACTTTCACTTTCAGTGTCTTTAAGGTTCATCCATGTTGTTATATATAGTAAGATTTCCTTCTTTTTAAAGACTGAATAACACTGCACTGTATATATGTGTGTATATGTGTCTATATCATGTTTTCTTTTTATATCTGTTGATGGATATTTTGCTTACCCCCATGTCTTGGTTATTGTGAATAATGCTACAATGAACTGCATAGTGCTATATCTTTTGGGATCTTGATTTTAATTCTTTTTGTTCATTTTTCAGTTGATTAGTCATGTCCAACCAGGTGCCATGATCTTAGTTTTTAGAATGTTGAGTTTTAAGCCAGCCTTTTCACTTTCATCTTTTGTCCTCATCAAGAGGCTGTTTAGTTGCTCTTCACTTTATGCCACTAGAGTGGTATCATCTGCATATCTGAGGTTGTTGATATTTCTCTTGGCAATATTGATTCCAGCTTGTGATTCATACAACCCAGAATTTTGCATGATGTACTCCACATATAAGTTAAATAAGCAGAGTGACAATGTACAGCCTTGATGTACCCCTCTCCCAATTTTGAACTAGTCCATTGTTTCATGTCTGATTCTAACTGTTGCTTCTTGATCTGCATACAGGTTTCTCAGGAGGCAGGTAAGGTGATCTTGGTTTCCCATCTCTTTAAGGATTTCCCACACTTTATTGTGATCCACACAGTCAAAGGCTTTAGTCAATGCAGCAGAAGTTGATGTTTTTCTGGAATTTCCTTGCTTTTTCTATGATCCACCAGATAGTGGCAATTTGATCTCTGGTTCATCTGCCTCTAAATCCAGAACATCTTGAAGTTCTCAGTTCATGTACTGCTGAAGACTTACATGAAGGATTTGGAACATTACCTTGCTAGCATGTGAAATGAGCCCAATTGTATGGTAGTTTGAATATTCTTTGGCATTTCCCTTCTCTGGGATTGGAATCAAAACTGACCTTTTCCAGTCCTGTAGCCACTGCTGAGTTTTCCAAATTTGCTGACTTATTGAATGCAGCACTTTAACACAATCATCTTTTAGGATCTGAAATAGCTCACATGGAATTCCATCACCTCCACTAGCTTTGTTTGTAGGTAATACATCCTAAGGCCTTCTTGACTTCAAACTCCAGGATGTCTGACTCTAGGTGAGTGACCACAGCATCATGGTTGTCTGGGTCATTAAGACCTTTTATGTATAACTCTTCTGTGTATTCTTGCCACCTCTTCTTAATATCTTCTGCTTCTGTAAGGTCCTTGTCATTTTTGTCCTTTATTGTGCCCATCTTTCACTAAATGTTCCCTTGGTATCTCCAATATTCATGAAGAGATCTATACTCTTTCCAGTTCTATTATTTTCCTCTTAATTCTTTTAAATAGATAAATACTCAGAAGTGAGGTTGGTGGATCATATGAAAATTTTATTTTTCAATTTTTGTGGACCCTCAATACTGTGATCCATACTGACTGTGCCAGAATACATTCTCAATTTCTCAAAGTCCATGCCAGTACTTGTCTTTTTTTTTAAATGGCCTTCACATTAAGTAAGAGGTAATATCTCACTGTGGTTTTTCTTTGTATTTTCCTGATAATTATTGATATTGAGCACCTTTTGTATACCTGTTGTGGGTTTCCTTGGTGGCTCAGACTCTAAAGAATCTGCCTACAATGCAGGAGGCCTGGGCTCAATCCCTGGGTTGGAAAGATCCCCTGGAGAAGAGAATAGCAACCCACACCAGTATTCTTGCTTAGAGAATTTCATGGACAGAGGAACCTGGCAAGCTACAGTTCATGGGGTCCCCAAAGTTGGATGACTGAGCAACTTTCACTTTCCCTCTTTGCCATTATTGTATTTTCTCTGGAGATTATCTGTTCAGAGTCAATGCCCAGTTTTAATTGGGATATTTGTGTTTTTATATGGAGAAGTAGGAATTCCTTCTGCATTTTGAATATTAACTTCTTTTCAAATATGTGGCTTGAAAATATTTTCCCTTTATGTATGTGGACTTTTCATAGTGTTGATGATTTCCTTTGCTACATAGAAGCTTTTTCTTTACATCATTTTCACTTGTCTACTTTTGCTTTTGTTGCCTTGCTTTGGGTGCAATATTCAAGAAATTATTGCCCAAACACTTGTCATACAGTTTCCCCCCCATGTTTCCTTCTAGTAATAAAGTTTCAGGCATATGTTTCAGTCTGTAATCTATTTTGAATTGTTTTGTGTGTGTAGTGTAAGATAAAAATCAAATTTTATTCTTTTTCACTTATATATCCAGTGGTTCTCAGCACCATGTATTGAAGATACCATCTTCCCCCATTGTGTATTCCTGGCACCCTTGTCTAAGATCAGTTGACTCTGTGTGTGTGTGTGTTTCCTTGGCTGTTTATTCTGATTCACTGGTCTATATGTCCAAATATTGGTATTGTACTGTTTTAATTACTGAAACCTTGTAATATGTTTTGAGATGAAGAGGTGTGGTGCCTCCAGCTTTGTTTTTATCCCCCCTCAAGATCATTTTGCCTATCCAGAGTCCTTGATGGTTGCATATGATTTTTAGTATCGTTTTTCTAGAACACCAAAAAATGCCTTGGAATTTAGATAGGGACTGCATTGGCTGTTTATATAATTTTCCATGGTATGAATGTCTTAACAATATTAATCTTCCAATCCATGAATGTTGGGTATTGTTCTACCTATCGTGTCTTCTTTAATGTTTTTCATTAATATTTTGTAGTTTTCCATGTATGTCTTTCCCTTCTGTGATTCAGTCTATTCTTAAGTATTTTATCTTTTCTTAATTTCCCTTTGAAGTTTTCATTGCTAGTGTATGGAAACATAACTGTTGTGGTCCTCTGGGTTCAGCAATAAGGGACCAGGGCAGGCACTGGTGATTGCTAGTGCCAGGAGTGTGCACATGCTCAGCTATGGGGCTGTAAGTGAATGCACAGGGGCAGTGATGTAAGCATTGTGGTGAGGGCCGCCCCCGTGGAGGATCTGGGTCTGATCTCAGGTGCAAGTTCAGTTGCTGAGGTCAGAGCTGGTGTCATGTACACGCCTGACTTCAGGACTGGGACTAACTTTGCAGCATCCATGATGGCTGTGCTGAATTTCAATGAGGCATTAACTGTCATGGCTCCTGTTAGGGAGGGTGGAGGGACTCAGCACCGGAGTCTGAGACATAAAAACCTGTGGGACCTTCTGTGCTGAGAGCTGTGGGCACATGCAGTAGTTGTGCTGGCTGTTGGTTTGCTCCACAGCTTTTCTCATTTTACTTTGCACTACTTTGTTGCTGCAGCTTCTTAAGTGGACCCCTGAGCTTTTGTCAGAGCTGTTTCATTCACATCTGTTTGTCCAATTGTTGTTTTCATTATGAGGGTAGAGAGTGGGATCTCCTACTAAACCATCTTGCTGACATTACTCTGTATATACATTTTAGAATCAGTTTGTCACTTTCCACAAACTTCCCACTGGCATATAAATCAGGATTTCATTGAAATTGAAGATCAGTAGAATTGAAATCTTAACAATATTAAGTCTTTCAATATAGAATCATGGTGTATGTCTCCATTTATTTATGAATTTTATTTCTCTCAGAAATTAATATTTTGTGGTTTTCATCATACATGTCTTGCATGTATTTTATTAATTCTGTACCACAACATGTTTTTGGTGCTGTTCTGGATGATGAATGAAAGTGTTAGTCACTCAGTTGTGTCCAACTCTTTGTGACCCTATGGGTTGTACTTCACCAGAATCCTGTCTCCATAGACTTCTCTAGGCAAGAATAGTGGAATGGGTAACCATTCCCTTCTCCAGGGGATCTTCCCGACCCAGGCATTGAACCTGGCAGTCGCCTACATTGCAGGCAGATTATTTACCATCTGAGCCACCAGGAAAACTCCATTATGCATGATATTGTACTTCAATTTGCAATTGTTTGTTTCCTGTATGTAAAATAATCTTGATTTTTATATATTGACTTTTATTTTGGAAATATATTCAACTCCCTTACATGCATAATCGTGTTTTTATAGATTCATAGGATTTTCTCTATATATTATATTTTACTCTGTATATTTAATGTTTTCTCTGAAAGAAGAGAATTTGATTTCTTCTCTTCCAACTATACTTTGTGTTTATTTTTTCTTGCCTTATTGTAGTTTTGAGAGCTTCCAGTCCAATGTTTAATAGAAATAGAAAGCATAGGCCTCTTTGCCTTATCTTTAATCATGGGGGGAAAAACTCAGTCTCTTCTTTAAATGCAATGTTATTTGAAGTCTGCCTTGTTATTTTTGGTGCCTTTTAGTAGCTTGAGGAAATTTTCTTATATTACTACTGTACTGAAAGGCTTAATGGATTTTGAATATTTTCAGTTTCTTTACTGCATATTTTGATATTTGATAAATGCTATTAACTGTCTGTTTCAGTTGTGCTAAGTACCAATCATATTGAAATATGAACTTCTCTTCCCTTGGCAATGCTTAAATTCCTCAGCAAAAATTTTACAAAAATGTTGGCAGACTCAGAGTGAGGTAGATGAAATGTGGTGGAAAACAGAGTAACATTCTGCTGAAATTGCTTACAGAACAGGCACTGTCCCTGTGAAACGTGATATGTACATGGCCCCACCCTTTCTAACTTGAGTCAAACTACTTCCCTCCCTCTTGAGATTCTCTTATTGTTCTGTGAGGAATAGTGACCTCATTACTAATTCAGATCTTACCGGGCCTATCTGCTTTCTGCCTTTCTTTCCAAAATTTAGCTGCCTTATCTATAGCTCATTCAGCAAACTGTGAATTAGGTAGTAGTTTATCAGTGTAAGGAAATATTTACCAATTGGGAATTGAATGCAAAACAAACAAACAAACAAACAAACAAACCCACCAACATACTAGAGTGAGTTTCCTGAGGTAAACATGAGCCTTAAAGAATCTGCAGATTTATAGCAGTTTATTTTGGGAAGCAGTACAACACCTTCAAGTGTGGACTTTACCAAGGACTCATGTACACGAAGAAATAAAACAACAGTGCTGAAGTAAACACTTTACTGACAGCTGAGAATATCAATTCAAAATGAGGCATGAAAGAGAAACAAAATGAAGGTATATTTTACAAACAAATAAAATGATATTCCATGCTTACAGATTGGAAGAATTAATACTATTAAAGTGGCCATAATACCCAAAGCCATTCACAAAATTCTATGCATTACCCATCAATATGCCAAAGACATTCTTCACAGAAGTAGAAAAACAATCCTAACACCCTGAATAGCCAAAGCAATCCAGAGAAAAAAGAACAAGGTGGAGGTATTATCCTTCCAGATTTCAAACTGTACTACAAAACCATAGTAGTCAACACAGTATGGTACTGGCACAAAAACAGACACATTGGAAAAGATTAAAAAAAAAAAAGTTTAAAAAAAAGAGTTGGTCCAAGTATGTTAAGAGCCAATCCTAGGTAAATGTGAATTTATGTTAATTCCCCACTTTCCCACTTATTTTAAGTTTATAAGAAGTAGCTTAATGAGATGAATATACATAGCAGAAATACTTTTGGGTCTAAATATCAAAGTTTATTGAAATAAAATATAATCTATAATAAAAAAAGTTCTTAGGTAGGTTGGATTATTATTTCAAAAGCCTCCAAAGATTTCTAGCAGTTTTAAGACTGTTCTTTCTTGGTGACTCAGATGCAAAAGAAATGGCTATTCTTGAATAATAGCTGTTTGAACTTCTTATTCTTTTATGAAAAATAAGATTATGCATAAAATTTTTTTGCCTATTGAAATTATTCTGCTTGTTACACTCACTGTTGTAGTGTGCAGTCCTAACTGGCTGAAGAATTTTATTCAGGCTTCCACATAACATTGAGCAGAGTCCCCTGTGCTTATGCAGCTGGACATTTTGGGTTATCCATTCTAAGTATAGTAGGGTGCACCTGTCCATTCCAAACTTCTAATATCCTTTCCCCCTATCCTTACCCCCAACAACAATAGTTTGTTCTCTAAATCTGTGGGTCTCTCTGTTTTGTAAATAAGGTCATTTGTATCATGTCTTTTCAGATTCCTCATATAAGACATGTTATGTTTCTGTTACTCTAAGTTATATCACTCAATATGACAGTCTCTAGGTCCATCCATTTTCTGCAGCCTCTTTCTACTCTCGAGTGTCTCTGTACTGTTTCCACCATTTCCTTTCCTTTTCCACTTGAGGAAAAGCCAAGCCCCTTCTAGGCCACAATCTCTGGGCCAGTTGCGCAACCAGCCCCACACTGCTGCTGCCTCTGTGGACTTATCCCTGCCTTTCTCTCCTCCCTCAGTGCCTCCTGTCTGCTTCTGGACCTGACCAAGTGTGCTCCTGCAGCAGGGCCTCTGCACGTGGAGCCCTCCCAACCTGGAGGGCTGCATGTCATCCCCTCATCCTCAGGTGTCTTCAAGTATCACAGGGCAGATTTCCCCAGACTCTTGAGCCCGCCTATCAAAGCATTCTGCCTCCATCCTCCCCCCTTGGCCCTCTGTCTTCTCCCCCTGCTTCATCTTCGCCCAGAGTGCCTCTTCCCATGGGGTCACTGTCTTTCACTCCCTCTTAGGTGATGAAGAGCTGCAGGAGAGCGAGAGCTGTGCTGTGTGCTGCTGCATCCCCAGGACTAGGAGAGGGCCCAGCACTCGGTAGATGTTACACAATGTTTGTTAGAATAATGGCAGGAATATTCCATTTCTCTGGAGTCAATAAACAAGAATATTTTTACTTCTATTTACTATAGATGTGCTTATGAATATTGCCTGGGATTAAATAGATAAGGTAAAGGTTTAAAATATTTGATCAGAATCAAGTAGCTTTTGGCTGGAGGCACCTGGCTGTTCTTTCTCTGAGTGAACTTAAGGTTTACTCTGATGGCCTGATCTGAAGTTGAGACACAAGGTGTGACCACAGTCAGAACCCTGTGCCAAATAAGATTCACATCCGGTAACTGCTCTTGGCAAAGAGGCACCGAGTACTGAGCTGCAGTGTCAGCTGACCTCCGTGGAGCCCTTCCTCACCATGGCTCCTGCTGCCTGGGTGCCACTGCCCTGAAGGTCACCCCACGAGGGCTCATGTGGCTGCAGATGTATCTCAGAGGTTCCTGGGCAGGAAGGTGAACACCACAAGGCCGAGGCTGCACATGCTGGCTCTTTGTCTTTGGCAGTAGGACTTCTGTGTGGTGGGACCCCTGCCCATGGATCCTATGCCTCCTGTCCTTTAGAAGACACTGCCTCCAATGCCTTCTGCAGCCCTGTGAGGAGACAAGTCAGGGCTTGGGGTGCTGAGTTACAGGTAGCTGGCAGGTATCCAGCCCAGTGCCCTTCCAAGGGTGCCACAGAGACGTCCCCAGATTGTGGGGACATTTGGTGAATTCAGGGCGAAGACATGGTCGGAGTCAATGGAATACAGTACATGTAGCCCTTTCATAATGCAAGTTGTTTTTTAAATGTATTTTTAATTGGAGGATAGTTACTTTACAATATTATGTTGGTTTTTGCCATACAAGATGGTTCAGCTGTAAGCATACATATGTTTCTTGCCTCTTGAACCTGCCCCCATGTCCCACCCAATTACACTCCTGTAAGTTGTCATAGAGTACCACGTTGAATTCCTTGTGCCAAGTTGTTTTTCAATAAAATTTTACTTTGGAATAATTTTAGATTAATGGAAGAGTTGAAAATATTTGTCAAAACTGATAAGCAACTTTGGAGTATTACTTCTAACTTAACCTCACATATTATGTTTAGTTAACCACGTTGTCCATTAAGGTGCTTTTGGATTTCAGAATTCAACCTACAACCTACACACCGCATTAATTGTCATGTGTCTCCAGTGTCCTCTGCTCTGTGGAGTCCCTCATTCTCTCCTTGTAATAGCTTATGCATATGGTGTTTGGTGCTGAGTTCGTGGTCTCCGAAGGAGAAGATATGACTCCAGGACCAAAGACACAGTTTCAGTAACTCAAAGTTTTGTGCACCAAAGATTTTTGTTTAAAATGACAGGACAGAGAAAGCTTCTGACATGGACATCAGAAGGGGGTAGAAAGAGTACCCCCCTTCACTAGTTTAAGCATGGCATTGCATACTTCTCAACTGGCTGCTGAGAACAGATAAATAGAATACCTCATGGTTGAAAGAGTTCCACCAGACCCTTTCTGAAGGCATACATCCTGAGATAACTTCAGCACAAGATTGGCCAGAGAGCAGGGGTCCTGTCAGGGAGAATGGTTCTGTACAACTTCTCCGGGTGAAATATACTGTTGCTGTGTAATCAGGGGTACAAGTCTTGAGTGACAGGTTCCCAGACAAGCTTTGTTACAGTTATAATCATTAACATAGAGGGTAAGAAGAATATTTCCATGATCATAGGCTCTGAACCTAAAGAAAGGCCACTTCTTGGGCAAGATACATTGTTGCCCAAGGCTTAAGGAAAGCATGAGGGAGAATGTTCACCTCCTCCTTAAAGGGCCCTGCACTGCCTAAGCTTTAACTTTCTTAGGGATCTGTCATGGCCTTGGCCATCCAAGGAGAACTGGCTAGGGATGGTAGAAGGTCCTCAAAGCTGAATTTGTCTGCTGTTGTATAGCAGACAAATGTAGAGTGGGGGAGGAAACATCAGCTCACTCCAGCACTCTTGCCTGGAGAATCCCATGGACAGAGGAGCCTCACGGGCTACAGTCCATGTGGTCACAAAGAGTGGAACATGACTGAAGCAACTGAGCTTAGCAGAGAGTGGGGTTTAGACTTTGGGTTTTGAGGAAGACACCACAGAGGTGAAGCACCCTTCCTGTCTCCTTACATCAGGGTACTCGGGACAGCTGTGTGTCTTACCACTGGGTGTGTCAGCTTTGACTATTGATTAACATTGTGTTTGTCTGAGTTGCACTGTTTTCCCCTTCTCCTCCCCTCTTCTTTTCTTTGGAGATGAGTTACTAAGTCATGCTCAGGGAGGAGTGAAGGGCAGTATGTTCTCCATCCTGGAGGGGATAATTTGGCTGTTTTTAAGGATGTTTCAGTAAGAAATAGTTGTCTCTTCACTACATTATTTGAGTTTAATTTTGTTTAAATTGGCTAGGTCTTTGTTGCGGTGTGTGGGCCTTCTCTTTGCAGAGCACATTCTCTCTAGTTGCAGCAGGAAGGTTTTTAGTTGCCCCAGGGCAGGTGGGAGCTTAGTTCCTTGACCAGGGAGTAAACCAGTTACTGCTGCATTGGAGGACATATTCTTAACCACTGGACCACCAAGGAAGTCCCCATTTACTTACTTAATCATTTGTTTGTATCAGTATGGACTCAAACATATTACTTTATACTTTCGGTTATCGTCCAATACTCTGTAATATATTTTGCCTGTCAGACCATTTCCAGTTTGGCCATTGGGAGTGTCTCAGACATCCTTTTATTTTATTTTATTTTGGTTCTTAGTAGGACCTTTTTAAAAAAAAACTTATTTATTCTAATTGGAGGCTAATTACTTTACAATATTGTAGTGGTTTTTGCAATATATTGACATGAATCAGCCACGGATGTACATGTGTTCTCCATCCTGAACCCCCCTCCCACCTCCTTCCCCATCAGACTTCCTTTTAGAGTTTCAAGGCCCATTTCATCTTGTTTGTGCTAACTAACTGCTCTCCTAGCATGGAAGTTTGATTTTGACACTGAGAGAGTTTTCACATGTGGAATGCCACCTCTGATGGCTTAGCCCTCTGTCCTTAGTGTCCTGTAGGGCTGTGGACCTCAGAGTCTCTGATGGAGACAAACCACACAACCTCACAGCTGCTCACTGATGTTTCTGAATAGACTGTGCAGTGCTAGTACCTCTTGAGACCAGGTTCACTGATGGAAGAGGATGAGACAACCAGAAGGGGCAAGTCTGGACCACTGGGGGTCCAGAATGTTTCCAGGAACTTGTTTCCTTAAGGGTTTGGAAAAAGTTGGTGGCATGATCCGAAATTATCAGAATTATTAGTGCCAGAGAAAATCCACTTGGTGCAGGTCCTGTGAGTTCCTTCTTGGGAATGATTTGGAGGCCATGGATGCTGTCCAGCAGTGCTCAGGCCCTGCCTAGGGGCTGCAGATGTTAAGATATTTGAAGATGCAGGAAGGCCCAGCTCCCCATTCTTATCTCCAGGACTTGAACTTGGAGATAAAAGGAGGATTCTAGATGACCTTTTTTCTACCTGAGAGTGGTGTAGACCTGTCCTTGGTCTTCCTGTGATTCCATATGCTCAGTGTGGGAGAGTGTTGCCTCAGAACCAGGATAGATTGGGGGAAGGATGACCAGGAAAACAGGTGATGGTTGGGGCTGGGACAACAGAGCATTTGGCTCCAAATGGAGTCAGTTAGAAATGTCAGCTCCACTTGATCATTGGCAAAGATGCTACCACAAATTCCCCCTGAGCACTGTTCTCAGAGCAGAATGGGCTTCCAAGTAAACACCCCGGGATCCAAGAGAATCACCTTTGCCAGGTTCTTGGCCACAGGCCTTTCGTCCTCCTGGGAGGTATGTGGGTTGGGCTTGGGGAGCTAGTGATTTGTAATGCTGCAGAAACCCTGCCTTGAGCAGAGCACTCTAGCTACCACCATGATGAAGGGAGCACTGCTTGTGCTGACCCTGCTGGTGACCAGACAGCTGACCTTCTAGACACATGAGGGTAGAAAGGAGGGTCCTGATGGTCCTCTTGATCCTTGCCCCATGCCATCTCACTCCATCCTCCACAGTCCTGTCCAAGCAGCTTCTAAGGGCAGATCCGAGGGCGGGTGGCAGATCAGTGTCCAGGAGTCCTGCACAAACTCCCTGGGGCTTTCAGTCTTTAATGGAGAGGGTGGTGTGGAGCTGGAAGGATCATTAGCTGTACAAACCCTGGAGGTTAGTTTGTTGGAGATAGTGGTGCTCGTTGGGAGGGAGGAAGCAGGCTGGTATGCCTGGGGCAGTGGTCAAGGCTAGAGGGATCTCCAGGCCTCACACCTCTTGCTGCTCCCTCTGCTGGGAGGTTTTCAGTCTGGGATGTTAAGCAGTCCTGGGAGAGGCTGGGTCTTTGTGGAAGGTGAGTCTGGAAGCTTTGGATATGTGAGTTTCTATCAAGTGGTGGAAACAGGAACCTCCTACTCTGGTTATTCTTTGACAAGATGTTTTTTGTCTTTCCTTCAGTGGAAGCCTGCCCTGTGTTTTATGGTGGGCTTTCAGCGGTGTTAGTTGGAAGCAAAACATTGTTGAACTCAACGCTCAATTTGGTTGATAGTACTGATCGATGGGCATGGGTTTGAGTAAACTCTGGGAGTTGGTGATGGACAGGGAGGCCTGGCATGCTGCGATTCATGGGGTTGCAAAGAGTCGGACACAACTGAGCAACTGAACTGAACTGAACTGAACTGAACTGAACTGATGAAGAAAAGGCAGCCTTTGGAAAAATCCAGGATTGCTTCAATGAGGAGGGATTTAATGCCAGGCTGCATATTGAACAAATTGTGGTAATTTACTCTCCTGACCTCACTCTGCCCTGCCCACTGACATGCATAGTGCGGTATGCCACATGGGAATAGATCATGCAGTCATGGGATATGTGACAGACAGGAGCTATCAGCAAAGAAGCACATGAACCTTTGCTCCACCCTGGCAGCACCTGTAATATGCAAGGGCAGTCCATGTGTACATCCAGCCTCTGTTGTTGCCTAATATGCCCACAGCGTGCAAATCAAATCTCACACACAGTAGAGTTGAGAGGCCAAGTGTGTTGAGGCAGGTGATTGTTTTTTTCCTCAGTGAGTGGAACTAGCATTGAAGGAGTAGAATTTTAATGTTTGGCAGGAAAGGAAGCTTTCAGCTCACACACATGTAGGAATCATGTCAGTTCTACTTTAGGAATATTGAAAAGGAGCCCCTGGCTTTAGCCTCTTTCCAGCAAGGGATTCCCTGTCTTTGTAAGGTTTCATCACCTCCTCTTGTTCCCACTCTGTGGACCATTGCTCTGGCTCAGATCCCCATTTCCACTGACATGGTCTTCGTGTTTACAAGCCTGAATTTCCACTGTGGTGTTTTGGTGCCTGGGCTCCTGAAGGGGCTTCTAGGTACCTGTGACTGCTCACCTTGGCTAGCAGTGTATCTCCTGAAGAACCATCTTTCCTTTATAGTTCTTGTCAAACAATACTGGAGATTTTGGATAGTTTGTCTCAACACATTTTCCTCAAATTGTTGATTGTTCGAAATGAGAGGTTTTCTGCGAGCTGAGTTTCATGCATTAAAAGGAGCACACAGAGCACATGAGTTTGTTTATGACTCCTGCATGCACATTAGTCCACCCAGCACACCTGCAAGAAGAGGTGAAGGTGCAGGAGGTGTGACCCAAACCCAGGCTCCAGCACCTTGCTCCGCCTTCAGGACTAGTCCTGGCTGTGCCCTGTTGATCTTTGTCTTCTCCGCCCCTCCTGGTGTGGCTGGTGGCTAGTCTCTCTCCTGACACCTGTGCCTGTGTTGTTATGGAGCCATCCTCCCCTTGGAGCCTGATGGCAGCCCCCTTCCAGTGGTGGGTCTGCGAAAGGATGTTCTTCTGGGGAGGGGTCTGAATCCTGGAGGGTGAGGTGACTCTTGGGAGACAGGATAGCCCTGCTGTGGGCTCAGGTGTTGTCCCTCCTACTCCTCCTCCCTCCCAGGTTTCCATCATCTCTGACAACAATTGCAATGGCTATAAGATATCCTTGGTGCTGAGCAGTGTTTTTGGAATAATTCTCAGTGCGGTGTCTTTGGTAAAGTAATCTTTGCCAGTGATGCCTGGTGTGCGCTCCATGTTCCGCCCTGTTCTCAACTGTAGCTGGAATCCTGACAACTGTCCCACCTATGTGGTCTCTATCAGGTTTACTCTAATAAAATCACTGCAGCATTGCTCAGCATGCCCAGTGTCTATCTGCTGTGGGGAGGATGTGAAGCAGGAGGTCTTGGGTGATGGTGAGAAGTGACCCATGTTGTCACTGTGGGGAGTATGGGGACTGGGATCAGACAGAATGAGGTAAACTTAGGTCCTGTCCTGACAAACTGTGGAACCACGGGCATGTTTATTGTAACTTTCTCAAGTCATTCTGTCATCTGCTAAATAGGGTTTGTGTATGAAGATTAGGCAAAAGAAGATATAAGTAACCCTTGCCATTATCAGCTGGAAGGATAAAGTTGTTGTTTGTGGCCACAGATAGCATATCTCACTCTGGCCTTTAGCATGGTGGCAGAGCCTCCAGTCCTTTAAGTGTCCTTTCAGTTATTGATGAGTGACTCAGGAGATGCCCTGAGCAAGCTTGTAACAGGTCCCCTCTTCCTCCCAGTGGCATTCACCATTTTCTAATTGTTAGGTGGGTGACTTTTGAGGAGCCGGAACTTTTGTTTTCAGGGACACTTAGTACACTGTTGTTCCTGGGTTCTGCCATGGGGACCAGGACCCCAGGAAGTATTCGATCAGAAGGAAGGGAGTGGATGGAAGAAGCTACCCCAGCGGGAATGTTGTTTCCATGGAAACACCTCATGCTGTGAAGTGTGAATTACAGGATGTGCCACAGGAGTGAGTGTCCTGGATGCCCCAGCCTAGTTCTAAGAGCATGAGATAGGTAGCTGCCTTACCAGTAGGACATTTGTGAAGGTACAAAGAAAGGACTAGGTTTTATCCCAGCATCTAGGCCTTTGTCAGATTACTCTCAGCATGACACACAAAAAGAGTGGCACTATTGGTAAAATGTCTCTACCTTCTGGCCGAGCAGGTGAAATCAGGTCACATTCTGGGAACTGAAGTTTGGAGTTGGGGTAAATGGTGAGGGCCTTGAGTCCTGGCTCTTCTTTGACCTGCTACCTGAATTTAGGCCTTTAAATTCACTTTCGCTCTTTCTACAACTTAAATGCTGGAGAGGGTATGGAGAAAAAGGAACCCTCTTACACTTTTGGTGGGAATGCAAACTAGTACTGCCACTATGGAGAACAGTGTGGAGATTCCTTAAAAAACTGGAAATAGAACTGCCATACGACCCAGCAATCCCATTGCTGGGCATACACACTGAGGAAACCAGAATTGAAAGAGACATGTGTAGCCCAATGTTCATCGCAGCACTGTTTACAATAGCCAGGACATGGAAGCAACCTAGATGTCCATTGGCAGATGAATGGATAAGAAAGTTGTGGTATATATACACAATTGAATATTACTCACCTATTAAAAAGAATGCATTTGAATCAATTCTAATGAGGTGGATGAAACTGGAGCCTATTATACAGAGCGAAGTAAGCCAGAAAGAAAAACATCAATACAGTATATTAACGCATATATATGGAATTTAGAAAGATGGTAGTGATGACCCTATATGCGAGACAGTAAAAGAGACACAGATGTAAAGAACAGAGTGTCGGACTCTGTGGGAGAAGGTGAGGGTGAGATGATTTGAGAGAATAGCATTGAAACATGTATATTATCATATGTGAAATAGATCTCCAGTCCAGGTTTAATGCATGAGGCAGGGTGCTCAGGTCTGGTGTGCTGGGATGACGCTGAGGGAGGGGATGGGGAGGGAGGTGGGAGGGGGGATCAGGATGGGGAACACATGTAAATCCATGGCTGATTCATGTGAATGTATGGCAAAAACCACCACAATATTGTTAAGTAATTGGCCTCCAATTAAAATAAAACAAAAACATATACCAAGGGCTGCATGCTCTGCAGACTTAGTGTTAAGTATTCCAGTCATAATAAAGATGTCTAAAATGTTCTCAAAAAGTACAAAATAAAAAAAAAAAACCACACACACACACACACACACACACACACACACACACACACACACACACACACCACCTCCATTGCATGGACAACCGAGGAGTCAATGGGAAGTTAAGTTCATTGAGGACAAAATCAGAGTCACGTTTTGCAACTGTGTCCCAAACTGAATAAAGTGCTTAATGGAAGTGTGCAGGGAGGGAGGGCCTCCGAGTTTCTGCATCCTGGACACTGCTCTTGTCCCTGATGAGGCAGTCCTAGGCCAGGACAAAATTCCCCCCAGGTTAGCTGAGTCACTCAGGGCTACTTGCACCATAGCATTCTTTAACTTCCACAATTGCTTTATTCACCAGTATTTGTGTAAGTTCACCTTGGCAATCTCTTCAAGCTCTGAGTTTTGTTTGGGGGATCAAATTCCTTCTTTGTCAATGACACCTTCAGAAATCCCCTCTTATGAGTCCAGGAAATAAGCCTTTAATGGTTTATTTCCAGATCAGCCCTACTCCTGGGCTCCTGGGAGAAGCAGAGCCTCTCCAGGGAGACAAAGTCTCCTGAACACAAAATCACAGCCAAGGGTACAAAGCTCATGAGAACTGGGCTTCAGGGAGTGAGAGGCAGCATAGCAAATGCTCAAGAAATTTAGACTTTGGTATTATTTTGGGGTTTTTATTATGTTGGCATTATTCTTTGCAGTATATAAAATAAGCAGGGCTTCCCAGGTGGCACTAGTCAAAAGGAATCTGCCTGCAATGCAGGAGGCCTGGGTTTGATCCCTGGGTTGGGAGGATTCCCTGGGGGAGGAGGTGGTGGCCCACTCCAGTATTCTTGCCTGGGAAGTCCCATGGGCAGAGAAGCCTGGTGGGCCTGCAAAGAGTTGGATGAAACTGAGCACACATATAAAATAAGTATGCTTAGAGATAAAAGAAGAACTTGGAATAAGTGTAAAGAAGAGAACACCAAGCAAGAGAAGAGGCAGGTTTGGAAAGAACTACTGAGGACATTTAAGAATGAGAAATAGGGACTTCCCTGGTGGTGCAGGGGTAAGACACTGTGCTCCCAATGCAGGGGACCCAGAATCGATCCTTGGTCAGGGGACTAGATCCTGCTTGCTGCAACTAAAGATCCCACATGCTGCAACTAACACCCGGTGCAACCAAATAAATCAATTAATAAAAATAAAATATTTTTTAAAAAAGGAATGAAAAACAGAATCACTGAAATGAAGAGCTTAATGTGCAGGTTAAGTAGCAGATTAGACAGAGATGAAGATGCAGCTGGAAAACTAGAGGGGAAAGTGGAGGAATTCACCTAGAACATGGTGACTGAAAAAAAAAAAAAAGACTAAAAGACAAACATGAGCAAGAGTATGAGACTTGGAAAATGGTGTGAGAAAGTCAAGCATAAGGTAAATTGAAGCAAAAGTCAACAGAAGAATGGCTGAAATTTTTCCAGAATTCCCAAGAGACACAAAACTTTATCCTCAGGAAGCACATTGACTCCAAAGCAGGATAAATAAGAAGAAACTCACTCTAGAGATGCCACCATGAAAACAGAGAACACTGGATGTAAAAAGGACCACAACACAGTGGAGAAGGAACATCAGTCACATAGGAAAGGCAGAGGGACCACCAGATGATCCCTGGAGACAGTAGGAGGTGACATGGTATAATCCACATCTGTGCCCTCTGCCCATAAGCCTTCTGAGCTGAAATCAATAATAAATGTATAACCTAAAATCCCCATGCACTTAGAAAATAAAAGTACCTTCCATATCATTCATGGGTCACAGAAGAGTAATAACAGATATTTAAATGCTCAAAAGAAGAAAAGAGGGTGGCAGAGGATGAGATGGTTGATAGCATTACTGATTCAATGGACATGAACTTGGGCAAACTCCAGGAGATAGTAAGGAACAGGGAGGACTTGCATTCTGCAGTCCATGGGGTCATGGGGAGTTGGACATGACTTAGCAACTGAACAACAAAAATGCTCAAGAACTGAACAATGATACCAAAGTGAAGTTGCTCGGTCGTATCTGGCTTTTTGCGACCCCGTGGACTGTAGCCGACTAGGCTCGTCTGTCTGTGGAGTTTTCCGGGTGGGAGTACTGGAGTGGGTTGCCATTTCCTTCTCCAGGGGATCTTCCAGACCTGGGGGTCGAACCCAGGTCTCCTGCATTGCAGGCAGAAGCTTTACCACCTGAGCCACCAGGGAAGCTGAACAATGTTACTGCTATGCTCCAAAATATACCAGACACAGGACTACAGAACCAGGAAGAAATGTTTAACTTTAAATTCTTACAATATGAGCCATTAAAAAGAATACATTTGAATCAGTTCTAATGAGATGGATGAAACTGGAGCCCATTATGCAGAGTGAAGTAAGCGAGAAAGAAAAACACCAATACAGTTTACTAACACATATATATGGAATTTAAAAAGATGGTAATGATAACTCTATATGCAAGACAGAAAAAGAGACACAGATGTACAGAACAGACTTTTGAACTCTGTGGGAGAAGGCGAGGGTGGGATGGTCTGAGAGAATAGTATTGAAACAAGTATACTATCAAGTGTAAAACAGATCGCCAGTCCAGATTGGATGCATGAGACAAGTGCTCAGGGCTGGTGCACCGGGAAGACCCAGAGGGATGGGATGGGGAGGGAGGTGGGAGGGGGGATCAGGATGGGGAACACATGTACACCCATGGCTGATTCATGTCAATGTATGGCAAAAACCACTACAATATTATAAAGTAATTAGCCTCCAACTAATAAAAATAAATTAAAAAAAATTCTTATGATAGAAATAAAGCTTGAAAATTAAGAAGCTATGCTTACAAAAATAACAAAGAAGTTAAGCTTTCAACTCAATAACCTGTAAAGAGATCACCAGGAAAAAAACCCAGAAAGAATAGAAAGAAATGATGACAATGGAAGGATAAATTAATGACAGGAGAACCAAAAATGTGATGGACATGAGAGTTGGCTGAGAGTCGGCTTTCTTTGAGCAGCAAGGAAACAGATAAACCTCTGCTGAGATAAATTGAGAAAAAAGAAAAAAAAATTCTAGAAATGAAAGGTGGAGCTTAATGTCAGATACCATGGAGATTAAAAAATTAAGAAAATATTAAGACCTTTTTTACCAAGAAATTGACAATGTTATTGACATGGACCATGGGGTAGAGAGGTCTAAGATGACCAAGGTTCACACCCTTGAGTGTGGGCTGGACCTAGTGACTGGCTTTCAACAAAAAGAGTACACGAAAAGTAGTGGAAGGTGGCCTCTAAGATGGGGTTTACAGCACTGAGTCTTCAACTAGCTGACTCACACTCTCTCCCCCTCTTGCTCTGATGGACAAACTGCCAGGTCGGACAGAACAACTGGCAAAGACCTGAATCCTGTTGACAGCATGAGTGAACTTGAAGAAGGACTCTTGCCCTGTCTTGCCTTTAGATAACACTGCAGCCTCTGTGACACCTGGTCACAGCCCATGAGAGACCTGGGCCTGAGGAGCCAGCTAAGCTGAGCCTGGATTCCTGGGCCACAGAAGCGGTGAGATGGAAAGTGTTGTTGTAACCCAGGAAGTGTTGGGGTCACTTGTTACACAGCAACAATGCAGGTCACTCCTTAGAAAAATAACACCAAATCTTATTTTAAAAAGATTAGAAAAGCTGAACAGATCAGTAGCTAGTAAAGGAATCAATCAAAATGTAAAAATCTGTCTACACAAAAGCCAGGCCCAGGCCAAGAAACTACATAAGGAACACGTCGCCTCAGTCTTACATGGGAGGTAATACTGCCCACTTGGATGATGAGGAGTGTAACCTGGTCTCAAACCCATTGGGACAGTACAACAGAGGACAGTTACAAGCCATGCACACTTTTAAACAAAGGTGCAACAAATTCTAAACAAAATCTCAACACACCAAGTACGGTAATGCAGTAAAATACATCATGGTTGAGATGGGTTATTTTCTGAAAAGCAGGAAAGTCTACTCATGTACTTTTACCACATTAACTGATAAAAGGAGAAAATTTTATATGTTCAGCTCAACACACATGGAAAAAGTCTTTGATAAAGCAACATCTTCAGTCAAATATTCATGACATCTATCTGGAGAAAACCATAATTCAAAAAGATACTAGCACCTCAATGTTCACAGCAGCACTATTCACAATAGCCAGGACATGGAAGCAACCTAAACATTCATCAACAAAGGGGTAGATAAAGAAGATGTGGTACATATATACAGTGGAATAGTACTCAGCCATAAAAAGAATGAAATAAGGCCATTTGCAGCCACATGGATGGACCTAGAGACTGTCATACTTAGTGAAGTAAGTCAGAAAGAGACAAATACCATATGATATCGCCTGCATGTGGAGTCTTAAAAAATGGTACGAGTGAACTTATTTACAAAACAGAAATAGAGTTACAGATGTAGAGTTACAGAGTCATATATAGCTTTTATTATGTTGAGGTATGTTCCTTCTATTCCTGCTTTCTGGAGAGTTTTTATCATAAATGGATGTTGCATTTTGTCAAAGGGATAAATTGGAAGATTGTAATTTACATATATGAACTATTATATATATTAATAAAAGAGATAACTAATAACAACAACAACAAAAAATTGAACAGATTAAGGGGTAAATTGTAATTTTGTATGAGATGAATTGATATCCTAGAATTTCAGCTATTCCCAAATATGTCTAAATTAATCCTTGTTCTAATGAGGGTAACATAATGTTGACCCAGCAAACTGAATTCTTGAAATCAACCAAAAAGATTGAGATCAATAGGAACTGTAAGGAGGATTGTTCTCACCAGGCATTACAACAGAAGTATTAGGCTCCATAAATAATCCAGTTGTAGTCAAAGATTAGATAGATGGTCATTGTGAGAGAAAAGAAAACCCATTTATAGAGTCAAAGATAGTTTAAGATATAATAAGAACAGTTTATTGAATCCTGAAGAAGGAATGGATTATTTAAAATGGTGTTGAGGAAAATGAGCAAACATTAAAACAATCTAGAATGTCTGCAGAGCTGTTTCCTGTGGATTTATGTGGAGTAATGATTTAATTGGCATAATTCTAATGTTTAATTATTCATTTGTCACAGCTCATTCCTCCTCCACCCTCCAGTTTCTCTTTCAGTTTGACTTTCATGATATCACAGTTTCTTGTTTTTCTCCTGTTTTACTGAAAGATCCTTCTCAGGTCCTCAAGGTTGTATCCATATGAAGGATCATTAGCTTTCATTTCTTTTGTTTCTCATTTATGTTCACTTTCTCAGTGATACCATCCCACTTCATCTTCACTTTATAAGTTTCATATTTATTTATTTAAATTTGTCACTAGTAATATAATATTTATTACTGCTACTACTTAATTCTTCAAAGATCATTTTTTTTCCATTTATTTTTATTAGTTGGAGGCTAATTACTTTACAATATTGTAGTGGTTTTTGCCATACATTGACATGAATCAGCCATGGGTGTACATGTGTTCCCCATCCTGAACCCCCCTCCCACCTCCCTCCCCATTCCATCCCTCTGGGTCATCCCAGTGCACCAGCCCCGAGCACTTGTCTCATGCATCCAATCTGGACTGGCGATCTGTTTCACACTTGATAATATACATGTTTCGATGCTGTTCTCTTAGATCATCCCACCCTTGCCTTCTCTCATAGAGTCCAAAAGTCTGATTTTTACATGGGTGTCTCTTTTTCTGTCTTGCATATAGGGTTATCATTACCATCTTTCTCAATTCCATATATATGTGTTAGTATACTGTATTGGTGTTTTTCTTTCTCGCTTACTTCACTCTGTATAATGGGCTCCAGTTTTATCCATCTCATTAGAACTGATTCAAATGTATTCTTTTTAATGGCTGAGTAATATTCCATTGTGTATATGGACCACAGCTTTCTTATCCATTCATCTGCTAATGGGCATCTAGGTTGCTTCCATGTCCTGGCTATTATAAACAGTGCTGCGATGAACATTGTGGTACATGTGTCTCTTTCAGATCTGGTTTCCTCGGTGTGTATGCCCAGGAGTGGGATTGCTGGGTCATATGGCAGCTCTATCTCCAGTTTTTAAAGGAATCTCCACACTGTTCTCTATAGTGGCAATACTAGTTTGCATTCCCACCGACAGTATAAGAGGATTCCCTTTTCTCCACACCCTCTCCAGCGTTTATTGCTTGTAGACTTTTGGATAGCAGCCATTCTGACTGGCGTGTAATGGTACCTCATTGAGGTTTTGATTTGCATTTCTCTGATAATGAGTGATGTTGAGCATCTTCTCATGTGTTTGTCAGCCATGTGTATGTCTTCTTTGGAGAAATGTCTGTTTAGTTCTTTGGCCCACTTTTTGATTGGGTCTTTTATTTATTGGAATTGAGCTGCAGGAGTTGCTTGTATATTTTTGAGATTAGTTCTTTGTCCATTGCTTCACTTGCTATTATTTTCTCCCATTCTGAAGGCTGTCTTTTCACTTTGCTTATTGTTTCCTTTGTTGTAAGGAAGCTTTTAATTTTAATTAGGTCCCATTTGTTTATTTTTGCTTTTATTTCTGTTACTCTGGGGGGTAGGTTACAGAGGATCCTGCTGTGATTTATGTCAGAGAGTGTTCTGCCTATGTTTTCCTCTAGGAGTTTCATAGTTTCTGGTCTTACATTTAGATCTTTATTTAGTCCATTTTTTGTTTATTTTTGTGTATGGTGTGAGAAAGTGTTCTAGTTTCATTCTTTTACAAGTGGTTGGCCAGTTTTCCCAGCACTGCTTGTTAGAGAGGTTGTCTTTTGTCCATTGTATATTCTTGCCTCCTTTGTCTCTCTGGGCTTTCTATTCTGTTCCATTGATCTATATTTCTGTCTTTGTGCCAGTACCATACTGTCTTGATGACTGTGGCTTTGTAATAGAGCCTGAAGTCAGGCAGGTTGATTCCTCCAGTTCCATTCTTCTTTCTCAAGATTGTTTTGGCTATTCGAGGTTTTTGGTATTTCCATACAAATTGTGAAATTATTTGTTCTAGTTTTGTGAAGAATACTGTTGGTAGCTTGATAGGGAATGCATTGAATGTATAGATTGCTCTGGGTAGTATAGTCCTTTTCACAATATTGATTCTTCCAATCCATGAACACGGTATATTTCTCCATCTATTTGTGTCCTCTTTGATTTCTTTCATCAGTGTTGTATAGTTTTCTATGTATAGGTCTTTTGTTTCTATAGGTAGATATACTCCTAAGTATTTTATTCTTTTTGTTGCAGTGGTGAATGGTATTGTTTCCTTAGTTTCTCTTTGTTTTTTCATTGTTAGTGTATAGGAATGCAAGGGATTTTTGCGTGTTAATTTTATATCCTGCAACTTTACTATATTCATTGATTAGCTCTAGAAATTTTCTTGTAGAGTCTTTAGGGTTTTCTATGTAGAGGATCATGTCGTCTGCAAACAGTGAGAGTTTTACTTCTTCCTTTCCTATCTGGATTCCTTTTATTTCTTTTTCTGCTCTGATTGCTGTGACCAAAACTTCCAAAACTATGTTGAATAGTAGTGGTAATAGTGGGCACCCTTGTCTTGTTCCTGATTTTAGGGGAAATGCTTTCAATTTTTCACCATTGAGGATAGTGTTTGTTGTGGGTTTGTCATATATAGCTTTTATTATGTTGAGGTATGTTCCTTCTATTCCTGCTTTCTGGAGAGTTTTTATCATAAATGGATGTTGAATTTTGTCAAAGGCTTTCTTTGCATCTATTGAGATAATCATATGGTTTTTATCTTTCAATTTGTTAATGTGGTGTATTACATTGATCGATTTGTGGATATTAAAGAATCCTTGCATCCCTGGGATAAAGCCCACTTGGTCATGATGTATGATCTTTTTAATATGTTGTTGGATTCTGTTTACTAGAATTTTGTTAAGGATTTTTGCATCTATGTTCATCAGTGATATTGGCCTGTAGTTTTCTTTTTTGTGCATCTTTGTCTGGTTTTGGAATGAGGGTGGTGGTGGCCTCACAGAATGAGTTTGGAAGCTTACCTTCTTCTGCAATTTTCTGGAAGAGTTTGAGTAAGATAGGTGTTAGCTCTTCTCTAAGTTTTTGGTAGAATTCAGCTGTGAAGCCGTCTGGTCCTGGGCTTTTGTTTGCTGGAAGATTTCTGATTACAGTTTAGATTTCCATGCTTGTGATGGGTCTGTTAAGATCTTCTATTTCTTCCTGGTTCAGTTTTGGAAAGTTATACTTTTCTAAGAATTTGTCCATTTCTTCCAAGTTGTCCATTTTATTGGCATAGAGCTGCTGGTAGTATTCTCTTATGATCCTTTGTATTTCAGAGTTGTCTGTTGTGATCTCTCCATTTTCATTTCTAATTTTGTTGATTTGGTTCTTCTCCCTTTGTTTCTTGATGAGTCTTGCTAACGGTTTGTCAATTTTGTTTATCTTTTTAAAAAACCAGCTTTTAGCTTTGTTGATTTTTGCTATGGTCTCTTTTGTTTCTTTTGCATTTATTTCTGCCCTAATTTTAAAGATTTCTTTCCTTCTACTAACCCTGGGGTTCTTCATTTCTTCCTTCTCTAGTTGCTTTAGGTGTAGAGTTAGGTTATTTATTTGACTTTTTCTCGTTTCTTGAGGTAAGCCTGTAATGTTATGAACCTTCCCCTTACCACTGCTTTTGCAGTGTCCCATAGGTTTTGGGTTGTTGTGTTTTCATTTTCATTCATTTCTATGCATATTTTAATTTCTTTTTTGATTTCTTCTATGATTTATTGGTTATTCAGAAGTGTGTTATTTAGCCTCCATATGTTTGAATTTTTAATAGTTTTTTCCTGTAATTGAGATCTAATCTTACTGTGTTGTGATCAGAAAAGATGACTGGAGTGATTTCAATTTTTTGAATTTACCAAGGCTAGATTTATGGCCAGGATGTGATGTATTCTGGAGAAGGTTCTGAGTGCACTTGAGAAAAAGGTAAAATTGATTGTTTTGGGGTGAAATGTCCTATAGATATCAATTAGGTCTAGCTGGACCATTGTGTCATTTAAAGTTTGTGTTTCCTTGTTAATTTTCTGTTTAGTTGATCTATACATAGGTGTGAGTGGGGTATTAAAATCTCCCACTATTTTTCTGTTATTGTTAATTTCCCCTTTCATACTTGTTAGCATTTGCCTTACATATTGCGGTGCTCCTATGTTGGGTGATATATATTTATAATTGTTATATCTTCTTCTTGGATTGATCCTTTGATGATTATGTAGTGTCCTTCTTTGTCTCTTTTCACAGTCTTTATTTTAAAGTCTATTTTATCTCATATGAGTATTGTGACTCCTGCTTTCTTTTGGCCTCCGTTTGTGTGAAATATTTTTTTCCAGCCCTTCACTTTCAGTCTGTATGTGTCCCTTGTTTTGAGGTGGGTCTCTTGTAGACAGCATATATAGGGGTCTTGTTTTTGTATCCATTCATCCAGTCTTTGTCTTTTGGTTGGGGCATTCAACCCATTTACTTTTAAGGTAATTATTGATAGGTATGGTCCCGTTGCCATTTACTTTGTTGTTTTGGGTTCGTGTTTATACACCCTTTCTGTGTTTCCTGTCTAGAGAAGATCCTTTAGCATTTGTTGGAGAGCTGGTTTGGTGGTGCTGTATTCTCTCAGCTTTTGCTTGTCTGTAAAGCTTTTGAATTCTCCTTCATATCTGAATGAGATCCTTGCTGGGTACAGTAATCTGGGTTGTAGTTTATTCTCTTTCATCACTTTAAGTATGTCCTGCCATTCCCTTCTGGCCTGAAGAGTTTCTATTGATAGATCAGCTGTTATCCTTATGGGAATCCCTTTGTGTGTTATTTGTTGTTTCTCCCTTGCTGCTTTTAATATTTTGTTCTTTGTGTTTGATCTTTGTTAATTTGATTAATATGTGTCTTGGGGTGCTTTGCCTTGGGTTTATCCTGTTTGGGACTCTCTGGGTTTCTTGGACTTGTGTTACTATTTCCTTCCCCATTTTAGGGAAGTTTTCAGCTATTATCTCCTTGAGTACTTTCTCATGGCCTTTCTTTTTGTCTTCTTCTTCTGGGACTCCTATGATTGTTGGGGTGTTTCACATTATCCCAGAAGTCCCTGAGGTTGTCCTAATTTCTTTTGATTATTTTTTCTTTTTTCCTCTCTGCTTCATTTATTTCCACCATTTTATCTTCTACCTCACTTATCCAATCTTCTGCCTCTGTTAATCTACTGTTGGTTCCCTCCAGAGTGTTTTTGATCTCATTTATTGCATTATTCATTTTTAATTGACTCTTTTTTTTATTTCTTCTAGGTCCTTGTTAAACATTTCTTGCATCTTCTCAATCCTTGTCTCAGGCTATTTATCTGTAACTCCATTTTGTTTTCAAGATTTTGGATCATTTTTATTATCATTATTCTAAATTCTTTTTCAGGTAGATTCCCTAGCTCCTCCTCTTTTGTTTGGCTTGGTGGGCATTTTTCATGTTCCTTTACCTGTTGGGTATTTCTCTGCCTTTTCATCTTATTTAGATTGCTGTGTTTGGAGTGGCCTTTCGGTATTCTGGTGGTCTGTGGTTCCTTTTTATTGTGGAGGTTTCTCCCAATGGGTGGGGCTGGAAGATTGGCTTGTCAAGGTTTCCTAGTTAGGGAAGCTTGCGTCAGTGTTCTGGTGCATGGAACTGGATTTCTTCTCTCTGAAGTGGAATGGAGTGTCCAGTAGTGGGTTTTGAGATGGGTTTATGTGTTTGGTGTGACTTTGGGCAGCCTGTATGTTGATGCTCAGGGTTGTTTCTGTGTTGCTGGAGAATTTGTGTGGTATGTCTTGCCCTGGAACTTATTGGCTCTTGGTTTTCAGTGAATGAATGAATTGGTGGTTGGTTTCAGTGTAGGTATGGAGGCTTTTGGATGATCTCTTATTACTTAATGTTCCCTGTAGTCAGGAGTTTTCTGGTGTTCTCAGGTTTTGGGCTTAAGTCTCCTGCCTCTGATTTCAGTCTTATTCTTCCAGTAGCCTCAAGACTTCTCCAACTGTACAGCACTGATAATAAAACTTCTAGGTTAATGGTGAAAAGACCCTCCACAGTGAGGGACACTCAGAGAGGTTCACAGAGTTGCATGAAGAAGAGGAGAGGGAGGAAGGAGATAGAGATGAGCAGGAGGAGAAAAAGGTGGACTCAAGAGGAGAGAGACAGATCTACACAGTACTCTGTTCCCTAAATGTTCTCCATAGCCCAGAACACCCACAGAGATTCACAGAATTGGATTGAGAAGAGATGGGGGAGGGAGGAAATAGAGGTGATCTGGGGGAGAAAAAGGAGAGTCAAAAGGGGGAGAGAGTAATCAACACACTCCTGAGTAAAAATGGGTACTGAATATTGGATTTTTAAATGTCCAAAATTGATATCAAGTACTGAAAACAAAGATTAAAAATCTAGAGTAGAGGTTAGATTCTTGAAAATACAATATTAAGAACAAAAACAAAAACACAAAAAATTTAAGAAATGTATATGAATTTCACTTTAAAAATAGGGTTTTTTTTTTTGCAAGGTTATAGTGCAATGAAAATGAAAATTAAGGAGTAATAGAGGACTTCAAAAGAAAATAAAAGAAAAAAAGAAAAAAATTTTAATTAAAAAATAGTAAAAATATATGAAAATGAAAATTAAGCAGTAATAGAGGAGTAATAGAGGACTTTAAAAGAAAATGAAAATTAAGAAGTAATAGAGGAGTAATAGGGAATTTTAAAAGAAAATAAAAGAAAAAAAAATTAAAAAAAGAAAAAAAATTAGTAAAAATATATCTAGGAATTTCTCTGGAGCTGTTGCGGGCAGTGTGAGTTCTGTTCTGTTTCAGATAGCTCCTTGTTCCAGCTTACACTTCTCGATATCTATAGGCCCCTTCCGGTGTAGTCGGTATTAACTACAGATATTTTAATCTGTTGCACCTGTCACTTCTGAAGCTGTTCCCTTTGTTTATTTGGCTTCTGTTTGCTGGTCTCTTCAGTGTCTAATTTCCACCCTGACACAAGCGGGTGGAAGTGGTCTCCTGTTTAGGTTCGCTTGTTCAGTCATGCTGTGGGGAGGGAGGGGCATTGCAGACAAATATCACTGGCCTGTGTGGGGAGCACTCACAGTGTTCCGGCCACACTGGGATTGCCCCCACTCGCAGCTTGTGTGCTTTCCCTGTCTACACTGTTCAGGCTCCAGGCTGCTCTATAGGGATCAGGCCCTGAGTTGCATGCGGTTCCAGTTTTTGGGTACTCCACAAAAGCACAGACTTGGTTGGGCCTGCGTTTTGTGCCTTCCCCGCCCGAGCAGCTCAGGTAGCCAGGAGTTTGACAAGCGCACTCTCCCTGGGTGCAGTGCGCCTTATCCACTCTGCAGTCCCAGCCTCAGTTTCCGCGCGCTCCGGTCGGGTGCGCCTTGTGTCTCTTCTGGGGAGCTGGTCTCTAGCTGCCACCCTCCCAGCAGATGTCAACCATCCAGAATCTCAGGAAGTCTTTGGTTAGAAACTGGAAGCCTGTTTGCAGTTTGGTAGGGGATGCCATCTCTGGGACCAAGTTTGCCTCTTTCCCCTCTCCCCTGCCTCCTGCCTCTGGTGGGGAATGGGCTGGTTCACAGCCAGCTAGCACTTCTCTGGAATTCCTCAGTCCTTCCTTTGTTCTGTGATCGGGCTGGCAGTGTGTTCGGTTAGCGCTTTTCACTGGTTAATTTTCTCTCTCTCTCTTGCTATCTCACAGTTTAAGTTGCTATCTTACGGTAGCTCCCTCTGATTGCCCTCAGGGCATTCAGGCTCAGTCCTTACCCTAAGCAATGCTGCCCACTCCTCTCCATTCAGCCCCCACTTGCCAATGGCGGATGCGAGCGTCTGGGGTACTTTTCTGCTGGAAGTTGCTTGTAGGCATGTAATCTGTGGGTTTTATTTATTTTTCCTCCGAGTTAGGTTGCCCTCCGAGATTTGAAAACTTCTCACAGACCTGCCAGTAAGAGGGTTTCCTGGTGTTTGGAAAATTCCTCTATTATGACTCCCTTCCCGGGATGGGTCTCTGTCCCTATCTCTTTTGTCTCTCTCTTCATCTTTTATATTTTGTCCTACCTCCTTTCAAAGGCAGTGGGCTGCTTTTCTGGGCGCCTGATATCCTCTGCTAGTGATCAGAAGTTGTTTTGTTTATTTTTGAAACTAGTACAGCCGCTATGGAAAACAGTGTGGAGATTTCTTAAAAAACTGGAAATAGAACTGCCATATGACCCAGCAATCCCACTTCTGGGCATACACACTGAGGAAACCAGATCTGAAAGAGACACGTGCACCCCAATGTTCATTGCAGCACCGTTTATAATAGCCAGGACATGGAAGCAACCTAGATGCCCATCAGCAGATGAATGGATAAGGAAGCTGTGGTACATATACACCATGGAATATTACTCAGCCGTTAAAAAGAATTCATTTCGAGGTGCGCGGGGAAAAAAAAAAAAAAGAAAGAATTCATTTGAACCAGTTCTAATGAGATGGATGAAACTGGAGCCCATTATACAAAGTGAAGTAAGCCAGAAAGATAAAGAACATTACAGCATACTAACACATATATATGGAATTTAGAAAGATGGTAACAACAACCCTATATGCAAAACAGAAAAAGAGACGCAGATGTACAGAACAGACTTTTGAACTCTGTGGGAGAAGGTGAGGGTGGGATGTTTTGAAAGAACAGCATGTATATTATCTATGGTGAAACAGATCACCAGCTCAGGTGGGATGCATGAGACAAGTGCTTGGGCCTGGTGCACTGGGAAGACCCGGAGGGATCGGGTGGAGAGGGAGGTGGGAGGGGGAATCGGGATGGGGAATACGTGTAGATCTATGGCTGATTCATGTCAATGTATGACAAAACCCACTGAAAAAATAAATAAATAAATAAAGGGAAAAAAAGAAAAAAAAAAGAAGCTGTTTTGTGGAGTTTGTTCAGTGTTCAAATGTTCTTTCAATGAATTTGTAGGGGAGAAAGGGGTCTCCCCGTCCTATTCCTCCACCATCTTAGCTCCTCTGCTGGAAGTCTATTTTTTTAACTTCAGGGTAAGGAAGACCTTTCAAAAGATGAAATGAAACCAGAGTGATAATTTTGACTGCATTAGAAATAAAATGTTATGCGTATTACCACATGTGAAATAGATCACCAGTCCAGGTACGATGTGTGAGACACTGCACTCAGGGCTGGTGCACTGGGATGACCCTGAGGGATGGGATGGGGAGGGTGGTGAGAGGGGGCTTCAGGATGGGGGACACATGTATGGAGGATGATCCATGTCTGATTCATGTCAATTTATGGCAAAATCCACCGCAATATTGTAAGGTAGTTAGCCTCCAATTAAAATAAATAAATTAACTTACAAAAAAAGAAATGAAAAATTATTAAAAATAAAAAGCACAGTCATATTAAATAAATAAATAAATAAAATGTTATTGCATGGCAAAATGTACCATATACACCTTTTCAGGACATCAGTCAATGCTATTTCATTGGTGTCTTCTTATTATTTTTATATTTGGCTTTATTTGGCTTTTATGGGTCTTCATTACTGTATGGGCATTTCTCTAGTTGTGGTGAGTGGGCTTCTCATTGTTGTGGCTTCTCTTGTGCCAGAGCACAGACTCCAGGCCTGTGGGCTTCAGTCGTTGCAGCACATGGGCTCAGTAGTTAGGGCTCCTGAAATCTAAAGCATAGGCTCGGTAGTTGTGGTGCACACGTTTTGTTGTTCCGTGGCACATAGGATCGTCCGGAACTAGGAATAAATCGAACTCCTGCATTGGCAGGTCGATTCTTTACCACTGAGCCACCAGGGAAGCCTCTCATTGATGAATTTGTCAATTCTGTTTAAATTATAACAAGTCTACCCCTTCCTCTGTGTCTATCACCCGTCTTCTTTCCCTGATTTCTTTTCTAATGTGCTATGTATTCACTAGGTTTAGGGAAAGAGAAAATTAGCTAAGATGGCATGGTCAGGCTCTCTCACCCCACACCCTCTTGTTCCTGCCCTACGTTTTGTAAACAATGATTATGGAATAGCTAAGATTGCTTATACTATTGCTCATGTACGTCATGAGGTACTCAGTTGGCCAGGGCTACTTCTGTTCTGTAAGCATATATAAACTTCACCTGAAAAATCTCTGGAGGTTGTGTTGTGTTATGTCGACTTTGTGGATACGTTAGGTGGTGGTGAGGCTGCCTTATGGCTGTGTCCACGGGCTGCACGAGAGGAGAGAATACAGCATGTCTGCTGCTGCTACTGGCTGCCAGTGCCAGCCCAGAGAGAATAAACATGTCTACGGATCATACAGCTCTTCAAGTTTTCTTCCAGCTTCACCTGTCATGCCTTGCCTACCCTGGGTTCAACAAACAGTGTGCTTAGAGAGGTACAGATCAGCAAGACACCAAGCTTTCTCGTTTATTGTATTTCAATCAGCATCAGGCATAGGCTGCACAGGTAAAGAAATTTTAATTAAAGAACTATTCTCCATTTGAAAATTATCTGTCATCTGTCTTTCTATCCATGTTTATCCCTTCTTCTCTAAGTCAAATTCCAGAATGTTCTTTGCTTACTCCAGTGTGAAATATCTAATTAAAACAATGCCTTTCCCATGCTGATAGTCAATGGAATATCCTAAGACAGTAAGACCAAAGGAAAAAAAAAATTACTGACTCTGGGCAGGAAGTGGATTTACCCTTCCACCTGAAACAACTAAACCTGGACAAAATATAGGGAAGAATGATGTCCAGAAATTGAACTTCAGTTAGTACAAGAGAGTGGTCTCTGAGAAAGGGGGGGAAAGTTGCACTCTATGATTGCCCCCCTTTACTGCCTGGACAGAGTACCCAGATGGCCCTGCAGAAGGGAGGAGTTCAAGGAGGGAAAAGAGCAGTCTCTCTGAGTTCATGAGAAAAAGTTAGGAGTCCAAGATGGTCAGTGTCGTGACATTTTCAGTAGAGAATACTGAAGAGGAGAGAGTTGCACAGAAATAGGACTCCAGGGTTCTGCAACAAGTCTCTATCATATTCACTGAATACTGCCCAATGTATGCATGTGAGAAAACTGCCCAAAGTGAGGAAATAACAACCTGAAACAAGCAGAAGAAATAATGCCAAGAATTTATACAAGTCTGAAAATAATGTGTACTTCTAACAGCCTTTTTGTAGGGATACTATGGTTATTCATGGAGTGTCAAATAGTTTATTCAGGATGGTATCTTAGCAGTGGTATAAAAGTTACCTTTACATATGGATGCTTTTGTGCCATCTTAACAATGCTTAAATGGCTTCCCTTGTGTCTCAGTGGGTAAGAATCCACCTGCTAATGCAGGAGACAGGAGTTCAATCCTAGGTTGGAAGATACTCTGGAGAGGGAAATAACAATGACTTCAGTATTCTTGCCTTGGAAATCCCATGGACAGAGGAGCCTGGCAGGCTACAATCCATGGAGTCACAAGAGCCAGACATGACTTAGTGACTGAAAACAACAACAGCAGCACTTAAGAGACACTGCAAATTGATCAAGATATTTCAAAATAAAAGAAACACAGCTCAAAATTATCTATAGAACTATAGAGGTACTGAGCACCTAAAAGTTTAAATTTTAGAATATTTGAAATCCAAAAGGTAACTAGCAGGCATGTAAAGCAGCAGAAAATATGACCTTTTATCAGAAATAATCAATATAAATAAACCATCAATATAAACAATTGAAGAATAGCATCAATATAAACCATTGAAGAAGAAATCAATAGAAACAAACCCAGAATATTAGATAAAATATTAAAAGCTATTAAAAATTGTATTGCAAATGTTTAAGAAGGGAGAGGACCACTTGGACATGCAAGCTAGAAACATAGATATATTTCTTAAAAACTCAAACTTGAATAGATAAAAAATATATTCCACTAAATGAAATTAACAATGCATTAGGCACTGTAGAAGAAAATATTAATGACTTTGAAACAGACAATGGCAGAAACTATCCAAATTAAAAACAGAAAATGTTAAAAATGATAAGCAGATCAATGAACTGTGAGACACACCTGTGGGAGGGGTAATGCATGATTAATTGGAATCTCATAGGGAGTAATGGCCACAATCTTCCCATGTTTGATGAAAACTATAATCCAACACCTAGTGAACTTTAAGCATAAGAAAAATGAAGAACACTGCACTTAGCACACTGTAATCAGATTTCTTGAATGCACTGATAAAATCGAAGTGTTCAAAGCAGCCAGAGAAACAGACAAAGATAAGAAGACAGCACACTTCTCTTAGGAAACAATGTGATTTAGTGAAATATTGAAAATATTAAAAGAAAAATATTGTGAATGTCTAATTATCACCCTGGTGAAACTAGTTTTTAAAAATAAAGCAACAAATGAAAAGCAACAAGTAACACACAAGGGGATTCCCATAAGGATAACAGATGATCTTTCATAGAAACTTTTCAGGCCAGAAGGGAATGGCAGGACATACTTAAAGTAATGAAAGAGAAAAACTTACAACCCAGATTACTATACTCAGCAAGGATCTCATTGAAATATGAAGGAGAAATCAAAAGCTTTACAGACAAGCAAAAGCTAAGAGAATTCAGCACCACCAAATCAGCTCTTCAACAAATGCTAAAGGATCTTCTCTAGACAGGAAACACAGAAAACGTTTATAAACTCAACCCCCAAACAACAAAGTAAATGGCAAAAGGACCATGCTTATCAATAATTACCTTAAAGGTAAGTGGGTTGAATGGCCCAGCAAAAAGACAAAGACTGGCTGAATGGGTAAAGAAACAAGACCCCCTATATATGCTGTCTACAAAAGACCCACCTTAAACCAAGGGACACATACAGACTGAAAGTGAAGGGCTGGAAAAAGATATTTCACGCAAATGGAGACCAAAAGAAAGCAGGAGTAGCAATACTCATATCATATGAAATAAAGGCTGTAAAAATAGACTAAGAAAAACACTACATAATGATCAAAGGATAAATTCAAGAAGAAGATATAACAATTATAACTATATATTCACACAACATAGGAGTGACACAATATATAAGGCAAATGCTAAGAAGCATGAAAGGGGAAATTAACAGTAATACAATAATAGTGGGAGACTTTAACACCCCACTCACTCACACCAATGGATAGATCAACCATGCAGAAAATTAGCAAGGAAACACAAAGTTTAATTGATAAAATGGACGAGTTAGACTTAATTGATATCTATAGGATATTTCACACCCAAACAATGAATTTCACCTTTTTCTCAAGAGCACATGGAAGATTCTCCAGGATAGATCACATCCTGGGTCATAAATCTAGCCTTGGTAAGCTCAAAAAAATTGAAATCATTTCAAACATATTTTCTGATCACAATGTGGCAAGATTAGATGTCAACTCCAGGAAAGAAACTATTAAAAATACGAACATATGGAGGCTAAACAACACTCTTCTAAATAACCAACAAATCACAGAAGAAATAAAAAAAGAAATCAAAATATGCACTGAAACAAATGAAAATGAAAACATGATAGCCCCAAACCTGTGGGATTCAGTAAAAGCAGTGCTAAGGGGAAGGTTCATAGCAATTCAAGCTTACCTCAAGAAACAAGAGAAAAATCAAATAAATAACCTAACTTTACACCCAAAGCAACTAGAAAAAGAAGAAATCAAGAATCCCAGGGTTGGTAGAAGGAAAGAAATCATAGTAATTAGGGCAGAAATAAATGAAAAAGAAACAAAAGAGACCATACAAAAATCAGCAAAGCTAAAAGCTGGTTCTTTGAGAAGATAAATAACACTGACAAACTATTAGCCACACTCATCAAGAAAAAAAGGGAGAAGAATCAAATCAACAAAATTAGACATGAAACTGGAGAAATCACAACAGACAACTCAGAAATACAAAGGATCATAAGAGACTAATGTCAGCAACTATATGACAATAAAATGGACAGCTTGGAAGAAATAGACAAATTCTTAGAAAAGTATTACCTTCCAAAACTGAGCCAGGAAGACAGAGAAAATCTTAACAGACCCATCTAAGCACAGAAATGAAAACTGTCATAAAAAATCTTCCAATAAACAAAAGCCTGGGACCTGATGGCTTCACAGGTGAATTCTATCCAAAATTTAGAGAAGAGCCAACACTTATTTTACTCAAATTGTTCCAGAAAATTGCAGAGGAAGGTAAACTTCCAAACTCATTCTATGAGGCCGCCATCACCCTAATACCAAAACCAGACAAAGATGCCACAGAAAAGAAAAAAAACAAAAACAAAAAACTACAAGCCAATATCACTGATGAACATAGATGCGAAAATCCTCAACAAAATTCTAGCAAACAGAATCCAACAACATACTGAAAAGATCATACATCATGACCAAGTGGGCTTTATCCCAGGGATGCAAGGATTCTTCAGTATTCACAAATCAATCAATGTGATACACCACGTTACAAAATTGAAAGATAAAAACCATATGGTTATCTCAATAGATGCAGAGAAGTCCTTTGACAAAATTCAATACCCATATGATAAAAACTCTTCAGAAAGCAGGCATAGAAGGAATATATCTCAACATAATAAAAGCCATATATGGAACCCACAGCAAATATTATCCTCAATGGTGAAAAATTGAAAGTGTTTCCCCTACAGTCAGGAACAAGACAAGGGTACCCACTCTCACCACTACTATTCAACATAGTTTTGGAAGTTTTAGCCACAGCAATCAGAGCAGAAAAAGAACTAAAAGGAATCCAGATTGGAAAAGAAGAAGTAAAACTCTCACTGTTTGCAGATGACATGATCCTCTACATCAGTTCAGTTCAGTTCAGTTCAGTTCAGTTCAGTGGCTCAGTCGTGTCCGACTCTTTGTGGCCCCATGAATTGTAGCACACCAGGCCTCCCTGTCCATCACCAACCCCTGGAGTTTACTCAAACTCATGTCCATCGAGTCAGTGATGCCAATAGAAAACTCTAAAGATACCACCAGAAAATTACTAGAGCTAGCCAATGAATATAGTAAATTGCAGGATATAAAATTAATACACAGAAATCCCTTGCATTCCTATGCAGTGACAATGAGAAAACAGAAAGAGCAATTAAGGAAACAATTCCATTCAGTATTGTGATGAAAAGAATAAAATACCTAGGAATGAATCTACCTAAAGCAACAAAAGACCTATATATAGAAGACTATGAAACACTGGTGAAAGAAATCAAAGATAACATAAATAGATGGAGAAATATACCATGTTCATGGATCAGGAGAATCAATATAGTGAAAATGAGGAAACTACCCAAACCAATCTATAGATTCAATGCAATTCCTATTAAACTACCAACGGTATTTTTCAGAGAACTAGAACAAATAATTTCACAATTTGTATGGAAATACCAAAAACCTCAAATAGCCAAAGCAATCTTGAGAAAGAAGAACGGAACTGGAGGAGTCAACCTGCCTGACTTCAGACTATACTACAAGGCTACAGTCATCAAGAGAGTATGGTACTGGCACAAAGACAGAAATATAGATCAATGGAACAAAATAGAAAGCCCAGAGGTAAATCCACTCACCTATGGACACCTTATCTTTAACAAAGGAGGCAAGAACATACAATGGAGAAAATACAATCTCTTTAACAAGTGGTTCTGGAAAAACTGGTCAACCACTTGTAAAAGAATGAAACTTGAACACTTTCTAACACCATACACAAAAATAAACTCAAAACGGATTAATGATCTAGTGTAAGACCCCAAACTATAAAACTCCTAGAGGAAAACATAGGCAGAACACTCTCTGACATAAATCACAGCAGGATCCTCTGTAACCTACCTCCCAGAGTAATGGAAATAAAAGCAAAAATAAACAAATGGGACCTAATTAAACATAAAAGCTTTTGCACTATGAGGAAAACTATAAGCAAGGTGAAAGGACAGCCTTCAGAATGGGAGAAAATAATAGCAAGTGAAGCAACTGACAAAGAATTAATCTCAAAATTATACAAGGAGCTCATGCAACTAAATACCAGAAAAATAAATGACCCAATCTAAAAATGGGCCAAAGAACTAAACAGACATTTCTCCAAAGAAGAAATACACATGGCTGACAAACACATGAGAAGATGCTCAACATCACTCATTATCAGAGAAATGCAAATCAAAACCACAATGAGGTACCATTACATGCCAGTCAGAATGGCTGCTATCAGAAAGTCTATAAACAATAAATGCTGGAGAGGGTGTGAAGAAAGGGGAACCCTCTTACACTGTTGGTGGGAATGCAAACTAGTACCGCCACTATGGAGAACAGTGTGGAGATTCCTTAAAAAACTGGAAATAGGACTGCCATATGACCCACCAATCCCACTGCTGGACACACACACCAAGGAAATCAGAATTGAAAGAGACACATGTACCCCAATGTTCATCACAGCACTGTTTACAATAGCTAGGACATGAAAGCAACCTAGATGTCCATCGGCAGACAAATGGATAAGAAAGCTGTGGTACATATACACAGTGGAATATTACTCAGCCATTAAAAGGAATGCATCTGAAAGAGTTCTAATGAGGTGGATGAAACTGGAGCCTATTATACAGAGTGAAGTAAGTCAGAAAGAATAACACCAATATAGTATATTAATGCATACATATGTAATTCAGAAGCATGGTAATGATGACCCTATATTGGGACAGCAAAAGAGACACAGATGTAGAGAACAGAGTGTTGGACTCTGTGGGAGAAGGCAAGGGTGGGATGATTTGAGAGAATAGAATTGAAACATGTATATTACCATATATGAAATAGAGCACCAGTCCAAGTTTGATGCATGAAACAGGGCACTGAAACCCGGTGCACTGGGACAACCCTGAGTGATAGGTTGGGGAGGGAAGAGGGAGGGGTATTCAGGGTGGGGGACACGTGTACAATCATGGCTGATTCATGTTAATGTATGGCAAAAACCACTGCAATATTGTAAAGTAATTAGCCTCCAATTGAAATAAATAAATTTATTAATATAATAAAAATGCCCCTCAAAAATAAAGGAAAAAGAAACACCTTTTCACATATACAAAAGCCTTAAGAGTTCATCACCAGAATACCTTTACTATAGGAAGTAATAGAGAAAGGGCTGCAGGAAGGACAGACATGGTATAGCATGGAAATCTAAAACTATATGGGGGGAAAGGAGAGCAGGGAAAATTGTTAGTATGAGATCTATCTATATCTCCATGTTTATCCCTAATATAGAGATTTTTAATACATTCACAGTGGACTTTCTTGGACTAAAATATTTAAATAATATGTTCGAAAGCAGAAGTTACAGATGTTGAGAAAATTAGTAAATTGTAATTTAGCTTAAAGAACAATATGCAGAATAAAACGAAAAAAGAATATAATGAAAGAGGGAAAAGTGTATAAATAATAACATGGGACACAGTGAAAAGACCCTCTTTATGTAGATACTGAAATTACTTGTAGGAGTCCTGTCTCCTGCCTAGAGCTGAGTGACAGGAGGACTCCCAGGGAGCAGAAGGAGCAATGTGTGAGCCCACAGCTGTGGTCGTGGAGTAGGTCAGCGGGGATGCTGGCCTCAGTACACTGGGCGGCCAGCGCTGCTGCTTGTGTTGCTTTCTGCCCTACTTGTCTCAAGGATGGCTCTGGCTGGAGGGTCCTAAGGGACATGGGCCAAAGCAAAGGACACTCAGCAAGCTCCAAGGAAGGTAAAAGAGTGATTCTCTGGCAATTCCTAGATTGGGTGTACCACCAAAGCCAAGTGGAGTTTCCTGGATGAGATATTAAACAGCCTCCTGGACACCAAGAGAACTCCTTAGTGTGCCAGGAGAGGGTGTCCTTTTTATTTTTTCTTTATTGAGATATAGTTGCTTTACAATGTTGTGTTGGTTTCTGCTCTACAGGAAAGTGAAACAGGTATCCATTTACATATACCCCTCTTTTGGGATTTCCTTCTCATTTCGGTCACCACAGTGCATGGCGTAGAGTGCCATGTTCTATATAATACGTTCTCATTAGTTACCCATTTTATACAAAATTGGAAAAGGAGTACGTCAAGGCTGTATATTGTCACCATGTTTATTTAACTTATATGCAGAGTACATCATGAGAAACGCTGGGCTGGATGAAGCACGAACTGAAATCAAGATTGCTGGGAGAAATATCAATAACCTCAGATATGCAGATGACACCACCCTTATGGCAGAAAGTGAAGAAGAACTAAAGAGCCTCTTGATGAAAGTGAAAGAGGAGAGTGAAAAAGTTGGCTTAAAGCTCAACATTCAGAAAACTAAGATCATGGCATCTGGTCCCATCACTTTATGGCAAATAGATGGGGAAAAGTGGAAACAGTGGCAGACTTTATTACTTTGGACTCCAAAGTCACTGCAGATGGTGATTGCAGTCATGAAATTAAAAGATGCTTACTCCTTGGAAGAAACGCTTTGACCAACTTAGACAGCATATTAAAAAGCAGAGACATTACTTTGTCAACAAAGGTCTGTCTAGTCAAGGTTATGATTTTTCCAGTAGTCATGTATGGATGTGAGAGTTGGACTATGAAGAAAGCTGAGTGCAGAAGAATTGATGCTTTTGAACTGTGGTGTTGAAGAAGACTTGAGAGTCCCTTGGATTGCAAGGAGATCCAACCAGTCCATCCTAAGGGAGATCAGTCCTGGGTGTTCATTGGAAGGACCGATGTTGAAGCTGAAACTCCAGTAACTTGGCCACCTGATGCGAAGAGCTGACTCATTTGAAAAGACCCAAATGTTGGGAAAGATTGAGGGCAGGAGGAGAAGGGGACAACAGAGGCTGAGAAGGTTCGATGGCATCACCGAGTCAATGTGAAAGGTTGTTGCTGAACGATAAGACGCTGGGATTCTTGGCCTCTGGAGAAGACAAATTCAATCTGGGGCCAGAGATGAGGCTGGATCGCTCAGAGCTTTTGTGTAATAAGGTTTTATTAAAATATAAAGGAGATAGAGCTTCTGACATAGGCATCAGAAGGGGGCAGAAAGAGTACCCCCCTGCTAGTCTTCAGCTGGATGTTATATAGTCACTAGCATTCTTTTAATGAAAGGGATGTCTTAAAGCTCAGACTAGACCCCTCATCCATAAGATGCATTTTGGGATAATCTTGGCACCAGATGATTCATCCCTGGCCATAAAATGATTGACCTGAGTCTTGTAGAAGGGCAGATTACCATACAAATAGTTTCATTTACATAGATTAGGGAAACAATATCTGAGTACAACATACTGGTTTGTCAAGTAGGTTCTGAGTCATTAGGCGGAACTGACTTGAAGACAGAGTCGGGGTAAATGCATAGTACATTAACATAGCTGGAGACAAACATTTCCATAAGAAAAATGTATCGGTTAACTCAAGGTTTGAGAATAGTTAACTTCAATTGAAACCAGGTGTCATGGCAGCACAGTATTTTAAGAGAAACCTCCTTTTAGATTTGTATAGAGAAGGAAAAAAATATCGCTAATTTGTTTCCTCCTGCTGCTTAAGAGAGATAAAAATGTCTGACACTTGCAGTCTATTTCCTCCATTTGGAGACCCCTGACCTTCCTGCCTGTTACCCTCTCAAATGGACATGAGTTTGGGTAGACTCTGGGAGTTGGTGATGGACAGGGAGGCCTGGTGTGCTTCGGTTCATGGGGTCACAAAGAGTTGGACACAACTGAGCAACTGAACTGAACTTGATGAGTTTTGAGTTATTTCGTATTGATCAACACATATAATCAAGAAATTAAACATGTCCATTATTTTATCCATGTAAATGATATAATGTAAAATATGGCCCTTTCTATCTAGTCCTTTAGTTGCAATATCTTGTTGTGCATAGTAATTTAATTTTTTGCCGAGTAATATTTTATCATATGTGTATGTGAAAATTCATTAATCTAGTTATATGTTGGCAGAGATTTCTGTTTTTTGTTTTTTTTTTAAGAGTTCTTTGCTGTTGTTCTTTTTGTTCAGTTGCCAAGTCGTCTCTGACTTTTTGTGACACCATAATCTGGAGCATGTCAGGAATCTCTATTCCTCACCATCTCCCAGAGTTTGCCCAATTTCAGGTCCAGTGAATTGGTGATACCATCCAACTATCTCATCCTCTGTCACTGTCTTCTCCTTCTTATTTTTATTTTAATGGTCATCTACATGAAATCTCTATTTTTTACTTTCTGATTTTTTATTTAAAAATCTATTAAATATATATATATATATACACACATATATATGTTTATGTGTGTCATAAACACACAGCCCTGATAGCTCCTCTGAAGCCAGTGCTGTTACAAGAAAAACAGACCTGTGGAAGTTGGTGGCTTTCAAGAGCACCTCCAACAATGACTCCTTCATTGAAATAGTTCTTGGCCACATAGCATGTTCTAGGTCTTTTGTGCCTTGGCTTGTTCAGCTCTTTTCATAACTGAAGGACTGGGACAGCCTAGTCAACCAGGCAGCTGTTAAATTATGTTCAATGACAAATGAAATAAACAGATGGTCAGTTCAATTCAGTTGCTCAGTCATGTCGGACTCTTTGCAACCCCATGAACTGCAGCACCCCATGCCTCCCTGTCCATCACCAACTCCTGGAGTTTACTCAAACTCATGTCCATTGAGTTGGTGATGCCATCCAACCATCTCATCCTCTGTCATCCCCTTCTCCTCCCACTTTCAATCCTTCCCAGCATAAGGGTCTTTTCAAATGAGTCACTTCTTCGTATCAAATGGCCAGGTATTGGAGTTTCAGCTTCAGCATCCTTCCAATGAAAGTTCAGGGCTGATTTTCTTTAGGATGGACTGGTTGGATCTGCTTGCAGTCCAAGGGACTCTCAAGAGTCTTCTCCAACACCACAGTTCAAATGCATCAATTCTTCAGTGCTCAGGTTTATTTATAGTCAAACTCTCACATCCATCCATGACTACTGGAAACACCATAGCTTTCACTAGATGGACCTTTGTTGGCAAAGTAACATCTCCACTTTTTAATATGCTCTCTAGTTTGGTCATAACTTTTCTCCCAAGGAGCAAGCATCTTTTAATTTCAAGGCTGCAGTTACCATCTGCAGTGATTTTGGAGTCAAAATAATAAAGTCTGCCACTGTTTCCACTTTTCCCCATCTATTTGCCATGAAGTGATGGGACCAGATGCCATGATTTTAGTTTTCTGAATTTTGAGCTTTAAGCCAACTTTTTCACTCTCCTCTTCCACTTTCATCAAGAGGCTCTTTAGTTCTTCTTCACTTTCTGCCACAAGGGTGGTGTCATCTGCATATCTGAGGTTATTGATATTTCTCCCAGCAATCTTGATTTCAGTTCGTGCTTCATCCAGCCCAGCGTTTCTCATCATGTACTCTGCATATAAGTTAAATAAGCAGGGTGACAATATATAGCCTTGACATACTCCTTTCCCAATTTGGAATCAGTCTGTTGTTCCATGTTCAGTTCTAACTGTTGCTTCCTGACCTGCATACAGATTTCTCAAGAAGCAGATCAGGTGGTCTGGTATTCTCATCTCTTTAAGAATTTTCCACAGTTTGTTGTGATCCACACAGCAGTCAAAGATGGTCACAAAGCGACAGATACCAAGTTGGCGTACTTGGTTCATGTATTGTCATTAAATTAGTGAACTCAAACCTAGGAAACAACACCTTTAGAAAACTCAGACATGCTAGTATACCAGGTAGAAGAATTACAAACACCGTCCCCAAAGAGGCAAGGAAAATGAAGCTTCTTTATTTTCCAGTAAGTGGGACAATCCCAGTTTATAACTGTTGTGCCAGAGTCCCTACTGCCCTAACATTTCTCTCAGGAAATCTACATTCTCAATGACTTTTAAGCTATTGTTAGCTGTCAGCAGTGTATTGTATATTAATTCTCTAGAATTTTTCGTTTTGCACATTGAATAAACCTATCAACAGAAATTCCTACTTTCCGACTAGCTTCAGTTCTTGGTAACCAGCGTTCTACTTTCTGTTTCTATGGGTTTAAGTATTTTTTCTTTTTTAATGAAAGTGCTTTAAATTTTTAAAAAACCTTTTAGCATGCCTTGCAACTTGTGGGATCTTAGTTTTCCACCAGGGATTGAACACAGGCCCTCAGCAATGAGAGCATGGAGTCCTAATCATTGGACTGCCAGTGAATCGCTGGATTTACCTACTGTAGATACTACTTCATATAAGTGAGATCATGCAGAATTTGTCTTTCTGTGACTGGCTAATTTTACTTAGAATAATGTCCTTAAAGATTCATCCATGTTGCTGTATGTAGTAAGATTTCCTTCTTTTTAAAGACTGAATAATATTCCCCTGTGTATATATGTCTATATGTATACGCGTGTGTGTGTACATGCATGTGTGTGTGTTAGCTGCTTAGTCGTGTTCGACTCTTTGTGACCCCATGGACTATAGCCCACCAGGTTCATCTCTCCATGTACTTCTCCAGACAAGAATGCTGGAGTGGGTTGCCATTCCCTTCTCCAGGGGATCTTCCTCACTCAGGGATTATACCCAGGTCTCCTGCATTGCTGGCAGATTCTTTACCGACTGAGACTCCAGGAAAGCCTGTGTATGTGTGTGCGTGTGTATACATGTGTGTGTGTGTGTGTAAAACACAATTTCTTTATCCCTTTATCTGTTGCTGGATATTTAGCTTGCTCCCATGTCTTTACTCCTGTGAATAATGCTATGATGAGATCCTGATTTTCATTCTTCTAGGTTAATACCCAGAAGTTGGTTGCTATATCATATGGCCATTACACTTTTCAATTTTTAAGGACCCTTCATACTGTTACCCAGAATGGCTGCACCAGCATACATTCTCTCTTTCTCAATACATATGCCAGTACTTGTCTTTTTTCAAAAATGACTTGATAACGATTCTGAGGTGATATCTGACTGTGGTTTTCCTTTGTACTTCCATTACAGTTATTGATATTAAGCACCTTTTGTACCCCTGTTAGCTTATTTTTCTATCTTCTTTGGAGAATTGTCTCTTTAGGTCCTTAGCTTATTTTTAATTGAGATATTTCCTTTTTTTACATGTGGGTGTAGGAATCACTTGCATATTTTACATATTAACTTCTGGTCATATATGTGGTTTAAAAGTATTTTTTCATTCTGTATGTGGCCCTTTATTCTGTTGACAATTTCCTTTGCTATGAAGAAGGCTTTTAGTTTTATGTAATCCCACTTGTCTAATTTTGCTTTTGTTGCCTGTTCTTTGGGTGGAATATCCAAGAAATCATTGCCAAAACCCATGTCATAATGTTTTTCTCCTATGTTTCCTTATAATAATTTTAATTTTAGGCTTTATGTTTCAGTCTTTAATCGGCTTTGAGTGGTTTTGTGTTTGTGGTATAAGATGAAAGTCACATTTCGTTATTTTACATCTATCTATTCAGTGGTTCCCAACACCATTTATGGAAGAGACTGTCTTTCCCCACTGTGTATTCCTGGCACCCTTGTCCCGGATCAGTTGACTGTATGTGTGTGTGTGTTTTCTGGGCTCTCTAATCTGTTCCAGTGGACTATGTGTCTGCATGTAAGTATCATACTGTTTCAACTATTGCAGCTTTGTAATACGTTTTGAAATGAAGAGGTGTAGTGCCTCTAGCTTTGTTTCTCTTTCTCCAGATTGTTTTGGATATTCAGAATTTTTTGTGGTTGCATGTGAGTTTTAGGATCATTTTTCTAGTTCTGTAAAAAACGCCTTGTGGTTTAGATGAGGGACTTCATTGGCTGTTTATATCATTTGGGATTGTATGGATATCATCACAATTAGGCTTCGAGTTCATGAATGTGGGGTATTGGTCTTCTTATTTGTGTCTTCTTTAATGTTTTTCATCAGTGTTTTCTAGTTTTCAGTGTACTAGTCTTTCATCTCTGTAATTCATTGTATTCTAAGCATTTTATCTTTTATTAAATTCCTTCTGGAGTTTTCATTGTTAGTATGGAAGCATAACTGTAATGGTTGTCATCAGTGTCTCTGGGTTCAGCAATAGGAAAACAGGGCATGTAGTGGTGATTGCTAGTGGCAGGAGTGTGCACAGGCTTAGCTGTGGGACTGTAGGTGAATGCACAGGGCAATGGTGTATGCACTGTGGCAAGAGCAGGGCCTGTGTTAGGATCTTGGACTGATCACAGCACACAAGTTCAGTTTCTGAGTCAGAGCTGGTGGCATGTACATGCCTGGCTTCAGGACCAGGACTGACTTTGCTGCATCTGTGATGGCTGTGCTGAGTTCCAGGGAGGCACTAGCTGTCATGGCTCCTGAGGGACTCAGCACCAGGAGTCTGAGACCTTTTTTTTCTTCATCAATTAAGATGATCATTCAATTTTTCTGTTTAGTCTCTATGTGTAACTGAACTTGGCTTGCTTCTGATTACCCATGCCTAGTAAAGCTGATCTATTGACATGTGGTTGTGGTGAAGGAAAGTGCAGTGTACATTGTAGGGCGCCAAGCAGGGAGTCCAGGTAGCTAGTAATTCAGAGGCCTGAACTCCCAGAGTTTCAGGGAAAGGTTTTTAAAGACAAGGTGAGGGAAGAAGCTTTGTGGGATATGTGATCAGCAGGTAGACATTTTTGTGATTATTTGGTACTGAGGTAATCTGGAGTCAACATCATCAACCTCTGGTTCCAAAGTTTAGAGCCTGTGTGTTTGTGGGAAGCATACAGTTAATTTCTTCCACCTGATGGGGGTTTCAGTATCTGCAAAACATCTCCAAGGACATGGCTCAGAATATTATGTATAACCATTGAGGAGTAAGTAAAGATCCTTGACTTTGTTTAATGGCTAACATATTATTATTTTGTCTTGCTTGACTGTTTTTCTTTCTCTCTGTCTTTTCTCATGTCTCTGACTAAATGTACTATTTTGAATTCAGGGGAGGCCTAGAAGAGGAAAGTTTTTCTACAGATAAGAGGTATGTGTAGGGCATGGTGAGTGGTGGTCTGTTCTGGGAAGAGGCCTTAGAGTCCTGCTGGGTTATATTTATACATTGAATTAGATATTTTTGTAATGCTAAACTATGTTTGCATTCTTGTGTTGTTAGAGTAAGCTGACTTTTTAAAACAAAATACCTGTTTTTATACAGTGTTACACTAGCTTTTCTCACATTTTTTTTTTATCTGCATGTACCTGAAATTAACCCAAACCATTTAAGAAAGAATGAAAACTCTTCTTCCCTTGATCGGACACCATGAGTGCATGAGGAACTATGAACAGAGATTGCTAACACTGTACAAGAGGTGGTGATCAAAACCATCCCTAAGAAAAAGAAATGTAAACAGAGAAAATGATTGTCTGAGGAGGCCTTACAAATAGCCAGAAAAAGTAGAGAAGCAAAAGGCAAAGGTGAAAAGGAAAGATATAACCATTTGAATGCAGAGTTCCAAATAATATCAAGGAGAGAAAAGAAAGACTTAAATGAACACAGCAAAGAAGTAGAGGAAAACAATAGAATGGGAAACACTAGCGATCTCTTCAAGAAAATTAGAGATACCAAGGGAACATTTCATGCAAAGATGGACACAGTGAAGGACAGAAATGGCATGGACATAACAGTAGCAGAAGATAAGAAGAGGTGGCAAAAATATAGAGAACCATTGTACAAAAAAGGCCTTAATGACCAAGATAACCACAAAATGGGTCTTAATGACCCAGATAACCACTTAGATGATGGTGTGACCACTCTCCTAGAGCCAGACATCCTGGAGTGTGAGGTCAAGTGGGCTTTAGGAAGCATTACTATGAACAAAGCTAGTGGAAGTGATGGAATTCCAGCTGAGCTATTTAATATCCTAAAAGATGATGCTATTAAAGTGCTGCATTGAATTCATCAACAAATTTGGAAAATTGAGCAGTGGCCACAGAACTGGAGGAGGTTGGTTTTCATTCCAATCCCAAAGAAGGGCAATGCCAAAGAATGTTCAAACTACTGTTCATTTGTACTCATTTCACATGCTAGTAAGGTAATGCTGAAAACCCTTCAAGCTAAGCTTGAACAGTACGTGAACTGAGAACTTCAGATAGATGTACAAGGTGGATATAGAAAAGGCAGAGGAACAAGAGATCAAATTGCCCACATCTGCTGGATCATAGGAAAACAAGAGAGCCCCAGAAAAACATCTGCTTCATTGACTATGCTGAAGCCTTTTACTGTGTGGATCACAACAAAGTGTGGAAAATTCTTAAAGAAATGGGAATACCAGACCACCTTACCTGCTTTTTGAGAAATCTGTATGCAGGTCAAAAAGCAACAGTTAGAACCAGACATGCAACAAGAGACTGGTTCAAAATTGGGAAAGGAGTACATCAAGACTGCACATTGTCACCCAGCTTATTTAACTTATATGCAGAGCACATCATACGAAGCTAGGCTGGATTAATCAAAAGCTGGAATCAAGATTGCTGGGTGAAATAACCTCAGATGTGCAGATGACATCACACTTATGTGGCAGAAAGTGAAGAGGAACTACAGAGCCTCTTGATGGAAGTGAAAGAAGAGAGTGAAAAAGCTAGCTTAAAACTCAGCACTCAAAAAACCAAAATCACAAAATCTGGCCCCATCACTTCATGGCAAATAGATGGGGAAACAATGGAAACAATGACAGATTTTATTTTCTGGGCTCCAATATCACTGTCGACAGTGACTGGAAGAAAAGATTCTTGCTACTTGGAAGAAAAGCTTTGATGAAACTAGATCAGCATTTTAAAAAGCAGAGACATCACTTTGCTGACAAACGTCTGTCTTGTGAAAGCTATGGTTCTTCCAGTAGTCATGTATGGAGTTGACAGTTGGTCCAAAAAGAAGGCTGAGCATCAAAGAACTGATGGTTCCAAACTGCAGTGCTGGAGAAGACTCTTGAGACTCCCTTGGACAACAAGGAGATCAAACCAGTCCATCCTAAAGGAAATCAACCATGAATATTCATTGGAGGCACTGATTTTGAACGTGAAGCTCCAATACTTTGGCCACCTGATGTGAAGAGCCGACTCATTGGAAAAGTGCCTGATGCTCAGAAAAATTGAGGACAGTAGCAGAAGGGGATGACAGAAGATGAGATGGTTGGATGGCATCATCGACTCAAGGGACATGAGTTTGAGCAAACTCTTAGAGATATTGAAGGGCGGGGGGCCTGGCATGCTACAGTCTATGGGGTCGCAAAGAATTGGACGTGACTGAGTGACTGAAGAACAACAATAGGGATTAACTACCTCATTAGAACTGACTCAAATGAATTCCTTTCTATGGCTGAGTACTATTCCATTGTATATAGATATCACAACTTCTTTAACCAGTCATTTGTTGATGGACATTTAGGTGACTTCCATGTTCTAGGTATTATAAATAGTGCTGCAATGAACATTGGTGTATATGTGTCATTTTCAGTTATGATTTCCTCAGTGTGTATGCATAGCAGTGGGATTTTTGGGTTGTATGATAGTTTCATTCCTAGTTTTTTTTTTTTTTTTTTTTAGGAATCTTCATTCTGTTCTTCATAGTGCCTGTATCAATTTACATTCCCACCCACAGTGCAAGAGGGTTCCCCTTTCTCTATTTGCTCTCCAGCATTTGTTGTTTGTAGAATTTATGATGATGTCCATTTTGACTGGTGTGAGATGATACCTCATTGTAGTTTTGTTTTGCAATTCTCTAATAATAAGCACTGAGCATTTTTTCATGTGTTAATTATCCATTGCAATGTCTTCTTTGAAGAAATGTCTCTTTAGATCTTCTGCCCATTTTTTATTATATTGTTTGTTTTTCTGATGTTGAGTACATGAGCTGCTTGTGTAAATATACATATGTACATATATATATATATATATACATAAAACTATATCAACTTTTATTTATTTATTTTTTAATTTTAATTTTTTTCCCAATTATTTTTATTAGTTGGAGGCTAATTACTTTACAATATTGTAGTGGTTTTTGCCATACATTAATACGAACCAACCAAAAGACAAAGACTGCTTGTATATTTTGGAGATTAATCCTTTGTCAGTTGCTTCAATTACAATTAGTTTTTCTCATTCCAACAGTTGTCTTTTCATCTTGCTTATGGTTTCCTTTGCTGTGTGGAAGCTTATAAGTTTAACTAGGTCCCTTTTGTTTATTTTTGTTTTTATTTCTATTACTGTAGGAGGTGAGTCACTGAGGATCTTTCCATGATTTATGTCAAACAATTTTCTGCCTGTGTTTTCCTCTAAGAGTTTTATAATTTCTGATCTTACATTTGGGTCTTTAATCCATTTTGAGTTTATCATTTTTTATGGTGTTAGAAAGTGTTCTAATTTCATGCTTCTATAGTACACCTAGTTGTCCAGTTTCCCTAACATCACTTACTAAAGAGACTTTTTTCCATTTTACCTTCTTGCCTTCTTTGTCAAAGATAAGCTGCCCCTAAGTGTGTGGGTTTATGTCTCAGCTTTCTATCTTGTTTCTTTGGTCTATATTTCTGTTTTCTGTTAGTACCATACTGTCTTGATGACTGTAGCTTTGTACTATAATCTGAAATGGGGACAATTGATTCCTTCAGCTCCATTCTTTCTCAAGATTGCTTTAGCTATAATGATTCTTTTGTGTTTCCATATGAACTGTGTTTTTTTGTTATAGTTCTGTGAAAAATGCCATTGGTTAATGGATAAGGATTGCACTGAATTTGCAGATTTCTTTGAGTAGTATACTATTTTCTCAATACTGATTCTTCCCTTCCAAGAATCTGTTACATCTCTCCATCTGTTTATGTCATCTTTGATTCTTTCATCAGTTTCTTATAGTTTTCTCTATTTAGCTTGTTTGTCTCCTTAGGTAGGTTTATTGCTGGGTATTTTATTCTTTTTATGTCAATGGTGAATGGACTTGATTCCTTAATTTCTCTTTCTGAGTATTCATTGTTAGTGTCCAGTAAGTCAAGGGATTCCTGCATATTGATTCTGTGTTTGTGCAACTTTACTAAAGTCACTGATTCCTTCTAGTTAGTTTTGATAGTATCTTCAGAATATTCTGTGTATGGTATCATGTCATTTGCAAAACAGTGAGTTTTCCATCTTCTTTTCCAGTTTGGGTTCCTTTATATTTCCTTATATATTCCTTTATATTTCCTCTCGGATTGCCATGGCTATAACATCCAAAATTATGTTGAACAATAAGAGTCAAAGTGGGCACTTTTGTCTTGTTTCTGATCTTAGAGGAAATGTTTTCAGTTTTTCACCATTGAGAACAATGTCTTCTGTGTGTTTATTGCACATGGCCTTTATTATATTCAGGTATGTTCCTTCTAAGCTGATTTTCTGGAGAGTTTCTATCATAAGTGGGTGCTGAGTTTTGTTGAATGCTTTGACTACATCTATCAGTCAGTCAGTTCAGTTGCTCAGTCACGTCCGACTCTTCGCGACCCCATGAACTGCAGCATGCCTGGCTTCCCTGTCCATCACAAACTCCCAGAGCTTGCTCAAACTCATATCCATTGAGTTGGTGATGCCATGCAACCATCTCACCTTCTGTTGTCTCCTTCTCCTCCTGCCTTCAATCTTTCCCAGAATCAGGGTCTTTTCCAGTGTGTCAGTTCTTTCCATCAGGTGACCAAAGTATTGGAGCTTCAGCTTCAGCATCAGTCTATCCAGTGAGTATTCAGGACTGATTTTCCTTTAGGGTGGATTGGTTGGATCTCCTTGCAGTCCATGGGACTCTCAAGAGTCTTCTCCAACACCACAGTGCAAAAGCATCAATTTTTTGGCACTCAGCCTTCTTTATGGTCCAGCTCTCACATCCATAGATGACTACTGGAAAAGCAATAGCTTTGACTAGATGGACATTTTTTAGCAAAGTAATGTCTCTGCTTTTTAATATGGTGTCTAGGTTGGTCATAGCTTTTCTTCCAAGAAGCAAGCGTCTTTTAATTTCATGGCTGCAGTCACCATCTGCAGTGATTTGGAGCCCCCCAAAATAAAGTCTGGCATGGTTTCCATTGTTTCCCCATCTATTGGCCATGAAGTGATGGGATCAGATGCCACCATATGGTTTTTATCTTTTAATTTGTTAATGTGATGTATCACATTGATTTAGTTGCATGTATTGAAGAATCCTTGCCTCCCTTGTATATACGTGACTTGACCATCGTGTGTGATCCTTATCCATTTTAAATATAGCAGTATATGCATGAGCATTCCAAACTCTCTGACTGTCCCTGACCCTCATCCTCCCTGCTGGCAATCATATGTTCATTCTCTAAGTCCATCAGAATCTCTCTGTTTTGTAAATATGTTCATTTGTATCATTTTGTTTTGATTCTGCATATTAGATGTCATAAAACTTTTCTGCTTCTCTGTCTGATGTTCTTTTCTTTATTTTTTTTTAAATTTAATTTTATTTTTTTTTATTAGTTGGAGGCTAATTACTTCACAACATTTCAGTGGGTTTTGTCATACATTGATATGAATCAGCCATAGATTTACACGTATTCCCCATCCCGATCCCCCCTCCCACCTCCCTCTCCACCCGATTCCTCTGGGTCATCCCAGTGCACCAGGCCCGAGCACTTGTCTCATGCATCCCACCTGGGCTGGTTATCTGTTTCACCATAGAAAGTATAGATGCTGTTCTTTTGAAACATCCCACCCTCGCCTTCTCCCACAGAGTTCAAAAGTCTGTTCTGTATTTCTGTGTCTCTTTTTCTGTTTTGCATATAGGGTTATTGTTACCATCTTTCTAAATTCCATATATATGTGTTAGTATGCTGTATTGGTCTTTATCTTTCTGGCTTACTTCACTCTGTATAATGGGCTCCAGTTTCATCCATCTCATTAGGACTGATTCAAATGAATTCTTTTTAACGGCTGAGTAATATTCCATGGTGTATATGTACCATAGCTTCCTTATCCATTCATCTGCTAATGGGCATCTAGGTTGCTTCCATGTCCTGGCTATTATAAACAGTGCTGCAATGAACATTGGGGTGCACGTGTCTCTTTCAGATCTGGTTTCCTCAGTGTGTATGCCCAGAAGTGGTATTCCTGGGTCATATGGCAGTTCTATTTCCAGTTTTTTAAGAAATCTCCACACTGTTTTCCATAGTGGCTGTACTAGTTTGCATTCCCACCAACAGTGTAAGAGGGTTCCCTTTTCTCCACACCCTCTCCAGCATTTATTGCTTGTAGACTTTTGGATAGCAGCCATCCTGACTGGCGTGTAATGGTACCTAATTGTGGTTTTGATTTGCATTTCTCTAACAATGAGTGATGCTGAGCATCTTTTCATGTGTTTGTTAGCCATCTGTATGTCTTCTTTGGAGAAATGTCTGTTTAGTTCTTTGGCCCATTTTTTGACCCACCTCCCAGAATATTGGAAATAAAAGCAAAACTAAACAAATGGGACCTAATTAAAATTAAAAGCTTTTGCACTACAAAGGAAACTATAAGTAAGGTGAAAAGACAGCCCTCAGATTGGGAGAAAATAATAGCAAATGAAGAAACAGACAAAGGATTAATCTCAAAAATATACAAGCAACTCCTGCAGCTCAATTCCAGAAAAATAAATGACCCAATCAAAAAATGTTATTTTCTTTTTTATTAAATTATTTATTTTACTTTACAATATTGTATTGGTTTTGCCATACATTGACTTCAATCCACCAAGAGTGTACATGTATTCCCCATCCTGAACCCCCCTCCCACCCCTCTCCCCATCCCATCCCTCAGGGTCATCCCAGAGTACCAACCCTGAGCACCCTGTACCATGCATCAAACCTGGACTAGCAATTCGTTTCACATATGATATTTTACATGTTTCAATGCCATTCTCCCATATCATCCTGCCCTCGCCCTCTCCCACAGAGTCCAAAAGACTGTTCAATACAACTGTGTCTCCTTTGCTGTCTTGCATACAGGGTTATCGTTACCTTCTTTTTAAATTCCATATATATGCGTTAGTATACTGTATTGGTGTTTTTCTTTCTGGCTTACTTCACACCGTATAATAGGCTCCAGTTTCATCCACCTCATTAGAACTGATTCAAATGTATATTCTTTTTAATGGCTGAGTAATATTTAACTTATATGCAGAGTACATCATGAGAAACGCTGGGCTGGAAGAAGAACAAGCTGGAATCTAGATTGCTGGGGGAAATATCAATAACCTCAGATATACAGATGACACCACCTTTTGGCAGAAAGTGAAAAGGAACTAAAAAGCCTCTTGATGAAAGTGAAAGAGGAGAGTGAAAAAGTTGGCTTAAAGCTCAACATTCAGAAAACTAATACCATGGCATCCGGTCCCATCACTTCATGGGAAATAGATGGGGAAACAGTGGAAACAGTGACAGACTATTTTTCTGGGCTCCAAACTGACTGCAGATGGTGACTGCGGCCATGAAGTTAAAAGATGCTTGCTCCTTGGGAGAAAAGTTATGACCAACCTAGATAGCCTATTAAAAAGCAGAGACATTACCTTGCCAACAAAGATCCGTCTAGTCAAGGCTATGGTTTTTCCAGTGGTCATGTATGGATGTGAGAGTTGGACTATAAAGAAAGCTGAGCACAGAAGAATTGATGCATTTGAACTGTGGTGTTGGAGAAGACTCTTGAGAGTCCCTTGGACTGCAAGGAGATCCAACCAGTCCATCCTAGGGGAGATCAGTCCTGGGTGTTCATTGGAAGGACTGTCGCTGAAGCTGAAACTCCAATACTTTGTCCACCTCATGCAAAGAGTTGACTCATTGGAAAAGACCCTGATGCTGGGAGGGATTTGGGGCAGGAGGAGAAGGGGACGACAGAGGATGAGGTGGCTGGATGGCACCACCAACTCGATGGACAAGAGTTTGAGTAGACGCCGGGAGTTGGTGATGGACAGGGAGGGCTGGCGTACTGTGATTCATGGGGTCTCAAAGAGTCGGACACGACTGAGTGACTGAACTGAACTGGACTGAATATTCCATTGTGTATATGTACCACAGTTTTCTTATTCATTCATCTACTGATGGACATCTAGGTTGCTTCCATGTCCTGGCTATTATAAACAGTGTGCGATGAACATTGGGGTACATGTGTCTCTTTTGATTCTGGTTTCCTCAGTGTGTATGCCCAGCAGGAGGATTGCTGGGTCATATGGCAGTTCTATTTCTAGTTTTTCAAGGAATCTCCACACTGTTCTCCATAGTGGCTGTACTAGTTTGCATTCCCACCAACAGTGTAAGAGTGTTCCCTTTTCTCCACACCCTCTCCAGCATTTATTGCTTGTAGACTTTTGGATAGCAGCCATTCTGACTGGCGTGTAATGGTACCTCATTGTGGTTTTGATTTGCATTTCTCTGATAATGAGTGATATTGAGCATCATTTCATGTTTTTGTTAGCCATCTGTATGTCTTCTTTGGAGAAATGTCTGTTTAATTTTTTGGTCCACTTTTTGATTGGGTCTTATATTTTTCTGGAATTGAGCTGCAGGAGTTGCTTGTATATTTTTGAGATTAATCTTTGTCCATTGCTTCGTTTGCATTATTTCTCCCATTCTGAAGGCGGCCTTTTTACCTTGCTTATGGTTTCCTTTGTTGTGCAGATGCTTTTAATTTTAATTAGGTCCCATTTGTTTATTTTTGCTTTTATTTTCAATATTCTGGGAGGTGGTTAATAGAGGATCCTGCTGTGGTTTATGTCAGAGAGTGTTTTGCCTATGTTTTCCTGTAGGACTTTAACAGTTTCTGGTCTTACGTTTAGATCTTTAATCCATTTTGAGTTTATTTTTGTGTATGGTGTGAGAAAGTGTTCTAGTTTCATTCTTTTACAAGTGGTTCACCAGTTTTCCCAGCACTACTTGTTAAAGAGATTATCTTTTCTCCATTGTATATTCTTGCCTCCTTTGTCAAAGATCAGGTGTCCATAGGTGTGTGGATTTATCTCTGGGCTTTCTATTCTGTTCCATTGATCTATATTTCTGTCTTTGTGCCAGTACCATACTGTCTTGATGACTGTGGCTTTGTAGTATAGTCTGAAGTCAGGCAGGTTGATTCCTCCAGTTCCATTCTTCTTTCTCAAGATTGCTTTGGCTATTCGAGGTTTTTGGTATTTCCATACAAATTGTGAAATTATTTGTTCTAGTTCTCTGAAAAATACCATTGGTAGATTGATAGGGATTGCATTGAATCTATAGATTGCTTTGGATAGTATACTCATTTTCACTATATTGACTCTTCTGATCCATGAATACGGTATATTTCTCCATCTATTTGTGTCCTCTTTGATTTCTTTCACCAGTGTTTTATAGTTTTCTATGTATAGGTCTTTTGTTTCTTTAGGTAGATATATTCCTAAGTATTTTATTCTTTTCATTGCAATGGTGAATGGAATTGTTTCCTTAATTTCTCTTTGTTTTCTCATTGTTAATGTATAGGAAAGCAAGGGACTTCTGTGTGTTGATTTTATATCCTGCAAATTTACTATATTCATTGATTAGCTCTAGTAATTTTCTGGTGAAGTCTTTAGGGTTTTCTATGCAGAGGGTCATGTCATCTGCAAACAGTGAGAGTTTTACTTCTTCTTTTCCAATCTGGATTCCTTTTATTTCTTTTTGTGCTCTGATTACTGTGGCCAAAACTTCCAAAACTATGTTGAATTGTAGTGGTAATAGTGGGCACCCTTGTCTTGTTCCTAACTTTAGGGGAAATGCTTTAAATTTTTCTCCATTGAGGATTATGTTGTTGAGTGTTTGTCATTTATAGCTTTTATTATGTTGAGGTATTTTCCTTCTATTCCTGCTTTCTGGAGGGTTTCTTTTTTTTAAAATCATAAATGGATGTTGACTTTTGTCAAAGACTTTCTCTGCATCTAATGAGATAATCATATGGTTTTTATCTTTTAATTTGTTAATGTGGTGTACTACACTGATTGATTTGTGGATATCAAAGAATCCTTGCATCCCTGGAATAAAGCCTACTTGATCATGATGTATGAATTTTTTAATATGTTGTTGGATTTTATTTGCTAGAATTTTATTAAGGACTTTTGCATCTATGTTCATCAATGATATTGGCCTGTAGTTATCTTTTTTGTGACATCTTTTTGGTATTAGGGTGATGGTGGCCTCATAGAATGAGTTTGGAAGTTTACCTTCCTCTGCAATTTTCTGGAAGAGTTTGAGTAGGATAGGTTTTAGTTTTTCTCTAAATTTTTGGTAGAATTCAACCCCGAACCCATCTGGTCCTGGGCTTTTGTTGGTTGGAAGATTTCTGATTACAGTTTCAATTTCTGTGCTTGTGATGGGTCTGTTAAGATTTTCTATTTCTTCCTGGTTCAATTTTGGAAAGTTGTACTTTTCTAAGAATTTGTCCATTTCTTCTAAGTTGTCCATTTCATTGTCATATAGTTGCTGATAGTAGTCTCTTATGATCCTTCACATTTCTGTGTTGTCTGTTGTGATCTCTCCATTTTCATTTCTAATTTTGTTGATTTGATTTTTCTCCCTTTGTTTCTTGATGAGTCTGGCTAATGGTTTGTCAATCTTATTTTTCTTCTCAAAGAACCAGCTTTTGGTTTTGTTGATTTTTGCTATGGTCTCTTTTGTTTCTTTTAAATTTACTTCTGCCCTAATTTTTAAGATTTCTTTCTCTCTACTAACCCTGGGGTTCTTCATTTCTTCCTTTTCAAGTTGCTTTAGGTGTTGAGTTAGATTATTTATTTGATTTTTTTCTTGTTTCTTGAAGTAAGCCTGTATTGCTATGAACCTTCCCCTTAGCACTGCTTTTACAGTGTCCCACAGGTTTTGGGTTGTTGTGTTTTCATTTCATTTGTTTCCATGCATATTTTGATTTCTTTTTTGAATTCTTCTGTGATTGGTTCGTTATTCAGTAGCATGTTGTTCAGCCTCCATATGTTGTAATTTTAAATAGATTTCCTCCTGTAATTGGCATCTAAACTTACTGCATTGTGATCAGAAAAGATGCTTGGAATGATTTCATTTTTTTTTTAATTTACCAAGGCTAGATTTATGGCCCATGAAGTTATCTATCCTGACAAAGGTTCCGTGTGGACTTGAGAAAAAGGTGAAATTCATTGTTTTGGGGTGAAATGTCCTATAGATATCATTAGGTCTAACTGGTCTATTGTATCATTTAAAGTTTGTGTTTCCTTGTTGATTTTCTGTTTAGTTGACCTATCCATAGATGTGAGGGGTGTATTAAATTCTCCCACCACTATTGTGTTATTGCTAATTTCCCCTTTCATACTTGTTAGCATTTGTCTTACATACTGTGGTGCTCCTATGTTGGGTGCATATATATTTATGATTGTTATATCTTCTTCTTGGATTGATCCTTTGATCATTATGTAGTGTCCATCTTTGTCTCTTTTCACAGCCTTTGTTTTAAAGTCTATTTTATCTGATATGAGTATTGCTACTCCTGCTTCTTTTGGTCTCTATTTGCATGGAATATCTTTTTCCAGCCCTTCACTTTCAGTCAATATGTGTCCCTTGTTTCGAGGTGGGTTTCTTGTAGACAGCATATATAGGGGTCTTATTTTTGTATCCATTCAGCCAGTCTTTGTCTTTTGGTTGGGGCATTCAACCCATTTACATTTAAGGTAATTATTGATAAGTATGATCCCATTGCCATTTACTTTGTTGTTTTGGGTTCAAGTTTATATAACTTTTCTGTGTTTCCTGTCTAGAGAAGATCCTTTAGTATTTGTTGAAGAGCTGGTTTGGTGGTGGCGCATTCTCTCAGGTTTTGCTTGTCTGTAAAGCTTTTGATTTCTCCTTCATATTTGAATGAGATCCTTGCTGGGTACAGTAATCTGGGCTGTAGGTTATTTTCTTTCATTACTTTAAGTATGTCCTGCCATTCCCTTCTGGCCTGAAGAATTTCTATTGAAAGATCAACTGTTATCCTTATGGGAATCCCTTTGTTGTTTTTCTCTTGCTGCTTTTAATATTTGTTCTTTGTGTTTGATCTTTGTTAGTTTTATTAATATGTGTCTTGGAGTGCTTTGCCTTAGGTTTATCCTGTTTGGGACTCTCTGGGTTTCTTGGACTTGGTTGATTATTTCCTTCCCCATTTAGGGAAGTTTTCAACTACTATCTTCTCAAGTATTTTCTCATAATCTTTCTTTTTGTCTTCTTCTTCTGGGACTCCTATGATTTGAATGTTGGGGCGTTTCACATTGTCCCAGAGGTCTCTGAGGTTGTCCTCATTTCTTTTAATTCTTTTTTCATTTTTCCTCTTGGTTTCAATTATTTCTACCATTCTATCTTCTACCTCACTTATCCTATCTTCTGCCTCCGTTATTTTACTGTTGGTTGCCTCTACAGTGTATTTGATCATTTATTGCATTATTCATTATATATAGACTCTTTTTTATTTCTTCAGGTCCTGGTTAAACCTTTCTTACATCTTCTCGATCCTTGTCTCCAGGCTATTTATCTGTATATCCAATTTGTTTTCAAGATTTTGGATCATTTTCACTCTCATTTTTTGGAATTCTTTATCAGGTAGATTCCCTCTCTCTTCCTCTTTGGTTTGGTTTGGTGGGCATTTGTCCTGTTCATTTACCTGCTGGGTATTTCTCTGCCTGTTCATCTTGTTTATATTGCTGTGTTTTGGGTGGCCTTTCTGTATTCTGGCAGTTTGTGGCTCCTCTTTATTGTGGAGATTCCTCGCTGTGGGTGGGGTTGGACGGGTGGCTTGTCGAGGTTTCCTGGTTAGGGAAGCTTGTGTCGGTGTTCTGGTGGGTAGAGTTGGATTTCTTCTCTCTGGAGTGAAATGAAGTGTCTAGTAATAAGTTTTGAGATGTCAGTGGGTTTGGTGTGACTTTGGTCAGCCTGTATATTGAGGCTCAGGGTTATGTTCCTGTGTTCCTGGAGAATTTGCATGGTATGTCTTGCTCTGGAGCTTGTTGGCCCTTGCATGGTGCTTGGTTTCAGTGTAGGTATGGAGGCGTTTGGTGAGCTCCTATCAATTAATGTTCCCTGGGTTCAGGAGTTCTCTGGTGTTCTCAGGATTTGGACTTAAGCCTCCTGCCTCTGGTTTTCAGTCTTAATCTTACAGTAGCCTCAATACTTCTCCATCTATACAGCTCTGATGATAAAACATATAGGTTAATGATGAAAAGTTTCTCCACAGTGAGGGACACCTCCTTTCAAAGACAGTGGGCTGCTTTTCTGGTTGCCTGATGTCCTCTGCCAACATTCAGAAGTTGTTCTGTGGAATTTGCTCGGTGCTCAGATGTTCTTTTGATGAATTTGTGGGGGAGAAATTGGTCTCCCCGTCCTATTCCTCTGCCATCTTAGGACCGCCTCCTCTGTCTAACATTCTTTACTCGCTATGACAGTCTGTAGGGCCATCCATTTTCTACAGCCTTTCTGCCCTTGAGTATCTCTATGCTGTTCCCACCATCTCTTCTCCAGAGCTCCCACTTGATGAAAAGCCAGGCCACTTCTAGACCATTATCTCTGGGCCAGTTGCACAATCAGCTCTGCACTGCTGCTGCCTCTGTGAACTTATCTCAGTCTTTCTCTCCTCCTTGAATACCTCCTGTCTCCTTCTGCCAGAGCAAGTGTGCTTATGCAGCAGGGCCTCTCTGTGTGGTGCCCTCCTTAACTGGAAGTCTCTTCCTCCAGTGGTTGCATGATTCGTTCCCTCATCAACAGGTGTCTTCAAGTATTTCAGCGCAGAGATTTCCTCATATCTCGAGGCCTCATATCAAAGGTCACTGCCTCCTTCCTCCCCCTGAAAGGTTGTTGCTGAACACCAAAACGATGCCGGGATTCTTGGCCTCTGGAGGAGAAGAATTCAATCCAGGGCCAGAGATGAGGCTTGATCACTCAGAGCTTTTGTGTGATAAAGTTTTATTAAAAGTATAAAAAGATAGAGAAAGCTTCTGACATAGGCCTCAGAAGGGGGCAGAAAGAGTACCCCCTTGCTAGCATTAGCCATGGAGTTATATACTCTCTAATTAGCTATTACAGTGAATCAAAAGAGTGTCTGGAGGTTGTAAAGACCTCACCAGATCTACTCCCATAATTTACATTTTAAGATAACAGGATTAGCCAGAAGTTTTTTCCAGAGACTGCCCTCAAGCAGGGTACATTATTCTTATATAATCCTAAGGAGTGTAGAGGGAAGTTTGTCCTTTCTTCCTCCTTGAGAATTCCAGACCCCTCTTTCCTTGGAGACCCCTAGACTTCTTATCAAACTGCCTAGGAAATGACTCTCTCACCCCCATGGCCCTCTGTCTTCTCACCCTGCTTCATTTTCCCTCAGAGCACTTCTTCCCTTGGGTCACAGTCTTTCATTCCCTCTTAGGTGATGAACAGCTGCAGGAGAGCAAGAGCTGTGCTTGTGTGCTGCAGTATCCCCAGGACTAGGAGAAGGCCCAGAATTCTCACTGTGCAAAACATGTTTCACAGTGTTTGTTAAAATAATGGCAGGAGTATTCAGTTTCCCTGGAGTTGATAAATGAGAGTATTTTTAGTTCTATTTGCTGTACATATGCTTGTGAATATTACATAGCATTAAATGAATAAGATAAAGGTTTAAAATGTTTAATAAGCCAGAATCAAGTAGCTTTTGGCTGGAGGCACCTGGCTGTTCTTTCTCTAAGTGAACTTTAGGTTTACTGAAGACATGATCTGAAGTTTAGACACAAGGTGTGACCACAGTCAGACCCCTATGCCAAATAGGATTCACGTCCAGTAACTGCTCTTGGCAAAGAGACACCAAGTACTGAGCTGCAGTGTCAGCTGACCACCATGGAGCCCTTCCTCGCCAGGGCTCCTGCTGCCTGGGCGCCACTGCCCTGAAGGTCACCCCACGAGGGCTCTGGTGGCTGCAAATGTGTCTCAGACGTTCCTGGGCAGAAAGATGAACACCACAAGGCCCAGGTTGCGCAGGCTGGCTCTTTGTCTGTGGCAGCAGGACTTCTGTGTGGTGACACCCTGCCCATGCATCCCATGCCTCCTGTCTTTCAGAAGACATTGCCCCCAGTGCCCTCTGCAGCCCTGTGACGAGAGGAGTCAGGGCTTGGAGTGCCAAGTAACACAAGTGGCGCAATCCAGCCCAGTGCCCTCCAGAGGGTGCCACAGGATCATCTGAGATGTTCCTGAATTATGGGGACATTTGATGACATCAGGGCAAAGATGTGGTCAGAGTCAATGGAATATAGCACATGTAGCCCTTTCCTAATGCAAGTTGTTTTTTAAATGTATTTTTAATTAGAGAGTAATTATTTTACAGTATTCCGTTGGCTTCTGCCATACAAGATGACTTGGCTGTAAGCATACATATGTCTCCTTCCTCTTGAACCTGCCCCCATGCCCCACCCAATTCCACTCCTGTAAGTTGTCATAGAGTACTACATTGAACCCCTTGTTCCAAGTTGTTTTTCAATAAAATTTTAATTTGGAATAATTTTAGATTTAAAGAAAAATTGAAAATATTTGTCAAAACTGACAAGCAGCTTTGGAGCATTACTTCCAACTTAACCTCACATATTATTGGGATTTCACCAGGTTGTCCATTAATGTGTCTTTGGTTTCAGAATTCAATCCAAAACCTACACACACTGCATTAATTGTCATTTTTCCCCAGTGTCCTCTGCTCTGTGGAGTCACTCGTTCTCTCCTGGTAATAGCTTACACGTATGGAGTTTGGTGATGAGTTTGTGGTCTCCAAAGGAGAAGATTTGACTCCAGGACCAAAGACAGCCTCAGTCACTCAAAGAATTGTGCAACAAAGATTTTTCTTTAAAGTGACAGGACAGAGAAAACTTCAGACATGGACATCAGAAGGGGGTAGAAAGAGTACCTACTCTCACTAGTTTAAGCATGGCATTATGTACTTCTCAACTAGCTGCTGAGAATAGATAAACAGAATACCTCAAGGTTGTAAGAGTTCCACCAGACCCTTTCTGAAGGCATATATCCTGAGGTAACTTCAGCACAAGATTAGCCAGAGAGAATGGGTCCTATCAGGGAGAATGGTTCTGTACAACTTCTCTGGGTGAAATATACTGTTGCTGTGTAATCAGGGGTACAAGTCTTGAGTAACAGGTTCCCAGACAAGCTTTGTTACAGTTATAATCATTAACATAGAGGGTAAGAAGAATATTTCCATGATCATAGGTTCTGGACCTAAAGAAAGGCCACTTCTTGGGTAAGATACATTGTTGCCCAAAGCTTAAGGAAAGCATGAGGGAGAATGTTCACCTCCTCCTTAAAGGGCCCTGCACTGCCTAAGCTTTAAATCTTAGGGGTTTGTCCTGGCCTTGGACATCCTAGGAAGACTGGCTAGGGATGGTAGAAGGTCCTCAAAGTTGAATTTGTCTGCTTTGAATTTGTCTGTTGTATAGCAGACAAATGTAGAGTGGAGGAGGAAACATCAGCTCACTCCAGTATTCTTGCCTGGAGAGTCCCATGGACAGAGGAGCCTCATGGGCTACAGTCCATGGGGTCACAAAGAGTGGGACACAACTGAAGCAACTGAGCTTAGCAGAGAGTGGGGTTTAGACTTTGGGTTTTGAGGAAGACACCACAGAGGTGAAGCACCCTTCCTGTCTCCTTACATCAGGGTACTCGGGACAGCTGTGTGTCTTACCACTGGGTGTGTCAGCTTTGACTATTGATTAACATTGTGTTTGTCTGAGTTGCACTGTTTTCCCCTTCTCCTCCCCTCTTCTTTTCTTTGGAGATGAGTTACTAAGTCACGCTCAGGGAGGAGTGGAGGGCAGTATGTTCTCCATCCTGGAGGGGATAATTTGGCTGTTTTTAAGGATGTTTCAGTAAGAAATAGTTGTCTCTTCACTACATTATTTGAGTTTAATTTTGTTTAAATTGGCTAGGTCTTTGTTGCGGTGTGTGGGCCTTCTCTTTGCAGAGCACATTCTCTCTAGTTGCAGCAGGAAGGTTTTTAGTTGCCCCAGGGCAGGTGGGAGCTTAGTTCCTTGACCAGGGAGTAAACCAGTTACTGCTGCATTGGAGAACATATTCTTAACCACTGGACCACCAAGGAAGTCCCCATTTATTTACTTAATCATTTGTTTGTATCGGTATGGACTCAAACATATTACTTTATACTTTGGGTTGTCATCCAATACTCTGTAATATATTTTGCCTGTCAGACCATTTCCAGTTTGGCCATTGGGAGTGTCTCAGACATCCTTTTATTTTATTTTATTTTGGTTCTTAGTAGGAACTTAAAAAAAAACTTATTTATTCTAATTGGAGGCTAATTACTTTACAATATTGTAGTGGTTTTTGCAATATATTGACATGAATCAGCCACGGATGTACACGTGTTTTCCATCCTGAACCCCACTCACACCTCCCCATCAGACTTCCTTTTAGAGTTTCAAGGCCCATTTCATCTTGTTTGTGCTAACTAACTGCTCTCCTAGTTTGGAAGTTTGATTTTGACAATGAGAGAGTTTTCACATGTGGAATGCCACCTCTGATGGCCCAGCCCTCCTGTCCTTAGAACTCCTGTGCTTAGTGTCCTGTAGGGCTGTGGACCTCAGAGTCTCTGATGGAGACAAACCACACAACCTCACAGCTGCTCACTGATGTTTCTGAATAGACTGTGCAGTGCTAGTACCTCTTGAGACCAGGTTCACTGATGGAAGAGGACGAGACAACCAGAAGGGGCAAGCCTGGACCACTGGGGGTCCAGAATGTTTCCAGGAACTTGTTTCCTTAAGGGTTTGGAAAAAGTTGGTGGCATGATCCGAAATTATCAGAATTATTAGTGCCAGAGAAAATCCACCTGGTGCAGGTCCTGTGAGTTCCTTCTTGGGAATGATTTGGAGGCCAAGGCTGCTGTCCAGCAGTGCTCAGGCCCTGCCTAGGGGCTGCAGATGTTAAGATATTTGAAGATGCAGGAAGGCCCAGCTCCCCATTCTTATCTCCAGGACTTGAACTTGGGGAAAAAAGAAGGATTCTGGATGACCTTCTTTCTACCTGAGAGTGGTGTAGACCTGTCCTTGGCCCTCCTGATATTCTGTCTTCTCAGTGTGGGAGAGTGTTGCCTCAGATCCAGGATAGATTGGGGGAAGGATGACCAGGAAAACAGGTGATGGTTGGGGCTGGGACAACAGAGCATTTGGCTCCAAATAGAGTCAGTTAGAAATGTCAGCTCCACTTGATCTTTGGCAAAGATGCTACCACAAGTTCTCTCTGAGCACTGTTCTCAGAGCAGGATGAGCTTCCAGGTAAACACCCAAGATCCAAGGGAGTCACCTATGCCAGGTTACTGGCCACAGACCTGTGGCCCTCCTGGGAGGTATGTGGGCTGGGCTTGGGGAGCTAGTGGTTTATAATGCTGCAGAAACCCTGCCCTGAGCAGAGCACTCTAGCTGCCGCCATGATGAAGGGAGCACTGCTTGTGCTGACCCTGCTGGTGACCAGAGAGCTGACCTTCAACATGCCTGAGGGTAGGAAAGAGGTCCCAAATGGCCCTCCTGATCCTTGCCCCTTGCTGTCTCACTGAATCCTCCACAGTCCTGTCCAAACTGCTTTTAGGGACAGATTCCAAGGGCGGCTGACAGATCAGTGCCCAGGAGTCCTGCAGAAATTCCTTGAGTCTGTCAGTCTTTTAATGTAAAGGGTGGTGTGGAGCTGGAAGAATCATTAGCTGTGCAAACCCTGGGGAATAGTTTGTTGAGGGTATTGGTGCTCATTGGGAGGGAGGGAGCAGGCTGATAAAGCTGGCAATGGTGGTCAAGGTCAGAGGGGCACCCAGGCCTCACCCCTTTTGCTGCTCCCTCTGCTGGGAGGTTTTCTGTCTGAGATGTTAATCAGTCTTGGAGAGGCTGTGTCTCTGTGGGAGGTGAGTCTGAATGCTTTGGATGTGTGACTTCCTATCAAGTGGTGGAAACAGGAACCTCCTACTCTGGTTATTCTTTGACAAGATGTTTTTTGTCTTTCCTTCAGTGGAAGCCTGCCCCGTGTTTTATGGTGGAGTTGCCTCGCTGTTACTTGGAAGCAAAACATTGTTGAACTCAACCCTTGATTTGGTTGATAGTACTGATGAGGAAAAGGCAGCCTTTGGAAAAATCCAGGATTGCTTCAATGAGGAGGGATTTGATGCCAAGCTGCATATTTCACAACTTGCGGTAATTTACTCTCCTGACCTCACTCTGCCCTGCTCACTGACAAGCATAGTGTGGTATGCCACATGGGAACAGATCATGCAGTCGTGGGATATGTGACGGACAGGAGCTATCAGCAAAGAAGCACATGAACCTTTGCTCCACCCTGGCAGCACCTGTAACATGCAAGGGCAGTCCATGTGCACATCCAGCCTCTGTTGTTGCCTAATATGCCCACAGCATGCGAATCAACTCTCACACACAATAGGGTTGTGAGGCCAAGTGTGTTGAGGCAGGTTATTGTTTTTTTTCCTCAGTGAGTGGAACTAGCATTGGAGGAGTAGAATTTTAATGTTTGGCAGGAAAGGAAGCTTTCAGCTCACACACATGTAGGAATCATGTCAGTTCTACTTTAGGAATATTGAAAAGGAGCCCCTGGCTTTAGAGTCTTTTTCCAGCAAGGGACTCCCTGTCTTTGTAAGGTTTCATCACCTCCTCTTGTTCCCACTCTGTGGACCATTGCTCTGGCTCAGAGCCCCATTTCCACTGATGTGGTCTCTGTGTCTACAAACTCGATTTTCCACTGTGGTGTTTGGTGCCTCAGGCTCCTGAGGAGCCTTCTAGATACCTGTGACTGCTCACCTTGGCTAGCAGTGTATCTCCCAAAGAACCATCATTCCTTTATAGTTCTTGTCAAACAATACTGGAGATTTTGGATAGTCGGTCTCAACATTTTTTCCCTCAAATTTTTGATTGTTCAAAATGAGAGGCTTTCTGCAAACAGTTTCATGCATTAATAGGTGCACACAGAGCACATGGGTTTGTTTATGACTCCTGTATGCACATTCTGTCCACCCAGCACACCTGCAAGAAGAGGCTCAGTTGCAGGAGGTGTGACCCACACCCAGACACCAGCCCCCTCCTCCTCCCTTAGGACCCGCCCCGCGTGTGCCCTGCTGACCCTTATTATCTCCTCCTCTCCCTGGGGTGGCTGGTGACTAGTCTCTGTCCTGACACCTGTGCTTGGGCTATTAGGGAGCCATCCTCCCCCTGGTGCCTGCTGGCAGCCTCCTCTCCACTGGTGGGTCTGTGGGCAGAGTTTCTTGCTGGGGAGGGAGCTGAATCCCTGAGGGTATAGCATGTGGTGATGCTGGGTAGACAGGATAGTCCTGCTGTGGGCTCAGGTGTTGTCCCTCCTCCTACTCCCTCCCAGGTTTCCATCATCTTCGACAAGGATTGCACCGGCTATCAAGTGTCCACGGTTTTGAGTACTGTTTTTGGAATAATTCTCAGTGCGGTCTCTTTGGTGGAATAGTCTTTGCCAGTGATGTCTGGCCTGCCCTCCATATTCTGCCGTGTTCTTCTCAACTGAAGCTGGAATCCTGACACCTGTCCCTTCTATGTGGTCTCTATCAGGCTTACTCTAATAAAATCACTGCAACATTCCTCAGTGTGCCCAGTGTCTGTCTGCTGTGGGGAGGACATGAAGCAGGAGGTCTTGGGTGATGGTGAAAAGTGACCCATGTAGTCACTGTGGGGAGTATGGGGACCGGGATCAGTCAGAATGAGGTAAACCTAGGCCCTAACAAACTGTAGAACCATGGGCGAGTTTATTGTAACTTTCTCAAGTCATTCTGTCATCTGCTAAATAAGGGTTGTGTATGAAGATTAAGCAAAAGAAGATAAAAGTAACCCTTGTCATCACCAGCCTGGAAGGATAAAGTTGTTATTTATGGTCACAGCTAGCATATCTCACTCTGGCTTTTAGCACAGTGGCAGAGCCTTTAGTCCTTTAAGTGTCCTTTCAGTTTTTTATGAGTGACTACCACTGCCTAGGACCCCCAGTAAGTGTTGGACTGCTGGGGTCCAGCCTCGGCAGGATCCAGTGGTACCCTCAGGATGAATGGCGTCGGCAAGAGAGAGAGAGAGAGAGAGAGAGAGAGAGAGAGAGAGAGAGAGCAGACTGGGGGTGTGCAGCAGAGTCTGGCACTGCTTTGTTTTTTACCATAGCTTTTATACCCTAAGTTAGTACATTTCTGAGGGGAAGATAGTTTAACATTACATCAGCTTGTCCTTCATGAAACCAGGATATTTTCTGCATACTTCTTTGTGAGAGTCTTGTACATTATCTTCTGGCCTTGGGGCCTATTGACATTTTATGACCTAGGTGAATGCAAAGCTGTTTTCCATAATCTATTCTTCATTGAACACAAAGGTCAGTTCTCTTGCAGAAGTTATCTGTTAAATTTATCTAAAAAGTTTACCACACAAAGACTCTGCAGCTCTGGTGAGGCAGCTCCTGTTTAGCATTCCTGGTTAAAATTAACAATTCTAAACACTTATTTTTCTAAATCTTTAACTATAACCACTTGTGTTTTCTAATAGAGCTTCCTCACCCCTCCCCCCCCCCCCCCATCCCAAAGGGCTCTGTGCCTATTAGGGCCTTTTGTGTGATCAGGTTCTTTATGCTGTTTATGATTAAGGTGTTGTGAGCAGTCATGTGCATTGGTATGCATTTGCCAAGCAGGCTAGAATGCCAGCAAAGGGGTCTAAATTGAAACACTCCTTTCATCCTGGATAATCTTATAGGATACCACCATCCCGGGGACATATTAATTAAAGTTCTAAGTTGATTCTGTTTGGAAAGAGATCAGGGAAGACCTTCTACCTGTGTCACAGAAATTAGGGAGTAGTCTAATATAGCAAGCATCAGAAAGACAGATATCATCTTTAAGGTGAGTGCCGGGGCAGCTTTTCAAAATCCCTGAAGTCCTGATCTGCCTTGCTTGTCAGGTCTTCTCCTCATGACCTTGTCATGGGTGGGATCTCGTGTGCTGGCTCCTGGCATTGGACCAGGAGGAAGGGAGTGGATGGAAGAAGCTACCCCTGTGGGAATGTTGTTTCTGTGGAAACACCTCAAGCTGTGAAGTGTGAATTGCAGAATGTGCCACATGAGTGAGTGTCCTGAATGCCCCAGCCTAGTTCTCAGAGCATGAAATAGGTAGCTGCATTACTAGTAGGAAATTTGTGAAGGTACAAGGAAAGGACTAGGTTTTATCCTAAGGTCTAAGCCTCTGTAAGCTACTCTTAGCATGACCCACAAAAAGAGTGGCACTACTGGTAAAATGTCTCTACCTTCTCGCCGAGCAGGTAACATTCTGGGAGCTGAAGTTTGGACTTGGGGTAAGCGGTGAGAGCCTTGAGTCCCAGCTCTTCTTTGATCTGCTACCCGAATATAGGCCTTTAAATTCATTTTTGTTCTTTCTACAACTTGATTTTACATATATCAAGGGCTGGATGCTCTTCTAGACTTAGTATTAAGTGTTCAGGTCATGCTAAAGAGGTCTAAAATGTTGAAAAGTACAAAATAAAAATTGAACAGATTAAGGGCAAAATTGTATTCTTGTATGAGATGAATTGATATCCTAGAATTTCAGCTAAAGATTTTTTTTTTCACTATTCCACGTGTGAGTCTAAATCCAAAGAAAATTCTCTATCATGTTTAATTGTTATGTTACTTACCACTTTCTGCCTATTCTTCTAATGGTGTAATTTTATTTTTTTACCTTAGTTGATGGTGAAATGAAGTCATTTTAGTTTAGAATATCCTTGTATATTTAACTGATTCCTTCCTTACAGGATCACTGAAATTATTTCTCTAGTGCTTAGTTTCTTCTCACATATTAATTATATTTAATTATGATTTGATTTAGATTCATATTTTTATCATATATGGATGAATCTAAGCAATGCATTCTTATGTACAAAGAGCCATTTGACAGGGATGTTTCTAATCAACACATCAGGCAGTACTGAAAGGAGGTCCAGCTGACTTTATAAGGCTTCTTGTGGTATGAGGCACTCAGCCTCACTTATCAACTACCTTTCATAAATGAAACCAAATTTTCATTGCTGCTAGGTTAGATGATAGTCAAAAATGAAAGATTAAAGTGTTACAGAGAAAAACAATTCAAAAATGTTGATTTTTTAAATCAATCTTTTTAAAATCTGCAAGACCACTGACACTTTTTGGTCCCAGATGGGCACAGAAGTTGGAGAACCTCTTGTTCAAGCACTCAAATATTTTGAGAAATTCCTGAAGCCCGCCCCCACCCCCCCTTTTGAAACCTATTATTATCTAAGGCCACATACCTAATTATAGTATTATTGTTGTTTGTTCAGTCACTAAGTTGGGTCCAACTCTTTGATACCCCATGAACTGCAGCGTGCCAGGCTTCCTTGTCCTTCTCTACATCCCAGAGTTTGCTCAAACTCATATCCATTGAGTCAGTGATGCCATCCAACCATCTCATCCTCTGTCACTCCGTTCTCTCCTGCCCTCAATCTTTCCCAGCATTGAGGTCTTTTCCAAAATGTTGGCTCTTTGCATCAGGTGCCCAAAGTACTGGAGCTTCAACTTCAGCATCAGTCCTTCCAGAGGATATTCAGAGTTGATTTCCATTAGGATTGACTGGTTTGATCTCCTTGCTGTCCAATGGAATCTCAAGAGTCTTGTCCAGCATCAATTCTTTGGTGCTCAGTCTTTTTTACAGTATGACTCTCACATCTACATGACTACTGAAAAAAACCATAGCTTTGACTATATGAACTTTTGTTGGCAAAGTGATGTCTTTGCTTGTCATGACTTTTATATTACTAACCCAGTTACCATAGCAAAGTCACGTATCATTGAACACTTACCCTTATCAGATGCTACCCTGGGTACTACACATAATATAATTAATCCTAACAGCAAGGTAGGTAAGCCACTTGATAGGTCGAAAGGCCCAGAGAGTTTCAGAGAATTAAGTGCTTATTCACACCAGGTAGAAAATAAATTATGTATTAAATTATGTAATAAGAATTCATTTGGGGGGTCATTTCTATATTTCTGCTCATGATTGTTTCCTTCTGGAGTGACATATTGTAAGTCATCAACTATTAGATCTATATTTATTTATTTATTTATTTTTAATTTATTTTTATTTTAATTGGAGACTAATTTACTTTATGATATTGTAGTGGTTTTTGCCATACATGGTGATGAATCAGCCATGGGTGTACATGTGTTCCCCATCCTGAACACCCCTCCCACTTCCTTCCCCATCCCATCCCTCAGGGTCATCCCAGTGCACCAGCCCTGAGCACCCTGTTTCATGCATTGAACCTGGACTGGTGATCTGTTTCATATATGATAATATACATGTTTCAATGCAATTCTCGCAAATCATCCCACCCTCACCTTCTCCCACAGAGTTCAAAAGACTGTTCTATACATCTGTATCTCTTTTGCTGTCTCACATATAGGGTCACCATTACCATCTTTCTAAATTCCATGTATATGCTTTAATTAACTGTATTGGTGTTTTCTTTCTGACTTACTTCACTCTGTATAATAGGCTCCAGTTTCATCCACCTCATTAGAAACTGATTCAAATGTATTCCTTTTAATGGCTGAGTATTATTCTATTGGGTATGTGTACCATGGCTTTCTTATCTATTCATCTGCCGGTGGACATCTAGGTTGCCTCCATGTCCTTGCTATTATAAACAGTGCTGCAATGAACATTGGGGGACATGTGTCTCTTTCAATTCTGGTTTCCTTGGTATGTATGTCCAGCAAGTGGGGTTGATGGGTCGTATGGCAGTTCTATTTCCAGTTTTTTGAGAAATCTCCACACTGTTCTCCATACTGGCTGTACTAGTTTGCATTCCCAGCAACAGTGTAAGAGGGTTCCCTTTTCTCCACACCCTCTCCAGCATTTATTATTTGTAGACTCTTGGGTGGCAGCCATTCTGACTGGTGTGAGATGGTACCTCATTGTGGTTTTGATTTGCATTTCTCTGATAATGAGTGATGTTGAGCACCTTTTCATGTGTTTGTTAGCCATCTGTATGTCTTTTTTGGAGAAATGTCTGTTCAGTTCTTTGGCCCATTTTTTTATTGGGTCGTTTATTTTTCTGGAATTGAGCTGCAAGAGCTGCTTGTATATTTTTGAGATTAATTCTTTGTCAGTTGCTTTGTTTGCTATTATTTTCTCCCATTCTGAATGCTGTCTTTCCACCTTGCTTATAGTTTCCTTTGTTGTGCAAAAGCTTTTAAGTTTCATTAGGTCCCATTTGTTTATTTTTGCTTTTATTTCCAATACTCTGGGAGCTGGATCACAGAGCATCCTGCTGTGATTTATGTCAGAGAGTGTTTTGCCTATGTTTTCCTCTAGAAGTTTTATAGTTTCTGGTCTTACATTTAGAATTTTAATCCATTTTGAGTTTATTTTTGTCTATGGTGTAGGAGAGTGTTCTAGTTTCATTCTTTTACAAGTGGTTGACCAGTTTTCCCAGCACTATTTGTTAAAGAGATTGTCTTTGCTCCATTGTATATCCTTGCCTCCTTTGTCAAAGATCAGGTGTCCATAGGTACGTAGATTTATCTCTGGGCTTTCTATTCTGTTTCATTGGTCTATATTTCTGTCTTTGTGCCAGTACCTTACTGTCTTGATGACTGTAGCTTTGTTGTCTAGTCTGAAGTCAGGCAGGTTGATTCCTTCAGTACCATTCTTCTTTCTTAAGATTACTTTGGCTATTTGAGCGGTGTTTTGTAATTCCATACAAATTGTGAAATTATTTGTTCTAATTCTTTGAAAAATACCACTGGTAGCTTGATAGGGATTGCATTGAATCTATAGATTGTTTTGGGTAGTATACTCATTTTCACTATATTGATTCTTCTGATCCATGAACATGGTATATTTCTCCATCTATTTGTGTCCTTTTTGATTTCTTTCATCAGTGCTTTATAGTTTTCTATATACAGGTCTTTTTTATCTTTAGGTAGATATACTCCTAAGTATTTTATTCTTTTTGTTGCAATGGTGAATGGTATTGTTTCCTTAATTTCTCTTTATGTTTTCTCATTGTTAGTGTATAGGAATGCAAGGGATTTCTCTGTGTTAATTTTTTATCCTTCAACTTTACTATATTCATTGATTAGCTGTAGTAATTTTCTCTTGGAGTCTTTAGGGTTTTCTATGTAGAGGATCATGTCATCTGCAAACAGTGAGAGTTTTACTTCTTCTTTTCCAATCTTGATTCCTTTTATTTCTTTTTCTTCTCTGATTGCTGTGACCAAAACTTCCAAAACTATGCTAAATAGTAATGGTGAGAGTGGGCACCCTTTCCTTGTTCCTGACTTCAGGGGAAATGCTTTCAATTCTTCACCATTGAGGATAATGTTTGCTGAGGGTTTGTCATATATAGCTTTTGTTATGCTGAGGTTTGTTCCTTCTATTCCTGCTTTCTGGAGCGTTTTTTATCATGAATGGATGTTGACTTTTGTCAAAGACTTTCTCGGCATCTATTGAGATAATCATGAGGTTTTTATCTTTTGATTTGTTAATGTGGTGTATTACATTGATTGATTTGTGGATGTTAAGAATGCTTGCATCCCTGGGATAAAGCCCACTTGGTCATGATATATGATCTTTTTAATATGTTGTTGGATTAGGCTTGCTAGGATTTTGTTAAGGACTTTTGCATCTATGTTCATCGGTGACATTGGCCTGTAGTTTTCTTTTTATGTGGCATCTTTGTCTGGTTTTTGTATGAAGGTGATGGTGGCCTCATAGAATGAGTTTGGAAGTTTACCTTCCTCTGCAATTTTCTGGGAGAGTTTGAGTAGGATAGGTGTTAGTTCTTCTCTAAATTTTTGGTAGAATTCAGCTGTGAAGTCATCTGGTCCTGGGCTTTTGTTCCCTGGAAGATTTCTGATTACAGTTTCAATTTCTGTGCTTGTAATGGGTCTGTTAAGATTTTCTATATCTTCCTGGTTCAGTTATGGAAAGTTATACTTTTCTAAGAATTTGTCCATTTCTTCCAAGTTGTCCATTTTATTGGCTTATAGTTGCTGTCAGTAGTCTCTTATATTTGTATTTCTGTGTTATCTGTTGGGATCTCTCCATTTTCATTTCTAATTTTGTTGATTTGACTCTTCTCCCTTTGTTTCTTGATGAGTCTGGCTAATGGTTTGTCTATTTTATTTATCTTCCCAAAGAACCAGCTTTTAGCTTTGTTGATTTTTGTTATGGTCTCTTTTGTTTCTTTTGCATTGATTTCTGCCCTAAGTTTTGTGATTTCTTTCCTTCTACTAACTTTGGGGTTCTTCATTTCTTCCTTTTTTAGTTGCTTTACAAGTAGACTTAGGTTATTTGTTTGATTTTTCTCTTGTTTCTTGAGGTGAGCCTCCATTGCTATGAACCTTCCCCTTAGCACTGCTTTTACAGTGTCTCATAAGTTTTGGGTTGGTGTGTTTTCATTTTCATTTGTTTCTAAGCATATTTTGATTTCTTTTTTGATTTCTTCATTGATCTGTTGGTTATTCAGAAGCGTGTTGTTTAGCCTCCATATGTTGGAGTTTTTAAAATTTTTTTTTTTTTGTAGTTGACATCTAATCTTACTGCACTGTGATCAGAAAAGATGCTTGGAATGATTTCAGTTTATTTGAATTTACCAAGGCTAGATTTATGGACTCCAATGTTATCTGTTCCAGAGAGGGTTCTGTGTGCACTTGAGAAAAAGCTGAAATTCATTGTTTGGGGGTGAAATGTCCTATAGATAGATATCAATTAGGTCTAACTGATCCATCATTTCATTTAAAGTTTGTCTTTCCCTGTTTATATTCTGTTTAGTTGATCTATCCATAGGTGTGGGATATTAAATTCTCCCACTATTATTGTGTTATTGTTGATTTCCCCTTTCATACTTGTTAGCATTTGCCTTACATATTGTGGTGCTTCTATGCTGGGTGCATATATATTTATGATTTTTATATCTTCTTCTTGGATTGATCCTTTGATCATTATGTAGCATCCTTCTTTGTCTCCTTTCACAGTCTTTATTTCAAAGTCTATTTCATCTGATACGAGTATTTCTACTCCTGCTTTCTTTTGTCTCCATTTGCATGAGATATCTTTTTCTAGCCCTTCACTTCCAGTCTGTATGTGTCCCTTGGTTTGAGGTGGGTATCTTGTAGACAACATATATAGGGGTCTTGTTTTTGTATCCATTCAGCCAGTCTTTGTCTTTTGGTTGGGGCATTCAACCCATTTACATTTAAGGTAATTATTGATAACTATGATCCCATTGCCATTTACTTTGTTATTTTCAGTTCGAGTTTATATACCCTTTCTGTGTTTCCTGTCTAGAGAAGATCCTTTAGAAGATCCGTTTGTTGAAGAGCTGGTTTGGTGGTGGTGAATTCTTTCAGATTTTGCTTGTCTGTAAAGCTTTTGATTTCTCCTTCATATTTGAATGAGATCCTTGCTGGGTACAGTAATATGGGTTGTAGGTTTTTCTCTTTCATCACTTTAAGTATGTTCCGCCATTTCCTTCTGGCCTGAAGAGTTTCTATTGAAAGATCAGCTGTTATCCTTACGGGAATCCCCTTGTGTGTTATTTGTTGTTTTTCCCTGGCTGCTTTTTATATTTTTTCTTTGTGTTTGATCTTCATTAATTTGATTAATATGTGTCTTGGAGTGCTTTGCCTTAGGTTTATCCTGTTTGGGACTCTCTGGGTTTCTTGGACTTGGGTGGCTATTTCCTTCCCCATTTTAGGGACGTTTTCAACTATTATCTCCTCAAGCATTTTCTCATGGCCTTTCTTTTTGTCTTCTTCTTCTGGGACTCTTATGATTTGAATGTTGGGGCATTTCACATTGTCCCAGAGGTCTCTGAAGTTGTCCTCATTTCTTTTAATTCTTTTTTCTTTTTTCCTCTCTGCTTCATTGATTTCCATCATTCTATCTGCTACCTCACTTATCCTATCTTCTACCTCAGTTATTCTACAGTTGGTTCACTCCAGAGTGTTTTTAATCTCATTTATTGCACTATTTATTATGTATTGACCCTTTTCTTATTTCTTCTAAGTCCTTGTTAAACTTTTCTTGCATCTTCTCAATCCTTGTCTCCAGGCTATTTATCTGTAACTCCATTTTGTTTTCAAGATTTTGGATCATTTTTACTATCATTATTCTGGATTATTTTTCAGGTACACTCCCTATCTCCTCCTCTTTTATTTGGTTTGGTGGGCATTTATCATGTATCTTTACCTGCTGAGTATTTCTCTGACTTTTCATCTTGTTTAGATTGCTGTGTTTGGGGTGGCCTTTCTGTATGCTGGAAGTTTGTGGTTCTTCTTTATTGTGGAGGTTCCTCACTGTGGGTGGGGTTGAACGAGTGGCTTGTCAAGGTTTCCTGATTAGGGAAGCTTGCATCAGTGCTCTGGTGGGTGGAGCTGGATCTCTTCTCTCTGGAGTGCAATGAAGTGTCCAGTAGTGAGTTTTGAGATATCTTTGGGTTTGGTGTGACTTTGGGCAGCCTGTATATTAATGCTCAGGGCCATGTTCATGCTTTGCTGGAGAATTTGCTTGGTATGTCTTGCTCTGGAATTTTTTGGTTCTTGGTTGGAGCTTGGTTTCAATGTAGGTCTGGAGGGTTTTGGAGGAGCTCTTATTGATTAATGTGCCATGGAGTCAGGAGTTCTCTGGTGTTCTCAGGTTTTGGACTTCAGCCCCCTGCCTCTGGTTTTCAGTCTTATTCTTACAGTAGCCTTTAGACTTCTCCATCCATACAGCACCAATGATAAAACATCTAGGTTAATGTAGAAAGGATATCCACAATTAGGGACACCCAGAAAGATTCGCCGAGTTACATGGAGAAGAGAAGAGGGAGGAGGGAGATAGAGGTGACCAGCAGGAGAAGAGGGGGTATCAAAAGGGGAGAGAGCCATCTAGCCAGTAACCAAATCCCTATGTGCTCTCCACAGCCTGGAACACCCATAGAGGTTCTAAGAGTTACATATAGAAGAGAAGAGGGAGGAAGGAGATAGAGGTGACCAGGAGGAGAAGAGGTGGGGTCAAAAGGAGAGAGACAGATCTAGCCAGTAATTAGTTCCCTAGGTGTTCTCCACAGCCCAGAATACACAAAGAGATTCACAGAGTTGGGTAGAGACGAGAAAGGGAAGGGAGGAGGTAGAGGTGACCTAAGGGAGAGAAAGGAGAGTTAAACAGGGGAGAGGGCAATCAAGTCAGTAATCATACTCCTAAGTAAAAATGGGTACTGAAGATTGGATTCTTAAAGGTACAAAATTGATAACAAATACCAAAAAGCAAAGATTACAAATCTAGAGTAGAGTTTAGATTCTCAAAAATACAATATTAGAAAAACAAAACAAAATCACAAAAATTATAAGAAATATATATGTAGTTTGCATTAAAAATAGGGTCTTTTTTGAAAGATAATAGTAGGTTATAAAAATGAAAATTAAAGGAGTAATAGATGAATTAAAAATAAAAAATTTTTTAATTTAAAAAAATGATAATATTAAAATATATACCTATGAATTTCTCTGGAGCTGTTGTGGGCAGTGTGGGGTCAGTTCAGTTTCAGATAGTTCCTTGTTTCAGTTTATACTTCTGAAGATCTGTAGGTCCCTTCCAATGTAGTTGGTGCTAACTACAGAGTTTTAATCTGTTGCACCTGTCACTTCCAAAGCGGTTCCCTCTGTTTATTTTGACTTCTTCTGTTTGTAAGTGTATTCAGTATCTAATTTCCTCCCTGACACAAGGGGGTGAAGGTGGTCACTTATTTAGGCTCACTTGTTCAGTCGTGCTGTGGGGAGGGAAGAACACTGCAAACAAATACCACTTGCATGTGTGGGGTGTGCTGTGTGTCTCAGCCACACTGGGTTTGCCCCTGCTCATGGCGTGTGTGCTTTCCCAGTCTACACTGCTCAGGCTCCAGGTTGCTCTGCAGGGGAACTGTCTAAAGCGGGCCCTGGGTTGAGTGCACTTCCCAGGTCTAAGCCGCTCAGGTTCAGGTTTTCGGGTACTCCAAAAGGCGCAGACTCGGTTGGGCCTACGTTTTGTGCCCTTACCAGGCCCAAGCAGCTCAGGCGACCACGTGCTTGGTGAGCGCACATTCCCCGGGTGCAGTGTGTCTTATTGCCTCCCCATCCCAGCTGCTCGGTTTCTGGGTGTGCAGCAGGAGCGCTGTCTCAGGTGTGCTGTGTGTCTCTTCTGGGGAGCTGGTCTCTGGCTGTGGCCCTCCAGGTGGATGTCAACCCAGGACATCCAGGATCCCAGGAATACTTGGTTAGCAACTGGGAGCCTGCTTGCAGTTTGGTAGAGGATGCCGTCTCTGGGACCAAGATTGCACCTTTCTGGCTCTGGCTGTTTCCCACCTGCCTCCCTGCCTCGGGTGGAGGATGGGCCGGTCCGCAGCTGGCTAGCTCCCCTCTGGTATTAGCTCAGTCCTTTGTTCTGTGAGCGGGCCGGGCAGTGCCTTATGTTAGGGCTTTTCATGGGAAATTTCTCTCTCTCTCGTTCTTTCTTTTCTCTCTCTCGCTGGCTATGCCCACAGTTTGGGTTGCTATCTCACGTTAGCTCCCTCAGATTGCCCTCAGGGCATCCAGGCCCAGTCTTTACCCTAAGCAAAGCAGCCTGTGCCTCACTGTTCAGCACCCGATTGCCGGTGGCAGACGTGAGCGTGTGGGCTACTTCTCTGCTGGGAGTTCCCATTAGGCATGTAATCTGTGGGTTTTATTTATTTATTTAGTTAGTTTATTTATTTATTTTTCCTCCTGGTTATGTTGCCCTCTGAGATTCCAAAACCCCCCACAGACCCGCTGGTAAGAGGGTTTCCTGGTGTTTGGAAACTTCTCCTCTTTTATGACCCCCTCCTGGGATGGGTCTCTGTCCCTAACTCTTTTGTCTCTCTCTCTCTTTTTTTTTTTTTTTTTTTTTTTTTGATTTACAAGATTATATTAGTTTCAGGTACACAACATAAAGATTCAATATTTTTAAACTATGCTTCATTTAAAGTTATCATGAAATATTGACTATATTACCTGTGCTGTACAATATATCCTTGTAGCTTATTTATTTTATATACGGTAGTTTGTACCTCCTATCTCTTATCCCTTTCTTTTTTTTTCATTTATTTTTATTAGTTGAAGGCTAATTACTTTACAATATTGTAGTGGGTGATTCATGTCAATGTATGACAAAACCCACTACAATATTGTCTCTCTTTTTATCTTTTATATTTTGTCGTACCTCTTTTCAGAGACAATGGGCTGCCTTTCTGGGTGCCTGGTGTCCTCTGCCAGTGTTCAGTTGTTTTGTGGAATTTGTTCAGTGTTCAAATGTTCTTTAGATGAATTTGTGGGGGAGAGAGTGGTCTCCCAGTCCTATTCTTCCACCATCATAGGATTGCCCTAATGGATAGGTTTTAAAGGAAGTGCTAAGATTTTCTTAGGGGATAAATATCCACAAAATTTAAATAAATCAGTAGACTCTTCAAGGGGAATTTTAAATGGAATAAGAATGTCATTTGCCTTACAAATAGCCATTAGTTTAATGTAATCTCAATGAATATAACAAGAGCATTTTTTGAAAGGCATTTTATTCTTATAAAATTGATCTTAACCATTATCTTATGATCCAGAAATCTCCTTCCTAGGTTTACAATCAAAAGAAATGAAAATTTGTTTTCTCATAAAACCTGCCCACTGATGCTTATGGCCCCCTTTTTTTCAGATCAGTTTATCAAAAGTAGAAAACTCACTAAGTGTTCTTCAGCTGGTGAGTAGATAAACAGAGCATGCCACATTCCTACAATATAATCTATGCAGCAATTTAAAGGAAGAAACAAAAAACCAATGTAAATGCCTTATTGTTGCACATATCAGTAATTTATTCTTCTTATTTATGAGTAATGTTCCATTGTATTGGTAAAGCTTAATTTGTTTATTCACCCACATAGTAGGGCTACTGGAGTTGCTTTTCAATTTGGAGTGTTATAAATAAAGTTGCTATGAATATCTATGTATATTTTAGAAAATAGGGAGAACCTGTTGACATATGCAACAACATGAAAAAATCTCAAATGTATTATGATCAGTAAGAGATTTGGAACTAAACGACTACAATCAAGAGCTTCCCTGGTGGCCCAGTGACTGGGACTCAATACTCCCAATGCAGGGACCCAGGTTGGATCTCTGGTCAAGGAACTAGATCCCACACGTGAAGCGAAGATCCCGCATACTCCAATTAAGACGTGGCACAGCCAAATAATAATAAGTAAACATTAATGAAGAAGACTCTAGTCATATGGTTTATTTATATGCCATTTATTCTATTTGGGAAAATAAGAATAGCTGTAAAAATGTCAAGTAATTAGGGGTAATAAACCCAGGAGATGCTGAAATATGCACCCTTATATCACAGGCAGATAAATGGGCTATTAAAGGAAGACCAGAAACAGATCTGAGTCATCATGGATTTTATGAAAAAGGTAATTTACCAATCAGTGAGGAAATTTGCATTACTTCATAGATGAAATTGTACCAAACAAACTAATTGAATACATGGGGAAATAAAAGTGTTGCATCTATGTCTCACAGGCATCTTCAAAATTAATTTTAGATAAGTTAAATATTTACACATTCAAAGACTGTGATGAAAAATGTCATAAAATCTTTAGAAAATATTATGGAAATCTATTTTTTTAACTTCAGCATAAGGAAGACCTTTCTAATGATTAAATGAAACCAGAGTGATCATTTTGACTGCATTAGAAATAAAATGTTCTGTATATTACCATATGTGAAATAGATCACCAGGCCAAGTATGATGCATGAGACAGGGCGCTCAGGGCTGGTGCTCTGGGACGACCCTGAGGTATGGGATGGGGAGGGTAGTGGAAGGGGGGTTCAGGATGAGGGACACATGTATACCCATGGCTGATTCACGTCAATGTATGGCACCAACCAGTACAATATTGTAAAGTAATTAGCCTCCAATTAAAATAAATTAATTAATTTACACAAAAAAAGAAATGAAAAATTATTCAAAATAAAAAGTACAGTCATATTAAGAAAATAAATAAATAAAATATTATTGCATGGCAAAGTGTACCGTATACACCTTTTCAGGACATCAGTCAAATGCTATTTCATTGATATCTTCTTATTATTTTTATATTTGGCCCAGAGAGAATAAACATGTCTGCAGATCATACAGCTCTTTAAGTTTTCTTCCAGCTTCCCTGCTCATGCCTTACCTACTTTGGGTTCAACAAACAGTGTACACAGTGAGATACAGATCAGCAAGACACCAGGCTTTTTTGTTTGTTATGTCTCAACCAGTATCAGGCATAAGCTGCATAGGTAAAGAAATTTTAGTCATTAAAGAACTATTCTCCATTTGGAAATTATCTGTCATCTGTCTTTCTATCTATGTATTATCCCTTCTTTCCTAAGCCAAATTCCAGAATGTTCTTTGCTTACTCCAGTGTGAAATATCTAATTAAAACAATGCCTTTCCCATGCTGATAGTCAATGGAATATCCTAAGACAGTGAGATTAAAAAAAAAAAAATTACTGACTCTGGGCAGGAAGTGGATTTTTCCCTTCCATCTGGAACAACTAAACCTGGACAAAATATAGGGAAGAATGTTGTCCAGAAATTGAACTTCAGGTAGCACAGGAAAATGGTCTCTGAGAGAGGGGGGAAAAGTTGCACTCTATGATTGCCCCCCTTTACTGCCTGGATAAAGTACCCAGATGGCCCTGCAGGAGGCAGGAGTTCAAGGAGGGAATTCTCTGAGTTTATGAGAAAGAGTTGGGAGTCCAAGGAGGGAATTTCTCTGAGTTCATGAGAAAGAGTTGGGAGTACAAGATGGTCAGTGTGTTGACATTTTCAGTAGAGAATACTGAAGAGGAGAGAGTTGCACAGAAATAGGACTCCAGGGTTCTGCAACAAGTCTCTATCATATTCACTGAATACTGCCCAATGTATGCATGTGAGAAAACTGCCCAAAGTGAGGAAATAACAACCTAAAACAAGCAGAAGAAATAATGCCAAGAATTTATACAAGTCTGAAAATAATGTGTATTTCTAACAGCCTTTTTATAGGGATACTATGGTTATTCATGGAGTGTCAGGTAGTTTCTTCAGGAAAGTATCTCGGCAGTGGCATAAAATTTACCTTTACATATGGGTGCTTTTGTGTCATCTCAACAATGCTTAAATGGCTTCCCTAGTGTCTCAGTGGGAAAGAACCCACCTGCTAATGCAGGAGACATGGGTTCGATCCCAGCTTGGGAAGATACCCTGGAGAGGGAAATAACAATGACTTCAGTATTCTTGCTTTGGAAATCCCATAGACAGTGGAACCTGGCAGGCTACAGTCCATGGAATCACAAGAGTCAGACATGACTTCGTGACTGAAACAGCAACAGCAGTACTTAAAAGAAGATGCAAGTGGATCAAGATATTTCAAAATAAAAGAAACACGGCTGAAAAATATCTATAGAACTATAGAGGTACCTAGCACACAAAAGTTTAAAATTTAGAATATTTGAAATCCAATAAGTAACTAGCAGGAGTGTAAAGCAGCAGAAAAATAAGAACTCTTACCAGAAGTAATCAATATAATTGAATCAATATAAATAAATCATCAATATAAACAATTGAAGAATAGCATTAATATAAGCAATTGAAGAAGAAATCAATATAAATAATCCAGAATATTAGATAAAATATTAAAGGCTATTAATTGTATTTCAAATGTTTAAGAATGGAGAGTATGGACATGTAAGCTAGAAGCATAGATATATTTTTCAAAAACTCAAACTAAACTTGAATAGATAAAAAATATATTCCACTAAATGGAATTAACAATGGATTAGTAATTGTAAAAGAAGAAAATATTAATGATTTTGAAATAGACAATGGCAGAATCTATCCAAATTAAAAAAAGAAAATGTTTAAAAATGACAGAAAGCAGATCAATGAACTGTGAGACAAATCTGGGGGAGAGGAAATACATGATTAACTGAAAATACCTTAGGGAGTAATGGTCAAAGTCTGCCCATGTTTGATGAAAAGTATAAACGTATAGATATACAACACTTGGTTAACTTTAAGCGTAAGAAAAATGAAGAAAACTGCACTTAGCACACTGTAATCAGATTTCTTGAATGTAGTGATAAAATAGAAATCTTCAAAGCAGCCAGAGAAACAGACAAAGATAAGACAGTACACTTCTCTTAGGAAATAATGTGATTTAATGAAGTATTGAAAGCATTAAAAGAAAAATATTGAGAATCTCTAATTATCGGCCTGGTGAAACTAGTTTTTAAAAATAAAGGAAAAATAGACATTTTTTTCATGTATGCAAAAGCTTTCAGTATTCATCATCATTATACTTGCACTATAGGAAGTAATAGAGGATGGGTTGCAGGAAGGACAGACATGGTACAGCATGGAAATCTAAAATATACTGGGGGAATGCAGAGCAGGGAAAATTGTTTCTACGAGATCTATCTATATCTCCATGTTTATCCCTAATATAGAGATTTTTAATACATTCACAGTGGATTTTCTTGGACTAAAATATTCAAATAATACATTCAAAAGCAGAAGTTACAGTTGTTGAGAAAATCAGTAAATTGTAATTTAGCTCAAAGAACAATATCCAGAATAAAACAAAGAATATAATAAAATATGGAAGTTATATAACGTGGGGCACAGTGAAAAGACCCTCTGTATATAGATACTGAAATTACTGGTAGGAGTCCTATCTCCTGCTTAGAGCTGAGTGACAGGAGGACTCCCAGGGAGCAGAAGGAGCAGTGTGTGAGCCCACAGCTGTGGGCGTGGAGTAGGTCAGCGGGGATGCTGGCCTCAGTACACTGGGTGGCCAGAGCTGCTGCTTGTGTTGCTTTCTGCCCTACTTGTCTCAAGGATGGCTCTGGCTGGAGAGACCTAAGGGACATGGGCCAAACAAAGCAAAGGACCCTCAGTGAGCTCTATGGAAGATAAAAGAAGTGATCCTCTGGCAATTCCTGGGTTGGGTGTACCACCAAAGCCAAGTGGAGTTTCCTGGATGAGATATTAGAGGCCTCCTGGACATCAAGAGAACTCCTTAGCAGTGCCAGGAGAGGGTGTCTTTCCCCCCCCCCCCCCTTATTGAGGTATAGTTGCTTTACAATGTTGTGCTAGTTTCTGCTGTACAGCAGTGAATCAGGTATCCATTTTATATACCCTTCTTTTTTTGATTTCCTTCCATTTAGGTCACCACAGAGCATTGACTGAAGTTCCCTGTTTTATACACTAGGTTCTCATTAGTTATCCATTTTATACGTACTGTCAGTAGTGTATATATGTCAATCTGAGTCTCCCAAATAATCTCAGTCGCCCTTCCCCTGTTGGTGTCCATATGTGGTTCTCTACGTCTTTGTCTCTATTTTGCTTAGCAAGTAAGTTCATCTATACTATTTTTCTAGATTCAGCTATATTTGTTACTATATGGTATTTGTTTTTCTCTCTCTGCTTTTTAAAAAACTTTACTTTTATTTGGAGGATAATTGCTTAAATATAGTGTATTAGTTTCTGCAAATATCAACATGAATCAGCCATAGGTATACATATGTCCCCTTCCCCTTGATCCTCCCTACCGCCTCCTACCTCCTACCCCATTCCACTCTTGTATGTTGTCACACAGCACCAGATGTGAGTTCCCTGTGTTGTATAGCAATTTTCCTATTTGCTGTCTAATTTGCTGCCTAACTTTACATATGATAATGTATATGATTTAGTGCTAGGCTCTCAATTCGTCCCACCCTCTCCTTCCCCAACTGTGTCTACAAGACTGTTCCTATATCTCCCTCTCCATTGCTGCCCTGCAGACAGGTTCTTCAGTGCCATCTTTCTTGATTCCATATATATGCTTTAATATATGATATTTGTCTTTCTCTTTCTGCCTTACTTCGCTCTGTATGACAGTCACTAGATCCATGTATGTCTCTGCCAATGGCACAGTTTAGTTCCTTCTTATGACAGTAGCCAAGTATGTTTTTCTTGAATTCTATCCCTTTTTCTGTGATCCACTGGATGTTGGCAATTTGATCTCTGGGTCCTCTGCCTTTTCTAAATCCAGCTTGTGCATCTGGAAGTTTTTGGTTCACATATTATTGAAGCCTAGCTCAGAGGATTTTGAGTATGACCTTGCTAGCATATGAAATGAGTGCAGTTGTGTGGTAATTTGAAATTCCTTGTCATTGCCCTTCTTTGGTACTAGAATGAAAACTGACCTTTCAGAGTCGTGTGTCCACTGCTGTTCTAAATTAGCTGGCATATGGAGTGCAGCGCTTTAACAGCATCATGTTTTAGGATTTTTAAACTGCTCAGCTGGAATTCCATCACCTCCACTAGCTTTGTTTGCAGTGATGCTTCCTAAGTCCCACTCGACTTCACACTCCAGAATGTCTGGCTCTAGGTGAGTGATCATACCATCGTGGTTATTCAGGTCATTAAGATCTTTTTTGCATAGTTATTTTGTTTATTCTTGCCGTCTCTTCTTATTATCTTCTGCTTCTATTTGGACTATACCATTTCTGTCTTTTATCATACCCACGCTTGCAGGAAATATTCCCTTGGTATCTCTGATTTCTTTTTTTTGTTTGTTTGTTTTTTAAGTTTATTTATTTTAATTGAAGGCTAATTACTTTGCAATATGGTAGTGTTTTTTTTTTTTTTTCCATACATTGACATGAATCAGCCATGGGTTTACATGTGTTCCCCATCCTGAACAGCCCTCCCACCTCCTTCCTCATCCCATCCCTCTGGGTCATCCCAGTGCACCAGCCCTGAGCACCCTGTCTCATGCATTCAACCTGGGCTGGCGATTTGTTTCACATATGATAATGTACATGTTTCAATGCTATTCTCTCAAATCATCCCACCCTCCCTTTCTCCCACAGAGTCCAAAAGACTGCTCTATATATCTGTGTCTGTTTTGCTTTCTTGCATATAGGGTTATCATTACCATCTTTCTAAATTCCATATATATGCGTTAGTATACTGTATTGGTGTTTTCTTTCTGACTTACTTCACTCTGTATAATAGGCTCCAGTTTCATCCACCTCATTAGAACTTATTCAAATGTATTCTTTTTAATGGCTGAGTAATATTCCATTGTGTGTATGTACCACGGCTTTCTTATCCATTCATATGCTGATGGACATCTAGGTGGCTTCTATGTCCTGGCTATTATAAACAGTGCTGCAATGAACATTGGTGTATACATGTCTCTTTCAATTCTGGTTTCCTCAGTGTTTATGCCCAGCAAGCGGGATTGCTGGGTCATATGGCAGTTCTGTTTCCAGTTTTTTTAAGGAATCTCTACACTGTTCTCCATACTGGCCTTACTAGTTTGTTTTCCCAACAACAGTGTAAGAGGGTTCCCTTTTCTCCACACCCTCTCCAGCATTTATTGCTTGTAGACTTTTGGATAGCAGCCATTCTGACTGACGTGAGATGGCACCTCATTGTGGTGTTGATTTGCATTTCTCTGATAGTGATGTTGAGCATCTTTTCATGTGTTTGTTAGCCATCTGTATGTCTTCTTTGGAGAAATGTCTGTTTAGTTCTTTGGCCCAGTTTTGATTGGGTCGTTTATTTTTCTGGAATTGAGCTGCAGGTGTTGCTTGTATAATTTTTAGATTAATTCTTTGTCAGTTGCTTCGTTTGCTACTGTTTCCTCCCATTCTGAAGGCTGTCTCTTCACTTTGCTTAAGTTTCCTTCGTTGTTCAAATGCTTTTAAGTTTAATTAGGTCCCATTTGTTTAGATTTGCTTTTTTTCCCTATTATTCTGGGAGGTGGGTCATAGAGGATCCTGCTGCGATTTATGTCAGAGAGTGTTTTGCCTATGTTTTCCTCTAGGAGTTTTATAGTTTCCGATCTTACGTTTAGATCTTTAATCCACTTACAAAGGATCATAAGAGACTACTATCAGCAACTATATGCCAGTAAAATGGATAAGTTGGAAGAAATGGACAAATTCTTAGAAAAGTATAACTTTCCAAAACTGAACCAGGAAGATACAGAAAATCTTAACAGACCCATCACAAGCACGGAAATAAAAACTCTAATCAGACACCTTCCAGTGAACAAAAGCCCAGGACCAGACGGCTTCACAGCTGAATTCTACCAAAAATTTAGAGAAGAGCTAACACCTATCCAACTCAAACTCTCCCAGAAAACTGCAGAGGAAGGTAAACTTCCAAAATCATTCTATGAGGCCACCATCACCCTAATACCAAAACCAGACAAAGATGTCACACAAGAAAAGAAAACTATAGGCCAATATCACTGATGAACATAGATGCAAAAATCCTTAACAAAATTCTAGCCAACAGAACCAAACAACATATTAAAAAGATCATACATCATGACCAAGTGGGCTTTATCCCAGGGATGCAAGCATTCTTCAATATCCACAAATCAATCAATGTAATACACCACATTAACAAATTGAAAGATAAAAACCACATGATTATCTCAATAGATGCCGAGAAAGCCTTTGACAAAATTCAACACCCATTTATGATAAAAACCCTCCAGAAAGCAGAAATAGATGGATAATACCTCAACATAATAAGAGCTATATATGATAAACCCACAGCAAACGTTATCCTCAATGGTGAAAAATTGAAAGCATTTCCCCTAAAGTCAGGAACAAGACAAGGGTGCCCACCCTCACCATTACTATTCAGCATAGTTTTGGAAGTTTTGGCCACAGCAATCAGAGCAGAGAAAGAAATAAAAGGAATCCATATTGGAAAAGAAGTAAAACTCTCACTGTTTGCAGATGGCATGATCCTCTACATAGAAAACCCTAGAGACTCCACGAGAAAATTACTAGAGTTAATCAATGAATATAGTAAAGTTGAAGGATATAAAATTAACACACAGAAATCCCTTGCATTCCTATACACTAACAATGAGAAAACAGAAAGAGAAATTAAGGAAATAATTCCATTCACCATTGCAGTGAAAAAGAATAAAATACTTAGGAATATATCTACCTAAAGAAACAAAAGACCTATATATAGAAGACTATGAAACACTGGTGAAAGAAATCAAAGAGGACACAAATAGATGGAGAAATATACCATGTTCATGGATTGGAAGAATCAATATAGTGAAAATGAGTATACTATCCAAAGCAATCTATAGATTCAATGCAATCCCTATCAAGCTACCAATGGTATTTTTCAGAGAACTAGAACAAATAATTTCACAATTTGTATGGAATTACAAAAAACCTTGAATAGCCAAAGCAATCTTGAGAAAGAAGAATGGAACTGGAGGAATCAACCTGCCTGACTTCAGGCTCTACTACAAAGCCACAGTCATCAAGAGAGTATGGTAATGGCACAAAGACAGAAATATAGATCAGTGGAACAGAATAGAAAGCCCAGAGATAAACCCACACACCTATGGACACCTGATCTTTGACAAAGGAGGCAAGGATATACAATGGAGAAAAGACAATCTCTTTAACAAGTGGTGCTTGGAAAACTGGTCAACCTCTTGTAAAAGAATGAAACTAGAATGCTTTCTCACACCATACACAAGAATAATCTCTAATTTTCTTGAGAAGATCTCTAGTCTTTCTTATTCAATTGCTTTCATCTGTTTATTTGCCTTGTTCACTTAGGAAGGCTTTCTTATCTCTCCTTGCTGTTCTTTGGAACTCTGCACTCATATGGGTATATCTTTCCTTTTATGTTTCAGTGTATATGGAGCATGTCTCTCTTGTTTTGAAAGAAATATTTATTCATTTGGCCGCGCCAGTTCTTAGTTGCAACATGCAGGATTTTTGTTGGGGTATGCAAGGTCTTTCCTGTGATATGAGGGGTCTTCATTGTGCCATATTGGCTTAGTTGCTTTGTGGCAGTTGGGTTCTTAGTTCCCATATCAAGGATCAAACCCTAGTGCCCTGCATTGGACAGTGTAGCAGTGTTAGTCATTCAGTTGTGTCCAACTCTTTGCGACCCCATGATCTGTAGCCCACCAGGCTGCTCTGTCCATGGGATTCTCCAGGCAAGAATACTGGAGTGGATTGCTAGTCCCTTCTCCAGAGGATCTTCTTGACCCAGATATCAAACCCAGTACTCCTGCATTGCAGGCAGATTCTTTACCATCTGAGCTACAGGGAAAACCTGGTTTCAATCCCTGGGTTGGGAAGATCTCCTGGAGAAGGGAAAAGCTACCCACTCCAGTATTCTGGCCTGGAGAATTCCATGGAGTATAGTCAGTGGGGTCGCAAAGAGTTGGACACGACTGAGCGACTTTCACTGCATTAAATGGCAGAGTCTTAACCACTCACTGGACCACCAGGAAAGTCCACATCTTCTGTATAGGAGAGGCAGTCTTGAGTGACTTAGCAGATCAAGTAGTGATAAATTAAAACTGCATGTAAGCCTATTGCAGAGTCCTTGAAAGATTTCAGTGTTCCACTTGTTAAAAGTTTAGTTGAGGGTTTCCCTGGTGGCTCAGTGGTAAATAATCTTCTTGTCAATGCAGAAGATGCAGGTTTGATCCCTGCTCCAGCAAGATCTCGTATGCTGCAGAGCAACTAAGCCCACAGGTCACAGCTATTGAGCCTGTGCTCTAGAGCTTGGGAGCCCAAGTGTTAAGCCCACATACCCTAGAGCCTATGCTCTGAAGAAGAGAAGCTACTGCAGTGAGCTTTAATATATATACACCAACTAATATATACCTTACTTATTATTATATATAATAATATAATATATATATATATTTACATAAATACACAGCCACAGAATCTCCCCTAAAGTCAGTGTTGTTACAAAGAAAACAGCTGAGGAAGTTGGTGACTTTCAAGAGCGCCTCCAACAATGACTCCTTTATTGAAATAGTTCTTGACCACATAGCATGTGCTAGGTCTTTTGTGCCTTGGCTTGCTCAGCTCTCCTTATATCTAAATGACTGGGACAGCCTAGTCAATCAGGCAGCTTTTCAAATATGTTCAATGAAAAATGAAATAACAGATGGTCACAAAGCCATACTTTGTGGCATACTTGGCATACTTGGTTCATGTGTTGTCATTAACTTAGTGAACTCAAACCTAGGAAACCACACCTTTAGAAAACCCAGACACGTTAGTATACCAGGTAGAAGAATTACAAGTACCATCCCCAGAGGGGCAAGGAAAAAGGAGCTTCTTTATTTTCCTCTAAGTGGGGCAATCCCAGTTGATATCTGTTGTGCCAGAGTCCCCAACTGCCCTAACATTTCTCTCCGGAAATCTATATTTCTAATGACTTTTTGGGTATTGTTAGCTGTCAGGACAATATTGTACATTAGTTCTCTAGAATTTCTCGTTTTGCACATTGAATAAACCTGTCAACAGAAATTCCCACTTTCCAACTAGCTTCAGTTCTTGGTAACCAGCATTCTATTTTCTATCTATGGGTTTTAATACTTTTCTTCTTTTTTAATGAAAATGCTTTAAATTAAAAAAAATTTTTTTTTTTTTAGCATGCCACGCAGCTTGTGGTATCTTATTTCCCCACAGGGATTGAATCCAGGCCCTCAGCAATGAGAGCACAGAGTCCTAACCACTGCACTGCTAGTGAATCCCCGGATTTACCTGCTTCATATACTACCTCATATAAGTGGGATCATGCAGGATTTGTGTTTCTGTGACTGGCTAATTTTACTTGGAATAATGTCCTTAAAGATTCGTCCATGTTGTTACATATAGTAAGATTTCCTTCTTTTTAAAGACTAAATAATATTCCCCTGTGTATATATGTCTATATGTATGTGTGCATGCATGTGTGTGTGTTAGTCGTTTAGTCGCGTTTGACTCTTTGCGACCCCATGGACTATAGCTCACCAGGCTCGTCTCTCCATGTGCTTCTCCAGACAAGAATACTGGAGGGGGTTGCCATTACCATCTCCAGGGGGTCTTCCTGACCCAGGGATTGAATCCAGGTCTCCTGCATTTCAGGCAAATTCTTTACCTACTGAAAGCCCAGGGAAGCCTGTGTCTCTGTGTGTATACATGTGTGTGTGTGTGTGTCTGTGTGTGTGTATCACAACTTCTTTATCCATTTATCTTTGCTGGATATTTAGCTTGCTCCCATGTCTTTGCTCTTGTGAATAATGCTATGATTAGATCCTGATTTTCATTCTTCTAGGTAGATACCCAAAAGTCGGTTGCTAGATCATATGGCCATTGTATTTTTCAATTTTTGAGGACCCTTCATATTGTTACCCATAATGGCTGCACCAGCGTATGTTCTCTGTTTCTCAGTACACATGCCAGTACTTGTCTTTTTACAAAAATGACTTTCATAACAAATCTGAGGTGATATCTGACTGTGGTTTTCCTTTGTATTTACATTACAGTTATTGATATTAAGCACCTTTTATATCCCTGTTGACTTATTTTTCTCTCTTCTTTGGAGAATTGTCTCTTTAGGTCCTTAGCTTATTTTTAATTGAGATATTTCCTTTTTTTACATGCGGGTGTAGGAATTACTTGCATATTTTGCATATTAACTTCTGATCAGATATGTGGTTCAAAAGTATTTTTTCATTCTGTATGTGGCTTTTTACTCTGTTGATGATTTCCTTTGCTATGCAGAAGGCTTTTAGTTTTATGTAATCCCACTTGTCTACTTTTGCTTTTGTTGCCTGTTCTTTGGGTGGAATATCCAAGAAATCATTGTCAAAACCCATGTCATAATGTTTTCCCCCTATGTTTCCTTATAATAATTTTAATTTTAGGCTTTATGTTTCAGTCTTTAATCTGCTTTGAGTGATTTTGTGTTTGTGGTGTAAGATGAAAGTCACATTTCATTATTTTACATCTATCTATCTAGTGGTTCCCAACACCATTTATGGAAGACACTGTCTTTCCCCACTGTGTATTCCTGGCTCCCTTGTCCCAGATTAGTTGACTGTATGTGTGTGTGTGTTTTCTGGGCTCTGAGAGTTGGACTGTGAAGAAAGCAGAGAGCCGAAAAATTGATGTTTTTGAACTGTGGTGTTGGAGAAGACTCTTGAGAGTCCCTTGGACTGCAAGGAGATCCAATCAGTCCATCCTAAAGGAGATCAGTCCTGGGTGTTCATTGGAAGGACTGATGCTAAAGCTGAAACTCCAATACTTTGGCCACCTCATGCAAAGAGTTGACTCACTGGAAAAGACCCTGATGCTGGTAGGGATTGGGGGCAGGAGGAGAAGGGGACGACAGAGGATGAGATGGCTGGATGGCATCACCGACTCGATGGACATGAGTTTGAGTGAACTCCAAGAGTTGGTGATGGACAGGGAGGCCTGGCGTGCTGCAATTCATGGGGTCGCAAAGAGTCGGACATGACTGAGTGACTGAACTGAACTGACCGAATCTGTTCCAGTGGACTATATGTCTGCATGTAAGTATCATACTGTTTCAATTACTGCAGCTTTGTAATGTGTTTTGAAATGAAGAGGTGTATTGCCTCTAGCTTTGTGTCTCTCTCTCCAGATTGTTTTGGATATTCAGAATCCTTTGTGGTTGCATATGAGTTTTAGGATCACTCTTCTAGTTCTGTAAAAAATGCCTTGTGGTTTAGATGAGGGACTTCATTGACTGTTTATATCATTTGGGATTGTATGGATATCATCACAATTAGACTTCGAGTTCATGAATGTGGGGTATTGGTCTTCTTATTTGTGTCTTCTTTAATGGTTTTCATCAGTGTTTTCTAGTTTTCAGTGTACTAGTCTTTCATTTCTGTAATTCATTGTATTCTAAGCATTTTATCTTTTATTAAATTCCTTCTGGAGTTTTCATTGTTAGTATGGAAGCATAACTGTAATGGTTGTCATCAGTGTCTCTGGGTTCAGCAATAGGAAAACAGGGCATGTAGTGGTGATTGCTAGTGGCAGGAGTGTGCACAGGCTTAGCTGTGGGACTGTAGGTGAATGCACAAGGCAGTGGTGTATGTGCTGTGGCAAGAGCAGGGCCTGTGTTAGGATCTTGGACTGATCACAGCACAGAAGTTCAGTTTCTGAGTCAGAGCTGGTGGCATGTACATTCCTGGCCTCAGGACCAGGACTGGCTTTGCTGCATCCATGATGGCTGTGCTGAGTTCCAGGGAGGCGCTAGCTGTCATGGTTCCTGTTAGGGAGGATGGAGGGACTCAGCACCAGGAGTCTGAAACCTCAAAACCTGTGGGAGCTTCTGTGGGGGGAGCTGTGGGCACATGCAGTGGTTGTGCTGGCTGTTGGTTTCCTGCACAGCTTTCCCTCATCTTACTTTGCTCTGCTGTGTTGCTGCAATTTCTTAAGTGGACTCCTGAGCTCTGTCAGAGCTGTTTCACTCACTTCTGTCTGTCCAATTGTTGTTTCATTGTGGAGATAGAGGGTGGGCTCTCCTACTAAACCATCTTGCTGACATTACTGTCTATATACATTTTAGAATCAGTTTGTCAATTTCTACAAACTTCCTGCCGGCATATGAATCAGGATTGCTTTGAAACTAAAGATCAATAGAATTGAAATCTTACCAATATCTAGTCCTTCAATATAGAAGCATGGTATACATCTCCATTTCTTTATGACCTTTTATTTCCCTCAGAAATTAATGTTTTGTAGTTTCCATTATACAAATGTTAGATGTATTTTATTGATTCAATACCACATTATTTTTATGTTTTTGGTGGTCTTATGGATGATATTTTACTTCATTTTCTGGTCGTATTTTGCCTGTATGTCAAATACACTTGATTTTTATATATTGAGTTGTAATTTGCAAATATGTTCAACTCACTTTTATGCATAATGATGTTTTTGTAGAGTCTTTAGAATGTTCTCTGTATATTACAGTTTATTGTGTATATTTAGTGTTTTCTGTGAATGAGAAGAGTTTGACTTCTTCCCTTCCAAGTGTAATTTGTTTTCATCTTTCTTGCCTTATTGCAGTTATGAGAGCTCTCAGTCCAGTGTTGACTAGAAATAGAAAAAAATTGACTTTTTTCATTGTCCCTCATTAAATGTGATGTTAGATGAGGTCTTATTTGTTATTTTTGATGCACTTTATTAAATTGAGGAAGTTTCTTCTATTACTATTGTACTAAAAGGCTTAATGGATTTTGATTTTTTTCCATTTCTTTTCCACATGCTTTGATGTTTTATGTAGTTTTACCTCTTCCTTTACAGTCTGTATATATATATACAGACTGTATATATATATTTATATATATATAAAAATTTATATATATATATATAAATTTTTTTTGCTTCACTTTTCAGAACTGCCAGTAAAGTGTTCCAGAAATTTTTTGAAGTTGGCATCTTTGCCTTCTTTTTCATTTTAGGAGGAAAGCACTCAGTCTTTCACCATTTATTTTTATGTCAGTTGTAGGTGGTTTTATCAGTGGAACTCATAATGTTGAAGTTTCCTTTTCACCTTTATTTATCAATACGTTTCTTATTATGAATGTTTTGATTTTTAAAATATATTTTCTCTTCAGTTGAGATAATCGTATGACTCTTCTCCATTATTCTGTTAATATGGTAGATTTCCTTGATTGACTTTGAATGTTAAAGCAATCATACATTCCTGGGATAAAGAGCCCTTTGTTATTATGTGTCACTTCTTTATGTGTTGCTGGAGTTGCTTTGCTAAAGTGTTAATTTTTGGGAGTATATGCTTATGACAGCTATGGCTCTACAGTTTTCTTGTAATATTTTTTCTTGAAAATATGATGAGATTTTACTGACCTCAAGAGATGAGCTGGGAAGCTTTGTTTGTCTTTTATTTTCTTAAGCCATTTATATAGGATCATTATTTATATCTTCTTTAAATATTTTATAATATTCACCAGTATGACTCTATGGGCCTGGAACTTCTATGTGAAACAGTTTAATTAAAGATTATATTTTTCTTTTGTATTGAGTCACTGTGTAATTTTTGTCTTCCTTAAAGTTGTTTTCATCTAGGCCATTCAGTTAATGGCCATACTTTTTTCATAGTGTTTTCTTTTTAATTTTATGTATATGGAAACTATTAAATACATCCCTTGTTTCATTTATTATAGTAATTTGTATTATTTCTTTTCTTTGATAAATGATACAGGTTTAACAATTTTTTTTTTTTTTTTTTTTTTTGGTAGATCCTGGTTTTGACGGTTGTTGACATTCTCATTTTATTTTGAACTGCAGTGGGTCTTCATCAGTGAGTGCATGCTTTCTCTCTGGTGAGTAGAGCTACTGTGTGTTTCTGTTACATGGACTTCTTATTGCTGTGGCTTCATTTGTTGCAGAGCACATGCTCGAGGGTGTGTGGACTTCAGTAGTTGTCACCAGTAGGCTCGGTAGTTGTGGCTTGTGAGCTCTAGAATTTGGGATCAGTAGTTACAGCACAGGAGCTTAATTGTCTGTGCCATGTGGAATCTTCCTGGACTAGTGATCCCACCTGTATCCCCTACATTAGCAGGCTGACTCCCAGTCCCTGGAATACCAGGGAAGTTTGATACTCTTACTTCTTTATCTGTTTTCCACTTCATTGATATGAGACTTTCTTTTCTTACTGAATTAGTAAATACAGTATAATGTTTAGTAGAAGCAGTGATTCAGGCATCATTACCTTGTTTCTTATTTTAAATGGACTGCTCATAATTTTATCATAAAATATGGTGTTTTTTTTTTAAATAAGTCCAGTTTATCATGCTTATAAAGATGACTTATTTTTATCCCTATTTTAAGTTTTTTGAAAAATCACAAATAACTGCTTAGTATTATAAAACTTCTTTTTTTTTTCTTCATCAGTTACAATGATCATTCAATTTTTCTGTTTAGTCTCTATGTGTAACTGAACTTGGCTTGCTTCTGATTACCCATGCCTAATAAAGCTGATCTATTGACATGGGGTTGTGGTGAAGGAAAGTGCAGTGTATATTGTAGGGCGCCAAGCAAGGAGTCCAGGTAGCTAGTATTTCAGAGGCCTGAACTCCCCAAAGAGTTTCAGGGGAAAATTTTTAAAGACAAGGTGAGGGAAGAAGATTTGTGGGATATGTGATCAGCAGGTAGACATTTTTGTGATTAGTTGGTGCTGAGGTAATCTGGAGTCAACATCATCAACCTCTGGTTCCAAAGTTTAGAGTCTGTGTGTTTGTGGGAAGCATACAGTTTACTTCTTCCACCTGATGGGGGTTTCAGTATCTGCAAAACATCTCCAAGGACATGGCTCAGAATATTATGTATAACCATTGAGGAGTAAGTAAAGATCCTTGACTTTGTTTAATGGCTAACATATTATTTTGTCTTGCTTGACTGTTTTTCTTTCTCTCTGTCTTTTCTCATGTCTCTGACTAAATGTACTATTTTGAATTCAGGGAAGGCCTAGGAGAGGAAAGTTTCTATAGATAAGAGGCATGTGCAATGAACATTGGTGTACATGTGTCATTTTCAGTTATGATTTCCTCAGTAGTGTATGCCTAGTAGTGGGATTGTTGGGTCATATGATAGTTTTATTCCTAGTTTTTTTTTTTTTTTTTTTTTAGGAATCCTCATTCTGTTTTCCATATTTTCTGTATCAATTTACCTTCACACCAACAATGCAAAAGGGTTCCCCTTTCTCCACTTGCTCTCAAGCATTTATTGTTTGTAGAATTTGTGATGATGGTCACACCATGTGACTGGTGTGAGGTGATACCTCATTTTAGTTTTGTTTTGCAATTTAATAATAAGCAATGAGCATTTTTTCATGTGTTGATTATCCATTGTGATGTCTTCTTTGAAGAAATGTCTCTTTAGATATCCTGTCCATTTTTTTTTCAAATTTTTTTTCCCATTTAGGTTACTACAGAGGATTGGGCAAAGTTGCCTGTGCTATACAGACAGCAGGTTCCCTTTTGGGTATCAACTCTAAACATAGAAGTGCATACCTGTCAGTCTCAAACTCCCAAGTTTCCCTCCTTCTTCTACTCTGGCAACCTATGGCAACCACAAGTTTGTTCTCCAAGTCTGTGAGTCCACTTCTGTGTTGCTGACACATTCATTTGTATAATTATTTTAACCATTTTAAAGTGTACAATTCAGTGGCATTAAATATGTTCACAACATTGTGCCACCATCACCACTATCTAATTCCCAAATGTTTCATCAACCCAAATGCAAACCTAGTGCCCGCTCGTCCCCTCTCCCTAGCCCCTGGCCACCACTAGTCTGCTTTCTGTCTTTATGCATTTGCCTACTCTGGATATCTCACACAAGTGGAATAACATGTGGTCTTTTGTGTCTGACTCAGCATCATGTTCTCAAGGGTCATTCTTTTGTAGCACATGTCAGTGCTTCCTTCCTTCTTACGGCTGAATGATATTCTGTTGTATGGATATGTCACATCTTGTTTACATGTTCATCATTTGATGAACATTTAAATTTTTCCATCTTTTGGCTACTATGAATAGTGTTACTGTGGACTTTCATTTATGTTTTTTTTTTTACACATATCTTCAGTTCTTTTGAGTACATACCAAGAGTGGAATTGCCAGTCTTAAGATAATTCTATGTTTAACTTGTTGGGTAGCTGAAAAACTGCTTTCCACAGTAGCTGGACCGTTTTAGTTGTACCTGTGCAGAAGGGCATGGCAACCCACTCTGATATTCTTGCCTGGAGAATCCCATGGGCACAGGAGCCTGGTGGGCGCAATCCATGGGGTTACAAAGAATTGGACATGACTGAGTGACTAATACTCTCACCAGCCATGTACAAGTGTTTCAGTGTCACTACACCCTTGCCAACATTTGTTGTTTTCTGTTTTTATAAAAAATAAAATTATGGCCATCTAGTGTTGCAGAGTGGGACACGACAGAGTGACTTTCAGTTTCAGTGGTGTGAAGCCCATCTGTTTTTTTTTTTTTAATTAATTTATTTTTTATTGAAGGATAATTGCTTTACAGAATTTTGATGTTTTCTATGAAACCCTAACATGAATCAGCCATAGATATACATATATCCCCTCCCTTTTGAACCTCCCTCCCATCTCTCTCCCCATCTCATCCCCTAGATTGATACAGAGCCCCTGTTTGAGTTTCCTGAACCATACAGCAAATTCCTGTTGGCTATTTATTTTACATATGGTAATGTAAGTTTCCATGTTATTCTTTCCATACATCTCACCCTCTGCTCCCCACTCTCCATGTCCATAAGTCTTTTCTCTATGTCTGTTTCTCCACTGCTGCCCCGTAAATAAATTCTTCAGTACCATTTTTTTAGATTCTGTATATATGCATTAGAATACAATATTTATCTTTCTTTTGCTGAATTACTTCACTCTGTGTAATAGGCTCTAGTTCATCCACCTCATTAGAACTGACTCAAATGTGTTCCTTTTTGTGGTTGAGTAATATTTCCTTGTGTATATATACTACAACTTCTTTATCCATTCATCTGTCAACAGACATCTAGGTTGCTTCCATGTTCTAGCTATTGTAAACAGTGCTGCCATGAACAATGGGATATATGTGTCTTTTCCAATTTTTGTTTCCTCAGGATATATGCCTAGGAGTGGGATTGCTGGGTCATTTGGTGGTTTTATTCCTAATTTTTTAAGGAATCTGCATACCATCTTCCATAGTGGCTGTATCAGTTTACATTCCCACCAACAGTGCAAGAGTGTTCCCCTTTCTCCACTTGCTCTCCAGCATTTATTGTTTGTAGAATTTCTGATGGCCATTTTGATTGGTGTGAGGTGACACCTCATTGTAGTTTTGTTTTGCAATTCTCTAATAATAAGAAATGAGCATTTTTTTTCATGTGTTGATTATCCACTGCAATGTCTTCTTTGAAAAAATGTATCTTTAGATCTTCTGCCCATTTTTTATTATATTGTTTGTTTTTCTGATGTTGAGTACATGAGCTGCTTGTATATTTTGGAGATTAACCCTTTGTCAGTTGCTTCATTTGCAATTAGTTTTTCCCATTCCGATGGCTGTCTTTTCATCTTGCTTATGGTTTCCTTTGATGTGCAAAAGCTTTTAAGTTTAATTAGGTCCCGTTTGTTTATTTTTGTTTTTATTTCCATTACTCTAGGAGGTTAGTCATTGAGGATCTTTCCATGATTTATGTCAAAGAGTTTTCTGCCTGTGTTTTCCTCTAAGAGTTTTATAATTTCTGATCTTACATTTAAGTCTTTAATCCATTTTGAGTTTATCTTTGTGTATGGTGTTAGGAAGTGTTCTAATTTCATGCTTCTATAGTACACCTAGTTGTCCAGTTTCCCTAACATCACTTACTAAAGAGACTTTTTTCCATTATACCATCTTGCCTCCTTTGTCAAAGATAAACTGCCCATAGGTGTGTGGGTTTATGTCTCAGCTTTCTATCTTGTTTCATTGGTCTATATTTCTGTTTTCTGCTAGTACCATACTGTCTTGATGACTGTAGCTTTGTACTATAGTCTGAAATGGGGACGGTTGATTCTTCCAGCTCCATTCTTCTTTCTCAAGATTGTTTTGCCTATAATGGTTCTTTTGTGTTACCATATGAATTGTGAGGTTTTTTTGTTCTAGTTCTGTGAAAAATGCCATTGGTAGGGATTGCATTGAATTTGTAGATTGCTTTAAGTAGTATACTATTTTCACAATACTGATTCTTCCCTTCCAAGAATCTGTTATATCTCTCCATCTGTTTATGTCATCTTTGATTCTTTCATCCGTTTCTTATAGTTTTCTGTATTTAGCTCATTTGTCTCCTTAGGTAGATTTATTGCTGGGTATTTTATTCTTTTTATGTCAATGGTGAATGGAATTGATTCCTTAATTTCTCTTTCTGAGTATTCATTGTTAGTGTCCAGTAAGTCAAGGGATTCCTGCATATTGATTCTGTGTTGTGCAATTCACTGATTTACCTGAATTACTGAATTGCTAAATTTACTGATTACCTCCAGTAAATTTTGATAGTATCTTCAGAATATTCTGTGTATGGTACCATGTCATCTGCAAAACAGTGTGTTTTCCTTCTTGTTCCAATGAGTCGGTTCTTCTCATCAGGTAACTAAAGTATTGGAGCTTCAGCTTCAGCATCAGTCCTTCCAATGAATATTCAGGACTGATTTACTTTAGGATTGACTGGTTTGATCTCCTTGCAGTCCAAGGGACTCTCAAGAATCTTCTCCAACACCACAGTTCTAAAGCATCAATTCTTTGGCACTCAGCTTTCTTTATAGTCCAACTCTCACATCCATACTTGACTATGGCAAAGGCAGTCCTTTGACTAGATGGACCTTTGTGAGCACAGTAATGTCTCTGTTTTTTACTATGCTGTCTAGGTTGGTCATAGCTTTTCTTCCAAGGAGCAAATGTCTTTTAATTTCATGGCTGCAGTCACCATCTGCAGTGATTTTGGAGCCTAGTCTGTTACTGTTTCCACTGTTTCCCCATCTATTTACCATGAAGTGGTGGGACCAGATGCCATCATATGATTTTTATCTTTTAATTTGTTAATATTTTGTATCACATTGATTGATTTGCTTGTATTGAAGAATCCTTGCCTCCCTTGTATATACCTGACTTGATCATCATGTGTGATCCTTATCCATTTTAAATATAGCAGTATATACATGAATATCCCAAACTCTTTGACTGTCCCTTACCCTCATCCTCCCCACTGGCAATAATATGTTCATTCTCTAAGTCCATCAGAGTCTTTCTGTTTTGTGAATATGTCCATTTATATCATTTTTTTTTTGATTCCACATATCAGATGTCATAAGAATTTTCTGCTTCTCTGTCTGATTTACTTCAGTCACTATGGCAGTCTGTAGGTCCATCCATTTTCTACAGCCTTTCTACCTTTGAGTGTCTCTGTACTGTTCCCCCCATCTCCTCCACAGAGCTCCCACTTGATGAAAAGCCAAGCCTCTTCTAGGCCATTATCTCTGGGCCAGTTGCACAACCAGCTTTGCACTGCTGCTGCCTCTGTGAAATTATCTCAATCTTTCTCTCCTCCCTGAATACCTCCTGTCTGCTTCTTGACCAGAGCAGGTATGCTTATGCAGCCAGGCCTCTCTGTGTGGTGCCCTCCTTAACTGGAAGTCTCTTCCTCCAGTGGTTGCATGATTTGCTTCCTCATCATCACGTATCTTCAAGTATTGCAGTGCAGAAATTTCCTCATATCTCAAGGCCTCATATCAAAGGTCACTGTCTCCATCCTCCCCCCATGGCCCTCTGTCTTTCCCCCCTTCTTCATATTTGCCCAGAGCACTTCTTCCTTTGGGGTCACTGTCTTTCACTCCCTCTCAGGTGATGAAGAGCTGCAGGAGAGCGAGAGCTGTGCTGTGTGCTGCTGCATCCCCAGGACTAGAAGAGGGCCCAGCATTTGGTAGCTGTTGCACAGTGTTTGTTAGAATAATGGCAGGAGTATTCCATTTCTCTGGAGTTGATAAATGATAGTATTTTTGTTCTATTTGCTGTAGATATGCTTGTGAATATTACATGGCATTAAATAAATAAGATAAAGGTTTAAAGTATTTGATAAGCAAGAACCAAGTAGCTTTTGGCTGGAGGCGCCTGGCTGTTCTTTCTCTGAGTCACCTTCAGGTTTACTGAAGAACTGGTCTGAAGTTTGGACACAAGGTGTGACCACAGTCAGAACCCTATGCCAAATAGGATTCACATCCGGTAACTGCTCTTGACAAAGAGGCATCAAGTATGGAGCTGACCTCCGTGGAGCCCCTCCTTATCATGGCTACTGCTTCCTGGTGGCCACCACTCTGATGATCACTCCACAAGGGGGTCAGTTGGCTCCAGGTTTGTCTCAGATGTCCCTGGGCAGGAAGGTGAACACCACATGGCCCAGGATGCACATGCTGACTCTTTATTTTGGGGGTAGGACTTTTTTTGGTGGGACAAACGCCACAGATGCTCACTGATGTTTCTGGATAGATTGTGCAGTTCAAGCACCTCTTGAGACCTGGTTCACTGATGGAGAAAGAAGGACATCCAGGAGAAGGAGAAAGGATGGAACCTGCACAGGAGCTTGTTCCCTTAAGGGCCTGAGGAAAGCTAGTGGTGTGGTATGAAATTACAAAATTACCAGTGCTTGAGAAAACCTATGTGATCTCAAATCCTGCAAGTTCCTTGTTGAGCATGATTTGGAGCCCAGGCCTACTGTCCATCAGTCCTCAGGGCCCAGCCTAGAGACTGTAGATGTTAAGATATTTGGGGTCTTCAGTAAAACCCAGGTCCCTATTCTTATGTCCAGGACTTAAACTTGGGGGAAAAAGGAAGGATTCTCAATGATCTTTTTTCTAACTGACAGTGGTATAAACCTGTCCTTGGCCCTCTTGTGATTCTATCTGGTCACTTTGGGAGAGTGCTGCCCTTGGAGCCAGAATAGGTTGGGGGAAGGATGATCAGGAAAACAGGTGATGGTTGGGGCTGGGACAATAGAGCAATTGGCTCCAAATGGAATAACTTAGAAATGTCAGCTCCACTTGATTTTTGGCAAAGATACTACCACTCCAGGAGCTCTTCTCTCAGAGTAGGAAAGGCTTCCCACAGTAAACATCGCAAGGCCCAAGGGGGCCACTTGTGCCAGGTGCCTGACCACAGGCCTGTGGTTCTGGGAGGGGTGTGGGCTGGGCTCAGGGAGTAGTGGTTTATTAAGCAACAGAAACCGTGCCCTGAGAGGAGCACTCCAACTGCCACCATGATGAAGGGAGCACTGCTTGTGCTGGCCTTTCTGGTGACCTGAGAGCTTACCTTCAGGATGCGTGAGGGTGGGAAGGAGGGTCTAGATGATCCTCGTGATCCTTGCCCATTGCCTTCTCACTGCATCCTTCCAAGTCCTGTCCAAGCTGTTTCTCGGGGCAGATTCAGAGGGCAGCTGGCAGATCAGTGCCCAGGAGTCCTGCACAAGCTCCTGAGGCTCTCAGTCTTTGAATGGAGAAGGTGGTGTGGAGCTGGAAGTGTCATTAGTTGTGCACACTGTGGGCGATAATTCTTTGAGGGTAGTGGTACTCATTGGAAGGGAGGAAGCAGGCTGCTATGCCTGGAGGTGCTGGTCAAGGGCAGAGGGGTCTCCAGGCCTCACCCCTCTTGTCATTCCTTCTGCTGGGCATATGTCATAGGGAAGTTTTTTGTAAGCAGTCCTGGAGAGGGTAGATCTTTGTGGCAGGTGAGTCTGGAATCTTTGGATATGTGAGTTCTGTTTTGCTGAGGCAAAACAGCAAACTACTGACTTGGTGATTCTTTAGACAATGTGTTTCCTGTCTCTGCCTTCATTGGAAGCCTGCCCTATTTTTTATAAAGCCCTTGGTATTGTGAGCCTTGGATTCCCAAGTAGAGCATTGAATGAAACCTTTGATTATTTTGGTGCTGTGCTGTGCTTTGTCAATAGATTGATGCTAATGAAGCAGAAAAAGCAGCCATTGGAAAAATCCAGGATTGCTTCATTGAAAGAAGACCTACAAACAGGTTTAATCATCTGAAATGTAAGGTAATTTACTCTTTACCCACACTTTTGGAGAGAACTAATATGCAGCATAGTGCAGTATGTCACATGATACTAGAGCATGCAGTCATGAGATGTGTAATAGAGCTATAGACAAAGAAGCACATAAACCTTTGCTCCAACCTGCAGCATCTGTAATATACAAGCACAGTCCACCTGCACCTCCAGACTCTTGTTACCAAATGTTTCCATATCATGTCAATCAGCTTACACAGAATAGGGGACTAGTGTCAATGCAATAGGACAAGTATGTTGACTCATGTGATTCTCGTTCTCACTGAGAGGAACAAGCATTTGAGGAGTAGAGTTTTAATCTTTGAGGAAATGAAGTATTCAGCTCACAAATGAGTAGGACTCCTGTTGCCTCTATTTTAGAAAAGGAGCCTCTGCTTTTAAAATCTCCTTCCAGCATGAGACTCCCTGGCTTTATAAGGTTTCCGGCCCTTGGTCACACCACCTCCTCTTTATCCCTTTTAGATGGCCATTGCTCTGACTTAGAGCCCCATTTCCACAAGCATGGTCTCAGTGCCTACAAGTCAGAATTTCCACTGTGGTGTTTTGGTGGCTGAGGCTCCTGTGGAAGCTTCTACGTGCTGCTACTCAGTTGGACTAACAGTGTATCTCCTAAAGAACTATCTTTTTTGTTTTTGTTGTTTTTCTTATTGTATAGTATTGGGGATTTTAAATAGTCTGTCTCACACAGATGTAAAGAACAGACTTTTGGACTCTGTAGGAGAAGGCAAGGGTGGGATGATTTGAGGGAATAGCATTGAAACATGTATATTACCATATGTGAAATAGATCGCCAGTCCAGGTTCCATGCATGAGACAGGGTGCTCAGGACTGGTGTACTGGGATGACCCTGAGGGATGGGATGGGTAGGGAGGTGGGGGGGGGGGTCAGGATGGGGAACACATGTACACCCATGGCTGATTCATGTCAATGTATGGCAAAAACCACTACAATATTGTAAAGTAATTAGCCTCCAATTAAAATAAATTAATTAATTTTAAAAAGTCTGTCTCAGCATATTTTTCTTAAATTGTTGATTATTCAAAATGAGAGGTTTTCCAGGAACCAGAGTTACATAGAGTCATAGAAGCTCACAGGGCACAAGGGGTTGTTTATAACACCTACATGCATATTCTGTGCACCCAGCACACCTGACAGAAGAGGCTAAGGTGCAGAACATGTGACCCAAACCAGACTTCAGCATCTTGTTCCTCCCTCAGGACCAGCCCTGACTGTGCCCTGCTGACCCTTGTCATCTCCTCCCCTCCCTGGTGTGGCTGGTGGCTCTTTCTCCCTCCTGACGCCTGTGCCTGGGCTATTATGGAACCATCCTCCCCCTGGTGCCTGATGGCAGCCCCTTTTCCAGTGGTGGGTTTGTGGGCAGAGGTTCTTGCTGGGGATGGGGCTGAATCCCTGAGGGTGAGGCATGAGGTGATCCTGGGGAGACAGGATAGCCTGGCTGTGGGCTCAGTTCCTGTCTCTCCTTCTCCTACTTCCTCCCAGGCTTCTGTCACCTTTAGTGAGAATTGCTCTGGCTATAAAGTGTCCTCGGTGGTGAATGCTCTTATTGGATTCAATTCTAGTCTGCTGCCTATGGTGACATAATCTTTGCCAGTGATGCCAGGCCTGTACTCGAGCTTCCTGCCATGTTCTCCTCATCTGAAGCTGGAATCCAGACATGTGTCCCACCTGATGTGGTCTCTATCAGGCTGACTCTAATAATATCACTGCAGCATTGCTCAGTATGCCCAGTGTCTGTGTTCTATGTGGGCAGGATGTGAGGCAGGAGGTCTTGAGTGATGGTGAGAAGTGACACATGTGGTCATTGAGAGCTTGGGGACAGGAGAAGACAGAATGAGGATAGGCCTAAGCCCTGTCTCTGGCAAGCTGTGTGACCATGGGCAAGTTTGTTTTAACTTTCTCAAGTCATCCTCAATCTGGTATACAGGGATTGTGTGTGAAGATTAAGCATAAGAATAATGCTTAATAATATAATAATGCTTCAAAAGCCTAGAAAGAGATAAATGTTGTCTCTGGCCACAGAAATTATATCTCCCACTCTGGCCTTTAGCCCAGCGGCAGAGCTTCCAGTCCTTTAAATGTCCCTCTGGTTATTGAAGGGTGACTTCAGAGATGACCTAAGAGTATCATCACAGATCCCCTCTTTCTCCCAATGGCATTTGCCATTTTCTACTTTTAGGTGGGTGTCTTCTGAGGAGCCAGAATTTGCCCAGGGACACTTAGTGCCACTGCTGTTCTTGGGCCTGCCTTGGGGACCAGGACCGACATGAAGTGTTGAATTAGGAGGATGCGAGTGACTGGAAGAAGCTACCCCAGTGGGAATATTGTTTCCATGGAAACAGCTGATACTGTGAAATGTGACTTGCAGAATGTGACACGTGGACACATTTCCTCATCCTTCCAGCCTACTTCTAAAAACATGAAATGCATAGCTGCATTACCATAGGAGACTTGTGAGGCTACAAGGGAGGGGCTAGATTTTAGCCCTGTTTCCTAGGGTCTAGTGCAATGTAAGACTACAGTCCACATGACCCATACAAAGAGTGGCATAACTGGTAAAATCTCTACCTTCTGACCAGGCAGGCATAAGTTCATGTATTGTAAACTGATCTTGGGACTTGGAGCCAAGTGGCCAGGGCCTTGAGTCCTGGCTTTTCTTTGACCTGCTGGCTGAAATTAGTTAAATTCACTGATTTGCTCTTTCTACACCTGGATTTTATATGTACCAAGTTCTGTATGCTCTGCTATATTTAATATTACCTGTTTGTGCATGCATGCATGCTCAGTTGCTTCAGTCATGGTCAACTCTTTGGGATATTAAGAATTGCATCCTGACAGTTTCCTCTGTCTGTGGATTTTCCTGGGAAGAATACTGGAGTGCGTTGCTGTGTCCTCCACCAGGGGATCTTCTCAACCCAGGGATTGAACCCATGTCTCTTGCATTTCAGGTGGATCCTTTACTGCTGAGCCACCAATGTGACACCTCTGACCCACCCCCATCCCCATAAATAAATCTTTGTTCTAATGAAGGTTGACTTAAATTTACCTCCCAAACTAAATTCTTGAAGTCAACCAAGAAAATTGAGATAAATAGAAACTATAAGGACAGTTGTTTTCACCAAGTATTATAACAGAAGTGTAAGTCTCCACAAATAGTCTAGTTTCAGTGGAGGAATAGATAATTGGTCATTGTGACAAAAGAGAAAACCCATAGATAGAATCAAAGACAGTTTAAGATATGGTAAATAACAGTTCATTGAATCACGAAGAAGGAATAGCCCTTTAAAAAATGGTAGTGAGAAAAATGACCAAACATTAAAACAATCTAGATGGATCTGCTAAACCTTTTCCTGTGTATTTATGTGGATTAATGATTTAATTGCCATCATTCCAATAATTAATTATTCATCACAGCTCATTTACCCTCTTCCCATCAGTCTCTTTCAGTTTGACTTTAATGGCATCACAGTTTCTTGTTTTTCTCCTGCTCTACTGGAAGATCCTTCTCAGGTCTGCATGATCTGAGTCCTGTACTAGGGATCATTTCCCATGCCTTTCCTTTCTTACATGTGTTCAGTTTGTTAGTGGTATCATCCGGCTTCATTTTAACTTTATTCATAACGTTTGTATTTAAATCTGCAACCCCAATACTAAAACACAGAATTGATCCTCACTTAATATTTAATTAATAAGTTAATTAAATATTAAGTTTTTAAAATATTAAGTTGTTTTTAAAAAGCCCAAAAATTTTTGTGAAGGAAAAATATACACACAGCTTATATAAATGAATAAACTTTTCAAGGAAATTTTCAACCAAATAATAATATTGTTTTTCCTTGTCCTGCAAAGCAGTTAGTTTGCAACTTCTCTGGTGGCTCAGTGTTTAATGCTGAACTTCCTTTATAGGGTGGACAGATTCAATACCTGGTGGGGAACTAATATCCTGCATGCTGAGTGGCCAAAAACACAAACAGCAGTTAGTTTAATAGAATCCCAGTAAACTAACAGCAAGAATTTTTCAGTGTTTCACATGAGAGTCTGTGTTTGTCTTTATTGTTGTTCAGTTTCCCTGTTGAGTCCAACTCTTTGCAACCCCATGGACTGCAGCACACCAGGCCTCCCTGTCCCTCACCATCTCCAGGAGTTTGCCCAAGTTCATGTTCATTGCATCGGTGATGTCGTCCAGCTATCTCATCCTCTGATGCCCTCTTCTCCTTCTGCCCTCAATCTTTCCCAGCATCAGGGACTTTTCCAGTGAATTGTCTGTTTGCATCAGATGACCAAAATACCAGAGCTTCAGCTTCAGCATCAGTCCTTCCAGTGAATATGCAGTCCAATGAAGTCCAAGGGACTTTCAGGAGTCTTCTCCAGCACCACAGTTTGAAGGCATCAATTCTTCAGCGTTCTGCCTTCTTTACAGTCCAGCTCTCACAACTGTTAATGACCACTGGATAGTCCATGAACCTTAACTATAGGACCTTTGTCAACAGAGTAATGTCTCTGTTTTTAAACACACTCTTTAGGTTTTGTCTTTCAGTCAGTTCAGTTCAGTCCCTCAGTCATGTCCAACTCTTTGTGACCTCATGGGCTGCAGAATACCAGGCTTCCCTGTCTATCACCAACTCCTGGAGTTTGCTCAAACTCATGTCCATCGAGTCGGTGATGTCATCCAACCATCTCATCTTCTGTCGTCCCCTTCTCCTGCCTTCAATCTTTCCCAGCACCAGGGTCTTTTCCAGTGAGTCAATTCTTCACATCAGATGACCAAAGTATTGGAGAATCAGCTTCAGCATCAGTCCTTCCAATGAATATTCAGGACTGATTTCCTTTGGGATTGACTGGTTTGATCTCCTTGCAGTCCAAGGGACTCTCAAGAGTCTTCTCCAAAAAAACAGTTCAAAAGCATCAATACTTCAGTGCTCAGCTTTCTTTATAGTCCAGCTCTCACATCCATACATGACTATTGGAAAAACCATAACTTTGACTAGATGGGCCTTTGTTGGCAAAGTAATATCTATGCTATTTAGGTTGGTCATAGCTTTTCTTCCAAGGAGCAGGTGTCTTTTAATTTCACAGCTGCAGTCACCATCTGCAGTGATTTTGGAGCCCAAGAAAATAAAGTCTGTCACTGTTTGCATTGTTTCTCCATCTATTTGCCATGGTGTGATTGGACCGGATGCCATAATCTTAGTTTTTTGAATGTTGAGTTTTAAGCCAGCTTTTTCACTCTCCTCTTTCACTGTCATTTATTTATTATTGTCCCCCTTGCCTGGCATGGGTTCAAATCCTAATCTGCTGCAGTGGAAGCATGGAGTCCTAACTACAGGACCACCAGGGCAGACCCCAAGTTTTTCTGAAAGGTATTTTATTCTTAGAAAATTGACCTTACAGTTGTCACATGATCTAGAAATCCCTTTCCTAGGTTTACACTCAAAAGAAATGAAAATTTATGTTCACATAAAAACCTGCCCACTGATGTTGATAGCAGCTTTATTCAGATAAGTTTATCAAAACTGAAATCTACCTAAGTATCCTTTAAGTAGTGAATGTGAAACAAAGTATGTTACACTCCTACAATTGAATTCTACTCAGCAATGAAAATGAAGGAACCATTGCACATGCAGCAACATGGATGCTTCTCAAATATATTATGATGAATAAAAGAATTAGAGGTTAAAGACTACAATCATATGGTTTATTTGTATGCCATTTATTGCATTATATTTGAAAAAATAAGCAAGAATATCTGTGAGGAAAATGTTACATAATTAGGGGTAGTAAGTCCAAGAGAGGAACCAGCAAGCAAATTGCCAACATCTGTTGGATCATAGAAAAAGCAAGAGAACTCCAGAGAAACAACAACTTCTACTGCATTGACTATGCTAAAGGCCTTGACTATGTGGATCACAACAAAGTGTGGAAAATTCTTAAAGAGATGGGAATACCAACCATCTTACCTGCCTCCTGAGAAATCTGTATGCAGGTCAAGCAACAATATGAAGCAACATGTATGAACATGTATGTATGAAGCAACAATTAGAACTGGACAGGGAACAATGGACTGGTTTCAAGTTGGGAAAGGAGTACACCAAGTCTGTATATTGGCAGCCTGCTTACTTAACTTATATGCAGAGTACATCATGTGAAAAGCTGGGCTGGATGAATCACAAGCTGGAATTAAGATTCCTGGGAGAAATATCAGCAACTTCAGATATGCAGATGATACCACTATAATGGCAGAAAGTGAAGAGAAACTTAAAAGCTTCTTGATAAAGTAAAATAAGAGTGGAAAAGTTGGCTTAAAACTCAACATTCATAAACTAAGATTATGGCATCTAGTCCCATCACTTTATGGCAAATAGATGGGAAAAAGTGGAATCAGTGGCAGATTTTATTTTCTTGGGCTCCAAAATCACTGCCAACGGTGACTGCAGCCATGAAATTAAAAGATGCTTGTTTTTTGGAAGAAAAGCTATGACAAATTTAGTGTATTAAAAAGCAGAGACCATCACTTTGCTGATAAGGGTCTGTATAGTCAAAGCTGTGGTTTCTCCAGTAGTCTTGTGCTGATGTGAGAGATGGATCATAAAGAAGGCTGAGTGCCAAAGTATTGATGCTTTCAAATTGTGGTGCTGGAGAAGACTCTTGAGAATCCCTTGGACAGCAAGGAGATCAAACCAGTCAATCCTAATGGAAATCAACCCTGAATATTCCTTGGAAGGACTGATGCTGAAGTTGAAACCCCAACACTTTGGACATCTGATGTGAAGAGCTGACTCACTGGAAAGGACCCTGGTGCTGGGAAAGATTGAAGGCAGGAGGAGAAGGAGGAAACAGGATGAGATGGTTGGATGGTGTCACAAACTCATTGAACATGGATTTGAGGAAACTCTAGGAGATAGTGAAGAATAGGGAAGCCTGGCACGCTATAGTCCATGGAGTCTCAAAGAGTCGGACACGACTTAGTGACTGAACAACAACAAAATCCAGGAGATGCTGAAACATGCACTCTGATATCATAGAAGGATAAATGGGCTATTAAAGGAAGGCCATAAATAGATCTAAATCATCTTGGATTTTATGATAAAAGTAATTTACCCATCAGTGAGGAGTTTTGTGGAGAAGGCAATGGCAACCCACTCCAGTACTCTTGCCTGGAGAATCCCATGGACAGAGGATCCTGATTGGCTAAGTCCATGGGGTTGTGCAGAGTTGGACACAACTGAGCGACTTCACTTTCACTTTTCACTTTCATGCATTGGAGAAAGAAATGGCAACCCACTCCAGTATTCTTGCCTGGAAAATCCCAGGGACAGCGGAGTCTGGTGGGCTGCTGTCTATGGGGCCACACAGAGTCGGACACAACTGACGTGTCTTAGCAGCAGCAGCAGAGGAGTTTTGAGTTATTTCATAGATGAAATGACACTGGATAAACTAATTGGACATTTGTGGAAATGTGTGTTGCATCTGTCTCACAGCCTTCTCCAAAGTTAATTTCAGGTGAGTTATTGATTTACACATTCAAAGACTGGAATAGAAAATGTCATAAGAGTCTTAAAAAATCTTATAAAATAATATTTTTTAACTTCAGAGTAAAGAAGACCTTTATAAAGATGAAAGAAAGCCCAAGTGATAATTTTGACTGCATAAAAATAAAACATTACATCATACACTACATACACATTTTTCAGGATATCACTCAAATGTTGTTTCATTGATGTCTTTGTTCATTAAATTATAACACATCTGCTCCTCCTCCCTTCCTCTGCATTGCCTGACTCCTTTCCATGATTTCTATTCTATTGTGCTATATATGTTTACCAAGATTTACTGTTTACTATTTTTCTACCACTCTCAGATGTAAGCTACATAGGAAAAGAAATCTTAGTCATTAAAGACATATTCTCTATTTGGAAATTATGTATCTATTATCCCCTTTCCTCCACACCCACAGATACTTTGCTTGTTTATTTATTTTTGACTCTGCTGGGTCATCATTGTCGTGCATGGGCTTTCTCTAATAGTGGTGAGCGGAGACTATTCTTTGTTCCCTGTGCCATGGGCTTCTTATTGTGGTGGCTTCTCTTGTTGTGGAGCACAAGCTCTAGGTGTGCAGGTTTCAGTAGTTTCAGCACGTGGCTCAGTAGTTGCTGCTTACGGGCTCTGGACCATGGGCTTAGTTGTGGCATAGCAGCTTAGCTGCTCTGTGACGTGTGGAATCTTCTCTGACCAGGGGTTGATCATCTTTCCCCTCCATTACCAGCAGATTCTTATCTACTGGACCACCAGGGAAGCTTACCACAGATAGTCTTTAATCCATATTCTGTAGTGTTCTTTGCTTACTCTAATGTAGCATTTATAATAAAAGCAATGCCTTTCCCAAACTGTAGTCAATGGAATGTGCTAAGTTGGTTCAGTTGTGTCTAACTCTTTTCAACCCCATGGGATTTTCCAGTCTTCTCTGTCCATGGGATTTTCCAGGGAAGAATGCTGGAGTGGGTTGCCATTTCCTCCTCCAGGGAATATTTCCAACTCAGGGATCAAACCCTCATCTTTTAGGTCTCCTGCATTGGCAGATGTGTTTTTTTTTTTTTTTTTTTCACCACAAGTGCAACCTGGGACATCCTAAGACATTAAGATAAAGCAAAACATTCGTGATTCTTGGCAGCAAATGGATTTACCATTCCACCTACAGCAACTAAAACTGGACAAAATATAGGAAAGAATGATATTCAGAAGTTGAACTTCAGGTAGCATAGGAGAGTGGTCTTGGGGAAAGGGGAAATGAAGGTGTGCTCTATGATTGCCCAACTTTACTGCTTGGACAGAGTATCTAGATGGCCCTGCAGGAAGTAGGAGTTCAAGGAGTGAAATGAGCAGTCCCTCTGAATTCATGAGAAAGAGTTGGGAGTCCCAGGTGGCCAGTGTGGTTACATTAGCAGGGCAGAATGCCAGAGAGAATCCTATTTCTTTCTATTACAGAGAAATAGGACTCCAGGTTTCTGAAAAAACATCCCCATTGAGACTTCACTGAATACTACTCAGTATGCATATGAAAAAACTGCCCAAAGTGAGGGAATAACAACCTGAATGGAGGAAACAATCCCAGGAAATTAGACAGGTCTGAAAATAGTTTGTATTTCTAACATCCTTAGAAGAATACCATGGTTATTCATGGGGAATCAAGTAGTTTATTCAGGAAGATATTTTAGCAGTCATATGAAATTTTCCTTTTCATACTGATTTTTTTGTGCCATCTGAAAAACACTTAAGAGAATCTTCAGATGAATCAAATTATTTCAAAATAAAAGAAACAAGGATCAAGAATATCTGTAGAACTACAGAGGGTACCTAGCATCTAAAAATTTAAATTTTGGAATATCTGGCATCCAAAAACTAATGAATAGCCATGCAAAACAGCAGGAAAATATAAACTGTTATAAATTGTTATCAGAAATAATTAATATAAATAAAAAATATAAATAATTGAAGAGAAATCAACATAAACAAACTCAGAAAATACAAACATGGTACAGCTAGTAAGCAAATATTGAAAGTTATTAAAATTATATTCCAAATGTTTAAGAAGGGAGGACCACTTGGACATATACACTGCTGCTGCTGCTAAGTCATGTCAGTCGGTGTCCAGCTCTGTGCGACCCCACAGACGGCAGCCCACCAGGCTCCTCTGTCCCTGGGATTCTCCAGGCAAGAATACTGGAGTGGGTTTCCATTTCCTTCTCCAGGACGTGTACACTGGAAGCATAAATATATTTTAAAATCACCCCAAAAATAAATAAATAAATAAAATCACCCAAATTAAACTTGAACAGATAAAACATATATTCTACTAGGTGGAATTAACAATGGAATTAGGCCCTATAGAAGAAAATATTAGTGAGTATGAAATGGACAATGATAGAGACTATTCAGGTGAAAAGCAGAGGTAATTGAAACATGATAAAAATCAGATCAGTGAGCTGTGAGACAACCTGGGGAGGGAGAATACATGGTTAATTGGAATCTCTTAGGAAAAAATGGCCAAAATCCTTCCATAATTGAATAAAACTCTAAACCTATATGTCAGCAATAATTAGTTTACTTTAAACACAAGAAACACAAAGAAAATTGTACTTAGTACATTACAGTCAGATTTCGTACATGTGGTGATAAAAAGGAAAATTTCAAAGCACCCAGAGAAACAGAAGAACAAAGAGAAAAACAATAGCACACTTCTCATAGTTGTTGTTAAGTGGCTCAGTCTTGTCCAGCTGTTTGCAACCCCTCGGACTGCAGCACACCAGGCTTCCCTGTCCTTCATTATCCCCCGGAGTTTTCTCAAACTCATGTCCATTGAGTCAATGATGCCATCCAACCATCTCCGCCTCTGTCACCCTCTTACCCTCTTGCCCTCCATCTATCCCAGCATCAAGATCTTTTCCAGTAAGTCGGGTGTTCACATCATGTGGCCAAAGAATTGGAGCTTTAGCTTCAGTCCTTTCAGTTAATATTCAGGGTTGATTTCCTTTAAGATTGACTGGTTGGATCTTCTTGCTGTCCGAGGGACTCTCAAGAGTCTTCTCCAGCACCACAGTTTGAAAGCATCAATTCTTCAGTGCTCAGCTTTCTTTTTGGTCCAACTCTCACATCCATACATAACTACTGGAAAAACCATAGCTCTGACTATACATACCTTTGTTGGCAAAGTGATGTCTGTGCTTTTTAATATTCTGTCTATGTTTGTCATAGCTTTTCTTTCAAGAGGCAAGTGTCTTAATTTCATGGTTGCCGTCACCGTCAGCAGTGATTTCAGAGCCCAAGAAAATACAATCTGCCACTGTTTCCTTTTTTTCCATCTATTTGCCATGAAGTGATAGGACCAGATGCCATGATCTTCATTTTTTGAATGTTGAGATTTAAGCCAACTTTTTCTCTCTCCTCTTTCACTTTCATCAAGAGGCTCTTTAGTTCCTCTTCACTTTCTGCCATAAGGTTGGTGTCCTCTGCATATTTGAGGTTATTGATATTTCTCCCCGCAATCTTGATCCCAGCTTATAATTCATTCAATCCAGCACTTCCGTGATGTACTCTGCATATAAGTTAAATAAGCAGGGTGACAATATACAGCCTTGATGTACTCCTTTCCCAATTTGGAACCAGTCCATTGTTCCGTGTCCTGTTTTAACTGTTGCTTCTTGACCTGCATACAGAATTCTCAGGAGACAGGTAAGGTGGTCTGGTATTCCCATCTCTCTAAGAATTTTCAATAGCTTGTTGTGATCCACACAGTCAAGACTTTAGCCTTAAAGCAAAATAGATGTTTTTCTGGAATTCTCTTGCTTTTTCTATGATCCAACGAATGTAGGCAATTGATATCTGGTTCCTCTGCCTTTTCTAAATCCACGTTGTACATCTGGAGGTTCTTGATTCAGATACTGCTGAAGCCTAACTTGAAGGATTTTGAGCATTACCTTGCTTGCATGTGAAATGAGTGCAGTTGCGCGGTTTTTGAACATTCTTTGGCATTGCCCTTCTTTGGGATTGGAGTGAAAACTGACTTTTTCCAGTCCTGTGGCCACTGCTGAGTTTTCCAAATTTGCAGTCATATTGAGTGTAGCACTTTAAGAGCATCATTAGGATTTTAAACAGTTCAGCTGTTTAAAATCATGTGCACTATATTTGTTAAGAGTGATGCTTCCTAAGATCCATTTGACTTCACACTCCAGGATGTCTGACTGTAGGTGCATGGCCACACCATCATGGGTATCCAGGTTATTAAGATTTTTTTTTTTTTATAGTTCTGTGTATTCTTGCCACCTCTTAATCTCTTCTGTTTCTGTTAGGTCCTTACTGTTTCTGTTCTTTTTTTGTGCTCATCATTGCATGAAATGTTCCCTTGATATCTTCAGTTTTTTTTTAAGTGATTTCTAGTGTTTCCCATTTTATTGTTTTCCTTTATTTCTTTCATTGTTCATTTAAGAAGGCTTTCTTATCTTTCCTTGCTATTCTCTGCAACTCTGCATTCAGTTGGGTATATTTCCCCCTTTCTCCCTTACTTTTCTCTTGTCTTCTTCCGTCAGATATTTGTAAAGCCTCCTCAGAGAACAACTTTGTCTTGTTTCATTTCTTTTTCTTTGGATGATTTTGGTCACTGCCTCCTGTACAATATTACAAACCTCCCTCCATGGTTCTTCAGGCACTCTGTTTACCAGACTTAACCCCTTGAATCTATTTGTTACTTCCACTGTATAATCATAAGAAATTTGGTTTAGGTTATATCTGAATAGTGTAGTGGTTTTCCCTACTTTCTTCAATTTAAGCCTGAATTTTGCAGTAAGGAGCTCATGATCTGAGCCACCATGATGTTGAATGCTTTGCCTTGGAAATGAATCGAGATCATTCTGTCATTTTTGAGATGATACCCAAGTACTGCATTTTGGAATTTTTTTGTTGACTCTAAGGGCTACTCCATTTTTTCTGAGGGATTCTTGCCCACTGTAGTAGATATACTGGTCATCTGGAATTAACTTCTCCATTCCTGTCCATTTTAGTTCACTGATTCCTAAGATGTTGATGTTCACTATGGCCATCTCCTGCTTCACCACATCCAATTCACTTTGATTCATGGACCTAACATTCCAGGCTCCTATGCAATACTGTTCTTTAGAGGATTGATCTTTACTTTCACCACCGAACACACCCATATTTGCGTGAGATTTCTGCTTTGGTTCAGCCTCTTCATTCTTTCTGGAGCTATTAGTAATTGTCTTCTGCTCTTCTCCAGTAGCATATTGGATACATTCCAGTCTGGGAGGCTCATCAACCAGTGTCATATCTTTTTACCTTTTTGTACCATGAGGTTCTCCTGGCAAGAACTAGAGTGGTTTGTCATTTCCTCCTCCAGTAGCCAACATTTTGTCAGAACACTATGACCTGTCCATCTTGGGTGGCTGTGCATGGCATGGCTCATTGCTTCTTTGAGTTATGTCAGTCCCTTCACTATAACAGGACTGTGATCCATGAAGGTGTCCATGTACAATGAATACACTCAATTTTGGTGTACATTTTGTTGAGTTTTGAAAATTTTTTACACTGATAAATATAATCAAGATTTTAAACATTTCCATAATTTTACCCATGTAAATGGAATCATGAAATATACCATCTATCTGGTCTGGGACTAAATATATCTAGTCCTGTTGTTGAATTATGTTGTTGTGTGCAGCGATAGGTTAGGTTAGGTATTACCAAGACGTATTTCTTCATGTTGGTATACCAAAATTTGTTAATCTAGCTACTTGATGGAAGACATTTCTGTTCTATTTTACAAATTATATTTTTATTGTCATGGAAAACCATATGAAATCTACACTCTTTTTAAAAATTTTTTGATTTTTCATTTAAATTTCTATTGAATATTTATTTGTTCATATGAATAATACACTCACAGCCATAGAATCTCCTCCAAGATCACTACTGTTATAAGGACAGAAACAGTTTCTCAGGTGAGGTGAGGAAGTTGGTGGCTTTCAATAACACCTACAACAATGGCTCCTTTATTGAAATATTTATTGATCAGCCAGCATGTGCTAGGTCTTTTGTTCCCTGGCTTGCTCACGTCTATCCTTATAACTAAAGAGCTAAGACAGTCTAGTCCATCAGGCAGAGTTAAATTACTTTCAGTGGCAAAAGAGATCAACCAATGGATACATAGCCATAGATATCAGGCTTGCATGCTGAGCTCAGGTATTCTCATTAGCTAAGTGAACTCAAACCTAGGAAACAACATGTTAAGAAAACTCAATCATAGTAGTATACCTGGTAGAAAAATGACAAACACCACCCCCAAAGGAGCCAAAATTGAAGCTTCTTTATCTCCAATAAGTGGGACAATCCCAGTTTATACCTGTTGTGCCAGTGTCCCAGGAGCCCTAACACTTCCCTCAGGAAATTTACATTTTTAATAACTTTGTACGTCTTGTTCACTGTAAGCACAATATTGTACATTAGTTCTCCAGAAGTGTTGCATTTTGCACATTGTGTAACCTGTCAACAGATATTCCCATTTGCCATCTACCGTCAGCCCCTGGTAACCACTGGTCTACTTTCTGTTACTATGGCTCTAAATGCTTTCTTTTTTAATAAAAAATACTTAAAAATAATTTTATATTTTCATTGCATCATGTAACTTGTGAGATCTTAGTTCCTTGACCAGGGACTGAATCCGGGCCCTCAGCAATGAGAGATGGAGTCCTAACCACTGAATCACCAGGGAGTTATTGAGTCTAACTATCCACTTTATATACTTCTTCATATGAGTGGAATCAAGCAGAATTTGCCTTTCTGTGACTGGCTTATTTCACTTGCAATAATGTCCTTAAGGCTCATCCATTTTGTTGCATATAGTAAATTTTTTTTCCTTTTTAAAGACTGAACAATATTCCACTGTGTATATATCACATTTTCTTTATCTATATAAATATATAGATGGATATTTGGGTTACCCCCATGTACCATGAATGTACAATGAACCTGGGATTGCAATATCTCTTTGAGATCTTGATTTTAATTCTTTTAGATAAATACCCTTAAGTGGGGTTGCTGGATCAGATGACATTGCATTTTTCAGTTTTTGAGGGCCCTCCATGCTCTTATCTATAATGGCTGTGCCAGGTTGCGGTCTCAGTTTCTCCGCATCCTTGCCAGTACTTGTGTGTGTGTGTTTTTAAAATAGCCTTTATAACAAGTATGAAGTGATATCTCAGTGTGGTTTTGCTTTATATTTCCCTGATAATTATTGATATTGAGCACCTTTTATATACCTGCTGGCCTTTCTTTTATCTTCTTTGGAGAATTGTCTATTCAGGTCCAATGTTTAATTTTTAGTTGGATTTTTTTTTTAAATGGAGGTGTAGATACTTTTGTGTGCATGCTAAGCTACTTCAGTTGTGTCCCAACTCAGTGACCCCGTGGACTGCAGCATGCCTGTTTCCTCTATCCATGGGATTCTCCAGGCAAGAATACTGGAGTGGGTTGCCATGTCCTCCTCCAGGGGACCTTCCCCAGCCAGGGATCATATCCATGTCTCACTATGTTTCCTGCATTGGCAGGACAGTTCTTTACCACCAGCGCCCCCTGGGAAGCCTAGTGTTGGAATCCTTGTTTATTTTGGATATTGGCTTCTTATCAGATATGTGGTTTGAAAATATTTTCCCATTAAATAGGTAGCATTTTCACTTTGTTGTTGATTTCCTTTGCTCTGCAGAAACTTATTTTACTTTGTTCCACTTCTCTTCTTTTGTTTTTGTTTCTTGTGCTTTGGTTGTAATATCCAAGAAATCATTGCTAAACCCATGTCATACAGTTTCCCCCCTATATATCCTTCTAGTAATTTTACAGTTTCAGGCATTGTGTTTAACCTATTTTGAATTATTTTGTGTGTGTGGTGCAAGATAAAAATAAAATTTCATTCTTTTTCTTTACCATATCCAGTAGTTCCCAACACTATTTATGGAAGAGACCATCTTTTCCCATTTTGTATTCCTGGCAACCTTGTCAAAGATCAGTTGAGTATACGTGTATGAGTGTGTGTTTCCTGGGCTCTCTCTTCTGTTCCATTGGTCTATATGACTGCATGTCATTATCATACTATTTTAATGACTGTAGCTTTGTAATATGTTTTGAAATGAAGAGGTGTGGTACCTCCAGCTTTGTTTTTCTTTCTCAAGATTGTTTTAGCTATTCAGAGTCCTTTGTGGTTGCATATGATTTTTATTATCATTTTTCTAGTTCTTTAAAAATATGTCTTTGAATCTGGGAATTCATTGACTGTTTATATCATTTTTTGTGGTATGGATATTGTAACAACATTAGTCTTCCTATCCATGAATATGGGCTGTTGTTCTACTTCTTTGTGTCTTCTGTAATGTTTTTTGTCAGTATTTTGTAGTTTTCAATGTAGAAGTTTTTCCCCCTCTGTGATTCATTCTAAGTATTTCATCTTTTCTTAATTTCCTTTTGGAGTTTTCACTGTTAGTGTATGGAAACATAACGGTAATGGTGCTCAGCAATGTCTCTGGGTTCAGTAATAGGAAACTATGGCAGGTAGTGGTGGTTGGTAGTGCCAGGAGTGTGCACAGACTCAGCTGTGAGGCTGTAGGTAAATGCACAGGGGCAGTGGAGTATGCATTGTGGCAAGGATAGGGTTTGTGTTAGAACCTGGGTCTGATCACAGGCACAAGTTCAGTTACTGAGGTCAGAACTGGTAGCATGTATGTGCCTGGCTTCAGGACCAGGGCTAGCTTAGCTGTATGCATGATGGCTGTGCTGAGTTCCAAGGAGGCACTAGCTGTCATGGGTCCTATTAGGGAGGGTGGAAGGACTCAGTTCCAGGAGCCTGAGACCTTGAAACCTGTGAGACCTTCTGTGGTGAGAGCCGTGGGCATATGCAGTAGTTGTGCTGTCTGTTGGTTTCCTCCACAACTTTCCATCATTTTAATTCATGCTACTGTTAGGGGAAACACACTAACTGAAATTGCCCACCTTGGCCAGACACCATAGTAACAATCTGTGTTATTTTACAACAGGAGGTCCTGTATGAAACATGTCACTAGTAAGACATCATCAACCAGAAGAATTTGGGAAAGATCAAAAGGAGATGCTGCATGTCCTACCACCTTCCAGAATCATCAGTGGCATCCATCTTGGCTGAGCAGGGCATGCACTACCAGGAAGTTAAAATGATTGGCCAGAGACAACCCGGAAACTAACCTCATCACCATAAAACCTGAGACAGTGAGTCACGTGGCAGAGCAGTTCTCCTGAGTTCTCTTACCCTACTGCTTTCTGCCCTGCCACCCCTTTCCAACAAAGTCTCTTACTTCGTCAGCACGTGTGTCTCTTTGGACATTTCATTTCCGAGTGTTTGACTGGAGCCCCCTTTTGGCTGCTGGAAGGGGTGCCCCTTCCAATAGTACTATTGTGTTGCTTCAGTTTTTTAACTGGACTCCTGAGCTCTGTCAGAGCTATTTTCAGTAACATCTGCCTGTCCAATGGTTGTTGTTGTTGTTTTTTTTTCCATTGGGGAGCTAGAGACTGGGATCTCTTACTAAACCATCCTGCTAACATTAATCTGTGTATACGTTTTAGAATCAGTTTCTCACTTCTACACACTTCCTGCTTGGTAGGTACATACGTACTCATTCACTTCAGTCATGTCCAACTCTATCCGACTCTATGGACTGTAGCTCACCAGGCTTCTTCGTCTATGGGATTCTCCAGGCAAGAATACTGGAGTGAATTGCCATGCCCTCTTCCAGGGGGTCTTCCCGACCCAGGGATCAAACCCGCGTCTTCCTGCATTGGCAGGCAGATTCTATACCACTAGCACCACCTGGAAAGCCTCCTGCTTGGCATGTAAATCAAGATTGCATTGACTCTAAAGATTAATAGAATTGAAATCTTATTGAGTCTTTAAACATATAAGCATAGTATATGTCTCCATTTCTTTGTGACTTTTACTTTACTTAGAAAGTAATGTTTTGTACTTTCCATTTTACAGGTTTTGCATATATTTTATTAATTCCCTGTGAAAATATTGTACATTTTGGTGCTATTATGAATGATATTTTACTTTGATTTTGAATTGTTTGTTGCCAGTATGTAAAATACACATGATGTTTTATATATTGACTTGTATTTTACAAATATACTAAACTCACTTATATGCACTAGTGGTGTTTTTGTGATTCTTTAGGTTTTTCTCTGTATATTATATTTTTTTCTGTGATGAAGAGAGTTTGATTTTTTTCCTTTCCAACTGTAGTTTGTTTTCATTATTTCTTGCCTTATTGCACTTGTGAGAGCTTCCGGTCCAATGTTGAATAGAAATGGAGACTAGGTGATGTTCCCTTATCCTTGATCTTAGGGGGAACAATTCAGCCTTTGCTCTTTAAATGCAGTGTTAGCTGAAGTCTTCTTTGTTATTTTTGATGCCATTTGTTAGTTGGAGACTATGTTCTTCTATTACTATTGTACTGAGAAATTTAATGGATGTTTAGTTTTTTCCATTTCTTTTCTGCATGATTTGATACATAGTTTTACCTCTCCCACTAAGTATTCAGTTAGTGGGTGGTTTTGTAAGTACAGCTCATAATGTTGAAGAATACTTTTCTCTTAGTTTATGGATGTGTTTTATTATGAATAGTTCAATTTTTAAAAAAATTTATTTATTTTTAATTGGAAGATAATTGCTTTACAATATTTGTTGGTTTCTGCCATTCATCAACATAAATCAGCCATAGCTATAAATATGTCCCCTCCCTCTGGAACCTCCCTCCCACCTCCCACCCCATCCCACCCCTCTAGGTGAATGTTTTAATTTTTAAAACACATATTCTGCATCTGTTGAGATGATCATATGACATTTCTCCATTATTCTGTTAATGTGATGGATTACCTTGATTGACTTTAAACGTTGAATGAAACGTGAATGCCCAGGATAAAGATCACTTTGTCTTTATGTGCCGCTTCTTTTATATGTTGCTGGATTTGATTTGCTAATGTGTTGATTTTTGTGGGTAAACGCTTATGAAAATGGTATCAGTCCACAGTTTTCTGGTAATGTTTTTTCCTAAAAACATATGAGGAAATACTTGCCTCAAGAGAAGAGTTTGGAAGGCTCATTTGTTCTCCATTTTCTTAAAGCGTTTATATAGGGTTGTTATTATTTTTTCTTTAAATATATTAAAAAATTCCCCTCTTTAACTTTGTGGGCCTGAACTTTCTATGTGTGATGGTTTTATTAAAGTTTATCTTTCTTAACAGATATATGGCTATTCAGATACTGTCTTTTGCATTGAGTCACTTTATGTAACTTTTGTCTTCAAGAAAACTGGCCAATTCATTAAGCCAATCAATTAGTTGGCACAATTTGTTGCTAGTGCTTTCTTATTTTTATGTATGTGGATCTATAAAGACATCCATTCTTTTATTTATTATGGTAATTTGTGTCTTATTGCTTTTTAAATAAATGATACACATTTATCAAATTTTTTGAATTTTCAAAGATCTTTGTTTTAATGGTCATTGATATTCTTTTCTCTCTTTTTTTGGCTGTACTGGGTCTTCATCACTATATGTGGGCTTTATCTACTTACAGTGATTAGGGACTATCTACTTGTAGAGGGTGAACTCTAGGATGTGCAGTGTTCAGTAGTTGCAGTATGTGGGACTTAGGGCATGGAGGATTCAGTAGTTGCAGCTCCCAAGCTCTAAGAGTGGGAGCTTAGTAGTTCTGGTGCACATGCTTAGTTGTCCTGCATCAAGTGGGTCTTCCCAGACCAGGGATCAAACCCAAGTCCCCTGCATTGGTAGGCCAACTCCCAACCAACAGAACTACCAAGAAAGTCTGATATTCTTAATTATTTATTTGTTTTCTACTTTGAGATCATCAAACTTTCTTTTTGTACTGAATTTGTTAGTAAATATAGTACAGTGTTTAGTACAAACAGCAATTCAAACATCATTACCTTGTTTCTCGTTTTAAATGGATTGCTCATATCATTTTGCAATCAAATATGTTTGCTGAGTTTTTTTAATAAACACACTTTATCATGATTATGAAGAACTCTTTATTCTCATTTTTAAAGTTTTTTCTAAGTCACAAATAACTGCTTAGTATTATAATACTGTTTAGTTCCTTTATCAGTTAAGAGATCAGTCAATTTTTCTACTTCAGTCTGTGTATGTTTCTGAACTAGGTATGAGTCTGTTTGCCCAAGCACAGTAAAGCCAATCTATTGACATCAGGTTGTGCTGAAGGAAAGTGCAGTGTTTATTATAGGGTACCAATAAAGGAGTCCTGGAGAAGGGGATGGCAACCCACTCCAATGTTCTTGCCTGGAGAATCCCATGGACAGAGAAGCCTGGCAGTCTACAGTCCATGGGGTCGCAAAGAGTCAGACAGGACTGAGCGATTAATGCAATGCCAGGCAATAAAGGAGTCGAGGTAGCTAGTACTTCAGAGGCCCGAACTCCCCACAGGGTTTCTGGGAAAGGTTTTTAAAGACAGGTTGAGGGAGGAGGAATTTTAGGATATGTGATCAGCTGGTGGACATTCTTGTGATTGGTAATCACAAGAGGTAATCAGGAGTCAACATCAACCATCTGGTTCCAGAAGGACTGGGGTCTACATTCTTGTGGGAAACATACAGTTAACTTCTTCCACCTGATGGGGGTTTCAGTATCTGCAAAACAGCTCCAAGGATATGGCTCAGAATACTATGTATAACCCTTGAGGAGTTACAGGAGGTCTTTGACTTTACCTAATTGCTGAATGGCTACACTATTATTATATTGTCTTGCTTGACTTTTTTCTTTATCTCTGCATTTTCTCACATCTCTGATTATAAATATACTCTTGGAACTTGAGAAAAGCCTAGGAAACAGGTTTTTCTACAGACAAGAGGCATGTGGAGGACATGGTAGGGAGTGGTCTGTTCTGAGAAGACCTCTTAGGGTTCTGCTTGGTTGTATTTATGCAGTTTATCATATATATTTGTAATACTAGGCTATGTTTGCATTAGAATAAAATAAACTTAAATATATATATAGTTTTACACTTCGTTAGTTATATATGTGTGTGTGTGTGTATATATATATATATATATATATATACATATATACATATACGTATATACACATGCACCTGGAGAAGTGCATGGCAATCCACTCCAGTATTCTTGCCTACACACACACACACACATACACACACACACACACACGCACACATATATTTCCTATCTCTTGAACTTCCCGCCACCATCACCAATTCCACCCCTCTAGGTCATCAGAGAGTGCCAGGCTGGGCTCCCTGTGCTATACAGTAGCTTCCTGCTAGATGTCTATTTTACACATAAAAAATATGGAATGCTTCACAAATTTATTTGTCATCCTTGTTCAAGGGCCATGCTAAGCTTCTCTGTATTGTTGCAGTTTTAGTATATGTGTGGCTGAAGCAAGCACTTTCTGTCTCTCTCCTTCTAAAATATCTATTTAGTTATTTATTTTCAGCTGTTTGGTCTTAGTTGTGGCAGTTTATGGGAACTTTCATTGCAGTGCGCAGGCTTCACTCTAGTTGTGGCACACAGGTTTTAGGTGCCCCACAGCATGTGGCATTCCACAACCAGGGATCAAACCAGCGTCCCCTGCATTGGAAGTGGATTCTTAACCACTGAAAAATCAGGGAAGTCCCATCAAGGTCTCTCTTACTTAGGGGATTCCTCAGTACTCTTATCCCTTGCTCTTTATTTTTTCTCACAGACCATTAGTCCAAATGGTTTAGGTATCTCTCTGATTTATTTTATTCCTTCCACGCTTCTTCTGAAAGAGTGTAGAATAAGCTTACCCCTCACGGATTGAGTGTAGAAGATGCTCCTGAATCTGGGCCAGCCCTGTGTGTCTGCTCAGAGCTGCCTTTGTGGTAGAAGCAGTGATGATATGAATCTGGGCCGGTCCTGCTATCATCAGCAGGGCCTGTTCACCTGACTATGCTGTGTTGCCCATGCCAATTTCTGTGTCCTTGGTGCCCACATGCATGAAGCTGTGTGCAGCCCTGCAAACTTTGCAAGTGGGACCTATTTATCTAGCAAAGTAGTCAGTTAGCAGTTACCTCAGTAATCTAGGAATGGACAAGATGAATCCATCCATACATTTTCTACAGTGTCCTCTGAATGGAAGATGTGTTTCTGTCAACTCTTTCCTGTGCTGAGCACCCCTCAGGATCTGCTGAGCTCTGTGCCTTCCTGAGGAGTCCTCGTTGGGGCACATAAGAGAGCATCTGTCCTTCCATGTGCATGGCTTCGGATGACTGGGTTTGATGCCCTGGCTGAGTATCCTATGTTCTGAGTCCATGAGTATTGCCAGTCTAAGGATGAGGGGAGATACATTACACCACTGGAACTGTGGTCAATGTCGTAGAATATTTTTCAAAAGGAAATTGAAAGGAAACTTCCAGGTATGATGGCGACACAGAAGCAGTGGATGTATCTATGCCAGTCTTCATTGGAATCATGAAGGCAAGCCCTGACCTCAACTATTGCCTGATTCTGGACTTTTCCTTTCTGGGGGCTTGTCTCAGTCCTGTTGCCTCTGTCTTGGCACTCAGAGCTTGCTCCCATCTCTCTCTCTCTCTGACTTTCTGCCTACCAGCTCTTGATCGATGGGGCAATATGTCCTTCTGCCTGGAATCCCCAATTGATTCCTATGGGCTGGGTAGGAAGTGCACCCCCAAAACACTGTTTCAGGGCAGTTTGAGAATATCTCAGTGCAAGGACCTTATATAAATACGTGGCTAGAGAGCATCTCCCTCCTGCATCGGGGTTCCTGTTCTCTGCATAGGGTGATGATGTCTCTGAAGCTTCAACTATGGTATCCCTCTCCCTTCCTCCTGCTGCCTTCACTGAGCATCTTCCACTTGAATTCTTCTCCTTCATAAACAGGCAGATGGACATAGGACACCATGAGACTTTGTGTTCCCAGCATAGGAGACCCAGACAGGGACTTGGGGGTACGTAGGTAATTAGAGAGGTGATGTCAGGTGCTGAAGTGAGGAACTAAGGACAGTGAACATCCAAGTGAGAAAGGCCACAGGGGTGGGCAGGTGGGGCTCAAGGCCCCTGGAGGCCTTTAAGAGAGACTGTAGAGCTCACCTCTGAGGAGACACACCAGCAGTCAAGGAGACTGAGGTCTGTAGTGTCTGAGGGTTGCCCTGTGGGCACGAACCCCCCACACTTTCTACTGAGCTTTGTTCAGCAAGCTCCCAAGTGCTGGAGAAATCCACCAAACTGGAAGGGCAGATGCTGGTGTTTGAGGAGGGGAGTGTCGGCAGTGGGGGATTATTCCACAGCTGCATGTGAACTCAGGTTGGCCTAGATGGAGGCAAGGTGGGGCTTCTATATCTCAGAGGGAGATTCATGTGAGTATCAGAGGTCAAATACCACAAGTTTTTGATAGTTACCTTTCCACCCATCTGAAGTTTTGGATGTCAGAAAAGGATTTGGGAGAAATCAGATGCTGCCTTTTCTACTAACCCCAGATTAGATAAGGGTGCTATAGATTGGAGGAAGGCAGGGAGAGGGGAGGAGGCAGTAGGCAATACAGAGGTGTCTCCCCAGCAGCCCCAGGGAGCTCTGTGCAGCTGAACAAGAGCCAGGAGACAGACTCTGTCCCTCCCAGGAGGACCAATTACCTCTCACTCATCTTTGCCACATCCTTGGATGGATCCCCATAACAACTGTACACTCACTGAAGAGCAGGGTGAATCTATATTCAAGACATTGTAAGAAGCACCTAATTCATAGAGGTGGCAACTGTCCTTTCAGAAGGTCTGGAGCTTTTACATCTGTTAGGTGGGAGGCAGAGGTAGAATACACATCCTGGGTCAGATGAGGAGAAGGGTCCCTGCGCCAGGACCTGCTCACACCAGCTCAGCTCACCTTAGCTCCCACAGAGGCAGGTCTCCATCTTAGAAGCACCCTCAGACAGAGCCTGGTGGGGGTGGAGTGGTGGGCAGAGACAAGGGCCCAGTGTCACTCTTGGCAAGGAGACCTCCCCCACGTCCCTCAGGGCTCCCTCCACAGGGAGAAGCAGCAGCTCTGGATCACCTTGGGGACCTGTCCTAAGGCTCCTCACCATGAGGACCTTAGAGAGTCCCTGTCCTAGACCCAGCCCTGTGGGGTAAGCCCAGGAGACTCTTTTCTGGAGGGGAGCTGTTGGGTGGGAAGAAGCTCTTAGAGAGGGAGTGGGGGTCAGGTGAAGAAGAATCAGACAGCATGAGCATGGGGCCCGGTTCGTGGGCAGGCAGCAGAGACACAGGAGAAGCAAGAATCTCCAGGCCCCTAGACGTTCACTCTGAGAGTGAGACCCAACTCACCCTGTATGTGGAAGCAGCTGAGTCCACAATAGGGTTTGGCTTTAGGATCAACTGAGGCCCAAGGAGTGACAGAGTTCAGCACGTGAAACTTGACCCTTTGTTCTTCTTTTCCTTCAGGCACTTAGGACAGGGGCTCTTCTCACCCGTTATTTTATTTTGTCCTCTCCTCAGCCTTGAAGATTGAAGGTGGTTTGATTTTATAAATGGCAACAGCCCAAAGAAAGACTGTAATATGTGCACAGTGACAGGTGAGGTAGCCGAGCTTGTCTCCCCAGCATGGATGGGTGGGGAAAGCTAGGCCTCTTCAGCAGATGCTTTACCCACTCTGAGCCTCAGATTCTCCCCTGTCAGATGAGGGTGATTACTCCCACCTCTCAAGGTTGCTGGGAGGAATAAAATATGGTGGATGATGCATATGACCTGTGGATCTTGATGACAGAAATGATCGACACTCTGGCTGATGTAATGATCATTACCCATGTCCCCACCTGTTGAATTTGTGGAGGAGTGTCTGACAGCACTGAAATCCAGCTGCAGTAGGAAGGCACACTGGTGGTCTCCAGTGTGGCCATGTCCTCTCCCTCCCGTGCCCACAAAGCCCCATCTCCAGTGAGTAAGCACTCTCCTGTGAATTGCAAGGCTTTTTATTGCTGGAATCCTCTATAATCAGACACCTGGATGTGGCAGGTTGTTAACACTACTTAGGGATGAGGCAAGTGGCTTCCTTGGGTTCCTGGCAGGGATGGCTCCATCAACAGAGAGAACTTGAATATATTTTATTCTGTAAGAGAAGGTGCAAAAACCTGGTGAGACCTCAGGGGTGGACGTGACAATTAGCTGCACTGAACAAGGGGAGGGGTCTGCAGGTTGTTTGGAGGGAGGCCTCTGGATATGAGCAGGTAAAGGTGGATACTTCCCAATGAGGCTTCTTCCAATGGAACAGAGATTGTGGGGTCTCCCTGGAAGGCTGGGGGCAGTCTTCTGGGATACAGTGGGGGACTGCTGAGGACCACCTGGCAGGGCTCTGGAGTGACACCTGGGAGTCTCCAGGGATGAGCTGATCCCTGTCTGCTTCCTCCTTCTGGCCCTTGGGCACTTAGAGCTGAAGCAGCTGCTTGTTCCCACCACCTCTAGGGCAGCAGAGAGAGGACTGACCCTGGGCATCAACTGATCCTCGACTCTGGGTATCCCAGGCCTGTGTAGGGCAGGAGGGCAACTTTTGGAAGCAGCTACCTCTTTTAGGCATGTGAGACCTGTTGGGTCCAGGGAACAGGGACAAATGCGGTTATTAGATGGGGTGGAGTAGGGACTTGAAGCACTAGGGAAAGAACTGATGTTTGGAGAAGGGAAGGGCTCAATGTGAATGGATTACAGAAGAGTCAGGTTCCTGTGCTGGAGAGGCTAGAGCCAGGGAGGCCAGTACTGAGGGCCTAACTCCAAAGGCAGGTGATGTCACAGAGTCAGGAGGACCTGGAGGGTCCCAGGCCTGTGACCCGGCAGAGCCCAGTCAGGGCCAGCTCAAGAGCTCCAAGGCTGAACTGAGTTTTCCTGCAGGATCCTTTCCCACACTGGGTGTTGGCCACTTCCTCTCTATCTGCTCATTCATGAGGTTCTTTTTGCTCCCAGGTTCTTGGGGGAAGAGCCAGGGTGTAGAGGAAATGATGCCCTCCACTTCCCAGTGGCCTGAGCAGACCCCTGACACCCCCGCCCCACATAGGCACATTCACACACAGCCTGCCTGACTCACCAGAGCACTCAGAGCATTTTGCTTATCCTCTGCTGTCAACCTCTCATCAACACAGCTCTTCAGGGTATCAGCAGTCTCCAGTACATCAGAATTTTGGTTATACTTTTCAACTTGTTCAATATACTCTTCATGGGTTCCCGATATGAACAGGTCAACAGTGTCCCTCAAGGCTGGGCAGATGTCATCACACTCTGAAACAGAAAGATATGGGAACACTCCCTGTAAGGCACTCATCAGAAGAGACTTTCCCCCTCCCTTTCTGACATGCTCAGTGCTGCCCTGGGAAGGTGTCAGAATCCTTGGGGAGCCCAGGTCCCAGCCACTCACTTCCGCCCGCGATGAGGAGCAAGGCAGCGCAGAGCAGCAGGAGAGCTCCAGCCCGAGTCATGGTGCCGGTGACAGATGCTCCCTACTCACCTGGAGCCCTTTTATACCTGTGCTTGTCCTCACCCCCAGGGGGCCTGGGTCAGATGCTTCCTTTTTTCAGGAGATATGCCAGACCACAGTGTGATGGTGCCCGGGGCTGCACAGGAGGAGCTGTGTGTGTTGGCAATATGCTAGTCCTTGAGTCCACAGAGGGCACTGGCTCAGCCTTTTCCCCCTGGAGGGCTCTGTGGGAGGGGCAGCTGACAGGAAGTTTAACAACGGACAATCCCAAGGTTGACCGAAAAGGGCAAAAGTGCTCCCAAATCAGGCCTCCTAAAATGGCCTGTGGCAGCCTGTCAGTACAACATGTGACCTTGAAGACAAGATCATGTGAACTTTAGCAGTTTACAGTTAGATCAGTGATTAGTGAATCGTCTCACAGGGGTTAGTGCCAGGCAGGCCAGAGCACAAGCCCTGAGCCCCTGGTCAGACTCTCTGGTGGCTCCTGTCCTGCTGTTGTCACCATGTCCTTCATCTTGTCAGTGGCCTTTGTTGGGCCACTTCCCTGAATCACTATCTGGAGCCTGGAAACTTCTTCTATGTGCTTGTCCAGAAATTTCTACTTTTCTCTTGGCCAGGTCCTACCACCTGGCAACTTTAATAGCACCTCATTCTACACTGCAATATTGTCTGCAACTTGTTTTTTCTTTTTCTTTTTTAAATTAAACTTTATTTTTGAATTGGAGTATAACCGATTTACAGTGTTATGATCATTTCAGGTGGAGTGTAAAGGGACTCAGCCCTATATATACACAACTATCCATTTTTTCCCAAACTCCTCTACCATTGAAGATTGAGCAGTGTTCCCTGTCCTCATTGGTTATCTATTTTATTTCTTTAAAATTTATTTATTTTTATTGACAGATAAATGCTTTATAATGTATGTTAGTTTTTACCATACATCAACATGAATCAGTCATAGATATACACTTGTCCCCTCCCTCTTGAACCTTTCTCCCACCTGCCCATCCCATCTTACTCCCCTAAGTTTTCCCAGAGCACCAAGCTGCACTTCCTGCTCTATACAACAACTTCCCATTAGCTATCTATTTACACATGGTAATGTATGTATTTCAATGCCACTCTTACAGTTCATCACACTCTTTCCCTCCTTGTGTCCACAAGTCTGTTCTCTATGTCTCAGTCTCTATTCCTGCCCAACAAATAGGTTAATCAGTACAATCTTCTAGATTTTATATGTGTGCATTAGTATGTAATATTTGTTTTTTTCTTTCTGACTTGCTTCACTCTGTATAATGGACTTTACTTTCATCCACCTCATTATAACTGACTCAGATGTGTTCTTTCTATGGCTGAATAGTATTCCATTGCATATATATATACTACAACTTCTTTATCCTTGTCTCTGCTGATGGACAACTAGGTGGCTTCCATGTACTAGGTATTGTAAATAGTGCTGCAATGAACATTGGAGTACATGTGTCTTTTTCAATTATGATTTTGTCAGTGTATATGCCTAGTAGTGGGATTGTTGGGTCATGTGATACTTTCATTTCTAATTTTTTTTAAGGATTCTCTATAGTGTTCTCCATAGTGACTGTATCAATTTACATTGTCACAAACAGCACAAGAGGTTTCCCTTTTCTCCACATGCTCTCTAAATTTTTTGTAGATTTTTTGATGATGACCATTCTGACTGGTGTGAAGTGATATCTCATTGTAGTTTTGCTTATATCTAATATTGAGTGATGTTGAGTATTTTTTCATGTATTGATTAATTTTTAGGATGTCTTTTTTGGAGAAATGTCTATTTAGATCTTCTGCCCATTTTTTGATTATGTTGTTTGTTTTTTTGATGTTGAACTAAATGAGTTAATCCTTTGTCAGTTGCTTCATTTGCAATTATTCTATCACATTCTGAGGGTTTCCTTTTCATCTTGTTTATGGTTTGCTTTGCTGTGCAAAAGCTTTTAACCACTTAAGTGGTTCCCATTTGTTAATTTTTGTTTTTATTTATGTTACTCTAGGAGGTGGGTCATAGAGGATCTCGCTGAGGTTGTGTCAAAGAGTTTTCTGCCTGTGTTTTCCTCTAAGAGTTTTATAGTTTCTGGTCTTCCATTTAGGTTTTTAATCCATTTTGAGTTTATCTTTGTGTATGGTGCTAAGCAGTGTTCTAATTTCATTCTTCTATAATACACGTTGCTATCCAATTTCCCTAACATCACTTATTGAAGAGGCTATTTCTCCATTGTATAGTCATGCCTCGCTTGTCAGAGATAAGCTGCCCATAGGTGTGTGGGTTTATTTCTGGGCTTTTATCTTGTTCCATTGTTCTGTATTTTTCTATTTCTGCCTGTACCATATTGCCTTGATGAGTGTAGCTTTGTAGTATAGTCTAAAATCAGGACGATTGATTCTTCCAGCTTCATTCTCCTTTCTCAAGATTGCTTTGACTATAAGAGGTTTCTTGTGTTTACATATGAATTTTGAAATTTTTTGTTCTAGTTCTGTGAAAAATGCAATTGGTACTATGATAGGGATTGCATTGAATCTGTAGATTGCTTTCAGTAGTATAGTCATTTTCATAATTTTGATTCTTCCCTCCCAAGAACATGGTATATCTCTCCATCTGTTTATGTCATCTTTGATTTCTTTCATCAGTGTCTTATAGTTTTCTGTATACAATTCTTTTGTCTCCTTAGGTAGGTTTATTGCTAGGTATTTTATTCTTTTTATGTCAATGGTGAATAGGATTGATTCCTTAATTTCTCTTTCTGAGTATTCATTGTTAGTGTACAGGAATACAGAAGATTCCTGTGTATTGATTTTGTATCCTGTGACATTACTAAATTACTGATTAGCTCTGTTAATTTTTTTGATAGTATTTTTAGGGTTTTTTGTGTATGGTACCATATCATCTGCAAACAGTGAGAGTTTTATTTTTCTTTTCCAATCTGGATTACTTTTATTTTGGTTTCACCTCTGAATGCCATTGCTAGGACTTCCAAAACTGTTGGATAATAATGGTCAGTGTGAGCACCCTTGTCTTGTTCCTGATCTTAGAATGAATGCTTTCAGTTTTTTGCCATTGAGAATAATGGGGTTTATCATACACAGTCTCTGTTACATTCGGGTAGGTTCTTTCTATGCTGATTTTCTGGAGAGTTCTTATCATAAATGGGTGATGAATTTTGTCAAAAGCTTTTTCTGCATCTGTGGAGTTTATCATGGCTGATTCATGTTGATTTGACAGAAAACAAAAAAATTTTGTAAAGCAATTATCCTTCAATTAAAAAATAAATACATTTAAAAATTTTGTTAATAAGATGTATCACATTTATTGGTTTACATACATTGAAGAATCCTTGCATCCATTAGACAAATCCAACTTGATCATGGTGTACCATCCTAATCCATTTTAAATATAGTAGTGTGTACTTGTCCAATCCAAACTCCTTAACTATGCCTTACCCTCATCATTCCCACTGGCAATTGTAAGTTCATTCTCTAAGTCCATCAATCTCTTTCTGTTTTGAAAATAAGTTCATTTGTATCATGTCTTTTTAGATTCCACATATAAGTGATGTCATAAATTATTTCTGCTTCTTTGTCTGACTTACTTCACTCAGTATGACAGTCTTTATGTCCATCCATTTTCTGCAACCTCTTTTGACCCTTGGGTGTCTATGTACTGTTTCCACTATCTCCTCTCCAGACCTTCCATTTGAGGAAAAGCCAAGCCCCTTCTCAGCCACAGTCCTTGGGCCAGTTGCACAACCAGCCCTGTGCTGCTGCTGCCTATATGAACAAATACCTACCTTTCTCTCCTCCCTGAATGCCTCCTTTCTGCTTCTTGACCTGAGCAAGTGTGCTCCTGCAGCAGGGCCTTTGCACATGGAGCCCTCCTGGCCTGAAAGGCTCTTGCTCCTGTGGTGGTGTCATGCATTGTCTCATCCTCAGGTATCTTCAAGTATCACAGGGCACAGATTTCCCCAGACTATTGAGCCCTATTATCAAAGCAATCTGCCCTCTCCTCCCCTCACATCCCTCTGTCTTCTTTCCCTGCTTCATCTTCTCCCAGAGTGCTTCTTCCCTTGGGGTCACTGTCTTTCACTCCCTCTTAGGTGATGAAGAACTGCAGGAGAGCGAGACCTGTGCTGTGTGCTGCTGCATTCCAAGGACTAGGAGAGGGCCCAGCATTCGGTAGATGTTACACAATGTTTGTTAGAATAATGGCAGGAATATTCCATTTCTCTGGAGTCAATAAACAAGAATATTATTAGTTCTATTTACTATAGATGTGCTTATAAATATTGCCTGGGAGAAAATAAATAAGGTAAAGATTTAAAATATTTGATAAGTCAGAATCAAGTAACTTTTTGCTAGAGGCACCTGACTGGCCTTTGCCTGAATCACCTGTAGCAGATTAAAGTTTGCTGAAGGCCAGAGCTGAGTTGGGACAGAAGGTGTGACCACAGTCTGAACCCTATGCCATATAGTATTCACATCCGGTAACTGCCGTTGGCAAAGAGGCACCAAGTACTGAGCTGCAGTGTCAGCTGATCACTGTACAGCTCCTCCTCACCATGACTCCTGTTGCCTGGGGGCCACCCCTCTGAAGGTCACTGAACGAGGGGCTCAGGGGGCTGCAGATGTGTCTCAGAGGTTCCTGGGCAGGAAGGTGAACAGCACAAGTCCCAGGCTGCACATGCTGGCTCTTTGTCTGTGGCAGCAGGACTTCTGTGTGGTGAGACCCCTGCCCATGGATCCCATGCCTCCTGTCCTTCAGAAGACACTGTCCCTAATGCCCTCCACAGCTCTGTGAGGAGAGGAGTCGGCTTGGAGTGCCGAGTAACACGGGTGGCTGCTATGTATCCAGCCCAGTGCCCTTTCAAGGGTGCCATGGAGTCCTCTGAGACATCCCTGGATGGTGGGGACATTTAATGACATCAGAGTGATGAGCTTGGCAGGGTCAGTGCAGGATTCACCTGATGTAACCCTTTCCCAATGCAGGTTGTTTTTTAAATGTAATTTGAATTGGAGGATAATTACAATTTGTGTTGACTTCTGCCATACAACATGACTCAGCCACAAGCATACATATGTTTCCTGCCTCTTGAACCTCCCCGCCCGCCTTCCACCCAATCCCACCTTTCTGGTTTGTCACAGAGTACCATGTTGAGCTCTCTGTATCAAGTTGTTTTTTTAATAAAATTTTAGTTTGGAACAATTTTGGATTTATAGAATAGTTGAAAATATTTGTCAAAACTGACAGACAACTTTGGAGCATTACTAATAACTCAACCTCACAATATGTGAGGATTTTTATTTCACCAGATTGTCCATTAATGTGTCTTTGGATTCCAGGATGCAACACATGATCTACACACACTGCATTCATTGTCATGTGTCCCCAGTGTCCTCTGCTTTGTGGAATTGTTCATTCTCTCCGTCTGTCATGGCTTTGGGAGGCCTGAGAAGGAACTGGTCAAGAATGGTAGAAGGCCCTCCAAGCTGAGTCTGTCTGCTGTTGTTCTTATAATGTAGAGTGGAGGAAATGGCAGCCCACTCCAGTATTCTTGCCTGGTGAATCTCAGACAGACGAGCCTCTCAGGCTATAGTCCTTGGGGTCACAAAGAGTCAAACATAACTTATAACTCTGAGCACAGCACAGAGGAGGGTTCAGACTTTGGGTTTTGTGAAAGACACCACAGAGCTGAAGCCCCCTGCTTGTATGCTTAATCTGGGTACATGTGACAGCTGTGTGTCTTACCACTGGATATGTCATCTTTGATTGTTGATTAACGTTACGTTTGTCAGATCTGCACTGTTTTCCCCTTCTCCTCCCCTCCTCTTTTCTTTGGAAATGAGTTACTGAGTCTAGCCCATGGTCAGGGAGTGCAGAGCAGTAAGTTTTCCCTCCTGGAGGGGATAATCTATCTGTGTATCTAGAGATGTTTCAGTAAGGAATAGTTGTCTCTTCTCCCACATTATTTTAGTTTTGTTTAGGTGCCCTAGGGCTTTTTGTTTGTTTGTTTTTTAATTTTTTATTTTGATTGAAGGATAATTGCTTTACAGGATTTTGTAGTTTTCTGTCATAACCTCAACACGAATCAGCCATAGGTTCAGCCATGTCACCTCCCTCCCGAACCTCCCTCCTACCTCCCTCACCGCTCCACCCTTCTAGATCATCACAGAGCCCCTGTTTGAGTTCCCTGAGTCACACAGCAGACTCCCGTTGGCTATCTATTTTACATATGGTAATGTAAGTTTCCATGTTACTCTCCCCATACATTCACCCTCTCCCTCCTCTCCTCCCCACTATGTCCACAAGTCTGTTTTCTATGTCGGTTTCTTCATTGCTGCCCTGAAAATTAATTCATCAGTACCATCTTTCTAGATTCCATATATATGTGTCAGTATACGATATTTATATTTCTCTTTCTGACCTATTTCACTCTGTATAATAGGCTCTAGGTTCGTCTACCTCATTAGAACTGACTCAAATGTGTTCTTTTTTATCAGTTCAGTTCAGTTGCCCAGTAATGTCTGACTCTTTGCTACCCCATGGACTGCAGCATGCCAGGCTTCCCTGTCCATCACCAGCTCCCAAATTTTGCTCAAACTCATGTCCATCGAGTTGGTGATGCCATCCAACCATCTCATCCTCTGTTGTTCCCTTCTCCTCTTGCCTTCAATCTTTCCCAGCATTAGAGTCTTCTCCAATGACCCTCTTGGAGGGCACAAGCAAAACTTTGTGTGCACTAGAACCCAGGAGATAGGAGCAGTGACCCCACAAGAGACTGACTCAGACTTGCCCGTGAGTGTCCAGGAGTTTCCAGCAGAGACATGGGTAGTCAGTGCCCTGCTGCAGGGTCAGGGGCAATGGGTGAGGCATTGCATGCACAGTACCGTCTGAAGGAGGTCACCATTATCTTCATTACCTCCACCATGGTTTGGTCTCAGGTCAAATAACTGGAAGGGAACACAGCCCCTCCCATCAACAGAAAATTGGATTAAAGATTTACTGAGCATGGCCCCTCCCATCAGAACAAGACCTAGTTTCCCCCATAGTCAGTCTCTCCCATCTGGAAGCTTCCACAAGCCTCTTATCCTCGTCACTCAGAGGGCAGACAGAATGAAAACCACAATCACAGAAAACTAATCAAACTGATCACATGGACCACAGCCTTGTCTAACTCAATGAAACTATGAGCCATGCTTGGGTGTAGGGCCACCCAAGACAGACAGGTCTTGATGGAGAGTTCTGATAAAATGTGGTCCACTGGAGAAGGCAATGGCAAAGCACTTCAGTATTCTTGCATTAAGAACCCCATGAATGGTATGAAAAGGCCAAAAGATATGACACTGAAAGATGAACTCCCCAGATTGGTAGGTACCCATTATGCTACTGGAGAAGAGTGGAGAAATAACACCAGAAAGAATGAAGAAATGGAGCCAAAGCAAAAACAGCGCCCAGTTGTGGATGTGACTGGTGATGGAAATAAAATCCAATGCTGTAAAGAACATATTGCACAGGAACCTGGAAAGTTAGGTCCATGAATCAAGGTAAATTGGAAGTGGTCAAACAGGAGATGGCAAGAGTGAACATTGACATTTTAGGAATCAGTGAACTAAAATGAACTGGAATGGATGAATTTAACTCAGATGACCATTATATCTACTACTGTGGGCAAGAATCCCTTAGAAGAAATGGAGTAGCCATCATAGTCAACAAACGAGTCTGAAATGCAGTTCCTTTTTATGGCTGAGTAGTATTCCATTGTACATATGTACCACAACTTCTTTATCCATTCATCTGTTGATGGGCATCTAGCTTGCTTACATGTTCTAGCTATTGTAAATAGTGCTGCAGTAAACTATGGGGTACATGTGTCTTTTTCAGTTTTGGTTTTCTCAGGGTATGCCTAGTAGTTGGATTGCTGGGTCATATGGTTTTATTCCTAGCTTTTTAAAGGAATCTTCATACCATCTTTCATAGTGGCTGTATCAATTTACATTCCCACCAGCAATGCAGGAGAGTTCACTTTTCTCCTATACTATAAAGCTACAGTCATCAGGACAGTATGGCACTGGCACAAGAACAGAAATATAGACCAATGGAACAAAATAGAGAGCACAGAGATAAACCCAACACCTATTGGTACCTTATTTTTTACAAAGGAGGCAAGAATATACAGTGGGGCTAAGATAGCCTCTTAATAAATGGTGCTGGGAAAACTGGACAGCTACATGCAAGAGAATGAAATTAGAACAGTTCCTAATGCCATGCACAGAGATAAACTCAAAATAGATTAAAGACTTAAGTGTAAGACCAGAAACTTTGAAAGTCTTAGAGGAAAACAGGCAGCACACATAAATCAAAGCAAGATCATCTACTACCCACCTCCTAAAGTAATGGAAATAAAAATAAAAATAAACAAGTGGACCTAAACTTAAAAGCTTTTGCACAGCAAAGGAAACTACAAACAAGGTGAAAAGACAACCCTCAGAATGGGAGAAAATAATAGCAAATGAAACAACTGACATGGGATTAATTTTCAAAATATACAAGGAGCTCATACAATTCAATACCAGAAAAGCAAACAACCCAGTCAAAAAGTGTGAAAAAGACCTAAACAGACATTTTTCCAAAGACATATAGATGGCTAACAAACACATGAAAAGATGCTCAACATTGCTCAATATTAGAGAAATGCAAATAAAAACTGCAATGAGATACCACCTCACATCAGTTAGAATGGCCATCGTCAAAAAGTCTACAAATAGTAAATGCTGGAGAGGGTGTGGAGACAAGGTGTGCTAGGTCTTGTTGCAGTGTGTGGGCCTTCTCTTAGCAGACTACAGTCTCTCTAGTTGCAGCAGGAGGGTTTTACTTGTCCCAGGGCATGTGGGAGCTTAGGCCTCCGACCAGGGATTGAACCAATTACCACTGCATCAGAGGGCAGATTCTTAATCACTGGACACCAGGGAGTTCAGTTCAGTTCAGTTGCTCAATCGTGTCTGACTTTCTGTGACCCCATGAATCACAGCATGCCAGGCTTCCTGTCCATCACCAGCTCCCCGAGTCTACTCAAATTCATGTCCATCGAGTCGGTGATGCCATCCAGCCATCTCATCCTCTGTCGTCCCGTTCTCCTCCTGGCCCCAATCCCTCCCAGCATCAGGGTCTTTTCCAATGAGTCAACTCTTCACATGAGGTGGCCAAAGTACTGGAGTTTCAGCTTCAGCATCAGTCCTTCCAATGAACACCCAGGACTGATCTCCCCTAGGATGGACTGGTTGGATCTCCTTGCAGTCCAGGGGACTCTCAAGAGTCTTCTCCAATACCACAATTCAAAAGCTCAATTTTTCAGTGCTCAGCTTTCTTCATAGTCCAACTCTCACATCCATACATGACCACTGGAAAAACCATAGCCTTGACAAGACGGACCTTTTTTGGCAAAGTAATGTCTCTGCTTTTTAATATGCTATCTAGGACGGTCATAACTTTCCTTCCAAGGAGTAAGCATCTTTTAATTTCATGGCTGCAATCACCATCTGCAGTGATTTTGGAGCCCCAAAAAATAAAGTCTGACACTGTTTCCATTGTTTCCCCGTCTATTTCCCATGAAGTGATGGGACCAGATGCCATAATCTTAGTTTTCTGAATGTTGAACTTTAAGCCAACTTTTCCACTCTCCTCTTTCACTTTCATCAAGAGGCTTTTTAGTTCCGCTTCACTTTCTGCCATAAGGGTGGTGTCATCTGCATATATGAGGTTATTGATATTTCTCCTGCCAATCTTGATTCCAGCTTGTGCTTCCTCTAGCCCAGCGTTTCTCATGATGTACTCTGCATATAAGTTAAATAAGCAGGGTGACAATATACAGCCTTGACTTACTCCCTTTCCTATTTGGAACCAGTCTGTTGCTCCATGTCCAGTTCTAACCGTTGTTTCCTGACCTGCATATAGGTTTCTCAAGAGGCAGGTGAGGTGGTCTGGTATTCCCATATCTTTCAGAATTTTCCACAGTTTATTGTGATCCACACATTTTATTTACATAATCATTTATTTTATTAGTGTGGACTCACACATATTAGTGTGGGCTCACACATATTACTGTATACTTTGGGTTATCATCCAATACTCTGTTATTTATATTGTCCATCAAACCTTTTCCAATTTGGCAGTAGGAGCTTCTCAGACTTTCTTTTAGAGTTTCAAGGTCCATTTCATCATAGTTGTGCAAGCAAACTGCTCTCCTATTGTGAAAGTTTGAGTTTGACTCTTGACAGAGTTTTCACACACGGAGTGCTGCCTCTGGTGAACCCAGAACTCTTGGCCTTAGAACTCCCATCCCTAGTGGCTTGTAGGACTGTGGACCTCAGAGTCTCTGATACAGGAGACAAACCTTACAACTCCACAGCTGTTCCCTGATGTTTCTGGATAAACTGTGCAGTTCAGGTACCTCTTGAGATCAGGTTCACTGATGGAAGAGGATAAGACAGCCAGAAAGGGCAAGGTTAGACTGCTAGGGGTCAAGAATGTGCCTAGGAACTTGCTCTCTTAAGGGTTTGAGAGAGACTGGTAGCATGATGTGAAATTAACAGAATTAGAAGCCCGGCAAAAACCTACATCGCCGTAAGTCTTATGAGTTCCTTGTTGGGAATAGTTTGGAGCCCAAGGTTGGTTGTCCACCATTGCTTGGGGTCTAGTCTAGAGAATGAAGATGCTAAGATATTCGAAGGCTTCAGTAAGGCCCCTTCGGTAAGGTCACAATGCACAATTTTATGTGCATTTTTATCTCCAGGACTTAACCTTGGGGAAAAAGGAAGGATTCTGGATGACCTTTTTTCTACCTGACAGTGGTGTAGACCTGTCCTTGGCTCTTTTGTGATTCTATCAGCTCAGTTTGGGAGAGTGCTGCCCTTGGAACTAGGATAGGTTGGGGGAAGGTTGATAAGGAAAACAGGTGATCATTGGGGCTGGGACAACAGAGCACTTGGCTCCAAATGGAATCACTTAGAAATGTCAGTGTTGCCATAATCACAGCCTCTGTTCTCTGGTGCTGAATAGAAACACAGAAACAGCATTTTGGGTGAAGCAGTAAAGAATAGCTTTTATTGCTTTGCCAGGCAAAGGTGGACACAGTGGGCTAATGTCCTGAAGACCATGTGAACCACCTTGGAGCAGGTAGTGAGGAGTTTTATAGTGTTTAAGGGGCAGGGCATGATCAGCTGGTGAAGAGTTCTTGGATGGGTTGGCATCAAGTATCATCAGCCTTTTGGTTTCAGCCAGTTTAGGGTCTATGTTCTTGTGCTCAGCAGATTTCATCTGGAGGGGGGTCTACTTTCTGTAAAAACAACTTAGGAATGTGTGTCAGGCCTTTGTATGTTTTAGGAAACGTGGAGTTTGGCAATTCTGTTATGTTGCAGAATTATAGTCCAAATTGTTACCAGTTCCCCAGCCCAACAGCTATTCTTTGTTTCTACATCTTCACATTTCCCAGTCTTAGCTCTGCTCTCAGAGTAGGAAGAGCTTCCACTGTAAACAGCCCAAGGGCCCAGGGAGCCACCTGTGCCAGGAGCCTTGCCATAGGCCTGTGTTCCTCCTGGGAGGGGCTTGGGCTGGGTTCAGGGAGCTAGTTGTTTATAAAGTGACAGAAACCCTGCCCTGAGCAGAGCACTCCAGACACTGCCACAATGAAGGGACCACTGCTTTTGCTGGCCTTGCTGGTGACCAGAGAGTTGACCTTCAAGATGCGTGAGGGTAGAAAGGAGGGTCCAGATGGCCCTCCTTATCCTTGCCCATTGCTGTCTCACTGCATCCTTCCCAGTCCTGTCCAAGCCGCTTCCAGGGGCAGATTCTGAGGGCAACTGTCTGATCAGTGCCCAGGAGTCCTGCACAAACTCCTTGAGGCTTTCAGCCTTTGAATGGAAGGAGTGGTGTGGGGTTGGAAGGGTCATTAGCTATGCACACACTGGGGGATAGTTAGTTTGGGGGTAGCGGTGCTCATTAGAAGGGAGGAAGCAGGCTGGTATGCCTGGGGTGGTGGTCAAGGGCAGAGGGGTCTCCAGGCCTACCCCCTCTTACTGCTCCCTTTGCCGGGAGGTTTTCTGTCTGGAATGTAAACAGTCCTGGGAGAGGGCGGGTCTCTGTGGAGGTGAGTCTGAAAGCTTTGGATGTGAGTTCTATCAAGTGGTGAGAAACAGGAACCTCCTACTCTGGTAATCCTCTTGTTAAGGTGCTTTCTGTCTGTGCTTTCAGCGGAAGCCTGCCCTGTGTTTTATGGAGCGGTTGGTATGGTGTTTCTTGGAAGCAAAACATTGTTGAACTCAACATTTGATTTGGTTGATGCTACGGATGAGGAAAAGGAAGCTATGGGAAAACTCCTGGATTGCTTCAATGAGGAGGGATTTCGTGCCAAGCTTTCCATTATAAAACTTGTGGTAATTTACTCTCTTCATCCCCTACCCTTCCCTGCCCACTCACATACATAGTGCAGTATGCCACATGGGAATAAATCATGCAGTCATGGGATATGTGACAGACAAGAGCTATAAACAAAGAAACACCTAAACCCTTTGCTTCACCCTGCAACACCTGTAATATGCAAGTGCAGTCAATCTGCACATCCAGCATCTTGTTACTGAATATGCCTGTATCATGCCAGTCAGCTCACACACAGAATAGGGTTGTAATATCAATGCAGTAGGCCAAGTGTCTTGAGTCATGCGATTTTTTTCCCTCAGTGAGAGGAGCTAGTATTGGAGGACTAGAATTTTAATGTTTGGCAGAAAAGGAAGCATTCAGCTCACACACGTGTAAGAGTCTTGTCAGCTCTACTTTAGGAGTATTGAAAAGGAGTCCCTGGCTTTAGAAGTGAAGTTTCTGGCCAGTGGTCTCGTCACCTCTTGTTCCCACTCTGATGGCCATTGCTCTGGCTCAGAGCCCCATTTCCACCCACATGGTTTCCATGTCCACAAGCCAGAATTTTCATTGTGGTGTTTCACTGTGGTGTTTCACTGTGGTGCCTGAGGCTCCTGAGGAGGATTCTAGGTATCTGTGACTGATCACCTAAGCAAGCAGTGTATCTCCCAAAGAATCATCTTTCCTTTTTTGTTCTTGTCAAGTAATACTGGAGATTGTGAATAGTCTTTCTCAGCACATTTTCCTCAAATTGTTGATTGTTCAAAACGAGAGGTTTTCTGCAAAGAGAGTTTCATGCAGTAATAGGAACACACAGAGCACATGGGTTTGTTTATGACTCCTGCATGCACATTCCATCCACCCAGCACACCTGACAGAAGAGGCTCAGGTGCAAGGGGTGTGACCCAAACCCAGTCTCCAGCACCTTGCTCCTATCTCAGGACTAGTCCTGGTTGTGCCCTGATGACCCTCGTCATCTCCTTCCCTCCCTGGCATGGTTGGAGCCTCTGTCTTCCTCCTGACACCTGTGTCTGGCCTGTTAGGGAGCCATCCTCCCCCTGGTGCCTGCTGGCAGCCCCCTGTCCAGTGGTGGGTCTGTGGGCAGAGGTTCTTGTGGGGGATGGGGCTGAATCGCTGAGGGTGAGGTATGAGGTGATCCTGGGGAGACAGGATAGCCTGGCTGTGGGCTCAGGTCCTGTCTTTTCTCCTCCTATTCCCTTCCAGAGTTCCACCATTTTCAATGAGGATTGCTCTGGCTATAGAATGTCCACAGTGGTGAGCACTGTTTCAGGATTACTTCTCAGTGTGACGTCTTTGGTGAGATGATCTTTGCCAGGGATGCCAGTGTGCACTCAAGCTTCCTGCCCTGTTCTCCTCAACTGAAGCTGGAATCCAGATACGTGTCCCACCTCATGTGGTCTCTATGAGGCTTACTATAATAAAATCACTGCAGCATTGCTCAGTGTGCCAAGTGTGTGTGTTTGTGCTCTGGGGAGGATGTGAGGCAGGAGGTCTTGGGAGATGGTGAGAAGTGACACATGTGATCATTGAGAGCATGGGGACCAGGTTCAGACAGAACGAGGATAAACCTAGGCCCTGTCCCTGGCAAGCTGTGGATACTTGGGCAAGTTTGTTTAACTTTTTCAAGTCATTTTGTCATCTGCTAAATGGGGATTCTGTGTCAAGATTAAGCCAGTAACATAGTTTATAACAAGATTATAGCCAATAGCTTGGAAGGATAAAATTATTGTTTGCGGACACAGACAGCATATCTCCTACTCTGGCCTTCAGCACAGTGCCAGAACTACCAGTCCTTTAAATATCCCTCTGATTATTGAAGGGTGACTCCTGAGATGACCTGAGAGGGTCATCACAGGTCCCCTCTTCCTCCTAGTGGCATTTGCCATTTCCCACTTCTAGTCTGACATTTCTTCAGGGACACTAAGTGCCACTGCTGTTCTTGGTCCTGCCATGGGGACCAGGACCTCCATGAAGTGCTGGACCAGGAAGAAGGAAGTGTATAGAAGAAACTACCCCAGTGAGAATGTTGTTTCTGTGGAAGCAGCTTATGCTATAAAGTGTGAATTGAAGGATGTGCCATATGGGGGCACATGTCCTAAACTCTCCAACCTACTTGTAAAAGCATGAAATAGGTAGTTGCATTACAATAGGAGATTTGTGAAACTACTAGGATGGGAGTAGGTTTTATTCAGTTTCTTAGGGTCTAGGTCATTGTCAGGCTACTCTCAGTAGGACCCACAGAAAGAGTGGCATAACTGATAAAAATCTCTCTACCTTCTGGCCAGGCAGATGTACTAAGGTCACATACCAGGAGCTGAACTTGAGACTTGATGCTAAGTAGCCAGGGCCTTGAGCCCTGGATCTTCTTTGACCTACTGCCTAAATTAGGCATTTAAATTCACTGTTTGCTCTTCCTACACCTTGATTTATATCTACCAATCCTGGACACTCTGCTGAAGTTAGTATTAAGTGTTCAGGTCATACTGTGAAAGTGAAATTCATGCTGTTGTGTCTGACTTTCCGACCCCATGTAGCCTGCCAGGCTCCTTGGTCCATGGAATTCTTCAGACAAGAATACTGGAATGGGTAGCTGTTCCCTTCTCTGGGGGAATCTTCCCAAACCAGGGATCGAACCCAGGTCTCCTGCATTGCAGGGAGATTCTTTACCTTGTGTGAGCCACAAGGGAAACCCTCAAGTCATACTAAAGAGGTCTAAAATTTTGTTGAAATGTACAAGATAGAAATTGAACAGATTAAGGGTTAAATCGTATCCTTGTATGAGATAAACTGACATCATAGCAATGTCAACCCTTCCCAAATCCATCTAAATTAACCTTTGTTCTCATGAAGATTAACTTAATATTTACTCCCAGTAACTAAATTTTTGAAGTCAACCAAAAAATTGAGATAAATTGAAACTATCCAGAGGATTGTTCTCACCACATTTTTGCAACAGAAATAAAAGTCTCCATAAATTGTCGAGTTTTGGTGGAGAATAGATACATGGTCATACTGAGAGAAGAGAAAACCCATACATAGAGTCAAAGTTAGTTTAAGATATAATAATAACAGTTTATTGAATTTTGAAGAAAGAATAGGTATTTTTAAAAATGGCGTTGAGAAAACTGAGTTAACATTAAAACAATCTAGATGAATCTGCAGAGCCTTTTTCTGTGGATTTATGTGGAATAATGATTTAATTGCCATAATTCTAATGTTTGATTATTCATTTGTCACAGCCCATTTCTTCTCAACTCCCTCCCCACTCTTTCAGTTTAACTTTCATGACATCACAGTTTCTTGTTTTTCTCCTGCTTTACTGGAAGATACTTCTCAGGTCTTCCAGGTTGTATCCTATATCAAAGTTCATTCTCTTTGCATCTCTTCTTTCTTATATATGCCCACTTAAAAAAATCTTTTTTTTAAATTTATTTATTTTTTAGAATAAGTTTGGAAGTTTACCTTCTCTGCAATTTTCTGGAAGAGTTTGAGTAGCATAGGTGTTAGTTCTTCCTAAATTTTTGGTAGAATTCAGCTGTGAAGCCATCTGGTCCTGGGCTTTTGTTCACTGGAAGATTTCTGATTACAGTTTCAATTTCTGTGCTTGTGATGGGTCTGTTAAGATTTTCCATTTCTTCCTGGTTTAGTTTTGGAAAGTTATACTTTTCTAAGAATTTGTCCATTTCTTCCAAGTTGTCCATTTTATTGGCATATAGTTGCTGATAGTAGTCTCTTATGATCCTTTGTATTTCTGTGTTGTCTGTTGTGATCCCTCCATTTTCATTTCTAATTTAGTTGATTTGATCCTTCTCCTTTGTTTCTTGATGAGTCTGGATAATGGTTTGTCATTTTATTTATCTTCTCAAAGAACCAGCTTTTAGCTTTGTTGATTTTTGCTACGGTCTCTTTTGTTTCTTTTGCATTTGTTTCTTCCCTAATTTTTGTGATTTATTTCCTTTTACCAACCCTGGGATTCTTCATTTCTTACTTTTCTAGTTGCTTTACTTGTAGAGTTATGTTAATTATTTATTTTTATTTTTGGAGGCTAATTACTTTACAATATTGTATTGCTTTTGCCATACATTGACATGAATCCACCACGGGTGTACATGTGTTCCCCATCCTGAACACTCCTCCCACCTCCCTCCCCATCCCATCCCTCTGGGTCATCCCAGTGCACCAGCCCCGAGCTCCCTGTATCATGCATCGAACCTGGACTGGCAATCCTTTTTGCATATGATAATATACATGTTTCAATGCCATTCTCCCTAACCATCCCACCCTCGCCCTCTCCCACAGAGTCCAAAAGACTGTTCTATACATCTGTGTCTCTTTTGCTGTCTCGCATACAGGGTTATGATTACCATCATTCTAAATTCCATATATATGCATTAGTATATTGTATTGGTGTTTTTCTCTCTGGCTTACTTCACTCTGTATAATAGGCTCCAGTTTCATCAACCTCATTAGAACTGATTCAAATGTATTCTTTTTAATGGCTGAGTAATATTCCATTGTGTATATGGACCACAGCTTTCTTATCCATTCATCTGCTGATGGACATCTAGGTTGCTTCCATGTCCTGGCTATTATAAACAGTGCTGCGATGAACATTGGGTACACCTGTCTCTTTCAATTCTGGTTTTCTCAGTGTGTATGCCCAGAAGTGGGATTGCTGGGTCATATGGCAGTTCTATTTCCAGTTTTTAAAGGAATCTCCACACTGTTCTCCATAGTGGCTGTACTAGTTTGCATTCCCACCAACAGTGTAAGGGGGTTCCCTTTTCTCCACACCCTCTCCAGCATTTATTGCTTGTAGACTTTTGGATAGCAGCCATTCTGACTGGTGTGTAATGGTACCTCATTGTGGTTTTGATTTGCATTTCTCTAATAATGACTGAGTGGTATCTCCTCATGGCCGCCCCTCCTGGCTTGAACTGGAGTAGCTCCTCTTGGTCTTCCTGCACTCACGCAGCCGTCGCTCCTTGGACGTGGGATTGCTCGTCTCGGCCGCAGCCCCTGACCTCGGGCATGGGATAGCTCGTCTCTGCAGCTGCCCCTGACCTCGGGCGTGGGGTAGATACCAAGGGAGCATACCATGCAAAGATGGGTTTGATAAAGGACAGAAATGGTATGGACCTAAAAGAAGCAGAAGATATCAAGAAGAGGTGGCAAGAATACACAGAAGAACTGTACAAAAAAGATCATCACAACCCAGATAATCATGATGGTGTGATCACTCACCTAGAGCCAGACATCCTGGAGTGTGAAGTCAAGTGGGCCTTAGAAAGCATCACTACAATCAAAGCTAGTGGAGGTGATGGAATTCCAGTTGAGCCATTTCAAATCCTGAAAGATGATGCTGTTACAGTGCTGCACTCAATATGCCAGCAAATTTGGAAAACTCAGCAGTGGCCACAAGACTGGAAAGCTCAGTTTTCATTCCAATCCCAAAGACAGGCAATCCCAAAGAATGCTTAAACTACCACACAATTGCACTCATCTCACACGCTAGTAAAGTAATGCTCAAAATTCTCCAAGCCAGGCTTCAGCAATACATGTACTGTGAACTTCCAGATGTTGAAGCTGGTTTAAGAAAAGGCAGAGGAACCAGAGACCAAATTGCCAACATCCGCTGGATTATCAAAAAAGCAAGAGAGTTCCAGAAAAACATCCATTTTTGCTTTATTGACTATGCCAAACCCTTTGACTGTGTGGATCACAATAAACTGTGGAAAATTCTTAAAGAGATAGGAATACCAGACCACCTGACCTGCCTCTTGAGAAACCTATATGCAGGTCAGGAAGCAATAGTTAGAACTGGACATGGAACAACAGACTGGTTCCAAATAGGAAAAGGAGTACGTCAAGGCTGTATATTGTCACCCTGCTTATTTAACTTATATGCAGAGTACATCATGAGAAACGCTGGGCTTGGATGAAGCACAAGCTGTAATCAAGACTGCCGGGAGAAATATCAATAACTTCAGATATGCAGATGATACCACTCTTATGGCAGAAAGTGACAAGGAACTAAAAAACCTCTTGATAAAAGTGAAAGAGGAGAGTGAAAAAGTTGGCTTAAAGCTCAACATTCAGAAAACTAAGATCATGGCATCTGGTCCCATCACTTCATGGGAAATAGATGGGCAAACAGTGGAAACAGTGTCAGACTTTATTTTTTTGAGCTCCAAAATCACTGCAGATGGTGATTGCAGTCCCGAAATTAAAAGACGCTTACTCCTTGGAAGGAAAGTTATGACCAACCTAGACAGCATATTAAAAAGCAGAGACATTACTTTGCCAACAAAGGTCCGTCTAGTCAAGGCTATGGTTTTTCCGTGGTCATGTATAGATTTGAGAGTTGGATTGTGAAGAAAGCAGCACGGAAAAATTGATGCTTTTGAACTATGGTGTTGGAGAAGATTCTTGAGAGTCCCTTGGACTGCAAGGATATCCAACCAGTCCATCCTAGGGGAGATCAGTCCTGGGTGTTCATTGGAAGGACTGATGTTGAAGCTGAAACTCCAATACTTTGGCCACCTGATGCGAAGAGTTGACTCACTGAAAAAGACCCTGATGCTGGGAGGCATTGGGGGCAGGAGGAGAAGGGGACGACAGAGGATGAGATGGCTGAATGGCATCACCGACTCGATGGACATGAGTTTGAGTAAACTCCGGGAGTTGGTGATGAACAGGGAGGCCTGGCTTGCTGCGATTCGTGGGGTCACAAAGAGTTGGACATGACTGAGCGGCTGAACTGAACTGAACTGAATAATGAGTGATATTGAGCATCTTTTCATATGTTTGTCAGCCATCTTTATGTCTTCTTTGGAGAAATGTCTGTTTAGTTCTTTGGCCCATTTTTTGATTGGGTCTTCTATTTTTCTGGAATTGAGCTGCAGGAGTTGCTTGAATATTTTTGCAGTTAGTTCTCTGTCAGTTGCTTTGTTTGCTATTATTTTCTCCCATTCTGAATGCTGTCTTTTCACCTTGCTTATAGTTTCATTTGGTGTGCGAAAGCTTTTAATTTTAATTAGGTCATATTTTTTTATTTTTGCTTTTATTTCCAATATTCTGGGAGGTGGATCATAGAGGATCCTGTTGTGATTTACGTCGGAGACTGTTTTGCCGATGTTTTCCTCTGGGAGTTTTATAGTTTCTGGTCTTATGTTTAGATCTTTAATCCATTTTGAGTTTATTTTTCTTTATGGTGTTATAAAGTGTTCTAGTTTCATATTTTTTATGCAAGTTGTTGACCAGTTTCCCCAGCACTACTTGTTAAAGAGATCATCTTTTCTCCATTGTATATTCTTGCCTCCTTTGTCAAACATAAGGTGTCCATAGGTGTGTGGATTTATCTCTGGGCTTTCTATTTTGTTCCATTGATCTATATTTCTGCCTTTGTGCCAGTACCATACTGTCTTGATGACTGTAGCTTTGTAGTCTAGTCTGAAGTCAGGCAGGTTGATTCCTTCAGTACCATTCTTCTTTCTTAAGATTACTTTGGCTATATATATTGATATATATCTAATAATATATTATTAGATATATATTAGATATATTCCTAAGTATTTTATTCTTTCCATTACAATGGTGAGTGGAATTATTTCCTTAATTTCTCTTTCTGTTTTCTCATTGTTATTGTATAGGAATGCAAGGGATTTCTCTGTGTTGATTTTATACCCTGCAACTTTACTATATTCGTTAATTAGCTCTAGTAATTTTCTGGTGGAGTCTTTAGGGTTTTCTATGTAGAGGATCATGTCATCTGCAAACGGTGAGAGTTTTACTTCTTCTTTTGCAATCTGAATTCCTCTTATTTCTTTTTCTGCTCTGATTGCTGTGGTCAAGACTTCCAAAACTATGTTGAATAGCAGTGGGCACCCTTGTCTTGTTCCTGACTTTAGGGGAAATGCTTTCAATTTTTCACCATTGAGGATAATGTATGCTGTGGGTTTGTCATATATAGCTTTTATTAGGTTGAGGAATATTCCTTCTACTCCAGCTTTCTGGCGGGCTTTTATCATAAATGGATGTTGAGTTTTGTCAAAGGCTTTTTCTGCATCTATTGAGATAATCATGTGGTTTTTATCTTTCAATTTGTTAACGTGGTGTATTACATTGATTGATTTGTGGATATTGAAGAATCCTTGCATCCCTGGGATAAAGCCCACTTGGTCATGATGTATCATCTTTTTAATAAGTTGCTGGATTCTGCTTGCTAGAATTTTGTTAAGAATTTTTGCATCTATGTTCATCAGTGATATTGGCCTGTAGTTTTCTTTTTTTGTGGCATCTTTGTCAGGTTTTTGTATTAGGCTAATGGTGGCCTCATAGAATGAGTTTGGAAGTTTACCTTCCTCTGCAATTTTCTGGGTTAGTTTGAGTAGGATAGGTGTTAGCTCCTCTCTAAATTTTTGGTAGAATTCAGCTGTGAAGCCGTCTGATCCTGGGTTTTTGTTTGCTGGAAGATTTCTGATTACAGTTTCAATTTCCATGCTTGTGATGGGACTGTTAAGATTTTCCATTTCTTCCTGGTTCAGTTTTGGAAAGTTATACTTTTCTAAGAATTTGTCCATTTCTTCCAAGTTGTCCAGTTCATTGCCATATAGTTACTGATAGTAGTCTTTTATGATCCTTCGTATTTCTATGCTATCCTTTGTGATCTCTTCATTTTCATTTCTAATTTTGTTGATTTGATTTTTCTCCCTTTGTTTCTTGATGAGTCTGTCAATTTTATTTATCTTCTCAAAGAACCAGGTTTTTGCTTTGTTGATTTTTGCTATGGTCTCTTTTGTTACTTTTACATTTATTTCTGCCCTAATTTTAAAGATTTCTTTCCTTCTACTAACCCTGGGGTTCTTCATTTCTTACTTTTCTAGCTGCTTTAGGTGTAGAGTTAGGTTATTTATTTGACCTTTTTCTCATTTCTTGAGGTAAGCCTGTATTGCTATGAACCTTCCCCTTAGGACTGCTTTTACAGTGTCCCATAGGATTTAGGTTGTTGTGTTTTCATTTTCATTTGTTTCCATGCATATTCTGATTTCTTTTTTTATTTCTTCTGTGATTTGTTGGTTATTCAGCAGCGTGTTGTTCAGCCTCCATATGTTGTAATTTGTAATAGTTTTTTTTTTTTTTTTCCTATAATTGACATCTAATCTTACTGCATTGTGGTCAGAAAAGATGCTTGGTAGGATTTCAATTTTTTGAATTTACCAAGGCTAGATTTATGGCCTAAGATGTTACCTATCCTGGAGAAGGTTCCATGTGCACTTTAGAAGAAGGTGAAATTCATTATTTTGTGGTGAAATGTCCTGTAGATATCAATTAGGTCTAACTGGTCTATTGTATCATTTAAAGTTTGTGTTTCCTTGTTAATTTTCTGTTTAGTTGATCTATCCATAGGTGTGAGTGGGGTATTAAAGTCTCCCACTATTATTGTGTTATTGTTAATTTCCCCTTTCATACTTGTTAACTTATGTCTTACATATTGTGGTGTTCCTATGTTGGGTGCATATATATTTACAATTGTTATATCTTCTTCTTGTATTGATCCTTTGATCATTATGTAGTGTCCTTCTTTGTCTCTTTTCACAGCCTTTGTTCTAAAGTCTATTTCATCTGATATGAGTAATGCTACTCCTGCTTTCTTTTGGTCTCTATTTGCATGGAATATCTTTTTCCAGCCCTTCACTTTCAGTCTGTATATGTCCCTTGTTTTGAGGTGGGTCTCTTGTAGACAGCATATATAGGGGTCTTGGTTTTGTATCCATTCAGCCAGTCTTTGTCTTTGGGTTGGGGCATTCAACCCATTTACATTTAAGGTAATTATTGATAACTATGATCCCATTGCCATTTACTTTATTGTTTTGGGTTTGAGTTTATACACCCTTTCTGTGTTTTCTGTCTAGAGAGGATCATTTAGCATTTGTTAGAGAATGGTCCATCTGGCCAAGGTTATGGTTTTTCCAGTGGTCATGTATGGATGTGAGAGTTGGACTGTGAGGAAAGCTGAGAGCCGAAAAATTGATGCTTTTGAACTATGGTGTTGGAGAAGACTCTTGAGGGTCCCTTGGACTACAAGGAGATCCAACCAGTCCATCCTAAAGGAGATCAGTCCTGGGTGTTCAATGGAAGGACTGATGCTGAAGCTGAAACTCCAGTACTTTGGCCACCTCATGCGAAGAGTTGACTCATTGGAAAAGACCCTGATGCTGGGAGGGATTGGGGGCAGGAGGAGAAGGGGACGACAAAGGATGAGATAGCTGGATGGCATCACCAACTCGATGGGCATGAGTTTGAGTAAGCTCCGGGAGTTGGTGATGGACAGGGAGGCCTGGCGTGCTGTGATTCATGGGGTCGCAAAGAGTCGAACATGACTGAGCGACTGAACTGACTGACTGAACTGACTGAGAGAGTTGGTTTGGTGGTGCTGAATTCTCTCAGCTTTTGCTTGTCTGTAAAGCTTTTGATTTCTCATTCATATTTGAACGAGATCCTTGCTGAGTACAGTAATCTGGGCTGTAGGTTATTTTCTTTCAGCACTTTAAGTATGTCTTGCCATTCCCTTCTCTCCTGAAGAGGTTCTGTTGAAAGATCAGCTGTTATCCTTATGGGAATCCCCTTGTGTGTTCTTTGTTGTTTTTCCCTTGCTGCTTTTAATATTTGTTCTTTGTGTTTGATCTTTGTTAATTTGATTAACATGTGTCTTGGGGTGTTTTGCCTTGGGTTTATTCTGTTTGGGACTCTCTGGGTTTCTTGGACTTGGGTGATTATTTCCTTCCCCATTTTATGGAAGTTTTCAACTATTATCTCCTCAAGTATTTTCTCCTGTTCTCTCTTTTTGTCTTCTTCTGGGACTCCTATGATTCAAATGTTGTGGTGTTTCACATTGTCCCAGAGGTCTCTGAGGTTGTCCTCATTTCTTTTAATTCTTTTTTCTTTTTTCCTCTCGGTTTCATTTCTTTCTTTCTTTTTTTCTTTCATTTATTTCTACCATTCTATCTTCTACCTCACTTATCCTATTTTCTGCCTCCATTATTCTACTGTTGATTCACTCCAGAGTGTTTTTTATCTCATTTATTGCATTATTCATTATATATTGACTCTTTTTTATTTCTTCTAGGTCCTTGTTAAACATTTCTTGCATCTTCTTGATCCTTGTCTCCAGGCTATTTATCTGTAACTCCAATTTGTTTTCAAGATTTTGGATCATTTTCACTATCATTATTTGGAATTCTTTATCAGGTAGATTCCCTATCTCCCCCTCTTTTGTTTGGTTTGGTGGGCATTTATCCTGTTCCTTTACCTGCTGGATATGTCTCTGCCTTTTCATCTTGTTTATATTGCTCTGTTTGGGGTGGCCTTTCCATATTCTGGCAATTTGTGGTTCCTCTTTATTGTGGAGGTTCCTTGCTGTGGGTTGGGTTGGATGAGTGGCTTGTCAAGGTTACCTGGTTAGGGAAGCTTGTGTCGGTGTTCTGGTGGGTGGAGATTGATTTCTTCTCTCTGGAATGCACTGAATTGTCTAGTAATGAGTTTTGAGATGTCAATGAGTTTGGTGTGACTTTGGGCAGCCTGTTTATTGGAGCTCAGGGCTACGTTCCTGTGTTGCTGGAGAATTTGCGTAGTATGTCTTTCTCTGGAACTTGTTGGCTCTTGGGTGGTGCTTGGTCTCAGTATGGGTTTGGAGACGTTTGATGATTTCCTATCATTTAATGTTCCCTGGAGTCAGGAGTTCTCTGGTGTTTTCAGGATTTGGACTTAAGCCTCCTGTCTCTGGTTTTCAGTCTTATTCTTACAGTAGCCTCAAGACTTCTCCATCTATACAGCACTGATAATAAAACATCTAGGTTAGTGATGAAAAGTTTATCTACAGTGAGGGATACCCAGAGAGGTACACAGAGTTACATGGAGAAGAGAAGAGGGAGGAAGGAGATATAGGTGACCAGGAGGAGAAGAGGGGGACTCAAAAGGGGAGAGAGCAAGCTAGCCAGAAATCATTCCTTATGTGCTTTCCACAGTCTGGATCCCTCAGAGATGTTCATGGATTTACACAGGGAAGAGAAGAGGGAGGAAGGAGACAGAGGTGGCCAGGAGGACAAAAGGGGGAATCAAAAGGAGCAAGACTGATCTAGCCAGTAATCAGTTCCCTAAGTGTTCTCCACAGCCTGGAACACACAAAGAGATTCACAGGGTTGGGTAGAGAAGAGAAGGGGGAGGGAGGAGATAGAGGCAACCTGGTGGAGAAAAACGAGAGTCCAAAGGGGGAGAGAGCAATCCAGCCAGTAATCCCGCTCCCAAGTAAAAATGGGTACTGGAGATTGGGTTGTTAAAGGCACAAAATTGATAACAAATACCAAAAAGCAAAGATTAAAAATCTAGAGTAGAGGTTAGATTCTCAAAAATACAATATTACAGAAAAAAACAAGTCATAAAAATTATAATATATATAAATATATGAAGTTTGCTTTAAAAACAGGATCTTTTTTTTTGCAAAGCAATATAGGTTATAAAAATGAAAATTAAAGGAGTAATAGAGGACTTTAAAATTTAAAAAAAATTTTTTTAATTAAAAAAATGATAATAGTAAAAATATATCTAGCACTTTCTCTGGTGTTGTTGTGGACAGTGTGGGGTCAGTTCATTTTCAGATAGTTCCTTGATCTGGCCTACACTTCTCAAGATCTATAGGCCCCTTCCTATGTAGTTGGTGCTAACTGCAGGGTTTTAATCTATTGCACCTGTCGCTTCCAAAGCGGTTCCCTCTGTTTATTTTAGCTTCTGTTTGCTGGTCTCTTCAGTGTCTAATTTCCGCCCTGCCACAAGGGGGCGGTGGTGGTCACTTTTTTAGGCTCACTTGTTCAGTCGTGCTGTGGGGAGGGAGGAACACTGAAAACGAACATCTCTGGCGTCTGTGGGGAGTGTTCCCAGTGTTTCGGCCACACTGGGTTTGCCCCTGCTCATGGCGTGTGTGCTTTCCCAGTCTACCCTGTTCAGGCTCTAGATTGCTCTGCCGGGAACTGTCTAAGGCTGACCCTGGGTTGAGTGCACTTCCCAGATTTAAGTCGCTCAGGTTCAGGTTCTCGGGTATTCCACAAAGGCGCAGACTTGGTTGGGCCTGCGTTTTGTGCCCTTCCCAGGTCCGAGCAGCTCAGGTGACCAGGTGCTTGGCGCACGCAGTCGTCCCAGGTGGGGGCTGTGACTTATCGCCTCCCCCGTCCCTGCTGCTCAGTTTTCTGGGTGTACAACCTGCACGCCTTCTCAGGTGTGCCGTGTGTTTCTTCTGGGGAATTGATCTCTGGCTGCGACCCTCATGGCGGATGTCCACCGTCCAGAGTCCCAAGGAGTCTTGGTTAGCAAGGAAGCCTGCTTGCAGTTTGGTAAATGATGCCTCTCTGGGACCGCGATTGCCCCCTTCCGGCTCTGGCTGTCCTCGCCTGCCTGTCTCCCGCGGGGGATGTGCTGGTCTGCAGCCAGCTAGCTCTTCTTAGTCCTTTGTTCTGTGAGCGGGCCTGGCAGTGTCTTAGGTTAGGACTTTTCGCTCTATAGCTGTCCCACAGTCTGGGTTGCTAGCTCTAGTTAGTTCCCTCAGATTGCCATCGGGGCATTCATGCCCGGTCTTTACCCTAAGCAGTGCAGCCCGTGCCACCCTGTCCAGTCCTTGCTTGGTAGTGGATTTGCTAGTGATGCTTGCAGATGCAAGCATCTGTGCTGAGACTCCTCTGGGAGTTGCCTTTAGGCACGTAATCTGTGGGTTTTAATTATATATTTATTTTTCCTCCCCGTTATGTTGCTCTCTGAGGTTCCAAGGCTCGCCACAGATTCACCGGTGAGAGTGTTTCCTGGTGTTTGGAAACTTCTCTCTTTTTTAAGACTCCCTTCCCGGGACGGATCTCTGTCCCTACCTCTTTTGCCTCTCTTTTTGTCTTTTATATTTTTTCCTACCTCCTTTTGAAGACAATGGGTGCTTGATGTCCTCTGCCAGCATTCAGAAGTTGTCTTGTGGAATTTGCTCAGCGTTCAAATGTTTTTTGATGAATTTGTGGGGGAGACATTGGTCTCCCCGTCCTATTCCAAGGCCATCTTAGGACCGCCTTCGAGATAGGTTATTTATTTGACTTTTTTCTTGTTTCTTGAGGTAAGCCTGTATTGCTACGAACGTTCACCTTAGCACTGCTTTTACAGTGTCCCATAGGTTTTGGGTTGTTGTGTTTTCATTTTCACTCGTTTCCATGCATATTTTGATTTCTTTTGTTTTATTTCTTCTGTGATTTGTTGGTTTTTCAGCAGCGTGTTGTTCAGCCTCCATATGTTGTAATTTGTAATAGTTTTCTCCTATAATTGACATCTAATCTTACTGCATTGTGGTCAGAAAAGATGCTTGGTAGGATTTCATTTTTTTTTTTTTTTTTAATTTACCAAGGCTAGATTAATGGCCCAGGATGTGATCTATCCTGGAGAATGTTCCATGTGAACATTAGAAAAAGGTGAAATTCATTGTTTTGGGGTGAAATGTCCTATAGATATCAATTAGGTCTAACTGGTCCATTGTCTAATTTAAAGTTTGTATTTCCTTGTTAATTTTCTGTTTAGTTGATCTATCCATAGGTGTGAGTGGGGTATTAAAGTCTCCCACTATTATTGTGTTATTTTTGATTTTCCCCTTTCATACTTGTTACCATTGCCTTACATAATGTGGTGCTCCTATGTTGGGTGCATATATATTTACAATTGTTATATCTTCTTCTTGTATTGATCCTTTGATCATTATGTAGTGTCCTTCTTTGTCTCTTTTCACAGCCTTTATTTTAAAGTCCATTTGATCTGATATAAGTATTGCTACTTCTGCTTTCTTTTGGTCTCTATTTGCATGGAATATGTTTTTCCAGCCCTTCACTTTCAGTCTGTATATGTCCCTTGTCTCGAGGTGGGTCTCTTGTAGAAAACATATATAGGGGTCTTGTATCCATTCAGCCAGTCTTTGTCCTTTGGTTGGGGCATTCAACCCATTTACATTTAAGGTAATTATTGATAAGTGTGATCCTATTGCAATTTACTTTGTTTTTGGGGGTTCGAGTTTATACACCCTTTCTGTGTTTCCTGTCTATAGAAGATCCTTTTGCATTTGTTTAAGAGCTGGTTTGGTGGTGCTGAATTCTCTCAGCTTTGCTTGTCTGTAAAACTTTTGATTTCTCCTTCATATTTGAATGAGACCCTTGCTGGTTACAGTAATCTGGGTTTTAAGTTTCTCGCTTTCATCACTTTAAGGTAAACTTCCAAACTCATTCTATGAGGCCACCATCAACCTAATACAAAAACCTGACAAAGATGCCACAAAAAAAGAAAACTATAGGCCAATATCACTGGTGAACACAGATGCAAAAATCCTTAACAAAATTCTAGCAAGCAGAATCCAATAACATATTAAAAAGATGATACATTGTGGCCAGGTGGGCTTTATCCCAGGGATGCAAGGATTCTTCAATATCCACAAATCAATTGATATAATACACCACATCAACAAATTGAAAGATAAAAACCATATGATTATCTCTATAGATGCAGAGAAAGCCTTTAACAAATTCAACATCCATTTATGCTTTAAAAAAAAAAACCCTCCAGAAAGCAGGAATAGAAGGAACATTCCTCAACCTAATAAAAGCTATATATGACAAACCCACAGCAAACATTATCCTCAATGGTGAATAATTGAAAGCATTTCCCCTAAAGTCAGGAACAAGACAAGGGTGCCCACTCTCACCACTACTATTCAACATAGTTTTGGAAGTCTTGACCACAGCAATCAGAGCAGAAAAAGAAATAAGAGGAATTCAGATTGGAAAAGAAGTAAAACTCTCACTGTTTGCAGATGACATGATCCTCTACATAGAAAACCCTAAAGACTCCACCAGAAAATTACTACAGCTAATCAATGAATATAGTAAAGTTGAAGGATATAAAATTAACACACAGAAATCCCTTGCATTCCTATACACTAACAATGAGAAAACAGAGAAATTAAGGAAACAATTCCATTCACCATTGCAACGAAAAGAATAAAATACTTAGGAATTTATCTACCTAAAGAAACAAAAGACCTATATATAGAAAACTATAAAACACTGGTGAAGGAAATCAAAGAGGACAGAAATAGATGGAGAAATATACCGTGTTCATGGATTGGAAGAATCAATATTGTGAAAAGGACTATACTACCCAGAGCAATCTATAGATTCAATGCAATCCCTATCAAGCTACCAACGGTATTTTTCACAGAAGTAGAACAAATAATTTCACAATTTGTATGGAAATACAAAAAAAAACCTCTAATAGCCAAAGCAATCTTGAGAAAGAAGAATGAAACTGGAGGAATCAACCTGCCTCACTTCAGGCTCTACCACAAAGCCACAGTCATCAAGACAGTATGGTAATGGCACAAAGACAGAAATATAGATCAATGGAACAAAATAGAAAGCCCAGAGATAAATCCATGCACGTATGGACACCTTATGTTTGACAAAGGAGGCAAGAATATACAATGGAGAAAAGATGATCTCTTTAACAAGTAGTGCTGGTATATCTGGTCAGCCACTTGTAAAAGAATGAAACTAGAACACATTCTAACACCATACACAAAAATAAACTCAAAATGGATTAAAGATCTAAACATAAGACCAGAAACTATAAAATTCCTAGAGGAAAACATAGGCAAAACAGTCTCCAACGTAAATCACAACAGGATCCTCTATGATCCACCTCCCAGAATATTGGAAACAAAAGCAAAAATAAACAAATGGGACCTAATGAAACTTAAAAGCTTTTGCACAACAAAGGAAACTATAAGCAAGGTGAAAAGGCGGCCTTCAGAATGGGAGAAAATAATAGCAAACGAAGCAACAGACAAAGGATTAATCCCCAAAATACACAAGCATTTCCTGTAGCTCAATTCCAGAAAACTAAACGACCCAATCAAAATTGGGCCAAAGAACTAAACAGACTAAACAAATGGGATCTAATGAAACTTAAAAGCTTTTGCACTACAAAAGAAACTATAAGCAAGGTGAAAAGACAGCCGTCAGATTGGGAGAAAATAATAGCAAATGAAGAAACAGACAAAGGATTAATCTCAAAAATATACAAGCAACTCCTGCAGCTCAATTCCAGAAAAATAAATGACCCAATCAAAAAATGGGCCAGAGAACTAAACAGACATTTCTCCAAAGAAGACATACAGATGGCTAACAAACACATGAAAAGGTGCTCAACATCACTCATTATTAGAGAAATGCAAATCAAAACCACAATGAGGTACCATTACACACCAGTCAGGATGGCTGCTATCCAAAAGTCTACAAGCAATAAATGCTGGAGAGGGTGTGGAGAAAAGGGAACCCTCTTACACTGTTGGTGGGAATGCAAACTAGTACAGCCACTATGGAAAACAGTGTGGAGATTCCTTAAAAAACTGGAAATAGAACTGCCATATGACCCAGGAATACCACTTCTGGGCATACACACTGAGGAAACCAGATCTGAAAGAGACACATGCACCCCAATGTTCATCGCAGCACTGTTTATAATAGCCAGGACATGGAAGCAACCTAGATGCCCATCAGCAGATGAATGGATAAGGAAGCTGTGGTATATATACACCATGGAATTTTACTCAGCCGTCAAAAAGAATTCATTTGAACCAGTCCTAATGAGATGGATGAAACTGGAGCCCCTTATACAGAGTGAAGTAAGCCAGAAAGATAAAGAACATTACAGCATACTAACACATATATATGGAATTTAGAAAGATGGTAACGATAACCCTATATGCAAAACAGAAAAAGAGACACAGAAATACAGAACAGACTTTTGAACTCTGTGGGAGAAGGTGAGGGTGGGATGTTTCAAAAGAACAGCATGTATACTATCTATGGTGAAACAGATCACCAGCCCAGGTGGGATGCACGAGACAAGTGCTCCAGCCTGGTGCACTGGGAAGACCCAGAGGAATCGGGTGGAGAGGGAGGTGGGAGGGGGGATCGGGATGGGGAATAAGTGTAAATCTATGGCTGATTCATATCAATGTATGACAAAACCCACTGAAATGTTGTGAAGCAATTAGCCTCCAACTAATAAAAAAATTAAAAAAAAAAAAAAAAAGAACTAAACAGACATTTCTCCAAAGAAGACATACAGATGGCTAACAAACACATGAAAAGATGCTCAACATCACTCATTACCAGAGAAATGCAAATCAAAACCACAATGAGGTACCATCTCATACCGGTCAGAATGGCTGCTATCCAAAGTCTACAAAAAATAAATGCTGGAGAGGGTGTGGAGAAAAGGGAACCCCCTTACACTGCTGGTGAGAATGCAAACTAGTACAGCCACTATGGAGAACAGTGTGGAGATTCCTTAAAAAACTGGAAATAGAACTGCCATATGAGCCAGCAATCCCTCTGCTGGGCATGCACACCAAGGAAACCAGATCTGAAAGAGACACGTGTACCCCAATGTTTACCACAGGACTGTTTACAATAGCCAGGACATGGAAGCTACGTAGATGTCCATCAGCAGATGAATGGATAAGAAAGCTGTAGTCTATATACACAATGGAATATTACTCAGCCATTAAAAAGAATACATTTGAATCTGTTCTAATGAGATGATGAAACTGGAGCCTATTATACAGAGTGAAGTAAGCCAGAGAGAAAAACACCAGTACAGTATACTAACACATATATATGAAATTTAGAAAGGTGGTAATGATAACCCCACATGCAAGACAGCAACAGATACACAGATGTATACAACAATCCTTTGGACTCTGTGGGAGAGGGCCAGGGTGGGATGATTTGGGAGAATGGCATTGAAACATGTATGTTATCATATGCGAAAAGGATTGCCAGTCCAGGTTTGATGCATGAGACTGGGTGCTCGGGGCTAGTGCACTGGGATCACCCAAAGAGATGGGATGGGGAGGGAGGTGGGAGGGGTGTTCAGGATGGGGAACACATGTACCCCTGTGGTAGATCCATGTCAATGTATGGCAAAATCACTACAGTATTGTAAAGTAATTAGCCTCCAATTAAATAAATATATATAAAATAAATGAAAGAAGTCAGTCAAAAAAGGAAAATAAAAATAAATGGACTGCTCTTCATATTTGACCATCAAATATGATGTTTGTTGAGTTTTTTTTTTTTTTAGTTGGAAGCTAATTACTTTACAATATTGTAGTGGTTTTTGTCATACATTGACTTGAATTAGCCATGGATTTACATGTATTCCCCATCCCGATCCCCCCTCCCACCTCCCTCTCTACCCACTCCCTGTGGGTCTTCCCAGTGCACCAGGCCTGAGCACTTGTCTCATGCATCCAACCTGGGCTGGTGATCTGTTTCACCCTAGATAATATACATGTTTCGATGCTGTTCTCTTGAAACATCCCACCCTCACCTTCTCCCACAGAGTCTGAAATTCTGTTCTCTACATCTGTGTCTCTTTTTCTGTTTTGCATATAGGGTTATCGTTACCATCTTTCTAAATTCCATATATATGTGTTAGTATACTGTAATGGTCTTTATGTTTCTGGCTTACTTCACTCTGTATAATGGGCTCCAGTTTCATCCATCTCATTAGAACTGATTCAAATGAATTCTTTGTAATGGCTGAGTAATATTACATTGTGTATATGGACCACAGCTTCCTTATCCATTCGTCTGCTGATGGGCATCTAGGTTGCTTCCATGTCCTGGCTATTATAAACAGTGCTACGATGAACATTGGGGTGCACGTGTCTCTTTCAGATCTGGTTTCCTTGGTGTGTATGCTCAGAAGTGGGATTGCTGGGTCATATGGCAGTTCTATTTCCAGTTTTTTAAGGAATCTCCACACTGTTTTCCACAGCGGCTGTACTAGTTTGCATTCCCACCAACAGTGTAAGGGGGTTCCCTTTTCTTCACACCCTCTCCAGCATTTATTGCTTGTAGACTTTTGGATAGCAGCCATCCTGACTGGTGTGTAATGGTACCTCATTGTGGTTTTGATTTGCATTTCTCTGGTAATGAGTGATGTTGAGCATCTTTTCATGTGTTTGTTAGCCATCTGTATGTCTTCTTTGGAGAAATGTCTGTTTAGTTCTTTGGCCCATTTTTTGATTGGGTCATTTGTTTTTCTGGAATTGAGCTGCAGGTGTTGCTTGTATATTTTTGAGATTAATCCTTTGTCTGTTGCTTCGTTTGCTATTATTTTCTCCCATTCTGAGGGCTGTCTTTTCACCTTGCTTATAGTTTCCTTTGTTGTGCAAAAGCTTTTAAGTTTCATTAGGTCCCATTTGTTTATTTTTGCTTTTGTTTCTAATATTCTGGGATGTGGGTCATAGAGGATCCTGCTGTGATTTATGTTGGAGAGTGTTTTGCCTATGTTCTCCTCTAGGAGAGGTTTTTTCATAAATGCACTTCATCATGATTACAAAGAACTCTTTATTCCCATTTGTTTTTTTCTAACTCACAAATAACTGCTTAGTATCATGAACTCTCTTTTTCTTCATCAGTTAAGATGATCACTCAATTATTCGCCTCAGCCTCTTTACGTTACTGATCTTGGCCTGTGTCAGCTTGCCCATGCATAGTAAAGCCAATCTATTGACATTGGGTTGTGGTGAAGGAAAATGCGGTGTTCACTGCCAAGCAAGGAATTCAGGTAGCTAGCACTTCAGCAGTCTGAACTCCCCAAAGACTTTCAGAGAAAGATTTTTAAAGCCAGGGTGAGGGAGGGTGGTTTGTGGAATATGTGATCAGTTGGTGGAGTTTCTTGTGATTGGTTGGTGATCAGGGAATCGGGAGTCAACATCATCAACCTTCTGTTTCTGAAGGGACTGGAATCTACATTCTTGTGGGAAAGATACAGTTAGCTTCTTCCACCTAATGGGGATTTCAGTATCTTCAAAAAACCTGCAAAGATATGGTTCAGAAATTATGTATGGCCCTTGGGGAGTAACTGAAGGTCCTTGGCATTATTTAATGGCTCAAATATTATTATATTTTCTTGCTTGACTATTTTGCATTCTGCATTTTCTCAGGTATCTGATCCAATGTACTCTTTGGAACTTCGGAAAGGCCTAGAAGATGAAAGTGTTTCTACAGACAAAAGGCATGTGGAGGACATGGTTGGGGGTGGTCTGTTGTGGGGAGACCTCTTCAGATCCTGCTCAGTTGTATTTATGCAGTTTATTATATATATTTGTAGAGCTAAGCTATGTTTGCATTCTCAGAATAAAATAAACTTTTAAAAACAAAATATATATTTTTGTACTTTGTTAGTAATATATTAGCCTTGCTCATACTTTGTTTTTATTTGCATGTATATAAATTGTTCCAAGAAAAAATGAAAAGGTCTTCAAAAGAAAAAGCTCTTCATTTAAGAAAAAATGAAAGCTCTTCTTCCCATGATTGGACACATAAAACAATATATTGATCTGCCTTTCCCCTCTCTAAGCGATATCACCTAGAGCCACCCCTCCTTCTAGACTCCAGTCTGGAATGATGATTTCCAAATCCAGTGCAGTGGTTGTCCCCAAATTCCCTTCAGTTCATCTTGGGAATTCAGACATCTTCCCCTTTCTCAGTCTGTTCTCTTGTGTTAGTGAAGTACACCCTCTTGTACATTCTGGAAGGAAGATGCAAGGAAGGAGAATTATTTGATTTGGATTGATAAGTTCCTCAGGATGAAATTCTAAATTTGCTTTCAAAATTTGAAGATGATCCTCTGTTATGTTCTAGCTTACAGTGGTGGCATTGAAAGCACACATTCTGAATGCAAACAATTTGGAACCATGACGTGCAACACCAGAGTCCCTGATCTTAACCGTTGCATCACGCTGGCTCTCCAGCTTCCTTCTTGGAGGATGTTTACCTGAATGCATGTGTTCTGTGCATGAAAGAACTGGGGAGTAGGGTTAGGGGTTTCAGTGATTCCATGTAAGTATCACTTACCTCTTTCAGTTCTGTGCTGTATTTACACTTACCCACTGCAATGATCATATCTCTGTAGCCCAGAGCTCTTTGGAATTAAGTAGGAAAAATGGGCTCTGTCTTATTTGTTAGATATGGCTTTCTCTGCCCAAGTTACCATATCTTTCTGTGCTTTCTCATTTCTGAAAATGTGTTCTATTTCATCATTAGGTGATAACCCCATATTGTTCTTTTTGTCCTTATGGGGCCATAGTTTAAAATTCCATTACTGTCTTTTTCATGACATATTGAGGAGAGGAGAATGAGTCATTTATGTTTCACTTTTTGTTTTCCAGAAAAACAAAAGAGATCATCTCTCTCCATTTTGTATTCCTGCAAACCTTGTCAATGATCAATTGACTGCGACTGTGTATGTGTGTGTTTTCTGGGCTCTCTATTATGTTCCACTGGTCAATGAGTCCACACGTTGGTATCATACTATTTTAATGACTGCAACTTTAAAATATGTTTTGAAATGAAGAGGAGTGGTGTCTCCAGGTTTGTTTTTCTTTCTCAAGGTTGTTTTTAGTTATTCAGAGTTCTTTATGGTTGCAGATAAGTTTTATGACCATTTTTCTAGTTCTGTAAAAAATCCCTTGGGATTTGCATTAGGGACTTCATTGACTGCTTCATTTTGGGTGGTATGCATATTTTTAAAACATTAATCTTCCAATTGATGAATATGGGATGTTGTTCTACTTCTTTGTGTCTTCTTTAATGTTTTTCATCAGTCTTTTGTAGTTTTCAGGGTAGAAAGCTTTCCCCTCTGTGATTCATTCTATTCCTATGTTTTTTATATTTTCTTAATTTCCTTTTTGGAGTTTTCATTTCTAGTGTACAGAAACATAACTGTGTGGTCCTCAGCATTGCCTCTGGGTATGCACTGAGGGACTAGGGTAGGTAGTGGTGACTGCTCATGCCAAAAGTGTGCACGTGCTCAGCTGTGGGTCTGTAGTTGAATGTACAGGACAGCGATATATGCACAGTGGAAAGGACAGGGCCTGTGAAAGGATCCGGGGTGGACTGCAGGCACAAGTTCAGTTGCTGAGGTCAGAGCTGGGGGCAGGTGCACGCCTGCCTTCAGGACCAGGACTATTTTGCTGCATGTATGTTGGCTGTGCTGAGTTCCAGGGAGGCAGAGCTGTCATGGGTCCTGTTAGGGAGGCTGGGGGACTCAGCGCCGGGAGTCTGAGACGTAAAATCCTGTGAGACCTTCTGTGCTGAGAGCGCCGGGCTCATGCAGTGGTTGCGCTGGCTGTTGGTTTCCTCCATAGCTCTCGCTCATTTAAATTCGTGCTACTGTTACAGGAAACACACTGACAGAGTGATTGGCCAAAGACAGCATGGAAAGTAATCCAACCACCATAAAATCCAAGTCTGCAAGGCACACGGCAGAGCAGTTCTCCCGGGGTCCCTTTCCCTACTGCTTTCTATCCTGCAGCCCCTTTCCAAAAAAGTCTCTTGATCTGTCAGCATGTGTGTCTCCTCGGACAATCCATTTCTGAGTGTTAGTCAAGAACCCCCTTTTGAACTCTGGAAGGGGTCCCCTTCCTGCAACACTGCTGTGTTGCTTCAGCTTCTTGAGTGGACTCCTGAGCTGTGTTAGAGCTTTGTTGTTTTTGTCATTGGTGGCTTAGAGATTGGGATCTCCTACTAAACCATCCTCCTGACATTACTCTGTATATGTTTTCGAATCCGTTTCTCACTTTCTACACACCTCCTGCTGGCAAGTGAACCAGGATTGCCTTGACTCTAAAGATCAAAAGAATTGAAATCTTATCATTATTGAGTCTTTAAATATGTAAACCTCATACATGTCTCCATTTAATTATGACTTTTACTTTACTCAGAAATTAATGTTTTGCAAAGTTTCCATTTTGTAGGTCTTGCACATATTTTATTAATTCCTTATCAAAATATTTTGGTTTTGGTGCTATGATGAATGACGTTTTACTTCAATTTTGGATTGTTTATTGTTTCTTTGTAGAATACACTTGCGTTTTTAAATATTGACTTGTATTTTACAAATGTGCTAACCTCGCTTATACGTCCCCTAGAGAAGGAAATGGCAACCCACTCCAATATTATTGCCTGGAGAATTCCAAAAACAGAGGAGCCAGGCAGGCTTTAGTCCATGAGGATACAAAGAGTTGGGCATGACTAAGTGACTAATACACACACCTATATGTACTAGTGTTGTTCTTGTAGATTCCTTAGGTTTTTCTCTGTATATTATAATTTACTCTGAAGTGAGTTTGAGCTTTTCCCTTCCAACTGTAGTTTGTTTTCATTATTTCTTGCCTGATTGCACTTGTGAGAGCTTCCAGTCCAATGTTGAAGAGAAATAGAAAGAGTAGACACATTTCCCTTATCCTTGATCTTAGGAGCAACAATTCAGCCTTTGTTCATTAAAATCAGACTTAGCTGAAGTCTTCTTTGTTATTGTTGATGCCAATTATTAGATTGATCCGTGTTCTTCTATTACTATTGCACTCAAAAATTTAATGATGTAATTTTTTCAATTTTTTTCCTGCATGTTTTGATATATAGTTTTACTTCTTCCTTTCCAGTCTGTATTTCTTTTGTTTTACTGGTCAAAACTGCCAGTAAAATGTTTCCAAAAAATCATGAAAGTGGGCATTTTGCCTTCTGCTTGATTTTAGGAGGAAATCATTCATTCTTTCCCCATTATATATTGTCAGTTGTAGTGGTTGCTGCTGCTGCTGCTGCTGCGTCCCTTCAGTCGTGTCCGACTCTGTGCGACCCCATAGACAGCAGCCCACCAGGCTCCACAGATGGCATAGACCCCATAGACGGCAGCCCAATCCCCGTCCCTAGGATTCTTCAGGCAAGAAGACTGGAGTGGGTTGCCATTTCCTTCTCCAATGCATGAAAGTGAAAAGTGCAAGTGAAGTCCCTCAGTCGTGTCCAACTCTTAGCACCCCCAGGACTGCAGCCACCAGGCTCCTCCATCCATGGGAGTTTCCAGGCAAGAGTACTGGAGTGGGGTGCCATTGCCTTCCCCATGTAGGTGGTTACGTATGTGTATGTCATAAAGATATGAAGTATACTTTTCTCTTAGTTTATTGATGTGTTTTACTATGAATGTTTTAATTTTTTTTAATTTATTTTTAATTGGAGGATAATTGCCTTACAATATTAGTTGGTTTCTGCCTTACATCAACATGAATCATCCGTAGGTGTACACATGTCCCTTCCTTCTTGAACTTCCTTCCCACCTCCCACCCCCTCCCCTTGCCCCAGGTGAATGTTTTGATTTTTAAAATGTGATTTCTGCATCTGTTATGAGGATCATAGGACTTTTCCCCATTATTCTGTTAATATGGTGAATTACCTTGATTGACTTTAAATGTTAAACCAAACTTGCAGTCCCAGGATAAACATCACTTATGTTTATGTGCCACTTCTTTTGTGTGTGTCCAGATTTTATTTGCTAAAGTATGTTAATTTGGGGGGGAGCATATGTTTATGAATGGTATCAGTTCATCATTTTCTGATAATATTTTTTCCTGAAAATGTATGAGAAAGTACTGGCCTCAAGAGTTGAGTTGGGAAGGTTCATTTGTCCTCTGTTTTTTTAAAGCATTTATATAGAATTGATTTTATTTCTTCTTTGCATATTTCATAAAACTCCCCTCTATATCTAGGGGCCTGGAATTTTCTATGTGTGATGATTTAATTAACATTTTTCTTTCCTAACAGGTATAGAGCTATTCAGGTATTCTCTTTCATATTGATTCACTGTGTGTAATTTTGTCTTCAAGAAAGGTGTATGCTTCACCTAAGCAATCTAGCTAATTGGCATAATTAGTTCTTCGTGTCTTCATATTTTTATGTATGTAGATCTATAATGTCATCCTTTCTTTTATTTATTATGATAATTCGCATCTTACTGCTTCTCAAATAAGTAATAGAGATTTATCAATATTTTTGCTTTTTCAAAGATCATGGTTTGGATGGTTATTGATATTCCTTTTTTTTTTTTTGGCTGGCTGTGCTTTTATCACTGCACATGGGCTTTCTCTAGTGTCAGCAAGTGGGAGCTGTCTGCTTGTACAGGATGGACCCTAGGATCTGCAGGCTTCAGTAGTTGCAGCACATGGGCTCTAGTGTGCATGGGCTTCAGTATTAGGAGCTCCTGTGCTCTAGGAGTGCAGGGTCAGCAGTTGTGGAGTACACACTTAGTTGTCCTGCAGCATGTGGGATATTCCCAAACTAGCAGGCACACCCATGTCCTCTGCATTGGCAGCTGGATTTCCAACCGACAGGACCACCAGGGAAGTCTGATATTCTTGTTTTTCTGTTGTCTATTTTGATATCATCAAACTTTCTTCTGTACTTCTTTGGTTAATAAATATAGTAAATGTTTGGTACAAACAATCATTCAAGCATCATTACCTTGTTTCTCATTTTAAATGGACTGCTCATAACGGTTGACCATCAAATATGATGTTTGTTGAGGGTTTTTCATAAATGCACTTTATCATGATTGTGAAGAACTCTTTATCCCCATTTTGTTATTTCTAAATCACAAGTAACTGCTTAGTATCTTAAACTCTCTTTTTCTTCATCAGTTAAGATGATCACTCAATTTTTCACTTCAGTCTCTTTATCTTCCTGATCTTGGCCTGTGTCAGCTTGCCCAGGCAAGTAAAGCCAATCTGTTGACATTGGGTTGTGGTGAAGGAAAATGTGGTGTTCGCTGCCAAGCAAGGAGTCCAGGTAGCTAGTACTTCAGGGGTCTGAACTCCCCAAAAGCTTTCAGGGAAAGGTTTTTAAAGACAGGCTGAGGGAGGGGGGTTTGTGGGATATGTGATCAGCTGGTAGAGTTTCTTATGATTGGTTGGTGATCAGGGAATCAGGAGTCAACATCATCAGCCTTCAGTTTCTGAAGGGACTGGAATCTACATTCCTGTGGGAAACATACAGTTAATTTCTTCCACCTAATGGGGATTTCAGTATCTTCAAAAAACCTCCAAGGTTATGGTTGAGAATATTATGTATGGCCCTTGAGGAGTAACTGAAGGTCTTGGCATTGTTCAATGGCTCAACTATTATTATGTTTTCTTGCTTGACTGTTTTTCTTTCTGCATTTTCTCAGGTATCTGATCCAATGTACTCTTTGGAACTTGAGAAAGGCCTAGAAGATGAAAGTGTTTCTACAGACAAAAGGCATGTGGAGGACAGATTGGGAGGTGGTCTGCTGTGGGAAGACCTCTTAGGGTCCTGCTCAGTTGTATTTTGCCCCTTATTTTATATATATATGTGTGTGTGTGTGTGTGTGTGTGTGTGTGTGTGTGTGTGTGTAAAGCTAAGGTATGTTTGCATTCTTAGAATAGAATAAACTTTTAAAAGCAAAATATATATTTCTGTACTTTGTTAGTAATATATTAGCCTTGCTCATACTTTGTGATTATCTGCATGTACCTAAATTGTTCCAAAACTTTAAGAAGAAATGAAAGCTCTTCTTCCCATGACTGGACACATAAAGCAATGTATTGATCTGCCTTTCCCCTCTCTAGAGCGATATCACCTAGAGCCACCCCTCCTTCTAGACTCCAGTCTGGAATGATGACTTTCCAAACCCAATGCAGTGGGTGTCCCGAATTTCCCTCAGTTCATCTTGGGATCAGACGTCTTCCCCTTTCTCAGTCTGTTCTCTTGTGTTATTGAAGTACATCCTCCTGTACATTCCTGAGAGAAGATGCAAGGAAGGAGAATTATTTGACTGTTACCTATTTGGATTGATACCTTCCTCAGGATGGAAATCTAAGTTTGCTTTAGAAATTTGAAGACACTCCTCTGTTATGTTCTAGCTTACAGTGGTGCTATTGAAAGTGCATGTTTTGAATGCAAACAATTTGGAACCATGAAGTGCAACTCCAGGGTCCCTGATCTTAACCATTACATCACGCTGGCTCTCCAGCTTCCTTCTTGGAAGATGTTTACATGAATTCATGTGTTCTGTGCATGTAAGAGGTGGGAAGTAGGGTTAAGGGTTTCAGTGATTCCACATAGATATCACTCACCTCTTTTTATCAGTTACTTCTTTTCAGTTCTGTGGCCGTATTTACACTTACCCACTGCAGTGGTCATGTCTCTGTAGCCCAGAGCTCTTTGGAATTAAGTAGGAAAAATGGACTCTGCCTTATTTGTTAGATATGGGTTTCTCTGCCCATAGTCACCTCATCTTTCTGTGCTTTCTGTTCTCTGAAAATGTGTTCTATTCCGTCATTAGGTGATAACCCCATATTGTTCTTTTTGTCCTTATGGGGCCATAGTTTAAAATTCCATTACTATCTTTTTCATGGCATGTGGAGAAGGAGAGGAGAATGAGTCAGTTATGTTTCACTTTTTATTTTCCACTCCAAAGCAATCAGACAGCTCAGGAGTAGAATGTTTTGTAAGCCTGTATTGCAACCACATAGCTGTGCACCATATCGCCCCATTGTGCAAAGTCTCCTGAACTTGGATCAGCAACCTGAATCCGGCCTTGTTTTATTCTTTCTGGCCTCTTCTCAGGGTCTTTCTCTCTCTCCTTCTTTTTGAAGTTTTAAAACATTTTTAAATTAAACTTTATTTTTTAATTGGAGGATAATTGCTTTATGATGTTGTTGATCCCATGGTTAATAGTCTGCATTCCAATGCTGAGGATGCAGGGTCTTCTTGTGGCAGATGGAGGATCTTTCCTTACAGCCTGAGGGCTTTGCTCTAGCTGTGGCACAAAAGTCTCTGTCGTCCCATGGCAAGTGGTATCCAAGTTCCTTGATCAGGGGTCACACCAGCATCCTCAGCATTGGAAGGCAGATTCTCAACCACTGGATCACCAGGAAAGTCGCATCAGGGTCTCTTTGTTTGTGCCTTCTTCAGTTATCTTGGACCTTGCTCTAATTTTTTCTCTCAGACACTAGACCAAAATCGCTTAAGTATTTCTATGATTTATCATTATTCCTTCCACGCCTGTCCTGATGGAATGTAGAATGGGCTAACTCCTCATGGATTGAGCATGGAAGATGCTCCTGAGACTGGGCCAGTCCTGAAAGTTTGCTCAGAGCTGCTTCTGTGATAGAACTGATGATGGTGTGAATCTGGGCTTATCCTGCTATCATCTGCAGGACCTCTTTACCTGTCTGTGCTGTGTTGACCATGCTAGTTTCTGTGCCCCAGCTGCCAAGATACACAGGCCTCATTGCAGCTCTGCAGGCTTTACAAGTGGGGTCTATTTGTCTATTAAGGAGTGAGTTTGCTGTTACCTCAGTAACCTGGAAACAGACATGATGAATCCATGTGTGTGTTTTCTATGGTGACCTTCTGAGTGGAAGATGTGTTTCTGTCATCTATCTTGTCTGTCTGCTTAGGATCTGCTGAGTGCTGTGGCATCCTTGGGTGCCTGCTTGGGGCACATAAAAGAACATCTGACCCTTCCATGTGAACCCCTTCAGAAACCTGTGTTTGAAGCTCCAGCTGGGTATCTTGTGTTCTGATTCCATGAGCATGCCATCCTAAAGGTGAGTGTAAATATGTTATACCGTTGGAGCTATATTCAATATAGTAGAATATATTTAAAAAGTATTTTCAAGGAAACTTCAAGGTATGATGGTAACACTGAAGTAGTGGATGTATCTCTGCAGGTCTTCATATTGCAATCATGAAGGCAAGCCCTGTCCTTAACTATGGCCTGATTCTGGCCTTTTCCTTGTTGGGGGCTTGTCTCTGTCTTGCAGCCTCTATCCTGCCACCCAGATCTTGCTCCTATCTCTCTATGACTTTCTGGTTCCCAGATCTTGATCCATGGAGCAGTGGGTGCTTCTGCCTGAATTCCGCCATCGATTCCAATGGTCTAGGGTTGGGATGCACCCTGAAAACACCTTGTCCCAGCAGACTGAGAATATCTCATTGCAGGGTCCACAGATAAATACAAGGCCAGAAAGCATCTCACTCCCCCAATCAGGTTTCTCTTCTCTGTGTAGGGATGTTCCTGTTCTCTGTATGCCTCTGAAGCTTCAACTGTGGTATCCCTCTTCCTTCCACCTGCTGTCTTTACTGAGTATGTTTCACTTGAATTCCTGGCTTTCCTGATCAGGGGAATGGAAATAGGACACCATGAGATTTGTGTTCCCATCAAAGGTGACCCAGACACAGGGACGTGGGAGGGAGCAGGTAGGCAATTAGGAAGGTGATGTCAGGTGCCTAAGTAAGGAACCTCCCAGTGAGCACCCCAGTGGTTTGAGGAGGGCAGGGAAACCCAGTCTAGTGTTCTTGCCAGAAGGATCCCATGGACAGCGGAACCTAGTGGGCTACAGTCCATAGGGTCGCAAAGAATCAGACACACCTGGAGCAACTGAGCACCAAGCACCAGTGGTCCAGCAAGCTCGCAGGTGCTGGAGAAGTCCACCAGCAGGTAGGCAGATGCAGGAGTTTGAGGAGGGGAGTGTCTGCAGTGGGGGACTATCCCACAGTTGCACGTAAACTCAGGTTGGCCTAGGTGGAAACGAAGCAGGGCTCCTATGATCTCAGAGGGAAGTCATGTGAGAATCAGAGATCCAAAGCCACAGGTTTTAGACAGGTACCTTCGCAGCTATCTGAGTTTTGGATGTCAGACAGAAAAGGATTTGGGAGAAATCAGATGCTGCCTTTTCTACTAACCCCAGATTAGATAAGGGTGCTGTAGATTAGAGGAAGGCAGGGAGATGGGGGGCAGTGGGCAATATGGGGGTGTCTCCCCAGCAGACTCAGGAATTCTGTGTCACTGAGCAAGAGCCAGGAGAAGGATTATGTCTGTCCCAGGAGGACCAACTGCCCCTACTCATCTCCACCGAATCTTTGGATGGGTCCCGTCCCACCTGTACACTCACTGTAGAGCAGGGCGAGTTTATATCCAAGACATTGGAAGAGGCACCTAATTTATCAGGGTGTCATCTCTTCTGTCTGAAGGCCTGGAGCTTTCACATCAGTTGGGTGGGAGTGGGATGAAATGCACATCCTGTGTCAGATAATGAGAAGGGTCCTTGCTCCAGGATCTGTTCACACCAGCTCAGCTCACCTTAGCTCCCACAGAGGCAGGTCTCTGTCATAGAAGAGCCCCCAGACAGACCCTGGTTTGGTTGGAGGGGTGGGTAGAGACATGGGCCTGGTGTCACTTGGGCAAGGAGACCTCCCCCCATCCCCCAGGGCTCCCTCCACAGAGAGAAGCAGCAGCTCTGGACCACCTTGGGGACCTGTCCTAAGCCTTCTCCTCATGAGGACCTTAGAGATTCCCCGTCCTAAACCCAGCCCTTTGGGGGTAAGTCCAGCAGACTCTGACTTGTACGGGAGCTGTTGGATGGGAAGAAGTTCTTAGAGATGGGGTGGGTCAGGCAAAAAAGAATGAGACATCGTGAGCATGGGGCCCTGTTCGTGGGCAGGCAACAGAGACACAGGAGGAGCAAGAAACCCCAAGCCCCTGGATGTCCACTCTGAGTGTGAGACTCAACTCACTTTGTGTTTATGTAGAAGCAGCTGAGTCCACAACTGGGGGGTTGGATTAGGATAAACTGAGGCCCAAGGAGTGACAGCGTTCAGCACATGGACCTTGACCCTTTGTTCTTCCTCTCCTGTCAGGCACTTAGGACAAGGGCCATTTGTCAGTCATTATTTTAGTATGGCCTTACCCCAGACTTGGAGACTGGAGGGAGTTCGGTTTTCTAAATGGACATCAGAGGCCTAAAGAAGGACTGTAATATGTGCACAGTCATAGGGTGATTTAGCTGAGCTCATCTCCTGAGCATGGATGCGTGTGGAAGGCTTTGTCTCTTCGGCAGATGCTGTACCCCCTCTGAGCCTAAGATTCTCCCGTGTAAGACGAGGATGATTACTCCTATCCCTCAAGGTTGCTGGGAGGCTGAAATTTGGTGGAATATGCTCCTGACCTGTGGGTCTTGGTGACAGAAGTGATCAGACCCTCTAGCTGATGTAATAATGATCATTACCCAAGCTCCACCTGTTGAATTTGTGGAGGAGCATCTGAGAGCACTGAAATCTAGCTGCAGTGGGAAGGCACACTGATGGTCTCCACTGTGGTCATGACCTCCCCTCCTCCCTCCTCTCTGAAGTCAATGAGTAAGCACTCTCCTGTGAATTGCAAGGCTTTTTATTGTTGGAATCCTCTGTAATCAGACACCTGGATGTGGCAGGTTGTTGACATGACTTAGGGATCAGGCAAGTGGTTTCCTTGGGTGCCTGGCAGATAGTGTTCCATCAGCAGAGAGAACTTGAGTATATTTTATTCTGTAAAAGAAGGTGCAGAAACCTGGTGAGGCCTCAGGGTTCTAAGAGACATGAAGCTGCACTGAACACGGGAGGGTTCTGTGGAGGGGGGCCTCTGAATGTGAGTGGGTAAAGGTGGATATATCCCAATGAGTCTTTCTCCAATGGAACAGAGGTTGTGGGGTCTCAGTGCAGGGCTGAGGGCAGTCTCCTGGGATAGAATGGGGGACACTGCTGAGGACCACCTGGCAGGGCTCAGGACTGACTCCTGGAAGCCTTCAGAGGTGAGTTGATCCCTGTCTGCTTCCTCCCTCTGGCCCTTGGACACTTAGATCTGAAACAGCTGCTTGTGCCACCACCTCTATGGCAGCAGAGAAAGGATTCACCCTTATCCTCGACTCTTGGCATCCCAGGCCTGGGGAGGGCAGGAGGGCAGCTTTTGGCACAACCTCCTCTTAGGGCATGTGTGGCTTAATGGCCCTTTGGCATCCAGAGACCAAGGACATATGTGGGTGTTCGGTGGAACAGAGTAGGGACTTGAGGCATTAGGGAAAAAACTGATGTTTGGAGAAGAGAAGGTCTCAGTAGGAATGGATTGCAGCAGAGTCAGGTTCCTGTGCTGGAGAGGTTGCTGGAAGGCCACATTGAGGGCCTAACTTAAAGGCAAGTGGCACCACAAAGTTAGGAGGGCCCGGAGCGTCCTAGGCCTGTGACAAGGGAGAACTGAGCAGTCAGAGCCAGCTCAAGAGCTCCAGGGCTGGACTGAGTTTCCCTCCATGATCTTTCCCCACCCTGTGGGTGTCGGCCACATCCTCTCTACCTCTTCTTTCATGAGGATCTTTATCCTCCCAGGTTCCCGGGGAAGGGCCAAGGTGGAGAAGGTATGATCTCCCCACCTCCCAGTGCCCTGAATAGGCCCCTGACACCCCTGCCTACCCTGCACACATGCCCCACAGGCACATTCACAGACAGCCTGACCCACCAGAGCACTCAGAACATCCTGCTTATCCTCCGCCGTCAACCTCTCATCAACACAGCTCTTCAGGATATTGGCAGTCTCCAGTACATCAGAGTTTTGGTTATACTTTTCAACTTGTTCAATATACTCATCATGGCTTCCTGATATGAACAGGTCAACAGTGTCCCTCAAGGCTGGGCAGATGTCATCACACTCTGAAACAGAAAGATATGGGGACACTCCCTGTAAGGCACTCACCAGAACACCCTATTCGCTTCCCGCTCCCGAGATGCTCAGTGCTGCCCTGGGAAGGTGTCAGAACCCTTGGGGAGCCCAGGTCACGATCGGGGAGCCCACTCACTTCCACCCGCGATGAGGATCAAGGCAGCACAGAGCATCAGGAGAGCTCCAGCCCGAGTCATGGTGCCGGTGGCAGATGCTCCCTACTCACCTGGAGCCCTTTTATATCTCTGCTTCTCCTCACCCCCAGGGGGCCTGTTTCAGAAGCTTTATTTTTCAGGAGATTCTGCCAGGCCACAGTGTGATGGTGCCCAGGGCTGCACAGGAGGAGCTGTGTGTGTTGGCAAGATGCTGGTCCTTGAGTCCACAGAGGTGACTGGCTCAGCCTCCTCCCCCTGGAGGGCTCTGAGGGAGGGGCAGCTGACACAGGAAGCTTAACAACTGAAAATCCCCAGGTTGACCAAAAAGGACAAAAATGCTGCCTATCATGCCTCCTGAGTGATGACCAGTGGGATCCTGTCAGAACATGTGACCTTGAAGACAGGTTGGTGTGGACTCATGGGTTTTTGAGAAGCACATGCTTAGGAATGGCCTCACAGGGAGTAAGTGCCAAGCAGGCCAGAGCATGAGCCCTGAGCCCCTCCTCAGGCTCTCTGGTGGCTCCTGCCCTGCTGTTATCATTGTCCTTGATCTTGTCAGTGGCCTCTGTTGAGCCACTTTCCCAAATCAGTTATAGAGCCCTGAAATCTCTTGTGTGCTCTGACCCAGAAGTTTCTAGTTTTCTCTTGACGTGGACCTGCCACCTGGTAACTTTGATAGTACCTTGTTCTACACAGAAATATTTTCTGCAGCCCCTTCTTCTTCTTTTTAATTAAACTTTTTTTTGTAATGGATTATAGACAGTTAGAAATGTTATGATAGCTCCAGGTAGACATGAAGGGACTCTTCCATATGTGTGCACATTATCCATTCTTTCCTATAGTCCCCTCTCATCTAGGCTGCCACAAAACAATGAGCAGAGTTCCCTGGGCTCTGCAGTTATCCTTGTTGGTTATCTATTTATTTAAAATTTATTTATTTTTAATTGAAGAATAAATGCTTTCCAGTGTTGTGTCAGTCTTCACCACACTTCTAAATGAATCAGTCAGAGATAAACACATGTCCCCTTCCTCTTGTACCTCTGTCCTACCTCCCAGCCCATCCCATCCCTGTCAGTTTCACAAGCACCTGGCTGAGCTACCTGTTCTATGCAACAACTTCCCATTAGCTATTTATTTTACACATGGTAATGTATGTATTTCCATGCTGCTCTCTCAATTCATCCCAATCTCTCCTTCCCCCACTGTGTCCATAAGTCTATTGTGTATGTTCAGGTCTCTATTCCTGCCCAGCATATAGGTTCATCAGTACCATTTTTCTAGATTTCATATATATGTATTAATACACAACATTTGTTTTTGTCTTTCTGACTTATTTCACTCTGTATAATAGGCTCTAGTTACACCCACCTAATTAAAACTAATGCATTTCTTAATATGGTTCATAGTATTCAGTTGTATACAGGTACCACCATTTCTTTATCCACCGATCTGTTGATGGACATCTAAGTTGCTTCCATGTCCTAGCTATTGTGAATAGTGCTGCAGTGAACATTGGGGTACATGTATTTTTTTCAGTTATAATTTCCTTAGTGTATATTTAGGGAAATTAAGGAAATTATAATTGAAAAAGACACATGTACCCCAATTTCCTTAGTGTATATGGGCTTCCCTGGTGGCTCAGAGGTTAAAGTGTCTGCCCGCAATGTGGGAGACCCAGGTTCGACCCTAGGTCAGGAAGATCCCCTGGAGAAGGAAATGGCAACCCACTCCAGTATTCTTGCCTGGAGAATCCCATGGAAGGAGGAGCTTGGTAGGCTACAGTCCACGGGGTCGCAAAGAGTTGGACATGACTGAGCGACTTCACTTTCATTTAGTGTATATGCCCAGTAGTGGGATTGTTGGGTCATATGATAGTTTTATTTCTAGTTTTTTAAGGAATGTCCATAGTGGCTCTGCCAATTTACATTCCCACCAACAGTGCTAGAGGGTTCCCTTTTCTCCACATCCTCTTCAGCATTTATTGTTTGTAAATTTATTGATGACGTCCATTCTGACCGATGTGAGGTGATACCTCATTGTAGTTTTGATTTGCATTTCTCTAATAATAAGCGATGTTGAGCATTTCTTCATGTGTTGATTAGCCATTAGGATGCCTTCTTTGGAGAAAGGTCTGTTTAGGTCTTCTGCCCATTAAAAAAATTTTTTCCCCTGATGTTGAGCTACATGAGTTGCTTGTATATTATTGGAGGTTAATCCTTTGTCACTTGCTTCATTTGCAATTATTTTGTCCCATTCTGAGGGCTGTCCCTTCATCTTGTTTGTGGTTTCTCTTGCTGTGCAAAAGCTCTTAAGTTTGATTTGTTCACAGTTGCTTATTTTTGTTTTTATTTCCATTTCTCTAGGACATGGGTCATAGAGGATCTTTATGTGATTTATTTTAAAAAGTGTTCTGCCCATGTTTTCCCTGAAGAGTTTTGTAATTTCTGATCTTACATTTAAGTTTTCAATCCATTTTGAGTTTATCTTTCTGTGTGGTTCTAGGCAGTGCTCTAATTTCATTTTCTATAATACATGTAGCTGTCCAGTTTCCCTAACATCAATATTAAAGAGACTGTATTTTCTCCATTGTAGCTTCACTCATAGGTCAGTTGGTAAAGAATCCACCTGCATATGACTTTTATTATGTTCAGGTGGATTCCTTCTATGCCAATTTTCTTGAGAGTTTCTATCATAAATGGGTGCTGAATTTTGTTGAAAGTTTCGTTGCATTTATGGAAATGGTCATGTGATTTTTATGTTTTAATTTGTTAATATGGTGCATCACATTGATTGGTTTGCATATATTGAAGAATTCTTGCATCCCTTGAAATTACCTGACTTGGTCATGGCCTATGATCCTTATCTATTTTCAATATCGCAGTGTGTACATGAGCATCCAGAACTCCATAACTGTCCCTTACCCTCATCCTTCCTTCTATTTTTTTAAAATTTATTTATTTTAATTGGAGGCTAATCACTCTACAAAATTGTAGTGGTTTTGCCATACACTGACATGAATCAGCCATGGGTGTACATGTGTTCTGCATCCTGAACCCCCTCCCACCTCTCTCCCCATCCCATCCCTCTGGGTCATCCCAGTGCACCAGCCCTGAGTACCTTGTGCATGCATTGAACCTGGACTGGCGATCTGTTTCACATATGATAATACACATTTCGATGCTATTCTCCCAAATCATCCCACCCTCGACTTCTCCCACAGAGTCCAAAAGAGTGTTGTATATCTGTGTCTCTTCTGCTGTCTCGCATATAGGGCTACCGTTATCATCTTTCTAAATTCCATATATATGCATTAGTATACTGTATTGGTGTTTTTCTTTCTGGCTTACTTCACTCTGTATCATAGGCTCCAGTTTTATCCACCTCATTAGAACTGATTCAAATGTATTCTTTTTAATGGTTGAGTAATACTCCATTGTGTATATGTACCACAGCTTTCTTATCCTTTCATCTGATGATGGACATCTAGGATGCTTCCATGTCCTGGCTATTATAAACAGTGCTACGATGAACATTGGGGTACATGTGTCTCTTTCAGTTATGGTTTCCTCGGTGTGTATGCCCAGGAGTGGGATTTCTGGGTCATATGGCAGTTCTATTTCCAGTTTTTTAAGGAATCTCCACACTGTTCTCCATAGTGGCTGTACTAGTTTGCATTCCCACCAACAGTGTAAGAAGGTTCCCTTTTCTTCACACCCTCTCCAGCATTTATTGTTCCCTCTAGCAACCATAAGTTTGTTCTCTAAGTCTGTCATCACTTTCTGGTTTGTAAATAAATTACTTTGTATCTTATCTTTCTAGTTTCTGCATATAAGAGATGTCATAAGACATTTCTGCTTCTCTGTCTGACTTATTTCAGTCAGCATGACAGTGTTGAGGTTTGCAACCTCTTTCACCTCTTGAGTGTCTCTGTACTGTTCCCACCATGACCTCTCCTCTTGAGGAAAAGCCCAGCCCCTTCTAGGCCACAATCTCTGGGCCAGTTGCGCAACCAGCCCCACACTGTTGCTGCCTCTGTGAACTTACCCCTGCCTTCCTCTCCTCCCTCAGTGCCTCCTGTCTGCTTCTGGACCTGACCAAGTGTGCTCCTGCAGCAGGGCCTCTGCACGTGGAGCCCTTCTGGCCTGGAAGTCTCTTCCTCCAGGAGCTCCATGATTTGTTCTATCATCCTCAGGTGTCTTCAGATATCACATAGCAAGATTTCCCCAACTATTGAGCTCTAATGTCAAAGCAGTCTGCTCCTCTCCTCCCCCCACAGCTATCTGTCTTCTCCCCCTGCTTCATCTTTGCCCAGAGCACTTCTTCTTGTGGGGTCACAGTCTTTCACTCCCTCTTAGGTGATGAGAAGCTGGGGAGACTGAGAGCTGTGCTGTGTGCTGTGCATCCCGAGGACAAGGAGCAGGCCCAGCATTCGGTAGATGTTGCACAGTGTTTGTTAGATTAATGGTAGAAATATTCCATTTCTCTTGCGTCAATAAGCAGAAATATCTTTCATGCTACTTACTGTTGATGTGCTTATGAATATTGCCTGGAATTAATGAGAAACGCTGGGCAGGATTGAGCACAAGCTGGAATCAAGGTTTCTTGGAGAAATATCAATAACCTCAGGTATGCAGATGACACCAGCCTTATGGCAGAAAGTGAAGAAGATCTAAAGAGCCTTTTGATGAAAGCGAAAGAGCAGAGTGAAAATGTTGGCTTAAAGCTGAACATTCAGAAAGCAAAGATCATGGCATCCAGTCCCATCAGTTCATGGCAAACAGATGGAGAAACAGTGGAAACATTGGCAGAGTTTACTTTTGTGGGCTCCAAAATCACTGCAGATGGTGACTGCATCCATGAAATAAAAAGATGCTTACTTCTTAAAAGAAAAGTTATGACTAACCTTAGACAACATATTAAAAAGCAGAGACATTACTTTGCCAACAAAGGTCCATCTAGTCAAGGCTATGGTTTCTCCAGTAGTCATGAATGGATGTAAGAGTTGGACTATTAAGAAAGCTCAGTGCTGAAGAATTGATGCTTTTGAACTGTGGTGCTGGAGAAGACTCTTGAGAGTCCCTTGGATTGCAAGGAGATCCAACCAGTCTATCCTAAAGGAAATCAGTGCTGAATATTCATTGGAAGGACTGATGTTGAAGCAGAAACTCCAGTACTTTGGCCACCTGATGCAAAGAGCTGACTCATTGGGAAAGACCCTGATGCTGGGAAAGATTGAAAGCGAGAGGAGAAGGGGACAACAAAGGATGAGGTGGTTGAATGGCATCACCGACTCAATGGACATGAGGTTGAGTAAACTCTGGGAATTGATGATGGTCAGGGAGGCCTGGTATACTTCAGTCAATGCGGTCACAGAATCTGACACAACTGAGTGACTGAACTGAACTGAACAAGGTAAAGGTTTACAATGTTTGATAAGTGAGAATCAAGTAACCTTTTGCTGGAGGCACCTGGCTGTGCTTTCTCTGAGCCACCTGTGGCAGATTAATGTTTGCCGAAGACCTAATCTGAGGTTGGGACACATGGTGTGACAATAGGCAGAACCCTATGCCAAATAGGATTCATATCCGGTAACTGCTCCTGGCAAAGAGGTACCATGTACTGAGCTGCAATGTCAGATGACCTCCGTGGAGCTCCTGCTCACCATGGCTCCTGTTGCCTGGGGTCCATCGCTCTGAAGGTCACCCCAGGAGGGCCTCAAGTGGCTGCAGGTGTGACTCAAAGTTTCTTAGGCAGGAAGCTGAACGCCACAAGGCCCAGGCTGCATATGTTGGCTCTTTGTCTGTGGCAGCAGTAGTTCTGTGTGGTGAGACAGCTGCCCATGGATCCCATGGCTCCCGTCCTTGAGAAGACACTGCCCCCAAATGCCCTCTGAGCTCTGTGAGGAGAGGAACCAGGGCCTGGAGTGCTGAGTAACACAGGTGGCTGCTATGGATCCAGCCCAGTGCCCTTTCAAGGGTGCCACAGGGTCCTCAGAGACGTCCCCAGATCATGCAGACATTTGGAGACATCTAGTGAAGAGCTGGTCAGGGTCAATGTAGGAATGCTGCTGATGTAGCCCTGTCCTAATGCAGGTTGTTGTTGTTGTTGTTGTTTTTAAGGTATTTTAATTTGGAGGATATTACTTTACAATGGTGTATTGCTTTCTGCCATACAACAACATGACTCAGCCATAAATATACATAAATCCCTTTGTCTTGAATAATCCCCATCCTCCACCACATCTCACCCCTCTAGGTTGTCACAGAGGACAGAGTTGAGCTTCCTGTTTCAAGTTGTTACTAGTAAAATTTTAAGTTGGGATTTTAGTTTTATAGAAAAAGTGCAAATATTTGTCAAAACTGAGAGACAGCATTGGAACCTACAACTAAATAAATGTTACAGCTTATCTGAATTTCATCAGGCTGTCTGCTAATCTTGGATTCTGGGATCCCATCCAGACCCTAAACTCACTGCATTTACTGTCATGTGTCCCTAGTGTTCTCTGCTCTGTGGAGTTACTCATTCTCTCCTGGTCTTTCATGGTCTTGACAGTCTTGAGGAGAACTATCAGGAACCAGGGATGGTAGAAGGCCCCCAAGCTAAGTTTAGCTGCTGTTGTTCTGATACTGTTGAGTGGGGTTCAGACTTTGGGTTTCGAGGAAGACACCACACAGGTGAAGCTTCCTTCCAGTCCCCTTACATCAGGGCACATGTGATAGCTTGTGTCTTACCACTGGGAATAATCAGCCTTGATTAACTGATTATGTAGAGTTTGCCAGGTTTCTGCAGTGCTTTCCTCTCCTCCTCCTCTTTCCTTTGGAGATGAGTTACTAAGTCTAGCCATGCTCAGGGAGGGCAGGACAGTAGGTTCCCCCTCCTAGAGGGGTAGTCTATGTCTATTATTCAGGATGTTTCTGAAAGGAATGGTTGTGTCCTCTCCCACATTTATTTATTTAGACATTAATTTATTTCAGTATGGATTCACACATATTACTTTCTACGTTGGTTTATCCTTGAATACTCTGTTACTTATTTTGTCTGTCAAACCCTTTCCAGTTTGGCCATTAGGAAATTCTCAGGCTACCTTCTAGTATTTTCAAAGTCCATCTGAAATCATTTGCCACAACAAACTGCTTTTCTAATGTGGAAAGTTGAGTTTAACTCAGAGTTTTCACATACAGGCTGCCACCTCTGATCAACTCAGCCCTCTGGGGCTTAGAACTCCTGTCCACAGTGGCCTGTAGGGCTTGAACCTCAGAGTCTCTGCCCCAGAAGACAAACCCTCAAACCCACCGCTTCTTTCTGATGTTCCAGGATAGACTGTGCAGTGCAAGCACCTCTCAAGACCAGGTTCACTGTGGAGGAGGTAGGACAGCCAGGAGAAGGGGCAAGGCTGGAACCTGCTCAGGAACTAGCTGGCTAAAGAGCCTGAGAAAAGCTGGTGGCATGATCCAAAATTACAGAATTACAAGTGCCTGAGAAAAGCCACGTGACCTTAAGTCCTGCGAGTTCCTTGTTGGGCATGATTGATAGCCTAAGCCTGCTGACCACCAGTGTCAGGGCCCTGTCTAGAGACTGCAGATATTAAGACATCTGGGGGCTTCAGTAGGGTCCAGCTCCGCGTTCTTATCTACAGGAATTAAAGTGTGGGGGGAAAGGAAGGATTCTGGACGACCTTTTTTCTCCATTACAGTGGTGTAGATCTGTCCTTGACATTTTTGTGATTCCCTCTGCTCAGTTTGGGGGAGTGCTTCCCTCAGAGCCAGGATAGGTTGGGGGAAGGATGATCAGGAAAACAGGTGATGGTTGTGGACCAGAAAACAGAGCATTTGGCTCCGAATTGAGTCACTTAGTTCCACTTGATCTTTGGCAAAGATACCCCCACATGTCCTCCAAGAGCTGTGCTCTCAGAGTAGGATGGTCTTCCACAGCAAACACCCCAAAGGTCAAAGGAGCCACCTGTGCCAGGAGCCTAGCCACAGGCCTGTGGTCCAACTGGGAGGGAAGTGGGCTGGGCTTGGGGAGCTAGTGGTGTGTAAAGCAGGCGAAACCCTGCCCTGAGCAGAGCATTCCAGCTGCCGCCACGATGAAGGGAGCGCTGCTTGTGCTGGCCTTGCTGGTGACCAGAGAGTTGACCTTCAAGATGCATGAGGGTAGGAAGGAGAGTCTGGATGGCCCTCCTGATCCTTGCCCGTTGCTGTCTCACTGCATCCTTCCCAGTCTTATCCAAGCCACTTCAAGGGGCAGATTCTGAGGGCAGGTGGCTGATGAGTGCCCAGGAGTCCTGCACAAATTTCCTGAGGCATGCAGTCTTTGAATGGAGCGGGTGGTGTGGAAGGGTCATTATCTGTGCACACGCTGATGGATAGTTTGTTGAGGGTAGTGGTGCTTAGTGAGAGGAAGGAAGCAGGCTGGTATGCCTGGGGGCAGTGGTCAAGGGCAGAGGGGTCTCCAGGCCTAGCCCCTGGGAGTTCCTCATCGGGAAGGGTTGGTCTGGGATATAAGGAGTCCTGGCAGAGGGCGGGTCTCTGTGGCACGTGAGACTGAAGCTTGGATGTGTGAGTTTCTATCAAGTGGTGGGAAACAGATGCTTCTAACCTGGTGATTCTTTTGACAAGGTGTTTTCTGTCTCTGCCTTCAGTGGAAGCCTGCCCTGTGTTCTATAAAGCTGTCAGTGCTGTAAGCCTTAGACTCCCAAGTAAAGCACTGAATGAAACCTTAGATTCCATCGATGCTAACGAGGCAGAAAGAGCGGCCTTTGAAAAAATCCAGGATTGCTTCATTGAAGCAAGACCTGAGGACAGGTTTAATCATCTGAAATATAAGGTAACTTACTTTTACCCACACTGACCTTGACAACTCACGTGCAGCATAGTTCAGTATGCCACATGGTAATAGATCATTCAATCATGGGATTTGTGATAGAGCTATAAACAGAGAAGCACATAAACCTTTTGCCCAACCTATAATATGCAAGCACAGGCCACCTGCACATCTAGCCTCTTGTTGCCAAATATGTCCATATCATGTCAGTCAACTCACACAGAATCAGGGACTAGTGTCAGTGCACTAGAAGTGAATTGACTTCTGTAATTTTTTTTTTTCTCACTGAGAGGAAGTAGCATTGGAGGAGTAGCATTTTAATTGTTGCAGGAAATGAAGCATTCAGCTTACACATGTAGCAGTCCTGTCATCTCTACTTTAGGAATATATAAAAGGCACCCCAGCTTTTAGGTCTCCTTCCAGCATGGGACTCCCTGGCTTATAAGCTTTCTGACTTGTGGTCACATCACATCCTCTGTGTCCCTTTCTGTTGGACATTGCTCTAGCTCAGAGCCCAATTTCCACCGACATGGTCTCAGTGACTACCAGCCAGAATTTCCACTCTGGTGTTTTGGTGGCTAAACCTCCTGGGGCAGCTTTGAGGTACGTGTGACCACTCATTGGGCTAATAGAACCATCTTTTTGATGTAGCTATTTTTTAGTATTTGAGATTTGAATAGTCTGTCTCTGCATATTTTCCTCAAATTGTTAATTGTTCAAAACGAGGTTTGCCACAATCCAGAATATCATGCACTAATAGAAGCTCCCATGGCACATGGGGTTGTTTATGACACTTGCATATGCATTCTATCCACCCAGCACACCTGACCGAGGAGGCTCAGGTGTGACCCAAACCCAGTCTCCAGCACTTTATTCCTCCTTCAGGCCCAACCCCATCTGTTCCCTGCTGACCGTGGTCATCTCCTCCCCTTCCTGGCATGACTGGTGGCTCTGTCTCCCTCCTGACACTGGTGCCTGGGCTACTAGGGAGCCATCCTCCCCCTGGGGCCTGTTGGCAGTCCCCTCTCCAGTGGTGGGACTGTGGGCAGAGGTTCTTGCTGGGGATGGGGCTGAGTCCCTGAGGGTGAGACATGAGTTGATCCTGGGAGACAGGATAGCCCAACAGTGGGCTCAGGTCCTGTCCCTCCACCTCCTTCTCCCTTCCAGGTGTCCATCATCTTCAGTAACGATTGCACCGGCTATAAATTGTCCTCGGTGGTGAATGCTCTTATAGGATTTGTTTCCAGTCTGCTCTCTTTGGTGGGATAAGCTTTGCCAGATGTGCCTGGTCTGCACTTGATCCTCCTGCCCTGTTCTCCTTCTGTTCCTGAAGCTGGAATCCAGACACCTTCCCCACCTGATGTGGCCTCTATCAGGCTGACTCTAATAAAGTCACTGCAGCATTGCTCATTGTGCCCAGCGTGTGTGTTCTCTTCAGGCAGGATGTGAGGCAGGAGGTCTTGAGTGATGGTGAGAAGTGATACATGTGGTCCATGAGAGCTTGGGGCCAGGGTCAGACAGAACCTACACCCCGTCCCTGGCCAACTGTGGGAGGATGGGCAAGGTTGTTGTAACTTTCCAAGTCATTCTGTCATCTGCTACAGGGGGATTTTGTGTGAAGTTTAAGCATGACAACCCACTCAATGTTCTTGCCTGGAGAATCCCAGGGACGGGGAAGCCTGGTGGGCTGCCATCTGTTGGGTTGCACAGAGTCTTACACGACTGAAGCGACTTAGCAGCAGCAGCAAGCAAAATAACAAATGTGTAACCCGCGACATCACCAGCCTGGCAGGATAAAATTGTTGTTTTGGGGCACAGATAACATGGGTCTCACTCTGGCCTTTAGCACAGTGGCAGAGCCTCCAGTCCCTCTGGTTACTGACAGGTGACTACAGAGATGACCTAAGAGGGTCATCACTGGTCCCCTCTCTCCCAGTGGCATTCTACATTTTCTACTTCTTAGGTGGGTGTCTTCTGAGGAGCAAGCATTTCTTCAGGGACACTAAGTGCCACTGCTGTTCTTGGTCCTGCACTGGGCACCAGGAGCCCTAATAACAGCTGAACCAGGAGGAAGGGAGTGGCGGGAAGAAGCTACCCCGGTGGGAACACTATTTCTGTGGAAACAGCTCATGCTGTGAAGTGTGAATTGCTGATGTGTCACATGGTCTCATGTCCCAAATCCTCTGCCTACTTCTAAAAGCATGAAATGGGTAGTTACATTACCATAGGAGATTTATGAGGCTACAAGGGAGGGACTAGAATCTAGCCCAGTTTCCTAGGGTCTAGCACAATGGCAGGCTACAGTCAACATGAACCCCATAAAGAGCGGCATAACTGGTAAGATCTCTCTACCTTCTGACCAGGCAAGCATAAGCTTACACACTGGGAACTGAACCTGGGACTTGGGGCTAGTGGCTAGGCCCTTGAGTCTAAGTTCTTCTCTGACCTGCTGTGTGAAATTAGGTATTAAATACCCTGAATCACTCTTCTACACCTTGATTTTATGTGTACCAAGTTCTGTATGCTCTGCCAGATTTAGTATTACGTGTTTGTGCAGCTCAGGTGCTTCAGTTGTGTCTGACTCTTTGCATCTTTATGGGCTGTATCCCCACCAACCTCCTGTGTCTGTGGGATTCTCCAGTCAAGAATATTTGAATGGTTGCTGTGTCCTCCTTCAGGGTATCTTCCCGATCCATGGATTGATCTGGGTCTTCTGCCTTTCGGGCAGATTCTTTACTATCTGAGCCTCCAAAGAAGCCTCTGACTCACCTCCCCATAAATAAAATTTTGTTCTAATGAAGGTTAACTTAAGGTTGACCTCCAAAACTAAATTCTTCAAGTCAACCAAAAAAATTGAGAGAAACAGGAGTTAAAAGGAGGTTTGTTTTCACCAATATTACAATAGAAGTTTGTATCTATAAATAATCTAGTTTTAGTGGAAGAATAGATTTTTGGTCATTGCGACAGAAGACAAAACCCACATACAGAATCAAATATAGCTTAATATATAATAATAACAGTTTATTGAATCATGAATTAGTGGCCTTTTAAAAAATGACATAGAGAAAAATGACCAAACATTAAAACAATCTAGATGGATCTCCCAAGCCTTTTCCCATGGATTTGTGTGGAGTAATTATTTAATTGCCATCATTCAAAGAGTTAATTATTCATTTATCACAGCTCATTTTTCTTCCACCTCCCCACCCCTCAGTTTGACTTTTATGACATCACAGTTATTTTTCTTCCTGCTTTACTGGGTGATCCTTCTCAGGTCTTTATGATTTTGTTCTATAAAAGGGATCAATCTCTCTGCATGTCTTTCCTTCTGTAAATATGTTCAGTTTGTTAGTGGTATCATCCAGCTTCATATTAACTTTATTCATAACATATGAATTTAAATCTCCAGTCCAAAGTAAAACATTGAAAAGCACAGAATTGATCCTCATGTAATATTTATTTAGTGGACCTTTTTCTAAACCCCTGAAATTTTTGTGAGGGACAAAAATACACAGAATTTATATAAATGGATAGATTATTCAAAGGAAATTTTCAACCAAATAATGTTTTCCCTTACAAATAGCAGCTAGTTTGTGACTTCCCTGATAGTTCAGTGTTTTGACTCCAAACTTCTACTACAGGGTGCACAGATTCAATGCCTGGTAGAGAAGTAATATCCTGCATTGTCCCTAGCCTGAAACATACAAAAAGCAGGTAGTTGAATGTAGTCTCAATAAAATAATGACAAAGTGTTTTTTCGAGTGGTTTCATTTGAGAGTCTATGTTTGTCTTTGTATGTCGTTTATTTATTAATTTATTATTGATCCCACTGTGCAGCATACAGAATCTTAGTTCCCTAAACAGAGATTGAACCCTAGCCCTCGGCAGTAGGAGAATGGAATCTTAACTAGGAATTTTAACTAGTAGGACCACCAGAGCAGTTCCAAAATTTTTTAAAAGTAGTATTTTGTTCTTATAAAATTGATCTTTTTTTTTGTTATCATTCACTCAGTCATGTCTGACTCTTTGCGACCCCAAGGACTGCAGCATGCCAGGCTTCCCTGTCCTTCCCTATCTCCCAGAGTTTGCTCAAACCTCATGTCCGTTGAGTCAATGATGCCATCCAACAATCTCATCCTCTGTTGCATCCTTCTCCTCCTGTCCTCAGACTTTCCCAGCATCAGGGTCTTTTCCAATAATTGGCTCTTCATATCAGATGGCCTAAGTATCAGAGCTTCAGTTTCAGCATCAGTCCTTCCAATGAATATTCAGTGTTGATTTCCTTTAGGATTGACTGGTTTGATCTCCTTGCATCCAGGGGACTCTCAAGGATCTTCTTCAGCACCACAGTTTGAAAGCTTCAATTCTTTGGAATTCAGCCTTCTTTATGGTCCAACTCTCACATCCATATGTGACTACTGGAAAAACCATAGCTTTGACAGCAGTGATGTCTCTGCTTTTTAATATGCTGTCTAGGTTTATCATGGCTTTTCTTCCACGGAGCAAGCGTCTTTTATTTCATGGCTGGAGTCACCATCTGCTGTAATTTAGAGGCCCTAGAATGTAAAGTCTGTCACACTTGCCATTTCTTCCCTCATCTGTTTGCCATGATTTGCCATCTATTTACCTCATGTCATAAATATTGATTACCTGAGGTAGTTGATACTTCTCCCAGCAATCTTGATTCCTGTTTTTAATTCATCTAGCCTAGTATTTCAAAAGATGTACTCTGCATATGACGAACCAGAGATGAAATTGCCAACATCCATTGGATCATCAAAAAAGCAAGAGAGTTCCAGAAGAACATCTATTTCTGCTTTATTGACTATGACAAAGCCTTTGCTGTGTCGATCACAATAAACTCTGGAAAATTCTGAAAGAGGTGGGAATACCAGACCACTTGACCTGCCTCTTGAGAAATCTGTATGCAGGTCAGGAAGCAACAGTTAGAACTGGACAAGGAACAACAGACTTGCTCAAAACAGGAAAAGGAGTATGTCAAGGCTGTATATTGTCACCTTGCTTATTTAACTTACATGCCGAGTACATCATGAGAAACACTGGGCTGGATGAAGCACAAGCTGGAATTGAGATTGCCAGGAGAAATATCAATAACCTCAGATATGCAGATGACACCACCCTTATGGCAGAAAGTGAAGAAGAAATAAAGATCCTCTTGATGAAGGTGAAAGAGGAGAGTGAAACAGTTGGCTTAAAGATCAACATTCAGAAAACTAAGATCGTGGCATCTGGTCCCATCACTTCATAGAAATAGATGGAGAAACAGTAGAAACAGTGGCAGACTTTATTTTGGGGGGCCTCCAAAATCACTGCAGATGGTGGCTGCAGCCATGAAATTAAGAGACGCTTACTCCTTGGAAAAAAAAAGTTATGACCAACCTAGACAGCATATAAAAAGGAAAGACATCACTTTGCCAACAAAGTAACTGTCTAGTTAAGGCTGTGGCTTTTCCAGTAGTCATGTATGGATGTGAGAATTGGACTATAAAGAAAGATGAGCACAGAAGAATTGATGCTTTTGAACTGTGGTGTTGGAGAAGACTCTTGAGAGTCCCTTGGACTGCAAGGAGATCCAACCAGCCTATCCTAAAGGAAATCAGTCCTAAATTTTCGTTGGAAGGACTGATGTTGACGCTGAACCTCCAATACTTTGGCCACCTGATGCGAGGAGCTGACCTGTTGGAAAAGACCCTATGCTGGGAAATATTTAAGGTGGGAGCAGTAGGGGATGACAGAGGATGAGATGGTGGATGGCATCACTGACTCAATGGACATGAGTTTGGGTAAACACCAAGTGGTGGTGATGGACAGGGAGGCCTGGCATGCTCCAGTCCATGGGGTTGCAAAGAGGCAGACACAACTGAGCAACTGAACTGAACTGAACTGACTCTGCATATGAGTGAAACAAGCATGCTGACAATATACAGCCTTGATGTACCCCTTTCCCAATTTTACTCCAGTCTGTTGTTCCACGTCCTTTTCTAACTGCTGCTTCTTGACTTGCCAGTTTCTCAGGAGGCAAGTAAGGTGGTCTGATATTCCCATCTTTTGAAGCATTTTCCATAGCTTGCTGTCATCCACACAGTCAAACCTTTAATGTAGTCAATAAAGAAGTAGATGTTTTTCTGGAATTCCCTTGCTTTTTCTATGATCCAATGGATGTTGGCAATTTGATCTCTGGATGCACTGTCCTTTCTGAACCCAGCTTGTCCATCTGGAAGTTTTCAGTTCACATACTGTTGAAGCATACCTTGAAGGATTTTGAGCATTACCTTGCTAGCATGTGAATGAGTGTAATTGTACAGTAGTTTGAACATTCTTTGGCATTATCCTTGTTTGGGATTGGAATGAAAACTGAACTTTTCCAGTCCTGTGGCCACTGCTGAGTTTTCCAAATTTTCTGGCTTGTTGAGTACAGCATTTTAATGGCATCATCTTTTAGGATGTTAAATAGCTCAGCTGGAATTCCATCACCTCCTCTAGCTTTGTTCTCAGTAATGCTTCCTAAGGCCCACTTGACTTCACACTCCAGGATGTCTGCTTCTCGTGAGTAATAACACCATCATGGTTCTTTGGATTCATAAGACCTTGTTTTGTGCAGTGTTCTCTGTATGTTGTTGACACCTCTTCTTAATCTCTTCTCCTCCTGTTAGGTCCTTATTCTTTCTGTCTTTTTTTGTGCCCATCTTTGCATGAAATTTTCTCTTGGTGGCTCTATTTGCTTGAAGAGATCGCTAGTCTTTCCCATTCTATTGTTTTCCTCCATTTCTTTGAATTGTTGACTTAAAAGACTTTCTTAACTCTCCTTGCTATTCTTTGAAATTTTGCATTCAGATGGGTGTATCTTTACCTTTCTCCTTTTACCTTTCACTTCTTTCCTTTTCTTACCTCCTCAGGCAACCACTTTGCCCTGTTGCATTTCTTTTTCTTGAGGATGGGTTTGGTCAATCCTTCCTATAAAATGTTACATACCTCTGTCCATTGTTCTTCAGTTACTCTGTCTGTGAGATCTAATCCCTTGAATCTATGTCATTTTACACTATATAATCAGGGAGACTGCTGTTTGATTTCTGGGTTGGGAAGATCCCCTGGAGATGGGAACAGCTACCCACTCCAGTATTCTTGCCTGGAGAATCCCCACTCACAGAGGAGCCTGGCAGGCTTTGCAGTCCATGGGAGTGCAAAAGTAGGTGTCCAATATGCCTCTGGAGAAGAACGGATGCAATTATTAACACATCCAGAAAGAATGAAAAGGCTGAGCCATTGTGGACAGGGCACACAATAATAGATGTGTCTGGTGCTGAAAGTAAAGTCTGATGCTATAAAGAACAATATTGCATAGGAACCTGGAATGTTACATCCATGAATCAAGGTTAACTGAGTATGGTCAAACTGGAGATGATAAGAGTGAACATTGACATTTGAAGAATCACTGAAGTAAAATTGACAGGAATGGGTGAATTTAATTCAGATGACCATTATATCCACTGCTGTGGACAAGAATCCCATGGAAGAAATGTAATAGCCCTCATAGTCAACAAAAGGATCCAAAATGCAGTACCTGGGTGCATCTCAGAAACAACAGAATGATCACAGTTCATTTCCAAGGCAAACCATTCTATATCACAATAATCCAAGTCTATGCTCCAAGAACTCCTGCCAAAGAAGCTGAATGGTTCATTGAAGACCTATATGACCTTCTAGAACTAACACCAAAAAATAAGTCCTTTTCATCACAGAGCACTGGAATACAAAGTAGGAAATCAAGAGATACCCAGAGTAACAGGCAAGTTTGGCCTTGGAGTACAAAATTAAGCAGGGCAAAGACTAACATACTTTTGCCAAGAGAACACACTGGTCATAGCAAACACCCTCTTCCAACAACACAACCGATGACTCTATACATGAACATCACCAGATGATCAATACTGAAATCAGATTGATTATATTCTCTTCAGCTGAAGATGGAGAAGGTCTATACGGTGAGTAACAATAAGACCTATAACTGACCGTGGCTCAGATCATGAACTCTATATTAGATAATTCAGACTTAAATTGAAGAAAATAGGAAAAACCACCAGGGAATTCATGTGTGACCCAAATCAAATCCCTTAATATTATACTTCTCGATGGCTAACAAACACATGAAAAGATGCTCAACATCACTCATTATCAGAGAAATGCAAATCAAAACCACAATGAGGTACCATTACACGTCAGTCAGAGTGGCTGATATCCAACAGTCTACAAGCAATAAATGCTGGAGAGGGTGTGGAGAAAAGGGAACACTCTTACACTGTTGGTGGGAAGGCAAACTAGTACAGCCACTATGGAGAACATTGTGGCGATTTCTTAAAAAACTGGAAATAGAACTGCCATATGACCCAGCAATCCCACTCCTGGGCATACACACCGAGGAAACCAGATCTGAAAGAGACACATGTACCCCAGTGTTCATCACAGCACTGTTTATAACAGCCAGGATATGGAAGCAGCCAAATGCCCATCAGCAGACGAGTGGATAAGAAACCTATGGTCCATATACACAATGGAATATTACTCAGCCATTAAAATAATACAGTTGAATCAGTTCTAATGAGATGGATGAAACTGGAGTCCATTATACAGAGTGAAGTAAGCCAGAAAGATAAACATCAATAAAGTATACTAACGCAAATATATGAAATTTAAAAAGATGGTAATGATAACCCTTGATGCAGGACAGAAAAAGAGACACAGATGTATAGAACAGAATTTTGGACTCTGTGGGAGAAGGCGAGGCTGGGATGATCTGAGAGAATAGCATTGAAACATGTATATTATCAAGTGTGAAACAGATCGCCAGCCCAGGTTGGATGCATGAGACAAGTGCTCAGGGCTGGTGCACTGGGATGACCCAAAGGGATGGGATGGGGAGGGGGATGGGAGGGGGGATCTGGAGGGGGAACACATGTAAATCCATGACTGATCCATGTCAATGTATGGCAGAAACCACTATAATATTGTAAAGTAATTAACCTCCAACTAATAAATGAAGAAAAATATATTATACTTCTCTTTGGACACAAGGCAATTTACTTCTGTATTGAAAGTATTAAAAGAAAAATTCCTGTGAATCTCTAATTCCCCACCTGCTGAAACTACTTTTCAAAATAAAGGGAAATAAATACACTTTTTCTTTTTGTATAAGCTTAAAGGAGTCATCCCCAGCATACCTGCACTGCAGGAAATATTAGAGGAAGGGCTGCAGGAGGGACAGATGTGATACAACATGGAAATCTAAAACTTTACTAAGAAGGGAGAGCACAGAAACTTGTCAGTATCAATGTGAGGACATATACCTGTATCTCTCTATATCTGTATCTCTATCCCTAATTTAGAGAGAATATTAAACTTTCATAGTGGATTGTCTAGGACTGAAGTTTTCCAATAATGCATTTAAGGTTAGACTAGGTACAGCTGTTGAGAAAATTAGTAAATTGTAATTTAGCTCCAGATATATCCTGAATAAAACAGAGAGACCAAAAATGTAATAAAATATGGGAAAGTGTGTAAGAGGTAATATGGGAGACAGTGAAAAGACCCTCTGTATGTAGATACTGAAATTACTAGTAGGAGTCCTGTCTCCTGTCTAGAACTGACTGACAGGAGGACTCCCAGCGAGCAGAAGGAGCAGTGTGTGAGCCCACAGCTGTGGGCGTGGAGTAGATCAGCGGGGATGCTGGCCTCAGTACACTGGGCGGCCAATGCTGGGGCTTGTGTTCCCTTCTGCCCTACTTGTCTCAATTATGGCTCTGGTTGGAGGGAACTAAGGGACATGGTCCAAAGCAAAGATCACTCAGACATCCTTGGAAAGTAAAAGGGTGATCCTCTGGCAATTCCTAGCTGGGGCTGAACCACAAAGCTTCGTGGGGTTGACTGGGTGAGATATTAGCTTGGCTCTTGGGCATCAAGAGAACTCTTTAGCAGTGCCAGGAGAAGGGGGGGTGGTCCTTGTTTTCTTTATTGGAGTATAGTTGCATTACAATGTTGTGTTAGTTTCTACTGTATAGCAAAGTAAATCAACTGTGGCATATGTGCACAGTCATGTCAAACCCTTTGTGACCACATGGACTGTAGCCTGCCAGGCTCCTGTGTCCATGGGATTTTCCAGGCAAGAATACTGGAGTGAGTTGCCATTTCCTTCTCCAGGGAATCTTCTTGAGTCAAGGATTGAACTCACATGTCTTGTATCTCTTGCACTGGCAGGCAGATTCTTTACCACTAGAGCCACCAGAGAGGACGGAATTAGCTGTATATTTATAGATATTCCCCACTATTTGGGGGGATGGGCTTCATCTCTCAGTGTCATATCTTTCTTCCTTTTCATACTGTTCATGGGGTTCTCAAGGGAAGAATGCTGAAGTGGCTTGCCATTCTCTTCTCCAGTGGACCATATTTTGTCAGAGCTCTCAACTATGACCCGTCCGTCTTGGGTGGCCCTATATAGCCTTGGGTGGCTAATAGTTTCGTTGAGTTAGACAAGGCTATAGTCCATGTGAACATTTTGGTTAGTTTTCTGTGATAGTGGTTTACATTCTGCCAGCCCTCTGATGGTTGTGGAGAAGAGGCTTGTGAAGTTTCCTGATGGGGGCAACTGGCTGTGGAGAAAACTAAGTCTTACTCTGGTGGGCAGGCCCATGCTCAATAAATCTGAAATCCATTTATCTGCTGATGGGTGTGGCTGTGCTCCATCCCTGTAGTTTGGCCTGAAGCAGCCCAGTCCTGGGGTTCTGAAATCTCTATGGAAGGGCTCTGTTATACCTAATGGCATCCTCCTCCAAGAAGACTTATTCCAACAAGTCACTCCTTCTAAGAATGGTCCTGCCAATGACTCAACTCTGCGACTCTGCAGCACACCACTGTCAAGTCATGCCTTCACCAGACTCTCCCAAAAACTCACAGGGAAGCCTGGCTCAGTCTCTTGTGCGGTCACTGCACCTTACTCCTGGGTCCTGTTTGCACAAAGTTGTGTTTATGCCCTTCAGGAGTCTCTGTTTCCCCAGCCCTGTGGAAATTCTGTTATCAAATCCCACTGACCTTCAAAGTCAGATTCCCTGGTCATTCCCAGGCCATTTGCTGGATCCCCCAGGCTGGGCAGTCTAGAACCTTCACAACAGTGTGAGAACTTCTTTCATATAATTGTTCTTCAGTTTGTGTATCACCAGCCTGGTGGCTCTGTGGTGGGACTCTGGCTGCCACCTCCAAGAGGACTAATGCCGCATGCTGTGCCTCCTAGGACTGCTCCTACCAGTGCCCCTGTCCCCACAGCAAGCCACTGCTGACCCATGCCTCCATAGGAGATCTTCACTGATCGGGTCTGACTCAGTCTTTTGTGGAGGTCACTATCCTTTCCCTGGGCCCTTGTGCACACGAGGCTTTGTTTGTTCCATCCAGGAGCCTCTGGCAAGTATAAGGTTTGGTTTTAAATGTGATTGTGCCCCTTCTATCATCTTGTTGCAGCTTTTCCTTTGTCCTTGGATTGGGGTATCTTTTTTGGGTACAACATTTTCCTTTGATGGTGTTTAGCAGCTAGTTTCTATTTTGGTGTTGGGGCAGGAGAAGATGAGCACATGATCTTCTACTCTGCCATCTTGAAACTGAAATGGGAATTTCTGTTGACACTTATGCAATGTGTGAAATCCAATACTTCTAGAGAACTAATGTACAATATTGTGCTTACAGTTAACAAGACATACAAAATCATTAAAAATGTAGATTTCTTGAGGGAGGTGTTGTGTTGTTGAGTCACAGACACAACAGGTCTAAATTGGGATTGTCCCATTTATGGGAAAATAAAGAAACTTCATTTTTTATGTTCCTTTGGGGATGGTGTTTGTCATTTTTCTACCAAGTATACTACTATGACTGAGTTTTCTTAAGGTTTCATTTCCTAGGTTTCCGTTCACTTAGCTAATGAGAATACATGAGCCCAGCACGCAAGTCTGATATTTATGGCTGTGTGTCCATCCATCGATTTCCTTTGCCACTGAAAGTAATTTAACTCACCTGATGGACTAGGCTGTTTTGGTCCTTTAGTTATAAGAACAGAGTTGAGCAAGCCAGGGGACAGAATACCTAGCACATACTATCTGGCCAATAAATATTTCAATAAAGGGGCCATTGCTGGAGGTGTTATTGAAAGCCACCAACTTCCTCACCTCAATTGAGAAATTGTGTCTGTCCTTTTAACAGTAGTGATCTTGGAGGAGCTTCCATGGCTGTGAGTGTATGATTTATATAAATAAATAGTTAATAGAAATTTAACTGAAGAGACAAAAAGTAAAAAAAAAAATGTAGATTTCATATGACTTTCCATTATAATGAAAATAAGTTTATAATTCTGAAAAAGGAATAGAAAATTCTACCAACAAGTAGTTGGATTAACTATTTGGTATACCAATATGAAGAACTACTACTTGGTAAAACCAAACCTATTGCTGCACACAACAATGTAATTCAACAACAGGACTAGATATAAAAGATGGTATCTTTCATAATTCCATTTATATGGGTAAGATTATGGAAATATTGAATATCTTAATCATATGTATTTATCAGTATCAAAAATTTTCAAAATGCATCAAAATGTATACTAAAATTGAGTACATTTATTGTACATGACCACCTTCAAGGATCACAGCCCTGTCGTGGTGAATGGGCTTGTATAACTCAATGTAGCAATAAGTCATGCCATGACGGCCACCCAAGCCAGATGGGTCATAGTGAAGAGTTGTGACAAAATGTGGTCCACTGGAGGAGAAAATGGAAAACCACTCCAGTTCTTACCACAAGAATCCCATAAAAAGTATGAAAAGGGAAAAAGATATGACACAGATGAGGAGACTTCCAAGTCAGAAGGTATTCAACGTGCCACTGGGGAAGCGTGGAGGTCAATTACTAATTTCTCCAGAAAGAATGAAGAGGCTGAACCAAAGCAGAAATGACACTCAGTTGTGGATGTGTCTGGTGGCAAAAGTAATGTCTGATGCTATAAAGCACAATATTGTATAGGAACCTTAATGTTAGGTCCATGAATCCAGGTGAATTGGAAGTAGTCAACCAGGAGAAGGAATAGTGAACATTGATATTTGAAGAATCAGTGAAGTAAAATGGATGGGAATGGGCAAATTTAATTCAGATAGCCATTGTATCTATCACTCTGGGCAAGAATCCCTTAGAAGAAGTGGAGTAACACTTAGAGTCAACAAAAAAGTCCAAAATGCAGTACGTGGGTGCAATCTCAAACCTGACAGAATGATCTCTGTTCGTTTCCAAGGCAAAGCATTCAACATCAGAATAATCCAAGTCTATGCCCCAACCATAATGCAGGAGAAGATGAAGTTGAGTGGTCCTATGAAGACCTCCAAGACCTTCTGGAACTAACACCAAAAAAAGATGTTCTTTCATCATAGGGGACTGGAGTTTAAAAGTAGGAAGTCAAGATATGACCTGGAGTAACAGGCAAATTTAACCTTGGAGTATAAAATGAAGCAAGCCAAAGGCTAACAGAGTTTTGCCAAGAGAAGACACTGGTCATAGCTAACACTGTCTTCTAATAACACAAGAGACAAGTCTACACATGGATATCACCAGATGATGAATACCAAAATCAGATTGACTATATTGTTTTGTAGCCAAAGATGGAGAACCACTATACAGTCAGCAAAAACAAGACTTGGAGCTGACTGTGGCTCAGATCATGACACCTTATTGGGAAATTCAGACTTAAATTGAAGAAAATAGGGAAAACCACTAGGCCACTGAGGTACGACCTAAAGCAAATCCCTTATGACTATACAGAGGGGGTGACAAAAGTTTAAAGGGATTAGATCTGGTAGACAGAGTGCCTGAAAATCTATGGACAGATGTCCATAACATTGTACAGGTGGCAGTTATCATAACCATCCCCAAGAAATAGAAATGCAACAAGGGAAAGTAATCTAAGGGGGCTTTAGAAATAGCTGAGGAATGATGACAAGAGAAAGGCAAGGGAGAAAGGGGAAAATATAGCCAACTGAATGCAGAGTTCCTGAGAAAAGCAAGAGGAGAAAAGAAGGTTCTTCAACAATGCAAAGAAATAAAGGAAATAGATGGGAAAATGCTACAAATCTCTTCAAAAATTGGACAGATCAAAAGAATATTTCATGCTTGGATTAGCACAATAAATAACAGAAACAGTAAGGACGTACCAGGATCAGAAGAGATTGAAAAGTGGCAAGAATACCCAGAACTATAAAAAAAAAACCTTAACAACACAAATGCTCATGATAGTGTGGTCACTTACCTAGAGCCAGGATTCCTGGAGTGTGAAGTCAAGTGGGTCTCAGGAAGCATTTCTCTGAACAAATCTAGTTTGAAATTAGCTAGCTTTGTTCCAGCTGAACTATTTAAAATCCTAATGGTGCTATTAAAGTGCTGCACTCGGAGACTGCTGATCCCCGTCCGTCCGTCGCCACCTACTCCGGACACAGAACATCCAGTCATGGATAAAAACGAGCTGGTACAGAAGGCCAAACTGGCTGAGCAGGCTGAGCGATATGATGACATGGCAGCCTGCATGAAGTCTGTAACTGAGCAAGGAGCTGAATTATCCAATGAGGAGAGGAATCTTCTCTCAGTTGCTTATAAAAATGTTGTAGGAGCCCGTAGGTCATCTTGGAGGGTCGTCTCCAGTATTGAGCAAAAGACGGAAGGTGCTGAGAAAAAACAGCAGATGGCTCGAGAATACAGAGAGAAAATAGAGACCGAGCTAAGAGATATCTGCAATGATGTATTGTCTCTTTTGGAAAAGTTCTTGATCCCCAATGCTTCACAAGCAGAGAGCAAAGTCTTCTATTTGAAAATGAAAGGAGACTACTACCGCTACTTGGCTGAGGTTGCGGCTGGTGATGACAAGAAAGGGATTGTGGATCAGTCACAGCAAGCATACCAAGAAGCTTTTGAAATCAGCAAAAAGGAAATGCAACCAACACATCCTATCAGACTGGGTCTGGCCCTTAACTTCTCTGTGTTCTATTATGAGATTCTGAACTCCCCTGAGAAAGCCTGCTCTCTTGCAAAGACAGCATTTGATGAAGCCATTGCTGAACTTGATACATTAAGTGAAGAGTCATACAAAGACAGCACGCTAATAATGCAGTTACTGAGAGATAATTTGACATTGTGGACATCGGATACCCAAGGAGACGAAGCTGAAGCAGGAGAAGGAGGGGAAAATTAACCGGCCTTCCAACTTTTGTCTGCCTCATTCTAAAATTTACGCAGTAGACCATTTGTCATCCATGCTGTCCCACAAATAGTTTTTTGTTTACGATTTATGACAGGTTTATGTTACTTCTATTTGAATTTCTATATTTCCCATGTGGTTTTTATGTTTAATATTAGGGGAGTAGAGCCAGTTAACATTTAGGGAGTTATCTGTTTTCATCTTGAGGTGGCCAATATGGGGATGTGGAATTTTTATACAAGTTATAAATGTTTGGCATAGTACTTTTGGTACATTGTGGCTTCACAAGGGCCAGTGTTAAAACTGCTTCCATGTCTAAGCAAAGAAAACTGCCTGCATATTGGTATGTCCTGGTGGGGAATAAAAGGGATAATTGGTTCCAGTCACAGGGGTTGTTGTGGGTACTTCTTAGGTTTGGAGCACTTACAAAGCTGTAGTAGAAATGGATATCCCATGGATATTGCATGTTAAACCATGTGTTATCTGTGGAATACTCAGACGCAGTGTGCACACTGTTGACTGCAGCTACAGAAGTGTTCCTTTAGTTGTGACCCAATTTACTCTGGATAAGGGCAGAAATGGTTCACATTCCATTATTTGTAAAGTTACCTGCTGTTTGCTTTCATTATTTTTGCTACACTCATTTTATTTGTATTTAAATGTTTTAGGCAACCTAAGAACAAATGTACAAGTAAAGATGCAGTAAAAATGAATTGCTTGATATTCATTACTTCATGTATATCAAGCACAGCAGTAAAACAAAAACCCATGTATTTAACTTTTTTTAGTTTTTTTTTTTGCTTTTGTGATTTTTTTTTTTTTGATACTTGCCTAACATGCATGTGCTGTAAAAAATAGTTAACAGGGAAATAACTTGAGATGATGGCTAGCTTTGTTTAATGTCTTATGAGATTTTCATGAACAATCCAAGCATAATTGTTAAGAACATGTGTATTAAGTTCATGTAAGTGGAATAAAAGTTTTATGAATGGACTTTTCAACTACTTTCTCTACAGCTTTTCATGTAAATTAGTCTTTTGGTTCTGAAACTTCTCTAAAGAAAATTGTACATTTTTGGAAATTTATTCCTTATTCCCTCTTGGCAGTTAATGGGCTTTTACCAAGTTTGAATACAAAGTTTATCATAACAGTAAAATACTACTAAGATAACTACTACTGTTCCCAACCATGTCCTGTACTCCCCCCTCCCCCTGAAAATTTTTTTCAGAGACGGGGAGTTGATTGAAAAAAGTAATGTTGTTCCATTTAAAATTTTGGTATATGGCATTTTCTAACTTAGGAAGCCACAATGTTCTTGGTCCATCATGACATTGGGTAGCATTAACTGTAAGTTTCGTGCTTCCAAATCACTTTTGTTTTTAAGAATTTCTTGATATTCTTAATAGCCTACCTTCAATTTTGATCCTTTCTTCTATTTGTCAGGTGCACAGGATTACCTTTTTTAGCCTCTGTCTTGTCACCAACCATTCCTACTTGGTGGCCATGTACTTGGGGAAAAGGCCGCATGATCTTTCTGGCTCCACTCGATGTCTAAGGACACCCTGCTTCCTTTGCTTGCATCCCACAGACTATTTCCCTCTTCCTGTTCACTGCAGCGAATCTCTCCTGAGTTGATGAGATTGCGTTGTCTCCCTATACACCCTACCTATCCTGAATGGTCTGTCATTGTCTTTGCCTTTAAATTCCTTCCCCTTCCTCTCTTTAAATAATGATGGGACTAAGTAATACCCAAAGCTCACCCTACCAACTATTTCCTCAGTACCTTGCAGAAAACACCAAACAAAAATAACCATTTTAAAAGAGGTGTATTTTTTTTTTCTTCTAGAATGTAAGCTCCTCAAGAGCAGGGACAATGTTTTCTGTATGTTCTATTGTGCCTAGTACACTGTAAATGCTCAATAAATACTGATGATGGGAGGCAGTGAGTCTTGATGATAAGGGTGAGAAACTGAAATCCCAAATACTGTTTTGTTGTTTGTTTTATTATGACCTCAGATTAAATTGGGAATTAGCCCTCTGGGACAACTGTCCCAAATATTACATTCAAATAAAAGTGCAATGGAGAAATAAATAAATAAATAAATAAATGAAGTGCTGCACTCAATAGCTCAGCAAATTTGGAAAAGTCAGTAGTGGCCACAGGACTGGAAAAAGTCAGTCTTCGTTCCAATCCCAAGGAAGGGCAATGCCAAAGAATGTTCACGCTACTGTACAGTTGTGCTCATTTCCCATGCTGGTAAGGTTATGCTAAAAATGCTTCAACGTAGGCTTCAGCAGTATGTGAATTGAGAACTTCCAGATGTATAAGCTGCATTTTGCAAAGGCAAGGGTACCAGAGATCAAATTGCCAACATCCATTTGATCATAGAAAAAAGCTAGAGAATTCCAGAAAAACATCTACTTCTACTTCATTGACTACACTAAAGCTTTTGACTGTGTGGATCACAACCAACTGTGGAAAATTCTTATAGAGACAGGAATTTCAGATCACCTTACCTGCCTTCTGAGAAACCTGTATGCAGGTCAAGAAGCAATGGTTACAACTGGTCATGGAACAATGGAATGGTTCAAAATTAGGAAAGGAGAATGAAAAAGGCCTGCTTCTTTAACTTATATGCCAAGTACATCACGGGAAATGCCAGGCTGGATGAATCACAAGCGGAAATCATGAGTGCCAGTGGAAATATCAACAATCTCAGATATGTAGAAGACGGCAGAAAGCTAAGAGGAACTAAAGAAACTCTTGATGAAGGTGAAGGAGAAGAGTGTAAAAGCTAGCTTAAAACTCAGCATTAGAAAACTAAAATCATAGCATCCTGTCCCATCACTTCATGGCAAATAGAAAGGGAAAAAGGGGAAGCCGGGACAGACTTTATTTTCTTGGGCTCCAAAATCACTGTTGACGGTGACTGCAGTCATGAAATTAAAAGACACTTGCTCCTTGGAAAGAAAGCTATGACAAATCTAGATAGCATATTAAAAAACAGAGACATCACTTTGCTAACAAATGTCCATGTAGTCAAAGCTATGGTTTTTCTAGTAGTCATGTACAGATGTGAGAATTGGGCCATGAAGATAAAGAATTTATGTTTTCAAACTGTGGTGCTTAAGACTCTTGGGAGTCCCTTTGACAGCAAGGAGGTCAAATCAGTCAAGACTGAAGGAAATCAGCCTGAATAATCCTTTAAAGAAATGATGCTAAAGCTGAAATTTCAATACTTGGGCTCTGATGTTAAGAGCCAACTAACTGGAAAAGATCCTAATGTTGGAAAACATTGAGTGCAGGAGGAAGAGGGAACGACGGAGGATGAAATGGTTGGATGGCATCACCGGCTCAATGAATATGAGTTTCAGCAAACTGCAGGAGGTAGTGAAGAACAGGAAGCCTGGCATTCTGCAGTCCATGGGGTCTCAAAGAGTCTGACATGGCTGAGCGATGGAACAACAACAAAAACAAGTACTGTTTGCCCCTGGTAACCACCATTCCTCTTTCTGCTTCTATGGATTCAAATACTTCTTAAAATAAAAAATACTTCAAAGATTTTTTAAATATTGTGATTGAGCCATGTAGCCTCTAATTTCTTAGTTCCCTGACCATGGATTGAATCCAGGCCCTTGGCAATGAGGAATAGAGTCCTAACTGTACCACCAGGGAATTTGTGGGTTTAACTACTTACCTTAGATATTTCCTTATGTGAGTGCGATAGTGCAGAAATTGTCTCTCTGTGACTGGCTTATTTTACATGCAATATTGTTTACTGTTTATACATTTTGTTGTATACAGTAAGATTTTCTTTCTTTTTAAAGACTGAACAACATTCCACTATGTTTATTTGTGTATATATCACATTTTCTTTAGGTATATATCTGTTGTTGGATATTTGGCTTATCTCCTTGTCTTGGCCTTTGTGAATAATGTTACAGTGAACCTGGGACTGCAATATGCGTTTGAGATCTTGATTTTAATTCTTTAGGATAAGTACCCAGAAGTGGGGTTGGTGGATCATATGGCAATTGTATTTTTCAGCTTTTGAGGACACCCTGTGCTGTTATGTAAAATGCCAGTACCAGCTTCCATTCTCAATTTCTCAATATCCATGCCAGTACTTGAGTATTTTGTTTTAAATGGCCTTTATAATAACCATGAAGTGATAGTGATATCTCAGTGTGGTTTTGCTTTCTATTTCCCTGATAATTATTGATATTGAGAACCTTTTATACACAGATTGGCTGCTTTTTTATCTTGGGAGAATTGTCGGCTCAGGTCCAATGCTTATTTTTAATTGAGATGTTTGTGTTTTTATATAGAGATGTTGGTACATGTGCTTGCAAGCTAAGTTGTTTCAGTTGTGTCAGACTTTTTGAGACTCTACGGACTGCAGCAGGCCTGGCTCTCCTATCCATGTGATTCTCCAGAGAAGAATAGTGGAGTGGTTTGCCATGCCCTCCCTTCCAGAGGATCTTCCTGACCCAGCTATTGAACCCACGTCTCATTATCTTTCCTGCATTGGCAGGTGAGTTCTTTACCACTAGCGTCCCCTGAGAAGCCTCGTGTAGGAATCCTGCTTTATTTTGGACATTAACTTATCAGATATGTGGTTTGAAAATATGTTCCCATTATGTAGATGGCCTTTTACTCTGTTGATGATTTCCTTTGCTATTTGGCAGCCTTTTATTTTACATTGTCCCACTTGTCTTCTTTTTCATTGCTGTGCTTTGGATTTAATATCCAAGAAATTATTACCAAAACCCATGTCATACCATTTTACCCCTATATTTCCTTATAATAATTTTACATTTTTAGGCATTATGTTTCAGGGCTTAATATTTTGAAATGTTTTGTGTGTGTGGTGTAAGATAAGAATCAGATTTCATTCTTTTCCTTCTCCAGATCCAGTGATTCCTACACCATTTATGGAAGAAATCATCTCTCTCCATTTTCTATTCCTGCAAGCTATGTCAAAGATCAACTGACTGCATCTGTGTATGTTGTGTGTTTTCTGAGGTCTCTATTATGTTCCACTTGTATATGAGTCCACATGTTGCTATCATACTATTTTAATGACTGCAACTTTGTAATATGTTTTGAAGTGAAGAAGAGTGGTGTCTCCAGGTTTGTTTTTCTTTCTCAATGTTGTTGTAGCTATTCAGAGTCCTTTGTGGTTGCATATGATTTTTATGACCATTTTTCTAGTTCTGTAAAAAGTGCCTTGGGATTTGCACAGGGACTTCTTTGACTGTTTATATCATTTTGGGTGATATGGATATTTTTAAAAACATTAGTCTTCCAATTCATGAATATGGGATGTTGTTCTACTTCTTTGTGTCTTCTTTAATGTTTCTCATCAGTCTTTTGTAGTTTTCAGAGTAGAAGGCTTTCCCCTCTGTGATTCATTCTACTACTATCTTTTTTTTTTTAACTTTTTAAAATTTCCTTTTTGGAGTTTTCATTTCTAGTGTACAGAAACATAACTGTGTGGTCCTCAGCATTGCCTCTGGGTATGCACTGAGGGACTAGGGTAGGTAGTGGTGACTGCTCATGCCAAAAGTGTGCACGTGCTCAGCTGTGGGTCTGTAGTTGAATGTACAGGACAGCGATATATGCACAGTGGAAAGGACAGGGCCTGTGAAAGGATCCGGGGTGGACTGCAGGCACAAGTTCAGTTGCTGAGGTCAGAGCTGGGGGCAGGTGCACGCCTGCCTTCAGGACCAGGACTATTTTGCTGCATGTATGTTGGCTGTGCTGAGTTCCAGGGAGGCAGAGCTGTCATGGGTCCTGTTGGGGAGGCTGGGGGACTCAGCGCCGGGAGTCTGAGACGTAAAATCCTGTGAGACCTTCTGTGCTGAGAGCGCCGGGCTCATGCAGTGGTTGCGCTGGCTGTTGGTTTCCTCCATAGCTCTCGCTCATTTAAATTCATGCTACTGTTACAGGAAACACACTGACAGAGTGATTGGCCAAAGACAGCTTGGAAAGTAATCCAACCACCATAAAATCCAAGTCTGCAAGGCACACGGCAGAGCAGTTCTCCCGGGGTCCCTTTCCCTACTGCTTTCTATCCTGCAGCCCCTTTCCAAAAAGGTCTCTTGATCAGTCAGCATGTGTGTCTCTTCGGACAATTCATTTCTCAGTGTTAGTCAAGAACCCCCTTTTGAACTCTGGAAGGGGTCCCCTTCCTGCAACACTGCTGTGTTGCTTCAGCTTCTTAAGTGGACTCCTGAACTGTGTTAGAGCTTTGTTGTTTTTGTCATTGGTGGCTTAGAGATTGGGATCTCCTACTAAACCATCCTCCTGACATTACTCTGTATATGTTTTCAAATCCGTTTCTCACTTTCTACACACCTCCTGCTGGCAAGTGAATCAAGATTGCCTTGACTCTAAAGGTCAAATGAATTGAAATCTTATCATTATTGAGTCTTTAAATATGTAAGCCTCGTACATGTCTACATTTAATTATGACTTTTACTTTACTCAGAAATTAATGTTTTGCAAAGTTTCCGTTTTATAGGTCTTGCACATATTTTATTAATTCCCTGTCAAAATATTTTGTTTCTGGTGCTATTATGAATGACATTTTACTTCAATTTTGGATTGTTTGTTGTCTCTATGTAGAATACCCTTGAGTTTTTATATATTGACTTGTATTTTACAAATATGCTAACCTCATTTATATGTCCCCTAGTGAAGGAAATGGCAACCCACTCCAGTATTCTTGCCTGGAGAATTCCAAAAGCAGAGGAGCCAGGCAGGCTTTAGTCCATGAGGATACAAAGAGTTGGGCATGATTAAGTGACTAATACACACACTTATATGTACTAGTGGTGTTTTTGTAGATTCTTTAGGTTTTTTTAATGGATGTTAAATTTTTCAATTTTTTCCTGAATGTTTTGATATATGCTTTTACTTCTTCCTTTCCAGCCTGTATTTCTTTTGTTATACTGGTCAGAACTGCCGGTAAAATGTTTCAAAAAATCATGAAAGTGGGCTTCTTTGCCTTGTGCTTGATTTTAGGAGGAAAGCATTCAAACTTTCCCCATTAGATATTGTCAGTTATAATGTTATGAAGTATACTTTTCTCTTAGTTTATTGATGTGTTTTATTATGAATGGTTTTATTTTTAAAAATTTATTTTTAATTGGAGGATAATTGCTTTACAATATTTGTTGCTTTCTGCCGTAATCAACATGAATCATTCATAGGTGTACACATGTCCCGTCCCTCTTGAACCTCCTTCCCACTTCCCAGCTCATCCCCCCACCCCAGGTGAATGTTTTAATTTTTAAAACATATTTTCTGCATTTGTTATGAAGATCATATGACTTTTCCCCATTATTCTGTTAATATGGTGAATTAGATTGATTGACTTTGAATGTCAAAACAAACTTGCTGTCCCAGGATAAACATCACTTATGTTTATGTGCCACTTCTTTTTTGTGTGTCCAGATTATATTTGCTAAAGTTGTGTTAATTTTGGGGGGGATTTATGTTTATGAATGGCATCAGTTCATCGTTTTCTGGTAATACTTTTTCTGAAAATATGTGAGAAAATACTGGCCTCAAGAGATGAGTTGGGAAGGCTCATTTGTCCTCTGTTTTCTTAAAGCATTTATATAGAATTGATATTATTTCTTTTTTGCATAGTTTATAAAATTCACCTCTATATCTAGGGGCCTGGAATTGTCTATGTGTAATGGTTTAACTAAAATTTATCTTTTCTAACAGATATAGAGCTATTCAGGTATTCTCTTTCATATTGATTCACTTTGTGTAATTTTTGTCCTCAAGAAAGGTGTATGCTTCATCTAAGCTATCCAGCTAATTGGCATAATTAGTCCTTCGTGTTTTCACATTTTTATATTTGTGTATCTATAACGTCATCCTTTCTTTTATTTATATGATAATTTGTGTCTCACTGCTTTTAAAATAAGTAATAGAGATTTATCAGTTTTTTTTTTTTTTTGCTTTTTCAAAGATCGTGGTTTGGATGGTTATTGATATTGCATTTTTTTTTTTTTTTTGGCTGGCTGTGTTTTTATCACTGCACATGGGCTTTCTCTAGTTTCAGCAAGTGGGAGCTGTCTGCTTGTACAGGATGGATCCTAGGATCTGCGTGCTTCAGTAGTTGCAGCATGTGGACTTAGTGTGCGCAGGCTTCAGTGTTAGTAGCTCCCAAGCTCTAGAGCGCAGGCTCAGTAATTGTGGAGTACATGCTTAGTTGTCCTGCAGCATGTGAGATATTCCCAAGCTAGAGGTCAAACACATGTCCTCTGTATTGGCAGGTGGATTCCCAACTGACAGCACCACCAGGGAAGTCTGATATTCTTGTTTATCTGTTGTCTACTTTGATATCATCAAACTTTCTTCTGTACTACTTTGGTTAATAAATATAGTAAGTGTTTAGTACAAACAGTCATTCAAGCATCATTACCTTGTTTCTCATTTTAAATGAACTTCTCATAACATTTGACCATCATATATGATATTTGTTGAGCTTTTTATAAATGCACTTTATTGTGATCATGAAGAACTCTTTATTCCCATTTTCTTTTTTTCTAAATCACAAATAACTGCTTAGAATCATAAACTCTTTTTTTCTTCATCAGTTAAGATGATCACTCAGTTTTTCACTTCAGTCTCTTTATGTTCCTGATCTTGGCCTGTGTCAGCTTGCCCATGCATAGTAAAGCCAATCTATTGACATCGGCTTGTGGTGAAGGAAAATTCGGTGTTCACCACCAAGCAAGGAGTCCAGGTAGGTAGTACTTCAGGGGTCTGAACTCCCCAAAGGCTTTCAGGGAAAGGCTTTTAAAGACAGGCTGAGGGAGGGGGGATTGTGGGGTATGTGATCAGCTGGTGGAGTTTCTTGTGATTGTTTGGTGATCAGGGAATTGGGAGTCAACATCATCAACCTTCTGTTTCCAAAATGACTGGAGTCTACATTCTGTGGGAAGCATACAGTTAACTTCTTCCACCTAATGGGGATTTCAGTATCTTCAAAAAACCTGCAAGGATATGGTACAGAATATTATGTATGGCCCTTGAGGAGTAACTGAAGGTCCTTGGCATTATTTAATGGCTCAAATATTATTATATTTTCTTGCTTGACTGGTTTTCTTTCTGCATTTTCTCAGGTATCTGATTCAATGTACTCCTTAGAATTTGGGAAAGGCCTAGAAGACAAAAGTGTTTCTACAGACAAAAGGCATGTGGAGGACATGGTTGGGAGGTGGTCTGTTGTGGGGAGACCTCTTAGGGTCCTGCTCAGTTGTATTTATGCCATTTATTATATATATTTGTAAAGCTAAGGTATGTTTGTGTTCTTTGAATAAAAGAAACTTTTAAAAGGAAAATATATATTTTTGTACTTTGTTAGTAATATATTACCCTTGCTCATACTTTGTGATTACCTGCATGTACCTAAAAAACCTCTGTATGTTCCAAATCCTTAAGAAAAAATGAAAGTTCTTCTTCCCATGATTGGACACAGAGAACAATGTATTGATCTGCCTTTCCCCTTTCTAGAGCGATATCACCTAGAGCTGCCCCTCCTTCTAGACTCCAGTCTGGAATGATGACTTTCCAAACCCAATGCAGTGGGTGTCCCGAATTTCCCTTAGTTCATCTTGGGATCAGACGTCTTCCCCTTTCTCAGTCTGTTCTCGTGTGTTAGTGAAGTACATCCTCCTGTACATTCCTGAGAAAAGATGCAAGGAAGGAGAATTATTTGACTGTTAACCTTTTTGGATTGATACCTTCCTCAGGATGGAAATCTAAGTTTGCTTTAGAAATTTGAAGACACTCCTCTGTTACGTTCTAGCTTACAGTGGTGCTATTGAAAGTGCATGTTTTGAATGCAAACAATTTGGAACCATGAAGTGCAACTCCAGGGACCCTGATATTAACCATTACATCACACTGGCCTCCAGCTTCCTTCTTGGAGGATGTTTACCTGAATGTATGTGTTCTGTGCATGAAAGAGGTGGGGAGTAGGGTTAGGGGTGTCACTGATTCCACATAGATATCACTTACCTCTTTTTATCAGTTACTTCTTTTCAGTTCGGCAGCTGTATTTACATTTACCCATTGCAGTGGTCATGTCTCTGTAGCCCAGAGCTCTTTGGAATTAAGTAGGAAAAACAGGCTCTGTCTTATTTGTTAGATATGGGTTTTTCTGCCCATAGTCACCTCATCTTTCTGTGCTTTCTTTTCTCTGAAAATGTGTTCTATTCCATCACTAGGTGATAACACCATATTGTTCTTTTCGTCCTTATGGGGCCATAGTTTAAAATTCCATTACTGTCTTTTTCATGGCATGTTGAGAAGGAGAGCAGAATGAGTCATTTATGGTTTACTTTTTATTTTCCACTCCAAAGCAATCAGACGGCTCAGGAGTAGAATGTTTCATAAGCTTGTATTGCAACCACATAGCTGTGCACCATATCGCCCCATTGTGCAAAGTTTCCCTGAACTTGGATCATCAAGCAGAATCCTGCCTTGACTTATTCTTTCTGGCCTCTTCTCAGGGTCTTTCTCTCTCTCCTTCTTTTTGAAGTCTTAGAAAGTATTTTTAAATTAAACTTAATTTTTAAATTGGAGGATAATTGCTTTATAATGTTGCTGATTCCATGGTTAAGAGTCTGAATTCCAATGCTAGGATGCAGGGTCTTCTTGTGGCAGATGAAGGATCTTTCCTTGCAGCCTGCAGTTTTTGCTCTAGCTGTGGCACAAAAGTCTCTGTCGTCCCATGGCAAGTGGTATCTAAGTCCTTTGATCAGGGGTCACACCAGCATCCTCAGCATTGGAAGGCAGATTCTTAACTACTGGATCACCAGGAAAGTCACATCAGGATCTCTTTTTGTTTGGGCCTTCTTCAGTTATCTTGGACTTGGTTCTAATTTTTTCTCTCGGACACTAGACCAAAATCGTTTAGGGATTTCTGTTATTTATTATTATTACTTCCATGCCTGTCCTGAAGAAATGTAGAATGGGCTAACCCTTCACGGATTGAACATGGAAGATGCTCCTGAGACTGGGCCAGCCCTGTGTGTTTTCTCAGAGCTGCCTCTGTGATAGAACCGGTGATGATGTGGCTCTGGGCTTGTCCTGCTATCATCTGCAGGGCCTCTTCACTTGGCTGTGTTGTGTTGACCATGCTAGTTTCTGTGCTCCAGCTGCCAAGATACACAGGCCTCATTGCAACTCTACAGGCTTTACAAGTGGAGCCTTTTTGTCTATTAAGGAGTGAGTTTGCTGTTACCTCAGTAACCTGGAAACAGACATGATGAATCCATGTGTGTTTTCTATGGTGACCTTCTGAGTGGAAGATGTGTTTCTGTCATCTACCTTGTCTGTCTGCTTAGGATCTGCTGAGCACTGTTGCATCCTCGGGTGCCTGTTTGGGGCACATAAAAGAACATCTGACTCTTCCATATGAACCCCTTCATGTGTTTGAAGCCTCTGCTGGGTTTTCTGTGTTCTGATTCCATGAGCATGCCAGCCTAAAGATGAGTATAAATATGTTATACCATTGGAGCTATATTCAATATAGTAGAATATATTTAAAAAGTATTTTCAAGGTAACTTCCAGGTCTGATGGTAACACTGAAGCAGTGGATGTATCTCTGAGGGCGTTTGCAATCATGACAGCAAGGCTTGTCCTCAACTGTGGCCTGATTCTGGCCTTTTCCTTGTTGGAAGCTTGTCTCAGTCCTAAAGCTTCTATCCTGCCACCCAGATCTTGCTCCTATCTCTCTATGACTTTCTGGTTCCCAGATCTTGATCCATGGAGCAGTGGGTGCTTCTGCCTGAATTCTGCCATCAATTCCTAAGGCCTAGGGTCAGGGTGCACCCTGAAAACACCTTGTCCCAGCAGATTGAGAATATCTCATTGCAAGGTCCACAGAGAAATACAAGGCCAGAAAGCATCTCCCTCCCCCAATCAGGTTTCTCTTCTCTGAGTAGGGATGTTCCTGTTCTCTGTGATGCCTCTGAAGCTTCAACTATGGTATCCCTCTTCCTTTTCCCTTCTGTCGTTACTGGGTATCTTTCACTTGAATTCCTGGCTTTTCTGATCAGGGAGATGGAAATAGGACACCATGAGATTTGTGTTCCCATCAAAGGTGACCCGGACACAGGGACGTGGGAGCAGGTAGGCAATTAGGAAGGTGATGTCAGGTGCCTAAGTGAGGAACCTCGCAGTGAGCCTCCCAGTGGTTTGAAGGAGGGCAGGGAAACCCAGTCTAGTATTCTTGCCAGAAGGATCCCATGGACAGCGGAACGTAGCTGGCTACAGTCCATAGGGTTGCGAAGAGTCAGACACACCTGGAGCAACTCAACACCAAACACCAGTGGTCCAGCAAGCTCGCAGGTGCTGGAGAAGTCCACCAGCAGGTAGGCAGATGCAGGAGTTTGAGGAGGGGAGTGTCTTCAGTGGGGGACTATCCCACAGCTGCAGGTAAACTCAGGTTGGCCTAGGTGGAAACGAAGCAGGGCTCCTATGATCTCAGAGGGAAGTCATGTGAGAATCAGAGATCCAAAGCCACAGGTTTTAGACAGGTACCTTCGCAGCTATCTGAGGTTCGGTTGTCAGACAGAAAAGGATTTGGGAGAAATCAGATGCTGCCTTTTCTACTAACCCCAGATTAGATAAGGGTGCTGTAGATTAGAGGAAGGCAGGGAAAGTGGGGGGGGGGGGCAGTGGGCAATATGGAGGTGTCTCCCCAGCAGACTCAGGAGTTCTGGGCAGCTGAGCAAGAGCCAAAGATGGATTGTGTCTGTCCCAGGAGGACCAACTGCCCCTCACTCATCTCCACTGAATCTTTGGATGGGTCCCGTCCCACCTGTACACTCACTGTAGAGCAGGGCGAGTTTATATCCAAGACATTGGAAGAGGCACCTAATTTATCAGGGTGTCATCTCTCCTTTCTGAAGGCCTGGAGCTTTCACATCAGTTGGGTGGGAGTGGGATGGAATGCACATCCTGTGTCAGATAATGAACAGGTCCCTGCTCCAGGACCTGTTCACACCAGCTCAGCTCACCTTAGCTCCCACAGAGGCATGACTCCATCTTAGAAAAGACCCCAGACAGACCCTGGTTTTGATGGAGTGGTGGGCAGAGACAAGGGCCCGGTGTCACTCTGGGCAAGGAGACCTTCCCCGCATCCCTCAGGGCTCCCTCCACAGGGAGAAGCAGCAGCTCTAGATCACCTTGTGGACCTGTCCTAAGCCTTCTCCTCATGAGGACCTTAGAGATTCCCCGTCCTAAACCCAGCCCTTTGGGGTAAGCCAAGGATACTCTGACCTGTAGGGGAGCCGTTGGGTGGGAAGAAGCTCTTAGAGATGGGGTGGAGTCGGGCAAAAAAGAATGAGACATCGTGAGCATGGGGCCCTGTTCGTGGGCAGGCAACAGAGACACAGGAGGAGCAAGAAACCCCAGGCCCCTGGATGTCCACTCTGAGTGTGAGACTCAACTCACTTTGTGTTTATGTAGAAGCAGCTGAGTCCACAACTGGGGGGTTGGATTAGGATAAACTGAGGCCCAAGGAGTGACAGCGTTCAGCACACGGACCTTGACCCTTTGTTCTTCCTCTCCTGTCAGGCACTTAGGACAAGGGCCATTTGTCAGTCATTATTTCAGTATGGCCTTACCCCAGACTTGGATATTGGAGGGAGTTCGGTTTCTAAATGGACATCAGAGGCCTAAAGAAGGACTGTAATATGTGCACAGTCATAGGGTGATTTAGCTGAGCTCATCTCTGGAGCATGGATGGGTGGGGAAGGCTGTGTCTCTTCAGCAGATGCTGTACCCCCTCTGAGCCTCAGATTCTCTCTTGTAAGATGAGCATGACTACTCCTATGCCTCAAGGTTGCTGGGAGGCTGAAATTTGGTGGAATATGCATTTGGGTCTTGGTGACAGAAGTGAGCAGACACTCAGGCGGATATGACAGAAGTGATCAGACCCTCTAGCTGATATAATGATCATTACTCATGCTCCACCTGTTGAATTTGTAGAGAAGCATCTGAGAGCACTGAAATCTAGCTGCAGTGGGAAGGCACACTGATGGTCTCCACTGTGGTTATGACCTCCCCTCCTCCCTCCTCTCTGAAGTCAATGAGTAAGCACTCTCCTGTGAAATGCAAGGCTTTTTATTGCTGGAATCCTCTATAATCAGACACCTGGATGTGGCAGGTTGCTGACATTACTTAGGGATCAGGCAAGTGGTCTCCTTGGGTGCCTGGCAGGGACAGTTCCATCAGCAGAGAGAACTTGAGTATATTTTATTCTGTAAAAGAAGGTGCAGAAACCTGGTGAGGCCTCAGGGTTCCAAGAGAATGAAGCTGCGCTGAACACAGGGCAGGTGGCACCACAGAGTTAGGAGGGCCTGGAGGGTCCCAGGCCTGTGATCAGGCGGAGCTGAGCAGTTGGGCCAGCTCAAGAGCTCCAGGGCTGGACTGAGTCTCCCTCAATGATCTTTCCCCACCCTGTGCATGCTGGCCACATCCTCTCTACCTCCTCATTCAAGAGGATCTTTATCCTCCCAGGTTCCGGGGGAAGGGCCAGGGTGGAGAGAATATGATCTCCCCACCTCCCATTACCCTGAATAGGCCCCTGACATCCCCGCCCACTCCCCACAGAGACCCCAAAGGCACATTCATACACAGCCTGACCCACCAGAGCGCTCAGAGCATCTTGCTTATCCTCTGCTGTCAACCTCTCATCAACACAGCTCTTCAGGGTATCGGCAGTTTCCAGTACATCAGAGTTTTGGTTATACTTTTCAACTTGTTCAATATACTCATCATGGGTTCCCGATATGAACAGGTCAACAGTGTCCCTCAAGGCTGGGCAGATGTCATCACACTCTGAAACAGAAAGATATGGGGACACTCCCTGTAAGGCACTCATCAGAACACCCTATTGCCTTCACACCTCCGAGATGCTCAGATGGTGCCCTGGGAAGGTATCAGAACCCTTGGGGAGCCCAGGTCCCAGCCACTCACTTCCACCTGCGATGAGGAGCAAGGCAGCGCAGAGCAGCAGGAGAGCTCCAGCCCGAGTCATGGTGCCGGTGGCAGATGCTCCCTACTCACCTGGAGCCCTTTTATACCTGTGCTTGTCCTCACCCCCAGGGGGCCTGGGTCAGATGCTCTATTTTTTAGGAGATTCTGCCAGGCCACAGTGTGAAGTTGCCCGGGGCTGCACAGGAGGAGCTGTGTGTGTTGGCAAGATGCTGGTCCTTGAGTCCACAGAAGGCACTGGCTCAGCCTCCTGCCCCTGGAAGGCTCTGTGGGAGGGGCAGCTGACTCAGAAAGCTTAACAATTGAAAATCCCCAGGTTGACCAAAAGGACAAAAATGCTGCCTATCATGCCTCGTGAATGATGGCCAGTGGGAGCCTGTCAGAACATGTGACCTTGAAGACAGGTTGGTGTGGACTCATGGGTTTTTGGGAAGCTCCATGCTTAGGAATGGCCTCACAGGGAGTAAGTGCCAAGCAGGCCAGAGCATGAGCCCTGAGCCCCTCCTCAGGCTCTCTGGTGGCTCCTGCCCTGCTGTTATCACTGTCCTTGATCTTGTCAGTGGCCTCTGTTGGGCCACTTTCCCAAATCAGTTATAGAGCCCTGAAATCTCTTGTATGCTCTGACCCAGAAAGTTTCTAGTTTTCTCTTGATGTGGACCTGCCACCTGGTAACTTTGATAGTACCTTGTTCTACACAGAAATATTTTCTGCAGCCCCTTCTTCTTCTTTCTAATTAAACTTTTTTTTTTTGTATTGGATTATAGCCAGTTAAAAATGTTATGATAGCTCCAGATAGACAATGAACGGACTCTTCCATATGTGTACACATTATCCATTCTTTCCCATAGTCCCCTCTCATCTAGGCTGCCACAAAACAATGAGCAGAGTTCCCTGGGCTATACAGTTATCCTTGATGGTTATCTATTTATTTAAAATTTACTTATTTTTAATTGGAGAATAAATGCTTTCCAGAGTTGTGTCAGTTTCTACCATACATCAACATGAATCAGTCAGAGGTAAACACATGTCCCTTCCTCTTGTACCTCTGTCCTACCTCCCAGCCCATCCCATCCCATCCCTGTATGTTTCACGAGCACCAGGCCGAGCTACCTGCTCTATGCAACAACTTCCCATTAGCTATTTGTTTTACACACGGTTATGTGTATATTTCCATGATGCTCTCTCAATTCATCCCAACCTCTCCTTCCTCCACTGTGTGCATAAATCTGTTCTGTATGTCCATGTCTCTATTCCTGCCCAGCATATAAGTTCATCAGTACCATTTTTCTAGATTTCTTGTATAGGTATTAATATACAACATTTGTTTTTGACTTTCTGACTTACTTCACTCCGTATAATATGCTCTAGTTTCACCCACCTCGTTAAAACTAACTCAGATGCATTCCTTTCTATGGGTGAGTAATATTCTATTGTATATGGGTACCACCATTTCTTTATCCATTGATCTGTTGATGGACATCTAAGTTGCTTCCATGTCCTAGCTATTGTGAATAGTACTGCAATGAACACTGGAGTACATGTGTCTTTTTCAATTATAATTTCCTTAGTGTATATGCCCAGTACTGGGATTGTTGGGTCATATAATAGCTTCATTTCTAGTTTTTTAAGGAATGTCCATAGTGGCTATGTCAATTTACATTCCCACCAACAGTGCTAGAGGGTTCCCTTTTCTCCACATCCTCTCCAGCATTTTTTTTTCTTTTTTTTTAAAATTAATTAATTAATTTATTTATTTTTCAGTGGGTTTTGTCATACATTGATATGAATCAGCCATAGATTTACACGTATTCCCCATCCCGATCCCCCCCCCACCTCCCTCTCCACCCAATTCCTCTGGGTCTTCCCAGTGCACTAGGCCCAAGCATTAGTCTCATGCATCCCACCTGGGCTGGTGATCTGTTTCACCATAGATAATATACATGCTGTTCTTTCGAAACATCCCACCCTCACCTTCTCCTATATATGGAATCCAGCATTTATTGTTTGTAGATTTATTGATGATGTCCATTGTGATCGAAGTGAGGTGATACCTCATTGTAGTTTTGATTTGCGTTTCTCTAATAATAAGCAATGTTGACCATTCTTTCATGTGTTGATTAGCTATTAGGATGCCTTCTTTGGTGAAATATCTGTTTAGATCTTCTACCCATTTTTAATGTTTTTCCCCTGAGGTTGAGCTGTATGTGTTGCTTGTATATTTTGGAAATTAATCCTTTGTCACTTGTTTCAGTTGCAATTATTTTGTCCCATTCCAAATGCTGTCCTTTCATCTTGTTTATTGTTTCTTTTGCTGTGCAAAAGCTCTTAAGTTTGATTAGTCCCCATTTATTTATTTTTGTTTTTATTTCCATTACTCTAGGAGGTGGGTCATAGAGGATCTTTTTGTGATTTATTTTAAATAGTGTTCTGCCTGTGTTTTCCTTGAAGAGTTTTGTCATTTCTGATCTTACATTTAGGTTTTTAATCCATTTTGAGTTTATCTTTGTGTATGGTGCTAGGCAGTGTTCTAATTTCATTCTTCTATAATACATGTAGCTGACTAATTTCCCTAACATCACTTATTAAAGAGACTGTCTTTTCTCCATTGTAGCTTCCCTCATAGGTCAGTTGGGAAAGAATCCACCTGCAATGCAGGACACCCCAGTTCAATTCCTGGGTTGGGGAGATCCGCTGGAGAAAGGATAGTCTACCCACTCCAATATTCTTGGGCTTTCCTTGTGTCTCAGCTGGTGAAGATACTGCCTGTACTGCAGGAGACCTGGGCTTGATCCCTGGGTTGGGAAGATCCCTTGGAAAAGGCAAAGGCTACCCATTCCAGTATTCTGGCTTGGAGAATTGCATGTACTGTATGGTGCATGGGGTTGCAAAGAGTTGGACACATCTGAGTGACTTTCACTTTCACATAGTCTTTCCTCCCTTGTCAAAGATAAGATGCCCACAGGTGCGTGGATTTTTTTTTTTTTTTTTTTTGGCTTTCTATCTTGTTCTGTTAGTCTATATTTCTGTTTTTCTGCCTGTTGCATACTGTCTTGATGAGTGTAGCTTTGCAGTATAGTCTGAAATCAGGAAGATTGATTCCTTTAGCTCCATTCTTATTGTGCAAGATCACTTTGCCTATAAGGGGTCTTTTGTGTTCCTGTATGAATTGTGAAATTTTTTTGTACTAATTCTGTGATAAATACCATTGGTAATTTGATATACATTGCACTGAATCTGTAGATTTTTTTGAGTAGTATAGTCATTTTTACAATATCGATTCTTCCCTTCCAAGAACATGGTAATCTGTTTATGTAATCTTTAATGTCTTTCATCAGTGTCTTATAGATTTCTGCATACAGCCCTTTTGTATGCAGGGCTTACCTGCATACCTTAGGTAGGTAGGGCTTACCTACCTCTCCTTAGGTAGGTTTATTGCTAGGTATTTTATTCTTTTTATGTCAGTGGTGATTGGAATTGATTCCTGAATTTCTCTTTCTGAGTATTCTTCGTTAGTGTACAGGATTGCAAGGAATTCATGTATAGTGATTTTCTATCCTATGTCTATAGAAATAAATTCACTGATTTAGCTGTAGTTATCTTTACTGTTATCTCTAGTATCTTTAACTTTAGTATCTTTACCTTTTTCTATGTATAATATCATGTCATCTACAAATAGTGAGAGTTTTACTGCTTCGTTTCCAGTCTGTATTCCTCTATTTCTTTTTCTCCTCTGTTTGCCATGGCTGGACTTCCAAAACTATATTGAATAGTGGTGGTCAGAGTGGACACTCTTATCTTGCTCCTGATCTTGGAGGAAATGCTTTCTGTTTTTCACCAATGAGAACAATCTTTCCTGTGGGATTATGGTACATGACTTTCATTATGTTCAGGTAGATTCCTTCTATGCCCATTTTCAAGAGTTTCTATCATAAATGGGTGCTGAATTTTGTTGAAAGTTTTATTGAAGTTATGGAAATTGTCATGTGAATTTTATATTTTAATGTGTTAATATGGTGTATCACATTGATTGATCTGCATATATTAAAGAATCTTTGCATCCCTTGAATATACCTGACTTGATCATGGCATATGATCCTTGTCTATTTTCAATATCATGTGTGTACATGAGCATCCCAGCTCCATAACTGTCCCTTACCCTCATCCTTCCCTGTAGCAATCATAAGTTTGTTCTCTAAATCTGTCATGTTTCTGGGTTGTGAACAAATTCCTTTGTATCTTGTCTTTCTAGATTCTGCATATAAGAGATATCATAAGACCTTTCTGCTTCTCTGACTGACTTATTTCAGTCAGCTTGACAGTGTTTAGGTCCATCACTTTTTGCAACCTCTTTCACCTCTTGAGTGTCTCTGTACTGTTCCCACAATCATCTCTCCACTTGAGGAAAAGCCAAGCCCCTTCTAGGCCACAATCTCTGGGCCAGTTGCACAACCAGCCCTGCACTGCTGCTGCCTCTGTGGACTTATCCCTGCCTTTCTCTCCTCCCTCAGTGCCTCCTGTCTGCTCCTTGACCTGACCAAGTGTGCTCCTGCAGCAGGGCCTCTGCACGTGGAGCCCTCCTGGCCTGGAGGCTCTTCCTTCAGTGGCTGCATGATTCATTCCCTCATTCTCAGGTGTCTTCAAGTATCACACAGCACAGTTTTCCCCAACTATTGAGTTCTAATATAAAAGCAGTCTGCCCGTCTCCTCCTCCCACAGCCTTCTGTCTTCTTCTCCTGCTTCATCTTCGCCCAGAGCACTTCTTCCCGTGGGGTCACTGTCTTTCACTCCCTCTCAGGTGATGAAGAGCTGCAGGAGAGCGAGAGCTGTGCTGTGTGCTACTGCATCCCAGGACTAGGAGAGGGCCCAGCACTCGGTAGATGTTGCACAGTGTTTGTTAGAACAATGGCAGAAATATTCCATTTCCCTGCAGTTGATAAGCAGGAATATCTTTCATGCTACTTACTGTAAATGTGTTTATGAATATTGCCTTGGGTTAATAAGGCAAAGGTTTAAAATGTTTGATAAGTCAGAATCAAGTAACCTCTCGCTGGCGGCACCTGGCTGTCCTTTCTCTGAGCCACCTGTGGCAGATTAATGTTTGCTGAAGACCTATTCTGACATTGGGACACATGGTGTGACCATAGGCTGAACCCTATGCCAAATAGGATTCACATCCGGTAACTGCTCTTGGCAAAGAGGCACCACATACTGAGCTGCAGTGTCAGCTGACCTCTGTGCAGACCCTCCTTGCCATGGCTCCGGCAGCCTGGGTTCCACCCCTCTGAAGGTCACCTCAAGAGGGCCTCTGGTGGCTGTAGGTGTGAGTTTCCTGGGCAGGAAGGTGAACACCACAAGGCTCAGACTGCACATGTTGGCTCTTTGTCTGTGGGAGCAGGACTTCTGTGTGGTGGGACAGCTGCCCATGGATCCCATGCCTCCTGTCCTTGAGAAAACACTGCCCCCAAATGCCCTCTGAGCTCTGTGAGGAGAGGAACCAGGGCCTGGAGTGCTGAGTAACACAGGTGGCTGCTATGGATCCAGCCCAGTGCCCTTTCAAGGGTGCCACAGGGTTCTCTGAGACATCCCCGGATCATGCAGACATTTGGTGACATCAGAGTGAAGGGCGGGTCAGGGTCAATGTAGGAATGCTGCTGATGTAGCTCTGTCCTAATGCAGGTTGTTCTTGTTGTTGTTGTTCACTGTATTTTTAATTGGAGGATATTATTTTATAATATTGTATTGGACTGTGCCATACAACAACATGTCTCAGCCATAAATTTACATGAATCCCTTTGTCTTGAATATCCTCCTCCACATCTCACCCCTCTAGGTTGTCACAGAGTTACAGAGTTGAGCTTATTGTTTCAAGTTGTTATTAGTAAAATTTTAAGTTGCAACAATTGTAGATTGATTAAAAAAACATTGCAAATATCTGTCAAAACTGAGAGACAACTTTGGAACCTTATGACTAACTAAATGTTACAGTTTTTGTGAATATCAGCAGGTTGTCCATTAATGTCTCTTGGATTCCAGGAACCTATCCAGACCCTAAACTCACTGCATTCACTGTCATGTGTCCCCAATGTCCTCTGCTCTATGGAGTTACTCATTCTCTCCTGGTCTGTCATGGCCTTGACAGTCTTGAGGAGAACTATCAGCAATGGTAGTTAACTGCTGTTGTTCTCTACTGTCGAGTAGGGTTCAGACTTTGAGTTTCGAGGAAGACACCACACACGTGAGGTGCCCTACCTGTCCCCTTTCATCGGGGTACACGTGACAGCAGTGTGTCTTAGTACCGGGAATATCAGCCTTGATTAGCTGATTATGTTGTGTTTGCCAGGTTTCTGCAGTGTTTTCCCCTTCCCCTCCTCTTTTCTTTGGAGACGAGCTCCTAAGTCTAGCCATGCTCAGAGAGGGCAGGACAGTAAGATCCCCCTCCTGGAGGGGTAGTCTGTGTCTATTATTCAGGATGTTACTATAAGGAATGGTTGTCTCCTCTCTCACATTTATGTATTTAGACATTAATTTATATCAGTGTGAAAGTGAAAGTGGCTAGGTCATGTCCATCTCTTTGTGACCCTATGGACTTTGAAGTCCACGGAAATCTCCAGGCCAGAACACTGAAGTAGGTAGCCTGTTCCTTCTCCAGGGAAGGGATAGGGAGACTTTCCCTTCTCCATATCAGCATGGACTCACTTATATTACTTTATACATTGGTTTATCATCTAATACACTGTTATTTATTTTGTCTGTCACACCCTTTCCAGTTTGGCCATTGGGAGCTTCTCAGGATTCCTTCTGGTGTTTTCAAGGGCCATCTCAAATTGTTTGTCCCAACAAACTGCTCTCCTAGCATGAAAGGTTGAGTTTAACTCTGAAAGAGTTTTCACACAGAGACTGCCACATCTGATCAACATAGCCCTCTGGGCCTTAGAACTGGGCCTCTAGGGCTATGGACCTTGGTGTCTTTCCCCCAGGAGACAAACCCCCAAACACACAGCTGCTCTCTGATGTTCCAGGATACTGTTCAATGCAAGTACTTCCTGAGACCAGGTTCACTGATGGAGGAGGAAGTACAGCCAGGAGAAGGGGCCCGGCTAGAACCTGTTCAGGAGCTAGCTGGCTGAACAGCCTGAGAAAAGCTGGTGGCATGATCCAAAAGTACAGAATTGTCATGGTCTAAGAAAAGCCACATGGCCTTAAGTCCTGCGAGTGCCTTGTTGGGCATAATTCAGAGCCCAATGCTGCTGTCCACCAGTGTCAGGGCCCTGTCTAGAGACTGCAGATGTTAAAACATCTGGGGGCTTCAGTAAGGTCCAGTGCCACATTCTTATCTCCATGACTTCAACTTGGGGAGAAAGGAAGGATTCTTTATGCCTTTTTTCTACCTGACAGTGTGTAGATCTGTCCTTGGCCCTCCTGTGATTCCATCTGCTCAGTATGGGAGAGTAATGCCCTCAGAGTCAGGATAGGTTGGGGGAAGGATGACCAGGAAAACAGGTGATGACTGGGGCTGGGACAACAGAGTATTCGGCTCCAAATGGAGTCACTTAGGGAGAAGGAAATGGCAGCTCACTCCAGTATTCTTGCCTGGAGAATCCCAGGGACAGAGCAGCCTGGTGGGCTGCCATCTATGGGGTCACACAGAGTCAGACACAACTGAAGTGACGTAGCAGCAGCAGCAGCAGCAGCAGGAGTCACTTAGACATGTTGGCTCCACTTGATCTTTGGCAGATAACCCTACATGTCCTCCAAGAGTCCTGCTTTCAGAGTAGGATGGTCTTGCACAATAAACACCCCAAGGGCCATGGGAGCCACCTATGCCAGGACACTGGCCATAGGCCTGTGATTTTCCTGGGAGGGATGAGGGCTGGGCTTGGGGAGCTGGTGGTGTATAAAGCAGGCAAAACCCTGCCCTGAGCAGAGCACTCCAGCTGCTGCCATGATGAAGGGAGCACTGCTTGTGCTGGCCTTGCTGGTGACCAGAGAGCTGACCTTCAAGACGAGTGAGGGTAGGAAGGAAGGTCCAGATGGCCCTCTTGATCCTTGCCCGTTGTCATCTCACTGCATCCTTCCCAGTCCTGTCAAGCTGATTCTAGGGACAGGTTCCGAGGACAGGTGGCAGATCAGTGCCCAGGAGTCCTGCACAAACTCCCTGGGGTTTTCAGTCTTTGATTGGAGGGGGTGGCATGGAGCTGGAAGGGTCATGATCCACACACACCCTGGGGGATATTTTGTTGGGGGTAGTGGTGCTCGTTGCGAGGGAGGAAGCAGGCTGGTATGCTTGGGGGCAGTGGTCAAGGGCAGAGGGGTCTCCAGGCCTAGCCCCTCTTGCCGCTCCCTTCCGCTGGGAGTTCCACATAGGGAAGGTTTTCTGTCTGGGATGTAAGCAGTCCTGGGAGAGGCCAAGTCTCTGTGGGAGGTGAATCTGGAAGCTTCGGATGTGTGGGTTCCTATCAAGTGGTGGGAAACAGGAACCTTCTCACCTAGTGATTCTTTTGACAAGATGTTTTCTGTCTCTGCCTTTAGCGGAAGCCTGCCCTGTGTTTTATGAAGGCCTTAGTGGTGTGATCCTTGGACTCCCAGAAAAAGCATTGAATGAAACCTTGGATGCGATCGATGCTAATGAAGATGAAAAAGCAGCCGTTGAAAAAGTCCGGGATTGCTTCACTGAAGCAGGACCTGAGAACAGGTTTAATAACCTGAAATTTAAGGTAACTTACCTTTACCCACACTTACCTTGAGAACTCACATGCAGCATAGTTCAGTATGCCACATGGTAATAGATCATTCAATCATGGGATGTGTGATAGACAGAGCTATAGACAAAGAAGCACACAAACCTTTTGCCCCAACCTGCAGCACCTGTAATATGCAAGCACAGTCCACCAGCACATCCAGCCTCTTGTTACCGAATATGTCCATATCATGTCAATCAGCTCACACAGAATAGGGGACTACTGTCAGTGCACTAGGACAAGTGTCTTGACTTCTGTAATTTTCTTTTCTCACTGAGAGGAAGTAGCATTGGAGGAATGGCACTTTAATCTTTGCAGGAAATGAAACATTCAGCTCACACAAGTGTAGCAGTCCTGTCATCTCTACTTTAAGAATATTTAAAAGGAGCCCCGGGTTTTAGGTCTCCTTTCAGCATGGGACTCCCTGGCTTTATAAGGTTTCTGACCTGTGGTCACATCACCTCTTCTTTATCCCTTTCTGACGGACATTGCTCTAGCACAGAGCCCCATTTCCACCGACATGTTCTCAGTGCCTACGAGCCAGAATTTCCACTCTGGTGTTTTGGCAACTGAATATCCTGGGGCAGCTTCTAGGTACGTGCGGCTACTCACTTGGACTAACAGTATCTCTTGAAGAACCACCTTTTGCTGTGGTTGTTTTTCTTGTGATATAGTATTTGAGATTTTGAACAGTCTCTGCATATTTTCCTCAAATTGTTAATCATTCAAAAAGGAGAGGTTTGCCAAAATCCAGAGTTTCATGCACTAATAGAAGCTCCCAGGGCACAAGGGGTTGTTTACGACACCTGCATGCACATTCTGTGCACCCAGCACACCTGAAAGAATAGGCTCAGGTGCAGGAGGTGTGACCCAAGCCCAGTCTCCAGCACCTTACTCCTCCTTCAGGACCAGTCCCGGCTGTTCCCTGCTGACCCTTGTCATCTCCTCCCCTTCCTGGCATGACTGGTGGCTCTGTCTCCCTCCTGACACTGGTGCCTGGGCTACTAGGGAGCCATCCTCCCCCTGATGCCTGCTGGTAGCCCCCTCTCCAGTGGTGGGTCTGTGGGCAGAGGTTCTTGTTGGGGATGGGGATGAGTCCCTGAGGGTGAAGCATGAGTTGATCCTGGGAGACAGGATAGCCCAACAGTGGGCTCAGGTCCTGTCCCTCCACCTCCTTCTCCCTTCCAGGTGTCCATCATCTTCAGTAACGATTGCACCGGCTATAAATTGTCCTCGGTGGTGAATGCTCTTATAGGATTTGCTTCCAGTCTGCTCTCTTTGGTGGGATAAGCTTTGCCAGATGTGCCTGGTCTGCACTTGATCCTCCTGCCCTGTTCTCCTTCTGTTCCTGAAGCTGGAATCCAGACACCTTTCCCACCTGATGTGGCCTCTATCAGGCTGACTCTAATAAAGTCACTGCAGCATTGCTCATTGTGCCCAGCGTGTGTGTTCTCTTCAGGCAGGATGTGAGGCAGGAGGTCATGAGTGATGGTGAGAAGTGATACATGTGGTCATTGAGAGCTTGGGGAACAGGGTCAGACAGAACCTACACCCCGTCCCTGGCAAGCTGTGGGAGGATGGGCAAAGTTATTGTAACTTTCCAAGTCATTCTGTCATCTGCTACACAGAGATTTTGTGTGAAGATTAAGCAAAATAACAAGTGTGTAACCTGTGACATCACCAGCCTGGCAGGATAAAATTGTTGTTTTGGGGCACAGATAACATGGGTCTCACTCTGGCCTTCAGCACAGTGGCAGAGTCTCCAGTCCCTCTGGTTATTGACAGGTGACTTCAGAGATGACCTAAGAGGGTCATCACTGGTCCCCTCTTTCTCCCAGTGGCATTCGCCATTTTCTGCTTCTTAGGTGGGTGTCTATGAGGAGCCAGCATTTCTTCAGGGACACTAAGTGCCACTCCTGTTCTTGGTCCTGCACTGGGGACAAGGAACCCCAGCCCAGTGCCCTTCCGAGGGTGCTACAGGATCCTCTGAGACGTCTCCAGATCATAGGGACATTTGGTGACATCAGGGTGAAGAGCTGATCAGGGTCGGTGGAGGAATGCAGCACATGTAGCCTTTTTCTAATGCATGTTGTTTTTCAAATAAAATTTTAATTTGGAATAAATTTAGATTTATAGAAGTGTTGCAAATATTTGTCAAACTGAGAAACAACACTGAAATTTTACTTCTAACTAAACCCAATACACTATTTGGAATTCACCAGGTTGTCCATTAATGTCTCTTGTGTTCCGGGATCAAATCCATGACCTAGACTCACTGTATTCATTGTCATGTGTCCCCAGTGTCCTCTGCTCTGAGGATTACACATTCTCTCCTGGTCTGTCATGGCCTTAACAGTCTTGAGGAGGATTAACCAGGGATGGTTGAAGGCCCCCAAACTGAGTTTGTCTGCTATTCTCATAATGTTGAGTGTGGTTCAGACTTTGGGTTTTGAGGAAGACATCACACAGGTGAATCGCCCTTCCTGTCCCCTCACTCGGGGGACACATTGACAGCTGTGTGTCTTGCCACTGAGGATATCAGCCTTGATTAGTTGACTAAGTCGTTTGCCAGGTTTCTGCACTGTTTTCCCCTTCCTCTCCTCTTCTCTTTGAAAATAAGTTACTCTGTCTACCAATATTCCAGAGGGGAAGAGCTGTCAATTACCCCTCCTGGAGGGAATAATCTCTGTCTGTTATTTGGGATGTTTCTATAACGAATGGTTGTCTCCTCTCCCACTTTACTTCAGGTTAGTTTAGGGGTGCTGGGTCTTTGTCTTGCTGTGTCAGCTCTATGTTTCGGCACAAGGACCTTCTGTTTGCAGAGCATGTTCTCTCTAGTTGGTGTGTGAGGGTTTTATAGTGCCCCAGGGCATGTGGATTCTTACTTCCCTGACCAGGGCTTGAACCAGTGTCCACTGCATTGAGTGGTGGGTTCTTAACCACTGGACAACCAAGGAAGTCTGCATTTATTTAATCATTTATTTATATCAATATGGACTCACAAGTATTACTTTATGCTTTGAGTTATCATCTAATACTCTGTTATTTATTTTGTTTGTCAAACTATTTCCAGTTTGGCCTTTGGGGGGTTTCTCAGACTTCCTTCTAGAGTTTTCAAGTACCATCTCATCTTGTTGTGCCAACAAACTGCTTTCCCATCCTGGAAGGTTGAGTTTGCTCTTCAGAGAGTTTTCACACATGGAGTGCCACCTCTGGTGAACTCAACCCAGTGGGCCTTAGAACTCCTGTCCTCAGTGTCCTATAGGGCTGTGGGCCTCAGAGTCTCTGACACAGGAGACCCCCATACCCAGCAGCTTCTCTCTGATATTTCTGCACAGACTGCAGTCCAAACACCTCTTGAGACCAGGTTCACTGATGGAGGAGGGTGTGACAGCTAGGAGAAGGAGTAAGGTTGGAGTCACTGGGGGTCCAGAAAGTGCCCAGGAACTTGCTTCCTTAAGTACCTGAGGAAAGCTGGTGGCATGATACGAAATTACAAAATTACTAGTACCTGAGAAAACCCACGAGGCCTTAAGTCCTGCAAGTTTCCAGGTTGGGATGATTTAGACCCCAAGGCTGCTGTCCACCAGTCCTCAGGGCCCAGTCTAGAGACTGTAGCCATTAAGATATTTGGGGGTTTCAGTAAGGCCCAGCTCCACATTCTTATCTCCAGGACTTAACCTTGGGGAAAAAGGGATTCCCAATGACTTTTTTTCTACCTGATAGTGATACAGACTTGTCATTGACCCTCCTGTGATTCCATCTTCTCAGTTTGGGAGAGTGCTGACCTCAGAGCCTGGATGGGTTGGGGGAAGAATGATCAGGAAAACAGGAGATAGTTGGGGCCCAGACAACAGAGCATTTGAAAATGTCAGCTCCAGTTGGTTTTTGGCAAAGATACCCCCACATGTTCTCCAGTAGCTCTGATCTCAGAGTACGATGGTCTTCCACTGTAAACACCCCAAGGTCTGAGGGAGCCACCTGTGCCAGATGCCTGGCCACAGGCCTGTGGCTCTCCTGGGAGGGATGTGGGCTGGGCTTAGGGAGCTATTGGTTTATATAGCAACAGAAATCCTGCCCTGAGCAGAGCCTTTCAGCTGCCGCCATGATGAAGGGAGCATTGCTTCTGCTGGCCTTGCTGGTGACCAGAGAGCTGACTTTAGAGATGTGTGAGGATAGGAAGGAGGGTCCTGATCCTTGCCCAGTGCTGTCTCACCGCATCCTTCCCAGTCCTGTCCAAGCTGCTTCTGGGGGCAGATTCTGAAGGCAGCTGTCTTACCAGTGCCCAGGAATCCTGCACAAACTCCCCGAGGCTTTCAGCCTTTGAATGGAGGGGGGTGCTGTGGAGCTAGGCGGGTCATTGAATGGAGGGAGCTAGCTGCGCACATCCTGGGGGATAGTTTGTTGTGGGTAGTGGTGCAGGTTGGGAGGGAGGAAGCAGGCTGGTATGCCTGGGGGCGGTGGTCAAGGGCAGCAGGATCTCCACGCCTAGCCCCTCTTGCTGCTCCCTTCTGCTGTGAGTGCTTCATAGAGAAGGATTTCTGTCTTGGATGTAAGCAGTCCTGGGAGAGGGCACATCTCTGTGGGAGGTGAGTCTGGAAGCTTTGGATGTGTGAGTGCCTATCAAGTGGTGGGAAACAGGATTCTTATGACCTGGTGATCCTTTTGATGAGGTGTTTTCTGTTGTGCCTTCAGCAGAAGCCTGCCCTATATTTTATGGAACGTTTGGCACAGTGGGCCTTGGAAACAAAACACTGTTAAACACAACACTTGATTTGGTCGATGCTCAGTCAGTCAGTTCAATCGCTCAGTCATGTCCGACTATTTGTGACCCCATGAATCGCAGCACACCAGGCCTCCCTGTCCATCACCAACTCCTGGAGTCCACTCAAACTCATGTCCATCGAGTCGGTGATGCCATCCAGCCATCTCATCCTCTGTCATCCCCTTCTCCTCCTGCCCCCAATCCCTCCCAGCATCAGGGTCTTTTCCAATGAGTCAACTCTTCACATGAGGTGGCCAAGGTATTGGAGTTTCAGCTTCAGCATCAGTCCTTCCAATGAACACCCAGGACTGATCTCCTTTAGGATGGACTGGTTGGATCTCCTTGCAGTCCAGGGGACTCTCAAGAGTCTTCTCCAACACCATAGTTCAAAAGCATCAATTTTTCTGTGCTTAGCTTTCTTCACAGTCCAACTCTCACATCCATACATGACCACTGGAAAAACCATAACCTTGACCAGACGGACCTTTGTTGGCAAAGTAATGTCTCTGCTTTTTAATATGCTATCTAGGTTGGTCATAATTTTCCATCCAAGGAGTAAGCGTCTTTCAATTTCATGGCTGCAATCACCATCAGCCGTGATTTTGGAGCCCCCCAAAATAAAGTCTGACACTGTTTCCACTGTTTGCCCATCTATTTCCCATGAAGTGATGGGACCAGATGCCATGATCTTAGTTTTATGAATGTTGAGCTTTTTTTTTTTTCCATTTCTTTTTATTAGTTGGGGGAAATGTTGAGCTTTAAGCCAACTTTTTCACTCTCCTCTTTCACTTTCATCAAGAGGCTTTTTAGTTCCTCTTCACTTTCTGCCCTACGGGTCGTGTCATCTGCATATCTGAGGTTATTGATGTTTCTCCCAGCAATCTTGATTCCAGCTTGTGCTTCTTCCAGCCCAGTGTTTCTCATGATGTACTCTGCATATAATTTAAATAAGCAGGGTGACAATATACAGCCTTGATGTACTCCTTTTCCTATTTGGAACCAGTCTGTTGGTCCATGTCCAGTTCTAACTGTTGCTTCCTGACCTGCATACAGGTTTCTCAAGAGGCAGGTCAGGTGGTCTGGTATTCCCATCTCTTTCAGAATTTTCCACAGTTCATTGTGATCCACAGAGTCGAAGGCTTTGGCGCAATCAATAAAGCAGAAATAGATGTTTTTCTGGAACTCTTTTGCTTTTTCAATGTTCCTTCTATTCCTGCTTTCTGGAGGGCTTTTTTTTTTTTTTTTATCATAAATGAGTGCTGAATTTTGTCAAAGGTTTTCTCAGCATCTACTGAGCTAATCATATGGTTTTTATCTTTCAATTTGTTAATGTGGTGTATCACATTGATTTGTGAATACTGAAGAATCCTTGCATCCCTGGGATAAAGCCCACTTGGTCATGATATATGATCTTTTTAATATGCTGTTGGATTCTGTTTGCTAGAATTTTGTTGAGGATTTTTGCATCTATGTTCATCAGTGATATTGGCCTGTAGTTTTCTTTTTTGTGGCATCTTTGTCAAGTTTTGGTATTAGGGTGATGGTGGCTTCATAGAATGAGTTTTGGAAGTTTACCTTCCTCCACAATTTCCTGGAAGAGTTTGAGTAAGATAGGTGTTATCTCTTCCTAAATTTTTGGTAGAATTCAGCTGTGAAGGCGTCTAGTCCTGGACTTTTGTTTGTTGGAAGATTTCTGATTACAGTTTCAACTTCCATGCTTGTGATGGGTCTGTTAAGATCTCCTATTTCTTCCTGGTTCAGTTTTGGAAAGTTATACTTTTCTAAGACTTTGTCCATTTCTTCCAAGTTGCCCATTTTATTGGCATATAGCTGCTGGTAGTAGTCTCTTATGATCCTTTGTATTTCTGTGTTGTCTGTTGTGATCTCTCCATTTTCATTTCTAATTTTGTTGATTTGATTTTTCTCCCTTTTTGTCTTGATGAGTCTGGCTAATAGTTTGTCTATTTTATTTATCTTCTCAAAGAATCAGCTTTTAGTTTTGTTGATTTATGAGTATTGCTACTCCTACTTTCTTTAGGTCTCCATTTGCATAAAATATTTTTCTGCACCCCTTCACTTTCAGTCTGTATGTGTCTCTTGTTTTGAGGTGGGACTCTTGTAGACAGCATACATAGGGATATTGTTTTTGTATCCATTCAGCCAGTCTTTGTCTTTTGGTTGGGGCATTCAACCCATTTACATTTAAGGTAATTATTGATAAGTATGATCCCATTGCCATTTACTTTGGTGTTTTGGGTTAGAGTTAATACACCTTTTCTGTGTTTCCTGTCTAGAGAAGATCCTTCAGCACTTGTTGAAGAGCTGACTTGGTGGTGCTGAATTCTCTCAGCTTTTGATTGTCTGTAGAGCTTTTGATTTCTCCTTCATATTTGAATGAGAACCTTGCGGGGTACAGTAACCTGGGTTGTAGATTTTTCTCTTTCATCACTTTAAGTATGTCCTGACATTCCCTTCTGGACTGAAGAGGTTCTATTGAAAGATCAGCTGTTATCCTTATGGGAATCCCTTTGTGTGTTCTTTGTTGCTTTTCCCTTGCTGATTTTAATATTTGTTCTTTGTGTTTGATCTTTGGTGGTTTGATTAATATCTGTCTTGGGGTGTTTTGCCTTGGGTTTATCCTGTTTGGGACTCTGGGTTTCTTGGACTTGGGTGGCTATTTCCCTCCCCATTTTAGGAAAAATTTCAACTATTATTTCCTCAAGTATTTTCTCATGCCTTTTCTTTTTGTCTTCTTCTTCTGGGATGCCTATGATTCAAATGTTCAGGCATTTAACATTGTCTCAAAGGTCTCTGGGGCTTCCCTGGTGGCTCAGAGGTTAAAGCATCTGCCCACAATGCGGGAGACCTGGGTTCAACCCCTGGATCAGGAAGATCCCACTCCAGTATTCTTGCCTGGAGAATCCCATGGACGGAGGAGCCTGGTAGGCTACAGTCCATGGGGTCTCAAAGAGTCGGACACGACTGAGTGACTTCACTTTCTGACTTTTCTTTCAGAGGTCTCTGACGCTGACCTCATTTCTTTTAATTCTCTTTTATTTTCTCCTCTCTGCTTCATTTATTTCCACTATGCTATCTTCCACCTCACTTTTCCTATCTTTTACCTCAGTTATTCTACTGTTGATTTCCTCCAGAGTGCTTTTGATCTCATTTATTGCATTATTCATTACTGATTGAATCTTCTTTATTTCTTCTAAGTCCTTGTTATTTCTTGCATCTTCTCAATCCTTGTCTCTAGTCTATTTATCTGTAACTCCGTTTTGTTTTCAAGGCTTGGATCATCTGTACTATGATTATTCTGAATTCTTTTTCAGGTAGACTCCCTATCTCCTCCTCTTTGGTTTGGTTTGGTGGGCTTTTGTCAAGTTCCTTTATCTGCTGAACACTTCTCTGCCTTTTCATTTTATTTAGATTGCTGTGTTTGGGGTGCCCTTTCTATAGGCTGGAAGTTCGTGGTTCCTCTTTATTGTGGGGCCTACTCCCTGTGGGTGGGATTGGACTGGTGGCTTGTCAAAGTTTCCTGGTTAGGGGAGTTTGCATCTGTGTTCTGGTGGGTGTTGCTGGATCTCTTATCTCTGGAGTGCAATGAAGTGAACAGTAGTACTTTTTTGGGGTATCTATAGGTTTGGCATGGATTTGGGCAGCCTGTCTTTTAATGTTCAGGGCTGTGTTCCTCCTTTGCTGAAGAATTAGCATGGTATGTCTTGCTCTGGAACTTGTTGGCTCTTGGGTGGAGCTTGGTTTTAGTGTAGGTATGGAGGCTTTTGGGTGAGTTCTTGTCTATTATGTTCCCTGGAATCAGTAGTCCTCTGATGTTCTCAAGTTTTGAAGTTAAGCCTCCTGCCTCTGGATTTGTGTCTTATTTTTATAATAGCCTCAAGACTTCTCCATCCACACAGCACAGATGATAACCATATAGGTTAATGGTGAAACAATTCTCCACAGTGACAGATACCCAGATAGGTTCACAGAGTTACATGGAGAAGAGAAGAGAGAGGTAGGAGATAGAGGTGACCAGGAGGAGAAGAGGGGGAGTCAAAAGGGGAGAGAGCCATCTATCCAGTAATCAGTTCCCTAAGTGCTGTCCACAGTCTGGAACATCCAGAGAGATTCACAGAGTTACATAGAAAGAGAAGAGGGAGAAGGGAGATAGAGGTGACCAGGAGGAGAAGAGGGGGAGAGAGCAGTCTAGCCAGTAATCAGTTCCCTAAGTGTGTTCCACAGCCCAGAACACCCACAGAGAGTCACAGAGTTAAGTAGAAGAGGATGGCAGTCCTAAGATGGCGGAGGAATAGGACAGGGAGACCACTTTCTCCCCCACAAATCCATCAAAAGAACATTTGAATGATGAGCAAATTCCACAAAACAACTTCTGAATGCTGGCAGAGAACATCAGGCACCCAGAAAGGCAGTCCAACTTAAAAAGGAGGTAGGAAAAAATATAAAAGATAAAAAGAGAGACAAAAGAGGTAGGGACAGAGATCCATCCTGGGAAGGGAGTCTTTAAAAAGAGAGAAGTTTCCAAACACCAGGAAACACTCTCACCGGTGAATCTGTGGCGAGCCTTGTAACCTCAGAGGGCAACGTAACCGGGAGGAAAAATAAATAAATAATTAAAACCCACAGATTACGTGCCTAACAGCAACTCCAGCGGAGAAGCAGCGCAGATGCTCACATCCACCACTAGCAAGAGGCGACTGGACAAGGAGGCACGGGCTGCATGGCTTAGGGTAAAGACCGGGCCTGAATGCCCCGAGGGCAATCTGAGGGAACTAATTAGAGATAGCAACCCAGACTGTGGGATAGCTATCCCACAAAAAGCCTGAACCTAAGATACTGCTAGGCATGCTCACAGAACAAAGGACTGAGCAGAGCTAGCTGGCTGTGGACTGGCCCATCCCCCGCCGGAGACTGGCAGGCGAGGGCAGCCAGATCCGGAAGGGGGCAATCACGGCCCCAGCAAGGCATCATCTACCAAACTGCAAGCAGGCTTCCTTGCTAACCAAGACTCCTTGGGATTCTGGATGGTCGACACCAGCCAGGAGGGTCTCAGCCAGAGATCAGCTCCCCAGAAGAGACACACAGCACACCTGAGAAGGCATGCAGGTTGTACACCCAGAAAACAGCAGCAGGGACGGGGGAGGCGATAAGTCACAGCCCCCACCTGGGGGAGACTGTGCTCACAAAGCACCTGGTCACCTGAGCTGCTCGGACCTGGGAAGGGCACAAAACACAGGCCCAACCAAATCTTCGCCTTTGTGGAGTACCCAAGAACCTGAACCTGAGTGGCTTAGACCTGGGAAGTGCACTCAACCCAGGGTCAGCCTCAGACAGTTCCCAGCAGAGCAATCTAGAGCCTGAACAGGGTAGACTGGGAAAGCACACACGCCATGAGCGGGGGCAAACCGAGTGTGGCCGAAACACTGGGAACACTCCCCACAGACGCCGGGGATGTTCGTTTTCAGTGTTCCTCCCTCCCCACAGCACGACTGAACAAGTGAGCCTAAAAAAGTGACCACCACTGCCCCCTTGTGGCAGGGTGGAAATTAGACACTGGAGAGACCAGCAAACAGAAGAAGCTAAAATAAACAGAGGGAACCACTTTGGAAGTGACAGGTGCAATAGATTAAAACCCTGCAGTTAGCACCAACTACATAGGAAGGGGCCTATAGATCTTGAGAAGTGTAGGCAAGGAACTATCTGAAAATGAACTGACCCCACACTGTCCACAACAACACCAGAGAAAGTCCCAGCTATATTTTCACTATTATTAATTTTTAAACTTTTAAAATTTGTTTTTTTATTTTTCAAGTCCTCATTACTCCTTTAATATTCATTTGTATAACCTACTATTACTTTGCAAAAAAAAGACCCTATTTTTAAAGCAAACTTCACAATATATATTTTATAATTTTTGTGACTTTGTTTTTCTCTGTAATATTGTGTTTTTGACAATCTAACCTCTACTCTAGATTTTTAATCATTGCTTCTTGGTATTTGTTATCAATTTTGTACCTTTAAGAACCCAATCTTTAGTACCCATTTTTACTTGGGAGTGAGATTACTGGCTGGATTGCTCTCTCCCCCTTTGGACTCTCGTTGCCTCTATCTCCTCCCTCCCCTGTCTCTTCTCTATCCAAATTTGTGAATCTCTTTGTGTGTTCCAGGCTGTGGAGAACACTTAGGGAACTGATTACTGGCTAGATCAGTCTCTCTCCTTTTGATCCCCCCCTTTGTCCTCCTGGCCACCTCTGTCTCCTTCCTCCCTCTTCTCTTCTCTGTGTAATGCCATGAACATCTCTGAGGGATCCAGACTGTGGAGAGCACATAGGGAAGTGATTTCAGGCTAGCTTGCTCTCTCCCCTTTTGAGTTCCCCTCTTCTCCTGCTGGTCACCTATATCTCCCTCCTCCCTCTTCTCTTCTCCATGTAACTCTATGTACCTCTCCAGGTGTCCCTCACTGTGGAGAAACTTTTCATCATTAACCTAGATGTTTTATCATCAGTGCTGTATAGATGGAGAAGTCTTGAGTCTACTATAAGAATAAGACTGAAAACCAGAGGTAGGAGGCTTAAGTCCAAATCCTGAGAACACCAGAGAACTCCTGACTCCAGGGAACATTAATTGATAGGAAATCATCAAACACCTCCATACCTACACTGAAACCAAGCACCACCCAAGGGCCAACAAGTTCCAGAGAAAGACATACCATGCAAATTCTCCAGGAACATAGGAACATAGCCTTGAGCTCCAATATACAGGCAGCCCAAAGTCACAGCACTGACAACTCAAAACTCATTACTGGACATTTTATTGCACTCCAGAGAGAAGAAATCCAGCTCCATCCACCAGAACACCGACACAAGCTTCCCTAACCAGGAAACCTTGATAGCCACTGTCCAACCCCACCCACAGTGAGGAACCTTCACAATAAAGAGGAAGCACAAATTGCCAGAATACGGAAAGGCCATCCCAAACACAGCAATATAAACAAAATGAAAAGGCAGAGAAATACCCAGCAGGTAAAGGAACAGGATAAATGCCAAACAAAACAAAAGAGGGGGAGATAGGGAATCTACCTGATAAAGAATTCCAAATAATGATAGTGAAAATGATCCAAAATCTTGAAAACAATATGGAGTTATAAATAGCCTGGAGACAAGGATCGAGAAGATGCAAGAAATGTTTAACAAGGACCTAGAAGAAATAAAAAAGAGTCAATATGTAATGAAGAAAGCAATAAATGAGATCAAAAACACTCTGAAGGGAACGAACAGTAGAATAATGGAGGCAGAAGAGAGGATAAGTGAGGTAGAAGATAGAATGATAGAAATAAATGAAACAGAGAGGAAAGAGGAAAAAAGAATTAAAAGAAATGAGGACAACCTCAGGGACCTCTGGGACAATGTTAAACACCCCAACATTTGAATCATAGGAGTCCCAGAAGAAGAAGACAAAAAGAAAGACCATGAGAAAATACTTGAGGAAATAATAGTTGATAACGTCCCTAAAATGGGGAAGGAAATAATCACCTAAGTCCAAGAAACCCAGAGAGTCTCAAACAGGATAAACCCAAGGCAAAACACCCCAATACACAGAATAATCAAATTAACAAAGATCAAACGCAAAGAACAAATATGAAAAGCAGCAAGGGAAAAACAACAAAGAACACACACGGGGATTCCCATAAGGATAAGAGCTGATCTTTCAATAGAACCTCTTCAGGCCAGAAGAGAATGGCAGGACATACTTAAACTGATGAAAGAAAATAACCTACAGCCAAGATTACTGTACCCAGCAAGGATCTCATTCAAATATGAAAGAGAAATCAAAAGCTTTACAGACAAGCAAAGCTGAGAGAATTCAGCACCACCAAACCAGCTCTCCAAAAAATACTAAAGGATCTTCTCTAGACAGGAAACACAGAAAAGGTGTATAAACTTGAACCCAAAACACCAAAGTAAATGGCAATGGGATCATACTTATCGATAATTACCTTAAAATGTAAATGGGTTGAATGCCCCAACCCAAAGACAAAGACTGGCTGAATGGATACAAAAACAAGACCCCTATATATGCTGTCTACAAGAGACCCACCTCAAAACAAGGGACACATACAGACTGAAAGTGAAGGGCTGGAAAAAGATATTCCACACAAATAGAGACCAAAGAAAGCAGGAGTAGTAATACTCATATGAGATAAAATAGATTGTAAAACAAAGGCTGTGAAAATAGACAAAGAAGGATACTACATAGTGATCAAAGGATCAATCCAAAAAGAAGATATAACAATTATAAATATATATGCACCCAACATAGAAGCACAGCAATATGTAAAGCAAATGCTAACAAGAATGAAAGGGGAAATTAACAATAACACAATAACAGTGGGAGGCTTTAATACCCTACTCACAGCTATGGATAGATCAACAAAATAGAAAATCAACAAGGAAACACAAACTTGAAATGATACAATAGACCAGCTAGACCTAATTGATATCTATAGGACATTTCACCCCAAAACAATGAATTTCACCTTTTTCTCAAGTGCACATGGAACCTTCTACAAGAGAGATCACATATTGGGCCATCAATCTAGCCTTGCTAAATTCAAAAAAATTGAAATCATTCCAAGCATCTTTTCTGGTCACAATGCAGTAAGATTAGATGTCAATTACAGGAGAAAAATTATTACAAATTCCAACATATTGAGGCTGAACAACACGCTGCTGAATAACCAACAAATCATAGAAGAAATCAAAAAAGAAATCAAAATATGCATAGAAATGAATGAAAATGAAAACACAACAATCCAAAATCTATGGGACACTGTAAAAGCAGTGCTAAGGGGAAGGTTCATAGCAATACAGGCTTACCTCAAGAAACAAGAAAAATTCAAATAAATCACCTAACTCAACACCTAAAGCAACTACAACAGGAATAAATGAAGAACCCCAGGGTTAGTAGAAGGAAGGAAATCTTAAAAATTAGGGCAGAAATAAATGCAAAGGAAATAAAAGAGACCATAGCAAAAATCAACAAAGCCAAAACCTAGTTCTTTGAGAAGATAAATAAAATTGACAAACCATTAGCCAGACTCATCAAGACAAAAATGGAGAAAAATCAAACCAACAAAATTAGAAATGAAAATGGAGAGATCACAACAGACCACACAGAAATACAAAGGATCATAAGAGAATACTACCAGCAGCTCTATGCCAATAAAATGGACAACTTGGAAGAAATGGACAAAGTCTTAGAAAAGTATAACTTTCCAAATCTGAACCAGGAAGAAATAGAAGATCTTAACAGACCCATCACAAGCACAGAAATTGAAACTGTAATCAGAAATCTTCCAGTAAACAAAAGCCCAGGACCAGACAGCGTCGGAGCTGAATTCTACCAAAAATTTAGAGAAGAGCTAACAGCTATCCTACTCAAACTCTCCCAGAAAATTGCAGAGGAAGGTAAACTTCCAAACTCATTCTATGAAGCCACCATCACCCTAATACCAAAACCTGACAAAGATGCCACAAAAAAAGGAAACTACAGGTAAATATCACTGATAAACATAGATGCAAAAATCCTTAACAAAATACTAGCAAACAGAATCCAACAGCATATTAAAAAAACATACATCATGACCAAGTGGGCTTTATCCCAGGGATGCAAGGATTCTTCAATATCTGCAAATCAATCAATTTAATACACCACATTAACAAATTGAAAGATAAAAACCATATGATTAGCTCAGTAGATGCAGAGAAAGCCTTTGACAAAATTCAACATTCATTTGTGATAAAAACTCTCCAGAAAGCAGGAATAGAAGAAACATACCTCAACATAATAAAAGCTATATATGACAAACCCACAGCAAACATTATCCTCAACGGTGAAAAATTGAAAGCATTTCCCCTAAAGTCAGGAACAAGGAAAGGGTGCCCACTCTCACCACTACTATTCAACATAGTTTTGGAAGTGTTGGCCACAGCAATCAGAGCAGAAAAAGAAATAAAAGGAATCCAGATAGGAAAAGAAGAAGTAAAACTCTCACTGTTTGCAGATGACGTGATCCTCTACATAGAAAACCCTAAAGACTCCACCAGAAAATTACTACAGCTAATCAATGAATATAGTAAAGTCACAGGATATAAAATTAACAGACAGAAATCCCTTGCATTCCTATACACTAACAATGAGAAAACAGAAAGAGAAATTAAGGAAACAATACCATTCACCATTGCAACAAAAAGAATAAAATACATAGGAGTATATCTACCTAAAGAAACAAAAGACCTATACATAGAAAACTATAAAACACTGATGAAAGAAATCAAAAAGGACACAAATAGATGGAGAAATATACCGTGTTCATGGATTGGAAGAATCAATATTGTCAAAATGAGTATACTACCCAAAGCAATCTATAGATTCAATGCAATCCCTATCAAGCTACCAGCGGTATTCTTCCCAGAACTGGAACAAATAATTTCACAATTTGTATGGAAATACAAAAAACCTCGAGTAGCCAAAGCAATCTTGAGAAAGAAGAATGGAACTGGAGGAATCAACCTGCCTCACTTCAGGCTCTACTGCAAAGCCACAGTCATCAAGACAGTATGGTACTGACACAAAGACAGAAATATAGATCAACGGAACAAAATAGAAAGCCCAGAGATAAATCCACGTACCTATGGACACCTTACCTTCGACAATGGAGGCAAGAATACACAATAGAAAAAAGACAATCTCTTTAACAAGTGGTGCCGAGAAAACTGGTCAACCACTTGTAAAAGAATGAAACTAGAACACTTTCTAACACCATACACAAAAATAAACTCAAAATGGATTAAAGATCTAAATGTAAGACCAGAAACTATAAAACTCCTAGAGGAGAACATAGGCAAAACACTCTCTGACATAAATCACAGCAAGATCCTCTATGACCCCCCTCCCAGAATATTGGAAATAAAAGCAAAAATAAACAAATGGGACCTAATGAAACTTAAAAGCTTTTGCACAACAAAGGAAACTATAAGCAAGGTGAAAAGACAGCCTTCAGAATGGGAGAAAATAATAGCAAACGAAGAAACAAAGGTTTAATCTCAAAAAATATACAAGGAACTCCTGCAGCTCAATTCCAGAAAAATAAACAACCCAATCAAAAAATGGGCCAAAGATCTAAACAGACATTTCTCCAAAGAAGACATACAGATGGCTAACAAACACAAGAAAAGATGCTCAACAGCAGTCATTATCAGAGAAATGGACATCAAAACCACAATGAGGTACCATTACACGCCAGTCAGAATGGCTTCTATCCAAAAGTCTACAAGCAATAAATGCTGGAGAGGGTGTGTAGAAAAGGGAACCCTCTTACACTGTTGGTGGGAATGGAAACTAGTACAGCCACTATGGAGAACAGTGTGGAGATTTCTTTAAAAACTGGAAATAGAACTGCCATATGACCCAGCTATCCCACTCCTGGGCATACACACTGAGGAAACCAGAACTGAAAGAGACACGTGTACCCCAGTGCTCATTGCAGCACTGTTTATAATAGCCAGGACATGGAAGCAACCTCATCTCGATGCCCATCAACAGACGAATGGATAAGAAAGCTCTGGTACATATACACAATGGAATATTACTCAGCCATTAAAAAGAATACATTTGAATCAGTTCTAATGAGATGGATGAAATTGGAGCCCATTATACAGAGTGAAGTAAGCCAGAAAGATAAACACCAATATGGTATACTAACGCATATATATGGAATTTAGAAAGATGGTAATGATAATCCTATATGCAAGACAGCGAAAGAGACACAGATGTATAGAACAGACTTCTGGACTCTATGGGAGAGGGCAAGGGTGGGATGGTTTGGGAGAATGGCATTGAAACATGTACATTATCATATGTGAAATGAATCGCCAGTCCAGGTTCAAAGCATGATACAGGGTGCTCGGGGTTGGTGCACTGGAAGGACCTAGAGGGATGGGATGGGGAGGGGCGTGGGAGGGGTGTTCAGGGTGGGGAACACATATACACCCATGGTGGATTCATGTCAATGTATGGCAAAACCACTACCGTATTGTAAAACAATTAGCCTCCAGTTAAAATAAATAAATTTATATCAAAAAAGAGAGAGAGAAGAGAAGGGGGAGGGAGGAGATAGAGGTGACCTGGGGGAGAAATGGGAAAGTCAAAATGGGAGAGAGCAATCAAGCCAGTAATCACACCCATAAGTGAAAATGGATACTGAAAATTAGATTCTTAAAGGTACATAATTGATAACAAATATCAAAAAGCAAAGATTAAAAATCTAGAGTAGAGGTTAGACTCTCAGAAAAGCAATATTAAAAATACAAAGCAAAATCACAAAAATCATAAAATATTTATATATGAGATTTGCTTTAAAAATAGGGTATTTTTTGCAAGGTAATAGTAGGTTATAAAAATGAAAATTAAACAAGTAATAAAGAACTTAAATTTTTTAATGGCTGAGTAATATTCCATGGTGTATATGTACCACAGCTTCCTTATCCATTCGTCTGCTGATGGGCATCTAGGTTGCTTCCATGTCCTGGCTATTATAAACAGTGCTGCGATGAACATACAGAGTGAAGTAAGCCAGAAAGATAAAGATCAATACAGAATACTAACACATATATATGGAATTTAGAAAGATAGTAACGATAACCCTATATGCAAAACAGAAAAAGAGACACAGATGTACAGAACAGACTTTTGGACTCTGTGGGAGAAGGTGAGGGTGGGATGTTTCAAGAGAACAGCATCGAAACATGTTTATTATCTAGGGTGAAACAGATCATCAGCACAGGTTGGATGCATGAGACAAGTGCTCAGGCCTGGTGCACTGGGAAGACCCAGAGGGACCGGGTGGAGAGGGAGGTGGGAGGGGGGAATGGGATGGGGAACACATGTAAATCCAAGGCTGATTCATGTCCATGTATGACAAAAACCACTACAATATTGTAAAGTAATTAGCCTCCAACTAATAAAAATAAATGCAAAAGAAAAAAAAGAACTTAAATTTAAAAAATTTAAAAGGGGTAATAGTAAAAATATATATAGGGATTTCTCTAAAGTTGTTGTGGGCAGTGTGGGGTCAGTTCAGTTTCAGATAGTTCGTTGTTCCAGCTTGTACTTGTTCTCAAGGTCTATGCTGCTGCTGCTAAGTCACTTCAGTCGTGTCCAACTCTGTGCGACCCCATAGATCGCAGCCCACCAGGCTCCCCCGTGCCTGGGATTCTCCAGGCAAGAACACTGGAGTGGGTCTATAGGCCCCCTCCAATGCTTAGTCAATGGTAACTACAAGCTTTTTATACATATATATATATATATTAGTTGGAGGCTAATTACTTCACAATATGGGTAGTGGTTTTTGCCATACATTGACATGAATCAGCCATGGATTTACATGTGTTCCCTCTCCCGATCCCTGCTCCCGCCTCCCTCTCCATCCCATCCCTCTGGGTCAGGCTTTTAATCTATTGGCATCTGTCACTTCCAGAGCAGTTCCCTCTTCTATGTTCATTTTCGCTTCCTCTGTTTGCAGGTTTCTTCAGTGTCTAATTTCTTCCCTAACACAAGAGGGTGAAGGTGATCACTTATTTAGACTCACTTTTTCACTTGTGTTGTGGGGAGGGAGGGATACTGCAAACAAATATCACTGGCCGTGTGTGGGGAGTGCTCGCAGTGTATGGGCCACACTGGATTTGCCCCAGCTCAAGGCAGTGTGCGCTTCCAGGGTCTGCACTGCTCAGGCTCCAGGGTGTTCTGCTGCGGCACTGTCCAGAGTGGGCCCTGCGTTTCTTGCACTTCCCAGGTCTCATCCACTCAGGTTCTCAGGTACTCTGCAAGGGCACAGACTCATTTGCATGTGTGTTTTGTGCCCTTGCCAGGTCTGAGCAGCTCAGGAGACCAGGTGTTTGGTGAGTGTACTGTCCCAGGTGGGCTGAGCATCTTAATCGTCTCCCGTGTCCCAGTCACTCGGTTTCCCGGGTGCACCATGAGAGCACCGTCTCAGGTGTGCCATGTGTCTCCTCTGGGGAGCTAATCTCAGGCTGCAAACCTCCTGGCTGATGTCAACTGTCCAGGATCCCAGGAAGACATGATTAGCAATTGGGAGTCTGCTTACAGTTGGGTGGAGGATTCCAGTCTCTGGGGCCAAGGTTGGAGCAGCCCCTTGCTTTCCAGCTCTGGCTGTCCTTGCCTGCCTCTCAGCTTCTGGCCAGGGAGAGGGGACTCTACGAAGCCAGCTAGCTCTCCTTTGGTATTTGCTTAATCCTTTGCTCTGTGAGTAGACTACGCTGCATGTTAGAGCCTTTCATGGGAAAGTTCTCTCTCTCTCTTTTTTTTCTCTCTCTGGTGATTCCATAGTTTGGGTTGCTATCTCATGTTAGCTCCCTCAGATTGTCCTCAGGGCCTTCAGGCCCACTCCTTACCCTAAGCACCGATTGTGCAGCCCATGCCTCCCTGTCCAGCCCCTGCTCGCTGGTGGTAGATGCGAGCGTCTGGGCTGCTTCTCCACTGGCAGTTGCATTTAGGCATCTATTCTGTGGGGTTTTTTTTTTTCCCCTGCTAGTTATGTTGCCCTCTGAGATTCCTAAACTCCCCACAGACCCGCCTGTGAGAGGGTTTCCTACTGTTTGGAAACTTCTTCTTCACTACTCCCTCCCCAGGATGGGTCTCCACCCCTAAGTCTTTTGTCTCTTTTTTCATCTTTTATATTTTGTCCTACCTCCTTTTGAAGAGAATGGCCTGCCTTTCTGGGTGCCTGGTGTCCTTTGCCAGTGTTCAGAAGTTGTTTTGTGGAAGTTGCTCAGCATTCAAATGATCTTTTGATGAATTCATGGGGGAGAAATTGGTCACCCTGTCATATTCCTCTGCCATCTTGGGACCGCACCCCCCAGCTTACTTCTAGCGGCATGAAATGGGTAGTCGCATTACCTTAGGAGACTTATGAAATTACAAGGATGGGACAAGGTTTTATCCCTATTTCCTAGGGTCTAGGGTATTGTCAGACTACAGTCAGCATGGCCCATATGAAGTGTGGCATAAGTGGTAAAATGTCTCTACCCTCTGGAACAGAGAGAAGAACGACAGGACACTTCTCTTAGGAAACTATGCAATTTAGTCAAGTATTTAAAAAAAAAAAAAAAGTACACTGTGAAGCTCTAATTTTCCACCTGGTGAAGCTATGTGCAGGTATGCTGGTGCTGAATGATTTCAAGCTTTTACCTCTGTGAAAAAGAAACACTTTTTTTCACAGAGGTAAAAGCTTGAAATCATTCAGCACCAGCATACCTGCACTACAGAAAATATTAGAGGAAGGTCTGCAGGAGGAGTGGATGTAGTGCAAGGTGGAAATCTAAAACTGTACCAGAGGAGGGAGAACATGGACGATTGTCAGTCTGAGGATATGTATCCATATCTTTTTATATCTCTAGCTCTATCCCTAATTTAGAGAGAATTTAATACATTCACAGTGCATTTTCTTGGACTAAAATATTCAAATAATACATTCAAGAGCAGATTAAGTACAGTTGTTGAGAAAATCAGTAAATTGTAATTTAACTCAAAGAAAAATATCCCAAATAAAACAGAGAGACAAAAATGTAATAAAATATGAAAAAGTTTGTAAGAGATAATACAGGACCCAGTGAAAAGACTCTCAGTATGTAGATACTGAAATTACTGGTAGGAGTCCTGTCTCCTGCCTAGAGCTGAGTGACAGGAGGACTCCCAGGGAGCAGTAGCTGCAGTTGTGAGCCCACAGCTGTGGGCATGGAGTAGGTCAGCAGGGATGTTGGCCTCAGTACACTGGGCAGCCAGCGCTGCTGCTTTTGTTCCTTCTGCCCTAATTGTCTCAAGGATGGGTCTGGCTGGAGGGACCTAAGGGACCAAAGCAGAGGACACTCAGTGAGCTCCTTAAGGTAAAAGGGCATCCTCTGGCAATACCTAGATTGGGCTGTACCAGCAAAGCCGAGTGGGGTTGCCTGGATGAGATATTAGCCAGCCTCCTGGGCATCAAAACAAATCCTTAGCTGTATCAGGAGAGAGTGTCCTTTTAAAAAAAAATTGGAGGATAGTCGTTCTGCGGTGTTGGGTTAGTTCCTGCTGTACAGCAAAGTGAATCAGCTGTGGCATGTGTGCTCAATTGTGTCTAAGTCTTCATGACCCCATAGACTGTAGCCCATCAGGCTCCCCTTTCTGTGGAATTTTCTAGGCAAGAATACTGGAGTGGGTTGCCATTTCCTTCTCCTGGGAATCTTCTCGAGCCAGGGATCTAACCCTCCTCTCTTGAGTCTCCTGCATTGGAGGGCAGATTGTTTACCACTGGCATCACAAGAGAGGAGGGAACTAGCTGTATATTTACATCCATCTGCCCCCTCCCCCGCCCCCATTTAGATTTCCTTCCCTTTTAGGTCACCACAGAACACTCTTAGAGTTCCTATACAGTATACAGTAGGTGCTATACAGTAGGTTCTCATTAGTTACATATTTTATACATAGTATCAATGTATGTCAATTCAAATCTCCCAATTCATCCCACCCCCTCCTTGGTACACATAAATTTGTTCTCTGTGTCTGTATTTTATTTCTGCTTGCATTAAGATCATCTATACCATTTTTCTAGATTCCACATACATGTGTTACTATACAATACTTGTTTTTCTCTTTCTGCCTTACTTAACTCTGTATGACAGTCTCTAGGTCAATCCACTTCTCTGCAAATGACACAATTTGTTCCTTTTTATGGTTGAGTAATATATGTATAGCTTTATACATATGTATATGAAGATGTATATATATATATCTTCATTTTTTACAATAAATTTATTTTTTGGCTGTGTGAGGTCTTAGTTTCAGCATGCAGGATCTTCGTTGCAGTATGTAGGATCTTTCTTTACATTTTGTGGGCTTAGTAGTTACAGGGTGTAGTCTCAGTTGCTGCACTACAGGTGGGATCTTAATTCCCTGACCAGGGATCCAACCCAAGCCCACTGTTCTGGAAGGTGGGTTCTTAACTACTAGACCTGTACCATATATTCTTTACAGGAGTAAGTGTGGTGACTTAGAGTGATAAAACTACAGTCATCTGTTGCAGAGTCCTGGAAGCACCCCAGGGTTCTACTTGGTATATATTTAGTTGAGAAGTCTGCAGTTGGTTTGGCAGGCACAGGAGGCATGGAAATTGCAATACCTGAGGCAACAGTGGTAGAGAGACTCTTAGAATGTTTGCAACAGCAATTATTATGCAAAAATATACAAGTATTTCAGCATTTTTCAAACCAAAACAAATGCACTGGAAATAACCAGCTGAAAGTCAGCTCTTCCTGGAACCCATCCCTGTTTACACATGATCCTACCTTTGCTGACATCATTCACCTCCCTCATCAACCTGAACCTTTGGGAGCCATATATGAGACGGAAAAATGATAGGATACTGAAAGAGGAACTCCCCAGGTCGGTAGGTGCCCAATATGCTACTGGAGATAAGAGGAGAAATAACTCCAGAAAGAATGAAGGGATGGAGCCAAAGCAAAAACAACACCCAGTTGTGGATGGGACTGGTGATAGAAGCAAGGTCCGATGCTGTAAAGAGCAATATTGCATAGGAACCTGGAATGTTAGGTCCATGAATCAAGTCAAATTAGAAGTGGTCAAACAGGAGATGGAAAGAGTGAATGTCGACACTCTAGGAATCAGCGAACTAAAATGGACTGGACTGGGTGAATTTAGCTCAGATGACCACTATATCTACTACTGTGGACAGGAATCCCTTAGAAGACATGGAGTAGCCATCATGGTCAACAAGAGAGTCCAAAATGCAGTACTTGGATGCAATCTCAAAAACGACAGAATGATCTCTGTTCGTTTCAAATGCAAACCATTCAATATCACAGTAAACCAAGCCTATGCCCCAACCAGTAATGCTGAAGAAGCTGAAGTTGAACGGTTCTATGAAGACCTACAAGACCTTTTAGAACTAACACCCAAAGAAGATGTCCTTTTCATTATAGGGGACTGGAATACAAAAGTAGGAGTAGGTTGCCATACCCTCCTCCAGGGAATCATCCCAACCCAGGGATCAAACTTGGGACCCCACACTAAAGGCAGATTCTTTACTGTCTGAGCCACCAGGGAAGCCTAAGAATACTGGAGTGGGTAGCCTAACCCTTCTCCAGGGGATGTTGCCAACTCAGAAATCGAATTGGGGTCTCCTGCATTGCACCACAGTTCAAAAGCATCAGTTCTTCAGAGCTCAGCCTTCCTTATGGTCCAACTCTCACATCTGTACATGACTACTGGAAAAACCATAGCTTTGACTATATGAACCTTTGTCAGCAAGGTGATGTCTTTGCTTTTAAATACCTTGCCTAGGTTTGTCAGAGCGTTTTTTTCCCAAGGAGCAAGTGTCTTTTAATTTCAAGGCTATGTCACTATCTGCAGTGATTTTGAAGCCCAAGAAAGTAAAATTAGCTACTGTTTCCACTTTCCCTCCTTCTATTTGCCGTGAAGTGATGGGACTGGATACCATGAGTTTAGTTTTCTGAATGTTGAGTTTTAAACCAGCTTTTTTCACTCTCCTCTTTCATCAAGAGGTTCTTTAGTTTCTCTTCACTTTCTGCCATTCAAGTGATATCATCTGCATATCTGAGGTTGTTGACATTTCTCCCAGAAATCTTAATTCCAGCTTGTGATTCATCCACCTGGGCATTACGAATGATTTTCCCTGCATAAAAGTTAAATAAGCAGAGTGACACTATTCAACCTTGATGAACTCCTGTCTCATTACTGACCCAGTCCATTGTTTCATGTGTAGTTCTGTTTCTTCTTGACCTGCATACAGGTTTCTCAGGAGATGGATAAAGTGGTCTGATATTTCAACCTCTTTAACAATTTTTCACAGTTTGTTGTGATTTACACAGTCAAAGGCTTTAGTATAGTCAAAGAAACAGAAGTAGATTTTTTCTGGAATTCCCTTGGTTTTTCTATGAGCCAACATATGTTGCCAATTTGATCTCTGGTTCCTCTGCCCTTTCTAAACCCAGCTCATACGTCTGGAAGTTCTCAGTTCATGTACTACTGGAGCCTAGCTTGAAGGATTTTGAGCATAACCTTACTAGCATGGGAAATGAGTGCAATTGTACCATAGTCTGAAGATTCTTTGACATTGCCCTTCTTTGGAATTGGAATGAAAACGCACCTTTTCCAGTCCTGAGGCAACTACTGAGTTTTCCAAACTTACTGACCTACTGAGTACAGCATTTTAACAGTATTATTTGGGATTTTAAATATTCAGCTGGAATTCAATCACCTCCACTAGCTTTGTTCAGAGTAATGCTTCCTAAAGCCCCCTTGACTTCATACTCCAGGATGTCTGCCTCTAGGTGATTGACCACACCATCGTGGTTATCTGGGTCATTAAGATTTTTTTTTTTTTTATCATTCTGTATATTCTTGCCACCTCTTCTTAATCTCTTCTGCTTCTGTTAGGTTCTTACTTCTTCTGTCCATTATTACGCTCATCCTTGCATGAAATGTTCCCTTGATATCTCCAATTTTTTGAAGAGATTTCTACTCTTTCCCATTCTATTGTTTCCTCTGTTTCTTTGCATTGTTCATCGAAGATGGCATTCTCTTCTCTCCTTGCTATTCTCTGGATTGTGTTGGCTATATCTTTCACGTCTCTTCTTTCCTCAGCTATTTGTAAATCCTCTTCAGGCAACCACTTTGCCTTCTTGCATTTCTTTTTCTTTGGGACAGTTTTGATCACTGCCTCCTGTACAATGTTACAAACCTCCATCCATACTTCTTCAGGCATTCTGTCTACCAGATCTAATCCCTTGAATATATTTGTCACCTCCACTGTTTAATGAATCATTAGGGATTGGATTTAGGTCATATGTGAAAGGTCTATGGATTTTCCCTACTTTATTCAGTTTAAGCCTGAATCTTGCAATTATGAATGCTTTGATACTTTATTTACTTTTAATTCTAGCATAGTAGCTTTACAATATTTGTTGGTTTCTGTCATACATCTACATGAATCAACCATAGGTGTATACATGTCACCTCCCTCTGGAACCTCCTTCCCCCCTCCCACCCCATCCCACTCCTCTAGGTGAGTATTTCAATTTTTAAAACATATTTTCTGCATCTGTTGAGATAATCATATGACTTTTCTCCAGTATTCTGTTAATATGTGGACTTACTTGATTGACTTTGAATTGTAAGCCAAACATGCATTCCCAAGGGAAACATCACTTTGTCTTTATGTGCTAATTCCTTTATGTGCTGCTGGATTTGATATCCTAAGGTTGTGTTAATTTTTTATATATATTTATTTATGAATTGCATCAATCCATAGTTTTCCAGTATAATATATTTCCTGAGATTATATGAAGTGAGGGATGATTCATACAGCTGCTGGTGAATTCAGGGTGGCCTAGGTGGAAATGAGTGGGGTGTCTATGATCTCAGATGGAAATTCATGTGAGAATCAGAGAACAAAAGCCACAGCTTTTTGACAATTGCCTTCCCACCCATCTGAGGTTTGGATGTTAGACAGAAAAAGATTTGGGTGAAATCAGATGCTCCCTTTTCTACTAACCCAGATTAGATAAGGGTGCTGTAGATTGAAGGAAGGCAGGGAGAGGGGAGGGGATGGGTGGGCAATATAGAGGTGTCTTCCCAGCAGCCCCAGGGAGCTCTGTGCAGCTGAGCAAGAGCAGGAGGACCTATCTGTCTGTCTGTCCCAGGAGCACCAAATGCCCCTTACTTGTCTTTGCTGCATCCTTGGATAGATCCCCATAACACCTGTACACTCACTGCAGAGCAGGGTGAGTCTATATTCAAGACATTATAAGAATCACCTAACTCATCAGGGTGTCAACTGTCCTTTCAGAAGCTCTGGAGCTTTTACATCAGTTGGCTGGGGGTGGGGTGGAATATACATCCTGAGTCAGATAATGAGAAGGGTCCCTGCCCCAGAACCTGCTCACACCAGCTCAACTCACCTTAGCTCCCACAGAGGCAGGTCTCCATCTTAGAAGAGCCCCCAGACAGAGCCTGGTGGGGGTGGAGTGGTGGGCAGAGACAAGGGCCCAGTGTCACCCAGGGCAAGGAGACCTCCCCTGCACCCACCAGGGTCCCCTCCACAGGGAGAAGCAGCAGCTCTGGATCACCCTGGGGACCTGTACTAAGCCTCCTCACCATGAGGACCTTAGAGAGTCCCTGTCCTAGACCCAGCCCTGTGGGGTAAACCCAGCCAGACTCTTTTCTGGAGGGGAGCTGTTGGGTGGGAAGAAGCTCTTAGAGAGCGGGTGGGATCAGGTGAAGAAGAATCAGACAGCATGAGCATGGGGCCAGGTTCATGGGCAGGCAGCAGAGGCACAGGAGGAGCAAGAAGTCCCAGACCCCTGGACGTGCACTCTGAGCATGAGACCCAACTCAGTGTGTGTTTATGTGAAAGCAGCTGAGTCCACAACTGGGGGTTTGGATTTAGGATAAACTAAGGCCTAAGCACGTGAACCTTGACCCTTGGTTCTTCCTCTCCTGTCAGGAGTTTAGGAGAGGGGTCCCTTCTCACCCATTATTTTACTTTGGTTGTAGTTCAATTTTGTTAATGGAAACCAGAGGCCCAAAGAAGGACTATAATATGTGCACAGTCACAGGGTGAGTTAGCCGAGGTCGTCTCCCCAGAATGGATGGGTGGGGGAAGCTATGTCTCTTCAGCAGATGCTTTACCTCCTCTAGCCTCAGATTCTCCCTTGTAAGATGAGGATGATTACTCCTACCCCTCGAGATTGCTGGGAGGAAGAAATTTGGTGGATGATGCTTATGACCTGTGGGTCCTGTTGACAGAAGTGATCAGACACTCTGGCTGATGTAATGATCATTAACCCTCCCCCACCTATTGAATTTGTGGAGGATCAACATTTGGTGGCTCAGACAGTAAAGAATCCACCTGCAAAGCAAGATCCATGAGTCCAGAAGATCTTCAGGAGAATGGAATGGCTACCCATTTCAGTATTCTTTCCTACCTGGAGAATTCCATTGACAAGGAAGCCTGTTGGGCTACAATCCATGCGGGTCACAAAGAACTGGACATGAATGAGCGACTAACACTTTCACTATATTTCAGCATCTCACATCATTGAAATTCAGCTGCAGGTGGAAGGCACACTGGTGGTCTCCACTGTGGCCACGTCCTCCCTCTCCCCAACCTCCAAAGCCCAATCTCCAGTGAGTAAGCACTCTGTTGTGAATTGCAAGGCCTTTTATTTCTGGTATTACCTACTCAGACACAGACATGGTGGGTTGCTGACACTACTTAGTGATCAGCCAAGTGATTTCCTTGGGCTCCTGGCAGGGACAGTTCCATCAGCAGAGAGAACTTGAGTATACTTTATTCCGTAAGAGAAGGTGCACAAATCTCGTGAGGCCTCAGGGGTGGATGAGATGTAAAGCAGCTCTGAACACAGGGGAGGGGCCTGCAGGCTTGTTTGGAGGGAGGCCTCTGGATGTGAGCAGGTAAAGGTGGATATGTCCCAGGGAGTTTTCTTCCAATGGAACAGAGATTGTGGGGTCTCCCTGGAGGACTGAGGGCAGTCTTCTGGGATAGAATGGGAGACACTGCTGAGGACCACCTTGCAGGGCTCTGGAGTGACTCCTGGGAGTCTTCAGAGATGAGCTGACCCCTGTCTGCTTCCTCCCTCTAGCCCTTATACACTTAAGAGTTGAAATAGCTGCTTGTCCCACCACCTCTACGGCAGCAGAGAGAGGATTCACCGTTATCCTCGATTCTGGGCATCCCAGGCCTGGGGAGGGCAGGAGGGCAGCTTTTGGAAGCAGCCTCCTCTTAGGGCATGTGAGGCATAAATGTCTCTTTGAGGTCTAGGGAACAAGGAGAAATGTAGGGTTTAGGTGGGATGGAGTAGGAACTTAAAGCAGGAGGGAAAGAACTGATATTTGGAGAAAGGAAGGACTCAATGCGAATGGATTACAGAAGATTCCAGTTCCTCTGCTGGAGAGGCTGGAGTCAAGGAGGCCAGTGCTGAGGGCCTAACTCCAAAGGCAGGTGGCATCACAGAGTCAGGAGGGCCTGGAGGGTCCCAGGCCTGTGACCAGGCAGAGCTGAGCAGTCAGGGCCAGCTCAGGAGCTCCAGGGCTAGACCGAATTTTCCTGCAGGATCCTTCCCCACCCTGTGGGTGTCAGCCACATCCTCTCTACCTCCTCATTCATGAGGTTCTTTCTGCTCTCAGGTTCTCAGGGAAGAGCCAGGGTGGAGAGGAAATGATCCCCCCACCTCCCAGTGCCCTGAGCAGATGCCTGACACCCCTGTCCCCACACAGGCACATCCACACACAGCCTCACCTACCAGGACGCTGAGAGCATTCTGCTTATCCTCTTCTGTCAACTTCTCATCAACTCTGCCCTTCAGCCTTCTGGCATTGGCCACTATCGCACTGTTTGTGTTGTATTCTTTCACTTTAGCAATGTATTCGTCAGGGGTTCCCTTCACAAAGAGGTAAACATCCTCCCTCACTGCTGGGCAGATGTCACAATCTTAAACAGAGAGATAAGGGCACACTCCTTGAAAGGCATTTATCAGAACACACTCTTCCCTTCCCCTCCAGACATGCTCAGTGCTGCCCTGCGAAGGTGTCAGAACCCCTGGGGAGCCCAGGTCCCAGCCACTCACTTCCACCCACGATGAGGAGCAAGGCAGTGCAGAGCAGCAGGAGAGCTCCAGCCCGCCTCATGGTGCTGGTGGCAAGTGCTCCCTACTCACCTGGAGCCCTTTTCATAACACGTCCATGTCCTCACCCCAAGGGATCTTGTGTCAGATGCTTCCTTTTCCCGAAGATCCTGCCAGGCCACAGCCTGGTGTTTCCCAGGTCTGCACAGGAGGAGCTGTGTGTGTTGGCAAGATGCTAGTCCTTGAGTCCACAGAGGGCACTGGCTCAGCCTCCTCCTCCTGGAGGGCTCTGGGGGAGGGGCAGCTGACACAGGAAGCTTAACAACTGAAAATCCCCAGGTTGACTAAAAAGGGCAAAAATGCTCAAAAATCAGGCCTCCTGAATGCTGGCCTATGAGAGCCTGTCGGAACAACACATGATCTTGAAGACAGGCAGGTGTGGACTTTATACTCTGAGCTTAGGAATGGTCTCACAGGGAGTAAGTGCCAGGCAAGTCAGAGCACAAGGCCTGACCCCTTGGTCAGGCTCTCTGGTGGCTCCTGCCCCGCCCTGCTGTTATCACTGTTTCCTTAATCTTGTCAGTGGCCTCTGTTGGGCCACTTCCCCAAACCAGTTTCTGGAGACTGGAAACCTCTTTTATGTGCTGGCCCAGAAATTTCTAGTTTTTTCTTGACCAAGTCCCTCCACCTGGCAACCTTGATAGCATCTCATTCTACACAGAAATATTTTCTGCAACTTCTTTCTTCTTTTCTTTTAATTGAGACTTTTTTGTGTGCATTGGATTATACATGATTTAGAAGATAATGATAGTTTCAGGAGGACAACAAAGGGACTGAGCCATATATATGCACATGTATCCATTCTTTCACAAACTCCCCTCCTATCCATGCTGCCTCATAACACTGAGCAGAGTTCCCTGTGCGATAGTGGTCCTTGTTAGCCATCCATTTTAAATACAGCATCGTCCATCCCAAACTTCCTCACTCTCTCTCACCTTTCCCCTGGCAACCATAAAGTTCATTCTCTAAGTCTGTGAGTCTGTTTTTGTTTTATAAATAACTTCATTTATAGTATGTGGTTTTAGAAAGTGAAAGTGAAAGCGAAAGTGAAGTCGCTCAGTCCTGTCTGACTCTTTGCGACCCCATGGACTGTAACCTACCAGGAACCTCAGTCCATGGGATTTTCCAGGCAAGAATACTGGAGTGGGTTGCCATTTCCTACTCCAGGGGATCTTCCTGACCCAGGGATCGAACCTGGGTCTCCCAAATTGTAGGCAGATGCTTTACCGACTGAGCTACCAGGGAAGTCCATGTGTTTTTAGATGCCACATATAAAAGGTGTCATAAGATGTTTCTGCTTCTCTGTCTGACTTTCTTCACTCTGTATGACAGTTTCTAGGTCCAACCATTTTCTGCAACCTCTTTCTACTCTTGAGTGTCTCTGTACTGTTCCCCCCATCTCCTCTCCAGAGCTCCCACTTGAGGAAAAGCCAAGCCCCTTCTAGGCCACAGTCTCTGGGCCAGTTGCACAACCAGCCCCGCACTGCTGCTGCCTCTGTGACTTTATCCCTGCCTTTCTCTCCTCCCTCAGTGCCTCCTGTCTGCTCCTTGACCTGACCAAGTGTGCTCCTGCAGCAGGGCCTCTGCAAGTGGAGCCCTCCTGGCCTGGAGGCTCTTCCTCCAGTGGCTGCATGATTTGTTCCCTCATCCTCAGATGTCTTTAAGTATCACAGGGCACAGATTTCCCCATATCTTGAGCCCTTATTTCAAATCATGCTGCCTCCATCCTCCCCCCCATGGCCCTCTGTCTTCTCCCCCTGCTTCATCTTCGCCCAGAGCACTTCTTCCTGTGGGGTCACTGTCTTTCACTCCCTCTTAGGTGAGGAAGGGCTGCAGGAGAGCGAGAGCTGCGCTGTGTGCTGCTGCATCCCAGGACTAGGTGAGGGCCCAGGTAGATGTTGCACAATGTTTGTTAGAATAATGGCAGGAATATTCCATTTCTCTGGCATCAATAAATGAGAATAGTTTTAGTTTTATTTACTATAGGATGTGCTTATGAATATTGCCTGGGAGAAAATAAATAAGGTAAAGATGTAAAATATTTCATAAGTCAGAATCAAATAGCTTTTGGCTGGAGGCACCTGGCTGTTATTTCTGAGTCACCTGTGGTGGATTAAAGTTTACTGAAGACATGATCTGAAGTTGGGACACAATGTATGACCACAGTCAGAACTCTTATGCCAAACAGGATTCACATCCGGTAACTGCTCTTGGCAAAGAATCACCAAGTACTGAGCTGCAGTGTCAGCTGATTTCTGTGGAGCCCCTCCTTACCATGGCTCCTGCTGCCTGGGGGGGGCCACTGCTCTGAAAGTCACCCCATGAGGGGCTCAGGTGGCTGCAGATGTGTCTCAGAGATTCCTGGGCAGGAAGGTGAATACCACAAGGCCCAGGCTGCACATGCTGGCTCTTTGTCTGTGGCAGCAGGACTTCTGTGTGGTGGGACCCCTGCCCATGGATCCCATGCCTTCTGTCCTTCAGAAGACACTGCCCCCAATGCCTTCTGCAGCTCTGTAAGGAGAGGAGCCAGGGATTAGAATGCTGAGTAACACAGGTGGCTGCTATAAATCCAGCCAAGTGCCCTTCTGAAGGTGCTACAAGATCCTCTGAGATGTCCCCGAATTGTGGGGACATTTGGTGACATCAGGGTGAAGAGTTGGTCAGGGTCAATGGAGGAATGCCGCTGATGTGGCCCTTTCCCAATGTAGGTTTTTTTTTAATGTCTTTTTAGTTGGAGTATAATTACTTTACAATATTGCGTTGGCTTCTGCCATTAAACATGACTCAGCTGTAAGCATAGGTATGTCTCCTGCCTCTTGAACTTACCCCACCTCCCACCCCACCCCATCCATTTAGCCTGTCACAGTACCACGTTGAGCTTCTTCTGTAAATTTGTTATTAATAACATTACATTTGGAATAATTTGTGATGTATAGAGTAGTTGCAAATATTTGTCGAACCTGAGAAACAACATTGGAACATTACTTCTAACTGAACCTCATACTGTATTTGGATTTCACCAGATTGTCCATTAATGTCACTTTGGGTTCCAGGATCCAACCCACAACTATACACACTGCATTCATTGTCCTGTGTCCCCAGTATCCTCTCCTCTGTGGATTACTCATTATCCCCTACTCTGTTATGGCCTTGATCGTCTTGAGGGGAACTGGCCAAGGATGGTAGAGGGACTGAGTTTGTGTGCTGTTGTTCTCACAACATAGAGTGGATTCAGACTTTGGGTTTTGAAGAAGAAACCACACAGGAGAAGTGCCCTTTCATCCCCTTTCATCAGGGTACACAGGACAGCAGTGTGTCTTTCCACTGGAAATTATTGTTTATGTGTTTGCCAAGTTTCTGCACTGCTTCCCCCTTCCACTCCTCTTCTCTCTGGAAGGTGAAGTCGCTCAGTCGTGTCCAACTCTTTGTGACTCCGTGGACAGTAGCCCACCAGGCTCCTCCATCCATGGGGTTTTCCAGGCAAGAATACTGAAGTGGGTTGCCATTTCCTTCTCCATCTCTTTGGAAATGAGTTCCTAAGTCTAGCCCATGCTCAGAGAGGGCAGGGCAGTAATTTCCCCCTCCTGCATGGGATGATCTACAACTGTTATTCAGGATGTTTCTGTAAGGATTGGTTGTCTCCTCTCCCACATTTATGTAATCATATAGTAATGTAATCATTCAACAGATCTTTGAAGGAGGTCACCATTATCTTCATTACCTCCACCATAGTTTGGCCCCAGGTAAATAACAGGGAGGAAATACAGCTCCACCCATCATAAGAGAATTGGATTCAAGATTTACTGAGCATGGCCCTACCCATCAGAACAAGACCCAGTTCCCCCCTCAGTCAGTCTCTCCTATCAAGAAACTTCCATACGGCTCTTATCCTTCTCCATCAGAGGACAGACAGATTGAAAACCACAATCATAGAAAACTAGCCAATCTGATCACATGGACCACAGCCTTGTTTAACTCAATGAAACTATGAGCCATGCTATGTAGGGCCACCCAAGATGGACGGGTCATTGTGGAGAGTTCTGAAAAAACGTGGTCCACTGGAGAAAGGGATGGAAAACACCTCAGTATTCTTGCCTTGAGAACCCCATGAACAGTATGAAAAGGCAAAAAGATAGGACACTGAAAGAAGAACTTCCCAGGTCAGTAGGTGCCCAATATGCTACTGGAGATCAGTGGAGGAATAACTCCAGAAAGAATGAAGAGATGGAGACAAGCAAAAACAACACCCAGTTGTGGATGTACTGGTGATGGAAGCAAAGTCCAATGCTGTAAAGAGCAATATTGTATAAGAACCTGGAATGTGAGGTCCATGAATCAAGACAAACTGCAAGTGGTCAAACAAGGGTGGCAAGAGTGAACATCGACATTTTAGTAATCAGTGAACTAAAATGGACTGGAACGGGTGAATTTGACTAAGATGACCATTATATCTACTACTGTGGGCAAGAATCCCTTAGAAGAAATGGAGTGGCCAGCATAGTCAACAAAAGAGTTCAAAATGCAGTACTTGGATGCAGTCTCAAAAATGACAGAATGATCTCTATTTCCAAGGCAAACAATTCATTATCACAGTAATCCAAGTCTATGCAGCAGACAGTAATGCTGAAGAAGCTGAAGTTGAACGGTTCTATGAAGACCTACAAGACCTTCTAGAACTAACACCCAAAAAAGATGTCCTTTTTATTATAGGGGACTGGCATGCAAAAGTAGGAGTCAAGAAACACCTGGAGTAATGGGCAAATTTGGCCTTGCAGTACAGAATGAAGCAGGGCAAAGGCTCATACAGTTTTAACAAGAGAATGCACTGGTCATAGCAAACACCCTCTTCCAAAAACACAAGAGAAGACTCCACACATTGCCATCCACCAGATGGTCAACACTGAAATCAGATTATTATATTCTTTGTAGCCAAAAATGGGGAAGCTCTATATAGTCAGCAAAAACAAGACTGGGAGCTGACTGTGGCTCAGAACATGAACTCCTTATTGCCAAATTCAGACTTAAATTGAAGAAAGTAGGGAAAACCTCTAGACCAATCAAGTATGACCTAAATCAAATTCTCTATGATTATACAGTGGAAGTAAGAAATAGATTTATGGGACTACATCTGATAGACAGAGTACCTGATGAACTATGGATGGAGGTTCATGACATTGTACAGGAGAGAGGGATCAAGACCATCCCCAAGAAAAAGAAATGCGAAAAAGCAAAATGGCTGTCTGAGGAGGGCTTACAAATAGCTTTGAAAAGAAGAGAAGTGAAAAGCAAAGGGGAAAAGGAAAAATATACCTATTTGAATGTAGAGTTCCAAAGCATAACAAGGAGAGATAAGAAAGCCTTCCTCAGTGATCAATGCAAAGAAATAGAGGAAAACAACAGAATGGGAAAGACTAGAGATCTTTTCAAGAAAATTAGAGATACCAAGGGAACATTTCATACAAAGATGGGCTCAATAAAGGACAGAAATATTATGGACCTAACAGAAGCAGATGATATTAAGAAGAGGTGGCAAAAATACACAGCAGAACTATACAAAAAAGATCTTCACGACCCAGATAATCACGATGGTGTGGTCACTCACCTAGAGCCAGACATCCTAGAATGTGAAGTCAAGTGGGCCTTAGGAAGCATCACTACAAACAAAGCTAGAGCAGGTGATGGAATTCCAATTGAGCTATTTCAAATCCTAAAAGATGATGCTGTGAAAGTGCTGCACTCAATATGCCAACAAATTTGGAAGACTCAGCAGTGGCCACAGGACTGGAAAAGGTCAGTTTTCATTCCAATCCCAAAGAGAGGCAATGCCAAAGAATGCTCAAACTACTGCACAATTGCACTCATCTCACACGCTAGTAAAGTAATGCTCAAAATTTCCCAAGCTAGGCTTCAACAATATGTGACCCATGAACTTCCAGATGTTGAAGCTGGTTTTAGAAAAGGCAGAGGAACCAGAGATCAAATTGCCAACATCCACTGGATCATCAAAAAAGCAAGAGAGTTCCAGAAATAGATCTATTTCTGCTTTATTGACTATGAAAAAGCCTGTGACTGTGTGGATCACAACAAACTGTGGAAAATTCTGAATGAGATGGGAATACCTGACCACCTGACCTGACTCTTGAGAAACCTGTATGCAGGTCAGGAAGCAATGGTTAGAACTGGACATGGAACAACAGACTGGTATCAAATCGGGAAAGGAGTACGTCAAGGCTGTATATTGTCACCCTGCTTATTTAACTTATATGCAGAGTACATCATGAGAAATGCTGGGCTGGATGAAGCACAAGCTGGAATTAAGATTGCTGGGGAAAATATCAATAACCTCAAATATGCAGATGACACCACCCTTATGGTAGAAAGTGATGAAGAACTAAAGAGCCTCTTGATGAAAGTGAAAAAGGAGAGTGAAGAAGTTGGCTTAAAGCTCAACAATCAGAAACCAAAAATCGTGGCATCCGGTCCCATCACTTCATGGGAAATAGATGGGGAAATGATGGAAACAGTGTCAGACTTTATTTTTGGGGGCTCCAAAATCACTGCAGATGGTGACTACAGCCATGAAATTAAGAGACACTTACTCCTTGGAAGAAAAGTTATGACCAACCTAGACAGTATATTAAAAAGCAGAGACATTACTTTGCCAACAAAGGTCCATCTAGTTAAGGCTGTGGTTTTTCCAGTGGTCATGTATGGATGTGAGAGTTGGATTTATAAACAAAGCTGAGTGCCGAAGAATTGATGCTTTTGAAGTGTGGTGTTGGAGAAGACTCTTGAGAGTCCCTTGGACTGCAAGGAGATCCAACCTGTCAACCCTAAAGGAAATCAGTCCTGAATATTCATTGGAAGAACTGATGTTGAAGCTAAAACTCCAATACTTTGGCCACCTGATATGAAAAACTGACTCATCTGAAAAGACCCTGATGCTGGGAACGATTGAAGGCAGGAGGAGAATGGGAAAACAGAAGATGAGATGGTTGGATGGCATCACTGACTCAATGGACATGAGTTTGAGTAAACTCCGGGAGTTGGCAATGGACAGAGGGGCCTGGCGTGCTGCAGTCCGTGGGGTCACAAAGAGTCAGAAACAACTGAGTGACTGAGCCGAACTGATATGTATATCAGTATGGACCGATACATATTACTTTATACTTTGGGTTATTATCTAATTCTCTTTTATTTATTTTGTCTTCAAACTGTTTCCAGTTTGGCCATTGGGAGTTTCTCAGACTTTTCTTCTAGAGTTTTTAAGGACTATCTCAAATTGTTTGTCCCAACAAACTGCTTTGGTAGCATGGAAGGTTGAGTTTGTCTCTTTTTTTTTTTTTTTTTTTTTGAGTTTGTCTCTTGAGAGAGTTTGCACATATGCACTGCCCCCTGTGGTGGACCCAGCCCTCTGGGCCTTATATCCTCCATCCCCAGTGTCCTGTAGGGCTGTGGACCTCAGAGCATCTGCCCCAGGAGATAAACTCTACAACCCCACAGCTACTCCCTGATGCCTCTGGATAGACTGCAGTCCAAACATCTCTTGAGACCAGGTTCATACTGGAGGAGGGCGGGACAGCCAGGAGAAGGGAAAAGACTGGAGCCACTAGGGGTCTAGAACATAGAAACTTTCTCTCTTGAATATTTGAGGAAAGCTGGTGGCATGATTCAAAATTACAGAATTACCAGCCCCTGAAAAAACCCACATGGACTTAAGTCCTAAGAGTTCCCGGATCAGAATGATTCAGAGTCCAAGGCTACTGTCCACCATTCATCAGGGCCCTGTCTAGAGATATTTGGGAGTTTACCATATTTGGGGGCTTCAGTAAGATGTTAAGATATTCAGGGGCTTCAATAAGGCCCAGTGCAGCATTCTTATCCCCAGGACTTAAATTTGTCGAAAAAAGGAAGGATTCTGGATGAACTTTTTTCTACCTGACAGTGGTGTAGAGCTGTCCTTGGCCCTCCTGTGATTCCATCTGCTCAGTTTGAGAGAGTGCTGCCCTTGGAACCACGATGGGCTGGGGGATGGATGCTCAGGAAAACAGATGATGGTTGGGGGTGGGACAACAAAGCACTTGGCTCCAAATGAAGTCAGAAATGTCAGCTCCACTTGGTCTTTGGCAAAGATATCCCCACAGGTCCTCCAGCTCTGCTCTCAGAGTAGGATGGTGTTCCACAGTAAACACCCCAAGGACCTAGGGAGCCACCTGTACCAGCTGCATGATCACAGGCCTGTGGTCCGTCTGGGAGAGATGTGGGCTGGGCTCAGGAAGCTTGTGGTTTATAAAGCAACAGAAACCCTGCCCAGAGCACTCCAGCTGCCGCCACGATGAAGGGAGCACTGCTTCTGCTGGCCCTGCTGGTGACCAGAGAGCTGACCTTTGAGACGCGTGAGGGTAGGAAGGAGGTTCTGGATGGCCCTCCTGATCCTTGCCTGGTGCCGTCTCACTGCATCTTCCCCAGTCCTGTCCAAGCTGCCTCAACAGACAGATTCTGAGGGCAGCTGGCAGATCAGTGCCCAGGAGTCTGGCACAAACTCCCTGAGGCTTCCAGTCTTTGAATGGAGGGGGTGGTGTGGAGCTGGATGGGTCATTATCTGCGCACACCCTGGGGGATTTGTTTAGGGTAATGGTGCTCATTGGAAGGGAGGAAGTAGGCTAGTATACCTGGGAGCGGTGGTCAAGGGCAGAGGGATCTCCAGGCCTGGCCCCTCTTGCGGCTCCCTCTGCTGGGACTGCCTCGTAGGGAAGGTTTTCTGTCTGGGATGTAAGCAGTCCTGGGAGAGGGTGGGTCCCTGTGGCAGGTGAGTCTGAAGTTTTGGATGTGTGAGTTCCTATCAGGTGGTAGGAAACAGGAACCTTCTACCTTGGTTATTCTTGTGACAAGGTGTTTTCTGTTGTGCCTTCAGCCGAAGCCTGCCCTGTTTTTTATGGAGTCCTTACCACTGTATCCCTTGTATTACCACCGCCATTGTTGAACAACACCCTCGATTTGGTTGGAGCTACTGATGCAGAAAAATTAGCACTACAAGAAACTCAAGATTGCTTCGCTGAGAGCGGACTTGTGAACAGGTTGAATCATCTGAGAATCACGGTAAATCTACTCTTCCCCAGCTCTCACATATGCATAGTGCAGTATGTCACATGGTAATAGATTATGCAGTCTTGGGATGTATGACAGACAAGAGCTATTATTAAAGAGCTATTAACTACATAAACCTTTGGTCCACCCTACAGCACCTTAATGGGCTTCCCTAGTGGCTCAGTGTTGAAGAATCCACATGCAACGCAGGAGACATGGGTTCCATCCCTAAGTCATTTAGATGGGCTGGAGTAAGGAATGGCAACCCATTCCAGTATTCTTGCCCAGAAAATCCCATGGACAGAGGAGCCTGGCAGATTACAAAGAGTCAGACATGACTGAAGTGACTGAGCTCTCATGCCCCCACAGCACCTATAATATGCAAGTGCAGTCTGCCTGCACATCCAGCCTCTTGTTACTGAATACGTCTGTATCATGTCAATCAGGTCACAGAAAGAGGACTAATATCAGTGCAATAGGCCAAGTATGTTGACTCATGTGTTTTTTTTCCCTTCAGTTTTGGAGCCAGCATTGGAGGAGTAGAATTTTAATATTTGGCAGGAAAGGAAGCATTCAGCTCACACAAGTGTAGTTTTGTCAGCTCTATTTTGGTGTAGGTGATTTACTCCCTAAGTCATGCCCAACTCTGCAATCCCATGGACTATTGCCTCCCAGGTTCCTCTGTCTATGGGATTTTCCAGGCAAGAATCCTGAAATAGGTTGCTATTTCTTTTTCCAGCAGATCTTCCCAACCCAGAGATCAAACCCATGTCTCCTGCTTGGCAGGCAGATTCTTCACCGCGGAGCCACCTAGGAAGCCCCAGCTCTATTTTAGGAATATTGAAAAGGAGCCCCTGCCTTAAAAGTCTCTTTCCAGCCTGGGACTCCCTGGCTTTGTGAAGTTTCTGGCCTGTGGTCTTGTCACCTCCTTTTGTTCCCACTCCGTTGGCCATTGCTCGGGCTGATAGCCCCATTTCCACTGACATGGTCTCCATGTCTACAAGCCTGATTTTCCACTGTGGTGTTTTGGTGCCTGAGGCTCCTGAGGAAGCTTCCAGGTACCTGTGACTGCTCGCCTGAGCTAGCAATATATCTACTGACAGCCTATCTTTTCTTTCTTGTTCTTGTCAGACAGTATTGGAAATTGTGAATAGTCTGTCCGCATATTTTTCTGTAATGAAGTGTTTAAAATGAGAAGTTTGCCATGAGTAGAGTTTCATTCACTAGTAGAAGCTCACAGGACACACGGGGTTGTTTACAACACCTGCATGCACATTCTGTCCATGTAGCACTCCTGACAGAAGAGGCTCAGGTGCAGGAGGTGTGACCCAAACCCAGACTCTGGCACCTTGCTCCTACCTCAGGACCAGTCCTGGCTGCGCCCTGCTGACCCTTGCCATCTCCTCCCCTTCCTGACTTGGCTGGTGGCTCTGTCTCACTCATGATGCCTGTGTCTGGACTGTTAGGGAGCCATCCTCCCCCTGGTGCCTGCTGGCAGCCCCCTCTCCAGTGGTGGGTCTGTGGGCAGAGGTTCTTGCTGGGGGTGGGGCTGAATCCCTGAGGGTGAGGCATGAGGTGTGAGGTGATCCTGGGGAGACAGGATAGCCCGGGTATGGGCTCATATCCTGTCCCTCCTCCTCTTCCTCCCTTCCAGCTTTCCATCATCTTCAGTAAAGATTGCACCGGCTATAAGGTGTCCTCAGTGGTGAACACTGCTTTAGGATTAGGTCTCAGTCTGACATCTTTGGTGACATAATCTTTGCCAAGGATGCCAGCCTGCACTTGCACTTCCTGCCCTGTTCTCCTCATCTGAAGCTGGAATCCAGACACCTGTCCCACCTGATGTGGTCTGTATCAGTCTGACTCTAATTAAATAACTGCAGCATTGCTCAGTGTGCCCAGTGTGTGTGTTTGTGCTATGGGAAGGATGTGAGGCAGGAGGTCTTGGCAGATGGTGAGAAGTGACACATGTGATCATTGAGAGCATGGGGACCAGGGTCAGACAGAATGATGGTAAACCTAGGCCCTGTCCCTGACAAGCTGCAGGACCATAGGCAAGTTTGTTGCAACTTTATCAAGTCATTCTGTCATCTGTTGAATGGGGATTGTGTATCAACATTAAGCAAAATAACATGTACACAACCCCTCTACTTCAGCAGCCTGGAAGGATTAAAGTGTTGCCCATGGCTACAGATAGCATGTCTCCCACTCTGACCTTTAGCACAATGGCAGAGCCTCTAATCCTTTAACTGTCCCTCTGGTTATTGATGGGTGTCTCAGGCAAAGACTGAGCAGCTTCATCACAGGTCCCTTCTCCCTCCCAATGGCATTCCCTATTTTCTACATCTTAGGTGGGTGACTTGTGAGGAGCCAGCATTTCTTCAGGAACACTTAGTACCACTGCTGTTTTTGGTCCTGCCATGGGGATCAGGACCCCCATGAAGTGTTGAACCAGGAAGAAGGGAGTAGATGGAAGAAGCTACCCGAGTGGGAATGTTGTTACCATGGAAACATCTCATGCTGTAAAGTGCGAACTACAGAATGTGCCACATGGGAACGCATCCTGAACCCTCTAGCCTACTTCTAAGAGCATGAATAGGTAGTTGCATTACCATAGGAAATTTGCAAGGCTCCAAGAAATAGCCTAGGTTTTATCGGTTTCCTAGGGTCTAGTGCAATGTCAGGCTACAGTCAGCATGACCCACATAAAGAGTAGCATAACTGGTAAAAATCTCTCTATCTTCTGGCCAGGTAGGCATAATAAAATCACATGCTGAGAGCTGAACTTGGTACTTGGGGCTAATTGTCCAGAACCTTGAGTCCTGACTCTTCTTTGACATGCTGGCTGGACTGAGGTATTTAAATTCACCCATTTACTCTTTCTACACCTTGGCTTTTACATCTATCAAGTGCTGGATGCTCTCTAGACCTTGTATTAAAGTGTTCAAGTCATACTATAAAGGTCTAAACTTTTTTGAAAAGTACAAAATAAAATTTTAATAGACAAAGAGATAAATCATATACTTGATGAGATGAATTGACATTGCAGAAATGTCAACTATTCTGATATTCATCTACATTTATTTTTGTTTACTCCCCCAAACTAAGTTCTTGAAATCAACCAAAAGTGCAACTGTTAGTTGCTCACTCATGTCCATAGCCTGCCAGGCTCCCGTGTCCATGGAATTTGCCAAGCAAGAATACTGGAGTGGGTAGTGGTTCTCTTCTCCAGAGGATCTTCCTGACCCAGGGATCGAACCCAGTTATCTTGCATTGCAGGCAGGTTCTTTACTGAAGCCACCAGGGTAGCCTCCAAGGAAATTTCAAGAAACAGGAAGTAAAAGGAGGCTTGTTCTCACCAGTTATTTCAACAAAATTATAAGTCTGGTTTTAGTGGAAGAATAGATGCCTGGTCATTGTGACAGAAAACATATGGATAGAGTCAAAGATAATTTAAGATATAATAACAGTTTTTTGAATCATGAAGAAAGAATGAATTTTTTTTTAATGGCATTGAGAAAATGGCCAAACATTAAAAAAATTAAATAGACCTGCCAAGCCTTTTCCTGTGAATTTATGGATTAATGATTTAATTGCCATAGTTCCAATGGTTAATTATTCATTAATCACAACTGGTTTCTCTGTGTTTTTTTTTTTCAGTATAACATTCATGATATTATGGTGGAGCCTTCTCAGCTTCTTTATTGTTATTTGTGTCCTATACCTAGGATTATTATGTTTGTATCTCTTTTCTTTTTTATATATCCTCACTTTCTTAGTGATATCAAGCAGCTTTATTCCAACTTAATCTATAATTTTTGAATTTAAATCTTCAGCACCAGTACTGAAACATTGCAAAGCACATTACAGACCCTCATAAATATTTGCTAAAATAATTAATTTTTTTAAAAGTTCTAAAATTTTCATGAGGATCAAATGTACATGGAATTTAAACAAATGAAAGGAATATGAAAGGGAACTTTCACCAGATTAAAGATATCATGTCCATTTAAAACTAGCCATCAGCTTAATATAATCCCAATGAAAATAACCACATGATTTTTAAAATAAAAATTATTTGGTTGTGCTGGGCCCGTTTTGTTGCACACAGGCTTTCTCTAGTTGTGGCGAGTGGAGGCTACTCTTGGTGGTGGTGATTGGGCTTCTCACTGCAGTGGCTTCTCCTGCTGCAGAGCACGTGCTCTAGGGCACTAGGGTTCAGTAGTTGTGGCATGCAGGCTCAGTAGTTGTGCCTTATGGGCTTAGTTGCTCCTCAGCATGTGACATCTTCCTCAACCAAGGATCAAACTTGTGTCCCCTGCATTGGCAGGTGGGTTCTTATCCTCTGTACCTCCAGGGAAGTCCAACCACAATGATTTTTTTCCTGAGGGAAAAGATGTACTTTATTCTTACAAAATTGACCTTATCATATGACCCAGAGTTCCCTCTCCTACATTTACACTCAAAAGAAATGTAAATTGATTCTCAAATAAAACCTACTCACTGATGTTTATAGCAGCTTTATTCAGGTTTCAGTGTATCAAAACTGGAAATCGTCTAGGTGTCCTTCAGCTAGTCAACAGATAAACAAAGCAAAGCATGTCACATTCCTCCAATTGAATATTACTTGGCAATAAAAAGGAACAAATTATTGGCACATGTGACAACACAGAGGAATCGCAAAAGTATTATGATGAGTAAAAGAAGCCAAACTGAAAAGACTATAATTATATGGTTCATTTATATGCCATTTATATTTATTTTATATTTGGAAAGATAAGAATAGCTGTGAAAACAGTTTAGACAATAAGCCAGCCACAGAACATTCACCAAACTCCCAGTTCTCTGAAAGATATAGAATAAAGAACAACCCATTCCTAAGTTGTTTTTATAGGGACCATGAAAACTGTTGGGGCTTCCCAGGTGGCACTAGTGGTAAAGAACCCACTTGCCAATGCAGGAGACATAAGAGACTCAGGTTCGATCCCTGAGTCAGGAAGATCCCTTGGAGGAGGGCATGGCAATCCACTCCAGTATTCTTGCCTGGAGAATCCTATGGACAGAGGACCCTGGCAGGCTATAGTCCATGGGGTCACCCAAAGTTGGACACAACTGAAGTGACTTTGCACACACAAAAACTGTTGCCACAGATACATAACCAGAAGATGGGCGATGCTTGGAATTTCACCTTGATGCTAACCAACTCACGAGTTGTGCAAGAATTGCTCATGCACCCTGCAGCAACCCCTACCCCCCACACACTGTTCCTTAAAATCTTTGTCACCTAGGAAGAATATACAATGGAGTAAAGACAAACTCTTCTGCATGTGATGATAGGAAAGCTTGACAGCTGCCTATAAATCAGTGACGTTAGAACCTACTCTCATACCATACACAAAAATAAACTCAAAATGGCTTAAAGATTTACATATAAGACATTACACCATAAAATTCCTAGAAGGAAACATAGGCAAAAACATTCTCTGACATAAGTCATATCATTATTTTCTTAGGTCAGTCTCATAAAAGCAAAAATAAACAATTGAACCTAATTAAACTTAAAGGCTTTTGCACAGCAAAGGAAACCATAAACAAAATGGAAAGACAACCCACAGGCTGAGAGAAAATAGTTGTAAACAATGCGACTGACAAGGGCTTAATTTCCAAAGTCTATAAACAGCTCATATACCTCAGTAACAAAAATACAAACGACCCAATCAAACAATGGGCAGAAGACTTAAACAGACATCTCTCCAAGGAAGACATACAGATGGCCAATAGGCACATAAAAAGATACTCAACATTGCTAATTACTAGAGAAATGCAAACCAAAACCACAATGAGGTGCGACTTCACACCAGTCAGAATGGCCATCATTAAAAAGTCTACAAATAACAAATGTTGGAGAGGATGTGGAGAAAAGGGAACCCTCCTACACTGTTGGTGGGAATGTAAATTGGTACAGTCACTCTGGGACTTCCACATTGTGGAAGTTCCTCAAAAAACCAAAAATAGAATTACCATATGATCCAGCAATTCTATTCCTGGCCATATATTTGGAAAAAACTGTAATTCAAAAAGACGCATGCACCCCTGTGTTCACAGCAGCACTAGTCGCAATAGCCAAGACATAGAAGCAACCTGTATCCATTGACAGATGAATGGATAAAGAAGAAGTGGATTGTATATACAGTGGAATATTACTCAGCCATTAAAAACAAAATAGTGCCATTTTCAGCAACATGGATGGAATCAGAGATTTTCATACTGAATGAAGTAAGTCAGAAAGAGAAAAACAAATGCTGTATGATATCACTTATATGTAGAATCTAAAGTATGACACAGACGAATTTTTTATAAAACAGAAACAGACTCACAAACATAGAGATTTGTGGTTGCCAAGGGGGAGGGAATGGGGGAGGGGTGGGCGAGGAATCAATTGGGAATTGGGATTAGCAGATGCAAACTACAATATATACAATGGATAAACAATACAGCTCTATGGTATAGCACAGGACACTATATTCAACATACTGTAATAAACCATAATGAAAAAGAATATATATATATAATATAATATATATATATATATCTCACTTTGTTGTACACCAGAAACTTAAGACAACTTTGTAAATCAACTATATTTCAATAAAATAAATTAAAAACAAATAAAACCTTTTTCTCCACACAAACAACTTGGAGATGGTCTTTGGACATTAGTGCAATTTCCCCAGGTTGCTGCTTCCTGAGTAAAACAACTTTTCCTTTTCCACCAATACTTGTCTCTCTAGTATTGACCTTTCCAACAGTGAGCAGCTAAATCTGGATGAGGTACTGGCCCCCTCCTGTTACACAGACTACACACACAGTCATGTTTACTGTGGGAAGTGCAGCAGAGCTCCATACTTGACCATCTGCCAAGTCATCCAACATACCTCCCCCATTTCCCCCATTATGGCCCTGTCTGCATTTTTTTCTCTTCTCACTGCTCAAATATACTGTAGCCCAAAAAGTCGACTTCAGTCCACATGTATTTGCAGAGAAATAATATTTGTAGCTTCCAGGTAATTAGGTGGAAGCACTGTGTGTGGAATTGACAAGGCTTTGTGCGTCTTACTTTGTAGCTTTGTGAAGCACTCAAATAAAATGTCTGTAAATATTTTTGTGATTGGTTGCAGACTACACACCATGGAAGGCTTCGTGTGTCCCTTTGAGAGGAGCAAGATCCTATCCCTTCATGGAGCACAACTTCTGAGGGCTTCTTGAGGGGTATCTAGGCTTTTGCCGAGAAAGCGGAAGTTGATCAGAAGTGTCTGACTCTTGGCAACCCCATGGACTGGATTCTCCAGGCCAGAATACTGGAGTGGGTAGCCTATCTCTTCTCCAGTAGATCTTCCTGACTCAGGAATTGAACCAGGGTCTCCTGCATTGCAGACAGATTCTTTTTAAAATTTATTTATTTAAATTGGAAGCTAATTACTTTACAATATTGTGGTGGGTTTTACCATACATTGACACAAATCAGTCACAGGTGTACATGTACCCCCCCCGTCCATCCCCCATCTCCCAGTCCACCCCAACCACCCCCCTCCCAGTCCCAAACTCCCAGTCCCACCTCCCTCCCCATCCCATCCCTCTGGGTTGTCCCGGTGCACCGGCTCTGAGTGCCCTGTTTCATGCATGGAACTTGTACTGGTCATCTATTTCACATATGGTAATATACATGTTTCAATGCTATTCTCTCAAATCATCCCACCCTCACGTTCTCCCACAGAGTCCAAAAGTCTGTTCTTTACATCTGTGTCTTTTGCTGTCTTGCATATAGGTTCCTCCTTACCATCTTTCTAAATTCCATATATGTGCGTTAATATACCGTATTGGTGTTTTTCTTTCTGATTTACTTCACTCTGTATAATAGGCTCCGCTTTCATCCACCTCTTTAGAACTGACTCAGATGTGTTCTTTTTTTATAGCTGAGTAGACCAGGAGCTGACTGTGGCTCACATCATGAACTCCTTATTGCCAAATTCAGACTTAAACTGAAGAAAGTAGGGAAAACCACTAGACCATTCAGGTATGACCTAAATCAAATCCCTTATGACTATACAGTGAAAGTGAGAAATAGATTTAAGGGACTAGACCTGATAGACAGAGAGCCTGATGAACTATGGACGGAGGTTCATGACATTGTACAGGAGACAGGGATCAAGACCATCCCCATGGAAAAGAAATGCAAAAAGGCAAAACGGTTGTCTGAGGAGGCCTTACAAATAGCTGTGAAAAGAAGAGAAGTGAAAAGCAAAGGGGAAAAGGAAAGATATTCCCATTTGGATGCAGAGTTCCAAAGAATAGCCAGGAGAGATAAGAAAGCCTTCCTTTCAATGCAAAGAAATAGAGGAAAACAACAGAATGGGAAAGACTAGAGATCTCTTCAAGAAAATTAGAGATATCAAGGGAACATTTCAGGCAAAGATGGGTTCAGTAAGGGACAGAAATGGTATGGACCTAACAGAAGCAGATGATATTAAGAAGAGGTGGCAAGAATACACAGAAGAACTGTACAAAAAAGATCTTCACGAGCCAGATAATCACAGTGGTGTGATCATTCACCCAGAGACAGACATCCTGGAATGTGAAGTCAAGTGGGCCTTAGAAAGCATCACTACAAACAAAGCTAGTGGATGTGATGGAATTCCAGTTGAGCTATTTCAAATCCTGAAAGATGATGCTGTGAAAGTGCTGCACTCAATATGCCAGCAAATTTGGAAAACTCAGCAGTGGCCACAGGACTGGAAAAGGTCAGTTTTCATTCCAATCCCAAGAAAGGCAATCCCAAAGAATGCTCAAACTACCGCACGATTACACTCATCTCACACGCTAGTAAAGTAATGCTCAAAATTCTCCAAGCCAGGCTTCAGCAATACATGAACCGAGAACTTCCAGATGTTGAAGCTGGTTTTAGAAAAAGCAGAGGAACCAGAGATCTAATTGCCAACATCTGTGGAATCATCAAAAAATCAAGAGAGTTCCAGAAAAACATCTATTTCTGCTTTATTGACTATGCCAAAGCCTTTGACTGTGTGGGTCACCACAAACTGTGGAAAATTCTGAAAGATGTGGGAATGCCAAACCACCTTACCTGCCTCCTGAGAAATCTTTATACAGGTCAAAGAACTGGACATGGAACAACAGACTGGTTCCAAACTGGGAAAGTAGTATGTCAAGGCTGTATATTGTCACCCTGCTTATTTAACTTATATGCAGAGTACATCATGTGAAATGCCGGGTTGGACAAAGCACAAGCTGGAATCAAGATTGCCGGGAGAAATATCAATAACCTCAGATATGCAGATGACACCGCCCTTATGGCAGAAAACAAAGAAGAACAAAAAAGCCTCTTGATGAAAGTGAAAGAGGAGAGTGAAAAAGTTGGTTTAAAACTTAACATTCAGAAACACAGATCTAAGGGCATCCACTCCAGAAACCTCAGAAGATGGGTCTTCTGCTCTTCCTGTACTCTAGAATGCACCCAGTAGGGAGCCTGTAGACACATTTGGTGTCCCAGTTATGACTGCCACTCGGGGTGTACCATAATTACCTGGCTCTGGTGGCTAGCAGGGCTTATGTTTATGAGTTTGATGGGATGGTAGAAAATAAACAGTTTTTAATTGGCTATCACTCCAGGCTCAGTGTAGAGGAATAGACAGAAACACCTATCTTCTAGTATTCCTTTGAGAGAGATGACTATTTTATCTAATGCATAAAATGACTCTTGTAGAAAGTCAAGGAAGATGAATAAATAGGAATGTATTACAAATGAAAGATCAAAATAAAATCTCAGAAAAGATCTTAATGAAACAGGGATAAGTGCTTTACATGATAGTTTAAAATAATGGTCATAGCAGTGTTCACTGAGCTCAGGAGAAGAATAGATAAAGAAAATTTAAATAAAGAAAATTTAAACAAAGATAGAAAATATAAACAAGTGCCAAACAAAAGTCACACAACTGAGAAGTATAGTAACTGAAATGAAATACAATAATGGGGCTCAACAGTAGACTAGATGCAGCAGAAGAAAGGATCAGTGAATTTGAACAAAAGGCAGTAGAACTTACACAGTCAGCACATCAGAAAGAAAAAAAGAATGAAAAAGAGTGAAGACAAATTAGAAACTTATGGAATAACATAAAGCAGACCAACATTTGCATTATGGGGATTCTGGAAGAAGAGACAGAAAGGAAAAGATAATTTATTTGAATAATGGCTGGAAACTTCCCTAACCTGGGGAAGGAAACAGACATTCAGATCCAAGAAATGCAGAGAATTCCATATAAGAACCACCAAAAGAGACCTACACCAAGACATTTTATAATATGCATCAGAAGTTAAAGGATAGAACCTTAAAAGCAACAAGAGAAAAATAACTTCTTACATATAAGTGAACTCCCATAAGATTATCAGCAGATTTTTCATTAGAAGGTGTGTAGGCCAGAAGGGAATGACACAATATACACAAAGTATTGAAAAGAAAAACCATGCTAGGCGGCTGAATGGTAAAGAATCCACCTGACAAACAGGATACGTGGGTTTGAGCCCTGGGTTGGGAAGATCCCTGGCGAAGGAAATGGCAACCCACTCCAGTATTCTTGCCTGGGAAATCCCATGGGCAGAGGAGCCTGGTGGGCTATAGTCCATTGGGTCATAAAGAGTCAGACACAACTTAGTGACCAAACAACAACAAACCAATGATATTCTACCAGGCATGGTTGTCCTTCAGAATTGTCCTGCAGACAAGTAAAAGCTAAAGGAATTTATCACCACTAGACAGACTTACAAGAAATGCTAAAAGGACTTCTTTAAAATAGAAGGGTGCTAGTTAGTAACAGTTAAATATATGAAACTATACGTCTCACTGATACAGATAAATATATAGTAAAATTCAGAATAATGTTAAGGTAGTGGGTCAAACACTTATAAAGCTAGTATGAAAGTTAAAAGACAAAAGTAGGAAAAATAACTGTAATAGTTTGTTAATAGATCCACAAGGTAAAAAGATGTAAATTGTAACATCAAAAACAAAATGTTGGAAGGAAAGTAAAACTGTAGAACTTTAGAATGCATGCAAACTTAAATAATTTTCAGCTTAAAATGGACTGGTATATAAGTTGTTTCATATAAGCCTCACTTAAACTACAAGTGAGTTTAAGCAAAAATAAACAGAAAGGAATAATTGCATACAACTACAGAAAATTATCAAATCACAAATGAAGAGGGCAAAGAGGAAGAAAGGAACAGAGGTATTATAAGCAGCCAGAAAACAGTTAACAAAATGTCATCAAATACATACATATCAATAATTACTTTAAATGCAAATAGACTAAATTCTCAAAATAAAAATAGAGAGAATGAATGGTTTAAAAACAAGACCATCTATAAGCTGCCTACAAGACTCACTTCCAATGTAAGGACACAAACAAGACTGAACGGACAGGAATGGAAGAAGATATCTCTTGCAAATGGAAACCAAAGCAAAGCTGGGGTAGCTTTTCTTATATATGACAAAATAGGCTTTAAGAGAAGGACTGTAATAAGAGACAAGGTAATTACATAATGATAAAAGGGTTAGTCCAACAAAAGAATATCACATTTGTGATATATTTGGTACCCATCCTTCTCAAACTCTTCTGAAAAATTGAAGAGAAGGGAGTGCTTCGAAACATATTTATGAGACCTGCATCACCCTGGTATCAAAACCAGACAAGGACAAGAAAAAAGTCTGTGGATTAGTTAACAAATGAAATTTGACATTTGTGGTATATTTATATAAGATATCAACATAAGGAGTAATAGGTGAAAGAAGTATATGGAAACCTGTACTATTAATACACCTTTTCTGTAACCCTCAAATAACTCTAAAATAAAAAGTTTACTTAAAAATGAACTTTTGAAGGTGGCTTTAAAAGCTACACAGTGGTTGTTATATGTGCTGTGCTATGCTCAGTCACTTCAGTCATGTCTCTGCAACCCCATGGACTGTAGCCCACCAGGCTCCTCTGTCCATGGGATTTCTCCAGGCAAGAACACTGGAGTGGGTTGCCATGCCCTCCTCCAGGAGATCTTCCCAACCTGGGGATTGAACCCAGGTCTTCCGCACTGCAGGCGGATTCTTTATTATCTGAGACAATATTGTATCACTGTTGTAGCCAAACACCTCAGGAAGCAAACTCACTCAGAAGGACAATGCTGATAGTGGAGTGCAGTTTATTACACCAGCAGGTCCAAAGCAGAGTTTCCTCTTAGCCAGGGACCCTGACCGAATTTTGTGACAACCTTTTATACCTAAAGTGTATGTGCCCAAGCCCACATCCCCAAATTTCTCAAGTCTGCTCTGGAAAATGTGAGAAAGAGATACAATCAGGTTACAGTCGTGATTCACACTCTAAAGGTCATCTAGTCATGCAGTGTAGCCCACACCAATGGGCATTTCAAAGATTACAGAATATGATTGATAACATAGTGGATTATTACATTCTTCTTGGTTCTGGGCCGTCTAGGTATGAGGTCAGCCTGGTCTGGTGTTTGTCCATTCGGGAGGCTTGCTCAGCTATTGGTATGTTGTCTCCATGGTTACCAGATATGTATTTCCAAAGTTCACCGACATTGCAAGATGGAGTTTCTTTCCTTTTAAAATGGAGTCAGTTTAGTCAATACAACCTGGTTCTTTCCTCCTTCATTCCCCCTCTTGATGCTCTCAACTTCCAGGGTGAGCATCATTCATCAGAATGTATTGTACCTTAGGTCTTCTGGCATATACTTAGGTGAATGAAGTCAATGTCAGTGAAACAAAGTTGACAATACATTGGAGAATGCAAGGTCCACATAACAGAGTCAACAGAACAACTGTAACAATAGTTAATATAGTTTTCCACCAATCACCCTTTATCCATGATATAACAGAAGTCCAAAAAGGAAGATCATCATCAGACATAGCTTTTACCGGACTTTTCACATCATCTAGAGCAGCTGATACACTGCCAAAGAAATCAGGAATATATACACAACATTTAACTTTAATTACAGCACAGGTCCCTTCTTGAGCAGCTATATGTCCGTCTAAATCCATCCGATTTTGAATTACTGCTTTTCTTATCTGTGTTTGTTCAGTATTTAATGCTTGAATTGCCCTCAGGCTGTCATTTAGGGCTCTTTGGGTGAAATTAGTTAGGGCTTCAACTCTAATCATATCTTTAGTGCCCAATGAAGAAACAAATAAAGCAGCCAAATAATCACACCAATGGAAAACCAATCGTGACCATCTGGCCCATAGGGAGGGTAGATTTAAAGGCTCTTGTATTGTTGGTCTAATGTTTCCATGGGCAAAGGCAAGACCTACGGTACATCTTCCTATCCATCCTGGGGGCAGCCATGGCCACAGGTTGGTCCCACATAACCAATGAGTGCCATTAGGGGCAATCCACCTGATTCTGGGGTTGAATCTCCAGTCCCTCCCAGGCCATTGGGGGGATTGACTGGGATCATAAGTAACTTTACAGGTCTTATAGCACTGTTTTGTCCGTAGAAAGCCCATTGGCTTTAAGTTCTTTTTGTCTGTCATCCGGTTATTATATCCAATCGTGTGTACATCTTGTTCCCAGCAAATGTCAGCTATCATAACAAGTTGTCCTTTTTCTGGAGTAACCCACATGTAATCGTCCCTTATCTGGCAAAACTGATCAAAATACCTCTTAACTTTTGATTGCTTGGACCTGCTGGCTGTCACATAATATTGATAAACATTTTCTGAGCTAAGAGTATAGTTAAAATGTATCTCATGGCTTTCTGTCAGACCATCAGCCTTTTTATCACACCAGTGGGTAGCGGCTGATGTAATTACAGTTTCTGTACTCGGCTTTTGTCATTTTGTCTGAAGTAAAAAAATCACATAAACTAGGCATGTCACCCCTTTGAAGACATGATATCCACCATGGGAGTCCGTCTATGATGGACAGGGGCATAGCTCCACACACCCAGCAATTAGATTTTTTATGGAAGTCAGCATAGGAACGTACCCATGAAATGAAAACGTTGTCTTGTGCTGAAACTATGGCTAGTCCCAACATGATACCGCAAAGTCCATGTAGCAGGAGTTGATTGTAGAGCCTCGTCTTTTTTTCTTCCTTTTTAAGTTGATCTTAAAAAGAGAGTAGAGAGTAATACTTGTAACTTTAACTGCCATAGGTGTAGTTAGAACAAAAGTATATGGACCTTTCCAATGTGGGGCTAAGGAGTCATGTCTCCAGTCCTTGACCCACACCTGATCCCTGGGCACAAACTCATGAATCTGTTCCCCAAGAAGGAAAGGAACCCTCTCTTGGACAAATTTAGTTACCTGGTTTATTACCTTACCTAACTGTTCCATCTGCTGTGAAATCCCATCCCCTCTTACCTGTGGCAAATTTGCCAACACCTGCCTCACATGGGAGGGGATCTCCCGTAGACAATTTCATAAGGCGAATAACCATGGGAATGCGGGGTCACTCTCAATTTGATCAAGGCCACTGGAAGCAAGTCCACCCATGAACAGTCAGTCTCTATGATCCATTTTGAGAGTGTCTCCTTAGAGTTTGGTTAGTTCTTTCCACCATTCTGGAACTCTGGAGCCAATATGCTGTGTGTAATTTCCATTTGACACTTACAGCTTTACAAACTTGTTGAATTAAGTCAGCTATGAAAGCAGGGCCACTGTCTGATCCTATGCTCTTTGGGAACCCAAATCTGGGAATTATTTCTCAAATCAGACACCGAGCCACTTCATTTGCTTTTTCAGTTCGGGTGGGGAAGGCTTCCAAACAACCTGTGACGGTACATACCATGACTAGTAAATAGCGATAATGCTGGTAGGCTTTCATTTCAGTAAAGTCCATCTCTAAATGTTCAAAGGACAGGGTACCCTTTAACTGTATTCCCAGGGATTTCTGCTTATGTCCAGGGGCAGCACTGACCTGTGAGCAAGCAGAACAGTTCTGGGGTTCCATTCTACACAGGGAAGAAAGCTGTGGAATTAAGAAATATTTTGAATTAATTCTTCCATTTTGTCATGCCCCAAGTGGGTTGTCTGGTGAACCTGAGATACTAGTGAGAGAGCCAATGCTTTGGGCACCAGTAACCTGCCAGCCAGCAGTTTCCACCAACCTGTTTCATTTTTGGTGGCCCTCTCTGTCTCAACCAGTTGATCTTGGGCCAGGGTATACTGTGGGAGAGTTGAAACCAACTCAAGCATTTTTGAGAGCACAAAGGTTCTAATAAACCCACCTCCACTGGCCCCAAGTTCCTCAGCTGATGCCTTTGTGATTTTATCTGCCAGTCGCTTTCCTCATGCCTGCAGGGTGTCCTCCTTTTGGTGACCCCAGCAATGCATCACTGCTGCCTTTTCAGGTTCCCATACAGCATCTCCCATACAGCAGAGTCAAGATTTCCTCCCTGTTCTTAACGTCCTTTCTGTTAGCTGTCAGGAGCCCTCTTTCTTTATATAAGGCCCCATGTACACGTAAAGTAGCAAAGGCATACATGGAGTCAGTGTAAATGTCTATCTTCTTACCTTTTGACAAGTGGAGGGCCCAAATTAGAGCCCATAATTCGTCCCACTGAGCAAACCAGTGTGATGGCAGGGAGCCAGCCTCAACGATGGTTTCTTCTGTGACTACTGGATACCCCAACAGCTGTTGTCCTCGTTTCACCGAGGACTGGTACCATGGGTGTACAGGACCCAATCTGGGTCTAGGACTGGCTGGTCTCTCAAGTCAGGTCTGCTAGAATAGACTTCTTCCAGGATTTCCTCACCCTCATATGAGGGTCCACCTTCTCCCATAGGAAGGAGGGTAGCCAGATTCTGGGCCTGACAAGGCTCAGTAGTAACATGGGGGTTCTCACATAAAAGTTCCTGGTATTGAGTAATCTGGGATGTTGACAGCCATTTGTGGGGGTCCCCTCGTAGGAGAGCATTGATCTCATGGGGGACCTTTACAGTTAAGTTCTGGCACAAAGTCACCTTGCTCGCTTCCTGGACGCAACTGCGGCAATCACCCGTAAGCACTGGGGCCACCCACTGGCAACACTGTCCAGCTGTTTCGAGAGGTAGGCCACCAGTCTGTTCCATGTCCCCATGGACTGGGTTAATACCATAGTCACCTTGTCCTTTTCAGTCACATAAAGAGTAAATGGCTTAGTAAGGTCTAGCAGACCCAACGCGGGTGCTAATGTGATTGCCAATTTTAATCTTTCAAAGGCCCATTTGTTGACTTTCAGTCCAATCTAGTGAATCCCCTTCTGGCCCGGTTAAGGGTTCACGTAAGGGATGGGCCATCTGAGAGTATCCTGTGATCTAAACCCTACAAAATCCAGCTGCTCCTAAAAATTCCCAGACCTGTTGTCAGGTTTCTGGTCAGGGGTTTCTCAAGATTACTTCTTTTCTGGACCGATTCAACAGTCTTGTGCCGTCTCTTAGGATGAACCCCAAATACCTTCCTTGCAGATCTGTGCCTTTTTCCTCAAGACTCGACAGCCTGTCTCCTCAGCAGTTCTAGCAAAGCCTTGGTTCCTTCCCAGCAGTCCTCCTTATTCTCGGCAGCCAACAGCAAGTCATCCATGTATTGCAGCAGCCAACATCTAAACCTTTCTGGTTGGACTGAGTTCAGGTCGGAAGCCAAGGTTTTGCGTAAATGTTCGGGGAATTCTTAAATCCTTCTGGGAGGTGAGGCCAAGTGGATTGTTGTTTGGTGCCCCCTGCTGGATCTTCCCACTCAAAGGCAAAAATGGTTTGAGACACGGAGCAGTGTGGATACAGACGAATGCATCTTTCAAATCCAGGCAAGTATAGATCTTAGCACTCAGTGGGAAGAGGCTGAGCAAGGTGTAGGGGTTAGGGACAGTGGGGTGTAGAGTCACGGCTGCCTGGTTGACCAGTCTGAGGTCTTGTACAGGCCTATAGTCCTGTCCCCCTTCTTTTTTAACTGGCAGGATCGGTGTGTTCCAGAGTGACTGGCATTCAATCAGGATGGCCGCCTGCCATAGCCTATTTACATGTGGCAAGTTGCCAACTCGGGCCTCCAGTGGTAGTGGATAATGACACTTTCTGACTGGTATGGCACCGGGTTTGAGTTCTATTATCAACAGAGCTTGATGTTTGGCGAGCCCGGGGAGGGATTATCTTCCACCCAAACCTCAGGGAATTGCCGGGTCAGTTCTCTCCCTCAGCTGTCTAGTTCAGTTCAGTCGCTCAGTCATGTCTGACTCTTTGTGACCCCATAGACTGCAGCACACCAGGCCTCCCTGTCCATCACCAACTCCCGGAGTTTACTCAAACTCGGCTATCTAGCCCGTCTGGATTTCCTTTCAGAGAGTCACATAACCTCTACTTGTCTTGAGGGGTTACTGAGAGGGAGAGTAAATAGGTGGCTGAACCCACCTGGAGACTGGGTTTTTCTTGGGGGGAAAAGGTCACTTGTGTCCCCAATTTAGACAACAAGTCTCTCCCCAGTAGAGCTACTGGGCATTCAGGAATACACAGGAATTCATAAGTCACTTGATGCCCCCTTCATCTGGCATTTCCTGGGCAGACAGAATGGTCTGAGCAACTTTTCTCCGGTTATTCCTTCTATGGCAGTGGCCTTTACTGAGAGGGGTGCCACCGGTTCGGTCACCACAGACATTTCTGCCCCAGTGTCCACCATAAAGTCAATAATTTGGTCCCCCACTTTTACCATGGGCTCTTGGGGACCTTGCATCTTTGAGCCCTAACACCCCATTCAGTTTCTAGTCCAGCCAGCCCTATAAAAGCCGATGCTAGTTCCTTTTCCCCATTACCCTGAAGGCATTCATTTTCCCAGTGGCCAAATCCCCGGCATCAAGCACATTGATTTGGTTGCAGGGTGGCCCTGGGCTTTCTTGTAGGAGGCTTGCTGGGAGACTGGCCCTGACTCAGAGGGGATGGGGGTTTGGGGGAAGGCCCAGACAGGGACCTTCCCAAAGCTGCAGCCAGTACCACAATCCTCTGCTCTGCTCTCTTATTATCTTCTCTGCTTTTTCTCAGCTTCCCTTTTTGTCTCCATGTCTCTGTTTCTGAACACCTTATCAGCAATCTCAACTATTTGTGAGCTGGTCATGGCTAATACACCGTCTGCCTTTTGGAGTCTAATATTGGAATAGACTTGAGATACAAAGGCTGTATTTATCACAATCTGAGACCCAGCGGCCTCTGGATCTATTGGTGTATAAAGTCTATAGGTCTCACATAGTCTTTCGTAAAATTCAGTAAGTGACTCAGTTTCTTTTTGAACCACCTCAGTAGGTTTTGCCATATTCATAGGCTTCCGGGCCCCCTTCTTGAGACCTGGTAAAATAGCCACCCGATATCTTTCTAGGTGGCCCCTTCCTTCTTCTGTGTTATAGTCCCAATGGGGCCTTTCATCGGGAGTGGCTAATTTGGCCCACCTCTGTGGGCTTGCGATACCCTCTGGGGCCATCTCTCATAGCCACTTTCTAGCCACAGTATGGATCCTGTGTCTTTCTTCAGTGCTGAAGAGGGAGACTAGCAATTGGATTATGTCGTCCCACATAGGATGGTGGATTCAAAAAATAGTTTCCATCAGCCTGATCATGCCTTGTGGCTCCTCCGTGTACAGTGGAGTATGTCTTTGCCAGTTTAATACATCTGTAGAGGAAAATGGCTGGTAATAACAGGCTATAGGGGGCTGGTGGTAGTGACCATTTGCTCCCTGAACCAGAGGCTGTTGTAACTCTCTGAGGGGCATTTGTAGCGGGGACCTTTCCCCCAGTTCCTTAGCAGAGTACCACCTCTGTCTGATTCCAGTCTCCTTCCCTCTTCCAAGAGAGGAGGGTATAGCTTAGGAGGTTGGCTGAGGCTGAATCCTGGAGGTACTGACCAGAGGCTTCTACCACCGGGATTGGAGCCTGCCGAGATGGTGACTGTACAACCTCCAGGGGAGGTGATGGGGGAGTAGCAGCTGCTGGGACCCCAGCAGGCTCTGGATCAGGTATTAAGGTGGCCTCCGATCCGGGTGGAGCATTAGGTGGCAGGCGCATCATCCAGTATGGGGGAGGGGGCACACAGTCTCTATCCAAATCCTGCAGAACTTCTTTTTTGTCATTAGTCAATTTTTGTGCCATTAATATTTTTCCTTTCCCTTCTTGAAATAGAATCTCACCCAAGGGGGAGGATCATGACTCAACCACAACCATGAATCAATATATAGATATTGATTCGGGTGTCCTGGCTCTCCTGTGACCACTGCATAGACTGCTTTTACTATATTTAAGTCCACGGTGCCCTCTGATGGCCATCCAACTCCCATAGAGGGTCATTCAACTTCACAGAGTACACGGAGCCGGTTAGACGTCCCCTTCACCCCATAATCTCCTTCAAATCCCTTTTTAAAATTCTTAATCATGCACTCCAATACAAGTGCCTTAGATTCACTTTTTCCCATCTTGCTTCCCTTCTTGGATTTTCCTCTTTCTTCCCTTTTTGTTCTGTTTATGAAGTTCTTGGTATCCTAAGTACTTCTATTATTTCCACTCAATGAAACGTTTAAATCCACCTCTTTCCTAATTGGGGTGAGAAGAAGAGCCTTACCTGCCAGATCCCAGAGGGAGAAGGGAGATCCACGTGTCTTCACCTGCCAGTTGGCATGGCTAAACCAGAACACCACGTGGTCCAAGAGTGTTTCTCCTCTGATTTTAAGACTCCGTTCTGTCTTAGTGGGCTTGATCGTGTGTGGATGAAAACATAGATGGATTAAATATCCCACGTCCCAGGCTACCTCTGGAAAGGCCAATTTGTATTCATTTGTGTATCCCCCCCCTTCACCTGACAGTCCTGAGAGGATTAAGAACTTCACAGCAAATGGGACACATCCTCAGGGACGGTAGAATACAAGCACACAAAGACCAAGTTTCTTCCCCCAAAAGCCCTCTTGCAAGTACTTGGTAGCAATTTACCCCAACACGGCATGGACACCACCTCCTTTGTGACATTCACCCAAGTTTTGTCCTTCAAAAGCTCTCTCACAATCACCTGGTAAAAATTTATCACCAGACCACATGGACAACACCTTTTTTGTAACATTCATGGTCAGTGTGTGTCTCCCATTCCCTCCCAGGGTGTTGATCAGGCCCCCTCTTTCACCCTGCTGGGTGGGAACCTCCTCACCTGAGCGCTTAGTTCCCCTTGCTGCTGTCCACTACTCACTTAACATGAGGGGTCTGGGAGCCAAGAAGCGGGATCTTTCCAGAAGGTCAAGGCACCTTCCCCCCTCTAGAAGATCCCAGTTGTGAGGCCTCAGAATAGCCCCAAATGGGACTTGTCTCCTTAAAGTGAGGAGCTTCCCGGCCCATGCACAAAATGTTGTAGCCAAACACCTCAGGAAGCAAACTCACTAGGAAGGACAACACAGTCCTTCTGCAAATAAATGCAGTTTATTACACCGGCAGGTCCAAAGCAGAGTTTCCTACTGGCCAGGGACCTTAACCGAATTTTGTGACAACCTTTTATACCTAAAGTGTATGTATCCAAGCCCACATCCCCAAATTTCTCAAGTCTGCTCTGGAAAATGTGAGAAAGAGATACAATCAGGTTACAGTCATGATTCACACTCTAAAGATCATCTAGTCATGCAGTGTAGCCCACACCAATGGGCATTTCAAAGATTACAGAATATGATTGATAACATAGTGGATTATTACATTCTTCTTGGTTCTGGGGAGTCTAGGTATGAGGTCAGCCTGGTCTGGTGTTTGTCCGTTCAGGAGGCTTGATCGGCTATTGGTATGTTGTCTCCATGGTTACCAGATATATAGTCCAAAGTTCGCTGAGAGTGCAAGATGGAGTTTCCTTCCTTTTAAAATAGAGTCAGTTTAGTCAAAGGACCAGGTCAACCTGGTCCTTTCCTCCTTCATCACAACTGCACTTAATAAAGAATTCTCCTAATGCCAATATAATGGGAACTTGTGGGGGGTAAAAAGAAAAATATATCAATCATGATTTATCTCAAACAATACAGACAGGAGAAGAAGGAGGCAGGCCCTATATTACATGATGACAACACCAAAGCTGAACAGCTGAAGGAAATTACTATATAAATTGTCAAAAAGTATTCATAAAAAGTTCTATTCAATGAAAGGTAAACAAAAGACAAAAGATACAGTAAAAACTAGAACATATCTGTAACATATATAGTTAATAGAATATTAATAAGGAGTATATTTTTTAAAAGTCTTAAAAATCTAAACCAGAAGTACAAAACCCTAGTAGAACAACAGGCAAAAGATCATGAACTTATATTTCACAGAAAATACACACTGGCCAAAAAATATATGATAAAGGAGTTCAACCTCAGCAGTAATGTGGTAAATGCAAATGAAAACCAAAGCAAGAAACCAGTTAGCATTCATTCAACTGGCAAAAATTATAATAGTCTGAAACTATCATGTGTGGGAGAGCATATGGTCTGTGAAATCTCACATCCATTACTGGTGAAGTTAAGTTGGTAAAGTCACTTTAGAAAACATTGGGCAACATCTTGCAAAGCTGTTTTCGATCTTCCAATCACTCCATTCATAGAAAGAGTTACAACTAAAACTCCCACACACATGCATGATTACACACATACAAGATTACATGATTACACACATATAAGATTACATGATTACACACATATAAGAATCTTCATGGCAGCAAGGTGGGCGACCACCAAAAAAATAGGAAACAAATGAGTATCTTTTCATTGAAAAATGTAGTATGGACAGAATCTTTGGATATAATTATGGAAACAGGTGATCCACAAAAATCAATAAGCACATTGTGATATACTGATATAACAATATTTTGAGAAGGAAAAAAAAAGCTACAGCTCACACACCATGGTTCTTAATAATGCTGAATTTTTTTTTCATTTATTTTTATTAGTTGGAGGTTAATAACTTTACAATATTGTAGTGTTTTTTGCCATACATTGACATGAATCAGCCATGGATTTACATGTGTTCCCCATCCCAATCCCCTCTCCCGCCTCCCTCTCTATCCCATCCCTCTGGGTCTTCCCAGTGCACCAGCCTTGAACACTTGTCTCATGATGCTGAATTTTTTAAAAGCATGTATCAGAAAACTACATTACTGTCTTGGTCGATATGGGCTGCTGCAACAACATACCAAAGCCTGGGCAGCTTACAAACAACATTTGTTTCTCACAATTCTGAAGGCTGGGGAGTCCAGGATTGAGATGCAAGCACAATCACGTCCCTGGTGAGGGCATTCTTTCTGATTCATAGTCAGTGCCTTCCTGCTGTGCCCCCACATGGTGGAAGGGAGCCTACTGGATAAGACACTGAACCCTCACGACTTTTGCCCCTCCCAAAGGCCTCACTTTCTAACACCATCATCTTTGGAGGTGAGGATTTCAACAAATGAATTTGAGAGCTACACGTTTCAGCTGCAGCATCAACTATGATAACCACTTATCAGAAGTTAAAAAACAGAAAACCATTTAATATGTTGTTTAAGTACGCTTACAAACAGGCATAATAATTAAACTAAGGAATGAACTGACAACCAGATGAAAAAGATAAATTGTTTGAAAGATACAAAATAACAAATCCAACACAAGAAACAGAAAATCTGAAAGGCACATCTACAAAAGAAATTCAATTTATAATACAAAACACTCTCACATATAAAGTAATGAAATTATTAAGGCATGTTCAAGACAGCGATTAACAAGAAGAGAGAAGATGGCAAAGGGGAGAAATGTACATACTGAGGTAGGATACTGGTTAGTAATACTCCTTCCTGTTCTTGCACTGGCTAATGGTAATCTTTTAGAGGAAACAAATAAATAACTGGAAAAAGTTTAAATATAAACATGATGGTACAATGACAAATGATGAATAGGACATAAACCAAGGTTTATCATTAATAAAAACCTACACACCATTCCAGTCAATTATTATAAGATGTGAGATGCCAAACAGTATTGTGGTTAATGTCAAGCATCTGGGGATTGTAGTTAAAGTCAAGCACCTGCGGAGAATCAGCCTGGGCTCAAATTCCAGCAACACCCCTAGCTAGTCTTCTGCCCTTCAGCAAGCCATTCAATTTCCACAAGCTTCTGCTCCCTCAACGACAAAGTCAGAGTACAAGCAGAGTCTCAAAAATCACTGTAAGAATGCACTGAAACAGTGCATACACACTGTTTAGTATGATACAAGCACCAAGAAGCAATGAATACCTAACTATCCCGTCTACACTACGGCATGAACATGGGACACAACATACATGCACTGAAGAAAGAAGTAGAGGTGCATCATTCAGGGAGACTAATCACAGTTAAAAGAAGAAGAGCCATGAGATGCCAGGCAAAGCAAATATTGAGGCAGCGATCAGAGTAAGAGGCAGAGAATGATCAGAATTGGAGAAGAGGGGCCACTGGGACTAAGGAACAAAGCTCAGGTGCGATAAAGTGAACCATGTTTCTGCTGCATCAGAAACCAGTACAGACAGCATGGTGGTGTAGGCTGTGACTTCAGTTCAGATTCTGCCTCTACCAGGCACAGTCATCCTGACAGTTATTAACTACCTCTAAATCACCATTTCCTAATCTGAAACACTGGGAAATGCACAGTTCTTAATTCACTAGCTGCCATGAGGGTTAACAAGACAACACCTGTAAAATACCCTGGTGATCCAGGGGTTAAGAATCCCCCTGCCAGTGCAAGGGCAAAGGTTTGATCCCTGGTCCAGGAAGATCCCACATGCACAACTAAGCCCACATGCTGCAACTACTGAAGCCTGTGTGCCTAGAGCCCATGCTCCACAGTAAGAGAAATCACTGCAATAAGATGGCACATTGAACTACAGAAAGCCCATGTGCAGCAATGAAGACCCAGCACAGCCAAAAATAAATAGAAAAATATTTTTTTAAATAAAATAGTCAGTAGAGTGCCTGGCACAGGATGAATGTTTAGTAAATTGAGGGCCATTACTGTTATTACTATTGTTGTTTAGTCACTAAGTCGTATCTGAGTCTTTGCAAAGACCCCATGACTGTAGCCTGCCAGGCTCCTCTGTCCATGGGATTTCCCAGGCAAGAATACTGGAGTGGGTTGCCATTTCCTTCTTCAGAGGATCTTCCCAACCCAGGAGTCAAACCCAGGTCTCCTGCTTGGCAGGTAGATTCTTTACCATTGAGCCACTTGGGAAGCCCATTATTGCTGTAACATTTGGCAATTAGGATAAAAGCTACAACCACATCAAGAATGGTTTCACAAAAGACCTATACATAAAAAACTATAAAACACTGATGGAAGAAATCAAAGAGGACACAAACAGATGGAGAAACATACCGTGTTCATGGACTGGAAGAATCAATATTGTCAAAATGGCTATACTACCCAAAGCAATCTATAGATTCAATGCAATCCCTATCAAGCTACCAATGGTATTTTTCACAGAACTAGAACAAATAATTTCACAATTAGTATGGAAATACAAAACACCTCGAATAGCCAAAGTAATCTTGAGAAAGAAGAATGGAACTGGAGGAATCAACCTGCCTCACTTCAGACTCTACTACAAAGCCACAGTCATCAAGACAGTATGGTACTGGCACAAAGACAGAAATATAGATCAATGGAACAGAATAGAAAGCCCAGAGATAAATCCACGAACCTATGGACACCTTATCTTCGACAAAGGAGGCAAGGATATGCAATGGAAAAAAGACAACCTCTTTAACAAGCGGTGCTGGGAAAACTGGTCAACCACTTGTAAACGAATGAAACTAGAACACTTTCTAACACCATACACAAAAATAAACTCAAAATGGATTAAAGATCTAAATGTAAGACCAGAGACTATAAAACTCCTAGAGGAGAACATAGGCAAAACACTCTCCGACATAAATCACAGCAGGATCCTCTATGACGCACTTCCCAGAATATTGGAAATAAAAGCAAAAATAAACAAATGGGACCTAATTAAACTTAAAAGCTTTTGCACAACAAAGGAAACTGTAAGCAAGGTGAAAAGACAGCCCTCAGATTGGGAGAAAATAATAGCAAACGAAGCAACAGACAAAGGATTGATCTCAAAAATATACAAGCAACTCCTGCAGCTCAATTCCAGAAAAATAAATGACCCAATCAAAAAATGGGCCAAAGAACTAAACAGACATTTCTCCAAAGAAGACATACAGATGGCTAACAAACACATGAAAAGATGCTCAACATCACTCATTACCAGAGAAATGCAAATCAAAACCACAATGAGGTACCATTACACGCCAGTCAGGATGGCTGCCATCCAAAAGTCTACAAGCAATAAATGCTGGAGAGGGTGTGGAGAAAAGGGAACCCTCTTACACTGTTGGTGGGAATGCAAACTAGTTCAGCCGCTATGGAGAACAGTGTGGAGATTTCTTAAAAAACTGGAAATAGAACTGCCATATGACCCAGCAATCCCACTTCTGGGCATACACACCAAGGAAACCAGATCTGAAAGAGACACATGCACCCCAATGTTTATCACAGCACTGTTTATAATAGCCAGGACATGGAAGCAACCTAGATGCCCATCAGCAGACGAATGGATAAGGAAGCTGTGGTACATATACACCATGGAATATTACTCAGCCATTACAAAGAATTCATTTGAATCAGTTCTAATGAGATGGATGAAACTGGAGCCCATTATACAGAGTGAAGTAAGCCAGAAAGATAAAGACCAATACAGTATATTAACACATATATATGGAATTTAGAAAGATGGTAACGATAACCCTATATGCAAAACAGAAAAAGAGACACAGATGTACAGAACAGAATTTCAGACTCTGTGGGAGAAAGCGAGGGTGGGATGTTTTGAGAGAACAGCATTGAAACATCTATATTATCTAGGGTGAAACAGATCACCAGCCCAGGCTGGATGCATGAGATAAGTGCTCGGGCCTGGTGCACTGGGAAGACCCAGAGGAATCAGGTGGAGAGGGAGGTGGGAGGGGGGATCGGGATGGGGAATACATGTAAATCCATGGCTGATTCATGTCAATGAATGACAAAAAAACACTACAATATTGTAAGTAATTAGTCTCCAACTAATAAAAATAAATGGAAAAAAAGAGAATGGTTTCAATGCTGTAGTTCTGAGCCACCTCATCCATGGGCATCAGAAAGGAACAGGGAAGATACCAAGTGCTCACGAGAACATGGAGCAATGAGCACTCTCATTCATGGCTGGTGGGAGCGTGAAAGGGTGCAGCCACTCTGTAAAATGGTCTGCCAGTTTCTGTTCAAGCCAAATACACACACACACACACACACACACACACACACACACACCCTAAGACCCAGTCATTCCTATCTTGTGTATATTCCCAACAAAAATGAGTATCCCAAAGTAACATGAAGAGAATGTCCATAAATCAGATATATGAAAAAACTAAAATGGCAATCATGGCAGAATGGACATACTTACAATGAGATACTGCTGAGTACTGAGAAAGAACAGAGGTGAGCTATATACAACCACAAGAAGGACTCTCACAGAATAATGAAGATCAGAAAAAGACAGATATAACAGAATAAACTGTGGGGTTCCATTTGTATCAGTTCAAGAACAGTCAGAGTTAATCTGTGATGACAGAGTCTAAGTACTGGTTACCTTTCTAGAAGGAAGCATGAGACACCTCCTAAGTTGCAGAATTTATGATTTATTCTCTGGTGCAAGAAGTAGCCACTGCAGGGGGCAAGAACTCTTCCACAAAGTTGGGAAGGGAAGCTATAGGTACAAGACAGGGATAATCTATAAGGCTGAGCAGCAAGAAAGAAGTGTATGAAGTAGGCTGTATGCCGAGACATCAGTGGCTCAGGAGTGGTGAATGTTTGGATCAGTGGTTGTATACATGGGACTGAGCTGACCAGAGACACAGCGGATGTGGGCTGACCAGTCAGAAATGTCTTGGCATCATCTTGGCAAAAGAAGATGAGAGCTAAGACCAGGAGGTTTGTGGTTGGAGTCCATGGAGGTGGTGGAGGTGATGGATTCACCCGAAGTGGAAAAACATAAACAAGATGACGGTGGCTGAATGTCAGATTAGACAGAGTGTTTTTACAAGGTCATTTCCCACCATCTCAACTGTCTGAATGACAGGGCCATCCACTGACATTGTGGAGGGTGGAGTGGGCAAGATCATGATTTCCTTCCAAGGTATGAAGGATCTGATGGAACAGGTGGAATGTAACTGAACATTAAATATTTGGGAGAGATGCCATTGAGCTAAGGAAGGAACTAGACACATAAATGAACTGGCTGAGGACCGCCAAGAAAGCAGGAGAGGGGCAAGACCATGACTCTGCAGTGGTGCCGATCAACACACTTGGTGACTCCACCTGTTCTCAGCAGCCCAGATGTGGGCCTGACAAAGCCAAAGGCTGCCTTGAGACTCTACAGTAAAGGAGGGCCAGGAGGACAAGGCAGCTAGGGACTGCTTCCATCTGACAAATGAGAGGATGGATGAACAGATAGAAAAGGGTAGGATGCAGAGTATAGGCAGAGACAGTAACATAAACTTTGTTTCTGAGTTCAGGAGGACCTGGGAGATACTATGCATTGTGACTGACACTATTAAACGAAAGATCCTAACAACTGACTTTTTCTGAGCTTGTAACTGTAACTCAGGCAAGGTGCTAAGTAGTTTCATGCATCAAATGATTACACCTTCACACAGCCTAGTTAGTTAGAAATTATCATCACTTTTATTTTTCAGGAGTAGGCTAAGTGCACCAGACTGGTCTGAGGTAAATGAAACCCAGAAACCTGTCTGAACGTCTCCTCAGACACACAGCTCTCAGATCCCAGCTGTATCAAAAGAGGCACACAAAGACTCACAGTCACAGAGAAGAGACCTGTGGTAGCTGGAGGAAGCGGGGTGTAGAATGGGAGTGTGGGATTAGCAGATGTGAACAATATTTTATATATACATAAAACTGAATCACTTTGCTGTATACCAGAAACTAACAGAACATGGTAAATCAACTATACTTCAATTAAAAAAATTTTTTAAAGGGATGGCCAACTGCTGAGTTCTTGTTAGCAGAATATGAGGGGAAATAAATGTGGGTGTTACTTCCATCCTTCTCTCATTTTCCCTCTGTCAGTGGAATGATGCCAAGGTAACTATAAAGCCAGACAGGTGATACCTGGGTCTCTGAAAACTGTGTGATATGAACTCCCATGCTGACCCACATGAACCCTGCCCTGAGAAAAATCCTTTTTATGTGTTGAGCCACTTAGCTTTTGGAGATTATATGTCACAGCAGTGAGCACTAACAGCAAAACAAGGCCTCTCCAAATTATGCCACTTCTCTATTGCCACGGGGCTGCTGCTGCTGCTGCTAAGTCACTTCAGTCGTGTCTGACTCTGTGCGACCCCATAGATGGCAGCCCACCAGGCTCCACCGTCCCTGGGATTCTCCAGGCAAGAATACTGAAGTGGGCTGCCATTTCCTTCTCCAATGCATGAAAGTGAAAAGTGAAAGCGAAGTCGCTCAGTCGTGTCCGACTCTTCGCGACCCCATGGACTGCAGCCTACCAGGCTCCTCCATCCATGGGATTTTCCAGGCAAGAGTACTGGAGTGGGTTGTCATTGCCTTCTCCAGCCACTGGGCTGGTGATCGACAAAGGCAGACTTTAATACTAAGCAGTTGGAGCCCACAGCCTCACCCTTACATAAAACATCTCCTTTACCCTGTGGTGGAAAAGAATGTGTTGAGGTGGGAGGACAGAGAGACCTCAAGATGGAGAGCTCAGGACTTCCCTGGTGGTCCAGTGGCTAAGACTCCATGTTCCCAATGCAGGGACCTAGATTCCATCCCTGATTGGGGAACTAGATCCCAGAAGCCACCACTAAAGCCTCAGCTTGCTGCAACATAAAGATCTAACTAAAAGTCATGTGTGCTACAACTAAAACCCAGTACAAATAAGTAAATAAACATTAAAAAAAAAAAAAAGGAGAGAGCAAGCTCTACACTGACCCAGGCACCCAAGAAGGCCGCAACAAGAAGTCTCCCACAAAATTTCAGAGGCAGTGATCCCCTCAGTCAAGGCAGCCATGACCCCCAATGCCTAACACTTGGCCACCCAGCTGGCCAGGCACTTTGGGGGACGCTTCTCTTCACCACCCACAGCTTCTGCCTGTGCTTCAGTGGGTGGGTCAGAGCTGGTTTGGAACCGGATATCCTGTCCAGAACTTTAAGTGGAGACAGGGCCTCAGAATGGGCTGCTCTTGTCCAAATTGATCTGTGACCTGGGAACCAGAGCCAAGAACATCAGCATTAGGCCCTAAAGGCTGAGAGCCTAGACAACAAGCACTCTATGGAGAGGAATAGGAACAGATGATAATGATCATAAGACTTATCAGAGTTAAGCACAATACTAATCAACTGGTCCTCACCACCTGCCTGACCACACTGAGAGTTCATGTGCTAAATTCCAGCAATTACTCAATCCTTTCCAGCCATGGAGCTAGACTCCCACTTGGAACACAGCCTACTGAAATGACAGCTGCCTGCTCTATAACCTGGCAGACATCAACTTATTTCTCTGACTCCTGACTTTCCAATCAAAACAATAATAGCTCCCACTTCAGCAGGTGGTTTTCGAATTAAAGAGAAAATATTCAAGAAGCAAATACCAGAAGGCCTGGCACATATAAGTGTTTGTCATGTCTTCCTACTTCAGAGCTGTGTGACCTTTGGCAGGCCTCAAGTTCCTATTCTACATAGTAGGGATGCTACTAGAAGGTAATTCTGGGGAGGTGGGGTGACTCCACCTCAGCACAGATCAAGTGCTATATGGAGGCCAGCTGTTATGACTGTTTTCATTGTTATTTTTCCTCTTTGCTTCCAGAACACCCTGCAGAGAAAAATCAACCACGCCCCTATCTCTGCTTTGGAAACTACCAGACTCTGTGCACAAAGATTTCAAAAGACAGGCAGACGGGGACAGGGGTACTTTATCTAGAACTAACAAGGGCAGGGAAAGACCCTTCTAAGAGGTGACACTGGTGGAGAGCTGTGAAGAAAGTGAAGAGACAGCGCAGTGAGATCTGGGAGCAGTTTCCTAGACTGAGGAAGCTGCAGAAGCTTCAAGGTGAGAAAGAGCTTGGAATGTTCAAGACAGCTTAGCAAGACAGCAGTGAGCAAGGGAACAGAAGGGGAGAACAGAAGGTAGGAGGAGGGGAGATGGATACAGCAGGGCCCCACAGGCCATGACGGAAGGTTTGGATTGAAGTGTGATGGGAGTCCCTTATTTCAAGTGTGATGGGTCCATTCACTCATTAACCACTTGTGGAGCACCAGTTACAGGCCCTGTACTGTTCTAGGTCTGAGGATAAAGCAGAGAGCAGGAGTGATGCTCCAGGGCTGGGGACAGGTCCCCAAGAAGTAATGCAGAAAACCATCTCGAAATGCTGTTGAGGATTCTTCAGACAGAAAGCAGAGTGACGGTATCCAAGACTAGATGACTTTAAATGGAGCGAGTGGGGAAAGGGCTCCCCAAGGAGGGGACACTGGAGGGAGCCTGAAATGAAGTGAGAAAGGGAACCATGTGGAGGACAAATGAACAAATAAGAGAAGCCCTGACAGTGATTAGGGCTATGACAAAAGTAAACATGGTACCAAGCTAGAGAGTAACCCAGGGCCTGTTGTCTGTTCATGTGGGAAAAGACACAACACTCCTGCATGTCACCATTACTGAATATGTAACAGATTTGCCCTTCAAATGTGTCTTAAACAGGTCGACTGATTCACTACTGTCACAGGCAAGTTAATCATACTTGCAAGAACCAAATAGCAATTGCAAAGATGCATTCAGGGGCCTCCTTGGCTCACCACCTGATCTGCCATCTTCTGTACCCTAGCAGAGGAACAGCAATTCCAAACACGTTATTCCCACCCACCTTTTCTGTAGGCTTATCCCTACCCATCAGCAGCTCAGAGGCTAGAGTTCAGAAAGGCCCACATGTCAGATTCTTCTCGGGGTAAGTCCCGAAGATCATTGCCCAGAAACGCACCTCCCTAACAACACAATACAGAACGATGCTCCCTCGGCAGTGCTGGGGGACAGGAGCAAACCATACAAGTAGCCTCCCCATCTACCCACACCGAGAGGGAGCCACTGCAAGCACTCCCATTTTGTACCCAAGAAGTGGAGGCCAAGCTCAGCGATGGTACTCAGGCCAGGGCATAGCCCTGGGATAGGCGATACCTGGAATCTACACTAAGGTTTCCGCACTCAGCAGCCCACATTCTGCCGAGCGGGCAGCGGGAAGGTCCACGGGCATCGAGCGTAGTGGAGATTCTGAGAAGCTACATTTCCTCCTTTCATGCCGCAAACCGGCTATTGTCAGAAATGAGACCCTCCCCACGTAAGCGCCATCCTGGATTTCATACTACAGGCTGCCCACGCCAGGGCCCCCAGATCCAACGGCAGCAGGGACAAAGTGAAGACCGCCCCCCTCTGCATACCACCATCCCCCACATGGGGCGCCAGACAATGAAGGTAGTGACCCGAGTGCGTAGGGACACCGGGCTCCCGCTACTTACCAGCACTGGGTCCATGAGCGCCAGCGCCGTGCCCTCCTCGAATTCCCTGTGCGGAGCGGGGCTAAGAGAGTCAGCGACCGAGACGGGTTCCGTGGGCTCTCTCGAACCCCTCCCTCCCAAGGTCTCCCAAGGCGCAGAGGTGGCTCCCGTCTCTTCAAAGTGCTTCTCTGGAAAGTTCTGAAAAGTCGCCTGGTCAGGAAAGTCGGAGAGCGCAAGACAAGCACGTTTGAAAAAGACACGCCGCGGAAGCCAGAAGTCCGGGAAAACAACGCAGGAAACGCCTGATTTATGATCCCTACTGGCCCAATTCTCACCGCTTCCTCCTAGTACAGACTTCTGGGCAATATAGTTTCTTTTCTGCACGCTGCTGCCTATCCAAGCTCTCTGGAAAACCCTGGGAACCCGGGCTTGGGGGCTGAGAAAAGGTGGCCCGAGGCTCTTAGGAAGGGGCGGGGCCACGCATCTTAATGGGGACGCAACCAGATTTATCCACCACCCGTCACAGATGACTTTAACATTTCAGGCGGATTCTTTACCTGCTGAGCCACAAGGGAAGCCCAAAAATACTGCAGTGGGTAGCCTATCCCTTCTCCAGCGGATCTTCCCGACTGCAATGCAGGAGATGCGGGTTCAATCTCTGGGTCAGTAAGATCCCCTGGAGGAGGTCATGGCAACCCACTCCACTATTCTTGCCTGGAGACTCCCCATGGACAGAAGAGCCCCACGGGATCGCGAAAAGTCGGACACGATTGAGCGACCAAGCACAGCACAGCACATGTCACAACTAAGACTGAAGATCCCGCATGCCCCAACTAAGCCCCAGCACAGGCAAATAAATAAAGCTAAACATTACAAAAAAGAAAATGTCAATCTATCTGAAAGCCTGTTCTGCCAGTTTTTCCCAGAGCGTGCCTCATCCCTGATCTCTGCCCTGAACTCCTTTCAAGATGTGATGAAAGTCAGCAACTACAGTGGCCGTGTGACCTATTCTTTGAGAGACCCATAGCTAGTGACAATTTTTATTTGGCAGTTTTGTAAATTTCAGAACGTTTTGTTAGGGATAAGAAAGAAAAGACTCCAGCAGGGACAGAAAGATGAAGGGGAGAGGAGGACTTTCAGAGGCCCTGAAGCTGGTGAACATGGGTGGCACTCTGCTTTTGGTTGCCTCTGGTTGCCTGTCCTGTTGGTATAAACAGTAATGTGTCCAACCCAGCTGGCAACATTGGTTTACCCAGTTGCTGTTTTGTTATCCAGATCTTTTGTTGCTGCTCAGTCCAATGCTTTGTGACCCCATGGACTGCAGCATGCCAGCCTTGCCTGTCCCTCACCATCTCCCAGAGCTTGCTCAAACTCATGTCCATTGAGTCAGTGATGCCAGGCAGCCACCTCATCCTCTGTCGTCCCCTTCTCCTCCTGCCCATTTCATCCTCTGCCATCCCCTTCTCCTCCTGCCTTCTATCCAGGTTCGAAAACATATTAAATTTCTTTTAGGAATCTGGAAAGTGAAGCCACTTACAAAATGCCATTTCCTGCCAGGAAAGAAGCTATCACAACCCCTGCAAGTATGCCAAAGGGGTCTCTGAAACCTGAGACAAATATTTGTGTTTCCCGTATCTCAATTCCTTATTAAGAAGTGATTATCACTTCACCTGTAATTTCAGGAACAGTAATATCTGCACAGAGAAAATTGCCAAAACACACCTGTAAATTATTTAAATTTCTGAAAGTCATTAATGATAGTTAAGTATTTATTCAAAGATGGTGGCAGAAATACCCTCTGTGAAAGCACACTGTGACAAGTGAAAAAAGTTAACATTTTAAGAAACTTTGAACATAAGAAACAAAAGCATAAGGATTAATAGTATGAGAGGTAGCATGTGCTATGCTTCAAATCTTGCCACACCTGAGGATTTCTCTTCAAATCATTTGCCATTTTTCATTCTTAATACATTGAGGCAAAACCCACTAGAATAAAGTGGTAAACAGGACATTTGGAAAGATTTTCTAGAACAGTGAAAATGAAGGGAGGGGACTGTTATGTTTATTCACTGCTCTAACAAATGTTCAGTGACTAAATAATGTATTTTTTGGTAATATCATCCATATATGGGAGACAAAGGAAAGAAAAGACATAAAGAAACTTACCCTCATGATATTTACATTCTATTTGATAACAGCAGGCAGGAAAAATGAAAAAAAAATTATGAAATTAAATATTATGTAAAATATGGTAGACAAAATGGGAAAAAGAGGAATAGGTGAAGGTGTCAAAAAGGTAGTAGAACAAACGCTGAGTCAAGGAGTGAAGGGAAATAATTTTTCAAGTAAAAAAATATGAATTAATGATGCTGCTTTTAAAAAGAGCTTATGTAGGTGTGCATGGAGTAGGAAGCACCAGGATTCTAGCTGCCTGCCCATGTAGTCAACAATTTCAGCAGAATCTGTCTGATGTAACTATTTGGAACCTTGTAGTCTACTGAAGGTTTGCAAATTCCACAAGAAAACTTCAGCAGTAAACTGTGGTTAATGTAAGTCAATTTCAGCCTTCACACAGTAGCAGCTACCAATCCACCACCTCCAGGCTGGTGACAGGCAGCTGCACATGTATTCCTGGAACAAGCTGAAGAGTGTTACCATTGTTAATGCACCTCCATTGATTGTTGATACCCTCCCACTCTTGCTGATGTGACTTCTGGGAGGATGTAAAGGGCTAGAATCATTTTCTACTCCTTCAGTTCAGTTCAGTTCAGTTCAGTAGCTCTGTTGTGTCTGACTCTTTGTGATCCCATGGACTGCAGCACACCAGGCTTCTCTGTCCATCACCAACTCCCAGAGCTTGCTCAAACTCATGTCCATCAAGTTGGTGATGCCATCCAACCATCTCATCCTCTGTCGTCCCCTTCTCCTCCCACCTTCAATCTTTCCCAGCATCAGGGTCTTTTCCAATGAGTCAGTTCTTCACATCAGGTGGCCAAAGTATTGAAGTTTCAGCTTCAACATCAGTCCTTCCAATGAATATTAAGGACTGAGTTCCTTTAGGATGGACTGGTTGGATCTCCTTGCAGTCCAAGGGACTCTCAAGAGTCTTCTGCAACACCAGAGTTCAAAAGCATCAATTCTTCGGCCCTCAGCTTTCTTTATAGTCCAACTCTCACATTCATATATGACTACTGGAAAAACCACAGCCTTGACTAGACAGACCTTTCTTGGCAAAGTAATGTCTCTGCTTTTTAATATGCTGTCTAGGTTGATCATAACTTTTCTTCCAAAGAGTAAGCATCTTTTAATTTCATGGCTGCTGCAGTCACCATCTGCAGTGATTTTGGAGCCCAGAAAAATACAGTCAGACACTGTTTCCACTGTTTCCCCATCCATTTGCCATAAAGTGATGGGACCAGATGCCATGATAATTGTTTTCTGAATGTTGAGCTTTAAGCCAACTTCTTCACTCTCCTCTTTCACCTTCATCAAGAGGCTCTTTAGTTCTTCTTTACTTTCTGCCATAAGGGTGGTGTCATCTGCATGTCTGAGGTTATTGATATTTCTCCTGGCAATCTTGATTCCAGCATGTGCTTCATCCAGCCCAGCATTCCTCATGATGTACTCTACATATAAGTTAAATAAGCAGGGTGACAATATACAGCCTTGACGTACTCCTTTTCCTATTTGGAACCAGTCTGTTGTTCCATGTCCAGTTCTAACTGTTGCTTCCTGACATGCATACAGATTTCTCAAGAAGCAGGTCAGGTGGTCTGGTATTCCCATCTTGTTCAGAAATTTCCACAGTTTGTTGTTATCCACACAGTCAAAGGCTTTGGCATAGTCAGTAAAGCAGAAATACATGTTTTTCTGAAACGCTCTTGCTTTTTTGATGATCGAACAGATGTTGGCAATTTGATCTCTGGTTCCTCTGCCTTTTCTAAACCAGCTTGAACATCTGGAAGCTCAGGGTTCATGTACTGTTGAAGCCTGGCTTGGAGAATTTTGAGCTTTACTTTACTAGCGTGTGAGATGAGTACAATTGTGTGGTAGGTTGAGCATTCTTTATAATTGCCTTTCTTTGGGATTGGAATGAAAATTGACCTTTTCCAGTCCTGTGGCCACTGCTGAGTTTTCCAAATTTGTTGGCATACTGAGTGCAGCACTTTCACAGCATCATCTTTCAGGATTTGAAATAGCTCAACTGGAATTCCATCACTTCCACTAGCTTTGTTTATAGTGATACTTCCTAAGGCCCACTTGACTTCACATTCCAGGATGTCTGTCTCTAGGTGAGTGATCACACCATTGTGATTATCTGGGTCGTGAAGATCTTTTTTGTATAGTTCTGCTGTGTATTTTTGCCACCTCTTCTTAATATCTTCTGCTACTATTAGGTCCATACCATTTCTGTCCTTTATTGAGTCCATCTTTGTATGAAATGTTCCCTTGTTATCTCTAATTTTCTTGAAGAGATCTTTAGTCTTTCCCATTCTATTGTTTTCCTCTATTTCTTTGTACTTATCACTGAGGAAGGCTTTCTTATCTCTCCTTGCTATTCTTTGGAACTCTGCATTCAAATGGGTATATCTTTCCTTTGCTTTTCACTTCTCTTCTTTTCACAGCTATTTGTAAGCCCTCCTCAGACAGTCATTTTGCTTTTTTGCATTTCTTTTTCTTGGGGATGGTCTTGATCCCTGTCTCCTATACAATGTCGTGAATCTCCATCCATAGTTCATCAGGCATTCTGTCTACCAGATCTAGTCCCTTAAGTCTATTTCTCACTTCCACTGTATAATCATCAGGGAGTTGACTTAGGTCATACCTGAATAGTCTAGTGGTTTTCCCTACTTTTTTCAATTTAAGTCTGAATTTGACAATAAGGAGTTCATGATCTGAGTCAGTCAGCTCCCGGTCTCATTCTTATGTTTCTCACTTTCCCATTTTGGGAGCTAGAAATCAAGGATTAGGACAGTGAAAACCAGCCTGCATGTTTGGGAAAAATTAGTCAGTGACTGTATGTGATGAGGGAAAGGTGCAGGTCCAGTAAAGATCTGAGAAGACTGCAAGTTTAAAACCTCAGGTGATTCTATCCACAGATATAGCCTAAAGAATCAAAATAAAATAAGCAAAAACAGCAAGCCCTGGCAAAAGGGGAGAGAATGATTCAAGTATTTCCAGATTATGAGATTTTAAGTGTCCAGAGTTCAACAACAACAACAAAACTATGAGGAAAAAAAAGAGTCAAAGAGAACTGTCAGATACCACAAAGAAGACTAACATACATTGTGAGATTCCCAGAAAAAGAGACAGAAAGGAGTACAGAGAATATCTGAAGAAACAGTGGCTGAAATATTCCCTTATTTGATGAAAGACATAAATATAAATATCCCAGGAGTTCAACAAACTCCAAGTAAGTTGAAGGGAAGGAGACCCATTACAATATACAGGATATAATAAAACTTGTGAAAGTCAAAGACAAAAGAGGGAATTTTAACTTATCACATCCGAGGGATCAACCATAGTATAATCAGCCTATTTCTCTTTACAAATTTTGAGGGCCAGAAGACAGTGGACCAATACATTAAAGTACCAAAACAAAACAAACTAACAATACTCCCACACCATCAACCAAGAGTCCTCTATTCAGCGAAATGTTCCTTCGAAAGTGAGCAAGGAAATAAGACATTCCTACATAAGTCAAAACTGTGGGAGCCTGTTACTAGACCTGTCCTGTGAGAAATATTCAAGGCAATCCTGCAGGTGAAATAAAGGGAAATTAGACAGTAACTTGAAGCCACTTGAAAAAATAAAGATCGCAATAAAGGTAAATACATGGGAAATTATAAAGTCTAGTATTACTGTAATACTGCAGTTTCTAACTCCATTTTTTGTTTTCTACATCATTTTTTAAATTTTTTGTCTAAAACTAGTACTATTGTAACTTTGGTCTGTAACTCTGCATTTTGTATTCTACATATCTTAAGATATAGTGTACTTTAAAGAGTTATTAGTTTATATTTTTAGTCACACAATGTATAAAGATGTAATCTTGTGATACCAAATACCAGATATGGGATGAAGTTTTAAAGGAGAAGAGTCTTGTATGTTACTGGTTAAGCTGGATAAATTCAAATTAGAATGTAATGACTTTAGTGTGTTAAATATAACCCCATAGTAACAACAAAAAAACAGCTAGAAAATATATACAACAAAAAATGAGTCCAGGCAAGAATACTGGAGTGGGTTGCTATGCCTTCCTCCAGGGCATCTTCCCAACCCAAGGGTCAAATCCAGGTCTCCTGCATTGTGGGCAGATTCTTTACCATCTGAGCCACCAGGGGAGCCCAAGAACGTAGATGTTTCACTACAAAAAAAAAATTGACAAAATACAAAGGAATACAGTAATGCAGGAAATTAGGGATAATTACATCTTTGTTTTCTTTAAGTTATGTAGAAAACAAACAGCAAAATGACAGAAGGTAGAAGATAAAACCCTAGAAGAAATTACTGAAGTAGAGCTAGGCAATCTACTCGATAGAGAGTTCAAAGTAATGGTGGTAAACATGTTAAAAGAACTGGGGGGAAGTTTGGATGAACAGAGTGAGAAGTTAGGTGGTTTTAACAAAGTTAAGGGCTTCCCTTGTAACTCAGTCGGTAAAGAGTCTGCCTGCAATACAGGAGACCCGGGTTCTATTCCTGGGTCAGGAAGATCCCCTTGAGAAGGAAATGGCAACTCACTCCAGTATTCTTGCCTGGGGAATCCCATGGACAGAGGAACCTGGGAGACTACAGCCCATGGGGGTCACAAGACTTGGACACGACTTAGCAACTAAATCACCAACAAAGTTAGATATAAATAAGAACCAAGCAGAGATGAAAAATACAATAACTGATATTAAAAATATACTAGAAGGAATTGGAACTTCCCTAGTGGTCCAAGGGCTAAGACTCTGTGCTCCCAATGAAGTGGGTCCAAGTTCAATCCCTGGTCAGGGACTAGATTCTACATGCCATAACTAAGACCTAACATGACCAAATAAATATTCAAAAAATACACTGGAAGGAGTAAACCATAGATTAAATATATAGAGGAATAGATCAATGAGCTGGAAGACAGAATAGTGGAAATCAGTGATGCTGAACAGAAAATGAAACAAGAATAAAAAGAAATGAGGACAGTTTAAGAGACCTCTTGAACATCAAGCATACTAACGTTCTCATTAGAGGAGTCCCAGATGGAAAAGAAAGAGAGAAAGTGGCAGAGCACATATGTGAAGATATCATAGCCAAAAACTTCCCTACCATGGGAAAGGAAACAGACATCCAGGTCCAGGTAGCATAGAGGGTCCAAAAAGGATCAACTGAAAGAAATCAACTGTAACTAGGAAAAAAAAAAACCTGCAAAAAAAACACAAACAAATGAACACTAAAAAGTATGCTACTAAATAACCAATGTGTCACTGAAGAATCAAAGAGGAAATTAAAGTAATACCGGAAACAAGGAAAATGAAAATACAATAATCCAAAATCTTTGAGACACAACAAATGGAGTTCCAAGAGGGAAGTTTATAATGATACAAACTTATATCAGGAAATAAGAGGATCTCAAATAAACAGCCTAATCTTACATCTGGTGGAATTAGAAAAAGAAAAACAAACAAAACACAGAGTTAAAGAAGGAAAGAAATCATACATCTCAGAGCAGAAATAAATGAAGTAGAGACTTTAAAAAACCCACAATAGAACAGATCATTGTAACTAAGAGTTGATTCCTTGAAAAGGTAGCAAAAAATGGTAAACTGTTAGCCAGTCTCATAAAAAAAAATAACAGAGGGCACAAATAAATAAAATCAAAAGTGAAAATGAGAAATTGCAAATGATACCACAGAAATACAAAGGGTCATAAGAGTTTACTACATGTATATACATTTCTATATTTAGATACTAAAATTTAAATTATATGCCAATAAAGTGGGCAACCCAGAAGAAATGGACATATCCTTACAAATCTACGATTTCCCAAGATTGAATCAGGAAGAAACCAATTACAAGTAATGAGACACAATCAGTAATAAAACAGCTCTCAACAAACAGAAGTTTAGGTCACAGTTGAATTATACCAAACATTTAGAAGATAATTAATACCTATCATTCTTAAACTATCCCAAAAAAAATTCAGAGGGAGGAACACCCCCAAAGTCATTCTGTTCCACCAGCATCATCCTGATACCAAAACTAGATGAAGATATCACCAAAAAAAAAAAAAAGAGAGAGAGAGAGACAGAAAATTACAAGCAAATATCACTGATGAACGCACAAGCAAAATCCTCAACAAAATATTAGCAAATGGAATCCAATACTATATTAAAGGATCATACACCATGATCACTGGGATTTATCCTAGGGATGCAAGGATGATTCAATATCCACAGATCAATCAATATGATACAACACATTAGCAAACCAAAGAATAAAAACCACACGATCATTTCAATAGATGCAGAAAAAAATTTTTGACAAAATTCAACATAAATTTCTGATAAAAGCTCTCAACAAAGTGGATATAGAGTAAACATATCTCAACATAATAAAGGCCACATTTGAAAAATCCACAGCTAACATCATATTCAATGGTGAAAATCTGAAAGTGCTTCCTCTAAAACCTGGAACAAGACAAGGATACCCACTCTCACTACTTTTATTCAACACAGTATTGGAAGATCTAGACATAACAATCAGACAAGAAAAATAAATAAAAGGCATCCAAATTGAAAACAAAGAAGTAAAATTGTAACTGTAGACACAATACTATACAGAGAAAATCCTAAATATTCCACCAAAATACTACTAGGACTTCTCAATTAATTTGGTAAACTTGTAGGATACAAAATTAATATATATAAAACTGCTGTGCTTCTATATGTTAATAATGTACTATCAAAAAGAGAAATTTAAAAAACAATGCCATTCACAATCACATAAAAAGAATAAAATACAAGGAAATAAATATAGCTAAGGAGGTAAAATACATGTACTCAGAAAACAATAAGACACTGATGAAAGAAATTCAGAAATGCAGATGGAAAGATATATTGTGCTAATGGATTGGAAGATATGAGATAGTTAAAATCTCCATACTCCCCAAGGCAATATACAGATATAATACAATCCTATCAAAATACCAACGGTATTTTTCACAGAACTAGAAAATATTCTAAAATTTGTATGGAAACACAAAAGAACTCAAATAGCCAAAACAATCTTAAGAAGACAGAAGCTGAAGGTATCAAACTTCCTGATATCCAACTATACTACAAAACTGCAGTAATCTAAACAGTATGATCCTGGCACAAAAACAGAAACAGAGATCAGTGAAACGTGATAGAGAGCCTGGAAATGAACCCACACTTATAAGTGAATTAATGAATGACAGAAGCAGGAATATACAATAGGGAAAAGATAGACTCTTCAATAAGTGGTGTTAGGAAAACTGGACAGCTACCATGCAAAAGAATCAAACTGGTCTACTTCCTCACAACATATGAAAAATAAATTCAAAATGGATTAAAGACTGAAACCATAAAACTTCTAAAATGAAACATAGGCAGTACGCTTTTTTACAGTTGGTCTTAGCAATATTTTTTGTATGTTTCCTCAGGCAAGGAAAATAAAAGCAAAAAAGTAAACAACTGGGACTACATCAAACTAAAAAGCGTTCTCACAGAAAACAAACCATAAATAAAACTATAAGACAATCTACTGAATGGTAGAAGATACTTGCAAATGATATATCCAATAAGAGGCTAATATCCAAAATATACAAATAACTCATATAACTCAAAAACAACAAAATGCCCAGAACAACTCAAAAACTGGGCAGAGGAGTTGATTAGACATTTTTCCACAGATGGCATACAGATGGCCAACAGGCACGTAAAAAGATGTTAAGCATCACTAATCACTAGGGAAATGCAAGTCAAAACCACAATGAGATATCACCTCATACCTGTCAGAATGACTATTACCAGAAACACAAGAAATGACAAGTATTGGTGAGGATGTGGAAAAGGGGGCACACTTTAGCACATTTTGTAGGAATTTAAATTGCTGCAGCAACTATAGAAAACAGCATGGACATTCCTCAGAATAAATTAATTGCTGTTGTTGTTCAGTCACTCAGTCCTGTCTGACTCTTTGCGAACCCATGGACTGCAGTGCAGTCTTCCCTGTCCTTCACCATCTCCCAGAGTTTATTCAAACTCATGTCCATTGAATCAGTGATGCCATCTAACCATCTCATCCTCTGTTGTGCCTTTCTCCTCATGACCTCAATCTTTCCCAGCATCAGGGTCTTTTCCAATGAGTCAGTTCTTTGCATCAGGTGGCCAAAGTATAGGAACTTCAGCATCAGTCCTTCCAATGAGTATTCAGGGTTGATTTCCTTTAGGATTGACTGGTTTGATTTCCTTGCAATCCAGGGGACTCTCAAGAGTTGTCCCCAACACTGCAGGTCGAAATCATCAATACTTTCGTGCTCAGCTTTCTTTATCGTCCAACTCTCACATCTATAGATGACTTCCAGAAAAAAACATAGCTTTGACTATATGCACCTTTGTAGGCAAAGTAATGTCCTACTTTTTAATACACTGTCTAGGTTTGTCATAGCTTTTCTTCCAAATTTCATGGCTACAGTCACAATCCACAGTGGTTTTGGAGCCCAAGAAAATAAAGTCTGTCACTGTTTCCATTTCCCCATCCATTTGCATCTGAAGTGGTGGGACCAGATGCCATGATTTAGTTTTTTTAATGTTGAGTTTTAAGGCCAACTTTTTCACTCTCCTCTTTCACTTTCATCAAGAGGCTCTTTAGTTCCTCTTCACTTTCTGCCATTAAGGTGATGTCATCTGCATATCTGAGGTAATTGATATTTCTCCTGGCAATCTCAATTCCAGCTGTGCTTCATCCAGCCCAGTGTTTCTCATGATGTACTCTGCATATAAAGTAAATAAGCAGGGTGACAATATGCAGCCTTGACGTTCTCCTTTCCCATTTTTGAGCCTGTCCATTGTCCCATGTCTGGTTCTAACTGTTGCCTCTTGACCTGCATACAGGTTTCTCAGGAGCAAGGTAAAGTGGTCTGGTTTTAAGAATTTTTTTCGAATTTTCTATGGTTTGCTGTCATCCACACAGTCAAAGGCTTTAGTGTAGGCAATGAAGCAGAAGTAGATGTTTTTATGAAATCCCCTTGCTTTCTATGATGCAATGGATGTTGGCAATTTGATCTCTGTTTCCTCTGCCTTTTCTAAATCCAGCTTGTAAATCTGAAAGTTCTCGGTTCACACACTGTTGAAGCCTAGCTTGAAGGATTTTGTGAATTACCTTGCTAGTAAGTGAAATGAGTACAACTGAATGATACTTTGAACATTTTTTGATATTGCCCTTCTTTGGGATTGGAATGAAAACTGATCTTTTTCAGTCCTGTGACCCCTGCATGGGTGCGTGTTAAGTCACTTCAGTAGTGTCCAACCATTGCGACCCCATGGACTGTGGCCCACCATGGACCTCTGTTAATTGGATTCTCCAGTGACAAACACTGGAGTGGGTTGCCATTTCCTTCTCAAGGGTATCTTTCTGACTTCTGGATCAAACCTGTTACTCTTATGTCTCCTGCATTGGGAGGCTGGTTGTTTACCACTAGCGTCACCTGGAAAGCCACCTGGGAAGCCGTGACCACTGCTGACTTTTCCAACTTTGCTGGCATATTGAAAAAAAGAAGGTATGAAAAATGAAAAACTACTGAAATGAATGAGTTATGCATGATCAGGGGCTTTCCCGGTATCTCAGCTTGTAAAGAATCCACCTGCAATGCGACAGACACCAATTCGATTCTTGGGTCAGGAAGATCCCCTGGAGAAGGGATAAGCTACCCACTCCACTATTCTTGGGCTTCCCTGGTGGCTCAGACGGTAAAGAATTTGCCTGCAATGTGAGATACCTGGGTTTGATCCCTGGGCTGGGAAGATCCCCTGGAGGAAGGCATGGCAACCCACTCAAGTATTTTGCCTGGAGAATCACCAAGGACAGAGGAGCCTGGTGGGCTACAGTCCATGGGGTTGCAAAGAGTCAAACAAAACTGAGTGACTAAGCACATTGAGTGCAGCACTTTAACAGCATCATCTTTTAGGATTTGAAATAGCTCAATTGGAATTCCATCACTTCCACTAGCTTTGTTTATAGTGATGCTTCCTAAGGCCCACTTGACTTCACACTCCAGGATGTCTGTCTCTAGATGAGTGATCATACCATTGTGGTTATCCAGGTCATGAAGATCTTTTTTGTATATTCTTCTGTGTATTCTTGCCACATCTTCTTAATATCTTCTGCCTCTGGTAGGTCCATGCTGTTTCTGTCCTTTATTGTGCCCATTTTTGCATGAAATGTTCCCTTGGTATCTCTAATTTTCTTGAAGAGATCTCTAGCCTTTCCCATTCTATTGTTTTCCTCTATTTCTTTGCATTGTTCACTTAGGAAGCCTTTCTTATCTCTCCTTACTATTCTTTGGAACTCTGCATTCAGATGGGTGCCCACCCATCCTGTGGTGGCTAAGATGGTAAAGAATCTGCCTTCAATGCAGGCGGCCTGGGTTTGATCCCTAGGTTAAGAAGATCCCCTGGAGAAGGAAATGGCCACCCACTCTAACATCCTTGTCTGGAGAATTCCAAGGACAGAAGAGCCTGGTGGACTACAGTTCACAGAGTCACAAAGAATTAGACATTTCTGCTTCATTGATTATGCTAAAGCCTTTGACTGTGTGGATCACAACAAACTGTGGAAAATGCTTAAAGAAGTGAGAATACCAGATCTCCTTACCTGCCTCCTGAGAAAACTATATGCAGGTCAAAAAGAAACCATTAGAACCGGACATGAAACATGGACTGCTTCAAAATCAGTAAAGGAGTATGTCAAGGCTGTATATTGTGACCCTGTTTATTTAACTTATATGCAGAGTACATTATGCGAAATGCCGGGTTGGATGAAGCACAAGCTGGAATCAAGGTTGCTGGTAGAAATATCAATAACCTCAGATATGCAGATGACACCACACTTACGGTAGAAAGTGAAGAGGAATTAAAGAGTCTCTTAATGAAAGTGAAAGAGGAGAGTGAAAAAACTGGTTTAAAACTCAACATTCAAAAAAGTAAGATCATGGCATCTGGTCCCATCTGCTGCTGCTAAGTCACTTCAGTCGTGTCCGACTCTGTGTGATCCCATAGATGGCAGCCCACCAGGCTCCCCCATCCCTGGGATTCTCCAGGCAAGAACACTGGAGTTGATTGCCATTTCCTTTTCCAATGTGTGAAAGTGAGAAGTGAAAGTGAAGTCGCTCAGTCGTGTCCAACTCTTAGCAACCCCATGGACCGCAGCCTACCAGGCTCCTCCATCCATGGGATTTTCCAGGCAAGAGTACTGGAGTGGGGTGCCATTGCCTTCTCCGTCTGGTCCCATCACTTCATAGCAAATAGATGGGGAAATGGAAACAGTGACAGGATTTATTTTCTTGGGCTCCAAAATCACTGCAGATGGTGACTGCAGCCATGAAATTTAAAGATGCTTGCTCCTTGGAAGAAAAGCTATAACCAACCTAGATGGCATATTAAAATGCAGAGACATTACTTTGCTGACAAAGGTTCATCTAGTCAAAGCTTTGGTTTTTTCCAGTAGTCATGATGGATGTGAGAGTTGGACTATAAAGAAAGCTGAGCGCTGAAGAATTGATGCTTTTGAACCGTGGTGTTGGAGAAAACTCTTGAGAGTCCCTTGCACTACAAGGAGATCCAACCAGTCAATCTTAAAGGAAATCAGTCCTTAATATTCATTGGAAGGACTGATGCTGAAGCTGAAGCTCCAACATTTTGGCCACCTGATGTGAAGAACTGACTCATTGGAAAAACCCTGATGCTGGGAAAGATTGAAGGCAGGAGGAGAAGGGGACAACAGAGGATGAGATGATTGGATGGCATCACTGACTCAATGGACATGAGTTTGAGCAAGCTCTGGGAGTTGGTGATGGACAGGGAGGCCTGGTGTGCTGCAGTCCATGGGGTCACAAAGAGTCAGACACAACTGAGGGTCTGAACTGACTGATTCAGATGGGTATATCTTCCATTTTCACCTTTGCCTTTTGCTTCTCTTTTCTCAGCTATTTGTAAGGCCTCCTCAGACAGCCATCTTACCTTTTGCATTTCTTTTTATTGGGGATGATTTTGATCACTGCCTCCATACAGTGTTACAAACCTCTTTCCATAGCTCTTCAGGCACTCTGCTTACCCTTGAATCTATTTGTCACTTCCACTGCATACTTGTAAGGGATTTGATTTAGGTCGTACCTGAATGGCCTAGTGGTTTTCTCTACTTTCTTGAATTTAAGTCTGAACTTAGTAATAAGGATATCATGATCTGAGTCACACTCAGCCCCTGTCTTGTTTTTGCTGATTGTATAGAGCTTCTCCATCTTCTGCTGCAAAGAATATAATCAATCTGATTTCAGTATTGACCATCTGGTGATGTCCATGTGTAAAGTCATCTCTTGTGTTGTTGGAAGAGGGTGTTTGCTGCGACTAGTGCATTCTCTTGGCAAAACTATGTTAGCCTTTACCCTGCTTTATTTTATACTCCAAGGCCAAACTTGCCTGTTACTCTATTCCTCACCTTCAAACTTTTGCGTTCCAGTCCCCTGTGATGAAAAGGACATCCTTTTTTTTTTTTTTTTTTTTTGGTGTAGTTCAAGAAGGTCTTATAAGTCTTCATAGAACAGTTCAACTTCAGCTTCTTTGGCATGAGTGGTTGGGGCATAGACTTGGATTACGTGATGTTGAATGATTTGCCTTGGAAACAAACTGAGAGCATTCTGTCATTTTTGAGATTGCATGCAAGTACTGCATTTTAAACTCTTTTGTTAGCTAGAGTACTACTGTATGATTCATCTATCTCACTTATTGATATTTATCTAAAGAATGTGAGAACACTATTCAGAGAAATATATGAACCCCCATATTCATTACAGCATTATTTACAATAGCCAAGACATGGAAACAGTCTAAGTACTTATAAAAGGATGAATGGATAAAGAAGATGTAAGATACACACACACATAATGGTATACTAATACTACTCAGCCATAAAAAAGATAAGATCTTCTCATTTGGAACAACATGGATGGACCCTGGGGGTATTATGCTAAGTGAAATGTGTCAGACAGAGAAAAGACAAATATTGTATGACTTCATTCATATGTGGAATTAAAAAATACTAACAAAAACCAAAAACAAATACATAGATACTTAGAGAACATAGTAGTAGTTACCAGAGGAGAAGGCACCGTGGGGAGGGAGGATAAAACTGGTAAAAAGGATCAACGTATGGGAAGAAATGGAAAATAAATTATTGAAGTTATATGAAGTTCCCAGAATAGACAAATCTACAGAAGCTTAAAAGCAGTTTAGAGTAGGGAGGATGGGAAGATTGGGTAGAGTGGAAAATGATAAAGCATATAAGATGTTTTCCTATCTTTTTCTTTCTTTCTTTGTTTCCCTTCTTTCCTTCCTTATAAAGTACCTTCAGTACTCCAGCATGGATCTTCATGTTGGAAATGCAGTGTTGAAAAGAGATCTACACTTTGTTTCAGTAAGTTTCAGTCAAGTGCTTGCCATCAAATAATAAACGAACTGTGGTGAATTACCACAAGTAACAAAAACTAGTGAGTGTTGGGTGAATAATGAAAACAGCATGGTATATAAACGGACTAGATGGCACTGTAGAAAGACTGGGAGGAATGACCCATTTGAGAAGGTGAACATAGAGCAAGAATCTAGAAGACAAGACAGAAAAGCAGTGAGGTCATGAGGAGGAACCTCTAGGCAAAAATCTTTATTTAAAGGCTGGTATGCATGCACTAAGTCGTTTCGGTTGTGTCCGACTCTTTGTGACTCCATGGACTGTAGCCCTCCAAACTCCTCTGTCCATGGGGTTCTCCAAGCAGGCAAGAGCATTGGAGTGGGTTGCCATGCTGTCCTCCTGGGGATCTTCCTGACTCAGTAATCGAAACCACAACTCTTGTGTCTCCTGCATTGGCAGGAGGGTTCTTTAACCACTGAGTGCCATCTGGGAAGCCTGTTTAAAGGCTTGAAAGTGAAAGTTGCTCAGTCATGTTTGACTCTTTGCGACCCCATGGATATACAGTCCATGGAATTCTCCGGGCCAGAATACTAGAGTGGGTAGGCGTTCCCTTTTCCAAGGGATCTTCCCAACCCAGGGATGGAACCCAGTCTTCACACTGCAGGCAGATTCTTTACAAGCTGAGCCACCGTTTAAAGGCTTAATGGTGCATAAATGTGAGCACTGAAATAACATGTGTATCTTTGTGAGCAAGAAAAATGGAAGGGAGCAGAACTTTTTCTTCTCCCAGTTCATATTCTAAAATGCGCCCTTAAATAGATAAATTCCAATAGCAAAATCATTTATTGTAAATATTGCCTAATATAAAAGGGAATGAAGGCAACTTAGGGTTAGTAGAAGGGAATGGGTTCAGTATGGCATGTGAAGAGTTTTCCTGTTTCCTTATTGATCTCTCACAGCCCCATTTTCTTTCTCAAGTGACTGGCATATTTGTTTAAAACTGGTTTACCTATGCCTAAATCCTCATCCATCTGCCCCTGAATTTCTCCTCCTTAGTCTCTACTCATCAGAGTGCCTCTATCCTTTCTGTCAAAAATTCAAATTATGTAGCATTCACACTTTAGCTTTGAAGTAATTTGTTCTTTTACGTACTGGTCATAAATTGCTATAGAAACAGAAGGACTAGCCCTACACAGAAAGTTCTTCTCACCTCTGCTCCATAATCACATCTAGTTCTTTAATGTTAACCCTTCTTCCCCCTGAACTTAATTTATGTCTCAAATATCTGAGGACCCATAATGAGAAGTCCTCACAATTCTTCCAAAAAGCTCCTAAGGAAAACCAGCAACAATGAAGAATTCCTATGTAAGATTTTCTGAAAGGACTGAGTAGAGACTTTATGTCTTAAAGTGTTTCCAAAGTGGTAGTAATCCCAGATCTTGTCTGAACATCAAATTATATAATCCGTAGAAAAAAGAGGCACTTTCATCCAAGGATATTGGGGAGACCAGTAAAATCTCTTTTCAGGGACTGAGCAGCACACAAAGGTAACCAACCAAAAAAGGAAACAGTGCAAACTGAGTAAAGAAATTTAAAAATTTACAAAGATTCATAAGATCTTCAGATTTCCTAGGTAGTGCTAGTGGTAAAGAATGCACCTGCCAGGAGACATAGAGATGCAGGTTTGATCCCTGGGTCAGGAAGATCCCCTGGAGGAAGGCATGGCAACCCACCCCACTATTCTTGCCTGGAGAATCCCATGGACAGAGGAGCCTGGTAAGCTACAGTCCACAGGGTTGCAAAGAGTCAGACACGACTGAAGCGACTTAGCACGCATAAGATCTTCAATATTGGTATTATCATATCATGAATCAACTGTGCCTACCATATTACAAAAATTTTTGAAAAATTGAAAACAAAAGAATCCACTGGAAAGGAAATTATAAATGTTAGATAAATAATAAATCATTCAGACTGCAATACAGAGACAGAAAGATGGAAATTAGAGGAAAATAGAGTGGAAAAATCTACCTAACAACTAACTGGAATTCACAAGAAGAGGAGAAAGAATGGAGAAGAGCCCAATATATGGAGAAGGAAATTTTTCTTAGGACGGGAAGATGCCACTAAACAGATTCAATCTCCTCAACAATTCCAAGCAGGAGAAAAGGCAAAGAATTTCATAAAAAGCATGAGAAAATTCTTTCATGCTATTTATAATTTTTAAAAAACAGGTAAAATGAATTTAATTTAAAAAGAAAATAAAGGCAACAACCCAAATTAGTACCAAGAGTAGAATGCCCTGGTCTTGATACATCTGTCCAGCGCCCGTGTGGGTGGGCTGGGCAAGGTCTCAAGGACAGAAGAGGGTCAGAGGAGTGTTTTTTCCCCAAGATTGAGGGTTTTTATCCTCAAAACCTTCACTTGAGTCCGATAATCCTGCGTCCTTCGAGGACATGTAATGCACATCACCGTGGTAGTCAGTGTCCGAGCGACGACGTGACCCCACAAACTTCCGGGAAGTGCAGCTGGTCCCCGTTCAGCTAATGTTGTGACAGCTCGGATACAGGGTATTTGGGGAAATACAGTCCTGGACAAGTGGAAGCCAAATACTCAAGAGCAGTACAAGCCTAGCAGAGTGGCAGCAAAGTTTTGAATGACAGATCTTCGGCTGGTAGAGGCCACTTCTTGTCCCGTACCAGCAAGTCTGCCCTTGTTCGGGGAGGAAAACGTCTGTGCGAGCACAGAAATGACCCAAAAGACGTTTCACGGCCTCTGGGAAACATAGGTTCCCGGTTTGGGCTCTCATTATCTTCACAGCGCATGTAGACGCCGCCGTTGGTTTCGAGAAGCAGAGTTCGCCAGTGATGACTATTGTCCTCTGCATTCTTCCCGAGGGATCGATCCCAGTGGCATCTCAAAGCGGTGTAATTTCTCACTAAGCCCAGCCCGGGGTCTCGCGGTGCTCCGAGATCGCGCGGCCGCTGAGCCTCCTGGGAAGTGTGGTTTTCCGGAAGGCAACCCTGCGACTCACCGGCAACTTTTCTCCGTGGAGCGGAGGAGTCTGAGAAGTGCCGTCCGGCCCGGGGCTCCGCCTGGGGCTGCCTGGCGTTTGTCTCCGACCCAGCATTGGTGTTCTCGGTCCTGGAATCGCGGAGGACTCTGGGCACCGCAGTTCCGGCGAGGCAAGCGGCCTTTGTTCGCTACAGCTACACGGTGCGTCAGGTACGCGGAGGTGCCCGCAGTGGACGGCTTCGGTGCTGGTGGGGGTCTGTTGAGGGGTCAGGCAAGTGTGGGTGCGGGGAGGGTGGCCGACGCTGGGCACGGCCGCCATAACCTCTCAGGTCCCAGCGTCTACCCCGCGGTATGAGCCCAGGCAGGCCCGTGGCTCCTCTGGGCCTCTGTCCTGCTTTGTAAAAGGGGAGTAAGGATGGCGCTTACCTCTAAGAGCTGTTGTAAAAAAGGAAATAGGAGAGCGAGTGTGCGTTACACGCACTGAAAGAAAAAAGAAATTCATTGTATAGACCTTAAACAAATTGCTTCAGTGTTGCCAAGTTTCAGTTTTTCTCATCGTTTATTTAAAAAAGAAATCTGGAATAATGTGAATGCCCACCATGCATAGTGGTAAAGATCGAAAGAGCTTTTATTTAACATTATTATTACTGTTGTTTTATGAGTCAGTCACTTATATATGGGCTCCCCAGGTGGCTCATTGGTAAAGAATCCACCTGCCAGTGCAGGAGATGCAGGAGACCCCCCGTTGATCCCTGGGTAAGAAAGATCCCCTGGAGAAGGAAATGGCAAACTGCTCTAGTATTCTTGCCTGAATATTTACATAGAGGAGCCTGACGGGCTACAGTCCATGGGGTCCCAAAGAATTGGACACGACTGAGCGCGCACATACACACACACACACTCACACTCTCGTGTATATATGATAGTTGATGTACACATAGATGCCACCTGGTTACCTCTTGCCAAGAAACACATTGTTAATTCAGGGAAAGGTTGGAACCCTAGAAAGTGATTCCCAATGGGATCCTCATGTAGGTGTGTCCAGAGCTGCGAGATACGCCTGATTTGTCATGACTGCTTTTTCCTGTTTTGATCTGCCTTTTCAGGCACTGCCCTTCTATAAGAAGAGAACCTGGAAAGAGGACTGTGTCGACTACTGGAAATTGCAGAGTCATGTTTCAGGTAAGTTGATTTGTCCCCAAATCTTCCTAAAACACCTACTTATCAGGACTCTTAAGTGTTTGCTTTGTCTCTCGTACCAGTTCCCACCTCGCAAAGTTCACTTAGGGATTGGATCTTTGATTCCTTTCATTAAAACAAAGCATGGAGCCTGCAAAACTCCAAAGTATTTTCTTTCAGTGCTCCTCTTTTCTATCAGTTTTCTGCTAGAAGCCTCTGAAGAGTCTTGAGCAAAACTTTTTTAAAATTATGATTCAGAATTCAAGTTTGGAATTTTGGGTATTTGCTTTATGATTGTTTAAGCTGTATCATGTGGTCTCTATTAATGGTATATGTCAGTCTTTTCAGTTATTCAAGTCAAGAGATGTTTGGAGTCATCCTTGAGACCTCCCTTTCTCTTATAATTCACATTCAGACACTCTAGTTAGATCTAAAATATACATAGTATATTTACACAATCTGACCATTGGTTACCACATCACTGCCACTACCACTCCCTCCCTGGTCCAAGCCACTTAGGTTATTGCAGTAGCCACCTTGCTGGATTTCCTGCTTCTACCCTTGACCCTCTTCAGTCTTCTCAATACAGCTGTCACAGTGATCCTCTTGTTATATAAAATCCTGTCATTCCTCAGCTTAAAACTCTTTGGTGGCCCTAACTCAGAAGTCAGAATTGTGTAGTGACAAAAAACTTTGCACAGTTAGGCTGTCTTATTACGTCCCTGATTTCATCTTCCATCTGTTTCTTTGTTCTCTGGGAGTTCCAGCCACACTGGCTACCTGCTTCCAGACCTTAGAAGTTGCTGTACCATCTGCAAGGAGTATTCTTTACCTAGATATATACAAGCTTGCATTCTGACCTCCTTTGTGTCTTTGCTCTGTAGTTACTTTCTCAGTAAAACTTCCCTAAACACCTATGTAAAATTGTAATCACTTTCTCTCGACTATCACTTCTACTCCTCCATCATTGTGTTGTTTTTCATAGCACTCTCCTGATGGCCCAGTGGTAGACAACCCACCTGCCAATGCAGGAGACACAGGATTCACAATTCAACCCCTGGGTCGGGAAGATCCCCTGGAGGAGGAAATGGCAACCCACTCCAGTGTTCTTGCCTGGGAAATCCCATGGACAGAGGAGCCTAGTGGGCTATAGTCCATAGGGTCTCAAAGAATCCGACACGACTGAGCATGCATGCACACACATCACTCACTAGCTGATACACTATGTGTTTACTGTATGCATATGCTCATTGTTTATCTCCTTCTACTGGAAAGGATATTTTTTTGTTGACGGTTTTCTTTAGTGGCCAAGTATCTGGTATAGCCAGATACTTGGTAAACAGTTGTTTAATGAAGGAGTGATGAGAAAATGATGGTAAAGAATCATGGAGTGGAAGTGAAACCAGTATAGGAGAAGGTATGAGTGGCAGATATGCATGTTGGGCAGAGTCTATTTCTTGGGAATGTTAGATGATTAGAATTGAAAGAAGTCTTTTTTTTTTTTTATTTAGGTAAAAGCTAAAGTGAACTAATTGCCAAAATCATTCATTGATTTATTTTCTAAACACTTAACAAATAACTGTTAGGAGATTCTTACATAGGTTTCTGTCATTGGTACACAAGATTTCATGATCTCATGCAGTACTGTCAAAGAGAACTCTCTATAGTGGGGGAAGTATCCTATTTGTGTCCTGTCTAATGTGGCAGCCACCAGCCCCTTATGACCGTTAAGCACTTGAATTATAACTGAAGTGACTAAAGAACTGAACTTTTTATTTTATTTAAATTTAATTTTAATTAAATTTTATAGCCAAATACAGTGGCTACTGTATTGAACAATACAGGACTGTTAGAAAAGTAACATCATAAAAATTAAGATATTTATTTAATATCTAAGTTCTAGCGACAGAGGTGAATTAGCATCCCAGGCTGCTGGGACACTGAAGGGGAAGAGAGAGTTGAAGCATCCCTGGCTGGAGTTGTCTAGGTGGCCCATAATACCAGGGAGGCAGAGGTGGAAGTAAAGTTATACCAAACTGAGAGAACACCTTGAGTATAGGTAGAGAGGCCTAAAAGAGTCTTTCAAGGAAATGCAAAAATTTTGTGCAACAGTGGTTTTCAAACAGGGTTGACTTTGTTCCCCTTAATCCCATTCATAAGAGACATTTGATAATGTCTAGAGACATTTTCAGCTGTTAAAACGGGGGTAGGGAGTGTTAGGGGGAGTTTCTACTAGTATCTGAAGGGTCGAGGCTAGGGATGTTATTAAACATCCTAAAATTCTCAGGACAGCCCCCACAGCAAAGAGTTGTTCAGCTTAAAATGTCAGTAGTGCCAAGACTGAGAAACTTTGATTTAAATAAAGATCAAAGAATATGTTAGAGTATGTGGGGTTTCTTCTCTGGACTATTAATATTATGATATTGATTAATATCAAAACTTAAAATATGAAATGTCTTTGCATTGGTGGAGTAAAACATGGTGTTTTATTCATTTAATATAGTGTTGACTTTTCAGTTTGGCTTATCAGGTGAGATTTGTAAAAGCTGATCATTTTAAAGATCACTGTGGAAAACAGGATGAACTTTTCAGTTCATGTGATAAGGCTAGTATAACCCTCATACCTGGCTAAGAGTAAATACAGATGGGAAAAATAATTTTCCCTGGTGCCAAAGGGAGACCTTCTCCCCTTTCCTTTTCTTAAGAGTGTTTCCTTGAGAAAAATATGTAATTCTGTATCCTTTCCCCGTCCCTTTAAAATGTTTATAAATCTTTTCAAAGCTAAATAAGCCTCTGCCAGTTTTACAGAGCATTAAAGTCTTTCTTAAGGGCACTAGTGGCACTAGTGGTAAACAACCTGCCTGCCAGTGCAGGAGACATAAGAAATATGGGTTTGATTCCTGAGTTGGGAAAATCCCCTGGGAGGAGGGCATGACAACCCACTCCAGTATTCTTGCCTGGAGACTCCCATGGATAGAGTAGCCTGGCAGGCTGTGGTCCATAAGGTTGCACAGAGCTGGACATGACTGAAGCGACTTAGCATGCATGTGCAAGGGCCTTGGCGACATCCGTTTGAAATGAAAACATGAAAGAAGATGCACTTCTGTCTCCCTATCTGTATGGGAGTTTAGCCTAGACTCGGGCTCCAGGTTCTAACTACCTGCTTGTCATAAAAATGAGTTTAAAATTTTTTCTTTGGAGTAAAGGCACCTAACACAGAGGACTACCCCAATTGCCAGGTGAATTTAGGATGAACTATGTGTTGCAACAGTTCATCCTAAATTCACCTGCAATTGCAAAGTGATGTCTCCAAGGCCCTTGTGCATGCATGCTAAGTTATTTCAGTCATGTCCAACTCTGTGCGACCCTGTAATGGATTGTATCTGACTGATTTTATAAAAGGGTGAGATTTCTTTCTGTCCTTGCAGTCTCATTAGTTATTAGTTATTATTATGAAGTGCATTACAGTCTGGTTTAATGCTTTTTCAGTAATAAAACTGTTCTCTTTTTACACTATAGAGAGGATTTTCTGCTTGGTAGATTTGATTGATTTTTAATTTCCTCAACACCAGACAAAGGTAAATTCTCTATTTAAAACCAAAGACCAGTATCACTGGTGAAAACATGCGTAAAACATCCAAATGAAGTAATATAGTATGGAATCTATAGTTGGAATGAAAAATTTACAGTAGCCAAACAATGTCTGTTTCACCAGTGAAAGGTCGTAATAATGACATTTTAAATGCCCTGAAGGAAATCCAATCCACTCCATATTCTTGCCTTGGACAAGAAAAAAAAGGAAAGCCCTTGGACAGAGGAGCCTGGGGGGACTGCAGTCCATGGGAGTCACAAAAGGGTTGGACACAACTTAGGAGCTAAACAACAACAAATGTATACATTTTTTTCACATAGTTTAATTTGACTAGCCAATAAGTTATGATTGAACATTTAAACTTTTTCTATAATTTTTCCATTTTAAATAATACCATGAATGAGTACTGTTGGGAAGAAATCTGTTTTCTTAGGATATTTTCCTTAGGATGTGTCTTATTTTTTCTTTGCTCTTCCTTTAAGGTTCTATTCAAGGACTACCTATGGTATGAAACCATCCTTCAGTCCTTTTGCCCAGGAGTCTCAAATTATTTTAATTATAGATTATAAGGGTTAATTATGTACTGTAAATATTTTTGCTTTTTGTTTATAAACTGATTATGTATATGATTATGTGTTTATCTTTAATATAAAGATGTCTTCTTTTGAGCCTGTTGGATTGTTTTTTTAAAACTCAATTCATGTTTTATTACTTGGCACATAAGCTATGAAAAACAAAACTAATCACTTGACTAAATACTGTCAAATGTTGAATGCTGAATTTTAAAAATTTTAAAATTCTGTTCCCTACTCTCCTGAAGCAGAGTTCTTGTATTCGTCTCTTAACTTTATTGTATAACAGTGCCAAGCACATAGTTATCCAATTATTACTTAGATCAGATTCTTGATCATGTGACAACTGCTGGAATCTTTATCCCTTTCTTCCATACCAGGGTAATTTTACCCTTTAATCAGCGACAGAAGAGGCCTGGACTATGGTTGAACCTAAACGTGTTTGCTGTTTCAGGTGACATTTAGTGATGTGGCCATAGACTTCTCTCACGAAGAGTGGAGATGGCTCAGTTCTACTCAGAGGAGTTTATACAAAGATGTGATGGTCCAGAATTATGAGAACCTGGTATCCCTAGGTAAGCATATCTCTTCTTCCCCCTCAATGAAGGAGATCGTCCACCTGCCACTGTGAATTGCTAGAGATCCTCTTTAGTAAATGGCTGAATTTTTGTTTCACAGTCCCAAGTACATGTATAGTTTTGTTGTGTCCTGCCTGAAGCTTATCATCGCATTTCAGTGAACATCCTTCAGATCTTTCTTTGGTCCCTTTTATGGTGATGGTCTCTCCATGAAGACCACAACTTAAACAGTGTTTTTTCTAATATTTTTCTTGCAAGCAGGTCTTTCCATACCTAAGCCATATGTGATTGCTTTATTGGAGGATGGCAAAGAACCTTGGATGGTGGAGGAAAAGCTGTCAAAAGATATGTTTCCAGGTAAGTCGTACTAAATCAGGAGTCAGAGGTCTTTGTTTAAAGATGCTTGTGTAAAGTATAGAGGCATTTTAGTATATTTTAGGGATACTGTTATTAGAGATTCCAGATGTAACAAAATTGAGGGATGCTTAGATTTCTAAATGACAATTCCTCTATCCTAAATTATCTTTCTGTATTACTTATCTGATCAAAAGTGGAGGGTTTTGCCATCATTATAATCCAAATTGTTATTTATTTGAAGTGAAATAAGGCAAATTATTATATGTCCACATAAGGAAAAATATACAAATGGTTTTAGGCTAAAAAAGCTGTCAACTAAATGGAAAACCACTTTACCCCTGAGGCAGAACTTCAGAGATCAAGAGTGAACATAAATGTTAAAGGAAGTAAGGGATATATAAGAAAGTTTCTAAGAACAGTATTTTCTGTCAATAAATATTATAAGTTCACACAGATCCTACATAAACTCACAAAGCTTAAATCTTTCTGAGCCATAAAGAGCATTTACATTATTTTGTTGTGATTGTAGCTATATAGTGCAGTGCTGTACATTCTCCATATTAAGCGTACTAATCTGACAGCAAATTGAGATTAATCAAAGTTTGGAGAACCAAGGCTGTGTGAGATAAAATGTAGTCGTTCATGTAAGTATAGACACAAAATGTTGGCTTGGGATCCAGAATGCCTTTTGCACTTTCTTTCTGATAGTTTCCTTTTTTTCCCCCACAGACTGTCTATGTATTAATTCATTTCCCTTATTACACTCTGTTCCTGCCTCTGTGAGCTGTTTGTATTCTGTGTGCTCCACTGTAACTTTGATCAGAAATCATTGAATATATGAGAGTTGTGAGAGTTATGTGTTTTCTTGGCACTGTGGGGAATGACTATTTTTTATCTAGTTCTCCTGTTTCTGCCATAGAAGTTTCTTTTCAAGAAGTTAAGATAAAGCAGATTTGCTCTTTTGATATATTACAGATTGTAAATCAAGATGGGAAAACAAAGAATTATCAATGAAGGAGGATATTTATGATGAAGATTTACCCCAAATGGTAATAAAGGAAAAAACTATACAACAGAATCTTGAATTTTCAAATTTTAACAAGGACTTGTATTATATCAAGAAGTTGGAGGGGAAGTATGAAAATCAAGTAGAGAATTTCAGACCAGTTACCCTCACCTTAAGAGAAAGTCCTACTGGGGAAAGTGTTTACAAATTTAATGCGTTTAAAAGCATCTTCCATTTAAAGTCTGTTTTTTCTGAACCACAGAGAATTTCTGCTGAAGAGAAGTCACATAAATGTGATATACTTAAGAAGAGCTTACCACCAAATTCAGTTATAAAAAATGAGAATATCAATGATGGAAAGAAACTTTTGAATTCTAATGAAAGTGTAGCAGCCTTCAGCCAAAGCAAATCTCTTACCCTTCATCAGACTTTGAATAGAGAGAAAATCTATACATGCAGTGAATGTGGGAAAGCCTTTGGCAAACAATCAATCCTTAATCGGCATTGGAGAATTCATACAGGAGAGAAACCCTATGAATGTCATGAATGTGGGAAGACTTTTAGCCATGGCTCATCCCTTACTCGACATCAAATAAGCCACAGTGGAGAGAAACCTTACAAATGTATTGAATGTGGGAAAGCCTTTAGCCATGTCTCATCACTTACTAATCATCAAAGCACTCACACTGGAGAGAAACCATATGAATGTATGAACTGTGGAAAGGCGTTTAGTCGTGTTTCACATCTCATTGAACATCTGAGAATTCATACTCAAGAAAAACTATATGAATGTCGAATATGTGGGAAGGCATTCATTCACAGGTCATCTCTCATTCACCATCAGAAAATTCATACTGGAGAGAAACCTTATGAATGTAGAGAATGTGGAAAAGCCTTTTGCTGTAGCTCACACCTTACTCGACATCAAAGAATTCATGCTATTGAGAAACAATTTGAATGTAACAAATGTCTGAAAGTCTTTAGCAGCCTCTCATTTCTTATTCAGCATCAGAGTATTCATACTGAAGAAAAGCCCTTTGAATGTCAAAAATGTGGGAAATCCTTCAACCAACCCGAATCACTGAATATGCATTTGAGAAACCACACTAGATTGAAACCTTATGAATGCAGTATATGTGGGAAAGCCTTCAGTCACAGGTCATCTCTGTTTCAACATCACAGAATTCATACTGGAGAGAAACCCTATGAATGCATTAAATGTGGAAAGACCTTCAGCTGTAGTTCAAACCTTACTGTACATCAGAGAATTCATACTGGAGAAAAGCCATATAAATGTAATGAATGTGGGAAGGCATTTAGCAAAGGCTCAAATCTTACTGCCCATCAGCGAGTACATAATGGAGAGAAACCCAGTAGTACAATAAGTATGGAAAAGTCTTTAGGCCATGTGAATCACTATGTGTATGAAAGATCACATAATAGAGAAACTGCATAAAGGCAGTGTTCATATACTATACTGTAGCTGTAGATCTTCCCAGATTCAAGATCAGAAAATCTATACTGGAGAAAATTCTTAAGAATGTAATGAATATGGGAAAGTCTCTAGCAATGATATAAGCCTTATTGTTTATCACAATTCACACTGTAGAGAGACTATGAAGGCAATAAGTGTGGGAAAGACTTTAGCCAGCATTAATCCCTTAGTTGACATAAGTAAATCCACACTGGAGAAAAACCCTTTACATGTAACAAGTTGGGAAAGACATTAGGCAAACATGAATCTCTTAAGAAACATTACACACATACAGGAGAGAAGCAATATGAATATAGAAATTGTGGGAAGTCCTTCAATTAAAATACATCATTCTCTACATTAGAGAACTCACACTGAAGAGAAAGTTTATGTAAACAATATAGCAAAGTGTTCACTAAGCTTGCAGGCATCAGAAGATTAATGCTAGAACCACCTGAAGGATGTAGGAAGTATGTGTAAGTCTTTCTTTGCAATGATGCTAATTTGTAAACAGTTCTACAGGAGAGCAAACAAGCATAAATCAACATGCATATCATAAAGTAGCAGCATGCATTTTACTCCAGGTCCTACATAAAAATTAGCTAATGGGCATGTGAAGATAGTCACTCAGTGAATCCAATAAATGTAATAAATGAAAGTTGCAATAGAAGTAAAAAGTGGTAAGAATAAAATTTTTCATCTCTAATAAAGTGGTTTTGTATATGTTGAATCCTTTGACACACTGATATTTCTTAAGAGTTTTACACTATTTTCCTCTTGATGAATGAGGATCAGCTTTGCTGTATAGCCATTAGTGGCAGACCAGCAAACCTAGAAAAAAGTGGCCTGACCTCTGTACTAAGAATGTCACTAGTTTGATGAGGTTAATATACAGTTCATCTCCTCTTGGCTTAAATGATGCATTTTAATTTTTACAAGTGTTGTGAGAACCCAACCAAGAAATTACATACAGTGAGGGATTATAGCAGAGTGTATGTGCTTTTTAGTCCAAATCCTAAACAATGAGTCCTAATTACAGTGACCCTCCATAACTGCATATTCTGCATCTGTAGATTCAACCACTCACAGTTGGAAATGTGTTTTTTGAAAAGTTTTCATCTGGAAAGTTCTAAAAAGAAAACTTGGACTTACCAGCTGTAGGCAATTATTTACATATCATTTACATTACATTTACAACTATTTACATTGTACTGGCTTTTGTAGTGGCTCAGGGAATACATCATATTAGGTGATGATTTAAAAGTATACAGGAGGATGTGCCTAGGTGACAGCAACTATGCCATTTTATTTAAGGGACCTGGAGCACCTGCAGGTTTTGGTATCTGTGCAAGTGAGGGAGTATGTTGGTCCTGGAGCCAGTCCCTCACAGATAAAGGACAACTGTAGGTAAGGCACATGCACGCTCAAGAATCATTCTAGGCAAAGCAGACCAGCAAGTTCTATCATGTTTGATGTAGCTGAAATCCATTATGTAGTATCTAGTTCTAGTTTCTCCAGTACTCTTGCCTGGAAAATCCCATGGATGGAGGAGTCTGGCAGGCTGCAGTCCATGGGGTCGCGAAGTCGGACACGACTGAGCGACTTCACTTTCACTTTTCACTTTTATGCATCGGAGAAGGAAATGGCAACCCACTCCAGTGTTCTTGCCTGGAGAATCCCAGGGACGGTGGAGCCTGGTGGGCTGCCATCTATGGGGTCACACACAGTTGGACACGACTGAAGTGACTTAGCAGCAGCAGCAGCAGCAGTTCTAGTTTTGTGGCTTTGAGGTATTATTACTGCTGGCAGCAATACTAATAAAGTATCAGTCATTTCTCCATCCCTTGATCATTGTTATGGAGGGTTGGAATTGAATAGTCCAGAGCCATTCCCACAAATTCTGCAGCCTGTTCACCAATTTTGATGGCACTAGTATCCTGTACCATAGCTTCTTGAAATAAATATTTAAGAGCATTTTTGTTTTTTACACTGAAGCTTGACAGATAAATATAGATTCTAAGCGGGGTGCCTTCAAATATTCTAAACAGAATAGCCTTACTGGCTCCACAATTTCTTATCTTTTGACTAGAGAGGTTATACAGATCAGTGATTGGGATTTTACAGACACTGTTGCAAATAAAAGGCAGTTAAATGTAGTTTATGTTTCAGATTTTATTCTCTATGGTATTTGATAGTTGTAAGTAACAAATTTTAAGAAAGGATATTATATCATTGATACAATTCTGGTGTCGGATGAATGATAGGGTTTCCAACTTTTTATAAAATACTCTCTTACTCTGGTATGTGCTACTTTAATGGAAAGCCAATAGGTGAAGTCACATTCCATATCAATTCTCAGCAGATATAGTGGGTTTGGAATGGGATTTTTAATATTAAGCAGAGATTTATGTTGCCTCATTTAGTTATAAGATTTATTTTTACATTCTATGGAATGTTGAAGGATCTTTGAGAGGTTTATAATTAAAGGAGCACAGGATGGTATCAAACAAGGATAAGAACATTTATAATTATAGATGGACTGGCCCCTATATGTATATTTAGTTGTAAGATAGTGGCAGTAGCTTTTTATTTCTCCCATACTCTGCCCTCTATCCTCCCAAGCACTGATGCCAAAAAGATGAACCAGTCCTTTAATCGCCCAGATTTTGTTTTCACTACATACAGTTTCATGCCATCTTGTTACCTTGTTATAAGATTCATCCAGATACTCATACTTTTTCATTTAAAAAGCATGAGCATACACATCATAATGTTTTGCAATTCTTAAAGTGCCTTCACAGTGATACTGAACAAGGAAAAGAAAGCCAGAGACTTGAAGATAGCAAAGTTTTTAAGAAAGCAATAAAAGTATTATACCTTGTTAGAATAAGATTGAGCTGAGATCGTACTGATGTTATAATATCACTAGTGGGAAATCGTGCTCAGTGTTACTCAACCATTTCTTGAGCAGCTACTGCAGTCAAGGTAAATAAGACGTGTTCCATACAACTTAAGAGCTCAAAAGTGTGTGTGTATGAACAGCATAGGCTCTGCAGTCATGTTACCTGGGAATAAATCCAAGTTGTGTGTATATTGACTTTGTACAACCTTGGACAATTTACCTTGCTGTACCATCTGTAAAATTATTTTCTCTGTAAAATCATATCTCAGGATTATGATGAAGATTAAGTAGGTTAAGTAGTATAAAATGCTTGGTACCTCAAAAGCATTTAAATAAATATTAGCTATTGATTTCATCATTTTCTTCACACGACTGTATCATTCTGGTCTCAAATGTCGCATCTTGTAGTGAGTTTTCATAATCACTTGTCACTTAACCTACTTATTGATTCACCTTTTGGTGGCTTTCACAAGACACTCCCATTTCCTTCCAACAAATCCCCCTTTGGTAATTGAACCATCTTGCAGGAGAATGTATTTATTATCCAAAATACTCTGAGGAGACAAGAACACAGCATGGCTACAGGTAGGTGGGAGGGTATACTACACATGTGTTTTGGAGAAAGAGCAGAATGAAGGAGGCTTCAGATCCCTGTATGAAGGAGAGTGAGGCTTTACCCAGTGAAACCAGAAGCCTAAAGGACTTGAGCATGACCTCTCAGTACAGGGTCCTCTGGGTGAGTGCAACTGCCCTTACTGTTCCCGAATGGAGGTTCAGTTCAGTTCAGCTCAGTCATGTCTGACTGTGACCCCATGGACTGCAGCACACCAGGCTTTCTTGTCCATCATCAACTCCAACTCCCGGAGCTTGCTCAAACTCATGTCCATCAAGTCAGTGATGCCATCCAATCATCTCATCCTCTGTCGTCCCCTTCTCCTGCCTTTAGTCTTTCCCAGCACCAGGGTCTTTTCCAATGAGTCAATTCTTTGCATCAGGTGGCGAAAGTATTCAAGCTTCAGCTTCAGCATCAGTCCTTCCAATGAGTATTTTCAACTGATTTTCTTTAGGATGGACAGGTTTGATCTCCTTGTAGTCCAAGGGACTCTCAAGAGTCTTCTCCAACACCACAGTTCAAAAGCATCAACTCTTTGGCGCTCAGGTTTATGATCCACCTGTCACATCCATACACGACTGCTGGAAAAACCATAACTTTGACTAGATGGACCTTCCATGTTATTGAAGATCACTGATGCCTGAAAAGTGAGAGTAGCTTCAATAACCTTGGGCTAGTCAGATGTTGCTAGAGATGCTTGTGCAGTCATTCATAAAGATCCTGAAAGAACCAAGGCACACATCACAGCACTTTGTGGGAGGCTAGCTTTGTGTTGAACACCAAAGGAGAGTCACACACTGTCTTTTAAACAGGATGCAGTTATGTTAGAGAAAAGAAATGTCTATGATTTCACTGATGAAAGACAATGACAAAGTTGTGTGGCTTGAGAGACACAGAAAGTAAGCTCTGGCATTAGAGATTAACCAGGAAAAAATACAATGGTAACAAACAACACTGTTAGCAGCAGCAGTTAGTTTCATGGCTGTGTATATAGCGCACTGTATACCTGCACTGTATGCTAAGGACTTTGCAGCATCAAGTGGCTGCCTAATGGCAGAAAGTGAAGAGGAACTAAAGAGCCTCTTGATGAAAGTGAAGTGTGTTAGTCGCCAAGTCGTGTCCAACTCTTTGCAACCCCATAGACTGTACTCCACCAGAATCCGCTGTTCATGAAATTTTCCAGGCAAGAATACTGGAGTGGGTTGCCGTATCCTTCTCCAGGGGATCTTACCAACCCAGGGATCGAACCTGGGTCTCCTGCATTGCAGACAAATTCTTTACTGTCTGAACCACCAGGGAAGCCTGATGAAAATGAAAGAGGAGAGAGAAAAAGCTGGCTTAAAACTCAACATTCAAAAAACTAAGATCATGGCATCTGGTCCCATCAGTCCATGGCAAATAGATGGGGAAACAATGGAAACAGTGACAGACTTTATTTTCTTAGGCTCCAAAATCACTGCAGATGGTGACTACAGCCATGAAATTAAAAAATGCTTGCTCCTTGGAAGAAAAGCTATGGCGAACATAGTGTATTAAAAAGCAAAGATGTTACTTTGCCAACAAAGGTCCATATAATCAAAGCTATCGTTTTTCCAGTAGTTATGTATGAATGTGAGAGTTGGACCATAAAGCAGGCTGAGCACTAAAGAACTGATACTTTCAAACTGGGGTGCTGGAAAAGACTCTTGAGAGTCCCTTGGGCAGCAAGGATGTCAAATCAGTCAGTCCTAAAGGAAATCAACCCTGAATATTCATTGGAAGGACTGATGCTGAAGCTGAAGTTTCAATTCTTTGGCCACCTGATGCATAGAACTGACTCACTGGAAAAGACCCAGATGCTGCAAAAGATTGAGGCCAGGAGGAGAAGGGGGTAGCAGAAGATGAGATGATTGGATGGCATCATCAACTCAATGGACATGAATTTGAGCAAACTGCGGAAGTTAGCGAAGGACAAGGGAGCCTGGTGTGCTGCAACAATGCAGTGACTGAACAACAACAACAACAGAACTCTCTAGCCCATTTTGCCACAAGAGGACTCAGTGAGAAGTCTGCAACCAGAAAGAGAGGCTGACAATGCTGGCACCCTGATCTCAGGCTTTCAGCCTCAAGAACTGTGAAAAATAAATTTGCTTATAAGCTACCCAATCTGTTGCATTTTGTACGGCAGTTTGAATGGACTAAGACAACAATCCATGGGTCAAAGAAGAAACCAGAAATTAAATCAGAAAATACTTAAAGACTAATGAAAATGAAAACACAATATACCAACATTTAAGGTACAGAGGAAAAACAGTACTAGGAGGGAAATGTGTAGCAGTAATCGCCTACATAAAAAAGCAATCAAAAATCAATAACCTAACTTCTGCCTCCAGGAACTATAAAAAAGACAAACTAGACCAAAAGCTACAGAAGGAAGAAAATAACAAAAAAAAATAGGGTGTAGATAAACCAAATAGAAAGTAGAAAAACAATAGAGAAAACCAACAAAACCAAATGTTGGCTCTTTGAAAAGTTTAACAAAGTTGATAAACCTTTACCAAAACTGACAAAGAGAAAACACAAATAACTAAAATCAGAAATGAAAACGGAGTTATTACCACCAACCTCACAGAGATAAAAAGAATTACAGGACAAAATATGAACAATTATATACCAACATACTAGGTAAATGACAAAAATGGAAAAATTCCTTGGAAAAGAAATTAAACTGACTCAAGAAGAAATACAAGATTTCCACAGACCTATAAGAAGTAAAGAGATTGAATCATAATCAAAAACATCCTGACAAAGAAACTTTTCAACCAGACTGCTACACCAGTGAATTCTACCAAGCTTTTAATGAAGAATTAACACCAGTCCTTCTCAAACTTAAAAAAAAAAAGAAAACAAACTGAAGAGGGGAAACACTCCTTAACTTGTTCTGAGGCCAGTATTGTTCTGTTACCAAAGACAGATAAAGACCCATCACAGGGAAAGATAATTACAAACGAATATCCTTTATGAATACAGATGCAAAAATCTCAACAAAATATTAGCAAATTAAATCCAACAGCATATTAAAAGGTTTACTCACCATGAGCAAGCAGAATTTACCTCAGCAATGCAAGGGTGGTTCAACATAAGAAAATTAATCAATGTAATCCTTCCCATTAATAAAATGAATGGAAAAAACCCACTTACTCATCATGATTTATGTAGAGAAGACATCTGGAAAACCCAATAACCTTTCATGATGAAAATGCTCAGAAAACTCAAAATAGAGGAAAATTTCCTCAACATGATAAAGTTATTTGTGAAAAACCTACAGCTAAAATCATACTCAAAGGTGAAAGACTGAAAGCTTTCCCCCTAAGATCAGAAAAACACAAGGAAGGAGACCTGCTTTCACAGTTGCTATTAAGCACTGTACTTGAAGTTCTACCCAGAGCTATAAGACAAGGGGGAAAAAAAGTCATCTAAAGTGGAAAGGAAGTTGTAAAATGATCTTTTTTTTTTTTTTTTTTTTTGCAGATGACATGATCCTATACTTTGAAAATCCCAAAGAATGATAAAGCTAATAAATGAATTCAGCAAACTTGCAGGGAAAACTAACACCCCAGAATCATTAGTGTATCTATAGAACAGCAATGAATAACCCCCCAAAAAAGTTAGGAAGCTCCTTGTATTTTACAACCATACCTACAAGAATAAGATATTTAGTAATAAATCTAACCAAGAAGGTGAAAGATTTGAATGCTGGGGAAAAAAAATAGTTGAATGAAAATAAAGAGCTAAATAAATGGAAAGATGTCTCATGTTCAAAATAAAATAGGAAGTCTTAACATTGTTAAGCTATCACTATTACCCAAGAGATAACACAGATTTAATGCAATTTTTACCAAAAGCCCATTTTTGCAGAAATGGGAAAGAATTCCCAAATTTATATGGAATTTCAAAGGAACCCAAATAACTAAAAACAATCCTTTAAAAACTTCAAAACTTAACAGAAATCCCTGGTGGTACAGTGGATAGGAAATCCACCTGTCAATGCAGGGGACACTGGTTGGATCCCTGGTCTGGGAAGATTCCACATGACACAGAGAAACTAAGCCTCTGCACCACAACTACTGAGCCCACACCACAGCCCACACTCTAGAGCCCACAAGCTGCAACTACTGAACTCATGTGCACCACAGCTGAGACCTGCGTGCCCTAGAGCCTGTGCTTCACAACAAGAGAAACCACCAATGAGAAGCCTGTGTAGAGCAGTGAACAATAGCCCCCACTCACCACAACTAGAGAAAGCCCATGCACAGCAATGAAGACCCAAAGCAACCAAAATTAAATAAACAAAAAAGTGATAACTCGGTACACATGAAAAAAAAAAAATAACAGTATGGCACTAACATAAGGACAGACATACAGACCAAAGAAATAGAAGAGACAGCCTGGGAATAAACCCTCATATATACAGTCAATTCTCAACACGGATGATAAGACCATTCAAGGGGAAAAGACAATCTTTGAATAAACTGCAGAAGAGGAAATACTACCTCATTCTATGATGCCGAAATTGCCCTGACACCAAAATCAGACAAAGACGCTACAAGGAAAAAAACAGAAACAAAAAACTATAGACCAATATCCCCTGTGAGTATGGATGCAGACATATTCAGAATACTAGTGATAGACACTTCAAAAAATATATATAAGCGACTAACCATGGAAAAATGGTTGGCATAATTAGTCATTAGGGAAGTGCAAATCAAACCCATAATGAATTGTTTCTTGGCTTTTTGGCTAAGATTGAATGCAAAACCACTACTAGGATGGCTATAGTAGAAAAAAGGGCACGGGAGGTGAATAAGTGTTGGTGAGGTTGTGGAGAAATTGAAACCCATTGCATTGCTTATGGGAATGTAAAATGGTATAATCATTGTGGGAAAAAGTATGTGGTTCCTCAAAAAGTTATATATATAATATTTTCTGTCAATTCCATTTCCAAATATATATTCAAAATACTTGAAAGCAGGGACTCAATTGCTTAGGATTCAGATAATTGTTCACAGATGTTTATACCAGTATTATTCACAATAGCCATAAAGGCAGAAAACAACCCAAATTTTCATTAACAAATGAATGAATAAACAAAATATGGCATGTACATATAATGAAATGTTTTTAAACCTTAAAAAGAATGGAATTCTAAACAGGCTACAATAGATGCACCTTGGAAACATTGTGCTAAGTGAGATAAGCCATACACAAAAAAGGCAAATATTGTATGATTCAATTTATATGAGATACCTAGAATAGGCAAATTCATAGAGAAATAAATTAGAATATAGGTTACCAAGGACTTAGAGCAGGGTGGGAGTTACTGCTTAATTGATAGAGTTATTGTTTGGGATGATGAAAAGCTTCTGGAAATGGATAGTGCTAGTGGATTTACAACCTTGTGAATGTACTTAATACTATTAAATTGTATATTTAAAAATGGTTAAAAATCATAAAAATTTATTATATCCTGCAATAAAAAATGAAAGAAAAAACCCCAATATATAATACAGTTAGCCTTCCTTATTCTTGTGAAATTAGGTGCTACGTCTTTGATTCTAGCAGAAGTATGGCAAAAAGGAGAATCCTAAGCAAATTATCTAAATCCCATGTAAGGTCATGTATATTTCAGGGTGATTTTCAGACTGCCACAAACCATACCTGCTAGCTTTTATCTCCAAAAGAGGTACTTTTGGAACTCAGCTAACCTATCTCTATTAGGAGCCACTAGTAGACAAGTTAATGGAAATTACACAAAAGTTCCTAAGTGCTCATGGATTACATTGAGAAAAATCTGACTTTTTGGAAGGGTGGCAGGTTCTAATATGTAAACAATTGTTTTATTGTTTATAATTTTATTTCTCCTTTAAAGTTGTGTTTGTAAGAATAATAGTTTCATACAGGGATTACTCAATAATTAGCATTTATATGAGAAAATAATCAAGTTTACAATCATTTGTTGATGACCTTAGTTTGTTATATCATGTAATAGTTTAAATTTTGTAATTGATATGGAAAATTACAACCCATTTCCTGGTTGTAAATATTATGGGAATTGAGGCAATAAAATAAGACTCAAGACATAGACACCAGAAATGTTCAGAGAATATCTGAATTTTTAAATAAGTGAATGAATCAGTAGTTTACAATATGTGGCCCCTTGACCAGCAACTTCAGCATCACCTGGAGATCTATGAGAAAAAAAATTCTCAGGAGATTGTACCTGGCAGAGAGGAATATCTGAACACAGTCCTGATAACTGGACAGACTGGGCTTTAGGGAGAGGAAGAAGGTCTGTTGGGTACAGCTAGTTTGGGATGGCTGGGAGAGCATTCACAACAGAGAGGGGAGGGAATGGAGCCTAAGATATCTTTCTGGATATAATAGGAGTTTGGATTTCCTAAGAACAAACGGGCACCCTCCCAAAGCCCCAGGGACAGACGGGTCATTAAAAAGGGAACAAATGCTGGGCATGGCTATGGTACACATAAGAGTGGATCCCACCTCCAGGAGCTAAGGGTTGCAGGCATCCAGTTTCTACTGCAAGGTCTTCCAGTTTCTCCACAGGAGCCCAGAACCAGAGATTTCAGAATCTGTGTAAAACTGCACAGATTTCCCATCGTGGAAACTAATTCATATTAAAATTTAAAAAAAAAAAAACACCCTTTGGGGAGCCTTAATCCACACCTCTAGGCCAGATGTAGACTCCCAGGTAGTACCTGGTTAAAGACAGAACTGAGGGCTTGGTGCTACAGGCAATCCAGTTATACTTCCATATATTAGACCAACACAAACAGAAGGATGGATAGATTATTATTTGTAATTGTACAGATAAGGTAGCCTTGATAAAGTTTCATTTTATTAAAACATAAAAGCTGATCACAGTGATCACTTGAGCACCTAGGAGACATGTATGAAGACAGACCCACAGGCGCCAAAATGCAGAGAAATAAGAGATCTTGATGGCCCTTCTGAGGATTCCACCTTTCATAGGCATTTCCAGAATTGTCAGTTTATATAATCTCTTTGCTAAGAATGTCAGTGTCCCTACTAAAATACTTATAGAAATACAAAAATATTTCCAAATCACAATGTCTGACATCCAATTAAAAATAAACAGTGACACACAGAAGCAGGAAAATATAACCTAAAATGAGAAGAAAAATCAATCACTTAAAACAAGGCACAGATGAAGCAATTATACCCCAATTAAAAATAATTTAAAAAACAGGCACAAAACATGAAAAGATGTTCATCACTGCTAATTATGGGGCTTCCCTTGTGGCTCAGCTGGTACAAGAATCCATCTGCAATGCTGGAGACCTGGGTTTGATCCCTGGGTTGGGAAGATCCCCTGGAAAAGGGAAAGGCTACCCACTCCAGTATTCTGGCCTAGAGAATTCCATGGACATTATAGTCCATGGGGTAGCAAAGAGTCGGACATGACTGAGCAACTTTCACTTCACTTCACTGCTAATTATTAGAGAAATGTAAACAAAAAATACAATGTGGTAACACCTCACACCTGTCACAGTGGCTATCACTAAAATGTCAACAAATAATAAATGCTATATAGAAGAACAGATTTAAATGCTAATGAGACAGGCTTGCTTATAAGGCTATTGGCAAATGAACCTATATAATGCAAATGGCTTTCAAAGCCTGACTTTGAATTATTCAAGTATCACACACAACTGTGCTATTGTGTGAATGCCAAGGGCAACTTTAAGTACAAACCCCTAGTGTTATAAAGAGCCCCATGTCCAGACTTGAGAAGAAAAATCTGAACCATAAGACAGTCCATTGTAGGTGGAATAAAAAACTTTGAGGGATACCAGAAACATTCTGGGACTTGTTTTACAACTGCTCATCCAAGAAACAGAATGCTATTTCCAGTGCAAAAACCTTGCCTCCAAGATTTAATTAATTTTGGATAATGCCCCAATCCATTGCCATGAAGAAGTTGAAAATGCCCACTCCAACCCAGATGTTCTTTTCATGCCCCTAAATTCTATGTTATCCAACCACTCAATCAGGGCATAATAAAAGCAAAACATAAGGGAGCTTTTTAGCAAAACTCTCAACACCAACAAAGAAACCATATACCAGGATGGACTACTGGGTGTCTGTCAATATATTCACTGTCACTGTGTTGGCACAACCTGGGATAATTAATAAGCAGACTACTATCATTAACTGTTGGGAAAATGCTTGGCTAGACTGCCTGAAAATTTTCAGACTTAAAGGTGTTACAGAAAATATAAAGGACAGTGTCAAACACACAATGCATATCACAAAACATATAAGTAAAAAAGACTTCAAATGATATGATGGAAGATGTGGAAGAAACTTTGGCAGAGAGGGAAGTAGAAACCACCAACTAAGACCTGGAAGAGAACGCAAAACAAAGCATCGTCCTCTCCTTTGGTTTTCCTGGGTCAAGCCAAGGTCAAGAGATTTACCCACTCAGTGCACTGCCCCATCACACATCCTGCAGTTCTATCAAAATTAGAGTTTTAGTTAATGTTAATATTTAAGTTTAATCTTTTTTTTTCCTAGGACTTTCTTTGCATGGTGTACTGTACAACATAGTGTACTAGACAGTGTTTATGTGTTTACTGTATAAGAGTACTGCATATATGTATTGTTTGTGTATGTTGTAGTGAAAAGAATAAAAACAGTACAGTAACAACAATATACAAAAATGATGTCATTAAAATATTTTTAATACAATGAAATATTGGATGTAACTTCTCAGAAACATTTATTAAATAAGGTGTCCTAAAACAGAAAAAAAAAAAAATCCCATAGGAGATTAAGTATTGATTGGTTGATGAAAATGTGAACAGATGCTCACAGGTACCTAAATCTGTATTGCCACTAGAAGCGATGGTCCACTATTCACTAATTCAGTGTTTATGGTGAACTTAAAGACTACAACCACCGTGAATAACAAGAACTGATTGCATATAATGTATGTATATGTATTTCATGACTCAGGCCTTGTGCTCAATGGTAGACATGACATTGACATGTTACATGTCAATATTTTGTAACAAATAACTTTCAATAAATGTTAGCAGAGTTAACATCCCAATGGTCCAATTCTCCTGACTATGGATATAAAAAAATACATAAAGGGGATGAGGCCTTAGACCTCTCCCCTTTCAGCCCCTCCCCTGCCCCCACACAAATGACAAATTGTCATAAGCTTGGCAGGGAGATCGGAAAAAAGACACACAGGCATTTCCCTTTCCTTTCTCTTCTACATCTCTTTAAATGCTCTTGAGATGGATTTGTAATAAACATAGGAAGGACTGTTGCTGACATTTTCCCCAAATGCATGACAACCACTGATTCTCCCTTGTGGATTCTCAGATGTAGTGGAAAGCTGTAGCCAGTGTCAATTTCTAGTATGACCCTTTAGATTACCTGCCATAGAAAGCTTTCACAGAGATGATAATTATGTTTCTCTTCTGACACTGAGTAAGATATCTCTCTGGCCAAAAGACTTCCCTGAATAGTTACATTCAAAAAGGAAAGGTACTTCACCAGTATGAGTTCACTAAAATTGCCTGAAGTGAGCAAACTTGCACAAGGCCTTCCTCCATCTTCTAAACTCTGGTGTGAATCTTTTGATGGTGAGTGAAGGATGAACTGTGGCTGAAGGCCTTCCCACATTCACCACATTCAAAGGGTTTCTCTCCAGTGTGAGTTCTCACATGTTGAGTTAAGGCAAAGCTGTCACAAAAGGCCTTCTCACATTCTTTGCACTCATAGGGCTTTTCTCCAGTGTGGATCCTATTATGCCGAACAAAATTTGCAGGTTGGGTAAAAGCCTTTCCACATTCTTTGCATACATAAGGCTTTTCCCCAGTGTGAATCCTCATGTGTCGAGTAAAGGAAGAGCTATAGTAAAAGGCTTTTGCACATTCTTTACACTCCAAAGGTTTTTTCCCACTATGGGTCCTATTGTGTCTGATAAAAACAGAATGGTGTGTAAAGGCCTTTCCACATTCACTGCATTCATAGGGTCTCTCACCAGTGTGAATCCTCATGTGTTGAATTAAGGAAGAACTGTCACAAAACGCTTTTCCACATTCTTTGCACTCAAAGGGCTTCTCTCCAGTATGTGCCCTCTTATGCCGGATGAAAGTAGATCGATGAGTAAAGGCTTTTCCACACTCCCTGCACTCATAGGGTTTCTCTCCAGTGTGAATCCTCATGTGTTGAGTAAAGGATGAGTTGAGGCAGAAAGCCTTTCCACATTCTTTGCACAAAAAGGGTTTTTCTCCCGTGTGGGTCATATTATGTTGGATAAAAGTGGAGCGGTGAGTGAAGGCCTTTCCACATTTGCTGCACTCATAGAGTTTCTTTCCAGTGTGAATCCTCATATGTTGAGCGAAGGAGGAGCTGTAGTAAAAGGTTTTCCCACATTCCTTGCACAAAAATGGTTTTTCTCTAGTGTGAGTCATATTATGCTGGATGAAAGAGGAGCGATGGGTGAAAGCTTTACCACATTCTTTGCATTCATAGGGTTTATCTCCAGTGTGAATACGCTGGTGCTCTGTGAGGTGAGACCTGCGTTTGAAGGCTTTCCCACACTCGATACACTTGTACGGCTTTTCCCCAGTATGAAACCTCATATGTCGAATGAAGTCTGCCATATAATGAGAAGCTTTCCCACATTCACCGCATTCATAAGGCTTCACTCCAGCGTGAATCTGTTGATGCCGAATAAGGGCCCAATTCTTGCTAAAATCTTTTCCACATTCCTTGCACTTATAGAGGTTATTCCTTACATCAACAACCAGGTCTTTTCCTGGTTCTTGGGAATCACATTCATGCAGAGCATCTTGTATAGTGACTTGCTCCGGTAAAACCCCTAAACAAAGACTATGATCTGTCACAAAATCATCATGTTTATGGCTCAACTTCTTCAGGCATGCCTCCTTGTGGGGATCTGCTCCTGGCCTCCAGTTCCCTTCCTGCATTTCTGACAGTTTTTCCTGATACCTTGCTTGCCCCAGCCAGGAATCCCTTGAGGTGCCATGTGTCACTTGTTCCTCAAAAGAGGCTTCCTCAATGAGGGCCAGCTGAGAAGCAGTAAGCTGTGTGGTCTTGGGGTTTGCTTTTTCACCTGAAGGAAATCCAATATAACAAAAGTGCCTATTAGTGATGTCAAGACAAACAAAATAAATGACCATTTTAGTGGAAGAATGAAGATGAAAATAAAGCCTCTACCATCTATGGCATTTTTACATCTCTTAAACCCTGGTTTAAAATTTCTTTCTTTACTAATCCTTGGGCTCTTGACATCTTTAAAAGGTAACCCAAGGAGAAAACCTGCAGCAGGGAACAGAAAATCTGTAGTGGAGACTCCACCTCACTCTCCAGAGTGAGAGAGGGTGGGCAGAGTAATGATAATGACTGTGTTCCAATACCTCATGCTGCTATGACAGCACAGAGAAGGCGAACCTAACTTGGCCCAGATGGCAGACAGAAAGAGGTCAGTGGAGGCTACAAGGACAAGGTACTACATATGCTTATTTCTAAAGGTGAGTAGGAATTCCCTGACAGAGGAATTAGGAGAAAAACTGTATTAGACAACTGAAAGTTCAAAGGGTCAGGGTCTTAAGAGAATGCTGAATGCCAGGCAAAAAGAAAAGAATGACAGGATGGTGGAGAGGGAGGCAGAGACAGAGGAGAAACAAAATCTTAGGATTCTGGACTGTGCAAAAGTTGTGGGGAGTCAGAGATAAGCAACTGGGTGGACATATTCAATCTACTATACCTGAGTAAAGACTAGGTGAACAGACTGAAATAGATATCATTTAGATAACTAGAAAACATATCACACTCATAAAGATTTATTTGAAAACAGAGATTAATAATATAAAGTTGCCAATTTCCCTAAATTCATTATAAATTTAACAACTTGGGATAAATCCCAATAGGGTTTTTCATGGTTACAGGCAAGCTGATTGTGGAATTTATATAAAAGAACAGAGACCAGGATATCTCTGAAGAAGAATAAAGCAAAAGGACTTGCTCTTTGAGGAATTAGGATGATGATGAAATCATATATAACAAAGTAGTGTGATGCAGCCTAGATATAATATAAGCTGTCAAAGTGTCAAAGGTAAAAACAGAGTTAGGAACTCTGAAATGTGTATATGGAATTTGCTCAACACATGAGGATTCACACAATTTTGATATATGATAGAAGTAGCAGAGAGGCCAGTGGGAATAAGAAAAGACTATTTAATAAATGGATGTAGAAAAATCATTTGCCACAATGAAGGAAAATGAAATTGTATTTCTACCTTGTACAAAGCAAAAAATTAATTCCAGATTGACTAAGACTTATTGTCAGAAGCATTCATGGGGTCGCAAAGAGTTGGACACAACTGAGCGACTGAACTGAACTAAAAGATTAAAAACTTTTAATAAATAGTGAAAATGACTATCTTTTAGATCTTGAGGAAAAGGAAGAATTCAAAAACAAGATACAGAAGCATTCACTATAAAAGATTAATCAACATGACTAATGTTTTAAAAGACAATCCAAGAAAAATGGCTATGTTAACATCAGACCTATATTAACACCAGATAACATAGATGACAGAGCAAAGAAAATGGGACCAAAAGGGACATTATATAATGATAAAAAGATCAAGCCACCAGGAAGACATAATAACCCTAAATCTGTATGTACCAAATATCAGAGCCTCAAAACATACAAACCAAAAACTGAGCTGAAAGGAGAAATACCCAAAATTACAATTACAGCTGGAGACTTCAACACTTCACACCCAAAATGAAAACCAAACCATGCTATTAACTGACATTTCACAGAAGATATGTATTGACTAATCAACATATGAAGAGGTACTCAAATTTCTTAAATATGAGGGAAGGGCAAATTAAGATCACAAAGAGAGACTATTTTATATTCACCTGATTGAAAACACTTTTCAAGTGTTGGAGAGAGTATAGATCCATGGAATTGTTCATACAGGGCAAGTGAAGTGTAAGTGGATATAAATAACCATGTTAGAACACAACAGGGCATCCTGTAGTAAAGTTCTCCTTTTGCTTAATTTATAATTCCCAAATTCCAGTCCTAGGCATATGCTAAGAGAAATTACTACACTTGTTTGTGAGAATACACACATGTGAATTTTCATGGCTCCACTGTGTATGGGTACAAAAAATTAGAAACAAGAAAATTTCCATGAAAATGGATGAATACATGGTTTTATATAAATGACTATGGGAGAAAAAAAAATGAGTGAACTATAGCTGTGTGCATGCTCAGTTGCTAAGTTGTGTCTTGCCTCCTTGCAACCCCATGGACCGTAGCCTGCCCGGCTCCTCTGTCCATGGGATTTCCCAGCTAAGAATACTGGAGTGGGTTGCCGTCTCCTTCTTCTGGGTCTTCCTGACCCAAGCAAGGGATCTTCTGAACCCATGTCTCCTGCATTGGCAGGCGGGTTCTTTACTGCTGAGCCATCAGGGAAACCGAACTATAGTTACATGCATCATGAATCTCAGTAATGTACTGTTGAATGAAAAGTACAAATCCTATAAGACAACATAAACAGATACTTTTTATAATGTTCAAATAAAACAGCAAAATATACACACAAGTACAATGAAACAATGTTTTTTTGAGAATGTCAGTTTTTCATGGCATTATAAAAATGATATGTATGTATCTTAAACTTATTTTTTAGCAATTTTTAATTGTAGTAAAATAACATAACATAAAATGTACCATTTTGAGATGAAACAATCTTAAAAAGAAATGGATATAATAATTAGATGTAGATGAATTCCTTAAAAGACTCCAATTACCAAAACTGACACAAGAAAAAACAGAATATCTGAATAGCCCTTTATTTATTCAAAAGACAAATTCTGTGATGGACTAAATGTGTTCCCCAAAATTCATGTATTGAAGCCCTGACTGCCAATGTATTTGGAGGCAGGGCCTGGCCTTTACAGAAGTAATTAAGGTTAAGTGAGGTCATAAAAGTACGGACCTGAGAGGATCAGATCCTTATAATAAAGAGACACCAGAGACTTCTCCCTCTCTTCCTCTCCACCACACACCACACTTAGGAAAGGCCATGGTCCCTATCTTCAGATAAGAACACTAATCCCATCATGGGTGCTCCATTCTCATGACCTCATCTAAACCCAAGCACCACCCAAAGGGCCAGAATCATCACACTGGGGCATTAGGGATTTAACATACATATTTGGGGAGGACACAGGCATTCAGTTCATAACAAGGTGACATGAGAAAAAGTACAGCAAAGTGCATGGCAAATGTTCTGTAAATTGTAGACCACTATCTATCATTATTATAGTTGTTATACTGGTTAATCAGAATGTCAGCAATAATCTGTGAGAACATTTTTTTTAGTACTGCAATGCTGAGAAATACCATTGCTGGGCCTCAAAGAGTAAAGGGCAGATACCATCTGCTCACAACTATGTGAAACAATGAGGGATCTTACATATAGCTGATGGGAATGTGACATGGTGCAGTCACTCTGAAACTGACTGGTAGTTTCTATTAAAGCTAATCATATAACTACACCATGATCCAGCCAGTCCACTCATAAATATACTCCCAACAGAAATGTGTGCTTATAGGCAAAAAAAAATATGGTTAAGAATATTCACAGCAGCATTCTCCATAATATTCCGAAAAGTCAAATGTCCATCAATAAGAACACAAGTATGTGTAATCTATTAATTCATTGAGCTATTGCACAGTGAGAAACTAACTCCAAATAAGTGCAACCACATGGATAAATTCCAGAGCCATAATGATTGTCAAAAGAAGACAGGCAGGGCCATATTGTATACTGTGGGGTTCCATTTATAAACCTTCAAAACTAATCTATGGGACTTCCTTGGTGGTCCATAGCTAAGACTCCAAGCTTGCAATGCAGGAGGCCTGGGTTCAACACCTAGTCAGTGGACTAGACCCCATATGCTGCAACTAAGAGTTCACATGCCATAACTAAAAGATTCCACATGCCACAACTAATACCTGGTGCAGCCAAATAAATAAATAAATAAATATTAAAAAAAAAAAAAACAAAAACTTAAATCTATGGTGACAGAGTCTAAATACTGGTTAATTTTGTAGAAGGGGATATTAACAAGGAGGGAAGCACAAGATGCCTGAGAGGTGCTGGAAATACTGCATTTCTTGACACTTGCAGTGGATACACTGGTTTATATATATGTAAAATTTTATAATGATGGACCTTTAAGATTTACACATTCACTATGTATAAATTACACCTCAGTACAAAAATTCAAGGAAATATTGACTAGTAAAGGGGAAGTCTGTGTAGATGTCTCTTCTGAGAATGAGAAAAGTCCTCTAAAAAGCTTGGTTGTTCAGCTGAAATAGAGTCAACAACTTTTGGATGTTGTTGGAGAGCCAAGAGCATTTTCTTTTAATGTTTCCCACAATTGCAAGAAACTTCATCATGTTTTTTATATTCAGCAGAGAGAAGATGGAGATATCGAAGAGGGAGGAAATAAATGAAGAAGCATGTTCTCTGAGGCAGTGGACAGACTCCTGTATGGTTTCCCATAATCCCTTCCTCATGGTGTTCCCACAGTTTTGATACCCTCTGCCTGAATCCTGGGCTTCCAGGTGGCACTAGTGGTAATGAACCCACCTACCAATGCAGGAGACATAAGAATCATGGATTCAATCCTGAGTCAGGAAGATCCCCTGGAGAAGGAAATGGCAACCTGCTCCAATATTCTTGCCTGGAAAATCCCATGGACAGAGGGGCCTGGTGGGCTATAATCCATGGGGTCACAAAGAGTTGGACATGACTGAAGTGACTTAGCACGCACACATGCTGAATCTTAGCAAAATTTACTTCTAAAGAATAGAATATAACAAAGGCGGTAGAATGTAAGACGTAACAGATAAAGTATATGTGTGGAACCTCTCTTGCTGGAATCTCTTACACCATTACTTGATCTGAAGAAGTAACCTGATGTGTTGTAAACTGCCTACAACTACAGTTTTGCAGGGGATCAAGCTAAGCTGTGCCTAGATTTCTGATCCACAGATGAGATAATAAATGAGTGATATTTTAATATGAAATGAGTGATTTTTACTCACTCATTGTGATCTGGCAATAGATAATTAAGACACCTGAGAAGGTAGGTGAAGGTATGACCTAGACTCTGCTAGGGGGATCAGCCATGGCCAGGGATGAGAGCTCTTCTGTAGAGGTGAGAAGGAAGCTGAAGGTATAAGTCAGTAAGGGTTAAGAAGCAAGAAAAAGAAGGGAACAGCCTTTATTTTCTGAATAAACTGGGTCATATGTTGAGATCTCAGTGGCTGGGGAGATGGTGATGTTTGGAATATAGAAAAGTGGATAGGGGAGTGGATGTGAGACATAGAGCTGATCCTGGGGGGACTCTGTTAGCATCAGGCAGGCAAAAGATGATTACAGCCTGAGCTAGGGTGATTATGATGGAACTCATAGAACTGGTGGAGGTGACAGATTCAGGAGAAATGTATGATGAAATATGATCAAGATTCAGGAATGGCTGTATCATGGGCATGATGAAGATGGAGGTGTTGTTCAAGTTTGTTTTTGGTTTTCTCAACTTATTGAACAAGACCATTGACTGAAATGGGGAGATGAGAGGAGTTGGCAAGATCTTGAGATCCTTCTTAGGCATGATGGGTATGAAGTGCCTTTGAAACCTCCAAGTGAAGATGCAGAACTGCAGAAAGAGGTGAAGATTTGAGACAGACTCACTGGGACTGAGGAGGGGCTGGCCAGAGATACTCTCTGGCTGGCTGAGCAACCTGAGGGAACCCAAGAGGGGAGTGATCACAAATTTACATTGGTACTAGCCACACATTTGTCTTTTTTTTCTTTTTTTCATTTATTTTTATTAGTTGGAGGCTAATTACAATATTGTAGTGGTTTTTGCCATACATTGACATGAATCAGCCATGGATTTACATGTGTTCCCCATCCTGAACCCCCCTCCCACCTCCCTCCCCATCCCATCCCTCTGGGTCATCCCAGTGTACCAGCCCTGAGCACTCGTCTCATGCATCCAACCTGGACTGGCGATCTGTTTCACACTTGATAATATATATGTTTCAATGCTATGCTCTCAGATCATCCCACCCTCACCTTCTCCCATAGAATCCAAAAGTCTGTTTTACACATCTGTGTCTCTTTTGCTGTCTCACACATAGGGTTATCGTTACCATCTTTCTAAATTCCATATATATGCATTAGTATACTGTATTGGTGTTTATCTTTCTGGCTTACTTCACTCTGTATAATGGGCTCCAATTTCATCTATCTCATTAGAACTGATTCAAATGTACTCTTTTTAATGGCTGAGTAATATTCCATTGTGTATATGGACCACAGCTTTCTTATCCATTCATCTGCTGATGGGCATCTAGGTTGCTTCCATGTCCTGGCTATTATAAACAGTGCTGCAATGAACATTGGGGTACATGTGTCTTTTTCGGTTCTGGTTTCCTTGGTGTGTATGCCCAGAAGTGGGATTGCTGGGTCATATGGCAATTCTATTTCCAGTTTTTAAAGAAATCTCCACACTGTTCTCCATAGTGGCTGTACTAGTTTGCCTTCCCACCAACAGTGTAAGAGGGTTCCCTTTTCTCCACACCCTCTCTAGCATTTATTGCTTGTAGACTTTTGGATAGCAGCCATTCTGACTGGCGTGTAATGGTACCTCATTGTTAGCCACACATTTGATGTAGGGCTGACAAAGGCAAACATACTCTCAAGGTTTTACAAGACAGGAGGGCAAGAGGATGACAAGGCTAGGGACTGCTTCTGAATATCTCATTTACAAATGGAAGCATGGATGCCTGCAGGGATGTACAGTACAGATAAACAATTGGATAGAGGTGGAAAAGAGTGAGATGCAAAGCAGAGTTGGAGGTAGTAATCTGCAGAAAAATAAATGACTCTTTTCTGAACCCAGAAGGTAGTTTGAGATACCATTAGTCACTATTCATTATGAGTAATAATACATAAATATTGTTAAGTCACTTACTTTGGGTCAGGCAATGGAAGGTGAATGGAAGTGACTATGTGAGCAAATGGGTATGACTACTCCCCTTCTCTCCTATTTTGGCCAGTTGGATGACGTCAGGGCAATCTTATAGCCACATACTGACAATAGAATACACCTGGTCCCTAAATAGATATGTGGTACAGAATTTGCCTGCAGACCCACATTATGTGTGTATGTGCTCAGTTGCTCAATCGTGTCTGACTCTCTGCAACCCTATGAACTATAGTCCGCCAGGCTCTTCTGTCCATGGAATTTTCCAGGCAAGAATACTGGAACAGGTTATCATTTCCTACTCCAGGGGATCTTTCCAACTCAGGGATCAAACCCACATCTCACGCGTCTTCTGCACTGGCATGCAGATTCTTTACTACTGCGCCACTTGGGAATCCTGACCACGTTATACCATGGCACAAATGAGAAAAACAAGTCTTGCTGAGTCACCAAGATTTTGGAGTTTATCTCATACAGCAGGCAGCATCCACTTAGCCTAACTTGTATGTCAAAAGCACAGGGAGATCATGCAACTTCCCCAGGGTCCTGATGCTTCTGAATGGCCAAGTATAGAGTCTGTCTCTTACTCAGGATAGCATATTTCAACCTCAGTAAAAGCAAAGAGTGTGATGGGATTGGGAAGACAGCAAAAACACAGTTAAAAGGACTCCATGATCACCCAAGACCCCCAGAAAGCCATAGAAAGAAACTGCCCATGGAAAGGGGCACTGCCCACTCAATGGGGCTGACTGGCAGACTACCAGTCACTCCCCAGCAGTCTGCCAGCTGCCATGGCACTCACCTGTACAGGTGTTTCTGGAGAGGCCTCTCTTTACCATCCACAGTCCTGGCCCATACTCCAATAGGTGAATCAGCTCTGCCTTGGGAACAGGATGCCCTGTACATGGAGAAATAAACGGGGAATGGATATATAGGTAAAGACAAAAGGGAAAGTCTCACATATACAGGAGTGAACACCTTGAACATACCACCATAAAACCCCAAAGGGCACACCTCCTTCCAGAAGTCTTTCCCTAATTAAATCAGCAAGATTCTACCTTCCCATGCTTCAGAACATCTTAGACACACCTGGTTCTAAACACAGAACAAATTAAACCAAATCTCTGGGCATAAAGACAGTACTGGTTGCTTTCAAACTTTGCCAGGTGATTCTGGTGCCCAAGGATGGCTGAAAACACTAAACTAAATCAACTGATAGTCAGTTGTCTGAGGAAGGCCATGACCTAAAACTGCTACCCATTCTGAAGAAAAGTCCAGGTTGGGAAGATGGGGCTGAATGTGGGGACTTGCTACCCTATTTGTTGCTACAACATCCTGTTGCCACTTCAGGGATGCTGGCCCAATGACCTGGACCAAAGAGAGAAAGCAGACAGAGAGAACTGGGTTGGGAGGAACCAACCCAGGAGCCAGCACCACCACAGGGCTTCTCATTAGGTGAAGTAATAAACTTTTTTCAGGGTGAAACTTGTATGATGTGGTTTTTTGGCACATGCAGCCAAATATATTTTGCCAAATGTGAAGGTTTAAAGATAGGAGGATTCTAAAGAGAAGTCAATGACTTAGGCAGCAGGACCACAGAAACTCTGATTAGAAAATTCTGTACTGCAAGCCAGAGTGCACCCAGCTGTTCACTGAGGTCTGCTCTATATCTGGCACTGAGTTTAGTGAGGAGGCAGGGGAAAAGGTAAACCGGATCTTCCTATGTCTCTGCTGGACCTGAGCTCCCTGCCCACTCAGGGAATTGGCTTGTGTTTGTCCCTCCACTTGGAATACTATTCCCCAGATGCCTCCTTTCAATAACTATTCACAATTGTCACAAAACATTATAGTTACTTCACTGAAGCCTGACCTTCTGGGAGAGACTATGTGGACATGAGACAGGGAAAGCCCAGTTAGAGGTAACCATTTCTTGGTAAAGTGGCCAACTAAGCTTTAGGTGGAAGAACATTTGCGATTTATTATTTTGTATAATTTTATTGTGCAATTTGTATATGATTATATTTGTACATAATTTGTATAATTTTATACATTATTATGTATAATTTATTATACATAACAAATACCTATATGGCACTTTCTAAGTTCCCAGTTCTACTCTACGCACTTTAAAGATATTAGTTCGCTGGGGCTAAGTGAAAGGGTTACTACAAAAATGATAAAATAAAAATAATCATGAGGCGGTCAGACCAGAACAGGCTGAGGCTGGAGGGAGAAGCGAAGGCAGGCTCCTCAGGTCTTCTTAACTGATCATGCTCAGAGAGAGGGTAGAATGAAAGAGGCTCTGGGTACCACATGTGAGGTGAGGCCTTACCCAGTGAGACCAGGAGGCCGCAAGTCTCCAGCATTACCTCCTGGTACAAGGTCCTCTGGGCCAGGTCTAGATGTCTCCATTCCTCCCCAGTGAAGGTTATGGCCACATCTTCAAATGATATCAATGCCTGCAAAGTCAAATAGAGGTGGTGGGGTGACTGTATGGCTATTAAATTAGAGCCTACTGCATGGTTAGTGACAGAAATTCAGAGACCCAAGGCCTGAATCCCTGAGTATCTCCTGAGAACCCAGCTCTGTGCTGGGTTTAAGAGGGAGGTAGATGGTGCTGTAGACAGAATACAAATAGTGTGGGAGAGAAAAACCACCTATATGGGAATTCACTAGAGAGTGATGCAAAACAAAGGTAATCTTGTGTGGACTATGAGTCTATTACTGTAATTCAAGCAAGGATAAGAGCAGTGGCAGCTGAACCTCACTGGTCTGTCCTCTATGCCTGCACCTCAGGGTTTTAGATGCTGTGTTAAAGCAACGAAAAGATTCTAGATCTGCATCTAGACTTCTTGGGATTTAAATCCAACCTTTTGAACCAAAACATGCTAATTTCTTTGAGCCTCAATTTCCACATCAATACAACAATAATTCCAACTTCACCAGGTTGTTGTAGAGATTAAACTGAAAACGTTCATAAAGCAAACAAATGCAGTGCCCAGCACTTGTCAGTGCTCAATGTGTATTTGTGAATTTCATTAATCCTCTTGCAGCCCGTGAGGTAAACACCATCACTGTCTCCATTTCACAATCAGCAAATGGGGGCTCAAAGTCAAGCAGCCCAGAGTAACATGTCTAATGAGAAGGGACAAGATTTGAATCCAAGTCCCTCTAGACAAGCCATGGTAGGGGGTTTAGATTTGATCTAGGTATAATAGGAGCTCCAGAGGGTAGAATCTTTCATTCATCAGCCACTTATGGAACACTTGGTACGGGTCCTGCATTCTTCTAAGCTTGGGGACAGAAGCTCCCACATCCCTGACAAGGAACTAAATAAATAAGCAAGAAAAGTCATATGGCCTTAAGGGCTATGAAATGAAGAAAAATAAGATGACTACAGAGATTACAAGACTAGATGAGGCAATCAGGAAGACCTCTCTGAGCAGATGTGGAACAAGGCTGGAATGAAGTTAGGGAGCAAGCCAGGAAAACTGGATAAACAAGCAAAGTTCTGAAGGTGATCAGAGCTATGTTGACAGCAAAGTGGCGTGCTGAAGAATAACTTAGGACCTGTCCATATGTTTACATCCCTTGAGACACAACATTCCTATGCACTGTCATTACTGAAAACTGTAATGGATTCACTTTTCAAATATAAGTAAATGTGTTGGGGCAATGGATACTGTCAGTGGCAAGCCAATGGCCTTGTACCCAGATGGCACCTACAAAGAGAAATCCAGTGACAGGCTTGTCTTCTGCTCTGTCCCGGGAACTTCTACTCCTACTAGAGGAGCAGCCAATTACAGAAACACTGCTCCCATCCCACTTCTGCTCTCCAGGCTGTCTCATCTGTCTCCCAGTTCTCAGCAGCGCTGAGGCCGGAGGCAGGGATGTCTGAGGGTCAGATTCCACCTGGGGTGAGCCTAAGATAACAGCAGGACCAGGAGAGTCCTTCTCCGGAAACCACATCGAGTGATGCTCTCTGGGTTGTGCTGAGCACTCAAGGACACACGTCACAGGCATATGCTCTCCAGTTCCTCCGACCGACAGAGAAAAGTTGTTAATACTCCAATTTTAGACCCGAGGGAATAGAGGCCAAGGGCCGTGAATCCACAAGCTTAGAGCCCATTATGGGTGCCTCTCTTTACAACACTTTGGCCTGGATTCAGAACCCTGGGTTGGAACTGATAAACACTGTAGTTCCCACACCCCATTCTCACCGAACCTCCAGATCCGAGCGTATTAAGACGGAAAGGTGGAGAGGCCCGGGATTCCCCATATCACAGAGTGGCACTATGCGGACCGCGACCCCAGCGCACTTGGGCACCCTCCACTCACCAGCGCCGGCGCCGCCATGGGGCCCGTAGGCAGAGGGACGGCGGGAGGTGGTGACAAAAGCTGGTAGAGAGGGCTCAGCCGACCCGAGGCCAGCCCTGCACGGAAGTACCTGGGACCTGAGTGTCTGCGGTGTGGAATGGGCATCAGGCCCCGGGAGCCGCCTCTGGGAGCTGTGGGGACGGAGGGCTGGGAGCTCAGACGCTCGGCTGACAACCCGTTCCAAGCGGGGTCACGACTCACACAAAAGTGTGGCGGTGGGTTCTAGTCTCCTCACGGCTCTTTGCTCGTACAGAAGACCTTTTTCTGTGGAGTGGTCAATGCTCAGGGCTCCAGTGGGGAAAGCCCGTAAGGTTAGACAGACCGCTTGTAAACGACGTCCTAATACTCGACCAAGAAGTCCCGCCCAACCTGCCGCCAGTGCCTGCCTCCGCTTTACGTCATTGGCTCAGCACCCAAGGCCGTCATTGGAGACACTGCCTTCTGGGTAATGTAGTTTCTGACTTCATCCTGGTGAACCAAGGAGCTCACTTCCGGTTTTCTATGGAAACAGTGTCTTAAGGTTCCGTGGTATCTGGTCCCATCACTTCATGGCAAATAGATGGGAGAACAATGGAAACAGTGACAGACTTTTATTTTCTCGGGATCCAAAATCACTGCGGATGGTGACTGCAGCCATGAAATTAAAAGACACTTGCTCCTTGAAAGAAAAGCTAAGACAAACCCAGACAGCGTATATAAAATATAGAGATATCATTTTGCCAACAAAGGTCCCTATAGTCAAAGCTGTGGTTTTTCCAGTAGTCATGTATGGGATGTGAGAGTTGGACCATAAAGAAGGCCAAGCACAAAAGAATTGATGCTTTCTAACTGTGGTGTTGGGGAAGACCCTTGAGAGTCCTTTGGACTGCAAGGAGATCAAATCAACCCTGAATATTCATTGGAAGGACAGATGCTGAAGCTGAAGCTTCAGCACTTTGGCCACCTGACGGGAAGAGCCAACTCATTGTAAAAGACCCTGTTGCTGGGAAAAATTGAAGGCAGCAGAAGGGGATGACAGAAAAAAAATGGTGGGATGGCATCACCAACTCAACGGACATGAGTTTGAGCAAACTCTGGGAGATGGTGAAGGACAGGGAAGCCTGGCATGCTGCAATCCATGGGGCCACAAAGAGTCACACATGACTGAGCCACTGAACAAGGTTCCAAAGGAGGGCACAGCCTCGCTTCCTCTTGAAGGCAAGGCACACTGATTTACTTGGCCATTCAGGCAACGCCCCGCCGTTAAAGGACTCTAACACATGCCCTATTCCTTAACCTATTCAATGTACTCCTGCCCAGCATTTCACCTCTCTGAGCCAGGATTTATGATGAAAAGTGAAGATTCCCCTAATCTGTGGTTTCCAATTCACAGACCACATCAGCATTACCTGGAATTTGTTACAAGTCATCGGGTCCCACTTCAGACATACTGAGTCACATACTCTTGAGTGAGGCCCACATACCTGTGCCTAAGCCCTGCAAGAGGTTTTAATGCTCCAACACAGTTGAGAACCGGACTCTCCAGTGAATGGGACAAAATTACCTACGTCAGAAGAGATAGCTAAAAAGTGCTTAGCACTAGACCTGGCACATAATAATAAATGCATGCTAAATCACTTCAGTCATGTCTGACTTGAGACCCTATGGACCCATAGCTTGCCAGACTCCTCTGTCCATAGGATTCTCCAGACAAGAATATTGGTGTGGGTTGCCATGCTCTCCTCCAGGGAATCTTCCCCACCCAGGGATTGAACCTGTGTCTCTTACATCTACCTGCATTGGCAGGAGGGTTCTTTATCATTAGTGCCACCTGGGAAGCCCAAAGTGATGAGTACTTGAGAGCTTTTGTTGTCATTTTCAGTCACATTGACTTCACTTGATTTCTTCAATAGATTCTCTTTTCAACTCGGGTTTTTGGCACGTCTAGTTCCTTCATCAGAAATGCTGCTTCCCCACATTGAACCTGGTGGAACTGTTCCATCCAGCTGGGGTCTGCATGATACCAGCTTCTGTTTACTCTGCTGTCCTTTCTGGCATTATACCTTAATGCTCATTGTCCCACTTTTACCAAAAAGGACACTGAGAAGTGATATTATGAGAAAATAACAGATTAATATCCCTTCCATTTACAGATAGAAAAATCTTCAACAAAATATTAGAAAACCATTCCAACATCATTTCAATTTTTTAAAGGAGTATATATAGTCATGGATTTATCCCAGGAATGCAAGAGTGGTTCAATATAAGAAAATCAAGTAATAGAACACATCAATAAAATAAAGAGAAAAAAGACATGATAATCTCAATTGACAAAGAAAATGCATTTGATAAAATCCAACACACTTTTATAATAACAATAAGAGTAATAAAACCTTCAGAAAACTAGAAATAGAAAGCATTTTCCTCAGTGTGATAAATGGTATTCTTGAAAAAGCCACTGTTAAAATTATACTTGATAATGAAAGATTGAAAGCTTTCCCTGCAATATCAGGAACAAAACAAGAATACCTGCTTTAACCACTACCATTCAACACTGTACTAGAAGTTTCGGCCAGGGGCAAAAAGAAGAAGAAAGAAAAAGCATTACATTTGGAAAGGAAAAAGTAAAACTGCCTCTATTCACAGATGACATGATTCTGAGAGGGTAGGGATAACCACTAGACCATTCAGGTATGACCTAAATAAAATCCCTTATGAATATACAGTGGAAGTGAGAAATAGATTTAAGGGACTAGATCTGATAGACAGAGAGCCTGACGAACTATGGACGGAGGTTCGTGACATTGTACAGGAGACAGGGATCAAGACCATCCCCAAGGAAAAGAAATGCAAAAAGGCAAAATGGTTGTCTGAGGAGGGCTTACAAGTAGCTGTGAAAAGAAGAGAAGCAAAAAGCAAAGGGGAAAAGGAAAGATATACCCATTTGAATGCAGAGTTCCAAAGAATAGCCAGGAGAGACAAGAAAGCCTTCCTCAGCAATCAATGCAAAGAAATAGAGGAAAACAACAGAATGGGAAAGACTAGAGACATCTTCAAGAAAATTAGAGATACCAAGGGAACATTTCATGCAAAAATGGGCTCAATAAAGGACAGAAATGGTATGGACCTAACAGAAGCAGAAGATATTAAGAAGAGGTGGCAAGAATACACAGAACTGTACAAAAAAGATCTTCATGACCCAAATAACCACAATGGTGTGATCACTCACCTAGAGCCAGACATCCTGGAATGTGAAGTCAAGTGGGCCTTAGAAAGCATCACTACAGACAAAGCTAGTGGATGTGATGGAATTCCAGTTGAGCTATTTTAAATCCTGAAAGATGATGCTGTGAAAGTGCTGCACTCAATATGCCAGCAAATTTGGAAAACTCAGCAGTGGCCACAGGACTGGAAAAGGTCAGTTTTCATTCCAATCCCTAAGAAAGGCAATTATAAAGAATGCTCAAACTACCGCACAACTGCACTCATCTCACATGCTAGTAAAGTAATGCTCAAAAATCTCCAAGCCAGGCTTCAGCAATACGTGAACCAAGAACTTCCAGATGTTCAAGCTGGTTTTAGAAAAGGCGGAAAAACCAGACATCAAATTGCCAATATCTGCTGGATCATCGAAAAAGCAAGAGAGTTCCAGGAAAAGATCTATTTCTGCTTTATTGACTACACCAAAGCTTTCGACTGTGTGGATCACAATAAACTGTGGAAAATTCTGAAGGAGATGGGAATACCTGACCACCTGACCTGACTCTTGAGAAACCTGTATGCAGGTCAGGAAGCAACAGTTAGAACTGGACATGGAACAACAGACTGGTTCCAAATAGGAAAAGGAGTACGTCAAGGCTGTATATTGTCACCCTGCTTATTTAACTTATATGCAGAGTACTTCATGAGAAACCCTGGGCTGGAGGAAGCACAAGCTGGAATCAAGATTGCCGGGAGAAATGTCAATAACCTCAGATATGCAGATGACACCACCCTTATGGCAGAAAGTGAAGAGGAACTAAAAAGCCTCTTGATGAAAGTGAAAGAAGAGAGTGAAAAGTTGGCTTAAAGCTCAACATTCAGAAAACTAAGATCATGGTGTCTGGTCCCATCACTTCATGGGAAATAGATGGGCAAACAGTGGAAACAGTGTCAGACTTTATTTTTGGGGGCTCCAAAATCGCTGCAGGTGGTGATTGCAGCCATGAAATTAAAAGACGCTTACTCCTTGGAAGGAAAGTTATGACCAACCTAGATAGCATATTAAAAAGCAGAGACATTACTTTGCCACCAAAAGTCCAGCTAGTCAAGGCTATGATTTTTCCAGTGGTCATGTATGGATGTGAGAGTTGGACTGTGGAGTGCCAAAGAATTGATGCTTTTGAACTGTGGTGTTGGAGAAGACTCTTGAGAGTCCCTTGGACTGCAAGGAGATCCAACCAGTCCATCCTAAAGGAGATCAGTCCTGGGTGTTCATTGGAAGGACTGATGCTGAAGCTGAAACTCCAATACTTAGGCCACCTCATGCGAAGAGTTGACTCATTGGAAAAGACCCTGATGCTGGGAGGGATTGGGGGCAGGAGGAGAAGGCAACGACAGAGGATGAGATGGCTGGATGGCATCACCGACTCGATGGGCATGAGTTTGAGTAAACTCCGGGAGCTGGTGACGGACAGGGAGGCCTGGCATGCTGCGATTCATGGGGTCGCAAAGAGTCGGACATGACTGAGCGACTGAACTGAACTGAACTGAACAGGTAGGAAGGCCAGGGGTCTCCAAACGGAGGAAATAGGCTGCAAGTGTCAGACATTTTTTTTTTTAATCTCTCTCTGAAGCAGCAGGAGGAAAAACTAGTGATATATTTTTTTCCCTTCTCTATACAAATTTAAAAAGAGGTTTCTGTTAAAATATGTGTTGCCATAATGACACCTGGTTCCACCTGAACTTAACTTTTCTTAAATTTTGAGTTAACCAATATATTTTTCTAATGGAAATGTTTGTCTTAAGCTATGTTAATGTACTATGCATTTACCCCAGACTCTGTCTTCAAGTTGGTTTGTCCTAAAATCTTAGATTTAGGCTCAGAACCGACTTGACAAACCAGTATGTTATACTCAGACATTGTTCTCCTAATCTATGTAAATGAAACTATTTGTACAGTAATCTGCCTTTCTACAAGATTCAAGTCAATCGTTTTATGGCCCGGGATGACTCACCTGGTGCCAAGATTATCCCAAAATACATCTTGTGGGTGAGGGGCCTGGTGCCATTCTCTGAGTTTTAAGACATTCCTTTCTTTCATTAACAGACTGGTAGTAACTATATAACATCCAGCTAAAGACTAGCAGGTGGGTATTCTTTCTGCCGCCTTCTGATGTCTATGTCAGAAGCTTTCTCTATCTCATTTAATAAATTTAATAAAACTTTATTACACAAAAGCTCTGAGCGATCAAGCCTCATCTCTGGCCCCGGATTGAATTCTTCTCCTCCGGAGGCCAAGAATCCCGGCATCCTTCATAGTTCAGCAACAACCTTTCAGTTCTAAATATAGAAAGTATCATAGAATCTACCAGAAAAACTACATGTATTCAGAAAAGCATCAGGGAACAATAACAACATGCAAAAATCAGTTCATTGATGGTGGGAATGTAAAATGGATCTGCTTCTGTGAAAAAAGTTTGGTGGTTCCTCAAAGAGTTAAGTGTGGAACTATCACATGGCGTATGATTCCACAGCTGTGCAGATACTTTAGAGAATTGAAAACAAGTATTTCAACAAATACTTGCATGTAATGTTAACAGCAACACTATTCTTGATAAACAATAGGTGGAAACAATTAAAATTTTTATCAATGGATGGATAAACAAATTGTGCTATAAACATACAATGGAATATTATTCAGCTATAAAAAGGAATAATACAAAGACTTCTACAATGTGAATCAACCTGGAAAACTATGAAAGGTTTATAAAGAAATAAAGAAAATGGTGAAGCCTAGATGAAGCATCCTTAGATATAATCACACAGCAAAAAAGGGAAAAGGCTGAAAATTGAGACTTCATCCATTTTAAAGACATTTGTTCTGTGAAAGTATTTTGAACTGAGTGGAAATGAAGACACAACATATCAAAATTTGCCAGAGGCAGATAAAGCAGTATTTAAAGGGAAATGTATAACATTTACACATTAAAAAAAAGAAAGGTCTTAAATCATGGATCTCAGTCTTCGTATTACAAAATCAGAAGAAGAAGAGAAACACAGAGAAACCAGGGAAAGGATATAATAAACATGAAAATGGAAACCAATGAAACAAATTTAAAAAGTAGAGAAAATCACTGAAACCAAAAGCCTTAAGATAAATAAAATTGATTAAACTCTAGCCAAATTTTATCAAGAAATAGAGAATACACAAATTATGAAGTCGAGAATGATACAATAGATAGCACTACAGATTGGATGTATACTAAATGTTACTGTGGGAATATAGTGACCTTTCTTTTATGGCATTAATTGAAAAACTTTAATGAAATGGACAATTAAAAAAAAAACACCCACAAACCATGAAAGCTCAGTTAACGGAAAAAAAAAAAATAGTTAATCTATTTAGCCACATACCTATTATAGCAATTAAATTTCTATTTAGAAACATTCCTACAAAGCAAATTGCAAGCTTAAATGGCTTCACTGTGAATTTTACCAAACACTTAAGGAAGAAGCAATACCAATACTACACAAACTTTTCCAAAAAGTGTAAGAGTAGAGAATGTTTACTCAATATATTATGTGAACTTAGCATTATTTGATACCACAACCAGACTGAGGCATTACAAGAAAATGCATATCAACATCCTTTATGAACATACATGCAGAAATCCCAGTAAGATTTTAGCAAATCGAATCCAGCTATTTATGAATAGGATTGTGCATCAAGACAAAGAGTTTACTTCTGAAATGTAAGGTTTGCTTCTCCACTTTCATGGCATTCATTTCTCAACTCTTCAGTGTCAACTTTTTGATGCACAATAAGAGTGGAGGTCTGTATAAAGAATTCCCCACACTACTCTCCTCATAAGTCCTTTATCCAATACAGATTCTCTAGTACTGACCAAGTGTAAAATTGTGGCTGAAGGTTTTTCCAAATTCACTTCACTTGTAATGCCTTTGCACAGCAGGAAAAGCCACTGCACACCTGATGCTACTGTAAGGCTGCTCTCCTCCCCTGTGGCAGGTCATTCCCCTGGGAGTGACCTGATGCTTGAGAAAGCCTGACATGACCAAGCAGTCCTTCCCAACCTCCCTGCATCTGAACTGCCGGGAGCCGTTGTGGGAGACCCCACCCATGACAAGGTCATGAGGAGAAGACCTGACACGCAAGGCCGTTCAGGATCCCATCCATGACGAGGTCATGAGGAAAAGACCTGACACTCAAGGCCGTTCAGGACACAAGGGACCCTCCAGGTTGGCCCCGGCCTCTACCGCACCCTGTATCCTCCCCTCTTTTCTGCTGTTGCTGTTCACCCTGCTGCAGATTCTTGTGTTGCCTGCCAAGAGCTCTCCTGTTCCTCTTTCACTGAATGAGGACCAACTTAAAACCCTAACTAATAAATCTCCTGGACACCGGTACCCTATAATGGGGCCAGGGATGAAGGAAATGCTTCAATGCAAACCCTTTTGCTGGCATTCTGGCTTGTTTGATAAATGTGTGCTCTCATTGCAAAAAATGCTCTTGATTATTCTAAGCATCCTAAGCACAGTACGCTAACAAAAGAAACTATTAAGCATAGGTCCTTCCGCGGGGTGAAAAAGGCTCCACAAATAAAATAGCCACAAATGTGCCTAATAAAAAATACTTTAGATAGAGATTAGCTGGTGACTTCTTGCAGGTAATTAACTTTTAGACTAAGAGCCTGTTTTGTGCCATATCTGCTGTTTTTGCAATCCTTTGCATTTCTGTTCCATAAAAATGTAATCCTATCTAGTTCCCATGGAGATGACGCCTAGTAGAAAGAAAATAGATTAACCACAAGAAAGACAGGGTTGGCTACTGAAGTTGCTTAAAGTTACACCAGGTGCAAGCCATAAATTGTCAACAGGCCTGAAGGCCAAAAGATATTACACATAGAGATTAACCATAAAAAAGGCCCTAATAGGCACAGAACCCTTTGGGCGGTGAGGAAGCCTTATTAGAGAACACAAAAAATATTATTTTAAAAATGGTTATTGGATCAATGTTTGATTGCTGTTAATGTGCTGAGGTTGTACAGTGGAAACTATTGTTAATATAGTTAAAGATCTAGAAAAATAAGAGTTTAGCCCTAGTGTAAAAACAATAAGATAATTGTTCATTTTAACCAGGAGTGCTAAACAGGGGCTGCCTCACCAGAGCCGCAGTCTTTGTGTGCTAAACTTTTTAGATAAATTTAGCTGAAAACTGCTACAAAAAGACTGACCTTTGTGTTAACAGGATTGTATTTCTACTATGTTGCAACCTGCTGTACCATGAGACTGTCACCTTTTTGTTTTCTGCTAAGCTCAAGGCCAGGAGATAATGTACAAAAAATCTATGGAAAAAGACTCTCATAAACAAAAAATATACAGAGAACACCTGGTTTTGTGATGGACAAGCTGATGTATGCTTATCTCCCCCTTAGAAATGTACCAACTTAGGGCATAAAGGCTATGGTGAAAAATAAAACATTGCCAGACTCTGCTGCACATCCCACTCTGGTTTCTCTCTCTCTCTCTCTTTCCCTCTCTCTCTCTCTCTCACTCGCTGATGCTGTTCATCTTGAGGGTTCCCCTGGATCCTGCTGGGGCTGGACCCCAGCACTGAACAACTTCCCTGATGTGTTGTCTTTATAGTTCTTTACAAGGGAGGCTCTGCCCTCTCCCTTCTGATGGACTTCTTTTTTTAAAGTATTCTTGTTTATTTACTTACTTATTTTTGGCTGTACTGGGTCTTTGTTGCTGAGCATGGACTTTCTCTAGTTGCAGTGAGTGGGGCTACTCTCTAATTGTGGTGCCCAGGCTTCTCATTTTGGTGGCTTCTCTTATTGCAGAGCACAGGCTCTAGGCACATGGGCCTCAGTAATTGCAGCATGCAGACTCTAGAGCACATGCTCAGTAGTTGCAGTGCATGGGCTTAGTTGCTCCACAGCATGTGGAATCTTCCTGGGCCAGGGATCAAACCCATGTTCCCTGCATTGGCAGGCAGATTCTTATCCAGTGTGCCACCAGGGAAGTCCTCTGATGGACTTCTTGACATTCTACTGCATCTGTTGCTGGTGAAGGTTTGCACTAAATCAGAACACTCTCCACTTATCAGATCAGTGTGTAGTCTCTGCCCTGGTGTGTGCCATTGTATCCAGCCAGGTGCAAAATGTTTTTCAAGAGTAGATCATGCATATACAGGGGTAGGTCTGCTGAGTGGGATTCCTAACATGTGACACTCCTACTGTGCTCAGAAGGGTACTCCTCACTCTCCACTCCATGCAAAACACTGAAAGCTGGGAAAAGGCTGGAGAAATTCTTGTTAATTTTGATGGGAGGAAACAGCCCATCACAAATGTATGCCTGACCCAGGAATGACTGCATGGGGTTGTTGGGAAGATGAAGGCATTGAGGTCAGGGTAAGGAAGGGATGCTGTGTACTAGTAAGCCTCTAGAGGTCATAGAATCTAGAGTCAGCTTTAACAGGGCCACATCCTCACCAAAGTGAAGGATATGAGGATGGAGCATGGAAGTGGATGGAAAGGCAGGGTCTTAACTTACTTCTCTGTAAATGCTTTTTTAGCAGGATATTGGTGGCTGGTAACACACAAACCCTATGCAGAAAATGTGTCCAAACCCAGGAAAATCTGATTAGAGCTGAGTTGCTGGTATTCACCGACTATTAATAGAAATGTGCATCCTTGTTCAGTTGGTAAATCATGTCCGACTCTTTGCACCCCCATGGACTGCAGCATGCCAGGCTCCTCTGTCTTCCACTATCTCCTGGAGTCTGCTCAAATTCATGTACACTGAGTCAGTGATGCTATCTAACCATTTCGTCCTCTGCTGCCCTCTTCTCCTTTTGCCTTCAATGTTTCCCAGCAAAAGAGGTCTTTTCCACCTCTTCACATCAGGTGGCTGAAGTACTTGAGCTTCTGCTTTAGCAGTACTTCTAATGAATATTTAGAGTTGATTTCCTTTACTGGTTTGATCTCCTTGCAGTACAAGGGACTCTCAAGAGTCTTCTCCAACACCACAGTTCGAAAGCATCAATTCTTGTGCGCTCAGCCTTCTTTATGCTCCAGCTCTCATCTTCATACATGACTACTGGAAAACTATAGCCTTGACTATACAGATCTTTGTTGGAAAAGTGATGTGATGTCTCTGCTTTTTAATAAGCTGTCTAGGTTTGTCATAAATACAACACAATAATCGTAGGCTGATGTTGGAGAGCCCTGAGGAGTAAGTAGTGGAGAGAGTGAGACATGGAGACTGCAACCAAGGATCCACAGCCAGCATAGAAATAAGAAGTGGCCAAGTTTCAAGAATAGGGAAGGAATGATATAGAAGAGGTATGGCCATCAGCTTTGGAGCACAATGTTGAACAGGGGACAGAGTGCCGGTGTGATTTGAACCTAGTCCTGATGTTATGCTGTCCCCCAGGTCCCACTTAGCAAGGCGGAAGCCCCTCTGAGCACCTCTTCTCACAGGTGTAGTATGTCTGCTCTGCTCAGGCACACAGAGCTCTTCCTTCAACTGCAGTTGGGAACCCAGAAGATGTGGCGAGTTCTAACGGAAAGACATGGCAGGTGAAGTTGCCCCTGTGAACTACTCTACCACAGACCACAGGAAAGAAAATCTAAATGAAACAAAACAAAACAAAACAAACAAATCCCTACGAGGAATGTCTTGTGGGAACACTAGTGGTCCCAGCCAAGTAGTATCTATGTCAATGCCTATAATCACTGGCACAGTCAGAACCCAGGAAATATCCACTGAAAAGGGGGGCAGAATCCAAATTGCATGACTGTTCCAGAACTGGACAACCATCTGAGGAGGGAATGGGATCCACACTGGGTTGATCTCAAGACTAATGACTCTTGGCCTCTTATCTGAAGGACTTCAGGATGGCAGTTTTGGGACTGAGAGAGGACTGGACTGCTTAAAATAGTATATATACTTGCCCCTGGAATCCTGGCACATATGCCAGAAAAGTGGGGAAGGAGGAAGTGCCCAAGCTCCAGCTGTGGGAGAAGGGGACAGGCAGAAACCAGCTCAGGTCACCAGGGTAGATGTGAAGGTTTCACACAGTGAAGCTGTTAAGTGCAGGGTTGTCCAGCACCACTTCACAGTACAGGATTCTCAGCCTTATCAAGCTATCCCCACTGCCCCCAGGGAAAATGAAATGGCATTATCCTCAAAGGTCACACAGCCCTTTGTGTGGGGGCAATTCCATGAGCAGCAGGGTCACAGTCCATCCTCCCACACATCCATTCCATGCTCAACCTCTTTCCCAACTTCCCAATTCAGAGGAGCTACCAGACACTCGTGCTCACTCTCAACTCATATTCCAGTGACTACTGTTAACCCACAGTAGAGACAGACAGGCAGGCAGACAGACAGCAACAAAGCTCTGGGCCTGATAGGCAGGGTATTTTAAGATGTTACCTGGGGTTTGTTTTAATCAGGTGTGGTAAAATGACAGACATGGAGAAAACTGTCTTTGAAAGAGGAGTTTATTACTTACAGTCCCAAGAGGAAGGAGCATGGCAAGCCGTGCAGGGCCACATGGGGAGGCACCCGGGTTGGTCAGGAGGCAGAAAGAGTAAGGAGGAAACAGACCAGAGACCATTGTGGTTTTTGCAGGAGGGAGTGGGCTAAATGGTGTCTAGTAGCCCAGTACTTGGCCCTGGGGCAACTGAGGACAGGTGGATAGTGTCTCAGGCTGCAGGAGCCTGATAAAAGGAGGTGGGGGTGTGGACTTAGATTGCTGGTTTGCATATCAAAGAGTTTCTCACAGGTAACTTGTTTACTTCCTCTAGGAACTAGCTACTCTAGGAGGGGTAGTCGCTCCAGAATCAGCAAGGCCTCCAAGATTTCAAAGCCTCATGAATACAGAAAATAAAAAAACATGATGAATACAACCCCATCTCCTGGTGTCACTGAGAACATAACTCAATCTTCTTCCTTGATCTCCAGCACCAGGGCCCTGGAGTCACCAGTTAACACTTCCTCCCCACATAGATATCACTCTTAAGACTACACTTCTCTCACAACTCTAGACACCCACCCCCCCATGAACCCCCAACACCACTGCTACCCAACTCCTGGCCCACACCCTAGTCTTCTCCATAGACTCCCCACAAGTCACTCTGCACATGGCATTCAGAGAGCATTTGGCAAATGTAACCAGGATCTCAACTGGCCCAGACTTTCTGTATTAGCTTCCTAGTGTTGCTATAACAGAGTACCACACACTGAACAATAGAAATTTATTATCTCCTTGGTCTGGAGGTGAGAAGTCTGAAATCACAGAATTGGCAGGACCATGCTCTCTGATGGCTCTAGGGGAGAATCCTTCCTTACCTTGTCTAGCTTCTGGCTGTCCCTGGTATTCCTTGGCTTGTAGACGTATTTATTGTTCCAGTCACCTGGCCATCTTCTGTGTGTCTTCACATCATTTTCTCTCTGTGAGTATATGTCTCTGTGTCCATTTTCCCCCTTTTCTGAGGACACCAGTCATTGGATTAAGATCCATTCTGATGACCTCATTTTAGCTTAATTACCTCTATAAAAACAAGTAAGATCACATCCTGAGGTGCTGCATGTTAGCACTTCAGCATATCTTTTAGAGGAGACATGATTAAACCTACTGGCAAGGGCAGCGTTCAATCCTGCTCTGTTGGCTTCCCTCCAGGCTCTGTTCCTGATTTCATAACTGCAACCTCAGTCATAACTATACACGGATGTCTGATGTCCTTGATACTTTTCTCATCTGAGTTGCACAATCTGTCCCTTCATCACCGATGGTCACCAGGTTAAAAGCCCAGTATGTCCACAGAGGGGTGAATAAGATCAGGCCAGGCCTTACTGTAGTCTTATTTCCATTCCTGCTAAACCCCAGCATCCAGAAATCCACTCTGACTTGTGGGGAGGATGGTGGGAAGGGACAGTTAGGGAGTTTGGGATGGACATGTACACACTGCTATATTTAAAATGGATAATCAGCAGGGATTGACTGTATAATAGCACAGGGAACTCTGCTCTATGTTATGTGGCAGCCTGGATGAGAGGGGAGTTTGGGGGAGAATGGATACATGTATACGTACAGCTGAGTCCCTTTGTTTTCCACCTGAAACTATCACAACATTGTTAATGGGCTATACTCCAATATAAAATAAAAAGTAAAAAAAAATGAAATAAAATCTACTTCCCCTTGGAATATTTGGCCACCTGCCAGACCCTGATCTTCCCACAAGCACCTCTCAAGGCCACTATATTTCCTCTCCTGTCCTTGTGATGGCCACCTTCCTCACCCATTGGCCCAGGCAAGATAAAACAGACCTCGGGTCCCACCTTCTCCTTTCTTTCCTTGCAATTTTGTTGCCACCATGACCAGAAGATTTAATCTCCTAAATCTAACCCACAGTTCCACACTCATCCATACACCAGATGCTACGTTTTGGACGCTTATAAGCTGCAAGCCTCCCCAGCACACCCTAATTGTGTGTCTAGTTCTGCCTATTCATAACTTCCATTCAAGGGGTCTCTGAAACATCACACTCAACATTGCACCATTTGGCTCCTTTAAAATGTTATTCTTTTTTTGTAATTGGAGTATAATTACAATGTTATGTTAGTTTCTGCTGTACAATAACGTGAATCAGTCATATGTTTACATATACTCCCTCTCTCTTGAGTCTTCCTCTCAACCCCTCTAAAACTTTTTATTCTTGAAAATAGATCATGAAGAAGGGTTTCATAACTATAGGCAGGCCTATTGCCTAACAGACGATTCTGACAGGCCAAAAGATTCAACACTTGAGAACATCACGTCTAACTGCCCTTAGGCCAAAGCTGAAGTGGAAGAGACGTGATTTCAAGAATGTGATGGCAGTTGACAAGACATTGTTCACCTCTAATTCTAAGGAATTTTACCCTGGTCCTGCCTCCCCTCTGGATCTCAGAGCAGCCACACTCAGGTCCAAACTGAGATGGCACAGACTGGTGACTCAGTCACCAGGGACTGCCCTCATCAAGACTTAATCACTTCATCACCTGAACCTGCCATCCACAGGTGAGCACCAATTAAGTGTATGTCCAGGGAGAGAAAAAGGGATTGCTGAGCACCTAGTCAGTTTCTAGCACGATCAATCAATTTGGCTACCAGATTATCTGTTATATTATTTCTCCCACATGCTCAACACTCTCAACCTTTTTATGTGACAGTCTCAAAGCTCATTCAGTCACTGCCTCCATCAATGATAGAATTTCTGTTCCCAACCTAACCTCAGACCTGGAGGCTCTCCTCCAGGTTCAGGGACACAGTGAAAGAGACCTATTCAAATTGCTGAAGAAATAACTGCTCATCTAACTTTCTAAACATATTGATAGTGTCTTTGGAGTAAGAGTATGGAATAAACTACTTCACATCACAAACGAGAACTTTAATGTAGAATTAACCTGCTTAAAACAAAATTCTTTTTTAAGCATCTTCTATTTAATGATGATGAAAAGTGATCCCAGGTGAAAGATCTGTGATGATAGAAGAAATGAGGCTTCAAGAGAGAGATGCATCTGTGGATTTAAAAAAAAAAAAGCTCATTATCTGTGTAAAACATGGATAATATTCCATTATGAAGTCAGAATGACAGCATTACCATGTGCAGCCTCAATAACATAAATATATACTTAACTGAATACTAATGTTAATATTTTATTTTTAAAAACATGTACATACTGAGATGGGACAAACTGGTTAATGTTCTAAGTCTCTCAATATTGTGGAGGAGGGAGGTAAGGTATTTGAAACTCTTTGTTCTGTTTTGTTAAATAAGTGTTTGTAATTGTTAGCTCAATACTAGGAATCAGAATATACACTTCCAAACTAGAAGAAAAGAAAATTTGGACTGTAAATAAGTAATTAGTTGAAATTTAAAAAAATGACCACCTAAAGAACAGTGAGGCAAAGAAATTTACATAATAAAAGAATATAGTTAAAGAAAAATACATTAACTATTACATTAAGTGAATATACAAGAGATGTTCAAATTAGCTGTCACTGGGCTTCCCAGATGGCTTGGATGGTAAAGAATCTGCCTGCAATGCAGGAGACCCAGGTTCGATCCCTGGGTTGGGAAGTCCCCTTGGAGAAGGGAATGGCTGTCCACTCTAGTAATCTTGCCTGGAGAATTCCATGGACAAAAGAGCCTGTTGGGCTATAGTCCACGGGATTGCAAAGAGTCAGACACAACTGAGCGACTCTTACTCATTCATCTGGGCTTTACAAATTAGCGGTCAGTGATCTTTATTGAGACCAAAATACCTTTTATGAGGAATTTAATTTTCATTAGTGAATTTAAATTTTTATTCAAAGCACAACTAATTCCATGGCATCCTCAGTCACCACCAGTGGAAAGGAGCCAGAAGTTGAGCAGGGATGTCCTAGGTTTGGCTGGTGGGGTGCCAAGATCTTATATTGAAGGTTGTGAAGGTCATGACCAAGGCCTAAAGCCAGCTGAGATGTCCATGGGAAACTGTAGTACATATGCTTTTATTCAGAAAATCACTAGGTCAGCAGCACTCTCTGGTTGGGGAGATGGGGGTTGGGAAAGGTGTATGATCATAATTACAAAAATATCTGCCCTTTTAAAAACATGTTCATACATCAAGCATACATACATGTACAGATGCTGTGTCCTTTAACCTACAAAGCAGTCTGGAGAGGTGAATCTGCCAAGTTTACAGAGAAGGAGATCAAGGCCCAGAGATCCCTGTGTTGCCTTTGGTAATATTTGGTAAGTGGCTGGGAATGTGCCCCATAGAGCTGCAGTTCTGCCCAATACCCACATGATCTACTTCCCAGTATCATCTAATCTGGGCTGAGCCAGGGTCCCTCTGTGTCAGAAAAATGAGGCCATAGAGAAATGAACTGCCTGTGTAACCCTCATGGGGACAGGGAAGAATCTCACCTTTCCCAGGCCCCAGAAACAGCAGCCTTTGGCTCCAGCGGTTTACTGTGTACTGACCAAGAAATATAAACACAAGAACAGAACATGCCCTGCAATCCCATGTATGCAGTGGGCTTTTCAGAAATGAGAAAAGTCATCCCCTGGGGCTCACCCCCTTATCCCAACCATCCATACATCCTATTATCTCGGCTTCCTAACATGACCCCAGTCATACTCTACCCTCCAGCTTAACACTGGAGTCCTGGGTCAGTCCAATGTCAACACACTCCTGGATTATATGGCAGCTTCGCCACATCCCCTGTCTCAGTTCTTGACTTTACCGAGTACATTCCTCACATATTAGTAGTTGTTGTTTAGTCACTTAGTCATGTTCAACTCTTTCATGAACCCGTGGACTGTAGCCTGCCAGGCTCTTCTATCCATGGGACTTCCACATCAAGAATACTTGAGTCAGTTGCCATTTCCTTCTCCAGGGGATCTTTCCAACCCAGGGATGGAACTGGTGTCTCCTGCATTGGCAGGTGGATCCTTTACTGCTGAGCCACCAGGGAAGCCCCTCACACTAGTTACAGGGGGGTTTAAAGACAAATCAGATTGTGTCTTTGTCCTAGTGAAACCCTCCCACAGCCTCCATGAGCAATTAGGATAAAATCTACATTTTTCACTTTGCCTTCAAAACTCTGTGCATCAGTCTCTGCCTCCTACTCTAGCCTCACAGGCCCAGCCCTTGCGGCCTCAAGATCTTGGCCCATGCTATTTTCTTTCGCAGGAATACTATTCCCTATCTTTGGACCTGGCTTCAGTGCCTACCAAGAAGTCTGCATGAAACCCGTTCTTTAGTGTCTGCTCTCCTTATTGTGCTTTACAATTTATTGACCCTTGTTTACAGATAAGGATGCTAAGGCCTGGGGAGAAGAGACTTGTCCAAGTCTGGTGATGGGAATAACTTGGAAGTGCTAGCAAAGCAGTCTATACACACAGAATCCAAGTTCTTAGCCACCAGCAACTAGACTGCTCTTTCTTCTGTACATCTTTCCTCCGTACATCTTTCCTCCAAGACCCCAGTTTTGAACCTACTCTTCTTTATGCCCTTGGAGGCCCTGGACAGGTTTCTATTGTAGCAGCAGAGTAGTTTTACAGTACCTGTTTTCATGTGTGTTTCCAAAACTATATGGCGAGTTCTCCTCTTGCTCAAGAGCCAAGTCTTAGTCACCCATATGTATTTACTTGTGATGTGTCAAGGACACAATGTGTGGTAATGTGGATGAAGGATGACTCATGACTCTTGCTCATCATATCAGCAAGAACACACCAAAGTCTTTTGAAGACAGATGTGAAGACTGAATGAGAGAACTGAATAATGGAGGAACCAACTCCAAAGTATCCTTCCTCTGCTGGGCTGTACATCACTCCTGCTGAGGAAAATGGAGTCTTGTGCTTTTGTGGGGGCCCTGTTACAGCATTCTTGCCTTGAGAACCCCATGAACAGTATGAAAAGGTAAAAAGATAGGACACTGAAGGATGATCTCCCCAGGTTGGTAGATGCCCAATATACTACAGGAGATGAGTGGAGAAATAACTCCAGAAAGAATGAAGAGACGGAGCCAAAGCAAAAACAACATCCAATTGTGGATGTGACTAGTGATAGAAGTAAAGTCCAATGCTGTAAAGAGCAATATTGCATAGGAACCTGGAATGTTACGTCCATGAATCAAGGCAAACTGGAAGTGGTCAAACAGGAGATGGCAAGGGTGAACATCAGCATTTTAGGAATCAGCAAAATAAGATGGACTGGAATGGGTGAATTTAACTCAGAGGACCATTATATCTACTACTGTGGGCAGAAATCCCTTAGAAGAAAAGGAGTAGTCATCACAGTCAACAAAAGAGTTCAAAATGTAGTACTTGGAGTGAATCTCAAAACTGACAGAATGATCTCTGTTTGTTTCCAAGGCAAATCATTCAATATTACAGTAATCCAAGTCTATGCCCCCAACCACTAATGCTGAAGAAGCTGAAGTTGAATGGTTCTATGAAGACCTACAAGACCTTCTAGAACCAACACCCAAAAAAGATGTCCTTTTCATTATAGGGAATTGGAATGCAAAAGTAGGAAGTCAAGAAATACCTGGAGTAACAGGCAAATTTGGCCTTGGAGTACAGAATGAAGCAGAGCAAAGGCTAACAGAGTTTTGCCAAGAGAACACACTAGTCATAGCAAACACCCTCTTCCAACAACACAAGAAAAAACTCTACACAGGGACATCACCAGATGGTCAACACCGAAATCAGATTGATTATATTCTTTGCAGTGAAAGATAGAGAAGCTCTATGCAAGCAAAAACAAGAATGGGAGCTGACTGTGGCTCAGATGATGAACTCCTTATTGCCAAATTCAGACTTAAATTGAAGAAAGTAGGGAAAACCACTAGACCATTCAGGTATGACCTAAATCAAATCCCTTACAATTATACAGTGGAAGTGACAAATAGATTCAAGATCTGATAGACAGAGTACCTGAAGAACTATGGACAGAGGTTTGTGACATTGTACAGGAGGCAGGGATCAAGACCATCCCCAAGAAAAAGAAATGCAAAAAGGCAAAATGGTTGTCTGAGGAGGCCTTACAAATAGCTATGAAAAGAAGAGAAGTTAAAGGTAAAGGAGAAAAGGAAAGATATACCCCTTTGAATGCAGAGTTCCAAAGAAGAACAAGGAGAGAAAAGAAAGCCTTCCTCAGTGATCAGTGCACAGAAATAGAGGGAAAAATAGAATGGGAAAGACTAGAGATCTCTTCAAGAAAATTAGAGATACCAAGGGAACTTTTCATGCAAAGATAGGCACAATAAAGGACAGAAACTGTATGGACCTAACAGAAGCAAAAGATATTAAGAAGGGGTGGCAAGAGTACACAGAAGAACTATACAAAAAAGATCTTCATGACCCAGATGGTGTGATCATGATGGTGTGATCACACACCTAGAACCAGATATCCTGGAATGCGAAGTCAAGTGGGCCTTAGGAAGCTTCACTAATAACAAAGCTAGTGGAGGTGATAGAATTCCAGTTGAGCTATTTCAAATCCTAAAAGATGATGCTATGAAAGTGCTGCACTCAATATGCAAGCAAATTTGGAAAAACTCAGCAGTGGCCACAGGACTAGAAAATGTCAGTTTTCATTCCAATCCCAAAGAAAGGCAATGTCAAAGAATGCTCAAACTACCGCACAATTGCACTGATCTCACACACTAGTGAAGTAATGCTCAAAATTCTCTAAGCCAGGCTTCAACAGTAAGTGAGCTGTGAACTTCCAGATGTTCAAGCTGGATTTAGAGAAGGCAGAGGAACCAGAGATCAAATTGCCAACATCTGTTGGATCATCAAAATGGCAAGAAAGTTCCAGAAAAACATCTATTTCTACTTTATTGGCTATGCCAAAGCCTGCATCTTTGTGGATCACCAAAATTCTGAATGAGATGGGAATACCAGACCACCTGACCTGCTTTTTGAGAAATCTGTATGCACGTCAAGAAGCAAAAGGTAGAACTGGACATGGAACAACAGACTGTTCCAAATCGGGAAAGGAGTATGTCAAGGCTGTATGTTGTCCCCTTGCTTATTTAACTTATATGCAGAGTACATCTTGAGAAACTCTGGACTGGATGAAGCACAAGCTGGAATCAAGATTGCTGGTAGAAATATCAATAACCTCAGACATGCAGATGACACCACCCTTATGGCAGAAAGTGAAGAAGAACTAAAGAACCTCTTAATGAAAGTGAAAGAGGAGAGTGAAAAAGTTGACTTAAAGATCAACATTCAGAAAACTAAGATCATGGCATCTTGTTGCATCACTTCATGGCAAATAGATGGGGAAATAGTGGAAACAGTGACAGACTTTATTTCTGGGGGGCTCCAAAATCACTGCAGATGGTGAATGCAGCCATGAAATTAAAAGATGCTTGCTCCTTGGAAGAAAAGTTAAGACCAATCTAGACAACTTATTAAAAAGCAGAGATATTACTTTGCCAACGAAGGTCCATCTAGTCAAGGCTATGGATTTTCCAGTAGTCAAGTATGGATGTGAGAACTGGACTATAAAGAAAGCTGAGTGCCAAAGAATTGATGCTTTTGAACTGTGATGTTGGAGAAGACTCTTGAGAGTCCCTTGGACTGCAAGGAGATCCAACCAGTCCATCCTAAAGGAAATCAGTCCTGAATATTCATTGGAAGGACTGATGTAAAAGCAGAAACTCCAATACTTTGGCCACCTGATGCGAAGAACTGACTCATTGGAAAAGACCCTGATGCTGGGAAAGATTGAAGGTGGGAGGAGAAGGGGACGACAGAGGATAAGATGGTTGGATGGCATCCCCGACTCAATGGACATGAGTTTGAGTAAACTCTGGGAGTTTGTGATGGACAGGGAGGCCTGGTGTGCTGCAGTCCATGGGGTCGCAAAGAGTCAGACATGACTGAGTGACTGAACTGAACTGTTACAGCATAGATTTTCCTGCTGTAGACTGAAGGACCCTTACTGAGAACCAAGGTGTGATCTGGGAAAGAGAGGGCCTCCAACCTCTGTGATGCAAGGGTTCAGCTACAGGTGAAGGCACAGCTGCCGCAGAGACTGTATACCCGAGGAAGGATAGAGTTTCTCTTCAATATGAATTCTCAAATGTTGAGTAAGATTATCCCACTGACCAAGCAATTTGCCAGAGTGTTTGTATTCAAAGGGCCTTTCCTTTTGAATACACTATGAATTCTCTGAAGTAGACTGAGGTTTGCCCGTGTGTGAAAGATCTACCCAAATTTCTCACACTCATAGGATTTCTCTCCATTATGACTCCCTCAGTGGCTCATGAAGGATGAGCTAAGGCTTACGTTTCCACATTCACTGTGCTCTTATGGCTTCTCTGCACTGAGATCCCACACACGTCTAATTGAGGACAGCTTGTCTCCAAAGGCTTTCCTACATTCTTTTCACCCAAAGGACTTTCCTCCAGTGTGAGTCCTATGATGCAGACAGAATTGGAGCGGTCATGATATTTCCATATTCACTGCACTTGTAAGACTTCTTTCCAGCATGAATTCATGTGTCAAGTTAAGAAAGAGGTGTCACAACAGTCCTTTTTATGGATTCTTTGCCCTCCAAGAGTTTTTTCCCCCACTGGATAAAATTAGAGTGGTCTGTGATGGTATTTCCACATTCACTGCCCTCAGAGACTTTCTGTCCAGTATGAATATGTCAGTTCTCCATGAGGTATGACCTGTGATTTGAGGCCTCTTCACACTCAGCACACCCATATGGCTTCTCCCCAACATGGATGCTGTAGTGTTGGGTGGGGCCTGCCCTCTTGAGAAAGATTTTCCCATATTAATTGCATTAACAGGATTTCTCTACTAGGTGAGACCACTGATGTTGAGGAAGGAAGCAATTATATTTTTAACATGAATTTTATTGACTGAGACATCAGCAACTGTTAATGTGGTGAAGATTTGGAATAAGGTCTGAGTGGCTGGGGAAGCTTCTGCAGGAGAGAGAGCCAACCAGAGGCACAGAGCAGATGTGCAGAGATCAAGTGGGACTCTGTTAGCATCATGCAGGTGAAAGATGATGACAGCATGGACAGGGAATTAGTGGTGGAACTGACTGAACTGAGGGATTCAGGAGATGTGTATGAGGTACAATGGACAGGCCTCAGTATGGCTAGATGTTGGGCTTGATGGTGACAGAGGTGTTGAGCTGCTGTCTGTGTTTTCTGCCTTCTCAGCTTTCCAGATGGCAGGGTCATTCACTACAACTGGGAAGGTAGAAGGACCGGGAAGATAGTGAGTTCCCTCCCAGCCGTGATGAATATGAAGTATCACTGAGATGTTCATGTGGAAACATGGAATTGGGGAGAGGGGTGAAATTTCAGAATGAACTCCAAGGAGCTGAGGAGGGGTTGGCTAGAGACATGTAGCTAGCTGTGCAGCCTGAGGGATGAGCAGAGAAACAAGAGACCATCATGCTCAGGTGATGCCAGTCAACCCAGTAATGCGTTAGGTGCCTCAGCAGCCCAGATGTGGGTAAGGCCAGAGACACCTAAAGGTTGTACAGAACAAGAGCAATGACACGGGGAAAGGATTGCTTCTGAATGTCTGATTGACAAACAGAAAAATGACTGTATATATGGACAGATAAATTGATAAAGAATGTGGGTAATGGTGGTTACCAAGCATAAATGGAGGTATTAATGGTAGAGAAAGGCTCTTTTCATCTGAGCCCTGAAGGAAATGTGTGATATTACTCTTAGTCATTATGATTAGTGTTATTACATCCATGATATCAATACAAATAGCTAACATTTTTTGAGCCTCTATGTGTCAGGTCCTATACTATGCAGTTTACATATTTTCTAGTTAGATCCTCAAACAATCCAATGAGATAAAATGAAATAATATAATTACTATCATTTTATAAATGTAGACTGAGTTTAGCGGACCAAGTAGATCTTCACCAAACCCATGTTCTTTTCTCCTTGGGCACACAGCTAAGCCATTTCATAGCTCTGAGAATACAGGTGTGGCTAAATGCCCAGGTTTTGTCAGTGAAATGTCAGTGCAGTGGCAATGGCAATGTTACGTGTATAAGTGGGTATGATTTCTTTCATTCCTCTCTCTTTCCCCCTCTGCTGGACAAAGAACGCCAAGAAGGCCCAAGTTAAACCTTATGTTGACAATAAAAGGTATCTTATTCTCTGAATAACTGTGATACAGAGCTTCCCACTAACTTGTTCAGATCCTGACATGAATGAGGAAAAGAAAAAAAAACAAAAACAAGACTCCCTGTGCTGAGCTGCTGAGATTATAGTTTCTGTTATAGTAGCTAGTATTGGTTTATTTCCAATACCCATGAGATCATTCAACATCCCCATGGTCACAAACCTGAAGAGACAAAGCCAGGTGTTAATATCAAATGTATGGAACATATAGCCTGACTTTTACCTAATGTAACCTCAGTTCAGTTCAGTTCAGTTGCTCAGTCATGTCCAACTCGTTGCAACCACATGGACTGCAGCATGCCAGGCCTTCCTGTCCATCACAAACTCCCAGAGTTTACTCAAACTCATGTCCATTGAGTCAGTGACGCTATCCAACCATCTCATTCTCTGTCATCCCCTTCTCCTCCCACCTTCAATCTTTCCCAGCATCAGGGTCTTTTCAAATGAGTCAGTTCTTCACATCAGGTGGCCAAACTATTGGAGTTTCAGCTTCAGCATCAGTCCTTCCAATGAACACCCAGGACTGATCTCCTTTAGGATGGACTGGTTGGATCTCCTTGCAGTCCAAGGGACTCTCAAGAGTCTTCTCCAACACCACAGTTCAAAAGCATTGATTCTTTGGCATTCAGCTTTCTTTATAGTCCAGTTCTCACATCCATACATGACTACTGGAAAATCCATAACCTTGATTAGACGGACCTTTGTTGGCAAAGGAATGTCTCTGCAAAATTTTTAATATGCTGTCTAAGTTGGTGATAACTTTTCTTCCAAGGAGTAAGCGTCTTTTAATTTCATGGCTGCAATCACCATCTGCAGTGATTTTGAAGCCCATAAAAATAGTCTGTCACTGTTTCCACTGTTTCCCCATCTGTTTGCCATGAAGTGATGGGATTAGATGCCATGATCTTAGTTTTCTGAATGTTGAGCTTTAAGCCAACTTTTACACTTTTATCAAGAAGTTCTTTAGCTCTTCTTTGCTTTCTGCCCTAAGGGTGGTGTCATCTGCATATCCGAGGTTATTGATATTTTTCCCAGCAATCTTAATTCCAGCTTGTGCTTCCTCCAGCCCAGCGTTTCTCATGATGTACTCTGCATGTAAGTTAAATAAGCAGGTGACAATATACAGCCTTGACATACTCCTTTCCTGATTTGGAACCACTCTGTTGTTCCATGTCCAGTTCCAACTGTTGCTTCCTGACCTGCACACAGATTTCTCAAGGGGCAGGTCAGGTGGTCTGGTATTCCCATATTGTTCAGAATTTTCCACAGTTTGTGGTGACCCACACAGTCAAAGGCATTGACAAGTCAATAAAGCAGAAACAGATGTTTTTCTGGAACTCTCTGGCTTTTTCAGTGATCCAATAGATGTTGGCAATTTGATCTCTGGTTCCTCTGCCTTTTCTAAATCCAGCTTGAACATATGGAAGTTCACAGTTCACATACTATTGAAGCCTGGCTTGGAGAATTTTGAGCATTACTTTACTAGCATGTGAGATGAGTGCAATTGTGTGGTAGTTTGAGCATTCTTTGGCATTGCCTTTCTTTGGGATTGGAATGAAAATACAACCTAGTCCTCCTCAAGTAATGAGGAAGTGTGTAACTGGGTGAGGACAGGTCAAAGGGCTCCATGGCCACCAGGCCCCCAGGCAGGTCACAATAAGAGACTTCCCAGTGACCCTCTATTGATGCCCTCACCTGCTGACCATTGGTCACTCACCTGGACAGGAACTTTAGGAGAAGCCTCTCTTCACCAAGCATAGATTTTGCTCATTCTCCAGCAGATGGATCAGTTCTGGTTTGGGAACAGGATACCCTGATCATGGAAAAATAGGACAGCAGTGTTCGAGTAAAGGTACAAAAGTGTTAGTTACTCAGTTGTGTCCAACTCTTTGTAAGCCCATGGACTGTAGCCTGCCAGGTTCCTCTGTCCATGGAATTCTCCAGACCAGAATACTGGAATGGGTTGCCATTCCCTTCTCCAGGGAAAAGGTACAAATGATCCTCTCTATTCAGTATGATATTCAAGGATGAGAGCTTGGAATGAGCTTTATCCCACACATGTAAAGAAACCAAGAGTACAAACACCATCCTTGGACCAAAATGCTGCAGAGGGTAGAGATAGCTATCTACCTAACACCTATTCCCCTTGATCTCCATCCCACAGGAACCAATTCAAGGGGCCCCTTCCCTTTATGCACAGCCACGGGACCCCAGGGAAGTGACACCTTTTTCTTGGAAGTTATTTTCTCATTAACCTAAGTCAGTGTTTCAACCTCCCTGGGTATCAGAACTACTTGGGGATGCCTGGTTTTGATCATTAACCAAATGGAACCAAATCTCTGGGGAAGAAGCCTGGATGTGAATGCTTTAAAAGCTCTCCAAGTGATTCAGGTACCCAGGGAGAACTGTAAAGCACTGTATAGGTCAACTGATGCCTGACTGTCCGACCACTTTCGTTTTATTTGGAAAATGTTGAAAGTTTTGCTATTCGGAAGTTATGATTTGTGATGGTGCAAAGTGAGACAAAGGGACTCCGTATAAACCAGAAGACATTTGCATCAACAGTCTCAGGGCAGAAATTAATCCTTATACTATGAATCTCACAAAAAGCCTGTTGAGTGAAAGACCCTGGACACAAAGCAGTGCACCCTGTGTGATTCCGTTTATGTAATGACCCAGAACAGTTTCAATCCAACATCTTGGTGTGGAGGTCAGCAATGACCCTAAAGAGTAGTGTCTTTGGTGGGGAACCAACTGAGAGACAGTGGGGAAAACCTGCTTTGGGGTGAAAAGTACTCCACAACTTGATCTAGGTGGAAGTCATATGAGTGGGTACACAGAAAAATATATTAATGCAATTGAGTTAGACACTGGAGATGGTACATTTTCTTGAAAATACCTGAAATAAATAAACATATTTAAGTAATAACTCATGCTAAAAACTGTTACAGTTGTCTTTGGGCAGCAGCTTCCTGGAGGGGAGAGAAATAGGTTTAGAGTGAGCAAAAGGTACTGTGAAAATTAAGTTAGTGGGGTGGAGAGCGTCTTATCAGGAATGGGGGCTGACAAGGGGTGTGAGTGCTCAGAGACCATTAGTTCTGCCCACTATTAACAACTGCTTTTGTTAAAAAGTTGACCCATATTTTGTTTACTTCAATTGACTTCTTCAGAAGGGGAATCTTGTATCATGTGTAAATGACGAAACTAGTTTCACTTTTCATGAATAGGTAGCATCAAAATATAATAATGAAAACAGAATAATGTTATAAATTCCAGTAAGCTTATGTGTCTTTCCAGGCATTTTGAGTCAGGGGTTGCTCCTTGTGTTGAAAGGAAAATTAGCCAAAGTTAGAGGAGGCATCAAAGACTTCTCACACAGATATATCATATAACATCTCTTATATGTGGAATCTGAAAAGAAATGATACAAATGAACTTACTTACAAAACAGAAAGAGACTCACAGTCTTAGAAAACAAACTTACGGTTGCCAGGGGGAAGGGATAATTAGGGAGTTTGGGAAAGTCATGTGCCTACTGCTATATTCAAAATGGATAACCAACAAGGACTTATTGTATAGCACATGGAACTCTACTCAATATTATGTGCAGGCATGGCTTGCCTGGCTTGTGGACTCTGTGGGAACAGCCCCTCATCTCCAGCCCCTGCTTACTGGGTTATGGGGACACTTAACCCAACATAACGCCAATTTCCTTGGTCGCTCAGATGGTAAAGCATCTGCCTACAATGAGGGAGACCCGGGTTCAATCCCCGGGTGGGGAAGATCCCCTAGAGAAGGAAATGGCAACCCACTCCAGTACTCTTGCCTGGAAAATCCTATGGACGGAGAAGCCTGGTAGGCTATAGTCAGTCCATGGGGTCACAAAGATTTGGACACGACTGAGCGACTTCACTTTAACCCAACATAGCTTGACCATTGAGTTTTGTTCCAGTGAGAATCTGGAATAAGGGCCTCAGGCTGAGGCTAGCCTGGGCTAGGTATTGGAGTGAGGATGAGCTTGGTTTAGTTCTTGATTTTGCTTCCTGATTTTTGGCCCCTTGTGGTGCCTGGCTAGACACAGGGAGACCAGGAAAGAAGAGGCGGAACAGGGATGCAGCAGGAGTTATGGGTAGGAGGGAGGGAGGGTGGACTTCAGAGGCCTTGTCTACCAGTCAGGACTGAAGTGAGAGGGTATAATGAGGAAAGAGGCTGTGGGTTCCCCACAGAGGAGGCAGGTGGACCCTTACCCAGTGAGACCAGGAGTCTGCAGGTCTCCAGCATTACCTCCCAATACAGGGTCCTCTGTGCCAGATCCAATTGCCCCCACTCCTCCCAAGTGAAGGTCATAGCCAAATACTTGAGGATCATCAATATCTGGAAAGTTAAACAGAGACAGCCACGTTGACTTTGAAACTTTGGGATGAGATTAGAACCTATTTCTTGGTCACTGCTAACGCTGCAGAGAGACTCAAGGCCCTAAACGCCAAGCACAGTAGGGAGCCAAGCTCTGCACTGTGTTCAACATGGCGGCAGAAGCTGCCTTTGGGCATAATGTGGATGTGCCAGAGAGAAAAGCCATCCATGGGGGACGATGTTGGAGAACAACACAAGTTTCGGACAAGTCCATAGGACTATAAGGAGCAGACAGCAAGTCTTCTGGCATGTCAGAGCATGGGAAAATAAGATAAGATGGGAAAATAAGATAAAAATTCCAGCATGGTGGCAGCAGCTGAGCCTCACTTGTCCTCACTGTGTGTCAGCACCATGCTGACAGCTTCACAGGTTGTGTTAAAGTGTCTAAAGTCCCTGGTCTGGACCCAGATTCCTAGGTTTTCAGTCCAGCCTCTAGAAACAAAAGTTTGCCAGGTTACATGATCTTGGGGAAAGCACTTCATTTCTTTGAGCCTCAACTTACCCATAAATATAGCAATAGTTCCCACTTCACAAGGCTGTTGTGAGAATTAAAGAAAAAAATATTGCAAATGCAAACACCGGAGTGAATGGCTTGTGTAAGGACTCAATATGTGTGTTTTTGTGTGTGTTGAAGAGTTTGGAAGTTTCTTCTTTTTTTGTAATTAGTAATAATTATATTCCTCAGAACCATATCAGACTTACAGAAAAAGTCAGCAGATAATAGAAAATTCCCATATTTACCACCTTCTTCCCCAGTTTCCCCTATTATTAACATCTTACATTCATTGGAATATTTGTTACAAATACTGAACCAATATTGATATATTAACTAAAGTCCATAGTTCATTCTATCTTAGTATTTATCTAATGTCATTTTTCTGTTCTAGAACCCCATCCAAGATACCACACTGCATTAGTATCTCAGGCTCCTCTTGGTTGTGACAGTTTCTCAGAAACAATGCTTGTTTTTGATGATCTTGAGAGTTTTGAGGAGTATTGGTCAGGTGTGTTGTACGATGCCTCTCTACTGGAACTTAATTGTTTTTCTCATGATTATGGGATTATTCTCAAGGCCTTATGGGTGGAGGGAGAAGATCACAGAAGGATGCAAACTATCAACATGATTTATGCCTGCCTGTTGAACTTGACTGATTACTTGGCTGAAGTAGTGTTTGTCAGGGTTCTCCACTGTAATTACTGTTTTCCCTAGTGTCCATACTGTACTCTTAGAAAGTGGGAAGTTATACTCCCTCTCCTTTAGTGTGGAGTGTCTACTAAGATTTTTGGAATTCTTCAGCACTGAAGATTTGTCTTTTATTCCCCATTTATTAACTTCTTCAATAATCTATTTATATAAATATGTATTCATATACCTTTGTACTTTGAGGTATAATTGTATATATATTGTTGTTCATTGTTGTTCAGTCGCTAAGTCATGTCCAACTCTTAGGAACCCCATGGATTGCAGCATGCCATGCTTCTTTGTCCTTCACTATCTCCTGGAGTTTGCTCAAACTTATGTCCATTAAGGCGGTGATGCCATCTAACCATCTCGTACTCTGTAATCCCCTGCTCCTCCTGCTATCAATCTTCCCCAGCATTGGGGTCTTTTCCAATGAATAGGCTCTTCACATCAGATGGCCAAAGTACTAGAGCTTCAGCATCAGTCCTTCCAATGAATATTCAGAGTTGATTTCCTTTAGAATTGACTGGTTTGATCTCCTTGTAGTCCAAGGAACTCTTAACTGTCTTCTCCAATTCCGCAGTTTGAAAACATCAATTCTTTGGCACTCAGTCTTCTTTACAGTCCAATTCTCAAATTGGTACATGACTACTGGAAAAACCAGAGCTTTGCCTATATGGGCCTTTCAGCAAGGTGATGCCTCTGCTTTTTATATACACTGTCTAGGTTTGTCATAGCTTTTCTTCCAAGGAGCAAGTGTCTTTTAATTTAATGGCTGCAGTCACTGTCCACAGTGATTTTGGAGCCCAAGAAAACAAAGTCTGTCACTGTTTCCACTTTCCCTCATCTATTTGCCATGAAGTGGTGGGACCAGATGCCATAATTTTAGGTTTTTGAATGTTGAATTTTAAGCCAGCTTTTTCACTCTCCTCTTACACCCTCATCAAAGGCTCTTTAGTTCCTCTTTCCTTTCTGCCATTAGAGTGGTATCATCTTCATATCTGAGGTTGTTGATATTTCTCCTGACAATCTTGATTCCAGCCTGTGATTCATCCAGCCCAGCATTCCACATGATGTATTCTGCATATAAGTTAATAAGCACAGTGACAATATGCAGCCTTGACATACTCCCTTCCCAATTTTGAACCAGTCCATTGTTCCATGTCCGGTTCTAACTTTTGCTTCTTGACCTGCATACAGGTTTCTCAGGAGGCAGGTCAGGTGGTCTGGTATTCTTATCTCTTTAAGAATTTTCCACAGTTTATTGTGATCTACACAGTCACAACAAACTGAATAAAACCAGAATTAGATGTTTTTCTGAAATTCTCTTGCTTTTTCTATGATCCAACAGTTGTTGGCAATTCAATCTCTGATTCCTCTGCCTTTTCTAAATCCAGATTGTACATCTGGAAGTTCTTGGTTCGTGTACTTCTGAAGCCTAGCTTGAAGAATTTTGAGCAATATCTTGCCAGCATGTGAGACAAACACAAGTGTACAGTAGCTTAAACATTCTTTGGTATTGCCCTTTTTTGGGATTGGAATGAAAACTGACCTCTTCCAGTCCTGGGGCCACTGCTGAGTTTTCTAAGTTTGCTGACATATTGAATGCAGCACTTTAACAGCATTATCTTTTAGGACTTGAAATAGCTCAGCTGGAATTCCATCACCTCCACTAGCTTTGTCCATAGTGATGGTTCCTAAGGCCCACTTGACTTCACACTCCAGGATGTCTGGTTCTAAGTGAATGACCACACCATTGTGGTTATCCAGGTCATTAAGAAAGGCAAAGGAGAAAGGGAAAGATATACCCAACTGAATGCAGAGTTCCCGAGAACAGCAAGGAGAGATAAGAAAGCCTTCTTAAGTGAACAATGCAAAGAAATAGAGAAAAATTGGATAAAATTATATATATATATATACACACATATATGTGTATATATATATACACATATATATACATACGTATACATACACACATATGTATATATACATATACATATGTATACTATATACACATACATACATATATATACACATATACATACATACATATATATATATATATATACACATATGCTCAGATTGTTCCCTCTCTGGCTAATGGGAGCTCTTTCAGTTGGTTTCCTGTGTCTCTTTGACATGCTCCCATAATTGTGGGGGCTTGGGGAGTACCTTACTTTCTGGCATTACTAAGAACTCCATGTATCTTGCCCCAGTCCTAGATTCAGCCATTTATCCAAGGAGCCTTGATTCATTTTATTAGAGAATTGTATTAGAATCAAGATCTGGCCACTAGGTGTTCTAACTGTTACTGGGATGTCTTTGCTTTAGGCTCTCTCAGCTAACAAAACAAAGAAGTACGTGTATATACTAATCTGTATCTGTATACACCATCTGTATCTATATTAAATTAAACATGAGTTCTTACTGACATCTCCACTGTAATCCACTACCAACATGGATCATGAATCATTCTAATCTCCTTCCTTTGCTCATCTGTAAATTCCTGCTTCAACAGTGACACTCCTGGCTCCTACTATTCAGCACCCATTTACTTAATAGCTCAATTCCAGTACATATATTATAGAGTGGTATTGGAAATGTTAACCTGTACTCCTGTGGGAACAACTTTATCATCTAAAGTGCGTATTTGCAGTTCATTTTGTCTTTACTCTTATAATCTCACTCATTTCCACAGTCAGCGCCTTTCCCCCATTTCCTCCCATGAGGTTGTGTCATAATTCATAACACAGATTCTCCGATTGCACTCTGTATTATTTTCTGAGATCCCTCAATCTGATAAATTGTTATTTTAGTTTGCATACATTAAGGTTCACTTTTTGTGCTATACAGTTCTATGGGTTTTGACAAATATATGACAGTATCACAGAGAATAGATTCATAGCTATAAAAATCCCCTGTGCTTTATATATTCATCCCTCCCAACTTCCCCTCAACTCCCAGCAACCACTGAACTTACTGTATCTATAGTTCTGTCTTTTACCAAACATCACAGAATTAGAATCATAAAGTTGTCTTTTCAGAACAGCTTCTTCCACTTAGCAATTTGCATATAGGAATATACTACATGGGCTTCCCTGGTAGCTCAGTGGGTAAAGAGTCTGCCTGCAGTGCAGGAAACCCAGGTTCAATCCCTGGGTCCAGGAGATTTTCTGGAGAAGGAAATGGCAACCCACTCCAGTATTCCTTCCTGGAAAATCCCACGGATGGAGGAACCTGGTGGGCTGCAGTCCGTGGGGTTGCAATTTTACAAGAAGAACAGAATTCAATGAGTCCCCATGTACACATCACTCAGTTTCAACATTTATCCTAATTTTTGCTACCCTTGTTTCATCTGTCACCTCCATTTTTTTCCTAGTTGGAGCAGTTTAAGGAAAATAGTATGCATCTGTATAAGAACATTTTAAAAAATACAACCACAATACCATTATTATACCTAAAAAATAAAAAAGATTCCTAATAAATACTCAGTCCATACTTAAAATTTCCTGATTATACCAAGGATGGGAATATATTGTGAATTTGTTCAGTTCATCATCCGAACAAGTCCAAAAATTACATTTAATTGTAATGCCTCTTAAATCTCTCTTGGGGAAAGAAGACAAATCTTGTCATCAAAAGAGAGAGTAGATGTTATTTAGAATAAAAGTGCAGCAAAACAAGCTGAATTTTGTTTTGTTTTGTTTTGTCCTGGTATTGCATTATTAGTGCATCATATTCACTCAACACTACAATCTGCACAAAAAATATGCAAATAGCTTGGCCTACAGAAGTCATGCTCAAAGTGTGGTCCTGAGCCAAAAGCATCAGCATAACACAGGAACTTGTTTGAAATGTAATTTCTTGGTTCCCACCCCAGGCCTACTGAAGCAGAGACTCTGGTGATGGAGCTCAGCAATCGCTGTGTTAACAAGCCCTCCAGGTGGTTCTTTAAAAAAAAAAAAAAGTAATAAGCTTCAGGTGTACAGCATTATAATTCAATATCTGTACAAACTGCAAAGTGATCACCACCACAAGTCCAGTTGCCATCCATGACCATACAACTGACTCTCTTCATCCATTTTGCCCATTCCACATCCCCATTCCCCTCTGCTAACCACTAATCTTATTTCTGCATTTGACTTTTATTTTGTTCATTTGTTTGTTTTTAGAGTCCACATATGAGTGAAATCATACAGTGATCTGATAAGGGGTTAACATCCAAAATATGTAAAGAATTCATACATGTCACAACAGGAAAACAAACAACCCAATTAAAACATGGGCAGAGGATCTGAATAGTCTTCTAAAAAGAACAAACAGATGGCCAACAGGCACTTGAAAAGATGTACAGGGAATTACAAGGAAAATGTAAATCAAAAGCATGAGACATCATCTTACACTGTTAGAATGGCTATTATTGAAAAGACAAGAAATAACAAATGTTAAAGAGGACGTGGAGAAAGGGAAACCCTTGTACACTGTTAGTGGGACTGCAGATTGGTGTAGCCATTATGGAAAACAGCAAAAGGTTGCGGCCGTGAGTGTGAGGCTGCGACATGACAGGCAGCCTAGATTAGGGGTAGGCCTGGTTTTCCAGGGTAACATGATTATTAGGCCACCTGGAGCCAGCCAATCAATATGCGCCCAGTAAGGAAAAGGGAACCTATCAGGGGAAAGCTGAAAAGCCCGCGAACGCCCAAGTTTGAAAAAAAGCCCGTGAAGGTTTGAGCCAATAAGATTACTTTGCAAACATGTAATCAATCCACTTAAGCCAGCTACCAACTGCTTATGCACACCTTATAAATTGGGTAACAGCTCGGGCTCAGCGCTTTCTGACCCTGCACCACTGCGTTGGTTGCGGCAGTGAGCCCTGACTCGAGTCAGCAATAAACTTCCCTTTTTTGCCAGTTGCATTGTCTTGGAAGCCTTCTCTCTTCCCGCTCGGGGATTCAGACATCGGGCATAACATTTGGGGGCTCGTCCGGGATCCCTTGACCGGGGAGGGAGAACACTTTCAGGACAGAGGGGAAGGATAAATAATAGCACCGGTGCTCAGACAGTTCAGGAAAGTCCAGTGTAAAATCCGAGGCCCTGCTGAAAAGCAGGAAGGTATCTGGCGCAGGAGAAAGCTTTCTATAAAGGGGGAACGGATTGGATGTTCCAGCCGGCGCAAGACCGAGGCCAGCGAGCGCGCTGGAAGGCTGCCAGCTCTGCGGGAGGGGGAGTTCCTCTCCTGATCCCGAATCTGGTGAACAGCGGATGCCATTCGGTAAGGTGAATCTGCTACCCGGAGGCAAGAGAATTCAGGGGGCCCGAAAACCCAGCGCTGTGTTGTTGGCCGACGTTTCTTTGTCCGTGTGTTTGTCTTCGGCTCTCCGTGTTTGTGTGTGTGCCGGCCTTGTCTCTGGTCTCCCTTTTCTGGAAGCCCAGGGAAAAGTCCTGTAACGCCTGGGTGTCTGTAGGTGGCAGGAGATGTCTGTAAGTCCACCCCTTTTGCCCCCCTTTCCCACCTCCTCCTCCTCCTTCTTTCAACCTGGCTTCCTTTCCTCCTTTTGAAATCTTTGAAGACATCTGAAGTTTTGTGTCTCTATAGAAGGTTTTCTGAAAGACTGTATTCTTGTATTTAAGGGAGTGTCTGATGAGGACTGCCAGGTTTATATGTGTGTGTTTTAACTCTGTTCTGTGTTGTGATTTGTGACAGCCATTTTGCTTTGTCTGGCCACCATTTAGACCTGCTGCCATTTTGTTAGAACTTGATTTTCTTTTCCTGTGCCGTGAGAGCACGGCTCTCAGGAACATTTATCTAGACCATCTCTAACTCCTGAGACTGAGAGAAAAAGGAAAAAAAAAAGCCTTTAAAAATGTTATTTATTTCAACTTTTTTTATAAACTAGTAAATTTTATATTGTAATACCTAATTTATGACCAAACTTAGAAAATGAAGCTAGATCTTGCACTGTGTCTGTCTAAATATGTTTTGGTATGTCTTTGTCTCTGGGAAATATGTTTTTAGGTTAATTTGTAAATGAGCTCTATTTAATTGGCTTAAAAAAAGGGGTAAGCGCTTACAAATCAAATAATTCTAAATTAAACAATAAATTCCAGGTTTAGGTGAACTGGGAAATATTCAGTACTAAATACCTGATATTAATGTTTGTTTGTTGACCTATCTAATATAGACATGTCTTAGAGTAATTAACATCAAGTAGAATATTTTTGTTGTACCTAGGTTTAATATAAGTTAAATATTATACCTATTACAAGTTTGTCAACAAGGAAATTACCTCGAGTGAAAAAACTTCTAAAAAATGTAAATGAGGTATGAGTTTGTATATAAACTCTATTAAGAATAATTATTCTTTAAGAATATCTGTCTACAATGGTCTCCCCAGATTGGCGTAACTTGAATTTCTAAGGGTTGTGCTAAACTAAGTATTGGAAGTCTATTAAATAATTATGTCATTTCCAAATGAAATAAGATTTTGAAACATTTACTACTAAACACTGATTTCCTTTTGCAGAAAAACTAAAGAGATTTGGGACTATAAATGAATAATGTTCCATGCCATCCTAAAATGTTTTAAGAAAGCAAGAGTTTTAGAAATTATCACTGGTATTTATGCTCACCAATCTATAAAATGCTAATATAAAAGTTAGCTCTTGATTGCTAAAGGAAAGCAGGAAGTGTGCTTTCAGTAAAGTATGAAAAAATAGTAAAAAGAGTTATGCATGATCAGGATTTTCTAAAATTGGATTACAATTAGTTAGATAAGTGAATTTTGTTAGGAATGACATGGTTGTAAGAAAACTGCTTAAGAGCCAATTAGGTCCAAGATAGCTGAGCTGACTTTCACTAGACCTTGAGCCTTGGTATTTACGCCCATTGTGACATATCAACAAGCTAAATGATACACCCATCAACATTGACTAAATCTGACCAAATGTTCTAAAGCTTTTAATTGATCTTTTCGATAAAACTTCCTAAATCGAATTCTTCTGAAGTTCCTTTGAAATCTAGCTAACTTTGGAGTGTTTCAGAGGGCTCCTGAAACATCCCAAAGAGGGATATTAAACTGTTTATTTGGTTGGTTAAATTACATGAAAAAGATTATCAAATGAGTAATAAATCCGCTCAGGTTATAATGCATGAAAAATTACTAATACAGATATCCTAGAAAGTATATGGAGTTCTTAACATTTTGATACGTCCTGGTATTCTAATGAAAAACCTGATGACTTCACAAAAGTTAACAAAGGACTGAATGAACCAGTGAATATGCTTATAACTTTTATGGTTTCTATCTGAGAAATTAGAGGTTTAAATCGTGTGTTTTCCGGGAATAGGAAAAACCTTCCTCTCAAACTAGTTATAAGAATAATTTGGTAAAATTACATGTTATAAACAAAACAATTATATTTTCTCTCTATCTGACTCCTCCAGAAATTTGAAACTCTTAGGTTTCCAGTAAGTTTATCAAATGAGCTAAGAAGGTTATCTCACTAACAGGTACAAAAGTCTCAAGGAATTTTTGAGACCTTAAAAAGAAAAGAGTTCACCTAGATTCGTTAGGCAAAATCTGTGATAAGCCTTTGGTGTGAGTTTCCCAGCCCTGTTTTATATTAAAAGTTCAGTCTGAGATCCAATAAGTGTTTCAGCAAAATAAAAAGTCTATGATCAATTATGGTTATATAAATCATCAGACCAAAATTAGTGAAAACAGACCTATTTTGCAAGCAAACTAGCCTTAATTTGGTTGTACTTGATAAAAATGAGGGTAACTTTAGGGAGAAAAAGATATTTCAAAAAAATGTTAAAGCCCAGTTTGTTAATGGAGGTCTGCATGTAGTAAGACTCATTTCTCAGATAGTTCTTTGTTGTTATGTGATATTAATGTGAAAGTTTGTTTCTGAAGCTTATCTCAGTAATCTATCTTTGGATGAAGATCAGATGCCTCATGACCTGCAACCAGGACTGGAAAAAGACAGAATTTAAGAGACTGTCTCCAACCTGGATGGAAGGACTTTTTATCAGGTACTCTTAACTAGCTCATGCACAATGAAACTGAAGAGAAATTAACTCTTAGATTAATTCCCACTTCCAAAGGCCCCTACACTGGATTGGTCTATAGAGAAGACAGCTGACCTGATCTCACCTTTAAATGATGCTCAAACAGGAGAAACTACACTACATCAGGATGAGAAGACAGCAACATCAGAGGTAGACAGCTTGCCCAAGATGCTGGATCTGCTTCATATGATCATTTATAATGTTTTCTTGACTTCTTAGACCTTTGCATATAAATCAAATGCTTTTCTATCATAGGCCTGATTCTATGCCAGTTTTAGAAATCAATCCAATTGTTGGGTTTTTGGCCAATTACCTGTATCTAGTTCTGGGTTACCTTGGTAAATTTCTCCACTGCAAGACTCTAACTGGTTGGCCCTGAGGAAATTTACTTAAAAAAAATTATAGTCATATTCAGGTCACTGTGATACTACCAGACGAGATCCCCTCACTGGGCCAATTAATAATGCCTACCCTGACTCTGGCCATAAATTTGAGTCTTTTTCTATTCCTCAAGCTCAATCAGAGCAACAAAAAAGTTTCAACAAAGGAAAAAGAAATCTCCCACAATTATAAGATGGATTTATATAGATAACACCAGGCTATGGTAATTTAGGTTTAAAGTCTCCTCTGTGTTGAAAACAATTATATCATGCTAAGGATAATCAGTCTAGTAACACTAGAAAACTGGGCTATATGCCTTATAGATGGTGGTGCCAATGTATAATTTCCCTGAAAGATAAAGATTCGTACAGAGTAGACTAAGTCAGACGACCTGGGATATACTGGGCTACATCTAATGGAAGCTCTTAAGTCTTACTTGTGACTTTACTAGTACTGCTGGCTATGTTCTTTGTATTTCACCTGTTTTACAAAATTGCTATTTCTTACAGTGCCAAATGTGTGACTGAGGCCTCTGATAAAATAATATATAGTTCCCTATGAGATCGATGATGATGGCAGTGTAACTCTAGATATGAGAAAAAGCAACAAGAGGGAATGTTTTCCTGGACCAAGAGGCTAGTAAGACAGGTGGTCCAGAGAATTTTGGATACTGTTTTATGGCCTAGTCCAGTAACAGCACATTGAGTGGCCTGTCAACAAAATCTTTGCCAAACCTGAGAATGGACATTCTCAGCACCGTGGGATAAAATGGTCATGAAATGTCCCCCTCAAAATCATGGTCAAGTTTATGAGCAAAAAGGGGCTCTGCCAACTGAAGATTGACACTTGCCATCTATATCTACAGAGATTATATCATGGCCACTGCAACTGCTGACTTTCAACGGCCCTGAAAGGAGTTCAGGGTGAAGATCAGGAATGAGGTGCTCCGTGCTCTGGGAAAAACTGGCAGAACAGGCCTTCAGATAGTTAGATCTTTTCAGGAGATTTTGTGAGTCCCAGTTCTTGCATCTTCTCATACCTAGAGAAACACTGACATCATTAATGGTGCCATCTGCTTTGGCTATTAAAGAAAAAATTTTACAATTAAAAGTCAAAATAGAGTACTCAGCTATGGTTCAGACATCCTGAGAAATAACCAGGTGTTACTATGGGTGTAATTTCAGATTAGACATTGTATTGCTAAACACTTGAGTTTTCTGAGTCGTGTCAGGCTTAGATGCCACCGTTCTCAAAACAATGTCTGCTGGAAGCTAGTAACTTCTACCTTACTTTTTATAAAACTAGGCAACTGGCCACCTGACTACAAGTCTCCCTGAAGTGCCAGGTCCAGACTGGGTTTCAGGCCTATTCTTCTAAAAGAAAGAGATTTATTTTGTCTATTAAAACTCCAGTTATCCCTCCTCTAGCTACTACTAACTGGGTATGTTACAACAAAATGGCAGACCAAGGGATTGAGATTTTAATCATACAAGGCTCAAATCTAGGACTTGGAACTCAGGAATACTTCCAATTCAGTGTCTCTTCTCCAGGCTGAGGCAGTCCTATGCCCGATTTTGACAAGAGATTATCACAGTCATAGTTGCCCTGTTCCCTAAATTAAAGCTGAGCAGGACTCTGTGGGGTGGCGACTCTGGAGTACAGACCTGCTGTACTGTAAAATATAGGCTTTATTCAGCCTCCTTGACCTCCCCTGAGTTCCAAAGGTTAGATTCAAACAATTGCTAATCAGGGAAGAGAAAAAATACAGAAACAGAGGGAAAACAATCAAATAGTGGTACAGCTTTGAGACGGGTCCTGGTTCTTACTCAAAGAAATATGCATAACACTGTCTTTTGAGTTCTTCTGCAGAACTGGAGCCCCCACCCAGGTGAAAGATGGTAACTTCAGACTAAACACAAGATTCCTAGAACACAGCTCTGTTGCTTGACCACCAGCCAATCACCCCAAATGTTGCCTCCTGTTTCTGGGGACCAGTGATGACCATCCTGTTAGGTCTCCTGTTTGGCCCCTGTCTATTTTATCTCTGAGAGGTGCCAACAGTTTCAAACTAAGTTGCTGTTATTACAAGAGTAAAAGCTGGTTTCAGATATAAAACACCCCAACTTAGGTCAGGTACAGAGAGACTTCTGCTCTGCTAGGCAGGCCTATGCCCAGGCACAGCAGGAAGAAGTTACAGAAGAAAGAGACCTCCACCCCAATTCCCAAAAAGCATCTTGAGTATGAAGTCTCTCAAGGGAGAGTTGTTAGGGAAAACACACTGCCTGTCCGTCCACCTAATGTTACTCAGATCTCAATATTCGACTGCCCCCACAGATGATATAGAAGACCCATGATTGGGCCTTCCACAGAAACAACAAGACAGGGGGGGAATGTGAGGCTGCGCCATGACAGGCAGCCTAGATTAGGAGTAGGCCTGGTTTTCCAGGGTAACATGATTATCAGGCCACCTGGAGCCAGCCAATCAATATGCGCCCAGTAAGGAAAAGGGAACCTATCAGGGGAAAGCTGAAAAGCCCGCGAACGCCCAAGTTTGAAAAAAAGCCCGTGAAGGTTTGAGCCAATAAGATTACTTTGCAAACATGTAATCAATCCACTTAAGCCAGCTACCAACTGCTTGTGCACACCTTATAAATTGGGTAACAGCTCGGGCTCAGCGCTTTCTGACCCTGCACCACTGCGTTGGTTGCGGCAGTGAGCCCTGACTCGAGTCAGCAATAAACTTCCCTTTTTTGCCAGTTGCATTGTCTTGGAAGCCTTCTCTCTTCCCGCTCGGGGATTCAGACATCGGGCATAACAGTGAGCTGTGAGCTATGCTGGGATTCGTGACCTCCAGAGGAGAGGATTTTGATCCCGGGCCAGAAACAAGACTTGATCACTCGGAGCTTTTGTGTAGCAAAGTTTTATTAAAGTATAAAAGAGATAGAGAAAGCTTCTGACACAGACATCAGAAGGGGGCAGAAAAGATACCCCTTTGCTAGTTTTTAGCAAGACATTATATACCTGTTAGCAAGTTGCTAATCAGATAAAAGATACGCCTCAAGACTGAGAGAGTTGCACCAGGCCCCTCTCCCACAACATGCATTTTGAGATAGAATGGCACAAGCAGACTCATCTCCAGCCATAAAACAACTGACATGAATCTTGAGGAAAAGACAGATGTCCAAGCAAATGCTTAGTTTCATTAACATAACTTAAAGAAACATTTCCATGGGTAAGACGTACTGGTTTGCTGAGCCATTATCAGCTCAAGGTTTGTGAATATGGTTAGTTTTAGGCAGAACCGATCTGACAAAAGGCAGATTCCAAAGCAAATACCTAATTCCATTAACATAGCTTAAGAAAAACATTTCCATAAGAAATATTGGTTTGTTGAGCCAGTAGCCCCTCAAGGTTAAGTTCAGGCGGAACCACGTGTTGTCATGACAACACAGAATTAAAAGACGCCTCCTTTAATTTTGTAAAGACAAGGGGGAAAAAAATCAGCCACTTGCAGTTTATTTCCTCATACCGCTTGGGGACCTCTGGCCTTCCTACCTGACTGTTAACCCTCTCAACAGTATGTGGATTTCCCTTAAAAACAGAGGTACCATATAACCCAGCTGTTCCACTTTTGGGTATTTATCTGAAAAAAACAAAAATACTAATTTGAAAAAATAAATGCACCCATATATTCATGGCAACATTACGGACAATAGCCAAGACATGAAAACAACCTAAATGTTTGTCAATGGATGAATGGATCAAGAATGTAATGGAATACTACTCAGCCATAAAAAGAATCTAATCCTGTCATTTGCAACAACATGAATGGCATTATTATGCTAAGAAAAAAACACAAACACCTCCATGTCCGCTGTGCCTTGATAATTCATTTAAAAAAAAAAAAAAAAAAACAAATTCCATTGTATATATGTACCACAGTTTTGTTTGTTCATTTTGTGTGTGTATGTTATTATTGTTGTTTTTTAGTTCAGTCACATACAGAATGACATCTTTATTTGCTTTTGGCTTGGGGAAATTATGACTAAAGCTACAAAAAACATTCATATGCAAGTTTTTGTGTGGACGTAAGTTTTCAACTCAGTACAGTAAATACACAGCAGCATGACTGCTGGATTGTATGGCAAGACTATTTCAACTTTTAAAGAAATTGCCAAACTGTCTTGCAAAGTGGCTGCATTAGTCTGCTTGGGCTACCATATCAAAATACCACAGACTGTGTGGCTTAAAGAACAAAAATTTATTTTCTTACAGCCCTGGGAGCTAGAAATTCAAGATCAAGACGTCAGAAAATTCAGTTTCTGTAAGCACTCTCTTCCTGGCTTCAGATGGCCACCTTCTTACTCTGTGCTCACATGGCCTTCCTCTGTGTGAGCACAGAAGGAGGGAGGGAGAGATAGATGTGGTGTCTCTTCCTCTTCTAATGTGGACACCAGTCCTATGGGAATAGTGCTCTACTCTTCTGTCCTCACTTAACTTTAATTATTTAGCTCCTTAAAGGCCCTATCTCCAAATACAGTCACACTGGGGGTTGGGGCTTCAACATATGAGTCGGGGAACCCATAAAATTGGCTCTGCCATTTTGCATTCCCAGTAGCAATGAATGAGAGTCCCTGTTGCTCTATGTACTTGCCAAACTTTTGTATTATCAGGTTTAAACCATATATTCAGTCTAAAAGATGTGTGTGGGTACCTTATTAATATTTTAGTTTGCAGTTCCCTAATGACATATGATGTGCATCTTTTTATATGCTTGTTTGCTCTATCTATAACCTTCTTTGTTCAGATCTTTGGCCCATTTTTCAACTGTGTTGTTTTCTTATAGTTGAGTTTAAATGTTCCTTACCTCACATAGTTTGAACCTCTGTTGCTAGCAAAATCCAGAGTAAGGATTATTTATATCTTCTTAGAGATTTGACTCCATTATCATTATGTAATACTGTAATACCCCTCTAAAGAAAATTCCCTTGCTCTGAAGTCTGAGTTAATATAGCAACTCCTGCTTTCTTTTGATTAGTGATAGCATGGTGTATCTTTATCCCTTAACTTTATATCTATCAGGGTCTTTATATTTAAAGTGTGTTTTAAATAAATAAATAAAATAAAGTGTTTTTTATAGATAGTATACAATTGGATCTTGTTTTTTTATCCCCTCTTCAGTTTCTGAGTCTATAGTTGGTATATTTAGGATATGCACATTTAAATTAATTATTGATATAGTTGGATTAAAAACATGTTTATAACTGTTTTGTTTGTTGTACTTTTTTAATTTCCTCTTTTTTCTGTCTTCTCTGATTTTAACTGAGTATTTTGTATCATTCTATTTTCTCTCCTCTCTTAACATGTTGATGATACTTTTTAAAAAAATTTTTAGTAATTACCTCAGAGTTTACAATATATATTTCCTTCTAATCTAAGTCCATTCTTAAACTACACTAAATTAGTTCATGGGTAATACAAATACCCTGTAACAGTATTCTCAAATCCTCTATCTAATCCCGTATGACACTGCTAACATGTTCCCACTTACCCATGTGTTATAAATACCCAATACATTTTAAAAATTATTTTGAACAAAGTTATTAATGTGTTTCTTCTTTCTTAGACATTTCACTCCAGTCTTTTCTTATATGCACAGTTTCCAGTGTAATTCTTATCCTATTCTTTTTTAAATGGATTTTCTACAGTTTGAATGTGACATGCCTAAGTGTAGATTGTTTAGTATTTATCTTGCTACAAGTTTTCTGAGTTTCCTGGATCTGTGGTTTAGTATACATCATTAATTTTGGAAAATTCTCAGCCCTTTATTTGAAGTATTTCTTCTGCTCCTCTCTCTTCTCCTTCTGGTATTTCCACTATGTGTCATTTACATCTTTGGTAATTGTTTCATAGACCTTGGATGTTTCATTCTGCATTTTCATTCTTTACTCTTTTTGCAGTTTCATTTGGGAAATTTCTATTGACTTATCTTCAAGCTCATTGATTCTTTCTTCGGTCATGCCCAGCCTACTGATGAACCCATCAAAGGCATTCTTCATCTGTTACAATGTTTTTGATTTGGGGCATTTCCTTTTGCTTTTCAGCATTTCCATCTCTCTGATTATATTACCCATATGTTTTTATATGCTGTCTGTGCTACTTTTATCAATCCTCCACAGTTCTGGGATAAACACCCAGCATCTTTTCCATATCACAACCAATGACCTTAACAAGTTGTCCTGTGTCCTTAGTCTGATTAGCAGAGGCAATACTTGAAGTCAGGTCTCTCTGGTCCATGGTCTGTGTGTGTAAATTCCATGACTCCTCAGAATAAGGATGTGAAGCATTTCTCAATTATCTGTTGTTCTCATATTTATTTCAGTCACCCTTAAGCATATTTCTATGGACATGAGCAAAGAAGTAGAGCTGTCATCACATCCCTCATAGAAAAGGCATTTGAGATGGGCTGACACTTGCTATGGAGGAACAGACAACACACATCACACTCATGACCTCTCTGGTCTCCTCACCCCAGAGGAAGAGATAATATTCCCATTCCCTGAGGAAATGGAGGCCAAGTACAAAGAGGGGAACTTTTCAAGATCACAGCCCAGGAAACAGGCATAGCCAGAATCTACACTGCGTTTTCCAAACTAATGCTTGTGCTCTTCTCTGCAGCTCACCCCCAGCAGACTGTGTGGTCAGAGGATTCTGAAGTGGCCCATATCTCTCTCTGGTACCCTGGGGATGAGGAGGTCCAGCAAGGTGAGGGGGCTCAGGCAGCACAGAGGACAGGGGACTGGGAGGAATATGGGGAACACAAGGGGCCGGGGGCATGGAGGACAGAGAATATGGTTGCAGCTATGGTGTAGAAATGGACCTAATCTCAGGGATTAGATGAGGCTGCCCCTTACCTAGGATACAAGGGTGACACTCAGGTGTCAGTTGGCCATGCAGCCAATTGCATGCCCCCTGCCCACCAGGCTTGGGTCCAACTGGGTTAGAATGGAGGGAAGGGCATGATGGAGAGGGAGTGGGAAACCCACAGTCCCAGGAGGGCCCTTGAGCTATAAACACATTTGCTTCTCTTCCCCAGGACCTGTTTGTTTCCCATCGAGCCTGGGATTCCCAGATTCCTCTCCTGTTCAGATTATCTGAGCCTCAAGACCATTAACTAGTCATACTGCAACATCTCCAGCTGGGGCTCTCTAGCCCCTCTTCTATGAGTTACAGAGTCTGAAAACTTTCTACCCTCACTTGAAAACTATTTCCATGAATGGTGTCACCACCTCCAGGGCATTCCTAACAGGGCCACTGATGTCACCCAAATGCATCCTTTGCTCTCACTGTCACATGCAATGATTCATTTCTAAAGTCCTTTTGGTCATCCCCCAAATGCCAGTTCAGGGAACCTTACTCCACAGGTCTCAATACCCAGCAGTCACTTCTCATTATCACTGTTAACACTGTGGATGTTGGGAGAGACTCTGAAGGCTGAGAATTTTTTATGTGGCCCTGACATGTGTTGGTTCCTTCACATACCTTATTGTATGTGACTTTACCCCTTAGTGCTCATACCTATCCTTCTGGGTAGAATGCAAAATGCCCAACAATGACTTTTAATCTGTAAAAACATTCCTTGCCTCTATCCTAGAACCACCTTTGACCAATGATTCCCAAACTAGCTGAATGTGGACTGACCTCTCCAGGAAAACCTGTAAAGCCCCTGCCTTATTGTCCTAATCAGATTGCTACTTCCAGGCCTTCTCAGCCGGCATATTAAAGTAAAGGCTTGTGCTACCTGGTTCAAGCTCTTCTCTTCCCAACGCATGTCCCATTGTGCTCATATTCAGTCATCAACCATGGGTGAGTCTCTGGGTTGTGCCATGATGTGCACCATGGTTCCATCTTTTTTTTTTTTTTTTAATTTTTGCTGGACTAGGTCTTTGTTGCTGCTTGCAAGCTTTCTCTAGTTGTAGCGAGTAGGGGCTACTCTTTGTTGTGGTGCACAGGCTCCTCACTGCAGTGACTTCTCTTGTTGTGGAGCACAGCCTATAGGTGTAAGGGCTTCAGTAGTTGCAGTACCCGGGCTCAACAGCTGTGGTGCATGGGCTTAGTTTCCCCGAGGCATGTGGAATTTTCCTGGACCAGGGATCTAACCCATGTCCCTGCGTTGGCAGCTGGATTCTTATCCACTGTACCACCAGGGAAGTCCTGGTTCCCTGTTATAACCCCCATCAGTGCATCATCAGATTTTCAGGGATGGGGGAAGTTTTGTTCTCTCCAAGCTAGGGGGTTCCTGTCTTGTCAGTCTATGGGAACTGTGTGACCACAGCATGTGGTATTCCTATCATATGCCTGTCTCCAGAGTCTCCATGGAGTATCTGTGTCATCGTACTTGCTGTCATGTGTCAGTACTTCCATCCTGTCTCACAGATCACTGGTACGTTTTACACGTCAGTTGAATGTGTCTCAGGTCTGTCACACATCTTTCCTCTACCAGTATGGTAATTGTGTCTGGGTCCTGTCTGTTTTGAAGAGTGTTAACATCCAGCACCTGTCATACAGTGTCCCAAGGATTCCAAGGTTGTTCTCAGGTATATCACAAACCCATCACACATGACCCCCAAATATATGTGTATGACTCTTGGCTCTGCTGCATTATCACTACGCATCTGGCACATTTAGTACCTGAAATATTTGTATTTCCAGACTGTGCTTCAGTGTGCTAGCAAAACACACTGTCATACCACGTTTCCAGGTGTGTGACCATCACACCTGTCCTATTCTTGTATCTCCAGTTCAGTTCAGTTCAGTTCCGTCGCTCAGTCATGTCCGACTCTTTGAGACCCCATGGACTGCAGCACACCAGCTCTCCCTGTCCATCACCAACTCCCCAAGTTTATTCAAACTCATGTCCATTGAGTCGATGACGCCATCCAACCATCTCATACTCTGTCGCCCCCTTCTCCTCCCGCCTTCAATCTTTACCAGCATCACGGTCTTTTCAAATGAGTCAGTTCTTCACATCAGGTGGCCAAACTTGATTGGAGTTTCAGCTTCAACATCAGTCCTTCCAATGAATATTCAGGACTGATTTCCTTTAGGATGGACTGGTTGGATCTCCTTGCAGTCCAAGGGACTCTCAAGAGTCTTCTCCAACACCACAGATCAAAAGCACCAATTCTTTGGCACTCAGCTTTCTTTATAGTCCAACTTTCACATCCATACATGACTGCTGGAAAAACCATAGCCTTGACTAGATGGACCTTTGTTGGCAAAGTAATGTCTCTGCTTTTTAATATGCTGTCTAGGTTGTATCTCTAACTGTTACCATTACACATCTGTCAGCCAGGAGCAGACCCCAATTATCCATCTCTTCAATATTTAGTTTATAGGAAAGATGGGAGAAGGTTGAAGTGCAGTCACTCTGTCGTGTCCGACTCTTTGCGACCCCGTGGACTGTAGCCTACCAGGCTCCTCCCTCTATGGGATTCTCCAGGCAAGAATACTGGAGTGGGTTGCCATTTCCTTCTCTTTCCTTTTTGTTAAATCAAAAAGGTGCACAAAACCAAACCTATAATGAGATCAATTCTAATAGACTAGTGACCCAGCAAATTCAACAAATAAATCAGAATAAAAGGAGGTAAGTGGCACCTATTTGTTATGAGACTTATGAAACATACCTATTAAAAGTAATATGGGTATGTTTTAGATATTGATTATACTTCATCACCTTAGAAACAAACATATTTTGAAAACAACTGAGAAAACTGAGTACTGATAACATATGAGATTTTAAAGTATTTTTATTTTGTGTGATATAGCCCTTACATTTTAGAAATGCATCTTTGTTTTTGGCTGTGTTAGGTCTTTGTTGTGGCGCATAGGCTCTGTTGTGGTGCATAGGCTTTCTCTTGTTGTGGTACATGGGCCTCTCTTATTGTGGAGCACAGGTCTAAAGTGCAAGGGCTCAGTAGTTGCGGCATGCTAGCTTCTCTAGTTGTGGTTCATGAACTCTCTAGTTGTGGTGTGCTGGTTTAGTTGCCCTGCAGCAATTGGAATCTTAGCTACCCAACCAGGGATCAAACCTGCGTCCCCTGCACTGGAATGTGGATTCTTAATCACTGGACCACCAAGGAAGTCTCTAGAAATGCATCTTGAAGAGATTACGATTAAATGACATGATATGTATGCTTATAAATAACTCAGTAATAAGCATGGGTATAGATGAATCAAGAATGGCCATGAACTAGCAAATACATGAAAAGATTCTCAACATCACTCATTATCAGAGCAATGCAAATAAAAATCACAGTGAGGTACCAGCTCACACTGGTCAGAATGACTGCCATCAAAAAGTCTACAAACAATAAATGCTGGTGAGGGTGGGAGAAAAGGGAACCCTCTTACACTGTTGATGGGAATGCAACCTAGTACAACCACTATGGAGAACAGTGTGGAGATTCCTTAAAAAAACTGAAAATAGAACTGCCATATGACCCAGCAATCCCAGTGCTGGGCATACACACTGAGGAAACCAGAATTGAAAGAGACATGTGTACCCCAATGTTCATTGCAGCACTGTTTACAATAGCTAGGACATGGAAGCAACTTAGATGTCCATTGGCAGATGAATGGATAAGAAAGTTGTGGTACAAATACACAATGGAATATTACTCAGCTATAAAAAAGAACACATTTGAGTCAGTTCTAATGAGGTGGATGAAACTAGAGCCTATTATACAGAGTGAAGTAAGTCAGAAAGAGAAACACCAGTACAGTATGTTAATGCATATATGTGTAATTTAGAAAGATGGTAATGACGACCCTATATGCAAGACAGCAAAAGAGACACAGATGTCAAGAACAGACTTTTGGACTCTGTAGGAGAAGGTGAGGGTGGGATGATTTGGGAGAACAACATTCAAACATGTATATTACTGTATGTGAAATAGATGACCAGTCCAAGTTTGATGCATGAAACAGGGCACTCAAAGCCGGTGCACCGCAACAACCCAGAGGGGTGGGATGGGAAGGGAGGTGGGAGGGCGGTTCGGGATTGGGGGGACACAGGTACACCTGTGGCTGGTTCATGTCAATATATGGCAAAAACCACCACAGTATTGTAAAGTAATTAGTCTCCAATTAAAATAAATTAATTTTAAAATGGCCATGAATGATAATGATGAATGGCCATGAAATGATAAATAATGAAAGATTGAGGAATAGTTCATGGAGCTTCATAACAGTTCTCTCCAGTTATATGTACACGTGTGTATGTGTGTGTGTGTGTATATATATATTTATGAAAAATATCTATTACACAAGGAAGATTATGTCCTTGCAGTAATAATTTTATGTTAATAAGCTGGATTAAAAAGAGTAGAAGGAAATATTTTGGTTTCAGGAGTGTAAGCATAAATCAAAAACATCAAATTGTACACTCTTTGTGCAATTTAAGTGAATCATACCTCAATAAAGCTGTTAAAAAACCAAAGGTACTAAATACCCAAAACTTGTCTTTCCTAGTCATTTTACTATTATGTATGTTCTTAGGTTTACTTATGAAAACTCTGTCAGTGTGGTGGAAAAAATATAATGATGAGCTACTGTGCATCTCTTCTTATTTCATGTTCAGTGACATCATTTTGGCGTCTTGAAACTGGCCACTGTGGGGACCTGCCAGGTGTAAAGGTAAGATGGCTTCTACAACAGAAACATGCAGTGACACATCTGGCAAGAGCCTTGGATAGGCCAGAAAGTACAAGAAAGCTTGCCACAAATTCGTAACTTATGGAGAATCTCCTTACTGTGGATATTCGTATATAAAAGGTTCAACATTAGGCAGACGTCTTCATCACAAAGGCTCTCCTCTAGTGTTGTTATATTGAGCAAGTAGATCGCACCATTCTTTTACGTCTATGGTGACTCTTTGTGCAAATTTCCTGCTGTTCAGTGAGGTTAAACTATCACCTGAAGGCTTTCCTATGTTCACTTCACTCATAAGGTCTCTCTGTTAGTGTGGACTTTCCTGGTGTTGAATGAGGTTCGATCTTTGGATGAAGACTTTCTTAATTCACTGTACTCATAAGGCCTATATGATTGAATATTTGGTGTTGAATCAGAGAAGACCTTTGACTGAAGACTTTCCCACATTCATGGCACTTGTAACATCCTTCTCCACTGTGGATTTTCTGTTGCTAAATAAGGATAGGCCTTTGGCCTAAAGGTTTCTCTTCAGACAAGCTTTCAGTGATAAATCAGAGCAGACCTTGAACTGAAAGCTTCTCTACTTCATGAGGCTTTTTCTAGTGTGCAGTCTCCAGTGCTAAATAAGGTGGGTGCTTCAGCTAAAGAATTCCCCACATTCTTTATACTCGTAAGGCCGTCCTCTAATGTTAACTATCCAATATTTAATGAGGTTGAAGCTTTCCTAGAGGCTCTCCCATACCCATTGCATACAGAAGATCTTTCTCCAGGATGAAATCTCTGGTGTTCAAGAAAGCTAGATAAAGAATTTCCCATATTCACTGCATTAATAAGGTCTTTCTTCAGTGTAAATTCATTGGTGAAAACAGGTCTGTATTTGCAGGTCAAATCTGAAGATATTACCACATTTGTGGAAAGTTTAAGTACTTTTTCCTTTTTGTGGAGTCTCTGGTATTGTGGTTGAAGGCTTTCCTGCATCCGTCACACTTCTAATGAGTTTTCCTACTATGAATGGTCACCCCACACCCGGTGCTGCTGCATGGCTTCTTCTGTTGTAAGTGCAGGAAGCTTGAACTGACCAGGAAGCACTTCCCAACTTTGTTTCAGGTAAAGGAATTCCTTGGTATATGGAGTTTGTAGCTCTTCACAAACAAGGTCCTCCCACATCCCTTCCGAACATTTTTCTCTACTGTGCTGCTTCTGGTGAAGGTTTATACTAAAAGAATGGTTTCCCACATGCCCCACAAGTATACGGTTTTTGCCTGGGATGTGTGCTCCTTTCCTCAGCCAAGTGCAAAATGTCTTTTAAGACAGAGATACATATCTCACAGGAGTGGGCTTTGTAGGGAAAAGGGACCTGCTTTGGGAGTCCTGACCTGTGACATTCCTTCTACAGAAACACTCTGCCAAGAAGGTGCCTCCTCGTCTTCCCCTCCATGCCAATAACCTGGAAACAAAGAAATACAGCTGAAGGACAGCTGACTCTGGTAGGAAGGAGCAACCTCCATCACAAAAGTGCATCCGATACACTAATGAATGAGTGCACGTGAGTCCACAGGATTGTTGTCAGGAGGAAGTTGGAGTCAGGTGGGAGAAGCAGCTGCTGTGCAGCAATGGTCCTCTAAAGGTCACAGCATGGGGGACATAAAGGACACAGTGAAGAACCAAGTGCAGGAGAAAGGGTGGGGTACAGCACAGAGAGGAGATGCAGGTCTACAACTTACTCTGAATGGTTTCTAGCACTTCTCTGCTGATGACCCAGGAGAGCTATGCAGAAGGATGTGTCTGGGCCCAAGAAAATCCAATAGCACCAGAGTAGTTCTTGTTCAAAGACTATTTAGAGATATGTGCACATCTCACAACAAAATATATGTGGGGCAGTGATGGAGAACACTGAGAAAAAGCAGTGGAGAAGAATGGGTGGAATCCATTGTGAGAGTTACGATTCACCCTGACAGAGAGCCAGTGTAGAAATGACAAGCTAGCAAAGTGTCAAGAATGGAGGAGGAAAGGCAGAAATAAAGTGTGGCTGCTGGTACTGGCACCAAAATGTAGAGGAAACAGAACAGATTCATGGTATGAACTGAACACACAGTCCTGAGATCACGCCCCCTCACTTGCCACTCAATAGTGCCAGGGACCCTCTGAGCCCATTTTGTGGAGCTGGAGTCATTAAAATGCCCACCCTGAGAGGCATCCATAGGTCTCCCCTGACTCCCCATGTAAGTATAGTGCCTGGATGATACAAACTCTAAGGAAAAGACTGGACAGGTGAGTGGCCAGCACTGACCTAGAGTAACTCAGAGCGACAGACATAGGAAAGAAAATTCAATATTACCAAAATTAACCTCGGAGGAGGATCTTGAAAGAATAGCCTACGGGCCACGTAAGTAGTGACCATATCAGTGACTACAATTTCTAGCATAGGCAGAAGTGAGGATACATAAGCTAGAGGAAGGGAGTAGAACCTAAGGCAGAGGTGACACCTGGCCTGAGAAAGGGAAAGCAAGGTGGGATCCAAAGGCTAACTGCGAGACTTCTGACTCCTTCCCTGAAGGGCTTTGGGGCAACAGGTACTGGGACTGAGTGAGAAAAAGACAGGACACTGCAGACAGCTCAGTCCTAGCAACCAGAGCACCTACCCAGGGAACTGAGGAAGGAAGCAGTGCCTGTGGTCCTGATGTGAGAAAGATCTGATCTGTCCATGGGGAAAAGGAAAATATACTGGGGCAGGTATGAGGGTCTTACCTAGAGAGGCCATAAGTGCAAAGTTCTCCAGCATCACATTGCAGTATAGGAGTTTCTGGGTCTCATCAAGGAGAGCCCATTCGTCCCAGGAAAAGTACACTGCCACGTCCTCAAAGGTTATGCTGCCCTGCCATGATGAGGAGAGAGGAAATCATGAACAGCCTCTTGGTCAAGGATCCCCAGTCCATATCCCCACATATGTATTCCATGCTCATACTTCTCCCCAGCTCCACAACTAAGATGAGGTATTGGACTCTGGTGCCATTTGTGTCTGTTCCCTCCTAGTGGTCCCATTAGTTACTGTGTCTAGTCCTCAGCAACATTAGGCAGGTGGGCACAAGGATACCATTAAGATCCAGGCCTGCCATGCAGGGCTCCACCTGTCCTGCCAGGCAATTCCCGGGAAGTCTCCCAGATTGCACTTCCCAAGCACAATCAAAATTGGGCCCACCCTTCATCCTTCAGTCCCTAATACCAGGACTCTGGTGACATCATTTCATACTTCTTCTTCATGTGCATATCATACTTTAGACTGTACCTCTCTTCTATCTCCAGACCCTATAGCCACCACCACCTCCTCTCTATCCCATGCTGCAAACCTCTCCCTGGCTTCCCCATGTGTTACTTACCTCATGGTGTCAAGATTATGCAAATGCAAACAGGATTCAGCACTACTCCAGACCCTCATTGGCTCCCACTGCCAGGGGCAGCCTTGAATCCTGCTATCCCATCCTCACTTCCTGGCTTATTGCTTGTGACACCCTCGGCCATTCAGAACCACGTGCATTCAGATCCCACTGGTCTTCTTCCACTTCCGTGTGGCACTTACTATCCCCTTGTTAGTCACAACCCTCCTCTCTCAACCTAACACTCATTCAAAGCCCAACCTCATGGCTCTCCTCCTACAGCTTAGTGACTCGATGAAACAACCACATTTTCCCCTGACCGAATCCACCAGCCTGATTGAAACACTCCAGCGTCACCCAAAATCTTAGTAAGTCCATAGACCTGAGCATAGGAATCAGCCTCAGCCTTAGTGCCATGTTTCCTCAGTTATATCTAGGCTTCTGCATTGTTTCAATGTCTACTCTTTCCTTGGAAGCCTTGACCACCTGCCAGACCATCCTCTTCCCAAGCCCCCTTTCATGGCCAGTTCTCTCCCTCAACAATGCTTGGTGATTGCATGTTACCCCTAACCAGGTACTCAAAGAAGAGACCCAGTCCTGGGGCACCACCTTCCCTTTCCTGGCCTGCTAATAGCATTACCACCATAACCTCCTCCCAAATGTGACCCACAACTCCACCTCATCTTTGATACACAGAGTAACCACCACCATTTTGATGTCTCCACCTTGAATCATTCCCCAGAGTTTCAGATATTTATGTCCAACTGCCAATTTAATGCCTTCAAGCAGTATTTTCTGAAACATCTCAGATTCTTAACATGGCTTGCCTCCCACCAAAAAATAAAACAAAAAACTCCTGATATTCCCATTAAAAATTGCTGCCAGCTTTCTTTTCTTCTTTCCAAAACCTCAGGGTAATCCCCAACTCCTACCTTTTTCTCTCTCATCCTCAACATTAGAACATCCAGTCAGTCATACATTAAAGGGGCTTCCCTGGTGGCTCAGAAAGTAAAGAATCTGCCTGCAATGCAGGAGACCTGGCTTCAATCTCTGTGTCAGGAAGATGCCCTGGAGAAGGGAATGGCTACTCACTTCAGTATTCTTGCCTGAAGAATTCTATGGACGGAGGAGCCTGGGGGGTGGGGTGGGGTGGGGATAGGGTCGAGCAGTCGAACACAAATGAGTGACTAATACATCCTTCTCACTCATTCACTCATATATAAAAAAACAGATCCAGAACCCAACCACTTCTCCTACTTTCATGGCCACCAGACTGCCCGTTACCACCAATACTCATCTGGACTACTATGGTAACATCATCCCTGATCTTCCTGCCTCCTCCCTCACTCCCCTAAATCTGTTCTTCACTCTGCAATCTAACAGAGCCTTCTAAGACCTGAGTCACATAACTTCCTTGTTCCTATACCATTGCTCCTATCCTCTCCAGGAAAACATTCAACTTCTCAGGCTGCCACTTCAGGTCTGACTGTTTCTTTCCTGATCACCACAGCAAAGAGAAATGTGGTTCTCTGAACACTCTCAGCTCAACCTTACCTTCAAGCATTTGGACATACTACTACTTGTGCCTGAAATAACCTGCCCCACCTCATTCCCTTGATTGCCAGACATAGGAACTATTTCACATAAACACTGACCTAGGGCTTGGGGTTTCTCAAGAGTCCCCAGGCCAAAGGGCTAGGAGAGTGACAGTCTGCATCCTAGAGCATCACAATCTCAGAGAACCTGTGTGTTTTGTGTGAGGAAGTTGGGACTGGTGAGATACCACTCACCTCGCTAGGGTCCTTAAGCACTTCTGTGGCCATGGAACCTGTGGGAAGAGAGAGGCTGTGAGAAGCAAGTCGCCATGGAAGGTCACCATGGGCTCAAACCTCCTTTGTACCCTTGCCTAGTGCTGGGGCCAAGTGACCTTGGGCTTACTGTTAACTTCTCTTTTTTAAAATTTTCTTTATTTTTGGCTGTGCTGGGTCTTCCTGCTGTGTGGGTTTTTCTCTAGTTGCAGAGAGCAGGGGCTACTCTTCATTGTAGAGCAAGGGCTTCTCATTGTGGTGGCTTCTCTTGTTGCAGAACAGGGGCTCCTAAGCACAGGCTCAAAAAGTTGCAGCAAATGGGCTTAGTTGCTCTGAGGCATGTGGTAACTTCCTGGATCAGGGATTGAACCTGTTGTCTCCTGCATTGGCAGGTGGATTCTTTACCACTGAGCCACCAGGGAAGCCTTATTGTTAACTTCTGTATCCTAGTCTTCAGTAATACCTCTTACCAGCTGTGTGACTTTGGAGAAGGGCTCAACCTTCAGGTGACACACTGTCCTCATCACCCCTTTTCTAGTTGGGGGAAAACTTTAAAAACTCTAATTCAGACTGTGTTCCTCCTCTGTTCACAACCCTCCATGCTTCCAAGCACCATAAGAACCTAGGTACACCTCCTCCACCTGCCATTCCAAGCTCCACTCCCCAGTCACACTCTGTTCTATACAGACAGGACATGAAGCCCAGGTTTCCCCAAGAGTCCTGGACCAGAAGCTCCTCCAGGTCTTTGCACACACGATCTCTCTGCTTGTAACACTCCCACATCTCATCACACTGACTTTCGGAAATGGGCCCTCCCTTCTCACACCCCTGCAGGTGCTGGACCCTCTGACCTAGGCTGTGGTAATTCGCCCATGCTCCCCATAAGTGGGGCTTTAGGATTCAAATGTGGGAGTGGTTCAAGTGAGGGCATGAAGATCTCAGCACCAACTCATGCCAGGTCCATCAGTGAGGCCCCTGTGATCTGAGCCTGTGTGTGAACAGGGACGGGAATGACAGGTGACCAGTGTGGGAACTCCAACATCACCCCTTCCAACCCAACCCTAACGTGGGTCCTCCCAGGTGGCCCCCACTCCAAGCCTCAGATTCACCTCTGTGCAGTGAGGACAACAGTTTCTCTCGACCTTTCAGTCTCTAATTGCCTCAGACCCGACTCGGCGATCAAGAGCTATGGAGCTGGTGAATCTGCCCCAAGCCAGCCAAAACGACCGCCACAAAGAGAGGCCGGAAGTTCCGCCCCTATCTTTTGCCAAATATGGCTCGCCCCTCTCCCGCCCCTTCATTGGGTCAGCACTGCCGGTGTTCAGCGCAGAGCACTCTGGGTAATACAGTCACCTCTCCGCACGCGGCGGAGAGCAAGTGTCACATCCATTCCTAGCCGCGGAAAAGGAGCTTTGCTTTCTCTCAAAAGAAAGGCACATGGATTTGTGAGCAGTGTAGTCTGCAGTCGATCACCAAAGTGCTGATAAAGATTATTTCACAGTTCATCAAGGTCAGCATGCTCTTAGAGGCTAAGCGTTTTTTCCGATGCTCCAAAGACTGCAAATCCAAGTGATCATTCCATGGTGTCACTGAGACTCAGAGTGCTTCCACACGTAGCTGGGAGCTAATAAACATAACTTGTTGCTCTTCAAATGCATGTAGCCTAAAGTGTTAATCAGTTTTGTGCATTTCAGTATGTTCTGTCAAGAACTAAAGGGGAAAAGTCAGATCAAGTAAGATGCAAGAGGGATGTTTGGAGGCCCTTCAAAGAAGTAGCAACACTGAGAATGGTATTTCCAAAAGTGATTCTTTTTCATTCTTGAAAATATTGTAAAGAGAACATGTAGAGTTACCAGAATAGTGAAAGTGGACAGAGATCTGTAGTGTTATGTTTTTTTCACTGATCTAACAAATGTTCACTGAGCATGTATTGTAGGTGCATGGGAGACATCATGAAACAATTGAGACAAAAACTCTTGCCTTCAACGGAGCTTATATTATATTCAAGGAAGACAGACAGACAACAGGAAAGAAGTACTTGAGGACTTCCCTGGGAATCCAGTGGTTAAGAACCCACTTTTCAATGCGATGGACATGGGTTTGATTCCTGGTTGGGGAACTAAGATCCCACATGCCTCAGGCCCACACACTCTGCAACCCACGTGCCACAACTAGAGAAACCTGAGCTCTGCTAAGAAGATTGCACATGCAGCAACTAAGACCAGACACAGCTAAACAAATACATAATTGTTTTAAAAGACAGAGAAGAAATACTAAATTATATAAGAAGAATGTAGTAGGCAGAATGGAGAGGAGTGTTTATGTGCTGAGAAGTAGGGAGGTAGTCTGTAATATTACCACAAGGAGGAGCAGGACTGAAGACATCAGACTGGCTGCACCCCTCTCCCACCTGCTCCACCTGCTGGTTTTTAGGAATAGGACCTTTTGACACCAACGGGGATTTGTTTTGTTTGGTTTTTAACAACTCAGGGTTTTGTTTTTATACAAATGTGTGCAGTAAGGGAGATCTCCTTAGTAAGAAGATAACTGAGTAAACACTTGAAGGAGGGGTGAGGAATGAGTCCTGTTGGGTTTATTGTTTCAGGCAGTTCCAGGCAGAAGAAATAAGTGATTTAGGGGCTTCAGTGGGTGGAGCCTGGTGGGGGTTTGTGGTCACCTGCATCCTGGGGCTTCCTCACTGGATTCCTTAGCGGTGGAGGGACTAGGACCTCCAGGGGGACATTTCTCTGTTTTGCTTACTGCCGAGACCTCCAGGGATGTCAGTGAGAACTCTGGCATCTGCCCTGCGGAGTCTGCAAACCTCCAGCCCTGTTGTCTGGGGCATGAGATAGCATTGCCTTTTCTAGGACACTTCTCTGAGTTTGATCTGTGAACAAGCAGCAAGAGCATCACATGAGAACACTTTTTTTTTTTAAGGATTTTTTAAAATTATTATTTTATTTTATTTATTTAATAATTTTTGGCTGTGCTGGATCTTCACTGCTTCTTGAGTTTTCCCTCTAGTTGTGGAGAGCAGGGGCTACTCCTTATTGAAATGCACAGGCTTCTCATTAAGGTGGCTTCTTTTGTTGCTTCAAACAGGCACTAGGACACTCGGGCTTCAGTAGTTGTGGTTCCCTGGGCTCTAGAGCACAAGCTCAATAGTTGTGGTGGAGGAGCTTACTTACTTTGAGGCTTGTTGGATCTTCCCAGACCAGGGATCAAACCTGTGTCTCCTGCACTGGCAGGCAGATTCTTTACCACTGAGCTGCCAGGGAAGTCCCACATGAGAATACTTAAGGACTCTCAGTTGTTTGAACCTAGACCTACTGAATCAGACATTCTAGGGTGAAAGTCCAAAAATCTGCCTTAAAGGGGCTTTAGGTGATTTCATGCACGTTTAAGAACATTGTCTCCATCTGCCGTGATTCCTATGAATGGGAATCATGCGGTTTTTGTTTGTTTTTTTGTTACTAACAGGAATCACTTCTAAAGGCACAGGAATTTTGAACTGAGTTTGCAAAATGCGTTTGTGAATATTATTTTTCCTAATACTTTAACATATAAAATGTCAACCCTATACACATTTCTAAAATACAAAATGAAAAGTCTGATAATTTTAGCTTCTGGAGCAATGTTTGCAAGCTTCTATTATCCTTTTAGAACTGAATCTTCACATGTAAGTCTTGCTGTATGCGTGTGTTCAGATATATCCCTATACACATTGTTTTTCTTTGTAAAAATAAAGTTATACTTTGAATGCTGATTTGCAGTTCGCGTTTCTCCATTTATCTTGGTCAACCTAAAGCTACCTCTTTATTTAACTCCCAAAATCTCCTTACGGACACCTTGTGCGCCACAAGCCGCCTCCTCCTTTTAAAAGCTGCCTCGTGTCATTGTCAGTATACACCATGGCTGCCCAGAAGCGGTGGGGTCAGCCCTAGTTGGGGCTTTTGCGACGGTGACTTAAATCCGCTGGACCGCTCTGCCAAAGCCATGAAACAGGAGGCCCTGTGAATGGCGGGTGCTCTCTGACCTCCAAGGGGTGGGGAACACGGTTTGAGAGAGTGGGAGAAGCTGGTTGGGACGCCTTTCAGGTCTTAGCGCTCAGATGCGTCCGGGTCTGGCCTACTGGTTTCGTGTTCCGTTATGGTCCCCATCTTCACGTCCAGGAGCCTGGCAGTGACGTCGCATCACCTCGCCGCGGCTGCGCCCTGCGGTCCTGGCCAGGTTTCCCGAGATTGTGCGGACAGGTGTGAGGGCGAAGGGGCCGCTCGATCCGCGCTCGGGGGCGCCCTCTACTGGCAGGAACTGGCCAGGCTGTTGCGGGTCCCCAGGGAAGGCCTTCCGCCGCGCTGACCTGACCCTGCTGGGGCCTGGGCGCCGGAAGTCCCTTCCTAATACTTTTCTGCTTTTCTCCCGAGTTTTAGAGCGAAATTCACTGCTAGAACCTGTTGGAAAAGTCACGAGTCGGGATGGCTGTCGCTAGCTGGCTGGCAGCTCCTCGGTCGCCTCCTGGCGGCCTCTGTTCAAGGCCGGAATTCGGTCTAGGAGGCCGCCTGGAACATTTGGCCTGTGAAGAGAGATGTAGAGACTCAACCTCTGGAGCCAAAGGTCAAGATTTAGTCTCAGGACGCAGCTCTTGAGAGAGTGCTGGGAGCTCAGCTGTTGAGACCAGCACTGGGTGAGTTAGGCCTGGTTCCCAGAGGAGCCAGAGACTTAGGATGGCACCCTATCCTGGGAGGGCACCCTTGAGAAGGCTCAGCGCAGTCTCAGGGGCCTGTCAGTACCCCTCCTAGCAGGTTATCCACAAGAGCTGATAGGGAAAGTTGAAAAGAACCTTAAAGTCTTCTGTGGGTCCTATGTGCCTGCGGCTAGTCACTCAGAAACCTTCTACCAGCAACTGTCAGCTGCTGGCCCTCTGGAGAAAGGGCATGCATGCTAAGGCACAGTGTTACTTCTAAGGGCTGGTCTCTCTGGGATCTCCACGGGATGCTCAGGGTGTTCAGAGAGGAGGTCTCTCCCTCCTCTCTGGTCAGGATTTCAAATGAATTCATTTGGTCAGGATTCAAATGATTGCACACTGTGGACCTCTGCAACCTCCATTCAGCACTCAGCCCCCAGCAACTGTTCTCACCAGGCCTTATACAACCTTTTCCAGAAGCCACCCAGTGTAGTCTTCTGCCAAAAAGCCAGGAGAGCCTGTACAGATTTCTGTGGCTGCCTCTCTACACATATCCCATTTTATGGGAGGCCCACACACAATTGCCTGAGCAGCTCCAGGCTCTCATCCCTGTTGCCTCCACCCTATTCTCTCTGGGCTCTACTTCCATGAATAGTTTTGGAAAATGTCTGGGCAACTGGATGACTCAAATTATGGTTTGTCTGACTTTCAATGGTCTTAATCATAATAATTTGCTTCCAAGTAATTCTGATTATCCCTGGTTTTGAAACCAAATTAATCATTTTGTGGAAAGTTTTTATTTCACTTCATATTATGGATTTATCTTTTTACTTCACCAATATTTCCTAGGGGTCTTACTTACTGAGTCTGTGAAAAATTAATAGTGACTTCTGTTAACACCTCACTCCTCTCCATTTAAAGAGAACTGGGACTTAAGCTTAATACCCAATCTTTTTTTAAAAAATCAGTGTTTCATTTACACAATTCTTTTTCTTACTGCTTTCATTGCATTAAGTCAGGTATTTTTTAAGCTGCATTAAAATTTACATCTTTTATTTGTTTTCATAGAGTGGTTGCACTTAAGGTAAGAACCACATTTATATTCATACCAATTTTTCCCTTAATGAAAGTCTCCTACATATGAATGAGTTCTGTTCCAAGAGGTCATTCATAAGTCCAATTTGTTCATAAATCCAACAAAGTTAGCCTATGTACCTAACTAACACAATTGGCTAGATAGTACTATACTGTAATAGGTTTATAATACTTTTCACACAAATATGTACATAAAAAATAAACAAGCACAAAAAATAAAGGAAACATTTTTAATCTTATAGTACCTTGAGAAGTACAGTAGGTTCAGTACAACAGTTGGCATAAGGGGCTGGCATGCACATTCACATCTTTGAAAGTTTGCAACTTGTAGGAGACTTACTGTCTGTGCATTAGTTTGCTAGAGCTGCTATGACAAAGTACCACAAAGTGGGTGGTTTAACCAACACAAATTTATTTTCTCACAGTTCTGGAGCCTGGAAGTCCAATATTAAGGTATTGGCAGATTGGCCTCTCTCCTTGGCTTGCTGTGTCCTCACATGGTTGTCCTGCAGTCCATGTTGTATGTATCCCAATCTCCTCTTCTTATAAGGACACCAGTCATATTGGATTAGGGCCCACTCATATGACCTCATTTTACCTTAATTATCTCTTTAAAAGCCCTGTCTCCAAACACAGTCACATTCTGAGACACTAGGGGTTACAGCTTCACCATATGAATTTTGGGGAAACACAGTTTCACCCATAACCTAGGGAAATGTGACATGCACATAGGAAATTTTTAAATATTTAGATTTTAATGACTCTTTCTGAAGCTGATACCTATGTAACTAACTAGCACTAAAGGCAATACAAAAGAATATCAGCAGTACCCATTGTCCTGAGTGGGCTTCCCAAGTTATTCAGTGGGTAAAGAATCTGCCTGCAATGCAGGAGAAGCAGGAGTCATGGGTTTGATCCCCAGGTCAGGAAGATCCCCTGGAGGAGGGCATGGCAACCCACTCCAATATTCTTGCCTGGAGAATCCCATGAACAAAGGAGCCTGGCGGGCTCACAGGGTCACAAAGAGTTGGACATAACTGAAGCAACTGAGCATGCACATTGTCCTGAATGGTCCATCCAAGTCACCTTGGGATCCTCCCCCAACACCAAGAGGAATCTAATATCCTAATCTTAAAAGTCAGTATTATCTGACTTTTGAATAGTTTTTCCTACGGTTTATGAGTCCCCAAAATAGAATTTGGTTGTAGCTGTTATTGATCATTGTATGACTGGAATCATGCATTATGTGCTCTGTTTGGTCCTATATCTTCTTCAAAATAAACGCTTGTAAGCTTTGTCCATGTTATTCCATGTATCTGTGTATCATCCATTTTCACTGCTGTTGAGCAAGCAATTTATCTATCCACTCTATTGCTGATGCATCTTTGTATTGCTTTCAGTTACCAGTAATCATTAATGATGCTGCTGTGAAAGTTTCTGTCCATGAATTCTGAGGCATATAAAAATGTATTTTTATAGCAGTTTATATCTTCATAAGGAAGATATAAATATCTTAAATATTTATGAACTTAATAGCAGAACTTCAAAATATAATAAGGCAAGAACTGACCAAACCAAAGGATGATAGACAAATTATAACCATAATTGGAGATGCTAACATTTCCTTCTCATGAACAGTTACAAGTGGACAAAAAAAGTACAAAAATTTTATCTTGACTTAGTGGCTTATATAAATAATTCATCAACATTACCTGAACATACATTCTCTTTCAAGTAAAGATAGAATGTTCACAAAGATAGGCACATATGAGGTGAAAAAATAAGTCAGCAAATTTCAAAAGACTGGATACATAAAATGGAATGAAAGTAGAAACCAAAAGCTAACATGTCTAGAAAGTCCTTTATAAATCAAGCAAAACATGCTTTTACATAACCAATGGATCAAAGAAATAACAAGGAAAATTAGGAAATTAGAAATGAATGATAATTAAAAACAGCATATCAAAATTTGTGGAGTGTGGCTAAAGCAGTGCTTAAGGGAATGTTGCAGCTTTTTTTTTTTTTTTTTTTTTTGGCCACCCACGCAGCCTGTGGGATCTCAGTTCCCCAAAACAGGGAACCTGCACTCCCTGCATTGGAAATTTAGTCTTAACCATTGGACCACCAGGGAAGTCCCAGGAATGTTGAAGCTTTAAATGTTTATATTAAAAAATAAGATCTAAAAACAATTATTTAGTTTTCCATTTTAAAAACAGAAAATCCAGTTAAATCCAAAGTAAAAATAAAGAAATAACAAATATAAAAGTAGGAGAAAATCTACAGTAGAGAAAATTAACAAGCAAAAGCTGGATTTTTTGAAGATTGATAAAAGTGATAAATATTTACTAAAATCGATCAAGAAATAAAAAGAAAATTCAAATTACCAACATCAAGGAAGAAAGGGGGAGCATAGCTACAGATCTAGAGGATTAAAAGGATAACAGTGATTATTCTTCCAGGAAGAAACTTATAGGTACAAATAATTTTCCTGGTGAATTTCATCAAATATATAAGGAAGATATTTTACCAGTGTTACATAAACTCTCAGAAAATAGGGAAAGGGGCAGCTTTTCCTAACTCACTCTATGAGGTTAGCATTAGACTAATACTACAACATAATAACAAAACATACAGGTTAATGTACATTATGAACATAGATATAAAAAATCTTTAACACTTTTAGAAATCAAATGTAACCAAAAATGAAAAGATGCTCTACCATGGCCAAATGAAATCTGTAGCAGGAATGCAAAGTTAGTTTATATTTAAAATCAGTGTAATTTACCATGTTAAGAGAGTAAAGGAGAAAAACCATGTGAATATCTCAAATATGTATAAAGTGACTGACAAAGTTTAACATCCCTTGCAAAAAAAAAAAAAAAATCTCTCAGGAAGGTAGCAATTGGAAGGATTTCCTTTATCCCAAAGCAAAGCAGGGCTGTGGAGTTATCACAAATTTCAAGAGATTATGCCTTGAAACATGAAACTTTTAAACTGCTGTGCATCTTGTCCTTGCACGTGAGAGAAGATCACTCACAGAGAGCTGTGTGGTTGACCAAAGGACTCAAACAGAAGACAAGGCCTGATGGGGTTATGCTGACAACTGATCTCTGTCCTACATCTGAGGAAAGCAGAGAAGAGGTGGCCAGTGGGTGTCTTATGAGTTGAACCAATTCAGACCTCCTACTATGCATTGCGTGTGCTCATCTGAGGTGTCCCATGGTGCTGAGTCCCCTAAGGACTATAAAAATGGTCACCCACAATGCCCACATGAAGAGGAGGCACCAGTCTCTCTGGAATCACACAGAGTTCAAATCCTGGCTTCTCTGCTACCATGCCTGTGACCGGAGGAAAGTTCTAAAGGTTAAATGCTGTTTTAATTTGGAAACGATACAAAAAGAATTGAAGAGAACCTGACTACCTGGAAAAGACGTTGTGGGGTGTAGCATCTGGTCAGGTCAGGTCTGGGTGCTGTAGCCCCAGCTCAGAAAACTCCCCAGCTGGGGGTGCTGGGGACTTGTGACCAGGAGGTGGCATGCCTGGAGAGGTCCCAGGAAAGGGTGGTATCTGGTAGCCCTGAGCTACTAGCATGAGACTGGGAGGGTGTGGAGGTAAACTGTGTGGTCAGTGGTGGCCACGTGAAAGGAAGAGATGGGGGTTAACTGCACCCCATGCTGCTTGGTCACTCCTTCCCCATCTTAGCATGTGCCCTGCTGCAGTCATCCTGGGCCACCTGGGTGCAGCAGCATCCGCAGGAAACGAGCCCACCCCTGTCTTGCCATCACTGTATCTCTTACACTGACCTCGAGTAAGCCAGGCCCCACTTTGGCAAGATCCAGGTTACTCCAGCACTTGGCTCTACACAGGCTCTGCCTTCCTGTGACTCACCCAGAAAAGGCCAGTGGACCCAGAGGCAGTGACTACTGCAGCTACTACTGTCCCAGGTCAAGTGCTGAGGAGGCTGAAGACCCCATGCCCTGGTGGTCCCCGTTCAACTGGCATCAAGCGTCAGTAGTCCTGAGCCATTCCCACTTAGCACAGGGGGCATCTGGTGCCAGGCAACTGCAACCAGATGTGGGAATCCCAAAGGGACAAGGGAAGGGCCACTGGGTCCTGCCACTTGCCCTCTGGTACCTTTTCCTCATCCTTTGCTAGCATGACCCCACTCAGTCACCCATTCCAGCATCAGGCCAAACAATGCATGGTTTGCCTTGGTAGGGCAAGTATCTAGCAGGCAGCTCCAAACTGAGTCCTGCACTCCCAGGATCAGATGGCAAACACAGTTCTTTCCAAGGGTAATGTTCTTAGCATGGTTCTGCCCTCCCCCTTGCCAGCTCCTGTTCCAGACTAGCTGTCACCCAGCTGACCATTTTCCTCCCTCACTTCCACTATCCAGCCACTCATTGCTTCCTCATCACTTACTCCGCTGGACTCAGCCAATCTGCAGACTCGGCCTACCTCCCAGCCTGCTCTGGGATTGGGTGTAACCAACAAGGGCACCGCTCACCCCCTCCAGGCTTTTATCTCCTGGCTGCCCCCAGGATCCAGTGCCAGCTCCCTCTCATTTGACCAGGCCCAACCCAGTGTGGAACAGGTTCTAGCCTCTACCAGTCCACCTGCATTTCTGCCAGGACCCCTGCCCCCAACTTTGAACCTTTCCTTTAGCTCAGGAGTCACCTCGTTCACATCTGAAGTCCCTCACAGGCTACATACAGCAGGGAGTCCCTCTCCCCATTGGCCCTGACTTTACTAGCCTATCCATCACTGCTTTTGCAGTTGCTCTTCCAGCAGACAAGGAGTCAGCCAACTGGGCATCCAAGCCCACCTTTGACTCCGATGAAACTGGTATGGCTACAATGCCCCCTTCCCAGGCTCCTCCTGACAGACTCCCCCCTGAACAGTTTTGATATCACTTCCCCTTTAGGAAACATGGAAATCCCAGTACAAGTTCAAAACTTAACCTCTACTGCAGCCCAGGTACCCCATGGGGACTTAACTCAGTTTTTGTATATATGACATCCCTATGTTCCACCTTTGGCATCACTGTCAACACCCAGCCAGCCTTTGCTGGTATATTTGGTGTTTTTCCCCATTTGCCAACCTGCTACTTCTCACCCCAAGCCATCAGCAGGATGCCCAGCACCAGGCACAGCTCACCTTTAGTTAACACCACTCCAGACCCAAATCTATTCATGGCACATGCAGCTCCTTCAGGTAATGACAGCTCAGGGGTCAGTGTGTTTGCCCCAGGCCCCAGCTCCATGTCTGAAGCACTCAGCTTTAGGACAGAGCTGAGCACCACCACTCTTGTTGGGGGAGGCTTAGGACCTGAACACCAGGGTTCTGCCAGCCTATAGTGCCTCTGTTACAATTAGAGAGGCCAGCACTACTGAAAGCAAAACTTTACTGGGAGACACTTTTCTTTTTGCCTAAAGTCAGACCACCTGGGACTCACCCAGCCAAAGCGTACCTGTTCTTGTTAGAGGAAACAGCATCACTGAGAAGGAGCATGTATCAGCCTCCTTCCTGTGTTCAAATCACCCAGAAACCATGCAGCCAAAGCACATCAGTTGCAGTGGGTGGGGTCAGCACCTTGCCTGTATTTGGAGATCCTACATTTCCCTACAATGAGAACACCCGGGTTCCACTTGTCCAGAACACAGGCATTGCAATGGAAGTGGCCAGGACGGTAACTGTGATGCAGTCAGCCTTCTCTTGCTGTGTCTGGTCAGAGTGCTTGGGACCCATAGGACCAGAGCAAACCTGTTACTCCTGAAGAAGCCTGCACCACTGAGAAGAAACTCGTAACCGGAGGCGCTTCTCTTCACACCTTCTGTCAGATACCTCAGGGCCAATGGCCACGGAATATCCATTGCAGTGTGAGGGGCTGGCGCCACATCTGTAGCTGAAGAAACCACTGTCCACGAATACAGTCAGAGCATCTGGGGTGCAGGAGTCCAGGGTACAAGTGGTGTAATGGGAGGAGACAGCACCATACCTGCATTTGGACACACTTCTAGTTCCACCATCATTCAGAGCTGTGGCGGGGGCGAGAGGGTGGTATACTCCTGACCAGAGCATACCTGTTGCAATCAGATGGGACAACATCATACACCTTCAGAAAGACACCTCTAGTCTTACCTTCAGTCAGAACACCAGGGGCCTATCCAGCCAGGGTACCCCTTTGACTTTGTAGGAACTGAAACCACTGAGAAGATACCAGCTTCAGGCATTTTTTTTCACACCTTTGACCAGATCAAATGTGCCTCTTTGGTGGATCCAGCAAGCAGTCGCCTTACCTATGGGGCATCTTAATCACCTACCCAGGGATTCTCTGGGAACAAAAGTGTGGTGGACAAAGCCATTTCTTCTCGTGCAAGAACTAGGATCTCAGCAACTAGGAAGTGAAAGTTTCCTCTAGAATGGCAGGTGAACTCTGTCCCCCATAAATGGATCTTGCTTTGCTGGGAACAGTCTCAATCCTTCTAGTTATGTCAAACAAACGTAACCTGTTCTGTGTTCTCCGAGAACCAGCTAGAGGCCAGACACATCAGGGTGATGTCTGTGTCTGTATCAAAGGTTTGTGGATCCAGGTATACTCGTTACAAGTCAGCACACTAGCTTGAGAAGTTCCACTCTAGAGAGAAGAGACAGATCTGTATGTATCAACTATGCAACACTGGTTTCAACTGTTAGCCTGGAAGACTTAAGCTCTAGGTCAGCTTTCCTCTAGTCTTGGAACTGACAAGACAGCCATTGCTACCTACAACTGTCCCCCTTTCCTCTTACCCATTGGCTTCAATGGGTTGTTATCTTTCTTTCCCAGATATAATGTTACACATAAATTGTTTTCATTAATTGGTTCTCAGCTCAGGTGTTTTTGCTCTTTTTTTAAAAAAATTGGAGTATAATTGCTTTACAATATTGTGTTGGTTTCTGCTGTACAACAATGGGAATCAGTTATATGTATTCATATATATCTGGGCTTCCCTGGCGGCTCAGATGGTAAAGACTGCCTGCAATGATCCTGCGCTAGACCCTGTACCTACCTGATGTGTGTCTCCTGTCCAAGTACCTGGGAGAAGATCACTCACAGAGTCAGCTGAATGTCTTAATTAGAAAAGAAATGCCTGATGGCACTATGATGACAGCTGTTGGCCTCTGCAAATGTGAAGGTAAGAAAGAGAAATAAAAGGCATGGAGATTAAAGCATGAGTGAAACTAGCTTCATTCACAGAAAACATTGTTGGGTATGTAGAACATCCTAAGAAATCTACAAAGAAACTACAGAAGTGAGGTGATTTTAGCAAGGTCTCAATATACAAGATCATATACATGTGTGGCTCAGACAATAAAGAATCCACCTGCAATGCGGGAGACTGGGGTTCCATCCCTGGGTTGGGAAGATCCCCTGGAGAAGGGTATGGCGACCCTCTCCAGTATCCTGGCCTGGAGAATCCCCATGGACAGAGGAGCCTGATGGGCTACAGTCCATGGGGTCGCAAAGAGTCGGACATAACTGAGTGGCTAAACAACAACAGTGGAAGACCTACAGACAGAAAACTATGAAACAGTGGTTGCAAACTTTTTCTTAAAAGGCCAGATAGTAAATATTATAGGCTTCATGGGTCACATGTTCTCTGTCACATAATCTCCTCTGTGTGTATTAAAACTCGTTAAAATTTTGACATGATCCTTAGTTCAATGGTCTTATCAAAATGGTTGAATTTTATCATATATGTTATACCTCAATAAAGCTATTAAAAAAAAAAAAAAAACAGGCTATGTGTTGAATTTGGCCCAATGGTCCTGGTGTGAGCCCCTAGTACAAAATGTTGCTGAAAGGAAAGAAGAAAGACCTAAATATATGGAGACATATACCATCCTTGTGCCCTGAAAAAGTTAATATTGGTAAGTTACCAATTTTGACAAAGACTCTGAAACCTAGTATACGGAACTGTTGTAAGAAATATTGGTGCCTTTGGGACATAAGGATTTTTAAGACAAGTGGATCCTGTACCTACCTAATGTGCATCTCCTGGAAGAAGATAACTCCCAGACAGCTGTGTGACTTCCTGCAAGAGTCAATTAGAAGAAATAATTTGCCATGGAGAGGCGCTGATAACTGGTGGTCCCTCACTACATTATCTGAGGAGACTGAGGCCCAGTGTAAACAATGGTTCACTCATAAGTTGAACCAAAGTTGACCTCCTAGTCGATAGTGCATGTGCTTGTTACAGGTGAATCATAGTGCTAAGCATCCAAAGGACTACTTAAAAAATAATATATGGGATGTCCCCAGAAGTCCAGGGGTTATGACTCTGCCTTCCAATGCAGGGTGTACGGGTTCAATCCCTGGTTAGCAAATTAAGATCCCACATGCCTCACAGTCCAACCAAAAATAAATAAGTCTCAGAAAAGTATTTTTAAAAAGTGAAAAGTAATACATGACATGTACATGACAAGGAGGCACCCTAGTCTGATGGTTGGTATTATGATCTATAGAATTAGTCAGCCTGTGTGAGGTCCTACCAGGGTTACTGCCATCTATGTGAGCTGAAGAAAGTTCTAGGATTTAAATAGTTTTATCCAATTTGTAAAAATAAGAGACCCTGCCCTCCAGGAAGTGCGGCATCCCAGCAGGTCAGAGGACCTGGTTCCTACCTCAGAAACCATCCCAGCCCAGCTGGTGCTGCTCTAGGCTGGCGCCTTTCCAGGATGGCCACATAGGTGCTCACCTTCAGGGTTTGGAGGGGCACTACAGAGGTTCCTAGGGCTTCCCTGGTGGGGAAAGACTGTAAAGAATCCGCCTGCAATGCAGGAGACTCAGGTTCGATCCCTGGCGGGGGAAGATCCCTGGAGAAGGAAATGGCTACCCACTCCAGTATTCTTGCCTGGAGAATTCCATGGACAGAGAGGAGCCTGGCCGGCTACTGGTCCATAGGGTGGCAAAGAGTCAGACATGACTGAGTGACTAACATACATATACATACAGAGGTTCCTAGAGGTTGGTGTCCTGAGCCCCAAGCTACCTGCATGTGGGTCGGGTGCAAGCTTGGGGGCGGTGTGTGGGATGTTGACATAGACTGGGGTTTTCTGTGGCTGTTGACTGCAATGAGGAGGCTGGTGGCTCTCGCCCGGTGCTGCTCTGTCCAGTGTCTCTCAACACCTCAGCACTTGCTCTGCGGCAGCCTCCCCTGCCCCCTGCTTTCATCAGTCACCCGGGAGACAACGCGGCCCTTTCCCCCTCCCTATCCGGGCTCCCAATACCTATCACTCCCCTTGAGCCTGGTCCCCGACTCCAGGAGGGTCTGGGCGGCTCCAGGACTCTAGCTCGGAGTTGACACCGCCCTCCAGCTACCCGGAGGGAAAGAGCTGGAAGATCCAGAGGCAGTGATGCGCCTGGCCAGTCGCTGAGGCTGCAAACCCCCGCGCCCGGGTAGGTGGGCGGACCCAGTTCTGCTGGCGTTGGAGCATCCACAGTCCTGAACAGTTCCCATATAGCGCCGGGGTCCATCTAGCGCCAGAGACCTGTAAGCACGTACTGGAACTCTGACGCAACGGAGAGTCCCGTGGGGCCGGTGGGCCTCGCCGTTTGCCCTTTGTCGTCTTTACTGCGAGCTCATGGCAGTACTCAGCGCGCCGCTGTCACGCTTTGCAGGGGTGTCTCGTAAGCCTTGGGCGCGTGCTTCGCCGCGGAGGAGTCTGAAGCTAGGAAACCTCTCGCAGTTCTTTATTCCACTCCAAGGATTTGCTGGCAGCCACAGTGCTCTTCAGGGCAACTTCTTTAGCCAGCCTCGCTCCCCGCCTCCCCTCACTGCTCACCGTGTTTCTGCATCTGGCCTAGATCAACCCCCCTACCCCCACCCCGTCCCTGTCTCTCACCTCGGCTCTGCTTGCAGACTCCTCTATGGCAATTTCAGGTCTTCTACTCTTGGTGTTACATCGCCCCTAGGAGGCCGTTTCCGATTCCACAGCCTGGGTGCTCCTCCCTGGGGCCCTTTCCCCCGGTTCCAGGGGGGACTCTCAGAAGAAGCGGCCGCTGTCTACTTGCACCACCCACATGTTCAGTCACACGGGAGGGATAAAGATCGTTCCAGAAAGGCACAAATCCTCTCCTGTTTGCCACCTGAGCAGGTGAAGTCTTCGCAATCTAGTTACCCTTCCAGACCTTGTCCAAATGAGACTGACCTGCGAGCCCTGGGATAGGGGAGGAAAGGGGTGGATAAGGAGGAGAATGAAAAATGACAGAGAAGCTTGGTGAGAGAAGCATCCCCGCCCCAAAGCAGGAGGAGTACCATCAGCATCTAAGTCCTTGGAGACTGGAGACCACTTCTCTCTGGTAGAGTCCTGCACCTCCTAAGAGAAACCTCCATTCCCAGCGCCCAGAAGACACTGAGAGTGAAAACATCTTCTCTGAGCCCATCGCCAAAGGTCATGCCATCCCCCGCTCTTACAGCCCTGCTGGAGGCTTCCCCTCTCCTTTAGAAGACTGATCTTGAGACAGGCTAGGACCTGGGACTCTTTGCTGAAATGCTTGAACTTAGACACAGCTCTCTTCAAGCAACAAAATACAAAGAAACAGTATGGGACTGAAAACAACTTCATGCATGCACCTTTGGGACAAATTTTCGGCAGAAGATAAAAAGAGAGCCAAAAAAAGTCGCCTGGAACAAAAGCAGGGAGTCAGTATCAAAAGCAGGGTACTTTCAGTGAAACTGAACGTGTTGCTCGGTCATGTCCTTTGCAACCCCGTGGACTGCAGCCTGCTGCACTCCTCTGTCCGTGGAATTCTCTAGGCAAGAACACTGGAGTGGGTAGCCATTCCCTTCTCCAGGGAATCTTCCCCACCCAAGGATTGAACCCAGGTCCCCTGCACTCCATATAAGAAACAAATTCAGGGAGCAAGCAAGCAAGGGAACCTGCTGTTTGTTCTCACTCCCCTCTGCTACAGCGGTAGCCCCAGTAAAGCCTTGCCCGAATTACTTGTCTGGCCTCTAGTCAATTTCTATTGGTTGAAGAAGGCCAAGAACCCTAGTCAGTAACAATCTGAATGTAGCAGGGATGTTTGACCTGCTCTCAGCTTCCCAGGTGGCTCAGTGGTAAAGAATCTGCCTGCAACCCAGGATACTCAGGAGATGCTTTTTCAATTCCTGGGTATGGAAGATCCCCTGGAGAAGCGAATGGCAATCCACTCCAGTATTCTTGCTGGAATAATCCCATGGAAAGAGGAGCCTGGTGGGCTACAGTTCATGGGGTTGTAAAGAGTCAGACACAACTGAGCACACATGCATCCTGCCCATACTGCTAAACAGGTATTTTTTAAAGTTTTGGTGAAGGCCACCCAGCTCTCCCACCTCCCTGAAGTCAGAAGAACACACAAGGAGTAAAGCTTCCAGGTGCTTTGTTAAGAAGGAACTTTTCTCCCACACCTGCCAGTTGTTGGCTCTGTAAACAAAATCTCCATCTCTCTGCTGCTGTCACTGCTACTGTTTTGTTTTGTTTTTTTGGTGGTGGTGGTGCTATCCAAGCATCTCATTCTCTGTTGCCCCCTTTACCTCCTGCCCTCAATCTTTCCCAGCATCAGGGTCTTTTCCAATGAGTTGGCTCTTACCATCAGGTAGCCAAAGTATCAGGAACTTCAGCTTTAGCATCAATCCTTCCAGTGAATATTCAGGGTTGATTTCCTTTAGGATTGACTGCTTCGATCTCCTTGCTGTTCAAGGGTTTCTGAAGAGTCTTCTCCAGCACCGTATGTCGACAGCATCAATTCTTCCACACTCAGCCTTCTTTATGGTCCAACTCTCACATCTGTACATGACTATCATAGCTTTGACTAGACAGATCTTTGTCAGCAAAGTGATGTCTCTCCTTTTTAATACACTGCCTAGGTTTGTCATAGCTTTTCTTCCAAGAAGCAAGTGTCTTTTAATTTCATGGCTGCAGTCACCCTCCACAGAGATTTTGGAGCCCAAGAACACAAAATCTGTCACTGCTTCCACTTTTTCCCCTTTTATTTGCCATGAAGTGATGGGACCAGATGCCATGATCTTGGTTTTTGGAATGTTGAGTTTTAAGCCAGCTTTTTCATTCTACTCTTACACCCTCATCAAGAGGCTCTTAGTTCTCTTTATTTTCTGCCTTTAGAGTGGTGTCATTTGAATATCTGAGATTGTTGATAGTTCTCCCAGCCATCTCCCAGTTCTCCCATCTCCCAGCCATCTCCCATTCCAGCTTGTGATTCATCCAGCCTGGTATTTGGCATGATGTACTCTGTATATAAGTTAAATAGGGTGACAATATACAGCCTTGACATACTCCCTTCCCAATTTTGAGCTAGTCTGTTGTTCCATGTCCAGTTCTAACTGTTGCTTCTTGACCTGCATACAGGTTTCTCAGGAGGCAGATAAGGTGGTATGGTATTCCCAGCACTTTAAGAATTTTCCACAGTTTGTTGTGATCCACACAGTTGGAAATTTTTAAACACTTATGAACAATCTCCAGATCGAGGGGGAAATTCCTAAATTGAATTTTTTGTGCAAACCAAACACAAAATAATGCAAAGGAAAACACCTCACAAAAAAGAGATTACAAGAAACCTCTAAAGTTGTTGTGTTAATTATTTAGTTATTATTGTGGGCCTCCCAACTTTCCTTTCTATAATCTGCTTAGTGATGCCAGGGCTGGGTCTCCTCACAGACTCCTGTGGCAGTTGGTTGCTCCTCCCAGGAAAATAGATAAACAAACTCTGGTATATCCATACAATGAGTCACCAGTACAAAATAAAATGGAATGAATGATGGACTTAGGTAACAACTTAGCTTGATCTAAAAATCATTATACTGACCCAAAAGAGACGCACACAGAAGGCTACCTGACATATGCTTCCATTTGTATGAAATGGAACTAGAAAAACTAACTATAATGTCAGAAATCAGATCAATCCATTTGGTGAGCTAGATATGTGGAGGGACTGACAGCAAAAGAGAATTTTTAAGAAGATGAAACATTACTAGATCTGTATCTTAAATACTCTGTTATTTACCTCAGTGAATATATTTGTCAAAACTTATCATACTCTATATTTAAAATAACTACATTTTATTTTATATACATTTTACTTCAAAGACTTAACTGGAAAAAACTGAAGCAAGACTAAGGAGTATAATCCTAAAGTCGTTGTTTTATGAGTAGATTTTTACTATACAGATGAAATTGACCATTGTTGTGGCAGAGAAGGCTAAATTTTCTTCATAACTGTTACAAAAGTTTTCAGACATTAAAAAATTATTGAGACAATGACGTTAATAATGTTAATGTAGAGGTGTAGCAGAGAATAGGAAGATGGAAAGCAGGGATAAACAAGGCAAGAAAGAAGCAAATCAGCAAGCAATCTTGAGTGGATGAAAGACTTGGTGAATGACTATACAGGCAAGAGCCACAGGCTCTTTTTAGAACAATGCCAACATCCTCTAATAAAAACTTCATGGACCATGAGACCTGCAACTCCTGGACTAGGGAATCTGATCTCAGCCAGGTCAGTAAGACACATACACACACACACACACACACACACACACACACACACACATACACACACACACACACCCCTCCCCTACCAGCAGGCAGGTCAGCACAGAGAAACAGCAGTTCAGCCCTTGGGGAGGATCACTCATGGGTGGGCTGTCCTGGCTCCCCATGGTTGGCAGTTCCCTGATCTATTCACTGCTGTGTCTCTGGATTCAGTCAACCCCTCGCACCCTAGTCCTTCAGAAATTGCTCCAATATAAGTTAGTTTTAGCTGCTCTAGATTTCCACATGAATGACTCTTATGTAAGGCTTCTTCCATTTAGTAAACTGTTATTTTAATTCATCCCTGTTGTTTGTTGCCTGCTATCAGGAGTTCTTTCCTTGATAGTTGAGCAGTATGAATTCTTTGTGATTTGCTTTTCTGTCCTCTTGTGGGTTGGCACCAGGGGTATTTCCAGATTTTATTAAAAATAAAGCTCTTTGCAAAAGTGCAAGCATTTTTGTGTACACATGTTTTCATTTCTTTTGGTTAAATTATTTGATGTGAAATTGTGGTGTCAGAATAGATGTATGTTTAGTTTTACGAGAAACTGCATGACTTTTTTTTCAAACTGGTTGTACCATTTTACATTCTGATTAGAAGTGAGAAGGGTTTCAGCTGCTCCACACCCCTGAACACATTTGGAGCTATTCAACTTGTAACCTTTATCCTTTCTGATGGTTGTGTAATGGTATCTCTCACTGTGGTTTAATTTGAATTTTCCTGATGACTAGTGGTGTTGAGCAATTTTTTAAAGGGTTTATTGAACATTTGTGAATCACCTTTTGGGAAGAGATTGTTCAAATGTTTTGTCCATTTTATACTGATTGGTTTGTCTTATTATTATTATTTTAAATTATTATCCTTAAGGGGAAAAGAGATTCAACGGGAAAAGTAAAATGAGAGTTAGGATTTAGGCATCTCATTTAATGATCAGAATTTTGTGTGAGGACAGGTACAGGGGCAGACAGGTGGAAGCCTGGCAGTTGGGACAGTAGGTCAGTGTCTTATAATAAGGCAGTTGCTAGAATATGCAAGGTGAAAGTAACCAGCGGCAGGAGTGTCTGCAGTTGCCACTGAAAGGAAGAGAGAACAGGCAGGCTGGGTGGCACTAGAGTCTGCAGTGGCCTCGGATTTATCTCCAGACACCACGTGGTTCTATTGGAGCTCAGCTTTCTCCTAAAAGCCTAGGGCCTCACCAATGAGTATACAGCGAACCTGGGAAAGAGAGGCAGCACTCCTTCTTCCAAAAACAGAGGCAGTGGAAGCAGCAGGGGTGTGGGAATTTTTGTGTACAGAGCCTAAAACTGGCAGATGCAGGTAGGGAGGTTTTTTTTGGATGGAGCATCTGGAAGCTTTCCTGTGTCTTCTCTGACTTCAGAGAGGCTGGACATCTGGGTATACGGCCTTCATCAAGCTCTTTCTTTGCTGATCTCTTTGGCAGCAGAGGCAAGATGAGAGTGGGCCAGACAGCCCTGCTGCACCCAGATCAGTTCTCCAAAGACAGAGAAAGTCTCCAGTAGGACTGTAAGAGCTGGGGATGGCCTCTGGTGATAGGCTCATAGAAGGTGTTTTCACTCTTTTTTTTTTTCCTTATATGGCTGCATCTGGTCTTAGCTGAGGCACACAGGATCCTCCTTGCATCGGGAAGGATCTTTCATTTCGGAGCCTGGGCTCAGCATTTGCAGCACGCAGCTGAGTTTGCCTCATGACATGTTGGCTCTCAGTTCTCTGACCAGGGATCAAACTCGCAGCCTGTGCAAGGTGGATTCTGAACCACTAGATGAGCAGCAAAGTCCCTGTCTTCACTTTCTTACTCAGCTTGTCTTCTGGGCTCTGGGAATGGAGGTTTCCCTTAGGAAGTCCAGGATTCTACCAGAAGCGAATGAGGACCCTCTTGGTCTCCAGGGCCCTGTACGGTGCTGGTACACTCCCACTGCTTTGGGCCAGGGCAGGAGCCCTTCTCTGATCATCCATCCTATAATATTTTGTCCTCCTTGGCCCTTCCTTTTCTAGGGCGTTCAGTTCAGTTTCCTTCAGGCAGAGATCTAGGGCTGACTGGATGGCCCAGGCTTCACACAAGCCTGCTCAAGAGCTATTTTGCACCCTGCAGGAGGAGTCTTCAACATTCCTGAGTGGAGGAACATCTTGGAAGAGCAAGCAGACAGTGATGGCTTCTGAGACCAGAAGAACAGACACACACACACCACACCGAGGTACGGATCCACAGAGAGGAGCACTCAGCCTGCCAGATCAAGTCTTAGCCTCTTAGCTGTGATGTCAAACGGGGGTGGTAATCTCAGTCAAGAGCCCAGGTGGAGGAGATTTATTCAGACCAGACAGTGGGGTGCGGGGGCGGGGCGTCGGAGTGGGGAGCCGGGCGTGGAGCTAGTTAAGAAGTTGCCGGTGAAGAGAAGTTTGCGCGCTGAGGGATCCTCCGAGCCGGCTGGGAAGCTCAGAGAGGTCTCCTGGCTTCCGATGACTTGACAACGAGGGTAACACCCCTGGGACACGTGACAGAGGGAGGTGCGCGAGGGAAGGGCGTGAAGTAGCGACAAAGGGCCAGGGGCGAGGTCCAACAGCCCAACCCCAACGGGCCTCTGCCCCTCTGGAACTCCGCGCAGGTACGAAGTGTTGCGGGTGTGCAGACTCAGACGTGCCCTCACGCCGGGAGGAACCGGAGGAACAGTTCAGGCCAGCTTCCGTTCATCCTGCATCGATGCGCCAGTCTTCGGTCCTGTAGCTCGTGGTGTGGGGACAGTGGCTTCTGTAGTCAGTGGCGGAGCTTCCTGCAGCTCTTTCTCTGGGGTCACCGGGGAAAGCAGAAGCTGCCCCCGAGTCTGAGGAGCAGCCCAGATCCAGATGGCGACCCAGCTCACTGGGGTAGGTGAGTATGAGAAGCTCGATGATGGAGGGTAGGAGCGCTGCGCAGTCTTCTAGGGCGTCTACCCACCCAGAGGGCCAGGGAGGCTTCTGCAGGACAGGTGCTGAGGAAGGAGACACCAGAGTGCCATGGGGCACAAGAAACTGGAGCCTTTTTCTTTTTGGCAGTTGCCACTGATGTCATCATTTTGCTCTCCTCGTCCTGCACCCTGTTCTCGTCCCTCCTCTGAAGTCACCTCCCGAAATCCTGGAATCAGGCAACTTCTCTGAGGCTGACTTGAGCCTGGAGCCTCACCTGCTAGGCTTTCCTGAGGTGAGGAACTGAGTTCTGAACTGCCTGAATGACACATCATTCCTTTCTGGAAAGCAGGGTTTCTTTGCTTGTTTTTACAAATTTAGTAAAACAGCATTTAGTTCTATAACTTTTTTCACTCACACAGGTGAAGTGGACAGACTGTGGTGCCCGCTCATCATGGAGGCCTCCTGAGTAACCATTTTTTCATAACCAATAAGAATCTTAGCCCCATGGCATGCTTATTAATGTAATGAGCACATATACTGTCTACTGGGCTTCCCAGGTGGTTCAGTTGTAAAGAATCCACCTGCCAATGCAGGAGACCCAAGAGACACGGGTTTGATCCCTGGGCTGGGAAGATCCCCTGGAGCAGGAAATGGCAACCTGTTTCGGTACTCTTGCCTGGAAAATCCCATGGACAGAGGAGCCTGACTGGCTACAGTCCGTGGGCTATCAAGGAGTCAGACATGACTGAATACACACACACAGAGTCTACTAGGAAGTCTTTCTTTTAGTTCAACTCAGATGTCACCATTGGCTACAAGGGGGCCTCTGTCTCCCCAGAAGATGTGGAGTTGGCATCGTTGTTGTTGGCACCTTTCCTTAAGACATTTCTAAGTGTTTGCTCTGCAAACAGTGAAGATCTCTGTGACCTGTCTTCTTCTAAGGCCAAGGACAGGAGATGGTACATGAGGTGGGTCCAGGGTTCATCTTGCCCTAAAAACCTTGTGCCCTAAGGGCACCAGTATCTTTTGTTGTTCAGGGTTCTGGCCAAAATTTATAATTTATAATTCAAGGGCTATAAGGGTATCCACAGGTGTGCAAATATCAACAGAATCAGTTTTAGAACATTTTCATCACCCCAAGAAACCTTGTACCCCTATTACCTCCCAATGACCCTGACCCAAAAAAACTTAACACACTTTCTGGATGAAAACCTCTATGGATTTACCAATTCTGGGCATTTCATGTAAATGGAATCATAGAATATGTGGTTCTTTGTATTTGGATTCTCTCATTTACCATAAAGCTTTTAAAAAATGGTACTAACATATATATATATATGTTGATAACAAAATTTATCATTTTAACAAATCATAACACACTTAGTGCATTCACATTGTTGTACCACCATTACCACTATCCATCTTTAGAATTTTTTCATCATCCCAAACAGAAACTGTGCCCCTGCTAAACAGTAGTTCCCCATTACTCCCTCAAGCTCTTGGCAACCACTTTCTATTGTGTCTATGAATTTGCCTATTCTAGCTACCTGATAGAAGTAGAATTGTACAATATTTGTCCTCCTGTCTAGCTTATTTCACTTAGCATGAGGCGTTCAAGGTTTATCTATGTTGTAGCATGTATCAGAATTTCTTTTTGAGACTGAATCATATCCCATTGGATGTATATGCCACATTTTGTTTATCCATTCATCAGTTGATGGACATGAGTTGCTTCCACTTTTTGGTTATTGTGAATACTGCCACATGAACATGGGTGTACAAATACCTGTTTAAGTCCCAGCTTTCAATTGTTTTGAGTATATATCTAGGAATGAAACTGCTGAAAGAAAGTGAAAGTGAAAGTCACACAGTCGTGTCCAACTCTTTGCGACCCCATGCAGTCCATGGAATTCTCCAGGCCAGAATACTGGAGTGGGTAGCCTTTCCTTTTTCCAGGGGATCTTCCTGACCCAGGAATCGAACCAGGGTCTCCTGCATTGCAGGCAGATTCTTTACCCAACTGAGCTATCGAATCATAGGTAACTATATGCTGCAATTCACGGGGTCACAAAGAGTCGGACATGACTGAGCAACTGAACTGAACTGATATGTTTAAAATTTTGAGGAACTTCCATAATGTTTTCTATAGCAGCTGCACCATTTTACACTCCCACAAGCAATGTACAAGCTTTCCAATTTCTCCACATTTTTGCCACCATTTGTTATTTTATGCTTCATTGGTTATAGCCATCCTAATAGGTGTGAAATATCTCATCCTGGTTTTGGTTTGAATTTCGCTAATAAGTGATGTTGAACATCTTTTCGTATGCTTATTCATACCAGTCCTTTGTTAGATATATATTTTACAAATATTTCCCCTTATCTGTGCCCTGCTTTTTCATCTTTTGAATTATATCTTTTTGGAGAAGTAGTTTTAAGTCTATGTTTTGTCTTTTAGTTTTGTGTATGGTTTTTAAAGGGCTTCCCTGATGCCTTAGTGGTAAAAAATCCACCTGCCAATGCAGGAAACACAGGTTGGATCCCTGGGTTGAAAAGATGCCCTGGAGAAGGAAATAGCAACCCACTTCAGTATACTTGCCTGGGAAATTCCATGGCCAGAGGATTATAGTCCAGAGGGTCACAAAAGAATTAGATACAACTTAGCCACTAAACAGCAACAACACATGGTTTTTAAATAAAAGGTTTTTGTTTTGGTTAAATTTTATTTCTTGGTTTATTTTATGATCATTTTATTCTTAAGAACTCCTTCAGGACTTCCCTGAAGTGGTCCAGTGGTTAAGGCTCTGTGGTTATAGTGCAGGGGGCTCAGGTTTGATCCCTGGTCGGGGAACTAAGATCCCATATGCTGCTCATATCGCCAAAAAAAAGGAAATACATTTTTAAAAAATTTTTAAAGGAACTCCTGGACAGAGTAACATGGAAACATATACACTAGCATATGTGAAATAGGTCACTGGTGGGAATTTGTGTATAAGACAGGGATCTCAAGTTAGTGCTCTATGACAAACTAGAGGGTTGGGTGGGAGGTGGGAGGGAGGTTCAAGAAGAAGGGGACATACATACACCTGTGACTGATTCTTGCTGTTGTAAGGCAGAAACCAGCACAATATTGTAGAACAATTATCCTTCAATTAAGAATTGGAAAACTATTTTAAAAAGGGACTCCTTCATATCCCAAGTCTATAATCAGAGTCTCTTACATTTTGTCCTAAAACATTCATAATTTCACTTTTAATATCTGATATCTTGGATCCTTCTAGAATCTGTTTTTTGTGATGATCTGAGGTGAGGATGTCAGCATTTACCCCCATGCACAGAGCCAACGATCTCAACCATATGCACTGAGGATTCCATCATCCCTCTATAGTCTCCGTTCTTATCTTCCCCTTCTATGAATTCCTCCCTAGTTTGTTTCCATAGTTGCAGTGACCAAGAATCATTGATGAGTCACATATTTTATCCTAGACTTAACATTTTCAGTAATTACAGAGTGGCATGAATTCCTTCTTCCAATTGTTCTTCCAGGCCCAAGAAGGTAGATGCCAAGCCCATCCTCTCTGAGCAAAGTATGAATGTAGATTATTAAGCCAGGTAGAATGCCTGGCCTAAGTCTAATTTAAAGAAAAAGATACAAAAGAGATATTCAGACGTTTTAAAGAGACTAGAAATGTAAAATGTGCTTTGCACAGTGGGGATGATCTGGCAAACAGGCCAGATGTTAGGGAAAAGCATAGAGGAAAGAAGCAAGGGTGAGTCACCCTGTCTTCCCCTTGGGACTGCAGAAGTCAGTACATTAAGTCATAAATGTAGCTATATTTGCCGAGTCCCAGAAAACTTGAAAAAGTTAAGTCAGGCTCCACCTGTTGCCACTCATACAAATCAGTTCTTCCACAGACTAGTTAAAGAACAAAGACTCATAGACATGGGATAAATTAATACGAAGAAGGCTTTACTCAGCTCGGTGCTCTGTGATGACCTAGAGTGGTGGGATGGGGGTGGGAGGGAGGGAGGCGCAAGAAGGAAAGGATAAGTATACACTTAAAATTGATTCACGTAGTTGCACAATGGAAACTAACACAACATTGTAAAGCAATTAGACTCCTATTAAAAAATAAGTTTCAAAAGCAGGCTTTATATATTTAATCTGGAAAGAAAAGTGGAAGAACCATGAAGAAAAATGGGTAAAGGGAATGGGGACAGCTGTAGGCAGCAGGGGAAGGGGTTGTCTCACCAGTATCAAGACTAGAGGAAAACCGGCCCAGGGCTTGGGTCTTCCAGGCTAACAGTGGAATGCAGCATAGTTGAAACTTACAGATCTCTCTCTCCTCTCCCCAGTGAACTTCTCAAGCCAGAATTGACCTCTGACCTGGCTCATCTGAATCCATACCTTATGGCTTGTACAAAAGCACCTGGAGGCAGTGAGCCTCCAGCTTTCTGTAGGAGGAAAAAGAGCCTGTTCCGTGTGTTTGCCATCATCACTGGCATCGTCTGTGCTGAGCCTCTTCCCAGCAGAGGGAGGTTTGCTCACGGTGGACAGTGGTCATCTGCTGCCTTTTCCAGAGGAAGCTTTGGCCTCTTGGTTGTTGAGTTCCTGGCTCTTTCACTAGAAGAAAATGAATAGGTTGGTGATTCAACACTTTGCATCTCCAGTGAAGACCTGGGCAGGTGACGAGGATGCCTCAAAGGCAGGCTGCTGTTGATTCTGCCCACCTCAGAGGCACATTTAGGTAGGAACAAGCATGCCTGAATTTTCTCAGTGGTGTCAGCTCCTACAAAGTCAGAAGTGGGTGCTCTGGCTGGCTAGGCCCGAGGTGTTCTGACTGAAGGCAAGAATAGAAGAATCTTCCTAAAAATGTACGGTATTGTCCCTTCTGGCTGTAACAGACATGCTCTGGCCATCAGTACCTTAGATGCTCTGAATACTGGTGGAACCAGAAGTGTTTCTAAACACAGGTATGATGCTGTCTCCTCCCACTGCAGCATCTATACTCTGGACTGGAAAGCCCCGTGTGCTCTGACTGGATTCATGAACAGCAGTATCTCCAGCCACAAGTTTAGTGCCAGCCCCTCTGATAGTAACAGCCAGGCTCCTCTAGGTGTCTCACAGAAGGCTGGAAGTGTTTTTTGGCTCAATGGGCCCCAAGTGCCCTGTCCATTTGTAGGAAGAGAACTAGGTGCCCCAAAGATGGAAGTGGGTCTGGGGACAGGTACAATGACCCCAAAGCTACCACTACCTAAAGGGGCTTAGATGCTGATGGGGTACCCCACCCTCTGATAGTCCTGCCTTTCGGTCATTTATTTGATCATCCTTCATCATAGTTATTGTGCTGTCCCTGTCTGTTGGGACACGTGTGTTCCGAACAGGTAGTGGCCAGGTGCTCTGACTGTAGGTGGGAACAAAAAGGCCTCTGACACAGGTGTGGTTTTGGACCTTTCAGCACTACAGATGTCCTCTGGTCAGGTATGTCCCAGGTGGTCTGACTGTGGGTGGGAACAGAGGCATCTCCAAGCACTATTGTGATGCCGGCCCCTCCTACCGCATCTGCTGTGTTCCAGCAGCCCGGCACCCAGGTGACCCAGACTTCAGCAGGAGCAGCCATGCCTCAGGAGTGAGTTTGTTCTCAGGGCTGCTGTCTCCTTCAGTAGGAACAGGCGCGCTGGGCAGAGTGGGCCTCGGGTGCTCTGACTGTAGGCAGGAAGGAAAGGTCTCCCAGGATAGTTTTCACTCCATACAACCTGGTCGCTCTAAACGCAGTGGTGGGTGCTATAGGCTGACAGGTACCAGGTCTAAGCCTATACAATGTGAGCTATAGTGTTGGGTGTTCTCCCAAGCCTAGCTCCAAAGCTGGGTGCCTGCCCCAGACATGGTGCTGACGTTTGGGGTCACACAGTGACCCCAAGGCTGCCACCACCCAAAGGGGTCTAGATGCTGATAGGATATTCCCCCTGTTGTGGTGGCTCCTCCCTGACAGTCCTGCCTTTTGATCACTGTTTGATCATCCTCCTGTGCTGTCCCTTTTCTGTGAGCTCCTGGTGCCATCAACCTGATCTCCTTTAGACAAGGATCTAGGGACGGATTGGATGGCCCAGGCCTCATATAGGCAGGCCTGCTCAAGGAGCAGAGCAAGGGGACTCCCTCTGGCCCTGGAGGAGGGCTCTTCACTATTCTTGAGTGGCTGCACATCTCTGAGGTGTAAGCACACAGCACTGTCACTTGGAGAGTCTTACCAGGACGCAGCTCAATCGGTAAAGAATCTGTCAGCAGGGACTTCCCTGGTGGTCCAGAGGCTAAGACTCTGAGTCCCAGTGCAGGGGGCCTGGGTTCAATTCCTGGTCAGGGAACTAGATCCCACATGCTGCAACTGAAGATCCTGCATGCCACAGGGAAAACAGAAGACTCCTCGTGCAGCCCAATAAATAAAAACTAAAAAAAAAAAAAAAAAAAGAATCTGTCTGCAAACAGGAGACCTGGGTTCAATTCCTAAATCAGGAAGATCCCCTGGAAAGGGAAATGGCAACCCACTCCAGTAGTCCTGCCTGGAGAATCCCATGGACAGAGGAGTTTGGCATGCTCCAGTCCATGGGGTCACAAAAGTTGGACATGACTTGGCAACTAAACCACCACAGACCACTGCCACCAGGATCCCAAGGGAAAGATCTTGGAGAGGAGCCCTGAGCCTGCTGGACTGGATGAGGCCTCTTCAGGGTGATAGAAAACTTGAAGAGGTGACAGCCCTAGGTCTGGGTAGAACCTGCTGGGAAGAGGGTGGAGTAAGGGCACAGGTGCTCCAGGGAGATCCTGCCAGAAGGGGGAACAGGGAGGGCGAGCTGCTCTGGCACAGGAAGGAGTGAAACTTGCTGAGGAAGTTGCCCATCAAGGGCAGTTGACCCTGAGAGTGTCCTACGCAAATTCTAGCTCTCCTCACTACCAGCTCCTCCAAAGTACAGTGTGCGCAGATCAGCCTGATGCTTGTGACACAGCGTTGGAATGCATTGACAGAGAAAGGGCCCTCCAGCAAAGGGGAGTGATGGAAAAGTACAAGAGGGCAAAGGGCAAAGCCCAGCTGCCCAGTCCCAGCGGAGTGTTTTAGCTCTTCAAGGCAGCCCTTTGCAAGTGCTTGGTACCACATGCGCCCTGTGGTCTGGAGGACTATTCAGGACTGTGAACTCTCGGAGCCTGCAAAACTGTCACCCCCAGGGGTGCAGGTACCTCCACACCGAGGCTCAGCAACCAGTCCCTGCGAGTCCCCCAGCCCTTTCCCCAGGGTCACTGCTGAGCAGAGTCTGCCAAAGCCAGAGGCCAAAGTGCCAGAGCAACCTGAATCCCGCCAGGGTCAGGGCTGGCTTGCAGGAAGGAGTCAGGGTAAAAGAGGTGGGGGTTGGGGGACCAGGGTTCAGCTCTGTTCCAGTCATTGCCCAGGAGGCCTGGGATAGCTGCAAGAGAATGGGTGCCAAGGTGCGGGGGAAAGGATGAGCAGCTTCTGTCCCCAGCCTCTTCCTTTCAGGTGGCCACCACCCACCACAGTTTACTCCACACCTTCCACTTTTCATGCTAGCAGCTCAGGGCTACCAGACGTGCCTCCTTGGGGGAATCTCTCTATCACTGTTCCAAGTCCAGGAGCAGGCATGCCTTCTCTGCGGCCACCTTTGAAAGGAGCAAGGCCCCAGCATCCCAAGCTGGGGTTTTCTGAGGTGGGGCACCCAGACCTGACCTGACCAGATAGACGCTGCACCCTGCAACATAACTTTCCATGGAGGCAGATTCTCCTCAATTCTTTTTGTATACTTTACAAATTGCAAACAGCATTTAACCCTTAGAACCTCCTTCAGCTCACATGCATGTTAGTGGAGAAGCCAGGATTTGAACTCAGTCTGATTCCAGAGCTCATGCGTTATCCGCCTGACTGTGGTGGTGCCTCTTCATGTAGGCATTGTGGGTGACCATTTTTATAGTCCTTAAGGGACTCAGCACCATGGCACACCTCTGATGAGCACATGCAATGCATAGTAGGAGGTCTGAATTGGTTCAACTCAAGGTACCCACAGGCCACATTGGGCTCTGGTACCTTCAGAATCTTCTGGGAGCGCCAAAGAGCAGAAATCGTCAGAATCACCCCTCAGGCATCTCTCTGCTAAGTGAGCCATGCAGCAAACTCAGCAGCTGTGAGCTGTGGGTGCAGGACAGGAGATTTATCACAGGATTCACGTTGGGTGAAAAGTCTTACAACTCAAGGACACAGTATCTCTTGTAGTAATCCTATAGATTCACTTTAAGGATCATGATCAGAAGTGATAACTTACCAATATTAATTTTTCCACTCTACCAGACTGGTACATATTTTCTTTAGGTTTAGGACTTTTAAATTTTCTTTCAGAATGTTTTGTAGTAGTGGTTGACAAATTATAGCCCATGAGCCATATTCTATCCACAGCCTGTTTTTGTGGGTGTAAAATGTGGATGTGGATGTGTAATGCCAGTGAGCTGAGAATAGTATTAACAGTTATTAATTAAAAAAGAAAAAAGAAAAACAGAAGAAGATACAACAAGATGTAACCTGTAAAGCCTGTAATATTTACTATCTGGCCCTTTATAGAAAAATTTGCCAGCAACTCTTTTGTAGTTTCAGTGTATAGGTATTATACAACATTGGTTAATTTATTCCTAAATATTTTATAAGGTATCATAAATTTTATCTTTTAAATTTTAATTTTCAGTCATTCATTGGCGGAAAATACAATTGATTTTTGTGTATTTACCTTGTATGCGGAAACCTTACTAAATTTATTCTTTACTTCTAGTAGATTCTTTGCAGAGTCCTTAGGATTTTGTATTTACAGAATCATGTTGTCAGTGAATAAAGATAGTTCTATTTCCTCCTCTTTACTTTGTATGCCTTTATTTTTCTTACCGTCTTTATTTGCTACAACCTAAAATATTGAGAAAAGAGACATCATTTTCTTGGTCTTAGAGGAAAGTGTTCAGTATGCTATTAAATGAAGTTTGTTATATTAATAGAGGCATTTTATCACTGAAAGGAAACTTCCTCCAATTCCTATTTTGTCAAAAGATTTTCTGAAGAGGCCCTTACATTTTGTCAATTACCTTGCCCACAGTTTTAAGATAATCACATGACTTTCCTTCTTTATTTTCTTAATGTGATGAATTGCTTTGATTGGTTTTTGAGTGTTAAACCAACCTTGCACACCTGGGACAAATCCCACTGGTACCCCTAGATCAACCTTTGCTCTCTGGTTGGATTCGATTTCCTAAAATTTTGTTAAAGATTTTTAATATCTATGTTCATGAGGGATATTAAACTGTGAATTTCTTTACTGTTGGGCTTTGGTATTAGTGTCATGTTTGCCGTGTAGAATGAGTCAGAAAATGTTTACTCCTACACTCTGAGAGTTTATATAACACTGGTAAAGTATCATCCTTACATGTTTGATAAAATTCATCTGAATCTGCAATTTTCATCAACAAAAGAAGTTTATAGTCACTTATTATCCTTTTAATTATCTGTCAAAACTGTAGTGAAGCTCCCTTCTTTATTCCTCATACTGGCCATTTGATTTTTTCCCTTTTTATTTCTTGATCCAACTTGCTGGAGTTTTACCAATTTTATTAATATTTTTAAAATCCACTTTGTTAATTTTCTCTAAGGTATACTTTCTATTTCTACTCCTTTATTATTTATTTCTACTTTGTATTTAATTTGTTCTCCTTTTCTCTAATCTTATAATTGAAAATTAAATCCTTGTTTTTAAAGCTCACTTCCTTTTTCATATGAGCAGTTAAATCAGTAACATTCCCTTAAGTACTGCCTGGGCTGCCTCCCACAAGTTTTAATTTGGTGTGCTTCAATTAAAAATGTTTTCCTGACATTGTCTGGAGTTCTTTCTCTCTTGTCATTGACCAAATAAATTGAGGCTCACAAAATTGAACTCTAAGCTTTAGTCTCAGTTCAGTTCAGTTGCTCAGTCGTGTCCGACTCTCTGCAACCCCATGGACTGCAGCACGCCAGGCTTCCCTGTCCATTACCAACTCCCAGAGCTTGCTCAAACTCTTGTCCATCAAGTCGGTGATGCCATCCAAATATCTCATCCTCATCCTTCCCCTCCTGCCTTCAATCTTTCCCAGCATCAGGGTCTTTTCACATGAGTCAGTTCTTCACGTCAGGTGGCCAAAGTATCGGAATTTCAGCTTCAGCATCAGTCCTTCCAATGAATATTCAGGACATTTCCTTTAGAATTGACTGGCTTGATCTCCTAGCAGTCCAAGGGACTCTCAAGAGTCCTCTCCAACACCACAGTTCAAAAGCATCAATTCTTCTGCGCTCAACTTTCTTTATAGTCCAGCTCTCATATCCATACATTACTACTGGAAAAACCATAGCTTTGACTAGGTGGACCTTTGTTGGCAAAGTAGTGTCTCTGCTTTTTAATATGCTGTCTAGGTTGGTTATAGCTTTCCTTCCAAGGAGCAAGCATCTTTTAATTTCATGGCTGCAGTTACCATCTCCAGTTATCTTGGAGTCCCAAAATATGAAGTCTGTCACTGTTTCCATTGCTTCCCCATCTACTTGCCATGAAGTGATGGGACTGGATGCCATGATCTTAGTTTTTTGACTGTTGAGTTTTAAGCCAGTTTTTTCACTCTCCTCTTTCACCTTTGTCAAAAGGTGCTTTAGTTGTTCTTCACTTTCTGCATAAGGGTGGTGTCATCTGCATATATGAAGTTATTGATATTTTCCCCAGCAATCTTGATTCCAGCTTGTGCTTCATCCAGTCCAGCATTTCTCTTGATGTACTAAAGCTCAACATTCAGAAAACTAAGATAATGGCATCCAGTCCCACCACTTCATGGCAAATAGATAGGGAAACAGTGGAAACAGGGGCTGACTTTACTTTAGGGGGCTCCAAAATCACTGCAGATGGTGATTGCAGCCATGAAATTAAAAGACTCTTACTCCTTGGAAGGAAAGTTATGACTAACCTAGACAGCATATTAAAAAACAGAGACATTACTTTGTCAACAAAGGTACATCTAGTCAAGGCTATGATTTTTCCAGTAGTCATGTATGAATGTGAGAGTTGGACTATAAAGAAAGTTGAGTGCAGAAGAATTGATGCTTTTGAACTGTGGTGTTGGAGAAGACTCTTGAGAGTCCCTTGGACTGCAAAGAGATCCAACCAGTTCATCCTAAGGGAGATCAGTCCTGGGTGTTCATTGGAAGGACTGATGCTGAAGCTGAAACTCCAGTATTTTGGCCACCTGATTCGAAGAGCGGACTCATGTGAAAAGACCCTGATGCTGGGAAAGATTGAGGGCAGGAGGAGAAGGGGACAACAGAGGATGAGATGGTTGGATGGCATCACCAACTCAATGGACATGAGTTTGAGTAAACTCCGGGAGTTGATGATGGACAGGGAGGCCTGGCGTGCTGTGCATGGGTTTACAAAGAGTCGAACACGGCTGAGAGACTGAACTGAACTGAACTCTGCACATAAGTTAAATAAGCAGGATGACAATATACAGCCTTGACGTACTGCTTTCTCAATTTGGAACCAGTCTGTTGTTCCATGTCCAGATCTAATTGTTGCTTCTTGACCTGCATGCTTTAGTCTGTGTATATTCAAAAGCAAACATATTAGTTCCCAGCTAATAGGAGGACACTTTATCAGACTGACACTGTAGTATTGTGCGTCTATTTGATTCTGCAGCTTTGGAGAACATTTAAGTAAGGTCACTAAAGATTTCTGTCATTTGCATACTACATTTCCTGGAAATTTGGGTGTGTACCTTTAAGAGAAATGAGAGCCCCTCCAGATCCCAGTTTCTGACAATCATTTCCAGCACCCCGCCTTTCCCCTGGCGCATGCCCAGTAGCCTGTGGTGGGCGTGTCTCCCCAGGTCCGCGGCCTGCTGCGAACTACATTACCCAGACGCCTGGGCACTGCGGGGCTGTGGCTCGGGACCAATGAAGGCCTTAGAGAGACGGCTTTCCATGCTCATAAAATATATCTGGAGGGGACTTCCAGCGTTTTTTTATCTGTGGTAGTTTTGGTTGATCTTCATTCTGTTCGCCTGATATGATTCTTGAGTATATGGTTACTGGTCAGTTCAGTCGCTCAGTCGTGTCCAACTCTTTGCAACCCCTCGAACCACAGCATGCCAGGCCTCCCTGTCCATCATCAACTTCTGGAGTCCACCCAACTCATGTCCATTGAGTCGGTGATGCCATCCAATCATCTCATCCTCTGTCGTCCCCTTCTCCTTCTACCCTCAATCTTTCCTAACATCAGGGTCTTTTCAAATGAGTCAGTTCTTCGCATCAGGTGGCCAAAGTACTGGAGTTTCAGCTTCCACATCAGTCTTTCCAATGAGCACCCAGGACTGATCTGCCTTAGCATGGACTGGTTGGATCTCCTTGCAGTCCAAGGGACTCTCAAGAGTCTTCTCCAACACCACAGTTCAAAAGCATCAATTCTTTGGCACTCCACAGTCGAACTCTCACATCCATACATGACCACTGGAAAAATCATAGCCTTGACTAGCTGGACTTTTGTTGGCAAAGTAATGTCTCTGCTTTTTAATATACTGTCTAGGTTAGTCATAACTTTCCTTCCAAGGAGTAAGCGTCTTTTAATTTCATGGCTGCAATCACCATCTGCAGTGATTTTGGAGCCCAAAAAAATAAAGTCTGACACTGTTTCCCCATCTATTTCCCATGAAGTGATGGGACCAGATGCCATGATCTTAGTTTTCTGCATGTTGAGCTTTAAGCCAACTTTTTCACTCTCCTCTTTCACTTTCATCAAGAGGCTTTTTAGTTCCTCTTCACTTTCTGCCATAAGGGTGGTGTCATCTGCATATCTAAGGTTATTGATATTTCTCCTGGCAATCTTGATCCCAGCTTGTGCTTCCTCCAGCCCAGCATTTCTCATGATGTACTCTGCATATAAGTTAAATAAGCAGGGTGACAATATACAGCCTTGACGTACTCCTTTTTCTATTTGGAACCAGTCTGTTTTTCCATGTCCAGTTCTAACTTTTGCTTCCTGACCTGCATACAGGTTTCTCAAGAGGCAGGTCAAGTAGCCTGGTATTCCCATCTCTTGAAGAATTTTCCACAGTTTATTGTGATCCACACAGTCAAAGGCTTTGGCATAGTCAATAAAGCAGAAATAGATGTTTTTCTGGAACTCTCTTGCTTTTTTGATGATCCAGCGAATGTTGACAATTTAATCTCTGGTTCCTCTGCCTTTTCTAAAACCAGCTTGAACATCGCAAGTTCACAGTTCACGTATTGCTGAAGCCTGGCTTGGAGAATTTTGAGCATTACTTTACTAGAGTGTGAGATGAGTGCAATTGTGTGGTAGTTTGAGCATTCTTTGTGGGCCCAAGATAAGGTGAACTGGAGGCATGAAAGTGAATGTGTCCCTGCTGCTGGAGGTGGTTGGTGAGAGGCTTGGTGAGAGTGCCTCTTGTGGTGGCTGCTTGGCTGAGGCAGAAGGGGATGAGGGTCTGGCTGAGCACCCAGGCCTGGTGACCTGCCCCTCCCTGCTCAGCTCTGCCAATGGGCTTGGCTGGTGGTGGTTTCCCTGATGGAAATCGCATAAACTGCATTCTCCAAATCTTCACCCATGGGAACTGCCACCTCTGAATCCTAAAGACCCGAATGGGTGGTGCCTGCCCCTTCACTTTCAAGTCAGGCAGTTTCTGCAGGACTTGATACATGGTGGGGGAGGGGGGGTCCCGGGGGCAGGGTTATCCCCCATTTCAGATACTTGGATGTGACTGAAGTGAAATAATGTTACAGGCAGAGGGACCATGGTGTGCAAAGGCTTGGAAGTGCATTTGAGTGGAGTATTTGGGAAACCTGGGGCCAGTCTCCTATCTAGTCTCCTGTCTACAGGAAATAGATTTGGAGTGGTTGGCAGGTTGAGCAGTTAGGGCTTTATCTGAATGGGATGGTAGACATTAGAAGCTTTTGAACCTAGAGCTAGGGCTTTAAAAGGTTCCCAGAGGTGGGAGGGAAGTCCAAAAGAGACGGGACATATGTATACATGTAGCTGATTCACTCCGGTGTACAGCAGAAACTAACACAACATTGTAATGCAATTATACACTAATTAAAAAAAAAAAAAAAAAAAGGCTTCCCTGATGGCTTAGATGGTGAAGAGTCTGCCTGCAATGCAGGAGGCCTGGTTCGATCCCTGGGTCAAGATGGGTCAAGGAAATGGCAGCCCTCCCCAGTATTCTTGCCTGGAGATGCCCATGAACAGAGAAGCCTGGCAGGCTACAGTCCATGGGGTTACAAAGAGTTGAGCACCATTGAGCAACTTCACTTTCTTCTTTTTCTTTAAAAAAGAAAAGAAAATGCAACAAAGTACACAGCAAAAATCAGCTCTCATTATAAAAGAAATTAAAACATTTTGGGGGAACCCCATTTAAAAAAAAAAAGGTTCCCAAAGGCAGCTTAGGGTAGAGTGGACATGGGGGTGGTAATGAAAATGAAAGTGGGAGATCTTGAGAAAAAGTTGCTAGCCTGTATCCAAGAGTAACCATGAGGTCTGGACCAGAGCAGTAGCCAGAGAGGGGTGTCTGGAGCCCTATACAAAGGTCACAGGATAAAAATCTCTGGAACTGACCAAGCCCCATAGCAACCATTGCCATGAGCCTCTGTATCTAAACCAGCCAATTCCCTGACCCCATACTAGGTAAAATACCTACCCTATTACCCACCTTATAGCATCCTAATCAATCACCTAATGCCACCATTCCAATAGGAATTTTCTCTGTCTTGAGGCTATAAAAATTGGCTGCTAGCCTGCCAAAGGGTTTGGATCACCTTTGAGCTGGCCCACTTTTCTGTGTCTTCCACTCGAATAAACTAAATTCTCCTCTCATTCTGCCTCACATCTGGAAATCCTTTTCCAACTCCCACACAGACCACAAGACTCCTGTCTAGACACAAACAAGAGCCTTTGTGTCTAGGAGCATTTTTACTTGTCCTGGAAAAAAATCTCATCTCTGATCACTGAAACACCAGGGCAAGCTAAGACTCCCCACTCCCCCCGCCCCAGCCTCTGACCTCGGCCTCCTCCATCCTGAAGGGTGCCAGGAGCACATAGAAGCTAAAGGTGGTGCCAACTCAGGAAGTGTGCTTGAGTTCTGGAATCAGGCCAGCCTAAGGTGTGTGTTTGGTGTATGAAGAGTTGGGGAGAGAGGACAAGCCTGTCTGAATTTTCAGGAGATGGTGAGAGGCATTAGCAGTTTCTCTCAAAAAAAAAAAAAAGGAAAAGGAAGTAGCTGCTGCTGCTAAGTCGCTTCAGTCGTGTCCGACTCTGTGCGACCCCATAGATGGCAGCCCACCAGGCTCCCCCATCCCTGGGATTCTCCAGGCAAGAACACTGGAGTGGGTTGCCATTTCCTTCTCCAATGCATGAAAGTGAAAAGTGAAAGTGAAGTGACTCAGTCGTGCCCGCCTCTTAGCGATCCCACGGAGTGCAGCCCACCAGGCTCCTTCATCCATGGGATTTTCCAGGCAAGAGTACTGGAGTGGGGTGCCATTGCCTTCTCCGAAAGGAAGTAGAGTTACACTCTTTCTTATAAAACTGGTTTTAATTTAATGTCTGGAGGAAGATGACTGCCTGGCCATCACCTCTCTCTGAGTCCTTTCTGGAAGCTTCCTTTGGTAATCCTGATTTTGTGGCAATTAGTTGACAGTTTTAAATCTAATCCTCTTTATGTTGTAAGGCACACCTGGACTTGCTCATCCCAGACACCCTTTGATTTCTATTCAGCCCACATGTACTCAGGGGAGAGGATCTTGGTGGGTTTGTGGTATAAAGCAGGTATTTGTTCAGGTGGCTCTCATCATTTCACGTGGCCTCGATGAGATTGGCCTGATCGATCACTATCATCTCATGGCAGGCCTTGGTGAGTTTGTAAACCTCTGGCACGGACCCCCCAAATAAGGCCCCTGTGTAATAAAAGCCTCCCTCATCTTCAGGAATATGGGCCTGTGACTGAGGCTGGCATTCATGGGGGAAGTTTTCTCGACTAAGCTCATAGAAGTAAGAATGCAGGGTGCCAAACAAGGAGGAGAGGATCTCCATGCCCAAGTGATCACTAAACTTCATGTCCACATTTGCACATACAAGGTAATTCACCTCCTCGTAGAAGCGCTGCTCAGTAAAATTTCTGATCACCTCCATGCAGTGCATGGAGATCTCCTGCCAGTTGTCACAGCTCTGGACCTTGAGGATGACAATCTGCCGTCCTTTCTGAAGGGGAATGCGAGGAAAGTAGTCTGGCCAGTCAGTGAAGATGTAGTAGTTCACCCTGTGTCCCACCATGAAGTACTTCTCTGCTGTCTTCAGGAATAGCTTCAGGTGGAAAATGTATTTTTTTACAACAAACACAGTTAATCCAGTGGTGATATTCTGAAGCTGGAACTGTTCATTCAGGATGTCGGTGTTGAAAGTCCTGTCTCAGATGATGGGAGCCAGCCAGGGGGTCACAGGAAGGACATCTTTCCTAGGGGGTGTTAGTACATCTGGCTGGAGATTCAACATGCTTGATAATCTTACATCTTGTTCATCATGGGTTTTTCTAAGAACCTTGCTTGCCCAGGTTAGGATGCTTTCCAACTTCTGGCTTCTTGGATTCAGGTAACAATAGCCAAAGAAGGCCAAGGCAAGAGGTATTAAAAGAAGAAAGTTCACTCGATGAAGTAAGTAACATATTGAGTTCTTTAACAATGTCTTGACAAGCCAGGCCATGCCTCTGCTTCAGACTGTTAAAACCAGGATCACCTAGATGCTGCTAAGAACCTGCCCCTTCTCACTCTTCCACTCACAGCGGTCTCTTCTGGGCACAGGAAGGCAGGATGCATGGACCACAAGGTACTTATGTTGCCTGGTCCTCTTGAGATTCTACCTGCCAGGGGCCCCTGGGAGTTGGGTGTTTAGGACCACCAAGCTGAGTAAGACTTCTGGACTGGCAGAATCTTGATAAATTCAAGTTTGATATAAGATCATGTCAAAGTAACCAGGTGGTAGGATTCGGTCAACTGTCTACTAGAACTTCCAGGCCAGCTTGTAGGAGAGAAGGCAGGGCTCCTGAAACAGGCTCAGGAGACTAGCCGAAGGGCAGCCACTGAGCAGGTCAAGAATAGAGATTGTGACGAAAGCAGGACAGGGCAGCAGCCACCAGAGGACCTGACCAGGACCTCAGAGGGCTTGTGCTCTGGCCTTCTCTTGATACTTACTGACTGTGAGAAATTTACATAAGCATTAATTTCCTGAAAAGTCAATAAAGTTGAGAACAGACTATCTTCAAGGTCACATGCATGCAGTCTGTTGTGGGCCATCATTCAGGAGGCCTCATTTGGTAATTGTAGTGGCACAGATAAAAGATCTTTAGATCAAGGATTGTTTTCCTGTATTACTCTTTATTGTTCTGTCGGTAAGTTGTGTCTGACTCTTTGCAACCCCATGGACTGAAGCACACCAGGCCTCCCTGCCCTTCACTATCTCTCAGAGTTTGCCCAAATTCATGTCCATTGAGCTGGTGATGCCATCCAACCATCTCATCCTCTGTCAACCCCTTCTCCTCCTGCCCTCAATCTTTCTCAGCATCAGGGTCTTTTCCAATGAGTCAACTCTTCATATCAGGTGGCCAAAGTATTGGAGCTTCAGCTTCAGCATCAGTCCTTCCAGTGAATATTCAGGACTGATTTCCTTTAGGATTGACTGGCTTGATCTCCTTGCAGTCCAAGGGACTCTCAAGAGTCTTTTTCAGCACCACAGTTAGAAAGCATCAATTCTTTGGCACTCAGCCTTCTTTATAGTCCAATTCTCACATCCATACATGACTACTGGAAAAACCAGAGCTTTGACTATATAGACCTTTGTCAGCAAAGTGATGTCTTTGCTTTTTAATATGCTGTCTAGGTTTGTCATGGCTTTTCTTCCAAGGAGCAAGTGTCTTTTATTTTTTTATTTATTTTTTTTTAGGTGTCTTTTAATTTAATGGCCACAGGCACTGTCCACAGTGATTTTGGAGGCTAAGAAAATAAAATCTGTCACCATTTCCACTTTTTCCCCTTCTATTTGCCATGAAATGATGGGACCAGATGACATGATCTTAGTTTTTTGAATGTTGAGTCTTAAGCCAGCTTTTTAACTTTTACCCTCATATAGAGGCTCTTTAAGTTCCTCTTCGCTTTCTGCCATTAGAGTGGTATCATCTACATATCTGAGGTTGTTGATACTTCTCCCAGCAATCTTGATTCCAAATTGTGATTCATCCAGCCTGGCGTTTTGCATGATGTACTCTGCATATAAGTTAAATAAGCAGGGTGACAATATACAGCCTTGATTTACTCTAATAATCACTCTAATAATCATTTAAAATGACACTGAACATTTACTGTGGAGATGTTAGGTCTTGCATTGCAGTTAGGATTATGCTGCTGAAGTTTGTGTACATTATATTGCTGACTCCTTACAGCGATCCTGGGAGGTGGACGCTACATTATCCTCGTGGTCCCGATGGAAAGACAAGCTCAGAGAGGTGGGTGACTAGCCTATGACCACATGACCGGCTGCTAAGTGCTGAAGCCAGCTAAGGAGCCAGACTCCAGGACTGGGTTCTTGGCTACTCTGTGTTCTGATCCTTGGCTTCATTTGTGTATTCTTTGCAGTTTCCTTTTTCTGAGCTCTTGTCTCCATCAAGTGCCTTTGGGTCTCTCCCATATGCTTCCAATAGCAGTTGAGCCAGAGTCCCTAAGATGGTATGGGAACCTGATCCAGTGCCATTTTTGACTCAAGGCTTATCGTGTTGCCAACACACATACTTCGCTCTGCAGTCCTAGGCTGTTCCAAGCATATGTCTCCTCTGAAACATACTCCTGCCAGCCTGCTATGAGACTAACAGTGGGTGTGAAAGTCCCATGGTGGATAGGGATCACCTGCCGTCTGCACCCTGAAGCTGCCTGGTGCTCTTGGGCTATTCTGTGATACCTTGTTTCTGCCTTCCCATAGAAGTAGGCGGCTGGAGCCACGGTTTCTGAAACCTTCTCAGGGTTGTTCTTAGCACTCTAGGAGGAAAAGATGAGTGAATTTTAATAAGTGTCTTTTAAGGGACTGACACATTGCCTTTGTGGTCCAGACCATGACATTTGCCCAGCTGTGCGTAAGAATGTTAGCATAATCTTGAGTGCCATGCCTAGTCATAATGCTGATGTAGTGGCAGACCTGTAGACGACACTGTGATGTTGTGAATGCCAGAAAACTGAACAACGGCTTTGATGAGGAAATGACACTCTCTAGTATCTCTATGTCTGTCTAGTTATGACACTCTCTAGTCATAAGGAGCATGGGCTTCATGTGCTTGTGGGTCTAGCCCTATGTCTGTGGCTTTAGTGACTGTCTTGGAAATATGCTTATCCCAGGGCAGTAGAAGAGGGAATCCATGAGTTTGTTCATCATAGCACTTCCCTGGGAATCCTGGAGGTTAAAGAACATTACAGAATGAAGAGGTAGAGAGGATGGGGCAGTCACCAATGGTATAGAACCAGGGAGAGAGACGCAGTGTAGCTTTTGACCACTTGAGTAGGTCCTGACTGTTAGCAGATCTGCCAGGGCACTAGCCTGAGACCCTCCAGGCTTTCCTGACTCCATGGCCCCACTGGCCCATGTGTCAGGCCCTGGGCTGTAGCCTCCCTGACTCCAGCCTGCTCAACACAAGTACCTGGATCTTGTTCAAGCCATTACCACTGGCCACTTTCATTGTTCAAACACCTGTTTCTTTACCCTACTACCCTTTTTCATGGCTGAATAACACCCCATTTTGTGTGTGTGTATGTGTGTGTGTGTGTGTGTGTGTGACATCTTCTTTATCCATTCATACAGTAATGAGCAGTTTAGGCTGTTTTCATTTGTGGCTACTGTGAATAATGCTGCAACATGAGTAGAGGTTGCTCTTTGAGATCCTATTTTTATTTCCTTTGGATATATACCCAGAAGTAGGGCCTGTTGAAAATGTCCATGAACATCTCTGTTGTATACCAAATGGCCCTTGGTCCAAAATATCCATGCTTAAAAAACATTCCTGGATTCAAATAGCCTGTAATATTTACTCATACTTTTGGTTTACAGGATTAATGCATTAAAAGTTCTATCATGTGTTATTGGTCCAATAATTGTGTTATGGCTGCATTGCCAACCATAATGCTTTTTGCCTTGGTAGCCTAGTTGGTAATGGCACAGGGGAGTAGCTTGAGGGGTTGGGGCTTGAATCTTGCAGAAGAGCAGGATTTATATTAGCTCTGCATATCAAGGAAGGGTCCTAAAGGAAGGGTCCTAAAGTAAGAGAAATGCACAAAGGATGACGCCTCAAGGATGAGATCAACTAATAGAAATGTGAAGTATGTTAATCTGTCACTGAAAATTTGGTTCATGTGACTGGGGCATTCAGTAAGGGTGGAGTTTGAAAGGAAGAGCTTGGTCAAGCCACTGTGTTAAACAAGCAGTGAACACATTGATGTAAACACGTTACTGAGCTTCTGTCTTAGTCAAGAGGAATGAGAAGAGGTGTGGCTGTACTACCATCTAGTGGTTGGGTGCAATATCTGCCATGAGGGAGATTGTTGTTCAGTTGTTAAGTCCAATGACAATAAACAGCCTTATCGTACTCCTTTCCCAATTTTGAACCAGTTGCCCCAGGTCTGGTTCTAACTGTTGCTTCTTAACCTGCATACAGGTTTCTCAGGAGACAGGTAAGGCGCTATGTATTCCCATCTCTAAGAATTTTCCAGAGTTTGTTGTGATCCACACAGTCAAAGACTTTAGCCTACTTAGTAATACAGAAGTAGATGTTTTTCTGGAACTCTCTTGCTTTTTCTATGATCCAGCAGATATTGGCAATTTGATCTGTGGTTCCTCTGCCTTTTCTAAACCCAGTTTCTACATCTGGAAGTTCTTGGTTCACATACTGCCGAAGCCTAGCCTGAAGGATTTTGAGCATAATGTTGCTAGCATGTGAAATGAGTGCGTTTGTTTGTTAGTTTATACATTCTTTGGTATTTCCTCTCTTTGGGATTGGAATGAAAACTGACCTTTTCCCATCCTGTGGCCACTGCTGGGTTTTCCAAATTTGCTGCCATATTGAGTGCAGCACAATAACAGCATCGTCTTTTAGGGATACTGGGCATCTAACCCTTTACAAATATCCCATCACCCAGAGTTAACAGGGATGTTTTCCTTGAATTGATAGACTAAAGAGGTATGATCTGGTAAACTACAAGAAGCATCTGCTGCTATTTGGAGCTGTTTTAATGAATGTGACTCCAATACTTACCTGCCAACATAGGCAGTATACTCTTTGACATAAGTCTTAGCAACATTTTTTTCTCAGATCTGTTTCCTCAGGCAAGGGAAACAAAAGCAAAAATAAACAAAGGGGACCTAATTAAATTAAAAGCTTTTGTACAGTGAAGGAAACAAAATTGGTGAGAACGTAAATTGGTACAGCCACTATGGAAAACAGTATGGATGTTCCTTTAAAAATAAAAACAGAACTATCATATGATCCAGCAATTCCACTCTTGAGTATATTCTAAGAAAATAAAAACAGCTATTCAAAATGATACTTGCACCCCAACGGTCATAACATTATTTACAATAGCCAAGATATGGACAACCAGGCCCATCAGCAGATGAATAGATAAGAAAGACGTACCAATCACACATGACTGAATATCACTCAGCTATAAGGAAGAATAAAATTTTGTCGTTTGGAACATCATGGATGTACCTGAAGAGTATTATACTTAGTGACGTAAGTTAGAGAAAGCCAAACATTGTTTTTGCTAATATGTGGAATATAAAAAATAAAACAAATGAATATAACAAAACAGAAGTGACTTTATAGATTCAGAGAACAAAATAGCGGTTACTGATCTGGAGAGGTTTGTGGGGAGGGGCAAGATAGGGGAAGGGAAATTAAGAGGTACACACTACTAGGTATAAAATACATAGGATAGAATCAAGTTATGTTACAGCGCAAGAAATATAACCAGTATTTCATAACTTTAAATGAAGCATGATCTATAAAAATATTGAATCACTCTTTTGTATACCTGAAATTAATATAACTTTGTAAATGAATTACACTTCAATAAATAAATAAATAAAGCTGGCATTATAATCTAGTATTTTAATAATACTGGCTTTTGTATTTGTCTATTCATCATTATAGAGGAACCTTATATTTTTATGTCTTCTAGGTAGTCTTACCTGCTTATGTTTCAGCTTTAAGGACCCCCTTTAGCATTACTCATCCAGCAGATCTAGTGGTAATGAACTTTTTCAGTTTCTCTTTATTTTGGAATGTGTTTACTTCTCATTTTTGAAGGACAGTCTTGCTGGATAGTTTTCTCCTGAGATATTCTCTTGTAATTTTATTAATGATCCCTTGTACAAGAAAATTTTCTTTTGTCTTGCTGCTTTCAAAATTCTGTGTCTTTTACCAACTTAATTATAATGTGTGATTGATTATAATATGCAACAATTGATTATAATGACAGTGTGATTCTCTTTGGGTTTATCCTACTTGGAATATGTTGAGCTTTTTGAATTTGTCCATTAGGATTTCCATCACATTTGGTAAGATTTTAGTCATTATTTCTTCAAATGGGCCCTCTGTCCTTTTCTCGTTTCCTCCTAAGACTTCCATAATGTGTACATGATTCCACTTGACAGTCGCATAAGTCCTTAAGGCTCTGTTCACTTAAATTTTTTCTTTTAATTTCTTCTTAAAATTTTTTTAAATTTCTTTTTATAACTCAGACTTATTCATTCCAAATTATCTATCTTCACATTTGCTGATTCTTTATTTCCTTAGAAAGGAGTCTACTATTAAACCATTTGTGAGTTTTTTCAATGCCTTTATTTTTAACTCAAGATTTTGTTTGGGTCTTTTTTTATGCTTTCTTGGTATTCCAATTGTGTGTATATATCATTTAAAAATATATACTTTAGTTTTTTGTGTCTTTCTTTAGCTCTTTTGTTTATTTTTTTTAAATGGTTGTTATAAAGTCTTTTTTCTAGTTAGTCTGATGCCTGTGTTTCTTTAGGGACTGTTTATGGAGATTTAAATTGTTCCTTTGAATGAGCTGTGTTTCCTCATTTTTTTATATATGCCTTGTGATCTTTTGTTGAAAAATGTTAATTTGTAAAAATAGTCACCTCTCTTTGTGTTGGCAGTTTGTCAGGTGTTGAGTAAGACCTCCAATCAGCCTGGTATAAAAATTTAAGGTTTTCTCAGACCTTTTCAAAGCCTGCACCCTCTCTGGGCCTGGCTGCATGCTTTTTGTCTGATTGCTCCATACACATAGCTGCATCTCAATGTCTTAATTTCCCTGAGATTCTGACTCCTGCTTCTTCTTGGGTTCTTATCTATTCTACTGTATCCATCAATTAATAATCTCTTGCCCTAAGTGTTTGCAGGTCTGTGGTCCCTGTGGTTTTCACAAGCCATGTCCACTAATTCCCTATGCTTCCTCTAGCCTTAGGTATTAGCTATGCCATTTCTGACTGTATGAGCTCTGAGTTAGGTGACCCAGAAAATAGTCTGTCAGGCAATTCCCAGATAGGTTCAAATGTTGCTTATTTGATCCACTCTACTCTCAGTGAATCACAGAAGGGAACTGGGAACTGACCATCACTTCCTCAAAGTGCATCATGATGTGCTGGGGAGGAGATGGAGTAAGAGTCAGAAGCAGATGGCACAAAACTTCCTACCCCGACCAGGAATCGAACTCTGTGCCCCCTGCAGTGGGAGCACAGAGTCCTAACCATTGAGCCACCAGGGAATTCCCAGAGAGTGACTTCTTCTTGATAGGGCATTCACTTTAGGGCACTAGATCTTTGATTAATATCCAGAGGTCCAAGCAAATTACTTTACCCAATCCCTAATGGTTGATTTGGGCTTCCCGGGTGCCTCAGTGGTAAAGAATCCTCCTGCCAATGCAGGAGACCCAGGAGATGCAGGCTCAATCCCTGGGTTAGGAAGGTGTCCTGGAGGAGGAAATAGCAACCCACTCCAGCATTCTTGCCTGGAGAATTCCATGGATAGAGGAGCCTGGTGGGCTACAACCCATGGGATTGCAAAGAGTCGGACACAACTGAGTGACTAACAGCTTCACTATGACTGCATTACTATTTCTCTCTTCAGTTCCATCTGTTGTCTCATGTTGGAGACCTCTTATATTAGATACATACATATTTATATTTGCTATATCTTCCTAGTAAGTTGACTTTCTAATCATTATGTTATTTTTTGTCTCCACTGCCTGTTACTCTTTCAGTTGTTTCCCCATCTATTTGCCATGAAGCGATGGAATTGGACGCCATGATCTTAGTTTTCTTTCTGAATGTTGAGTTTTAAGCCCACTTTTTCACTGTCCTCTTTCAGCTTCATCAAAAGACTCTTTGGTTCTTCTTCACTTTCTGCCATAAGGGTGGTGTCATCTGCATGTCTGATGTTATTGATATTTCTCCTGGCAAGCTTGATTCCATGTTGTGCTTCATCCAGTCCAGCATTTTGCATGATGTACTCTGCATGTAAGTTGAATAAGCAGGATGACAATATACAGCCTTGATGTACTCCTTTCCTGATTTGGAATCACTCTGTTGTTCCATGTCCAGTTCTAGCTGTTGCTTCCTGACATGCATACAGAATTCTCAGGAGGCAGGCAAGGTGGTCTGGTATTCCCATCTCTTTAAGAATGTTACAGTTTGTTGTGATCCACACAGTTAAAGGCTTTGGCATAGTCAATAAAGCAGAAGTAGATGTTTTTCTGGCACTCTCTTGCTTTTTCTATGATCCAGAGGATGTTGGCAATTTGATCTCTGGTTCCTCTGCCTTTTCTAAATCCAGCTTGAACATCTGGAAGTTCATGGTTCACGTTCAGTTGAAGCCTGGCTTGAGAATTTTGAGCATTAATTTGCTAGCGTGTGAGATGAGTGCAATGGTGTGGTAGTTTGAACATTCTCTGGCATTGCCTTTCTTTGGGATTGGAATGAAAACTGACCTTTTCCAGTCCTGTGGCCACTGCTAAGTTTTCCAAATTTGCTGGCATATTGAGTGCAGCACTTCCACAGCATCATCTTTTAGGATTTGAAATATCTCAACTGGAATTCCATCGACTCCACTAACTTTGTTCGTAGTAATGCTTCCTAGGGCCCACTTGACTTCACATTCCAGGATGTCTGGCTCTAGGTGAGTGATCACACCATCATAGTTATCTGGGTCATAAAGATCATTTCTGTATAGTTTTTCTGAGTTTTCTTGCCACCTCTTCTTAATATCTTCTGCTTCTGTTAGGTCCATACCATTTCTTTCCTTTGTTGTGCCCATCTTTGCATGAAATGTTCACTTGATATCTCTAATTTTCTTGAAGAGATCTCTAGTCTTTCCCATTCTATTGTTTTCCTCTATTTCCTTGCATTGATCCCTGAGGAAGGCTTTCTTATCTCTCCTTGCTATTCTTTGGAATTCTGCATTCAAATGGGTATATCTTTCCTTTTCTCCTTTGCCTTTAACTTCTCTTTTTTTCACAGCTATTTGTAAGGCCTCCTCAGACAACCATTTTGCCTTTTTGCATTTCTTTTCCTTGGGAATGGTCTTGATCACTGCCTCCTATACAATGTCACGAACCTCCATCCATAGTTCTTCAGACACTCTGTCTATCAGATCTAATCCCTAGAATCTATTTGTCGCTTCCACTGTATAATCATAAGGGATTTGATTTAGGTCATATCTGAATGGTCTAGTGGTTTTCCATACTTTCTTCAATTTAAGTCTGAATTTGGCAACAAGGAGTTGATCTGAGCCACAGTCAGCTCCCAGTCTTGCTTTTGCTGACTGTATAAAGCTTCTCTATCTTTGGCTACAAAAAATTTAATCAATCTGATTTCGGTATTGACTATCTGGTGATGTCCATGTGTAGAGTCTTCTCTTGTGTTGTTGGAAAAGGGTGTTTGCTATGACCAGAGCATTCTCTTGGAAAAACTCTATTAGCCTTTGCCCTGCTTCATTCTGTACTCCAAGGCCAAATTTTTTTTTTTTTCCCAAGGCCAAATTTGCCTGTTACTCCAAGTATCTCTTGACTTCCTACTTTTGCATTCCAGTCCCCTATAATGAAAAGGACATCTTTTTGGCTGTTAGTACTAGAAGGTCTTGTAGGTCTTCATAGAACCGTTCAACTTCAGCTTCTTCAGCATTACTGCTCAGGGCAGTATCACAGTATATATACAGTATATAATGTGATATAATATACAGTATACTGTGATACACAGTATGTACTGTGATATCACAGTATCACAGGCTTGGATCACATAATGAATGGTTTGCCTTGGAAATGAACAGAGATCATTCTGTCGTTTTTGAGATCGCACCCAAGTACTACATTTTGGACTCTTTTGTTGACTATGAGGGCTACTCCATTTCTTCTAAGGGATTCTTGCCCATGGTAGTAGATACTATGGTCATCTGAGTTAAATTCATCCGTTCCAGTCCATTTATTTCAGGGATTCCTAAAATGTTGATGTTCACTCTTGCCATCTCCTGCTTGACTAGTTCCAATTTACCTTGATTCATGGACCTAACATTCCAGGTTCCTATGCAATATTGTCCTTTACAGCTTCGGACTTTACTTCCATCACCAATCACATCCACAACTGGTTGTTGTTTTTGCTTTGGCTCTGTCTCTTCATTCTTTCTGGAGTTATTTCTCCACTGTTCTCCTTGTTGTGATTACTTAAAACCTATTTTGTGTTGTGTAGTGTGGCCACCCTGCTCTCTATTGGTTACATGGAATATATTTTCCCATTATTTCACTTTCAGTTTATATGTTTCCTTAGATCTAAAGAGAATCTTGTAGGCAGCATATAGTTGGATTGTTTGTTTTATTTTTAAACTCATTCAGCCAATCTATATCTTCTGATTGGAGAGTTAGATCCATTTACACTTAGTTACTCATAAAGAATTTAATATTTCCATTTTGTTAATCTCCATCCATTTTTTCCCTGTGTTCTTCTCTTACTGTCTTCTTTTGTATTTCATTGATTTTTTTTTTTTTTTTGTAGTAACATGCTTTCATTCCTTTCTTGTTTCCTTTCAAGTATCTTTTGTAGATAACTCTCTTTTTCGCTACCATAGGGATAAGATGAAGCATTTTAAAGTTATAACAATCTATTTTGAACTGATAACAATCTCAGTTGAACAGAAAAACTTCACTCCTTTGCTTCTCCACCCCCATTTTAGGTTATTGCTGCCACAATTATATATTTTTATAGTGTATATTTATTAATATAAGTTTATAGTTTTTATGCTTTTGTCCCTTAAATTCTGTACCAAAATTAAAAGTTGTTTACACATCATTAAAATACTAAAAGACTATATTTGTCTGATTTTTTCTTTATCAGAAGGCTTTATGTTTCCATATGGTTTTCTATTGCTGTGTCATCACCTTTCTTTTCAATTTAAAAACATCCCCTTTACTTTTCTTTAGTTCAGGTCCAGTGTGATTAACTCCCTCAGCTTTAGTTTATCAATGACACCTAAGTCTCTCCTTCAGTTTTGAAGGACAGTTTTTCTGGGTATAACTTTTGTGTTTGGCAGTTTTTTTCTCATTCAGCACTTTGAATATATCACCCCACTTCCTTCTCATCTGAAAGATTTTTGCTGAGAATTTCACAGATAATCTTTTTAAAATTGATTTATTTATTTTAATTGGAAGCTAATTTCTTTAAAATATTGTGGTGGTTTTTGCTATGTATCAACATGAATTATTCACGGGTGTACGTGTGTCCCCCCATCCTGAACTCCCCCGTCCCATCCCATCCCTCTGGGTTGTCCCAGTGCACTGGCTTTGAGTGCCCTGCTTCATGCATCAAACTTGCCCTGGTCATCTATTTCACATATGGTAATATATATATTTCAATGCTATTCTCTCAAATCATCCCACCCTCACCTTCTCCCACAGAGTCCAAAAGTCTGTTCTTTACATCTGTGTCTCTTTTGCTGTCCTGCATGTAGGGTCATCATTACCATCTTTCTAAATTCCATATATATGCATTAATATACTGTATTGGTGTTTCTCTTTCTGACTTACTTCACTCTGTATAATAGGTTCCAGTTTCATCCACATCATTAGAACTGACTCAAATGCATTCTTTTTTATAGCTGAGTAATAGTCCATTGTGTATATGTACCACAGCTTTCTTATCCATTTGTCTGCCGATGGACATCTAAGTTGCTTCCATGTTCTAGCTATTGTAAACAGTGCTGCAGTGAACACTGGGGTACAAGTGTCTCTTTCAATTCTGGTTTCCTTGGTGTGTGCACCCAGCAGTGGGATTGCTGGGTCATATGGTGGTTCTATTTCCAGTTTTTTAAGGACTCTCCACACTGTTCTCCATAGTGACTGTACTAGTTTGCATTCCCACCAACAGTGTAAGAGGGTTCCCTTTTCTCCACACCTTCTCCAGCATTCATTGTTTGTAGACTTTTTGACAGCAGCCATTCTGACCAGTGTAAGATGGTACCTCATGGTGGTTTTGATTTGCATTTCTCTAATAATGAGTGATGTTGAGCATCTTTTCATGTGTTTGTTATCCATCTGTATGTCTTCTTTGGAAAAATGTCTGTTCAGTTCTTTGGCCCCCTTTTTGATTGGGTTGTTTATTTTTCCAGTATTTAGCTGCATGAGCTGCTTGTAATTTTGGAGATTAACTCCTTATCAATTGTTTCATTTGCTATTATTTTCTCCCATTCTGAAACCAGCTTTTTCACCTTGCTTATAGTTTCCTTCATTGTGCAAAACCTTTTAAGTTTAATTAGGTCCCATTTGTTTATTTTTGTTTTTATTTCCATTATTCTTAGAGGTGGCTCATAGAGGATCTTACTGTTATTTATGTCAGAGTGTGTTCTGACTATGTTTTCCTCTAAGATTTTATATTTTCTGGTCTTACATTTAGATCTTTAATCCATTTTGAGTTTATTTTTGTGTATGCTGTTAGAAAGTGTTCTAGTTTCATTCTTTTATAGGTGATTGACCAGTTTTCCCAGCACCACTTGTTACAGATATTGTCTTTTCTCCATTGTATATTTTTGCCTCCTTTGTCAAAGATAAGGTGTCCATAGGTGCATGAATTTATCTCTGGGCTTTCTATTTTGTTCCATTGATCTATATTTCTGTCTTTGTGCCAGTACCATAGTATAGTATGGTCTGAAGTCAGGAAGATTGATTCCTCCAGTTCCATTCTTCTTTCTCAAGATTGCTTTGGCTATTCGAGGTTTTTTGTATTTCCATACAAATTATGAAATTATTTGTTCTAGTTCTGTGAAAAACACTATTGGTAGCTTTGATAAGGATTGCGCTGAATCTATAGATTGCTTTGGATAGTATACTTAATTTCACTATGCTGATTCTTCCAATCCACAAACATGGTATATTTCTCCATCTATTTGTGTCATCTTTGATTTCTTTCATCATCCACTGATAATCTTATGGGAGCTCCTATGAACATGACAAGTCACTTTTTTTCATACTACTTTGAAGATTCTCTCTTTGTCTATGATTTTTGACAGCTTTGTTATAATGTATGTTGGTGCATATATTTTGGGATTAATACTACTTAGAATTTGTTGAGCTCCTTGAATTTATATGTCTATGTTCTTCCCTAGATTTGGAAAGTTTTCAGCCAATTTCTTCAGATAGCCTCTCTGCCGCTTTATTTCTCTCTTCTTCTAGGACTCCCATAATGCATGTATTGTTCCACTTGATGGTATCTTTTAAGTCCCTTAGGCAATTCTTTTCTTCACTGTTTTTTCTTTTTGTTTCCCTGACTTGATAATTTCAAATGACTTATTTCAAGTTTACACATTCCTTCTTCTGCTTTATCAAGTTTGCAGTTGAACTTCCCTAGTGCATTTTTCATTGTAGTTATTGTATTTTTCAGCTCCAGAATTACTGATTGTTCTTTTTTAGAGTTTCTTTTTGTTGATATTCTTGTTTTTTCATGCATGATTTTTCTGATGTCATTTAATTTTCTGTGTTCTCTTTTCACTCATTGAGCACCTTTAAGTGGTTATTTTAAATTCTTTGTCAGGTAATTCAAGGGTTTGTATTTTCTTTGTATGCTTTGTGACCTTCTGTTGAAATTTGGGCAATGAAAAAACAGTCATCTCTCCCAATCTTTTTGAACCCAGTAGTAAAACTCATAGAAACAAAATATAGAATGGTTCCATCCAGGGACCAGAAGGAGGGAGAAATCAGGAATTGTTGTTCAATGGATAGAATTTTGGTTTTGTGTGATGAAAAAGTTATAGAGATCCGTTTCACAATAGTTTGAACAGACTTAGCATTACCAAACAGTACACTTACAAGTAGTTAATATGGGAAATTTTACATTACATGTTTTTTACCACAAAAAATAAATTAAAAGCTATATCAGACATCATACTTGATGGTAAAATGTTAGCATTCCTTTTGAAATCAGAAACAAAGTAAGCTGTTGGCATCACTGTTTATAGTCAATATTATAATAGCTCAGTGAGATAAAAAATGAAATTACTCTGGGAAGAAAACTAGTGTTAGTCAAAAAGTTATGCTTATCTACAGTGAAAACATAAAAGTATTGAATACTGAATTTGGATTTCAGCACTAGGATTATCTGGTTACCTTGAATATCATTCCCATTGAAAACTATTAATTTAGTTTAACTATTAGTTTAGCTAATAATTTAGATTCTCCATGTTTTGAGTACATCACTGAGTTTGCAAAAAGATAAGACGTATAGGAAGGAAGCCAAACTATAAAGAAAGCAGGAACTCACAGAGGTAAGATGACTTCTTCCAAGGAGGAATTTGTCAAGCTTCAGGGAAACTGACCTTTAGTTTGCATTGACTAATGGGGTATGGGCAACCCCAGACATCTTAGGGCCTCATCAAGGTAGAGAATCCAACAACATAAAAATCTAATAAAATTCTAATCCCAGCATGCAATACCCTTAACCTAAGAATAAAATAAGAGACAAAAAACTCCCCAATCTTTTCTGTTTCACAAGTAATAATAAGTGTAGTGAAAAACATTTCCCTTGAAATTCAATCGGTAGGACTTCAGATGAATTTGGAATCTGAATATAAATTAACTGAGAGGAACACCCCCCCCCCAAAAAAAAATAATAATAAAACCTCAAGCTAAGAATTTGTTTTAAGATGATGCTGGTTTTGGAAGCCTGACAGAAGCATATGTATAAAATCTGGAAGAAACCTCTCAAGCCAGCCTCCAAAGAAATGTACAAGAATTACCAAGGAATTCTCCAATGACAGGAGCTCAGAAAAACTTAAAACACAAAACACAGAATGAAATAAGGCACCATGAACAAGAATCAGCAGAAGAAAAGGGAAAAAATCAGGTCCCTAAATACTTCAGATATTGGCATTTTCATTTAAAATAATTATATTTAATGTGTAATGTGGCAGGGCATTGTTCCCATTCCTTAGATAGGATTCAGAGGGATTCAGAGGAAAGTGACTGTAATATGTACACAGGCACATGGTGAGTTAGCCAAGCCTGTCTCCCCAGCAATGGGCAGTGGGAGCAGATTCTGCTGACCAGCATCTGTATGACTTTAGCATACACTTTAACACACTGAACCTCAGTTTCCTTATCTATAACACTAGGGGTTACTCTCATCTCTCAAGGTTGCTAGGAGGCTGAAATATGGTAGATAATGCTTGTGACTATAGATCGTGGTCTACAGAAATGCACAGACACTCAAGCTGCTGAGTTGTCTTCCGCCCAATGCATAAGACCACCACCTAGTTCAGAGGTGAAACAGCATCCTGAGGGCATTCAAACGCGGTCCCTGTCAAAAATCACAGGAGACTGTACCCCACTGTACCTCACACCCCTCCAGAATGCCAGATCTCCAGTTCAAGGAATAAGCTCTCTCCTAATGAACTGCAAGTCTGTATTGCTGGAATCCTCCAGTCAGATATGTGGACATAGCTAAGACTACTTCTTTTCAGTCAAGTGGTTTCCTTGGGATGCCTGCAAGTATGGCTCCATTAACACAAAAGCACTTCAGTACATTTTATTCTTCAGAAAGGAGGTTAGTAAACCTGGGAAACTGAGAGGGTAACAGGCAGGAAGGCCAGAGGTTTCCAACGGAGGAAATAGTCTGCAAGTGTCAGACATTTTTTATCTCTCTCTTAAGTGGCAGGAGAAAACAAACTAGTGGGATATATATATTTTTTCCCTTCTCTATACAAATTTAAAAAGAGATTTCTCTTAAAATTCTGTGTTGCCATAATGACACTTGGTTCCACCTGAACTTAACTATTCTCAAACCTTGAGCTAACCAATGCATTTTTCTCATGGAAATGTTTGTCTTAAGCTATGTTAATGTACTATGCATTTACCCCAGACTCTGTCTTCAAGTCAATTTGCCTAAAGGTTCGGAACTGACTTGACAAACCAGTATGTTATACATTGTTCTCTTAATCTATGTTCAGTTCAGTTCAATTCAGTTCGGCTGCTCAGTCATGTCCAACTCTTTGTGACCCCATGAATCGCAGCACGCCATGCCTCCCTGTCCATCACAAACTCCCGGAGTTTACTCAAACTCATGTCCATCGAGTCAGTGATGCCATCCAACCATCTCATCCTCTGTCATCCTCTTCTCCTCCTGCCCCCAATCCCTCCCAGCATCAGGGTCTTTTCCAATGAGTCAACTCTTTGCATCAGGTGACCAAAGTATTAGAGTTTCAGCTTCAACATCAGTCGTTCCAATGAACACCCAGGACTGATTTCCTTTAGGAAGGACTGGTTGGATCTCCTTGCAGTCCAAGGGACTCTCAAGAGTCTTCTCCAAAACCACACTTCAAAAGCATCAATTTTTCAGCGCTCAGCTTTCTTCACAGTCCAACTCTCACATCCATACATGACCACTGGAAAAACCATAGCCTTGACTAGACGGACCTTTGTTGGCAAAGTAATGTCTCTGCTTTTTAATATGCTATCTAGGTTGGTCATAGCTTTCCTTCCAAGGAGTAAGTGTCTTTTAATTTCATGGCTGCAATTACTATATATTTGTATGGGAATCTGCCTTTCTTCAAGATTCATGTCAATCGTTTTATGGCCAGGATGACCCACCTGGTGCCAAGATTATCTCAAAATGCATCTTAATCTCAAGATGCACCAGGGTGAGGGGCCTGGTGCCATTCTCTGAGTTTTGAGACATTTCCTTCCTTTAATTAACTGCTAGTAGCTATATAACATCCAGCTAAAGACTAGTGGGGGGGGGGGTATTCTTTCTGCCCCCTTCTGATGTCTATGTCAGAAGCTTTATCTTTCTCATTTGTACTTTAATAAAACTTTATTACACAAAAACTCTAAGCAATCAAGCCTCGTTTCTGCCCGCCCCCCCCCCCCACCCCGGATTGAATTCTTCTCCTCCGGAGGCCAGGAATCCCAGCATCTTTTCGTGGTTCAACAACAACCTTTCAAAGCCTCAAGAGATAAAAGAAACAAGCCACACTGCACCCTCTTTGAAACTTCCTAGGGAGGGCCCTCCAGTCAGGAGTGCTCATCAGGAATCTGCTACATCTTTATGCACAGCAAAGCAAAAGTCACCATCTATATCATAAGGAGATGACTCCGTTAAAAGACACTAATCAGAACACTCTTCCTCCCAACATGCTCAGAACTCTACTGAGAAGACTTCATAACCCCCGGGCAACTCCCATCTCCAGCCAGCTACTTCTCTTTTTAAATTTTATTAATTATTTATTTTTGGCTGCACTAAGTCTTCACTTGCTGAGCCTGGGCTTTCTCTAGTTGCATCAAGTGGGGGCTACTCTCTAGTTGGGGCACACAGGCTTCTCCTTGTGGTGGCATCTCTTGTTGTGGAGGACAGGCTCTAGGCAACGTGGGCTTCAATAGTTGAGGAGCTTGGGCTCAGTTGCCACGTGGCATGAGGAGTCTTCCTGGACCAGGGACTGAACCAATATCCTCTTCACTGGAAGGTGGATTGCTAACTACCGGACAACCAGGGAAGTCCCAGCCACCCACTTCTTTTTTTTTTTTTTTTTTAGATTTTGTTTGATTACTCTTTTTTTTTTTTTTTTTGCTTCTCAATTTTTTTTTTCATTTATTTTTATTAGTTGGAGGCTAATTACTTCACAGCATTGAAGTGGGTTTTGTCATACATTGACATGAATCAGTCATGGAGTTACATGTATTCCCCATCCCGATCCCCCCTCCCACCTCCCTCTCCACCAGACTCCTCTGGGTCTTCCCAGTGCACCAGGCCCGAGCACTTGTCTCATGCATCCCACCTGGGCTGGTGATCTGTTTCACCCTAGATAATATACATGTTTCAATGCTGTTCTCTCAAAACATCCCACCCTCACCTTCTCCCACAGAGTCCAAAAGTCTGTTCTGTACATTTGTGTCTCTTTTTCTGTTTTGCATATAGGGTTAACATTACCATTTTTCTAAATTCCATATATATGTGTTAGTATGCTGTAATGTTCTTTATCTTTCTGGCTTACTTCACTCTGTATAATGGGCTCCAGTTTCATCCATCTCATTAGAACTGATTCAAATGTATTCTTTTTAACGGCTGAGTAATATTCCATGGTGTATATGTACCACAGCTTCCTTATCCATTCATCTGCTGATGGGCATCTAGGTTGCTTCCATGTCCTGGCTATTATAAACAGTGCTGCGATGAACATTGGGGTGCACGTGTCTCTTTCAGTTCTGGTTTCCTCAGTGTGTATGCCCAGAAGTGGTATTGCTGGGTCATATGGCAGTTCTATTTCCAGTTTTTTAAGAAATCTCCACACTGTTCCCCATAGTGCCAGCCACCCACTTCTGAAGGAAGGTGGGAGCAAGGTATCACAGAACAATACAGGAGCACCAGCCCATTCCATGGTCAGGTGGCAGGTACTCCTCACTGGCCTTGAGACCATTTTTTTTTTTTTTTTTTTACCTGTGGTTGGTCCCACAGTGTGGTAAGAGGGGTCGTGTGTCTGAAGCTTCATTTTCTGGGAGGTACATATTTGGAGCTGCCTAGGATATCAGAGGGAGGAGGTGTGTGAAATGGTAATGTACAGAGCCCTGAGTTAGCATGGAGCACTGTCTCAGCCTCTCTTCACTGTCTTCAGGCCTTAGTCTGAGGGACAGCTGCATACAAAGCCTAAGGAAGAAAACCAAAAGAACTCGACAAAAACAAAACAGACAAAAACAAAGCAAACAAAAACTCCCTCAATAAAGGAAACCTCAGAGAAGGCACAAATGAGTCAGAGGGTAAGAATGTAGGATATTTTGGAGTCCAGCTGCTTTGTATTCATGGACCAAGACCCACCTCCCTGAGCCTATTTCTCCATCGGTACAATGAGGATAATGTAGCATCTATCCCCTAGACTTGAAAGGATTGAACAAGATAATGTGCATCAAGTTTAGTAGTCTAATCCTAACATGAGTGGAAGGTAGGTATAAAAAAAAAGGTAAATACTCAATGGATTTTAAGTAATTATAAAGGGGATAAAGGAAAACCATCCTTGATCTATAGGTCTTCTTTCCTCTCCACCTGAATCATGGGTTCTAAGTCAGGCCTCCCAAAGGCTGGCCCATGTTAGCCTGTGTAGATGTGATCATGAAGACAGTCTGATCTTGACTTAATAGACTTTAGGAAACCCGGTGATTAGCTCATGGACAGTAAGTGTCAATGGTAAGCCAGTGCACAAGACCTGACCCCCTGGCCAGGCACTCTGGTGGCTACTGTTCTGCCCCACTTTCATCACAATCTCTGTCCTTGACCTACTCAGTGAACTGCCTTGAGCCAGTGCCCCGAATCTGCTCCACATGCCCAGACTTCTCTCCTACACACAGGTTGTTAAGTTCCAGCAGTCTGTAGACTAATTCCTGCCACCTGGTTACTCTGACAGCACCTCAGACAGAAACTGAGTCTATAGAGGCCCTGCCAGGATCCCATCTTTCTCCACAGGGCACCCCCAAAAAATGCCCTTGGGTCAAGGTGTCCCCTTGCACTGGTGTCAGGCCTCAGGGGAGACTGCACTGCTGGAGTAGTGAGCAGGGAGTGGGGGCCGTTCAGTCTCACCCTGCCATGGGGAGAATGTTGAGGGTGGAAGGTCAGGAGAGATGAGTGCCCCCATATCATGGAGAAGACAAGAGGTGACATTCTTCTGTCATGCAGGCATGGCCCAGGTACTACAAATACTGGCTGGGACACAAAAATGCTGCTTGCTTCATCGAGTGAACTTTCTTCTAACAATTTTCATCATAGCCTTTCTTGGCTATTGTTACCTGAACCCCAGAAACCAGAAACTGGAAAACATCCCAACTGAGGCAAATGTAACTATTAAAGAACACTGCACCCCACAAAGTGTAAAATTATCAAGGATGGCATATCCCCCACCAGATGTGCTTGTACCACCTAAGAAAGATGTCCTTCTTGTGACCTCCTGGCTGACTCCCATCATCTGGAATGGGACTTTCAGCACTGACATCCTGAATGAGCAGTTCTGGCTTCGGAACATCACCATTGGATTAACTGTGTTTGTTGTAAAAAAAATACATTTTCCACCTGAAGCTGTTCCTGGAGATGGCAGAGATGTACTTTATGGTGGGACACAGGGTGAACTACTATATCTTCACTGATCGACCAGACTATGTTCCTCGCATTCCCCTTCAGAAAGGACGGCAGATGGTCATATTCAAGGTCCGGAGGTATGCCCACTGGCAGATTTCCATTCACTGCATGGAGGTGATCAGCAATTTTATTGAGCAGCGCTTCCACCAGGAGGTGGATTACCTTGTGTGTGCAAATGTGGATATGAAGTTTAGTGATGATGTGGGTGTGGAGATCATCTCCTCCTTGTTCAGCACCCTCCATCCTGGCTTCTATGGATTGACTCAGAAATACTTTGAATATGAACACCAGCCTCAGTCACAGGCCCATATTCCTGAAGATAAGGGAGAATTTTATTATATAGGGGCCTTATTTGGGGGGTCCATGTCCAAGGTTTACAGACTTGCCAAGGCCTGCCATGAGGCGATGATGGTTGACCAGGCCAATCACATCGAGGCCACACAAAATGATGAGAGCCACCTGAACAAATACCTGCTTTACCACAAACCCACCAAGATCCTTTCCCCTGAGGACATGTGGGATAGTCAAATATTCAATTATTTGGAGCCAAATCAGGTACAGAATTTGGTCCATGCTGTACATCGGTATCAGAGAAGGCAATGGCAACCCACTCCAGTACTCTTGCCTGAAAATACCATGGACAGAGGAGCCTGGTAGGCTGCAGTCCATGGGATCGCTGAGTTGGGCACAACTGAGCGACTTCACTTTCACTTTTCACTTTCATGCATTGGAGAAGGAAATGGCAACCCATTCCAGTGTTCTTGCCTGGAGAATCCCAGGGACAGGGTAGCCTGGTGGGCTGCCGTCTATGGGGTCGCACAGAGTCCGACACGACTGAAGAGACTTAGCAGCAGCAGCTGCAGTATATCGGTATAGATTTAGGGTCATGAAGAAGAAAAACTGATGAGCAAAGCTTCCAGGAATGGCTCAGAGAGGGGCCACGCTCAGCTAGCCTGAGTCTTCCTCTTGGCATGCCATCCCTCGTTAAAACCAGTTTTAGCAGAAAAAAAATGCTTCCTTTTACTGTCTGGTTGAAGCCTAGCACCACCTCCCCAAGTATATTCAGGCCCAGAGCCATCCCATCCCCCTCCCTCCCACCACCAATAACCATTTGGCTGGCATGGTTCCTGGGTTAAGGTAAGTTCCCAGAGCTGCCCCCACCTTTAGCTTCTCACAGTGTACTCCTAACACCCTTCAGAAAGGAGGAGGCAGGCAATCTCAGTCTATCCTGCCAAACAAGGGATCAGAGATGACATCTTCTCCAGAACAAGGAAGGTGGCCCCAGGCACACAGTCTGCTGTGACAGAGAGGCTCACAGGACTTGCCTCAGCCTCGGTCAAGCAGATGCAAAAAAGTCTTCAGCTTTAAGCCAAATTCCTTCCTCTTCTGGGCTTCCCTGTGACTCAGACAGTAAAGAATCTACCTGCATTGCAGGAGACCTGGGTTTGACCCCTAGGTTGGGAAGATCCCCTGGAGAAGGGAATGGCAACCCACTCCATATTTTTGCCTGGAGAATCCATGGACAGAGAAACCTGGGAGCCTACATTCCATGGGGTCGCAAAGAGTTGGATACAACTGAGCGACTAACACTTCTCAGAAGTCGAAAATAAGTTGTAGTGTGAGGTAGGAGGAGAACACAATGCAAAAATCAAGGTCCTCTTTCTTGGCACTTGGCAACCTATGTGTTTTACCACCAGAAAACTTTAATTCCAACAATCAGTGATTTCACAGTTTAGTCCAAATAATAAAATACCATCACAGTACTATCCTAAAGTAAAAGTGTTAGTCATTCATCATGCCCAGGCTCTGCTTTGGTGTGGATGTAGGCACTTGACATATATTTGATGACCAGATACCTCTGCCCCAGACTTGCCCCAGACCTTGCCCCAGAGAAGGACAGTAGAGACCCAATAAGTAGCTTTTTTAGCATGCTTTGGCTGCCTGACCTCCCTCATTCCTATTTGCTGAATTCAGTTCTCTAGCTTTCCAGGGATTCTGATAGGTTTTCAATAAGTTATCTTTCTACTTTAAATTGGCAGGCATATGTTTCTTTGCTTGCAATTCTAAATCTCAAATAACAGATGTAGAGAATATGCCTCAACAATAGCTAAGTAGAATAGGCCCAGTTTTGTCTGTCAGGAAGTGCTTGGCTTTTTTCACACTAAATAGGGCTACAAAATTTAAAATACATATTGTAAAGCAGTGAATTAATTTTCCATTTTAACAGTATAGCAATAGAAAAATAAATCCAAAGTAGACAGAACTGAAGAAATGATAAGAGAAAATATACAGTAGAGAAAAATTAACACCAAAAAAATTGACTTTTAAAAGATTAACAAAATTGACAAACTTCTAGAAAGACTGACCAGGAAATAAAAGGAGAAAACTGAAATTATCACTATCAGGTATAAGTGGAGGCATCACTATGGATTGGACAGTCACTCTAGGAATAACAAGTGACTATGAGCATTTTTCCATGAAGAAAATTTCACTTTTGTAGGGTTTTCCCATGAATTCTATTACAAAATTAAGATATTTTTCCAATGTTACACAAACTCTGAAAATGGAAGAGATTTCTCCTAACTTATTCAATGAAGACAGCATTACCATAAAACAAAAACATAATACAGAAATGTAAAAATTAATATTTCTCAGGAACATAGGCATAAAATCTTCAATGAAATTTAGGAAATCAAATCCAACCAAATACAAGAGGGTGATCTAACATGACCAGCCCTTTGGATGGGGTTTGTCTCAGGAATCAAGGTTGGTTTAACATTCAAAAACCAGTCAATGTAATTCACCATATTAGGAGAATAAAGGGGAAGAGGCCATATGATTATTTCAAATGTTTGTGCAGAGTAATACCAACCCCTATCAAAAAAATCTCTCAGCCAGACAGACATTGGAGGAATTTCCTTTATGTGATGAAGCAAATATACAAAGAACCCAGCTAACAGTGTATTGAACACTTTTCCCTTAAGATCTGGGACCTGGAAAGCATGTCCATTGTTCTCCATCAGTATTTGATATTTTACTAGATGTCAGAAAAAAAATAAAGGTAATAAAATACAGATAAAAAAGATTTTAAAAACTCTCTTTATTCACAGAAGTCATGAATGTGTATGTAGAAAATCATGAGAAATCTACAAAGATACTACCAGAAGTACAGAGTGATTTTAACAAGTTTCCAGCCTACAAAAATCAATATATAAACCAATTCTATATTCTCTATGCTACCAGTAAACAACTGAAAGCTAAAACTTAAAAGATACCATTTACAATAGCATTTTTAAGCCCTCATAAATAACTAAAGTACAAATTAGCAAACACTGTACAAGACCTAGGCACCCAAAACTATTAATACAAAACAGGGGTTAGCAAATTTTTGCTCTAAAGGACCAAACAGGAATTATTATAGGCTTTGCAGTTTATGTATGGTCTCTGTTGCATATTCCTCTGTTTTACTTTGTTTTCACAATGTTTTTAAAATGTTAATACCATTTTAAGCTCATTGGGACAACAAAACATGCTGTGGATCAAATTTGACCAACAAGCTGGAATTTATGGAACCCTGCTACAAAATATTATGAGAGAAATTTTTTTCAAAAGACCTAAATATAGGGAGAGACTTCCCTGGTGGTCCAGTGGCTAAGATTCCATGCTCCCAATGCAGGGGGCCTGGTTTCCATCCCGGGTTGGGGAATTAAGGTCCCACATGCCACAACTAAGACCCTGTGCAGCAAAATAAGTATTTTAAAAGACCTAAGAATAGGGAAAGTTATACCATACTCTTGTGGACTAGAAAAGCTAGTTAAGTTGTTCATCTCAGTTCATCATACACTGAAAGCTAGTGTATGGAATCATAAATTATAACAGTGACTGGTTCCCTCGGGGCATGAAGGCTTGTAGGTGGCCAGGATGGATCCACCACCCACTTGGTGTGCCCGGGGTCCATGCACATGGGAGAAGATCTCTCACAGTTGTGGAGTTTGCTGCCAGGCTCATATAAAAGACAACTGCATCATGCGGATGTGTCGCCAACTGACAGTAACTATCCTACATCTCCTGAGAGACTGGAGCTCATTGTGGCCAATGGCTGACATATGAGGTGAGCCCAAGAAGACTTTGTCATAGGCAGTGACAGTGTTCATTACAGGGAAACCGTACATTAAGTATCAAAAATGGAAATATATGATGCGTTCCTGCAGAGGAGGTACCATAGGCTGGTGGTTAAGTTTGTGAGCTCTGGAATCAGCCTGAGCTCAAATTCTAGCTGAGCTACTAACTACCGTGTGACTTGCGAAACAGCCTAAGGCTTAAATGCTGTTTTACCAAATTTGTAAAACTAAGAGAAACTGCCTGCCAGGAGAGAATGTGTTGTGCAACAGCCACATCTCTGCGTGAGAAACCTTCACAGTCCAGCTGGTGAGGCGCATGGATCTTGCCTCTCCAGGGTGGCCACAGAAAAGGCACACCTGACTCCAGGAGCTGGAGTGGAGCTGGAGTGGCCTCTGGAGGAGGCAGTATTCGGAGCCTTGACCTACCATCACAGAGGGGGCAGGCGGGGTTGCAGGAGTTAACTGGGGGCATCCGAAAGGAAGAGGCTGGGGTAAATTCATCACCCCCCGCCCCCCCCCCCCACATGTCTCAGCATGTGCCCTGCTGTAGCCGTCCCACGATGTCTGGATTCACAGTAACCACATGAGACAAGGCTAGGGCTGAGCATCCCGCCCTCCCACCCCGCTCCCACCCCTCCCCCACCCCCATCTTCCCAACTTCAGTCTCTCTGCCCCAGCCTTCCACAGACAAGGCCCCCACACTGGTAGGATCTAGGCTCCTCTCCTGCTCTGGCTTTGAGCAGACTCTGCCCACTAGTGATGACAGAGAAAGGTCTGGTGGACCTTCAGGCACAGGCAGCCTCTGCTGCCCTCGAGTCAGGCACTGAAGTGCGCACAGACGTGGGGACACATACCTGGGGATGACAGGTATGCAGGCTCTTGGAAGTTATAGTACTGAACAACCTTGTCAAACCAAACACTTGTAACCAGCAGCAGAAAGTCAGAAAGCTCTAGAAGGTCCTGCTGGGGTTTGGCCTCTGGGCCTCATCCTTTGCCTTTGGCACTTTTTCCTTATGCCATTTGCTGGTGTGTGCCCAGCTGGTGCTCTTTCTCTCTCACATGTTCCTGTGTCTAAAGCATCAGATCGAACAGTGCATGCTTTACGTTGGAGGAGCAGGTCGCTAAAAGAACTCTCCCAAGTCGTGAACTCTATGCTCCCAGGATCAGACAGTGCACGAACTGCCCCTTGTGGGCAACCTGCTCAGCAAGCTTTACTCCGGCCCCTTCCCTACCCCTGGTTACACCTGTGTTTCCTTTCTGGCTGAGGGAATCCCACTGTCCTGTCTCTCTCCTGGCCCTTTTCTTAGGCAGTTCTATGTGAATCCAGTGCCTCTGCCCCTCCATGTTACTTAAGAGGCAGTATCAGATGAGACAGCCTCAGTGCTCCTCTCTGAGGGTCCTGAATTGGGTGGGAGGGGGCTCTCTGAAGAAGCCTCTGGTGTCTGCTTGTATCTCAAAAAGTCTAGCCACTGAGAAATGGTCAATATTTTCCCTCAGGGGTACAAACTGACTCTCCTTCTGGGCTATCCAATCACCCTCCAAAGCCTGACTTAGAGGAGACTGAGCTGAAGACACTGGGAATGTGAAAGAAGGGAATATCTAAGGAGGAAGGAATCAAAAAGTGTCCAAAACACAGGACTTTCAGAAAAGGGGTCCTTACAGCAATAAAAGTATACCACCAGCACCTCGGCTCCTGGTGACAAGTTGTCATGTATTTGGGAGCAGTCCTGAGCCTCTGAAGGGAAACCTCTATTTCAAGAAGAGAGCTTAGGTAAGATATCACCGGCATCTTTACGAGCTCATTTCCCAAAGGCCCTACCACACAGCCCCACTGGAGGCTTCTGGCCTCTTTGCAAGAGTGATCCAAGTGCAGCTGGCCTGTCTGGCCCAGCCACAGTCTGCTTCCTATGGCCAGAGTGGTTGAGAAAGCTTGATGAAGAGCACTGACTCAGTTCTTCAGCTTTACTGAAGTCAAAGAAGTAGACTCAGAGAGGAAGGCTTTCAGATACAGTGTCAAGGAGAAATTCTCAACCCACATCTGTCAGTTGTGGGCTCTGTAAACAGAGCACAGCAATGCCACTACTGCTGCCACCATTGCGGCTACTACCGCTGTCGTGGGATCGAGCGAGAGGCCCTGTGTCCCACCTTCCAGCGTACGGTCATTGCTGAAGACCTGGGCTTGGAGAAGAACACAGCACCACCAAAACCATAGGATAAAACTGAGGCCACCGCTGATAGCCTGCCACTCAACCTGCCTGTTCCCTTGCGCTGTTAGTTGCCAGGGACTGTAGTTCCATTGCCACTGGCCACTCTCCCCTTGCAGATTCCAGAGACCACCCCATTAGCAGCCACTGATTTGACTGACCTGTCACTAAGCCCCCACACCAGATATCAGTCATGAAATGAGATGCACAATTTCAAACTCTCCTTCTTTTGCTATTGCTGCTGTCCCTCACTCCAGATTCCAACCCATATGTGGGGTTCCAGGTACTAACGAGAAGGAACAGATGCTCTCAGCAATCTAGCCCCTCAGTCATAGTTTCGCAGGATCTTCTGCTCTCACCATGCCTCCTGACACCTCCCTCCTCTCCTCAAAGCCTACCTTCTGTAGAACTGAATCACCTTCACCTAGGTGGGTGGATTCTCCTCCCTCTTTTTTTACAGACTTCTCTTCAAATCCCTTTCATGAGCATCCCAGACTTCGTCAACCAGTCCATCACTGCTTCTGCAATCACTTCCTCTGTGTGAGCTCCCTGGCATTTTACCAGGTCTATCCCAGTACAGAGCAGATATGCCCTGCAAAGGTCAGTCACCACTTGCCCACCTGCTTTTATGGTCCGCAGCCCTACCTGAATTTTCAAACTTCCCTTTGGGGCAGGAGCCATCGTTCAGCTGGGGATCTATATGGGCAGCAGAATAAGTCACTCTCCCCAGTGTCCCTTGTCTTTTCTGGCTCACCTACCACTGATTCTGCAGTCACCTCAATCCAATAACCAGCACCTCTTCGGACATGGCATCCAAGCCTGTCTTTGACTCTGATGAAATTGATGTGGCTACCATAACCAACTCCCAGTCTATTATCTTCTTGCCTCCTCTTGACAGCTTTAAGAGCTCTGTCCCTTTGGGAAACCCGGCTGCCCCAGTTAATCCTCCCACTTAGTGTCTACTGCATCCCTGGAACCCCAAAGTAGCACAACTCAGCTTTAGGGAGTTTGACATCCCATGTTCTAACTCTGACATCCCTGTGGACAACAAACCAGCCTTTGGTGGCACTTCACCTCATTTCACTCTTTCTTGCTCTGGAACTGCCACCAGAATGCACAGTATTGAGGACTGCGGCTCACTTTTTGCCAACATCCCTTGAGAACCATTTGCATTTAAGGGATTTTCAGCACCTGTGGGTAGTGGCAGCTTTGGGGTCATTGTGTATGTCCAGGCCCCAGTTCCATGTCTGAAACACTCAGCTTTGGAGCAAGGCCAAGTGGGACACCCAGAACCACAGCTAATTTGGGGGAAGAAGGCCTAGACCTGAGCACCAGGGTCCTGTCAGCCTACTATACTCCTGTTACAATTGGAGAAGCCAGCGCTACTGAGAGCAAATCTGTCTTGGGAGATACTTTCCTTCCTGCCTATAATAAGAACACCTAGAGTCAGCCCAGCCACCTGCTACCACAGGATGAGAGCATCACTGAGAAGGAACATGTGCCAGAAGACACTTCTGTCCTTCCATGTGTTCAGATTGCCTGGGACCCATCCAGCCAGGGTACATCTGTTGCAGATAAGGATATAGAACCATAACTGTGCTGGAGACACTTCTTTTTGTGCCTATAGTCTATAGCCATCAAAAGGGTGAGCACTTCACCTATGCTTAGAGGTCTTTATGTCCCTACCTACAGTGAGAACTCCTGTGTCCCACCTGGACAGAGCATGTATTTTGCAACAGGAAGGGCCAACACCATCCCAGTGTTTAGCATCTTCTCTTTCTGCATCTGATCTGAATACTTGGGCCCACCCAGCCAAGAGCAAATCTGTTACTCCAGGAGAAGTCTGCACCACTGAGAAGAAACACATGCCAGAAGACATTGCTGTCCCTGCCTTCCACCAGACACCTCGTGCCCATCTGGACACAGCACATCTTTTGCTGTCTGATGGGCCAGCATCATATCTGTGATTGGAAGGGCAACCGTCAAGAGTACTTGGGGCACATAGTTCAGAGCACAGGTTATATGATGGGAAAAGGTAGCACCATACCTATGCTTCTAGATATTTATGTTCCCGCCACAATTCAGACTGGCTGGGTGCTCATGGTCAGACCACAATCTAATGGAACAACACCATACACTTTTAGGAAGCTATGTCTATTCTTACCGTCACTCAGAATACCTGGGCCCCACCCAGAACACTCCCTCTAATGTGGAGGCTATATACACAGTATACTGTATAATACTATATACACAGTAGTATTTAGGAATACTACTAAAAACACAAACGTGAGTAACTTTCCTGGTATCTTTCAGAGCAAACGAAGCTCTGAAATGGCCACGGCAATCAGCAATCTCACCTCGGGGCACTTTTATCACCCATCCACGTTTCTTTGGAGATAGAAGTATTGGATCACCAATCCACACATTTTCTTCTGCTGAAAGAAACAATGTCTCTGCAACTAGAAGCAAATGCTATCTAGAAAACGTAGTTGATAGTAGTTACCATGAATGGACTTTGCTCTTCTGGGAAGAGGCTCAGCCCCTTCCAGTTATGTCAAACAAACTTAATCTGGCCTCTGTCCTCCTAGAGTAAGCTGGAGGCCCAATACCTCAGAGTGCTTATGTATGTGCAAAAGGATGTGGTTTCAGATGAGACTGGTCAGAAGTCAACACACTGGCCTCGCAAAGTTCCACTGTAGAGAGAAGAAAGAGATCAGTAAGTATCAACCATGTCATTCATACCTGGTTTCAACTGTTAGCCTGGCCAGTTCAAGCTAAAGGCTAGTTTTCCTCTGGTCTTGGATGGACAGTATCCTCTTGCAGCTTAAAGCTGCCCCCACCTTTGCCTTACCCATTTGCCTCAAAATGCCCATTCTTTCTTAGATTATATGTGTGTGTGTGTGTGTGTGTGTGTGTGTGTGTGTGTTTGTGTATATATATATATATATATATATATATAATAATCTTCCTGACCCAAGGATCAAACCCATGTCTCCTGTGGTCCTGCATTGCAGGTAGATTCTTTACCACTGAGCCACCAGGGAAGCCTATATACATATATATATGTGTGTATACATATATATATATATTACACTTGAAGTTGCTCAGTCGTGTCCGACTCTTTGCGACCCCATGGACTGTAGCCTACCAAGCTCCTCCGTCCATGGGATTTTCCAGGCAAGAGTACTGGAGTGGGTTGCCATTTCCTTCATATATATATATATATATATATATATAAATATATATAAAGTCAGTCATATATATTTTTTAAAGTTATACAAAACCAGTTATATATCTATATTATACACACAGGGATTAAACCCAGGTCTCCCTCATTGCAGGCCAATTCTTTACCAGCTGAGCCACAAGGGAAGCCCAAGAACACTGGAGTGGGTAGCCTATCCCTTCTCCAGTGAATCTTCCCGACCCAGGAATCAAACCAGGGTCTCCTGCATTGCAGGCTGATTCTTTACCAACTGAGCTATCAGGGAAGCCCCTATAAACACACATACACATATATATATGGTGTGGCTATACTGCATCCTATTTGCTGAACTACAGAACTCTGAAAAGTCAAATCAGGCTCAACACATCACCAGTCATGCAAGGGAATTTTTCCTCTGCAGTTGGGTAAAAGAGCAAAGATATATGAGCAAAGGCTCAATGAATAAGAACAAGACTATAATATAAAGTTTATACATGAAATATATATAAATAAATATATATATACTAAAAATAAGATGTGGTATAGCCATACTCTACAACTGCATATGCTGAATCTGAAATCTCCATATTTTATTGAAAAATTTAAAAAATTTGGCCGCTCTGTATGGCATGTGGAGTCTTAGTTCCCAGACCAGGGATCCAACCTGTGTCCCCTACACTGGCAGTGCCAAGTCTTAACCACTGGACTACCAGGGAAGTCCCTGAAATCTAAATATTCTAAATGTGAGGGATGGCAACCCATGAGGAACTGAAGCTCAGAGAAGAGAGTGGTGAGCCTCTCTTGCCTCTTCCCTCTATGCTCCTCTCCCATCCCTCTGATTTCACTGAAGTGTGAAATCACACTGAAGTGTGTTTCAGGGAAACACAGTTAACAATTCTGGGCTTTTAAAGATAATCAAATGTCTCATCTGTGTCTTTCTCTTTCATTTAGACTTGGGCAATTCATCCCCACATATTCATAACTCTACCAGAGAGGATGGATGTGGCATCTAGGCTCTCACAGCCACTCTGTAAGCACTGCAGTTTTAGGTTTAAGATATCACATATTATACTGGAAATGTTTTCATGCTCCATAAAAATCAGAAAAGTTCCTTCTTTCAAGGAAATAACTGGAAAAGACCAATTTGGAAAAATAATTGGTTTCTGGCATTACTCTAAAGGCCTAAAACAGCAAATCCCAATAGTAATAATTTCACAGGGAAGCCTGACGTGCTGCAGTCCATGGGGTAACAAAGAGTCGGACACAACTGAGCAACTGAACAACAGCGACACCCAGATCTGGCTGACTATACAATCCTGCTGTCTCCACTAGACTTATTTCTTGAAAATATTTCTTGTCTAAGACAATTTGTCTGTTATAAGAACTATCTGAAGCTGGGAGAAAAAGAAAAACACCATTTTCCTCAGCTGTTATATGTTTTGTTATTTATCCAGTGATGATTCTGTACTAAACATTCTGCTGGGCCGAATAATACAGAGTTTAAAGACATCTCTTGCCCCAAAGGAATTTACAATACAGAAGGAAAGACAAAGACTATATGTTAAAGCTGAAGTGCTTATTAGGGATGTGGGAGCAAATAAGGACAGATAAAGAGCAGATAAAACTTAGAATTAATAAGCAATTCTTCAGAAACTCCTTCCAAAAATGAAGACGAGGAAATTCTGTCATGGTCGGTTGTTTGGGATTCTGCATTTTTACTGCTGAGGGCCCAGGTTTGATCTATGGTTGGGGAACTAAGATCCTACAAGCCATTTTGTGCAAGAAAATAAAATAAAATAACCATAGTCCATGCCTGGATGGCCAGACTATGGACTATTTTTTTAAAAAAAGAAGAAGACAAGGAGACTTCAAGTTTCACATTTAAGGAGCCTGGGGGTTGCCACTCTGTCCTAACAAGGAAAGAGCTCAGACTGAAAAATCAACAAATTTTCTTCGATCTGGGAAAGAGGTGAGCCCACAGGGCAAACCACTGTCCCTAAGACTGGAGAGACAGGTGAATCCGAGGAGGAGTCACAGCTTACTAGAACAAAGACTCGGGAGCAGAAACCACTGTGGGAACCAGTGCCAGAGAAGGAAAATCTGAACTGTCATTGACAAGCTTCTGGAAGCTCAGTGTGGACAAGTCTGAAAAGTTAACAATTCTATGGAGACCCATTCAGAAGGAGGCCTCCCCAGAGACATACCAGAAATGAAAGAGGAAACATTGTTAAGATTACATGGTCATTAAAAGGATAATAAAGGAATACCATAAACAAATCTATGCCCACAAATTTGATAAACTAGATGAAATGGACCAATTACTCAAGAGACACAATTTGCCAAAATTCACACAAGAAGAAACAGACGATTTGAATAAGCCTAAATCTCTTCAGGAAATGAATTCAATAGTTAGTTACTTTCCAAAACACAAAGCCTGAAGCCCAAATGGGTATTCTTGGAACTCTACCAGACATTTAAGAAAGAAATTATATCAACTCTCTACAATCTACTTTAGAGGACAGAAGCAGAGAAAAGACTTCCTCAACCCACTCTCTGATGCCAGCATCCCTAACACCAAAATCAGATACCTATGACAAGAAAATTTCAGAACAATGTCTCATGAACATAGACCTAAAAATTCTCAACAAACTATAAGCAAACCACATCCAACAATGTATATAAAGTATTGGACTTCCCAGGTGGTGCTAGCGTAGAAGCACCTGCCAATGCAGAAGACACGAGATGCAGGTTCGATTCCTGGATCGGGAAAATCCCTTGGAGGAGGGCATGACAACCCACTCCAGTACTCTTTCTTGGAGAGTCCCATGGACAGAGGAGCCTGGAGGGCTACACTCCAAGCCGTCGCAAAGAGCTAGACAAGACTGAAGTGACTTAACAAGCATATAAAGTATTACACACCATGACCAAGTGGGATTTAGCCCAGTCATGGAAGGCTGGTTCAACATCTAAAGGAGTGACATCAGCATCATGATAGTGAGACCTGTTCTTTTTTTCTCTCCCCTTTGATTTACAACTCATCAGATCTCTAAAACTGAGGGGAAAAAATGCTTCTGCCCAGCATACCAGGACACCTGAGCGATCCATCCATCTGTGCACCCAAAAGTGGGTAGACTGGACCATGGAGCAGGCGACAGAGCACAGGAAGTGGCAGCAGAGGTCGTGACGGGAGAGATGGCAACAACCAGTCCAGCAGCAAGATGAAAATTAAGTAATACAATCCATCACATCATCAAGCTAAAAAAGAAAAATCAAATGGTCAGGTCCATAGATGCAGAAGCAGCACTGGACAAACTCTGACACCCATTTGAAATCAGAACTTTCAGCGAACTCGGGATTTCCTGGTGGCTCAGACGGTAAAGAATCTGCCTGCAATGCGGGAGACCCAAGTTTGATCCCTGGGTCCGGAAGATCCCCTGGAGAAGGAAGTGACAACCCACTCCAGGATTCTTGCCTGGGAAATCCCATGGATGGAGGAGCCCATAGGGTCGCAAAGAGTCGGACAAGACTGAGCAACTACACTTTCTTTTAGTAAACTAAGAATAGAAAGGACCTTCCTCAACCGGGTAAAGAATATCACAAAAACCTAAAGCTATCAGCATACCTAACAGTGAGAAACCTCAAGTTTTTTTCACTAAGATCAGAAACAAGGCAAAGATTTCCCTTCCCACCACTCCTTCTCAACACCATACTGAAATACTAGTTAATGCAGTAAGGCAACAAAATAAAATAAAAGGTATACAGATTAAGAAAAGAGATAAACTGGTTTTTTTTTGTTTGTTTTTTTTTTTTTTTTTTTTTTTAGAGCCATGATCATCTGTATAGAAAAATCAAAGAATCATCATATAAAACTCCTGGAACAAACATGCAATTATAGCCTAGTTGCAAATGATGATTAAATGCTTTTTAAAAGCATTTAAAAGTCAGAATGGTGTAACTGGTTCAGACATCCAAAATGGAGCTGGGTGGCCATTGTGAAAGTAAATTTAAACACATTCTTGCATCTCTGGGAATTTAAATGTTCTCTGAACTATATCAAACTCAGGGACACCACTAGACTTTTTCAAAACAATATCTACTAAAAGCTACTAGCTGCAACCTCATAGTTTCAAAGTCTCTTTCCATGCCAACCCCCCAACTTTTGCAGTTGGGTAATCATTTCAGACCTCAACCTATTCTTGCTTTACAAACACCCTTACTTTGTGCCAGCTCCAATCTTAATTCTTGGCACATAATTTACATAATCTTTTTTCTCTTTTTGCCTTTATAAACCTCCTCATGGGCTGCAGTCATAACAAACCACAAATAAAAGCTTATTATTTCAATTAAGTCTCCATTTCTGAATTTTTGGTTAACATTAGATAGATAGATTTAGATAGATAAATATATTTTCTCTGTACTACCAATGAACTATTTTAAAGACATTATTTAACATTTCTAAATCCCGGAAAACACTTAGGAATAAGTTAGCAAAAAGCTAAGTAAGACCTGTATACAGAAAACTATAGCACAGGCAAGCTTTCTATGAAATGGCCAGATAGCAAATAACATAAATTTTGTGGTGAACATTTTAATCTCAGGCTTCCTAGTGGCTCAGTGGTAAAGAATCCACCTGCCAATGCAGAAGAGCCAGGAGACATGGGTTCGATCCCTAGGTCAGGAAGATCTCCTAGAGGAGGAAATAACAACCAACTCCAAAAGTCTTTCCTGGAAATCCCATGGAAAGAGGAGCCTGGTGGGCTACAGTCCATGGGGTCACAAAGAGTTGGATGCAACTGAGCACGAACACATGCAAATATATGATCTCACATATTCTTCTTTTAGGTTGTAATTAGCTGATCTGTATTACAAACATTGCTGAGAGAAAAGTTTTGCTGTTGTTCAGTTGCTAAGTCAAGTCCAACTCTTTGCGACCCCATGGACTGCAGCACATCAGACTTCCCTGTCCTTCACTATCTCCCAGAGTTTGCTCAAACTCATGTCCATTGAGTCAAAGATGCTATCCAACCATCTCATACTCTGTTGCCCCCTTCTCCTCCTGCCCTCAATCTTTTCCAGCATAAGTCTTTTCCAATGAGATGGCTCTTTCCAGCAGGTTTGCCAAAATATTGGAGCTTCAGCTTCAGCATCAGTATTTCCAATGAATATTCAGGGTTGATTTCCTTTAGGATTGACTGGTTTGATCTCCTGGCTGTCCAAAGGATTCTCAAGAATCTTTCCCAGCACCACAATTCAAAAGCATCAATTCTTTGGTGCTAAGCCTTCTTTATGGTCCAACTCTCACATCTATACATGACTACCATAGCTTTGACTACACAGACATTTGTTGGCAAAATAACGTCTCTGCTTTTTAATATGCTGTCTAGGTTTGTCATAGCTTTTCTTCGAAGGAGCGTCTTTAAATTTCATGGCTTCAGTCACCATCTACAGTGATTTTGGAGCCCCAAAAAATAAAGTCTCTCACGGTTTCTATTTTTTCCCTATCTATTTGTCATGAAGTGATGAGACCAGATGCCATGATCTTGGTTTTTTGAATGTTGAGTTTTAAGCCAGCTTTTTCACTCTCCTCTTTCAACTTCATCAAGAGGCTCCTTAGTTCTTTTTTGATTTCTTCCATTAGAGTGGTGTCATCTGCGTATCTCAGGTTATTGATATTTCTCCTGGGAATCTTGATTCCAACTTGAGCTTCATCCAACCCAGCATTTTGCATGGTGCTCTCTGCATATAAGTTAAATAAGTAGGGTGACAACATATAGCCTTGATGTACTCCTTTCCCAATTTTGAACCAGTCCATTGTTCCATGTCTGATTTTAACTGTTGTTCCTTGACCTGTTGTTAGGAGACAGGTAAGGTGGTCTGGCATTCTCATCTCTAAGAATTTTCCAGTTTGTTGTGATCCACACAATCAAAGGTTTTAGCATAGTCAATGAAGCAGGAGTAGATGTTTCCCTGAAATTCCCTTGCTTTTTCTATCATCCAGCGGATGTTGGTAATTTGATCTCTGGTTCCTCTGCCTTTTCTAAATCCAGCTTGGACATTTGGAAGTTCTAGGTTCACATACTTTAAAGCCTAGTTTGAAGGATTTTGAGCATTACCTTGCTAGCATGTAAAATGAGTGCAACTGTGCAATAGTTTGAACATTCTTTGGCATTGCCTTTCTTTGGAATTGGAATGAAAACTGACCTTTTCCAGCATTGAGGCCACTGCTGAGTTTTCCAAATTTGCTAGCATATTGAGTGCAGCACTTTAACAGCATCATCTTTTAGGATTTGAAATAGTTCAGCTGGAATTCCACCACCTCCACTAGCTTTGTTAGTAGTTAGTAATGCTTAAAGCTCATTTGACTTCACATTCCAAGATGTCTGGCTCTAGGTGAGACATCATACCATTGTGGTTATCTGGGTCATGAAGATATTGTTTGTATAGTTCTTCTGTGTATTCTTGACACCTCTTCTTAATCTCTTCTGCTTCTGTTAGGTCCTTGTGGTTTCTGTCCTTTATCATGCCCATATTTGAATGAAATGTTCCTTTGGTATCTCCAATTTTCCTGAAGAGATCTCTAGTCTTTCTCATTTTACTCTTTTCCTCTATTTCTTTGCATTGTTTGCTTAAGAAGGCTTTCTTATCTCTCCTTGCTATTCTCTGGAACTCTGCATTAGTTGGGCATATTGCCCCCCTTTTCCTTTGCCCTTTGCGTCTCTTGTTTTCTCAGCTGTTTGTAAAGCCTCCTCAGACCATCATTTTGCCTTGCTGCATTTCTTTTTCTTTGGGATGATTTTGGTCACTGCCTCTTGTACAATGTTATGAACCTCTGTCTGGAGTTTTTCAGGCACTCTGTCTACCAGATCTAATCCCCTGAATCTATTTGTCACCTCCACTGTATAATCGTAAGGGATTTGATTTAGGTCATACCCGAATGGCCTAGTGGTTTTCCCTAGTGTTCTCAATTTAAGCCTGAATTTTGCAATAAGTACCATAAAGACTAATTTTTTTAATTATAAGTGATGCTGGCATGATGAGGTGCCACAGCCCAGGTGGTTAAATGCAGGAGCTCTAGAATCAGATCGACTGGGTTCAAATTCTGCGCTGCTGCTATCATCTATACCACCTTAAAAAAAAAAAAAAAAAGTATAAGGCTTATATGCTGGTTTATCAAATGTGAAGAAAGGAAAAGAGAACATGGTTACCAGGAAAAGATATTGTGGAAAGCAGCGTCCCAGGTTTCACCTCGGAAAGCTTCAGTGCCCAGATGGTAATGCTGCTGGTTCATACCTTTCCCTGGCACCACGGCATGGAGAGGGGCTGGAGACGACCAGCCAGGAGGTAGTGTCGGGAGCTCTGAACTACTGTATGAGGAGGAGAGGAAGGAAAAATGTGTCCTTTATAGCAGCTGCCTGAAAGGAAGAGGCTGAGGGGTCTTACGCCCCTGCTGCTCTGGTCTCTCCTCCCCACCTCAGCACACACACACCCGCCCCCCCCCCCCCCCGCCCCCACCGCGGCCTCCAGGGCTGCCTGGGCGGACGCCGGTTGCCCCAGGAGCTTCAGGGCTCTCGCCCTCCCTCTACCCGGGGCTCTCTGTGCTGGGAGGATCAGAGTGGCTCCAGCCTCCGCCTCCGGAGACAGGGACCGAGGGGGAAGGCGGGAGGCTCACAGACGCTGGCTGCCAAGTGAGCCTCCGCTGTCCTGTCCAGGCAGTCTCCACACCTGGAGGGGCCCGTTTGGTAGTAAGCGCCTGTAACTTGGTCAGGAAAGGCCCAAAGCTCAGAGAGTTCAGCCGGGGATGGGCCGTTGGACCTCGCCCTTTGCCTTTTGTTGTCATATCCTCGCGCCCCTGTGCGCGCACTTTCTCTGTTTCCCGTTTTGCCCATTCCTATGATGGCACCCAACATCCGTTGAACAACGAGTGCTTCCGGAGGAGGGGCCGGCGGCTGGAACTTCTGAGGTTCCCCGCCCACTCCAAGGATCCCACGACGCGCAAACTGCGCTTCTCAGCAATCTTGGCACTCGGCCCTCCTGCCCCCAAGGCCTCTCCTCAGTCACAGATCATTAGCGTCTCCACAGTCTTGGATCACCCCCTGCCCCCACCAACCCACCCACCTTTCCTTGAGCCTGTACCCCACTTGCACTCCTGTTCAAATACAGTTCTGCAATTGCAGGTCGTGAAGACATTTGGTTTCCGGTTTTTCCTTCGCCCCAAGGGGCGGTTTCTGATCCCAAACGCTCAGAACGCTTCCCCTTGGAGTCCTTTCCTCCCGGTCCAGGCAGGACTCTCAAATGAAGCCGGTGCTGTCTCCTGGCAGTTCCAAGGTGTTCAGCCACTCAGAAAAGTTAAGACCCGTTGTCCAGGGTGGAAATTGACTCTCTGATTGCCATCTGAGCAGGCAGTCTCCCGGATCAGACTGGGTGCCATCCAGACCCAAAGGAGGCTGAGCTGAGCACCCTAGAAAAGACTAGGAAGGGACAGTGAAGGTCAAGGAAGATTAAACAATGATTGAAGGTCACGACAACCCAGAAGGGGCCTCATCAGCAGTGGGAGTGTACCAGCGACATCTACCCTTGGACACAATGAAATCTTAACTTCTTTCCCATGCAGCCCTGGGCTTTCGGGTGGTGCTGGTAGTAAAGAACCCACCTGCCAATGCAGGAGACAGACACTGGTTCAATCCTTGAGTCAAAAAGATTTCCTGGAGGAGAACATGGCAACCTACTCTAGTATTCTTGCCTAGAGAACCCCATGGACAGAGGAGCCTGGAGGGCTGCAGTCCATAGGATCTTGTCAGGTTAGTTTATTTCTCTTCCTCAGTTGTTGTCTCCTAGGTACAAAAACTTGAAGTAATGGACCAAAAGATGTAGAACAATAGACAAGTTATAGCTGAGTTCAACTGAAACAGATTATTTTATTAGTCTGACATTGCCAAAGGAGTTCTTTTCATCCTTTGTATTGATCTTGCTTGGCTTCCTCCTTTTATACTTCCAGTCTCCTCCTTTTGGTTATGCCCAGTGCAAAGTAGGGCTTGCACCCACCACCAGTCAATGAAAGAGAATGCAAATAGGCATATGCTTAAGGCTGATTGACAATTATAAGTTATATAACAGTAAGTTGTGTTGTTTATGTCTTCCCATAATTCTGTCTGTTCTAATTAAATGTAGAATATTCATGAGCCCTTAGTGGACTCCTAACTGCCTAAGGTTACTTGTGGAAGTCCCTGTGGTCATTTTGTATCCACTGTGTACCTAGGGCACATGTGCAGGAGTTGAAAAGTCTCTGTGGTTATTTTGTGGCGCATCTGTGAGCTCTCCTGGGTGTGTCTGGGATGGAGTTTAGAGATCTGCTTGCATCCCTTTCAGCCAGGCCTCCCCTCATTGCTTATGCCTAACTTCCTAACTAACAGTCTCAAAGAGACTCTACTGAAGTGGCTCTTTATGCATGCAGTCCTGGGCTTCTGAAGGGAAATTTCCATTCCAACCACCCAGAAGATGTCTTGAGTTATAAAGTGAAAGCATCTTATATGAGCTCATTAATTTCAGGCCTAGCCATCATGCTAGAGGATCCCTGTGTGGTAGGAAATAACTAATAAGCAATCTATAATAAAAACAGAGTTTTTTTTTTTAATTGGAGTATAGTTGTTTTAAAATGTTGTGTTAGTTTCTGCTATGTAGCAAAGTGAATCAACTATACATTTATTTCCTCTTTTTCAGATTTCATTTAGATTACCACAGAGCATTGAGTAGAGCTCCCTGTGCTCTGCAATAGGTTCTCATTAGTTATCTATTTTATACAAAGTAGTGTATATGTGTCTATTTCAATCTCCCACGCCCCAGTATCCATACATTTGTTCTCTGTGTCTGTGTCTCTATTTCTGCTTTGCAAGCACATTCATCTAAACCATTTTTCTAGATTCCACATATATATGTTTGTTGTTCAGTTGTTCACTCATGTCCAACTCTTTGCGACCCCATGGACTGCAGCACACCAGGCTTTCCTGTCCTTCATCTCCTGGAGCTTGCTCAAACTCATGTCCATTGAGTCAGTGATGCCATCCAATCCAACCATTTGATCTCTGTCATCCCCTTCTCCTCCTGCCTTCTGTCTCTCCCAGCATCAGGGTCTTTTCCAATGAGTTGCCTCTTTGCATCAGTTAGCTAAAGTATTGGAGCTTCAGCATCAGTCCTTCCAGTAAGTATTCAGGGTTGATTTCCATAAGGTTTGATTTCCTTGCAATCCAAGGAATTCTCAAGAGTCTTCTCCAGCACCACAATTCGAAAGCATCAATTCTTTGCCACTCAGCCTTCTTTATGGTCCAACTCTCACATCTGTACATGGCCACTGGAAAAACCAAGCTTTGACTATATGGACTTTCGTCTGCAAAGTGATGTGTCTGCTTTTTAATACACTGTCTAAGTTTGGCATAGCTTTTCTTCCAAGGAGCAAGTGTCTTTTAATTTCATGGCTGCAGTCCCATCTGCAGTGATTTTGGAGCCCAAGAAAATAAAGTCCCTCACTGTTTCCATTGTTTCCCCATCTATCTGCCATGAAGTGATGGGACCAGATACCATGATCTTAGTTTTTTGAATGTTGAGTTTTAAGCCAGGTTTTTCACTCTCTTCTTTCACCTTCATCAAGAGGCTTTTTAGTTCCTCTTCACTTTCTGCCATAAGGGTGGTGTCATCTGCTTACCTGAGGTTATTGATATTTCTCCCAGCAATCTCGATTCCAGCTCATGCTTCATCCAGCCCTGCATTTTGCATGATGTACTCTGAATATAAATAAGCAGGGTGGCAGTATACAGCCTTGACATACCCCTTCCCCAATTTTGAACCAGTCCGTTGTTCCATGCACAGATATAATATTATTGCAGAATATTTGTTCTGCAAAAATAATAGCTAACCCATGTTAAGAAGTTATTCTGTCCTAGTGTTTTAACTGAATTTTCTTATTCTTCAAGGAAACCATATATAGTAGCTGATATTCTTAAAAATCCCTATTTTAATGATGAGAAAACTGAGCCACTGAGATGTCTGTAAATGCCAGATGAATATTGTTTATATTTTCCTTCTCCCATGGTTTAATTTTATCCTGAAGCCACAAAGCAAGTTCTGGTTTGGGTGACATGGTCTCTTTTTTCAATTAGAATGTAGGAATGGAGAAAGGAGAATCTGTTCACAGCAGAACTGTGCAGCCTAGTCTACATTCAGACAAGCAGGTTCAATCCAATGGAGTAGGAAATGGCAACCCACTCCAGAATTCTTGTCTGGGAAAACTTATAGCCAGAGGAGCCTGGTGGGCTATAGTCCATGGGGTCCCAAAGAGTCAGACATGACTGAGTGACTAACATATTACACTTATCCTTAAGGCTATTATTTAGTTTAATGAGATAACATATCTGGTCCAAGTTTCCAGTCAACTTTTGTGTACAAATTCACTGCTTATCTTTACTGGCCATCTGAGTGGCCTGATTTTGGTCAAAATGCCCTTATGGGCTTATCACATAGCATGACAATATTTTTTTAAATGTAAACTTAAAAAAAAGAACTTTTGTTTTACTTGAAGTATAGTTGATTTATAATGTTTCAGGTATACAGCAAAGTGTTTCAGTTATGCACATATATATCTAGTTGTTTTCCAGATTCTTTTCCATTATAGGTTATTAGAAGATATTGAATTTGGTTCTCTGTGCTATACTCCTTGTTGTTAAAGGTAAATGTTTCTGTCTGGAATACATAACAGGAGGTGATATGTATTTTTAAGAAGACATCTGGTTCTGTTCATTATTACAATTGACCACAGGAATAGAATGAAAACAGTCCATGCATGCATTATTTCAAATAATTTTTCTCCCTGTGACTAAAGAGTAATCTATGTTTTTACTTTGTTGTCAAGGAGTATTCATTTCTTTAGCAACTTGTCATAATGATTTTAACAATGACTGTTAATCCTCATCAGAAAAAATATCATTATTTATAGTAAGATATTCTGTTACTATTGTTTTTTCTATTCCTACTTCTTGGGCTTCCCTGGTGGCTCAGCAGTAAAGAATCCATCTGCAATGCAGGAGATGCAAGAGACATGGGTTCAATTGCTGGGTGGGGAAGATCCCCTAAAGAAGGGCATGGGAACCCACTCTAGTATTCTTGCCTGGAGAATCCCCACAGAGGAGCCTGGTGGGATACAGTCCACTCGGTTGCAAACAGTAAGACACCACTGAAGCAACTGAGAAAACACACACTTTCTGTTACAATTGTTTCTTCTGTAACTATTTCTTATCTCTTAAACTAGCACTTTTTGGTTATCTTGAAAATATGGGTACCAGTGAAAAGCAGAAGAGAAAGTATTTGATTCTTTACTAGTAGTTAAATACTAAGTACGAGGCTATTCAATAGTGAAAAGGATTAAAAATTACTTTTTCTATCCTTTTACAGAAGTTATCATGGATTCATCTTTTATTCTCATAGATTAAGAATGTATGATTCAAAATAATCATGTGTGCTCCTTTTGTTATTGTATTTGCCACACAGAGCTCTATGTTGTCTTCTCTAATTCTTGGCCAAAGCCATGAATCTTTGAAATTTTCCATACTTCCTCAGGCTCACCTTGTATTTTCCCTGCCTCATTCCAGAAACTGTTTATTTTTTCAAGGATTCCCTATTTCATATTAATGGATTATCAGTTAATTATTCTTTTTTTTTAATTTATTTATTTATTCAGTGGGTTTTGTCATACATTGACATGAATCAGCAATAGATTTAATAGTGTGTTTTAATAATATCCTAATTCATTTCTTCAGTCTAGGTATTTGTTTTTGTTTTTGTAATCAGTTCCTACTTTGTGCTAGAGCGTTATCTGTCCACTCAGTGCTGAATGAAACAGGGGTTGGACTTGCTCTTGGGAAGTATATTAGCTGTCTACCACTATGTGAAAAACTACCAGAAACTAGTAGCTTAAAACTATACTTACTTATTACCACATAGTTCTGTAGGTCAGAAGTTCAGCATGCGATGGCTAAACAAAGTACCAGCTGTGGCTGCAGTTCCTTAGCACATGGAGTCCTCTTTCAACCTCTTTCTGGTTATTGGCAGAATTTCTTTTCTCATGCTTTCCATGTGGCCCCCTCTGTCTTCAAGCCAGCAGGTGGCAAAGTCTCATCCTCTCACTTTGAATGTCTTTGATTCCCTTTCTTTCCTGAGACAAGAGAAAGCTCTTTGAAGGGCTTTCCCAGAGAATCCAGGATAATCACCTTGTGATATATCAGCTAATGGGATAAACTTGATTATATACCTTTTTCCATGTGATGCAGTATCTCCATAGGCATAATGAAAGCAAAGGTCATGAAGGCCTTAATACTAGAGGGGGGCCTTAATCTACTAGAGGGAGGTTTGGGGGAAATAAAAATCATAACAAAGAGAAATAATTGTGCAATTGAAACAGGTAGGAATGACAAGAATGAAGCATTAGAACAGAAAAGAAAAGCATGGACATCCTTAGACAAGGTTAGCAGTTTTCAGTATTCCTGATGAAGTGATGCTTTACCTTGAAACCATCCCTAGGTCAGGAAGATCCCCTGAAGGAGGAAATGGCAACCCACTCCAGTATTCTTGTCTGGAGAATCCCATGGACAGAGGAGCCTGGCAGGCTACAGCCCATGGGATCATAAGAGTTGGACACAACTTAGCAACTAAACCACCACCACCATATATAGGATGAGAAAGATCCAGTCTGAAAACAACATGTGCCAAAGGATTTGGAGGAGTTGATGCCACCTGCAGATGGAACCAAAGATGAGAAAATTTGTGACACATTCCAGGTGCTGAAAGGGGCAAGTGAGGTAAATAGGGAACAAAGGGAATTATGACTTGATATGAGGCCTGATTAGGTAAGCAGGGACCATATTATTAATGGAAAGATATGCGCATTCTCTTCTAAGTGTAAAGTATAAAAGGAGGTGGGGAATGAAATTTCATCTATACCAGAAACATGTTTGAAATGTTAAAACAATATTAGTTCCCAGGAATGTTCCCTGTGTGTTTTGATTCATGGGATCTGCGATGGTGCTTGAGTATCAGTTTTTTAACAGGCTCTTCAGAGATTCTTATCCATATCTAAGTATCTGAAATGAAACCTTTGTTGCTAATCACCAGCCTTTCTAATTTACATACTCTCATTCTTCATTCCTCTTTGACCTTTTTTAAAATTTTCGTAACAGTATTTTAGTATTATCTAGGTTACTTATTCTTAATGGATACTCTTTTCAATTTGTTCCTTCCATTGAAATCCAATTTTTCTCCTATAGGAAAATATAATATTTGGGAATTTTTTGTTTTCTTTCAGATTTTTCCATTGAAGGATTAAATAATCAGCTATAAAGAAATTCTCACCTATGAAAAAAATGTGCATCTTTTGCTCTGCATCAGAGAAATTTTAATAGAGAGAAATGAAGTGAATGTCAGGAATATGGGGAGAGTTTTTGTCAAGTCTCAAAGCATGTTCAACATGAGAGAACATGTTCTAGTGGAAAAACCTACCAGTGTAGAGAATGTGGAGAGAACTTTAGCAATGGACATCAGCTCACTGTACATCAGAGGTTGCATGTTGGTGAGAAATCTTAAAAATGTAAGGAATCTGGGAAAGCCTTTATTAGAGGCTCAGCCTTTGTTAAGCATGGAAGAACTCATACTGGTGAGAAACCAAATGCATGTAAGGAATGTGAGACGACCTTTAGCAGTTGCCATCAATTTACTGTGCATCAGAGTCTGTGTACTAGTGAGAAACCCTATGAATGTAGGGAATGTGGAAAAGCTTTTTATAGTAGCTCATACCTTGTTCAATATCAAAGAACCCATAACTGTGAGAAGCCCTATGAATGTAAAGAATGAAAGGAAAACTTTCATAGTGCATGGAAAGCTTATTTGGCATCAGAGTATTCAAACTGGTGAAAAACCTTTTGTCTGTAAAGAATGTGGAAAGGCCTTTAGTACCTTCTTATACCTTGTTCAACATCAGCGAATTCATATTGTGAAAAACCCTATAAATGTAAAGAATGTGGGAACACCTTTAGCACTAGCTCCCCCCCTTATTAAACATCGGAGAATTCATACAGGTGAGAAACCCTATGAGTGTAAGGAATGTGGGAGGGCCTTTACTGTGTATGGACAGCTTACTTGACATCAGAGTATTCACACTGGTGAGAAACCCTTTGAATGCAAGGAATGTGGAAAGGCCTTTAGACTTAGTTCATTTCTTAATGCACATCAGGGAATTCATGCAGGGGTTAAGCCCTATGAATGCAAAGAATGTGGAAAAGGCTTTAGTCAAGCCTCATACCTTGTTCAACATGAAAAGCTTTATACAGGTGAGAAACCCTTTGAGTGTAAGGAGGGTGGTAAGGACTTTGGTACTGGCTTATAGCTGGTTCAGCATCAGAGAATTCATACTGGTGAGAATCTCTATGAATGTCAGGTGTGTGGCAAGGTTTTTATTAGTTGCTATCAACTTACTGTACATCAGAGGGTTCATACTAGTGAGAAACCCTCTGAGTGTAAGGAATGTGGAAAGGCCTTTAGAGTACATGCACATCTTATACAACAACAGAAAATTCACACTGATGTGAAACCCTATGAATGTAAAACATGTGCAAAGCTTTTAGTCATGCCTCATACATTGTACAACATGGGAGAATCCATACTGGTGAGAAACCCTATGAGTATAAGGAATGTGGGAAGGCCTTTAGTTCTGGCTCTTACCTTGTTCAACATCAGAGAATTCATAGTAGTGAGAAATGTTATGAATGTAACAAATGTGACAAAGCCTTTACTGTACATGGAAAACTTATTGGACATCAGAGCGTTCATACAGGTGAGAAACCCTTTGAATTCGTAAGGAATGTGAAAACACCTTTAAACTTAATTCATTCCTTACTGAACATCAGAGGATACACACTGTTGAAAAACCTTTTAAATGTAAAAAATGCAGGAAGGCATTTAGACATAAAGGCCTTAAAGCACATCAGAGAAACCACATGGCTGTCAATCCCTAAGAATTTAAGGAATTTAGAAAGTTCTTTACTCAAATGTTGTTTAGCATCAGAGAATTTGTGCTAGTGAGAATCTTTTGAATATAAAATATGTTGGTAGGCTTTTAGAAAATATTCTTATCTTTTATTAGAGAATTCATGATATATAATTCAGAAAACATAAGAAAGCCTTCACTTGTCATTCCTGTGTTTAGATTATCAGAATATCATCATCATACTGGTGGCCAATTCAGAGAAAGTGGGAAACATTATTAATGCTCCTAATATTGACAGCATTTATGACATGTTCTAATATGATTGAATAAGTGAATTAAAAAGCCTTCCAGTTGCTTTTAAATCATTTGGAACATCAGATAATTCACCCTAATTTTTAAAAACCAGTTGGAGAAGACTCTTGAGAGTCCCTTGGACTGCAAGGAGATCCAACTAGTCCATCCTAAAGGAAATCAGTCCTGAATATTCATTGGAAGGACTGGTGCTGGAGCCGAAACTCCAATACTTTAGCCACCTGATGCAAAGAGCTGACTCACTGGAAAAGACCCTGATGCTGGGAAAGATTGAAGGCAGAAGAGGACAACAGAGGATGAGATGGTTGGATGGCATCACTGACTCTATGGACATGAATTTGAGTAATCTCGGGGAGCTGGTGATGGACAGAGAAGCCTGGCATGCTTCAGTCCTTGGGGTCACAAAGAGTTGGACACAACTGAGTGACTGAACTGAACTGAACTGAATATGATACATAATAGAAAGCCTTTAGCCATGTCACACATATTAACTCTCATCATTGTCATTCTACATCTAACAACCTATTTGATACCAGGCACCATATTTTTCATCTCAAGGCATTGTTTTAAGATGGTGATGATAATAGAATTTACATACTTGTAAAAACATATTTTCAATATTTATTAGTTTTATTATTATTGTAGTTTTTAACTGGTAGTGAAATTTTGAGAGTAAAACCCTACAGGTGTAATTAATTTAGAAATGCCTGTCCCTCCATGCATCCATTTCAGAATGTTAGGTAAATCTTCCTGGATAATACTTTGTAGAAAGAAAGAAACATGAGACGACATTAATTTAGAACTCACCTCTTAAGTTGAATCAAACAATTCATGAGAGACACCCAGCCTTTTAATGTGTGTAAAGTTGTTGAGAATAGCTTATGGTCTGCATTCTTTGTTCAAAACTTAGGATATGATGGAAATTAATAGTACAAAGGAAAACTAAACTGTCCACTTGGAAATTTCTTTTGCAACTTTTTTAAAATGAAAATTTCAACATAGAGAAAAGTAGAAGGAATAGTGAAATTGCTGACATCGTTGGTAACATTTTATTTCTATCTCCTTTTCTAATTGTATGTAGTTATTTGTGCATGTAAGAGGAAGCTGTAGACTTTGCCCCTGAATATTAATCTTTTGCACTTAAACCCCACCTTTTTCTTGAAGGAAGTTGTTTACCAAATGCCTCACTTTCTATATTTGCTTCCTCACACTGTCATTTAACTTGTTCCTCAACTCCAGGTTTTTTCTATATTGTAAGTTAAAAAGATTTCACTGGATTCTGAAGAACACTTCCAAGGTAATACTGCATATATTTGCAAACACCTAATATCAGAGTTTTCCATAATTAGTAATACTAATTGCTAAACTACTGATAGTAATTAGTAATACTAATTGGAAGTGGTAGAGGTAATCACTGCTGGAGTTTTCTATCATACAGTTCCTGTTTTGTAACTAGTGATCTGAATAGGGATATTTTTAACATCTCCATTTGGGAAGGGATCACATGTATGTATGTATAAATTTGAAATTGTATTCATTGTATTACAATACAATAAATAGTATTGTAATACAATACAATAAATACAATATACAATAAATTTTGAAATTGTAGCCTATTCAGGAAAGAATAATAAAAAGATACCTATGTATCAGAACTTTTGCTATGAAGAAAGAACTGTAATTGGAACATTAATTTTAAAATAACAAAATTAATTAGAAAAATAATGCCTACAGGAAACCAGGATTAAAAGCCAGAATTTGATAGTTCACTTCTTTAACCCTACCACTTATGCAATAATTATCACAGTGTATGCAATCAATTTATCTGTTAAAATAAGGAATATTCATTTATTCTAGGGCCATTTCTTGAAGAGATTGCCTTTCTCCATTGAGTCGCTTTGTTCAAAATCAGCAAAATATATAAATATACTTGTATTTCTGAAAACTCTCCAATGCCATGGTACCATGTGTCTCTTGTTCTTCTAGTACCAAATTGCTGCTCATCTCAAATTGCTTTGTTGAAGGTCCTTTTAATTTACACATTTTTAAATCAGCTTGTCAATTTCTATAGGGCAAAATGGATTTGAGGATTATAATATGGAATGCACTGAATCTATAGATCAATATGGAGATTCATATGTTAACACTGTTGGGTCCACAAGTCCATAAACATATATATATATATCTCCTTTTATTTAGGCCTTTAATTTTTCTTAGCAATGTCTTATAATATTCAGTGTTCAGGTTTTCTACATATTTTGTTAAACTTAGACTTAAGTATGTCATAATTTTTAATATTATGATAAATTATATTGTTGAATAACTGGAAAATTATATATATAATTTTCCTGCATATTGACTTTCTTTCCTATGATATCATTAGAGTTCTAATAGGTTTTTTAGACTTCTTAGAATTTTCTGCATACAAAACCATGTCATTTGTGAATAAAGATACTTTTACTACTTCCTGTCTAGTCTGAATTTCCTTCTCTTACTGCATTTCCTAGGACATTTAGTATAATGTAGAAAAGAAGGGATGAGAATGGACATCTTGGCTCTTGTCTAATCTTAGGAAGAAAACATATAGTTCTTTACCATTAAATATAATCTTAGCTTTTGATCTTTCATCTATGTCATTTACCAGGGTGAAAGATTGCCCTTTGATCACCAAAGTGAACTGCTTTCGGGAATTCCCTTGTGGTCGAGTGGTGAAGATGCCAAGCGTTCACCGCTGAGGGCTCGGATTCAATTCCCTAGTCAAGGAATTAAGATCCCACAAACCTCTGGACCAAAACCACTGAACCCACACCCTCTAGAGCCCATGCACTGCAAGAAGAGAAAGCCCTAGCACCACAACAAAGATGAGCGCAGCCAAAAAGAAAAAGAAATCACAGTCAAAACAGAGATGAAGAACCTTGAAAGAAATGATAGAGAAGTGACTTGTCACATTCAAAAGATACACAGTAAGATTATACACAAGAGTTTTTTCATTAGAAGACTTGGAAGCCTGAAGGCAATGGGCATGTTATGTTCAAATTGCTGAAGGAAAGAAACCTGTTAATCAAGAATCTTATATCTGGCAAAATTGTCTTTCAGAAGGGAGTGAAGATTAATAAATTCTTAAATTTAAAAAAGCTAAGGGAGTTTGTTACCACTAGACATGCCTAGCAAGAAATGCTGAAGGGAGTCCTTCAGATTGAAATAAAGGGACATTAGAATAACTCAAAGCTATATGAAGGAATACTGGTAAAGGTACATACCTTGGCAATTTTTTAAACTACTATTATTGTAACTTTGGTCTGTAACTCCAGTTAAAAATTTCTACATTTGTGAAACTAATACATTAAAAAGAACAATTATTAGTCTATGTTTTTGGATATACAAAATATAAAGATGTAATTTTGTGACATCGGTAATTGAAAAGGTTGGAGATGGAACTGTATAGAAGCAGAGTTCTTATATGTTATTGAAGTTAGGCTGGTATAAATTCAAATTATAGTGTTATAACTTTAGGATGGTAACCACACGATAACTACAAAGAAGATACCTATAGAATATATGTAAAAGGAAATGAAGGAATTAAAATAATTCACATTAAAATTTAAAATGATAGTCATATAAGAAATGGGGGACAAAAAAAGCTATATGGCATATAGAAAACTAACAGCAAATGACAGAAGTAAATCCTTCCTTATCAGTAATTACTTTAAATGTAAATGAATTAAACTATCAATCAAAAGATAGAGATTGACAGAATGGACTTTTTAAAAGTGAACCAACTATAGTACATTGAGAGTGAAAAGATGGAAAAACATATTCCAAGCAAATAATAACTAAAGAGAGTAAGAGTGGCTATATTAGTAGCAAACAAAACAGACTTTATAGGGGGAAAAAGGTTACAAAAGCCAAAGGAGATTTCACATGGCAATAAAAGGTTCTACACAGCAAGAAGATATAACAATTATAAACATTTAAGCACCTAATAACACATCAAGAAAATATACAAAGCAAAAAATGGCAGAATCAAAAGAGTTCGACAATAATACTTGGAGACTTGAATACCTACCCTCAGTAATGGATAGAACAACCAGACAAAAATAATCAATAAAGAAACAGAAGACTTGATGACACAATAAACCAATTAACTCTAATAGAAATGTACATAATGTTGTACTGAACAACAGCAGAAAACACATTCTTCTCAAGTGCACATAGGACAGCTCCATAATAGATCATGTTATGCCACAAATTAAGGCTTAAGTGATCTTCAAAGGTAGATATTACACAAAGTGTCTTCTCCAGTCTCAACCAGATGATGGTAGAAATCGATAATAAAAGGCAAACTGAAAAATTCACAAATTTGTGGAAATTAAACAATACACTCTTAAACAATCAACGGAACAAAGAAGAAGTCACAGAGAATACTAGAAAATAGTCAGAGATGAAAGAAAACAAAAACATACCACACCAAAACATATGAGGTGCAGCAAAAGCAGTATTAAGAAGGAAGTTTACAGCTTTAAAGCATGTATTAAAAAAGAAGAAAGATCTCAAATCAATAACTCAACTGTACAACTTAAGGAACTAGAATAAAAAACAAACTAAACTAAAAGCTATAAGGAAAGAAATAGTAAGATTTAAAGATAAATCAAATAAAGAATAGAAAAACAATAGAGAAAAATCAATGAATCCAGAAGATGGTGTTTCAGAAAGATTAACAAAATTGACAAGCTGTTAGCTAAAATGACTAAAGACTCAAGTTACTAGAAACAAAAATAAAAGTGGAAACATTACAACTGATTCTACAGAAATAAAAGTGATTACAAGAGTACTATGAACAGATGTATGCAAAAACGTGAATAACTTAGATGGAATAGACAAATTCCTGGAAACAAAATCTATCAAGACAGAGTCATGAAAAAAGAGAATATCTGAATAAAACTCTTAAGTACTAAGCAAAATGAATGAGTGATCAAAAATCTCCCAACAACACACAAAGCTGTGAACCTGAAGGCTTTATTAGTGAATTTTACCAAGCATTTAAGGAAAAATTAACACCAATCCTTGTCAAAAATTTCCAGAAGATTGAAAGAGAACACTAATTCATTTACCTTGATAGCAAAGCCAGAAAAAAATACTAGAGCAAAAGTACAGACCAATATTTCTTATGAACACCGATTCAAATATCCTTAACAAAAATACTAGCAGACAGAATTCAGGAACATACTAAAAGGACTAAACACCATGTTCAAGTGGGATTTATTCCTTGAATGCAAGGATCATTCAACATATGAAAATAATCTAACATCACATTAACAAGATAAAGGGGGAAAACAACATGATCATCTACTTGCCACAGAAAAAGTATTTGACAAAATTCAACAATATTTCACAATAAAAACACTCAACAAGTTAGGAATAGAAGAAAACTACCTCAACATAATAAAAGATATATATGTGAAACCCACAGCTAACATCATACTCAGCAGTGAAGAACTAACAGCTTTTCAAACAGAAATAAGGAAAGAATGGCCACTGTCACCACTTCTATTCAACATAGTATTGGAAGTTCTAGTCAGAGCAATCAGGCAAGAAAGAGAGATAAAAGGCATCCAAAGGGGAGAGGAATAAGTAAAATTATCTTTGTTCACAGATGAAATAATCTTAAATCTAGAAAACCCTCAAGACTCCACAAAATTAAGATTACAGTAAATTAAATCAACAAAGTAGGGTACAGAACCATTGCTGAAAACTCAGTTACATTTCTATATACTAACAATGAACAATCTGAGTAGAAAATGATGAAAACAGTTTGTTTTACAATAGCATCAATAAGAATAAAACACTTAGAAATTAGCCAAGAAGAAAAAACTTTACTATAGAAACTATAAAACATTGTTGAAAAAAAAATTAAAGACATAAATATATAGAAACATCCCACCTTCAGGCTTCCTAGGTGGCGCTAGTGGTAAAGAACCTGCCTACCAATGCAGGAGACATAAGAGATGTGGATTCAATCCCTAGGTCAAGAAGATCCCCTTGAATCTTCTGGAGGGCATGGCAACACACTCCAGTATTCTTGTCTGGAGAATCCTGTGGACAGAAGGGCTACAGTCCATGGGGTTGCAGAGTCAGACACAACTTAAACAACTTAGCAGGCACACATAACCCATGTTCATGGATTGGATGACTGATTGTTTTTAAGATGTTGATTCTACCCAACGCAATCTAAAGACTTCATGAATCCCAATCAAAAACCCAGTAACCATTTTTTTGGGGGGGGGGGAACAAAAATATATACAAAAATTTATATGGATTCTCAAGGGACACTGAATAGCTAAAACATTCTTGATAAAGGAGATCAAAGGACTTGGTGGTCCAGTGGTTAAAAGTCGCCTGCCAATGCAGGGAACACAGATTCCTGTTCCTGGTCCAGGACGATCACACATGCCTCAGGGCAACTAACTCCCTGCGCCACAACTACTGAGCCTGCACTCTAGAACCCACAAGCTGCACTACTGAAGCCCATGCACCCTAGAGCCCATGCTCCACAACAAGAGAAACCACTGCAATGAGAATCCCATGTAACAAAATCAGAGCATAGCTCCCACTTGCCACAACTAGAGAAAACCCAGGTGTACCAATGAAAACCCAGCACTGCCAATTAGAAAAAATAATTGTTTTTTAAAGAAAGAGAATATCTATATTGGAGGACTCAACATTTTCCAATTTCAAAACTTACTGTAATACAAAGCCACATTAATGAAAATAGTGAGTTATTGGCATAAAGATAAAAGTACAGACTAATGGAATAGAATAGAGTCCAGAAATAAACCCTCCAATATGTGGTCAAATAATTTTTGACATGAAGATCAATCAATGGGAAAATTTGAATATCCACCTGCAAAAGAATGAAGCTGGACCCTTACCTAACACCTTACACAAAAATTAACTCAAAGTTGATCAAAGACCTGAATGTAAGTAAGACCCAAAGCTATAAAACTCTTGGAAGGAAACATGGGGCAAAAGTTTCATAACATTGAATTTGGCAATGATTTCCTGGATATGACACCAAAGGCACAGGCAACAACAAAATGACAACTGAATCTCATGAGAATTAAAAACTTTTGTGCATTAAAGGACACTATCAACTGAGTAATAAGGTAACCCACAGAATGGGAGAAATTATATGCAAATCACACACCTAATAAATTAATAGTCAACATCATAGAGACCTCCTAAAACTCAATAACAAAACACAAATGATCCTATTCAAAAAGTGGAAAGGACTTGAAATGACATTTTTCTAAAGAAGATATACAAATGACCGAGAAGCACATGAATCATTAACAGAAATACAAATCAAAATGACAATGAGATACCACCTCATTCTCATCAGGATAGATATTATTTAAAAAGAAAAAACAAAAACAGAAAAAACAAGTGTTAGTAGAGATGTGGAAAAGTTAGAACCCTTGTTGAAAATGTAAAATAGTATAGACACTGAGGGAAACATTATGGAGATTCCTCAAAAAATTAAAAATATAATTACTATATGATCCAGTAATTCCACTGTCAGGTATACAATAGAAAGCAGGTTTCAAAGAGATATTTGTACACCCACGTTCATAGCAGCATTAGTTGCAATAACCAAAAGGTGGAAACAAGTATCTATTAAAGGATGAATGAATAAGCAAAATATGACATATACATACAATGGTATATTATTCAGTTTAAAAGAAAAGTAATTCTGACACATGCTATAACATGGATGAACCTTGAGGACATTATGCTAAATGAAATAAGCCAATCACAAAATGACAGATAATATATAGCTACATTTATATGAGGTAACTAGAGTAGTCAAATTCCATTACAGAAAGTTAGATATTGGTTTTTAGGGGCTTGGGGCGGAATAAGAAGTTATTGTTTAATGAATATAGTTTCAGTTTTGCAAAATGAAAAGAATTCTGGAGATGAATAGTAGTGACAGTTACACAACGTGACTATACTTGATACCATTAAACTGTACACCTAACAATGCTTAAGATAGGAAATTTTATGTTGTATATTTTATGAGATATTTTAAATTAAAAAACCAAAAGTTAAGGTATTCATTCATCAGAGAACTGTGTGTGTGTGTGTGTGTGTGTGTGTGTGTGTGTACTCAGTCATGTACAATTCTTTGCGACCCCATGGATTGCAGGCTGCCAGGCTCCACTATCCATTAATTTTCCAGGCAAGAATCTAGAGTGGGTTGCTTTTTCCTACTCTAGGGGATCTTCCTGACCCTGGGATCAAACCCACATCTCTTGCATTGGAGGTGGATTCTTTACGAACTCTGCCATCTGGGAAGGTCCCAGGAGAGGATTACTCAGCAGTAAAAGGAATGAACTCTTCATATGCACAGAATGGATGATTCTCAAGATGATTATGCTGTATGAAAGAAAAACAGACCAAAAACAGAGTATAAATACTTTATGTTTCCCATTGTACAAAATTCTAGGAAAGGCAAACAAATTCACAGTGAATAAAAGGTAAATCAGTAGTTTCCTTGGGATGTAGCTAACAGTTCTCTGGGGAAGGCAAGGAGGGATTGTCAAGGGGCACGAGGTAGCTGTGTGGGTGATGGATAGGTTCATTATTATGGTTGTGGTGTTGGTTCCCTGAGTGTACACATATTTTAAAACTTATCAAAGTGTACACATTAAATATGTACAGCCAATTATTGCATGGAAATTATATCTCAACAAAGCATTAAAAGAAATTGTTGCAAGTAAAAATCTGCTCTCCCACTCATTTTAGAAAATTTAAGATTTACTCCCTCTCTCCTCATGTGTTGGCACCAAAAATGGTTGGCTGTGTCACAAATGCCTCCTCCCTGACTTACAAGATCTACCTTCTCTTAGTCCCCATTTCTCTGCTAACACAACACTGGTTTTGACATGAATAATGCAGACAGCCTACAATAATCCACAAAACCATTAGCTGATTTCCTCTGCCAGTGGCCTTAGTATAGGACAGAGGTCTGGAGGTCTTGAGAATTTCTGCAAGTCCTGAATCCTGCATAGTTACATTTAAGGGAATTTTGGATGCGCTTTTATAATAGATACATTCCCTCTAATCTGCCAATTGGACCCAGTAAGTCTTACAGTAGGTGACATACATTGGATTTTAGACATCAAAGGCATATGACTCCTTGGCAGAGACCAGGTAAACAATGTTTACTCGACAGTGCTAAGGAATAGGAGGCATCCTCAGGAAAAAAAAAAAAATGGGCCTAAATCAGGCTGCTTCCAGATGCACTGGAGGTTGCACAATCTCCCCTTCCTCAAGGTAACCTCTGATCTACAAAAATTCATGCCCTTCAAGTCACAACATTAGGCCCACCAAGCCCTATAATCTTCCCTAGGAGACCTCAGGTAGCAACACAAATGAGGCCAACTCTGGACTGAGAATTGTTCTCTGCCATCCTGCTCTTCACTGAGGCAATAAATTTGGAGACCTGTTTGGTTTGGAAGACCTTCATTCTGTTCTCAACCCACTCCACACAGTTATCAGAATACAGGAGATTAAAGGTGACTTTATCAATAAGGCCCTTATCACCCAAACCAGAGCAATGTAAAGTCAAGGATGGATAATGTGGAAGCCGGATGAATCCATCATGAGCATCATACAAGATCAACAATGTCCTTGGAAAAGGGAAACCTCTGCAAGCTGCCAGTAGGACCCAGATCAGGTCTTCATGGCAAAGATGGGTCATGATCACAGCTAAAGCAGTCACAGCGGGAGGGAAGACATCTTCCAATGGTCTCAAGCTACTTACAATTCCCTCTTGAAAGAGGAAACAGAGGCCTGTCTTCCCTGAGAACAGGAAGTGGCTGGCACACACTCTGGAGACCTGCCAGTGGGTAGAACTGAGATGACTTCTACCACAGACACTAGCAGTGACAAAAACTCTGACAAAGTTTGGGATCAGAAAATGTAGCCTTGCTCCAGAAAGCTTCCTATTTATTTAGCATCCATTGGGAATCTCTCCAGCATAGATATTTGGATGAACAATGTTCAACTTCTGACTGACAGCTCCTTCATAAAGACCACTCTCAGAGTTCATCTCTAGGAGGTGCTGTTGTGCTGAAGAAGAAGGGAGAACACCCTCTGTACTCTTTTCTCTAGTGTGAATTTTCTGATGCCGGATGAGAGTAGACTTTTGGCTGAAGGCTTTTCCACATTCATTGCATTTATATGGCTTATCTGGTTTGTGAACTTTCTGATGCTGCCTCAGATTAGAACTTTGTCTGAAGGTTTTCCCACATTCAAGGCACTCATAAGGACGCTCACCAGTGTGAAGTCTTCGATGGTTATTAAAGCTGGAGCGTTGGCTAAAGAATTTCCCACATTCAGAGCACTGATAAGGCCGTTCACCCGTGTGAAGTCTCCGATGGCTATTGAGGCTGGAGCTTTGGCTAAACAATTTCCCACATTCACTGCACTCATAAGGCCTTTCACCAGTGTGGACTCGCTGATGTTTCATGAGGTCAGAGCTTCGGCTGAAGGCTTTCCCACATACGCTGCATCCGTACGGTCGTTCACCTGTATGAACTATCTGATGTTGAACAAGTCCATCAAAGTGGCTAAAGAATTTCCCACATTCATTGCATTTGTAAGGTTTTTCTCCAGTGTGAACTCTCCAGTGTTTAATTAGGCTGGAGTTGCAGTTGAAAGATTTCCCACACTCACTGCATTCATGAGCACTTTTACCAGTATGAACCCTCTTATGATGAATGAGGTTGGAGCGTTGGCTGAAGAACTTCCCACACTCACTGCACTCATAAGGCTTTTCTCCAGTGTGAACCCTCTTATGTTGAATAAGATTAGAACTTCGACTAAAGAATTTGCCACACTCGCTGCACACGTGAGGGCTTTCACCAGTGTGAACTCTCTGATGTTTGATGAGACTGGAGCGCTGGCTGAAGAATTTCCCACATTCACCACACTCATAAGGCTTTCCTCGATTATGATCTCTCTGGTGTTGAAAGAGGCCAGCAGCATAGCTGAAGAATATCCCACATTTGTTGCACTCATAAGGCCTTTCTCCAGTGTGGGTTCTCTGCTGAACAAGCGAAAGTTTGTCATTGAGAGCATTCTCAAATTCACTGTACTTCTTACGGAGTTGCACAGTGGAAAAATCCACCACACTTTCAGAGCTCTTCTCTGGCTCCCCCACACTGGTAGTGACCTGATGCTGGAGAAAACCACATCTGGCCACAAAGGCCTTCCCATCCTCCCTGAATGCAAAAGATTTCTTTGATGTGTCATATCTGCAGCTCTTCACAAGCAAGGCCCTGCCTTCATTCCTTCCAATAGACTTGTACACGTTCTGCTGCATCTGTGACTGGTGAAAGTAGGCGTTGAACTTGAACTCTTTCCTATGTGCCTCATGCATGTGTGGTTTCTGCTTGGAATGTGTTGCCTGATGTTCAGCCAGATGCAGAATGTTTTTCAAGTGTAGGCCACACAGGTTACAGGGGTAGCCCTTCTGGGTGGATGGAACTGCCTTGGGGTTCATGTTCTGTGACACTTCTACAGAAACACTGAGTCCAGCAGGTGATTTCTCACCCTCTGTTCCACAGTAAAAATCTGAAAGTAGAGAAATGCTGGTGATATTCATGTTAATTTTCATGGAAGGAAACAATCCAATCACAAATGCAAGTCTGACCCAGGAATGAGTCCATGGGACTGTTGGCAAGATGAGAGGCCTAAGGTCAAGATAAAGAATGGTCTTCCCAGGAGTCCTGTGCCTGGTAAGGTCATGAAATGAGGGAGGCCATACCAGGAGCCAGGACACAAAGATGGGCACAGTATCAGATGGAAAGGCAAGTCTTCAGCTCCGTTCTCAACAAAGCTTTTCTTGGGGACTCCAGCTGCTGATAACCTGTGAGAGCTGTGCAGAAGGGTATGTCCAGATCTGGGAAAACCTGGTTGCCACTGTTTAACTGGTGTTCAAGGACTATCAGAGGAAATGTGCACATCTCATGACACATGAAGTGCAGGCCCATGCTGAAGAGTGCTGCAGAGGGAGCTGTGGAAACAGTGAGGGGCACAGACAGAGGCCCCAATCAGAGAAGAAATGACCAGTGGTCAACATACCAAAAATAGGAAAGGAAAGGTAGAAGAGATATAAGTCCATTGGCTTGGCACCAAAAGAATGATGAACACAAGAAAAGTGGCAGGCATGATTTGAAGACAGTAGTGATGTCACATGCTCCCCCACCCACCACTTACCTGAGTCAGGCCCTCTATACACCCCTCTTGCCATGGCTGAAGTCATGTCCACTTGGTCAGGCACCCAGGGCTCTGCCCCCATCTCCAGCTGGGCAACTATGTGAGACCTGAAAGATGTAAGTCCTAAGGGGAAGATGGGGCAGGTAAGGGACCAGCACTTGCCCAGGTGAATTATCCCACAATAGGACACAGGAAAGGAAACATAATTACAAAAGGAACACACAAGGGAGATCTGGCAGGAACATCCCAGTGGTCATGGCAAACAGTGACCACATCAGTGCCTAGAATTCCTGGCGGTCAGGCCTTAGGGAATGTTAGCTAAAGCAAAGGAGCCAAACAAACTGTCAGAGATCTGAACAATCACCCAGGAGATCAGTGGCTGAGTCAGACGGGATCTGCTGGGCTGACTGCAAGACTCCTCTTTCTGGGACCCTTCCCCACAAGGCTTTGAGACAGTAGATGTTGAGGCTGCTTGGGGAGAGCACACAGCTCTTGGGACCCTGCACACAGCTCAGCTCTGGACCCACAGCACATATACCTGAAGAGGTGGGAGGACTTCCCTGGTGGTCCAGTGGTTAAGAATCTACCTCCCAATGCAGGGGACTTGGGTTCAATCCTTGGTCAGGGAACTAAGATCCCACATGCTGCAGGGCAACTAAACCTGTACACCACAACTAGAGAAACCCACTCACTGCAACTAGAGAAGCCTGCACATTTCAACGAAGACCCAGCACAGCCCAAAAAACAGACAGAGGGGAGGGGAGGAAGCAGTGCCCACAGCCCAGCTGTGGGAAGGAAAGAACCACCTCTTGGGAAAAGGGAATGGGCAGAGATGAGCTCAGGACACCTGGGTGGGTGTAAAAGCCTTACCAAGTGAGGCAATCAGTGCAAAGTTCTCCAGCATCACATCACAGTACAGGAGTCTCTGAGCCTTATCAAGGAGTCCCCACTCCTCCTGGGAGAAGTAAATGGTCACGTCCTCAAAGGTCACACAGCCCTGTCATGATGATGGGGACAGTTCATTCCATGATCAGCTTCTTTCCTCAGACTCCCTCTCTGTTCACTGTTCACCCTCCTCCCCAGCTCCCCAACACAGGGGAGATCTCAGACCCCGGTTCCACGCCTTCTATGACTACTGTGTCAGCCCACAGAAATCCCCACAGGCAGGTAGGCAGACAGATACCAGTTGAGTTCTGTGTCTGAAATGCAGGGCCCCTAATAATTACCCTAAAGCATATGATAAGAGACAAAGATACTCCAAAACTCCTAGGAGAAAGCATATTTTCTTTTTCTGTTTCTTCAAGTTATAAACCTTATCATGTTTTTGAATGTAAACACAGCCCACTGAGCCTGAGCCTGGATTAGCTCAATCAGTAGAACCTGAAATTGAAAAGAGAGAGAGAGAGAGAAAGAGACTTTTTAAAACATCAACTGCTAAAAAGCCTCTCTGGCTGAAACTCTAAGTCACAGCCTCCTTAAAATAGTTTGCCAAGGGCAAATACATATCTTATTTGTCTTCTCCTCAAAGAACAAAATCCGAGCAAATAATCTAACTTATTCCAACTGTTACTTATAAACTAGTAAATTTTATATGCTTCCCCGGTGGCGCAGTGGTAAAGAATTCACCTGCCAAAGCAGGAGACTCAAGAGTCTCTTGGGTTCAATCCCTGGATCAAGACGATCCCCTGGAGTAAGAAATGGTAACCCTTTTCAGTATTCTTGCCTGGAAAATTCCATGGACAGAGGAACCTGGTAGGCCCCAGTCTGTGGAGTTGCAAAGAGTCAGACACGACTGATAGGCTGAGCACACATGCTCAGTAAGTTTTATGTTGTACTTGATTCATGATTAAAGTTTTAAAATGAGGACTATAAGATCTCTGGTTGTGTCTGTCTGTAAGTCCATATGTGTATGCTACCTCCAGATGGCACTGCCAAAATTAATTTGTAAAAGACCTCTATAATAAAAAATAAAAAAAATAGAAAAAAAAAAAAGACCTTTAACCTCCAAAAAAAAAAAAAAAGACCTCTATTTAATCGGCTTATAAACATAAGCACTTATATAAAAATTCTCAAATATGTAATAAAAAAACAACCCAAATATTTTTCAAGTTCATATATCTAGGATAATCTTTAGTAAATAAGAGCTACTTTTAAACTTGTTGGTTAAATTAATACAGGTATATCTCAGATTTAACATTAAAAATAATGTATATAAACAACTTTTGTTCTACCTGGGTTTATTAGCCAAATGGGCTCGTTTTGTCTCTGTTGCAAAGTTTGTCACCAAACAAACAAACTTAGGATAGTGATTATTTTAAAGTCTCATGAGATTTTTATGAGTATTCTAAGTATGATTGTTAAAAACAAATAAATTAGGGAATTCCCTGGTGGTCCAGTCATTAGGATTTGTTGCTTTCACTGCCATGGCCCCAGCTCAATCCTTGATCAGGGAACTAAGATCCTATAAACCATGCAACTTTGGAGGAAAAATAAATAAAAATAAATATATTAAATAGATGTAAATGTGATGAGTTTTTAGGTATATTTTAAAACAATAATTGTGTTACGGTATGTCCACTTAAATAACTTCATAAATCCATTTGGTAAGTCATACCCTATGTTTTGCTATGTTAAATTAAATGATGGGAATTTGTTGGATGCCTAGATCATTTTCAAGTAAGATAAAGTACTGAAACATTAATTGCTAAAGTCTAAGTTTATATGTACTTTTGGCCTCTTATTACAGAAAGATTAAGTATGTTTGGCTCTAGTGAATATATTTTGTGCTTCATTGAAAGACTATACTATGAAATAGCATATGTTTCTAGAAATTATACAATGTACTTATAAATTTGCCAAGCCACAAAATGTTAATAAAGTTTACAACTGTTTACTTCTTTATTTTCACTAAAAAATTAAGATTTCAAAGGATTAAGGATTCCAATTAATATATGCGGTTAAAGCTGCCAGATACAATAATAGAAACAGAATTGTTTTGGGATGAGAAAAAATAAGGTGTGGAGATGTTTTTGTTAAGGAAAATGAAAGTAATTTTGTCCTAAACCTAGTTAGTTCTAAATGGGAAAGAAAACAAGGGATAAACTAAAATGAAATTCTGTAAGATTGTGAATAAAAGAGTCTTTAGACAGGAATTTTATATGTGGTCATGACTGAATAAGATTGGAATGGATTTAGTTAAGCAAATAAGTTTTAATATCAAAGTAAAGTAGTAAAAATTGGAATTTGGTTTTCTCTCTATTAAAAGAACAAAATTTTGTTTTCCTATTGGTCTGCTCTTGATAACAAGAGATTATGAAAGTCTTTTCTTTACCTTTAAATAATATACTTAGGAAAAAAAAAAGATCTTCTATCTTGTCAAAATAATTACTTACATTCTGTTGTCTTTATCAGTTCTTTGATTCATTAAGTAAATCTAGTCCTATTGCTGTTAAAAGAGCTAAATTTTGCTCAGAACTACATAACTTTCCATATTTGCCTAAGGTTTTAATTGTTAGTTTCGTTGAATGCATAACGAAACATTGCTGTGAAGATCTATTTGACTAAATTGAATTTTTTTAAATATTTTTGACAAACTTTCCTCAAATCAAATTGTAAATGAAATCTTTTCGATTTAGAACTTCGAGAGATGAGATGGTTCGGGGGCCCTCTAAAATGCCTCAAAGATTTATTCTTTCTCCTTATAAAAAGATACTAAACTAATCAGCCATATTTGATATGTTAAATTATGTGGAAACTGTTGTCACCTTCTTTATGTTGTGTCTATATAGGTATGTGTTCTAAGTGTTCCAGAAATTAGGTGAAATTCCTGAAGTCATATATGTCCTGGCATAAAATGTTATCTGTCATCAAAATGGAGGCTCAGACTAAAGGAAATGAACTCAAGTATCAGAGAAATGACCTAACTGACCTTCAAGCAAAGGTAGTAGCAACAGAATTTATAAAGACTGTGGCACATGTGAACAAAATCCATTCTGCTTCTGCAAAAATCCTGACTCCTTCTTGCCGGACTTTTGCCACCTTGATATCCTTGTACCAAGGCAACAGTATGCTACTGAATAACAGAAATTAAAATAGGTAAACAATAGTTGCAAACTAAACAAACAGTCAGGGCTATGGGAAAACCAAGATGGCTACTTAGTTCTCCCCAGCTCCCTGGCAAATCTCATCTTCCCCCACTGCATTCCTTCACTCACCATCGTGCATTTAACGTGCATTTATATAGACATTGGCAGGGAGATCTCTATAAAACAGAAAAAAACAGCCTATCAGTGATGTCTGACCTTTCAGGTCCATAACCCTGGGAAAAACTATTCTTGCCCCAAATGACTCAGACCTCTTCTCTCTGGACCCTTTGAGCACCTGCAGCTGGACATCATTCAACTGCCACTAAGTATGGTTTATCAGAATGTTCTTATTATTACATGTATGCTTTCCAGATGGGTTGAAGCCTTCCCTTGCTACAAGACTGATGACATCACAGGGACAAAGAAACGATTTTTTTAAAGTGTTTTCTATTTGGGATATATCTACCATAATCTCCAGTGATCAAGGCACCCACCTCACTGGGCAAATCATTCAAGCCTTAACAAAAATTTCACAAACTCCTTGGAATATCACTGTTACCCTCATGCTTAATCATCAGGCAAAGTCAACAGAACTAATGGAAGAACTGGACTCAAAGAATTAATTACATGTAATTGAATGAACTGATGAATACGATTATAGTTTTTATGACTTTTTGTTTAAAATACAATATTACTGATTTTTTAATCTTTTGTTTTCCAAATGCAAGGAATTGGTGAATTGGACTTCCTTGGTAGCTCAGCTGGTAAAGAATCCACCTGCAATGCAGGAGATCCTGGTTCTATTCCTGGGTCTGAAAGTTCCCCTGGAGAAGGGATAGGCTACCCACTCCAGTATTCTTGGGCTTCCTAGTGGTTCAGATGGTAAAGAATCCTCCTGCAAGGTGGGAGACCAGGGTTCAATCCCTGGGTTGGGAAGATCCCCTGAAAAAGGAAATGGCAACCCACTCCAGTATTCTTTCCAGGAGAATACCCATAGAAAGAGAAGCCTGGCTGGCTATAGTCCACAGGGTCGCAAAGAGTCAGACACAACCAAGTGACTAAACACGGCACGGCATATCTTTCTAAGCAAAAATGAAACGTTCATTTTTTCTTCCCACCTGATTGCTCCATAATTCAGAAACTCTCATGAGTATTCTTAACAATATGTTATTTTCTTAACAATATAGTTACATTTGGAAAAGTTCAATAAGAATCTGTTCTCCTTAAAATAGAACACAAGTAGAAATATTGGTTATCTTATCCAGGCTTTTGACTGGAAAGTCATATTTGAGAGAGACACACACAGACTCAGGTACGACCAAACAATTTGAAAGAACTTGTCATTTCATTATTTTTCTTTTTAGCTGCACCATAGCTTGCAGGATCTTAGTTCCCTGACCAGGGATTAAACCCTGATTCTAAACTGAACCCTTGTATGTATGCTTCTAGTACTGTTAGTTTCACTGAGGTTTTGTTGTTTACCTGAAATCTGGACTAGATCCTGAAGTGTTCTAATTTCCTCCAATATCTAGCTACAACTCTTTAATGTTTCCAATTTTCTCCCACCCTTTTGACTTGGAATCAGTGAGAACTAAAATTGCCCTTTTCCTGATGCCTTGAAAATTGAAGCTAGACGACTTGATACAAATTTCAGAGAAACTGCCACAACAGCTCATATTTAAACAATCCTCATGCTTGCTGCTGTATGAGCCACTTAGAAAGTTTTCTTGAACACCTGGTGACATCAGAGACATTTCAAACTGCAAAAGATGCTTCGACCCTGACACCTTGAAATCTTCTTGACTGCATCCTAATGTCAGAAACTGGTTTATGACTGGCTCCAAACATTAACCCTTTGTTTTCTTTTGTTTTCCTAGAAATGTCTCATTAACTACCTGATTGCTTGTACCATAGGCCTAGCTTCTGGAGCCCATCTGCATCACTGCCTCCTGAAATGAGGTATAATTGTTCTCCTGAACTCACCTCTTCTCAGAACTAACAATTGCTTCAATGAACTGATGCTCAGACGCTCAGTCATGTCCAACTCTTTGTGGTCCCATGGGCTGTAGCCTGCCAGGCTCCTCTGTCCGTGGAATTCTCAAGGCAAGAATACTGGTGTGGAGTGCCATTTTCTACTCCAGTGGCTCTTCCCCAGCCAGCAACTGAACCCACCTCTCTTATGCCTCCTGCATTGGCAGGTGGATTCTTTAACATTAGCACCACCTGGGAAGCCCTCAATAAGCTGGAGGACTCCTCTTACCTGGTCTCTTGCCACAGAAAACATTCCAGAGGAGGGAACTACTGGGGCCTAGCATAGGCCTCCCCAAAATATGCATCAGTGGCCTATTGATTATTTTGAATTAAAGTTACTGAAGAAACAGTCAACACAAGAGGAACACTGTGACCCACATGTCTGTCTCCCTGAAAACAGGAAATAAATTTCTGCGTAGAAAGTGCACTCCCTGGAGGTCCAATGGTTAAGACTTTGCACTTCCACTGCTGGGAGCACAGGTTTGACCCCTGGTCAGGGAACTAAGATCCCGCATGTCACGCATGGCCAAAAAGTAAAAAAAAAAACAAATAAATACATAAAATAAACTGGGCCAAGATATTAAAAAAAAAAAAGAAAACTATTTAAAAGTGCACTCCCTGTATCTGGAGGTAAAGCACACCCTTACTGCCAAAGGGAGGGAATGTGGACCAAGAAATCTATATAAATAAACCTTGTTACTTCTTTAATTTACAACCTGGAGCCCAAACTTTGTTTAGATTCTTCACTAATTAGGCACCCAAAATCTAAGTTTCTTTGTCCAGTTGATTACTCACAAAGGTATTGTTTGTCTAATGAGTAAAAGATGCTGACTTTGGCCACTTTTTAGGTCCCATTTCTGACTTCACTTACATTAAAATGTATTTTTCTCCTGTTAACATGTGTTATGCTAATTTTTTTATTAGTTTAATTATTTATTAGTGCAGCCACAAGAACTCAAACAAGAGGTAGAGGGAGAAATTTCCCCCTCCCTGACTGCATCCAGAGAATTCTAGGCAAATACAACCATGATCCCATCCTGCCCCAGACCTTCTATGACTCCCACTGCCAAGGGCAACATCCATCCTTGAAGTGAAGGCCTCCGGACCTGGCCATGATCCTGGCTTCAATCCAACCTACCCAGGACTACAGCAGACCCCCTTGCTTCTCTGTAAGGCACATTCTGTCCCTTCATCAATCACTCATTCAAAGCCAACCTCTCTGGTCCTCCTGCCCCCAGAGGGTCTAATAGCTCTAATAGCTCTCCCAGCTTGCCCCATTTGCCCCTTGGTTCTCCAGACTGACTGAAAATCCCAGAGCTTCCTCAGGGTCCACAAAGGCCTGGTAAGAATGCAGATGGCTGAATGAGCACCAGCCCACACCTCACTGAAAAACTATTTCCATCACTACTAAGCCTCAGACCTCCTTTCATACCTATCCCCCCAGGAAAATCTGGCCAGCTGCCACACACTTTTCCCTACACACAGATCCCCTCCCCCCACCCAGCTACTACCAGAAACACTAACTCTCCCTCATCTGTCTCTATGATGCCAAACAAGCCGGCCAAAGTACCAAAGCAAGATGCCCAGTTCTCGGGCTCCACTTTCCTTCCTCCTTCCTTCTAAGGTCACTGCCACCCTCCTAAATCAGACACACAGTTACACCCTTGTCCACACACCAGATGCCACATTTTGGATGTTTCTCTTTTTTTTTCTTTTTTTTGGTCACATGGGTTTCACCAATGGCTCAGCAGTAAAGAATTAGGCTGCAATGCAGGAGACACAGGAGACATGGGTTCAATCGCTGGGTTGGGAAGATCCCCTGGAGGAGGAAACGGCAACCCACCCCAGTATTCTTGCCTGGAAAAAGTCCCGCGGACAGAGGAGTCTGGCGGGCTACGGTCCATGGGGGTCACAAGAGAGTCAGACATGACTGAGCGACTAAGCACTCAGTGCAGCTTGTGGGATCTTAGTTCCCGGACCAGGGATCGAACCCAAGCCCCCTGCAGTGAAAACCTGGAATCCTAACCACTGGACTGCCAGGGAAGTCCCTGGTGTTTCTCACTGTGAAAATAAACAAAGACTAACCAAACGAGAAAAGCAAAAGGCTATTTATTCTGAGTTTGTTATAGAAAGGGAGTTAGCCACTTAAGTTTTGTTTTGTTTTGTTTTTTTAATTCATGTGTGTTCCCTTTATTTTAAAATATTTTTATATAATTTTATTGGCATATAGTTGCTTTACATTGTTTAGTTTCTACCATACCACAAAGTAAATCAGCTACATGTATACACATATCCCCTCTTATTTGGATTTCCTTTCCGTTTAGGTCACTACAGAGCACTGAGTAGAGTTCCTGTGCTATACAGTAGGTTCTCATTAGCTGTCAGTTTCATACATAGTATCAATAGTGCATATGGTCAATCCCCATCTCCCAATCACATATGTTGGCAGAGACTCAAAGGCAGGCAGAGGAATGGGAAAGCTTTATAAGTGGGGAAAAAAAAAAAAAATGGAAGGCTTCAGGTATGCCCTGTTGGCCTGGGAAAGCTGTAGGCAAGCTAACTGGAAGCAGAGCATCCTAGGTGATCAGTCAGAGGTGCATATTTGGCTATTTCTGGCTGGTCTTAAGTTGGAACAAAAACGAGAGCAGTTGTCAGTTATTAAGTCCTGGTTATTTGAGGCCAACTGTTATAGAAATTATTGTTTAACTTCCTGGATTGTCACTAGAAATAGCAATCTGGGTTCCTGCAAGTCTAACTTATAGCAGAATGGCTTCCTGGGTTGTTTATTGTAGATAAGGGGGTTTGTTTCCTGGGCAGGTTGCTGCAGGTTGTGGGTCAGAGTTCTATTTTATATACAGTCTGCCAATGTCCCTTTATATATTCAGTGTCTCTTAACCTAAACTAAGCCTCCCCCAAACACCATAACTGTGTGTCTAGCTGCTCAAGCTTCAACTCCGCTCAAGGGTCCCTGGAACATCAGAACATGGCCCAAATGTAACTTCTGCTATTTCCAGTCAAAATTCCTCCTACAAACAATTTCCCTTCTCAATTGATGGTTCATCCATCCTTCCAGCTGCTAACACCAAATCCATCGAGTCGTTGCTTTTCTCTCTCAGTTTCCACCTCAGGAATTCTGGTCAGCCTCACTTAGAAGACCCACCTAGAATCCCATCGCTTCTTCTACCTGCCATCACCTGCCCTCCTCGCCTGGCCAGCAGTATTGCAGCAGCTACTGGTTGCCTTCCCCACCTTCACCCTCAGCCCACAGTCAGTTTTTCCACTTGGCACCCAGGTGATCCTGTTAGGATATAAGTCACATCACCTTCCCCCTCCGCTCTGGCTTCTGCGGCTCCCAACACTCTCAATATAAACGCCCGGCTTCTCAGCGGGCCATTCCAGGATGACTTCAGCCCACCTGCTCTCTGAACACTCCCAGCTCCATCCTGTACTTGCCCACGGCTAGTTCCTATTGCCTAGGAAACCGTTTCCCATCTCATCCACTAGAGTTCAGAAATGGGACCCGCTCTCTATGATCCCTGCCCTGGATTCAGGAACCAAGGCTGGGAGTGACCACTCGCTCCCTCTCAAACCCTCAGGACCCCAGACTCAAAAGCAGAGAGATGAAAAAGACCTCAAGTCGTAGAGCAATGCCCATCTTTGATCCCCCGGCTCCGGGTACGTGAGGATGAAGGGCTGAGCAGCTGCGGGCCCGAAGCCCATCCACTCACCTGCGCCATGTCCATCAGCGCCGCCGCCGCCATCGCAGCCCCTGGACGCAGGAGCCCTCGGAGGCGGGTGACCGAGGCCGGTGTCGCGGGCTCAGCGTAGCGCCACGGCGCCTGGCCCCGGGCGAGGGGGGACTTCAGTCTCCTCGGGGTCAAGTGCGCCCAGGGCCGTGTGCCGCGGAGAGAGCGCGGCGCGGCGGGACCCTGGCGGACGCCGCGTTCCGGGGGGTCACTGCTAGTTCAAAGGCGCGGAGGAGGGTCCTGGCCTCCCTGTCCTCCCCCTCCCGTTCCCGAAAACCGCTTGGGAAGCGGTACTCGTCCAGCCCCACCCCCAGCCCCGGACCCACGGCTCGGGGCGCACCGACCCAGTCCGGGGAAATGACTAGCTGGGCAGAAACGCAGGAAGTTCCGGCCCCCACCTCCCCGGCCCAAAGAAACGACTCTCTCCCGGGCTGTCATTGGCCCAGCGCCAGCCCGTGACGCACCGGCACAGCCTCCTGGACAGTGTTTTCTGTCCTGCATCCGGCAGGGCGGGTCAGGGGCAACAGGGAGGAGCTGGAAGGAGGCGGGCGGGGGAGGAGAGCGGACCTCGCGGCTAGTCGTTGACATTGGCCGGGAGGCACCGCGAGCTTTTCCTCGTTAAGGGGCGATCTCCAGACCTCTGGGACTGCCTAGGGCCAAGTGCCGCCTGCCCTCAGAAGTCTGTAATATGAGACCCACACGTGCCTGTGTGGGTGTAGGCTGGTCTCTTGATCCCGCAGGCTCCCCGGGACCTAGATTCACTTTGAATAATGAAGATAATATCTAATATACGGGTTCTTTGTGTACTAACGTTTAAAGTTGCAGAGATTCAGTGCTTCGCAAAACGGTAACGTTAGCATCACCTGGGAATTCCTTAAAAACCCAAGTTCTCGGTCAGCAATCTAAACCTTGATTTCTAGTCTTTCCCAATCTGTTGATTTCCTGTATTTCTTTTTTTTTTTTTCACATTCAATAACAGCTTTATTTGTGTAGCCCTTACAGGTTACCAAGTGCTTTTCATAGATTGCCTCATTTAGATTTTTACCATCCGTGATACAGGAAGCACATAGTTTATTCTTGTTACAGGTAAGCAAGAGGAGGCTTATTAGCTAAGGTGGTCAAAGTCAAGTTGTTGATGAAAGACTAGATTTCTTTGCATTGTTCACTTAAGAAGGCTTTCTTATCTCTCCTTGCCATTCTCTGGAACTCTGCATTCAGATGGATATATCTTTCCCTTTCTCCTTTGCCTTTCCTTTCTCTTTCTTTTCTCAGCTATTTGTAAAGTCCCCTCAGACAACCATTTTGCCTTGTTGCATTTCTTTTTCTTGGGGATGGTTTTGGTCGCCACGTCCTGTACAATGTTACGAACCTCTCCATGTTTCTTCAAGCACTCTATCTACCAGATCTAATCCCTTGAATATGCCTGTCACCTCCATTATATAATTATAAGGGACTCGATCTAGGTCATAACTGAATGGCCTTAAATCCTTCAAGTTAAGCCTGAATTTTGCAATAAGGAGCTGATAATCTGAGCCACAGTCAGCTCCAGGTCTTGTTTTTGCTGACTATATAGAGTTTCTCCATCTTTGGCTGCAAAGAATATAATCAATCTGATTTTGGTATTGACCATCTGGTGATGTCCATATGTAAAGTCGTCTCTTGTGATGTTGGAAGAGGGTGTTTGCTATGATCAGTGTGTTCTCTTGGCAAAATTCTGTTAGACTTTGCCTTGCTTCATTTTGTACCCCAAAGTGAAACTTACTTGTTATTCCAGGTGTCTCTAGACTTCCTACGTTTGCATTCCAATCCACTATGATGAAAAGGACATCTTTTTTTTTTTGGTGTTAATTCTAGAAGGTGTTGTAGGTCTTCATAGAACCTTTCGGCTTCAGCTTCTTTGGCATTAATGGTGGGGCATAGACTTGGATTACTATGATGTTGAATGGTTTGCCTTGGAAACGAACCAAGATCATTCTGTCATTTTTGAGATTGCACCCAGGTACTGCATTTTAGACTTTTTTGTTGATTATGAAGGCTACTCCATTTCTTCTAAGGGATTCTTGCCCTCAGTAGTAGATATATGGTCATCTGAATTAAATTTGCCCATTTCCATCCATTTTAGTTCTCTGATGCCTAAAATGCTGATGTTCACTCTTGCAATCTCCTGCTTGACCATGTTCAGTTTACCTTGATTCCTTGATTCCTTTATGATCCTTTTAATGACCATGGAGTCAGTAGTGAATAGTCTCTCCTTCATTTCTGAATTAATAATCTGTGTCTTTTTTGTTTGTTTGTTTTTTTAGTTTGTTAATTTTGATGGACAGAATGGTGTCCCCCTGCACCCAAAATTTATATGTTGAAGCTCTAGACCCCAAAGTGACTGTATTGAGAGATAGGGCTGTTAGGGAGATAATTAAGATTAAATGAGGTCATATAGGTGGAGCCCTAACCTGATAGTATCTGTGTTCTTATTAGAAGAGAAAGAGACACCAGAGATAACTTTCTTTCCACAAGCACGTGGAAGAAATACCTTGTGAGAAAACAGCAAGGAGGAAGTTATCTCCACGTCAGGAAGGGAAGTCTCACCAGAAGCCAGCTCTGATGGCAGCTTGGTCTTGGACTTTTAGCCTCCAGAACTAAGAGAAAATACTGTCTCTTAGTTTCTCTTAGTTCTGAGAAAATAAACTCTGTCCTGAACAGAGAAAATAAATTTCTGTTCTTTAGGTCACTCACTCTGTGTTAGTTTGGTATGGCAACATGAGCAGACTAATAAAATTTGCCTAGCTGTCAATTTTGTCAATCTTTTCAAAAGAGTCAGCTTTTAGTTTTGTTGATTTTGTCTATTAATTTTGTTTTCAATTTCATTGATTTCTGCTCTGTTTTTTTTTTAAGCCAGAGTCATTCTTTTTTTTTTAAATATATATTTAATTGGAGGATAATTGCTTTACAATGTTGTGTTGGTTTCTGCCATACAACAACATGAATCAGCCATAAGTATACCCATATCCTCTCCCTCTTGAACGTCCCTCCTATTAAAAAAAAAATTATTTTATTTGTTTATTTGGCTTCGCTGGGTCTTCATTGTGGTGTGCAGGCTTCTCTTGTTGTGGAGCACAGGCTCCAGGCACGCAGGCCCATGGGCTCAGTAGTTGTGGTACACAAGTTGAGCTGCTCCATGGTGTGTGGGATCTTCCTGAACCAGGGATCAAACCTATATCTCCTGCATTGATAGACAGATTCTCAACCACTAGACCACCAGGGAGGTCCCATTCTTCTGCTTACTTTGCTTTTGATATGTTTTTTTACCCCTAGGTTGAAAGCTAAACTGACTTTTAAGTATTTGGTTTTTTCTAATGTATAAATTCAATGTTATAAAATTTTAAGCACTGCTTTCAATGCATCCCACAAATTTTGATGTATTGCTGTTTTCATTTAGTTCAAAGTATATTTTAGCTTCTCTTGAGACATCCTTTCTAATCTGCATGTTACTTAAAATTGCATTGTTTAATCTCGAATTATTTGAGGATTTTCCAACTATGTTTCTGTTGATGACTTCTAGTTAAATTCTATTGTGATCTGAGGGCATACATTGCATGATATCTTTTTAAATATGAGTCTTTAAAATTTTTAAACTCTGTTTTATGGCCCAGGATGTGATCTATCTTGGTTGTTTGGAAGCTTGAAAAGAATGTGTATTCTACTCATGAATTTGTTTTTTAGATTTATCATGATTTATTTCATTATCAGTCTTACAAGTTGCTGAGGTTGGGCAAAGTCAGGATAGTTGATAGCATGCACTTTGAGTTCTGAGGTGTGTTTTCCAACACTACCAAGCCATTTTCCAGTTCTCAGCAGACTCTGATTAGGTGCTCTACACATTTAGCTCAATTCTGACACTGTCTACCTGGAAATAACATCAAATCCCACAGGTTAGGGGTTCAGACTCACAAGACTGCCCCCACTTCAGACACCAATTTGTGAGTCCAAATTGTCCTCTGTGCTTCTAACCAACTGACTGTAAATCAGAAGTTACAACTCCCTACTTGTATTTGAGCATCTGTTAGAATGGCTCATGGAACTCACACATTTACTAATGTGTCCCATGCATGCGTACTAAGTTGCTTCAGTTGTATCTGACTCTTTGCGACCCCATGGACTGTAGACCGCCAGTCTCCTCTGTCCATGGGATTCTCCAGGCAAGAATACTAGAGTGGGTTGCCATGCCCTCCTCCAGAGGATCTTCCTGAACCAGGGATTGAACCCATATCTCTCATGTGTCCTGCATTAACAGGTGGCTTCTTTACCACTAGTGCCACCTGGGAAACTTACTTATGTGTCTCAGTTTATTACAAAAGCTATTAGAAAGGCTACAGATGAACAGTCAGGTGAAGAGATACAGAGTGAGGTCTGGAAGTGTCCCAAGTGTAGGAGCTTCTGTTCTTATGAAAATGGAATGTGACACCTTCCTGGCATGTGGATGAGTTCACCCACCTGGAATTTCATCAAATATTGTTGTTCAAGAGTTTTTATAGAGTTTAGTCTGTACCCTCCAAGTTACCACCACTTCCCCTCAGTTTTCCTTCCCAGAGGTTGATGGATGGAGCTGAAAGTTCCAACTTTAAATCATTTATCTTTCTGCTGATCAGTACCATCCTAAGCCTTTGTAGGGAGCTTACCTTAAGTCACCTTGTTAGCAGAAACTCAGGTGTGCTCAAAAGGGTCTCCTTAGCTCAAAAATCACTGGGGATGGTGACTGCAGCCATGAAATTAAAAGACGCTTACTCCTTGGAAGGAAAGTTATGACCAACCTAGACAGCATATTAAAAAGCAGAGACATTACTTTGCCAACAAAGGTCTGTCTAGTCAAGGCTATGGTTTTTCCAGTAGTCGTGTATGGATGTGAGAGTTGTACTATAAAGAAAGCTGAGGGCCAAAGAATTGATGCTTTTGAACTGTGGTGTTGGAGAAGACTCTTGAGAGTCCCATGGATAGCAAGGAGATCCAACCAGTCCATCCTAAAGGAAATCAGTCCTGAATATTCATTGGAAGGACTGATGCTGAGGCTGAAACTCCAATACTTTGGCCACCTGATGCGAAGGGCTGACTCGTTTGAAAAGACCCTGATGCTGGGAAAGATTGAAGGTGGAAAGACAAGGGGACAACAGAGGATAAGATGGTTGAATGGCATCACCAATTCAATGGACATGAGTTTGAGTAAACTCCGGGAGTTGGTGATGGACAGGGAAGCCTGGTGTGCTGCAGTCCATGGGGTCGCAAAGAGTTGAACACAACTGAGCAACTGAACTGAACTGAACTGAACTGATGAATAACATAGATAATTCCATCACTCAGTAAATTCCAAGGGCTTTGGAAGCTTTTTACAGGAACCAGAGACAAAGACCAAATGTATTTCTTATTATATAATACCACAGTACCTTTGGTATGATGTGGGGAAAATGACCCTTTATCTCTATGTTCTTCTTCCCCAAATCCCATCAACTCAGTCTAATCATGAGAAAATCACAAGATAAATTCTCACAGAGGCATACCCTACACTACACCTGACCAGTACTACTCAAAACTCTTAAGGTCATCAAAAACAACAGAAATGAGTTATTGTCATGGCTAAGAAGAGCTTAGGGAGACATGACGCTAAATGTAATATGGTATTCTGGATAGGAGTCTGATACACAAAAAGTGCATTGGATTAAAAATAGGAAATCTGAGTAAACCATGGGCTTCAGTCAGTAATAGTGTATCAATAATGGCTCATTCACTGTAACAAGCATACCATATAACGTAAGATGTCATGTGTGCGGGGAAGAAGTATAGGGAAATCTCCTGTACTACCTGCTCATTTTTCCTGTAAATCTAAAACTATTCTAAAAAACATAAAGCCTATTATTAATTACAAATAAATCAGAGCTCTCTTGGACTTTACAAGAGTGATTGTGGACAGAGGATATTGCAAGAAAACTGTAGGGGTAAAGGATCTGATTAACAGCGCTGTTCTTTGCAAGTAGGGGAATTGAAACTTACAGATATGAACCCTTTCAATAACATTTAAGACTAACCTTTGGGTTTCTGTTGTTTTTTCAAGTATTTTTTTATTTGTCTGTGCTGGGTCTTAGTTGCAGCATGTGGGATCTAGTAATAGTTCCTTGACCAGGGGTTGAATCTGGGTTCCCTACATCTGGAGCACAGAGTCTTAGCCATTGGACCACCAAGGGAAGTTCCTCAAGGTTAATCTTTGATAGTGCCATTTCCAAAGAATCAAATCTCCAGTTTCTATGTGTGGGCTAGTTTAGAAGGGAGGACAGGCAGAAAAGCAACATTAATTTGGTGATAAGTATCAGTAAATGAATAACTTAATGAGTTCATTTTAATAGTTAGGAAGTCTGAACTGACCAAAGTGGTATGTGTACAGAATGCTCATGTATCTTCCAGTAATCATCTCATAGAGCAAGGGTTGATGTGGCCTTGTTGGTGAGGATCAGAGTTATCAAAGTCAGGAAACACCTTGGGCTATGGAAGGCAGGTTCCTTTAAGAGTTTTGCAACTTTTTTTTTCAATTAAAAATTTTTTTCCTTAAAGTATTCAATTTTAGATTTAATAGTCTACTTGCACACTCAACAGACAGGGCAGGAGAAATTCCCAAGTGGGGAAAAATCATTCTAATAAAAATTTATCAATAGTAGTAATGGTGGTCCTTTTACATGGGAAAGCTTTGATCCAGTGAGAGACCTGTGAATAATGATAAAGACATATTTATAACCATAAGATAAAGGGGGTTCAGTTCAGTTCAGTTGAGTTGCTCCGTCGTGTCCAACTCTTTGCGACCCCATGAAGCGCAGCATGCCAGGGCTCTCTGTCCATCACCAACTCCCAGAGTTTACTCAAACTCATGTCCATCGAGTCGGTGATGCCATCCAGCCATCTCATCCTCTGTCGTCCCCTTCTCCTCCTGCTCCCAATCCCTCCCAGCATCAGGGTCTTTTCCAATGAGTCAACTCTTTGCATCAGGTGGCCAAAGTATTGGAGTTTCAGCTTCAACATCAGTCCTTCCAATGAACACCCAGGACTGATCTCCTTTGGGATGGACTGGTTGGCTCTCCTTGCAGTCCAAGGGACTCTCAAGAGTCTTCTCCAACACCACAGTTCAAAAGCATCAATTCTTCGGCCCTCAGCTTTCTTTATAGTCCAACTCTCACATCCATACATGACCACTGGAAAAACCATAGCCTTGACTAGACAGACCTTTGTTGGCAAAGTAATGTCTCTGCTTTTTAATATGCTGTCTAGGTTGGTCATAACTTTCCTTCCAAGGAGTAAGCATCTTTTAATTTCATGGCTGCAGTCACCATCTGCAGTGATTTTGGAGCCCCCAAAAAATAAAGTCTGACACTGTTTCCACTGTTTCCCTATCTATTTCCCATGAAGTGACAGGACCAGATGCCATGATCTTAGTTTTCTGAATGTTGAGCTTTAAGCCAACTTTTTCACTCTCCTCTTTGACTGTCATCAAGAGGCTTTTTAGTTCCTCTTCACTTTCTGCCATAAGGGTGGTGTCATCTGCATATCTGTGGTTATTGGTATTTCTCCCAGCAATCTTGATTCCAGCTTGTGCTTCTTCCAGCCCAGCGTTTCTCATGATGTACAAATTTGGCCTTGGAGTATGGAATGAAGCAGCGCAAAGGCTAATAGAGCTTTGCCAAGAGAACGCACTGGTCATAGCAAACACCTTCTTCCAACAACACAAGAGAAGAACACATGGCCATTACCAAATGGTCAACACTGAAATCAGATTGATTATATTCTTTGCAGCCAAATATGGAGAAGCTCTATACAGTCAGCAAAACAAGACCGGGAGCTGACGGTGACTCAGATCATGAACTCCTTATTGCCAAATTCAGACTTAAATTGAAGAAAGTAGGGAAAACCACTAGACCATTCAGGTATGACCTAAATCAAATCCCTTATGATTATACAGTGAAAATGAGAAATAGATTCAAGGGACTAGATCTGATAGACAGAGTGCCTGATGAACTGTAGACGGAGGTTCGTGACATTGTACAGGAGACAGGGATCAAGACCATCCCCATGGAAAAGAAATGCAAAAAAGCAAAATGGCTGTCTGAGGAGGCCTTACAAATAGCTGTGAAAAGAAGAGAAGTGAAAAACAAAGGAGAAAAGGGGGTTAATAAAATCAAACTGCCAATGGAGAAAGAAGTCCTGCCCAATGTGACTCTTTTCCATGCCCACCTTTATCACCTGTTTTTGACAGGTGAGGCAAATGGATACCATTTGTTCCAGGGAAGGAGTAAAATTTCTCACTGATGCCAGTTGAAGAACTGATCTGGTTTTTCTTTCTCATTTTGCCAAACCCATAGACCAAATTTCAGGCAAGGGATTAAGGAGACACCAAATGGTCATCTGGGTGGCTCCAAAGCTTATCAGAGTGAATAAAACATCCAGGTGTTTCACTTAGCTTTTTAGTCTTAGGAGCTTTGAAATGGGAGGAATTTTTTTTAATTTATTTTATTGATGTATAGTTGATTTATAATGTGCTAATTTCTAATGTACCAGAAAGTGATTCAGATAAGTCTATATCGATATTCTTTTCCATTATCATTTATCACAGGATACTGAATATAGTTCCCTGTGCTATACAGTAGGATCTTGTTGTTTTTTATCTATCCTATATATCTGCATCTGCTAACCCCAAACTCCCACTCCATCTCTCCCCCCACCTGCCCCCTGGGCAACTACACATCTGTTCTCTTTATCTGTGAATCTCTTTCTGTTTCATAGATGCATTCATTTGTATAATATTTTAGATTCCACATTTAAGTGATAGCATATGGTATTTGTCTTTCTCATCTGACTTGCTTCACTTAACATGATAATCTCTAGGCCCATCCATGTTGCTTCAGATAGCATTATTTCATTCTTTTTAAAAATGTGAACATTTAAAATTTTTATGACATCATACAAAGACTACCCCAAAGCTGAGATTAATTTTTAAAAATGCTCTTCCATACTTATGGTATTTTATGGTTTCTGTACCTTATGGTTAGGTCTTTGTGTCATCTGAAATGGACCCTGATTTGTGATGAGGGCTCTGTATGTCTTCTCCTCCTCTGTAGCTCCACTTCCTAAGACAGTGTCTGAAACATAGTAATACTCAATAAATATTTGTTGAATGGATGAAAAAATTAGCACTCAGGTCCTTCAACAGGTCCTCCCCTGAAACCATTATTTTCCATTGCCTGTGGTGCCTTATTGCATCTCAAAGACCTATGTACTGCATGCCGCCCATTTCTCTTATTTCTCACAGGGAAACTCAGAGTATTTCCCTGTGGCGCAACAAGCACTGAAACTTCTCAGAAGATGAGAAAACTGCCGGCATCCTCTCTCTTCTAGAGGTAAGAGCCTCTAGCAGGGAAGACACCCCAGCTCTGACTGCAACTGTCTGCAATACTGTGTCAGTGTGGTGGTTACCTACCTAGTCTTGCTGAATCCTTTTTCATAATGTGGGATGGTAACCAGTTGGTAACTAGAGTATGTCTAGCTCCAGAATACAGAAAACACCTTCTATGTCTGGTTCTTAAAACCATCACACATGTGAACCCCAAAGTCCTGGGGAAATACTCTAGTATTTGAGAACCAAAGTAAATCTGTTTTTCTGGGTCTGCAGTGCTTGATTCTGGTTTACAGAATCCAAATTGAAAATGTGATGTGTGATGACAAAACGAAAGATCGGGGGGTATGAAGGTAGGGAAAACAACTTGTGTTGTGACACACTATAAGTACATGGATGTGGGACCAGAGAGAGGGCAAAGGGCGATCCGGCAGAAATACTCAAGTGGCCCCAGTTTCATGTTTTGCTGCAAGTTGTTCTTCTCCCAGTAAAACTCAGCCCAGAAATCCACTTCTGCTCCTCCTGCCCTCTAGCTTGCTCCAATGAACTATTCCTCAATCAGGGAATTCCCTTGTGGTCCAGCGGTTAAGACTCCATGCTCTTCCACTGCAAAGCACATGGACTCCTTCCCTTATTGGGAAACTAAGATCCCACATGCCATGGGTGGGGCCAAAAAAATCTTCAGTCAGGGGAGGAACAAATTAGGATATTGGGATTAACACATACACATGACTATATATAAAATAGATAATCAACAAGAACCTACTGTATAGCTCGGAACTCTACTCAATACTCTATAATAGCCTATATGGAAAAGAATCTGAAAAATAATGGTTATATGTATATTTGAATCACTTTCTGTATAGCTGAAACTAACACAGTATTGTAAATCATCTATAATATACTCCAATAGTCAAAGCTATGGTTTTTCCAGTAGTCATGTACAGATGTGAGAGTTGGACCAGGAAGAAGGCTGAGTGCTGAAGAATTGATACTTTTGAACTGTAGCATAGAGAAGACTCTTAAGAGTCCCTTGACAGCAAGGGACTAGTCAATCCTAAAGGAAATCAATCCTGAATTTTCATTGGAAGAACTGATGCTGAAGCTCCAGTACTTTGGCCACCAGATGGGAAGAGACACTGATGCTGGGAAACACTGAGGGCAGAAGAAGGGGGCAAGAGAGCATGCAATGGTTGGATGGCATCATTGACTCAATGGACATGAGTTTGAGCAAACTCAAGGAGATAATGAAGGACAGGAAAGCCTAGCATGCTGCAGTCCTTAGGGTCCCAAAGAGTTGAACATGACTTAGTGACTGAACAGCAATGACATACTCCAATATAAAATAAAAATTGAATTAAAAAAATAAAGAGTTGTGATCTTGGCGAGGCAGCAGTGAGCAGTGGTGTGAAGCAAGATCTTAATTCCCTGCCCGGGAATCAAACCTGGGTAGCCTGGATGAGAACCAGGAATCTTAGCCACCAGACCTGCAAGGGCTAGAGTCTAGAAGCTATTATTCCCTAGACCTTTGCCCCCAGTGAAAAATACATTTATCATGGAGGCAGAGACTGTAAATACAGATGCGTGCAATGTGTGCTCAGTCATTTCAGTCGTGTCCAACTCTTTGTGACAATATGAACTGTAGCCTGCCAGGCTCCTGTGTCCATGGAATTCTCCAGGCAAGAATACTGGAGTGGGTGGCCAGGCTCTCCTCCAGGGGATCGTCCCAACCCAGAAATCAGTGTCTCCTGTGGCTTCTGTATTGCAGGCATATTCTTTACGGCTGAGCCACTGGGGCAGCCATCTAAATGCAGGTACAAAGTTTATTATTATATACATAGCAAAACAACAAGCAGGAGAGCACCTAGAGAAGCAGTTTGTTTAGTTAACATAGAAGCAAGGCAGAGATACACACCCGGAGAGAAAGAGTGTGGGAGTCCCCCCCTAGTGAGGTGGAGCACAGTAAAGAGGTGGCTAAGTCACTTATATAGGACAGTGCTTCCTCCTTCAGGGCAATTATTTTCCACAACTGACGTGTCCCTGGAGTGGGCACACACACCCTTAGCCAAGATGGATCTTGAAGTGAAGGCTTCTGGGAGGAACAAGACTCATTATGGCCTGGAATTCTTCCCTGATGTTTGACCCACAAGGAGCCTTTCTGTACGTGTGTAGTGTCTCCCTTGTCCCAAAAGAGGGGGGAGCAGAGATCCCTTAATCCTTTACTCAAACAAAGTTTTGCCCCTCTTTGTCCTTGCCATGACTATTATCTTGTCTATTGCCATGACTATTACCTTAAGGTGTTTACAAGAGACAAACATTGGCTATTTACCCTGTTTTTGTTGTTACTTCCATTTCAGAGTGCAAACAGGAGGCTAATTGTAAATGCCTTAACTGGAGCCCACCTATCTCTTGGCTCAAGAAATGCAAACAGTTGTTAAGCATCCAGCCCAAAGCCCACTTCCTGGTGCCCCATGAAATGTAAACAAGAGGCCAGTTGTAAATGTCTAACCTGGAGCTCATCTATCTCCTACATCAATTCCTCCATCAATTGTACTGGGTAAGACCTCTCCTCAGATTGCAACATTGAGAAGCAAAAATGACATCTGTCCTGAGGATCCCAGTTCAGAACCGCCAGAGAACAAGAGGCAGGAACTCAAGAGAGAGAAAGTTCATGACTCAGAGGAAGTGGTTCTTCCTGCCACAGGAAGAGTCGGCGTATCCTGAGGAAACCACAGGTTTTGCAGAGCCTGAGCTCTGCCTGGTCCAGATGGAGAAGACTCGATTTGCAGTATTCAGGGTGGAACCTGTGTCTGAGGCCTTGCCTGTTTCAGACAGAATCTGACCTAGGCCCCAGGGAGGAGATTTGGGGGGTGGTGCACCCAGTCAGTTGCTCCAAGTTAGGCTCAGCAAACCAGAGATCAATCCAGTCAATGCTAAAGGAAATCAGTCCTGAATGTTCATTGGAAGGACTGATGCTGAAGCTGAAACTCCAATACTTTGGCCACCTGCGAAGAACTGACTCATTGGAAAAGACTTTGATGCTGGGAAATATTGAAGGCAGGAGGAGAAGGGGACCAAAGAGGATGAGATGATTGGATGGCGTCACCGACTCAATGGACATGAGTTTGAGCAAGCTCCAGGAGTTGGTGATTGACATGGAAACCTGGCGTGCTGCAGTCCATGGGGTCGCAAAGAGTTGAACACAATTGAGTGACTGGACTGAACTGAACCGTGGCTCAGCAAACACAGGTACCAGTACCAAGAAAGAAGCCAGAAGCCAGTGTGGGACTGAAATACTGCCTTCACTTCAACACAGGCTGGCACACTAGGCTGAGAACCCTGTTGTGTGTGTGTCGGGGGGGAGGCGAGGGAGCACAGGCACACATTCAACTTGCACGTGACTGGGGATCCTGATAAGGAAATGACACTTGAGCGGCTACTTGTTACCAGTGGCTGCATAACAAGTTATCTCTCAACTTAGCAGCTCAGAGCAACACACACCTATTATCTCCCAGTTTCTGTGGGACAGGCGTCCAGGCAAGGGCTTAGCTGGGGCCCCTCCTCAGAGTCTCTCTCAAGGCTGCAATCAAGGTGCCAGCCACCTGGTGCCTCACCTCATGGCTCAGCCGGGAAGGAGACACTTACAGGTTCATGTCTTCCCTCAGAGGCTGTAGACCAGAGGCTGCCCTCGGGTCCTCCCCTTCCCCACCCCAGCAGCATGCGTCATCAATGTGTGCAAGCCAAGGGGGGCCATTGGAGAGTCTGCTAGTAAGAAAGAAGTCACAGTCTTTTGTAACCTAATTGTTCCGTCAGCTTTGCCATAGTCTCTTGGTAAACAAGTCATGAAATCAGGAGGATGTCACTCAAAGAAGGAGATTACACGGGTGCACCAGTAACAGGAGGTGGGGGTCATTGGAGGCCCTTGAAGAAAGTCTGCCTCCCACAAGTGGAGAAATACTTGCAGAAAAATACCTGAAACTATAAAAGGCAGAGGAACCAGAGATCAAATTGCCAACATCTGCTGGATCATCGAAAAAGCAACAGAGTTCCAGAAAAACATCTATTTCTGCTTTATTGACTATACCAAAGCCTTTGACTGTGTGGATCACAATAAACTGTGGAAAATTCTTCAAGAGATGGGAATACCAGACCACCTGACCTGCCTCTTAAGAAACCTATATACAGGTCAGGAAGCAACAGTTAGAACTGGACATGGAACAACAGACTGGTTCCAAATAGGAAAAGGAGTACATCAAGGCTGTATATTGTCACCCTGCTTATTTAACTTATATGCAGAGTACATCATGAGAAACGCTGGGCTGGAGGAAGCACAAGCTGGAATCAAGATTGTCGGGAGAAATATCAATAATCTCAGACATGCAGATGACACCACCCTTATGGCAGAAAGTGAAGAAGAACTAAAGAGTCTCTTGATGAAAGTGAAAGAGCAGAGTGAAAAAGTTGGCTTAAAGCTCAACATTCAGAAAACTAAGATCATGGCATCTGGTCCCATCACTTCATGGCAAACAGATGGGGAAACAGTGGAAACAGTGTCAGACTTTATTTTTTTGGGCTCCAAAATCACTGCAGATGGTGATTGCAGCCATGAAATTAAAAGACGCTTGCTCCTTGGAAGGAAAGTTATGACCAATCTAGACAGCATATTAAAAAGCAGAGACATTACTTTGCCAACAAAGGTCCGTCTAGTCAAGGCTATGGTTTTTCCAGTAGTCATGTATGGATGTGAGAGTTGGGCTATAAAGAAAGCTGAGTGCAGAATTGATGCTTTTGAAATGTGGTGTTGAGGAAGACTCTTGAGAGTCCCTTGGACTGCAAGGAGATCCAACCACTCCATCCTAAAGGAAATCAGTCCTGAATATTCATTGGAAGGACTGATGTTGAAGCTGAAACTCCAATACTTTGGCCACCTGATGCAAAGAGTTGACTCATTGGAAAAGACCCTGATGCTGGGAAAGATTGAGGGCAGGAGGAGAAGGGGACGACAGAGGATGAGACGGTAGGATGGCATCACCAACACAATGGACATGGGTTTGGGTGGACTCTAGGAGTTGATGATGGACAGGGAGGCCTGGCGTGCTGCAGTTCATGGGGTCGCAAAGAGTCAGACATGACTGAGCGACTGAACTGACTGAACTGATACTTGCCTCTGGGTCTAGACTGTTCTTGAGGAATATTTAAGAACACAGCTTTTTTTTTTTTTTTTTTTAGGAAACAATAAAATCACTTTAATTTGCTACTTTTCATTTTGAAAGATCATTGCAGTATCATTTGTAAAATTCAGCCAGGAAAGATGCCCCAGGATGGCTGAGTCCTAGGGACCACTGAAAACCATCACTCCAGCGTGTGTTCGGGGGTGGGGGGTGGGGTGGGGACTGACCGAGCTGGCGCTGCTTTTGCTTGCACCCGACCTGATTCCAAGCTAAGACAAGATGAGCTGGGGGGAGGCTAGGGAGGTGTCAGGTTCCTATGTGATGAAGGCACCTGGAGGCAACCAAGAGGTGAGGTATCAGAGCGCATCCTCCTCAACTCCCCTCAGCTCCAGATTCGGGTTCAGGTCTGTGAGTCCCAAGGAGAGGCCACACCTGGGCTGATGCTGGCCCTGGCCATGGTCTGTGGAGGGACCATTAGTCCTGATGCTGAAAAGTGACACGAGGCCACAGCGTTTTAAATGAATTAAATGGCAGAGAGGAAAGTCATAAAAATGCCAACTTCTCTGAAAAAATTTAGGGCTGATTTCCTAATAGTTTATAAGCACTGAACTTAATTTATCATGAGACTGCCTTTTAAAAATAGTAACTAACAGGGACTTCTCTGACAGCTTCTCGACAGCTCAGTTGGTAAAGAATCCGCCTGCAATGCAGGAGACCCCAGTTCAATTCCTGGGTCAGGAAGATCCCCTGGAGAAGGGATAGGCTACCCACTCCAGCATTCTTGGACTTCCCTTGTGGCTCAGCTGGTAAAGAATCTGCCTGCAATGCAGGAGACCTAGGTTCGAACCCTGAGTTGGGAAGATCCCCTGGAGAAGGGAAAGGCTACCCCCTCCAGTATTCTGGCCTAGAGAATTCCATGGACTGTATAGTCCATGGGGGCACAAAGAGTTGGACATGACTCAGCAACTTTCACTTCAGAAACTTATCTGGTGGTCTAGTGGCTAAGAATCCACGTTCCAGTGCAGGGGACACAGGTTCTACCCCTGGTTGGGAAACTAAGATCCCAACATGCTGCGGGGCGACTAAGCCGTTGAGTCACAAGTACTGAAGCCCACGGGCTCTAGAGCCCATGCTCCGAAACAAGAGAAGCCTGAACACCAGAACTAGACAGATGTCCCCAGGCACTGCAACTAGAGAGGCCTGAGCACCACAACAAAGACCCAGTGCAGCCAAATAAAAATTTTAAAAAACTAAACATGAAAAAAAAAAAAAAAACTAAACATGACTAAAATAGTAACTATTGGAAAATAGGTAACTTACCTATGGTTAATCAAAGCCAGAGGCTCCTCATCCCCAACTGACACCCAGTCAAATTCAGCATATTGTCCTCGAGTGAGAGTCTGAGGGCATGTCAGTGACCTATTGCCCAGTAACAATAAGCTAAAGTTCAGTGATTTTTTTTTTATTAGTTGGAGGCTAATTACTTCACAACATTTCAGTGGGTTTTGTCATACATTGATATGAATCAGCCATAGAGTTACACGTATTCCCCATCCCGATCCCCCCTCCCACCTCCCTCTCCACCCGATTCCTCTGGGTCTTCCCAGTGCACCAGGCCCGAGCACTTGTAAGTTCAGTGATTTAAAACAACATTAATTTTACTCCCAGGTCTCAGTGGGAGCAGTTCATGTCTGGAGTGACTTGAAGATAGGGAGCTGAAGGGACTTCCCTGGCAGGCCAGTGGATAGGACTCTGCGCTTTCACTGCCACATGTGCATGCCAAGTTGCTTCAGTCATGTCTGACTCTTTGCAACCCCATGGACTATAGCCTGCCAGGCTCCTCTGTCCACGAGATTCTCCAGGCAAGAATACTGGAGTGGGTTGCTGTGCCCTCCTCCAGGGGATTCTCCTGACCCAAGGATCGAACCCCTGTCTCTTAAGTCACCTGCATTGGTAGGAGAGTTCTTTACCACTAGCACCACCTGGGAAGCCCATGGGGATGGCCAAAAAAAAAAAAGGAGCTGGAGTTTTTGAAGGCTCTCTTACTGACATGTCTGCAACTGATGCTGGCTCTCAGCAGGGTCTGTGGCCAGGACACCTAGAGGGGGCCCTTCCAGGTGGCTGCTTGGGCTTCCTCACAGCATGGTGCCTGGGTTCCAAAGATGAGCACCCTGAGGGAACAAGCCAGGCTATGACTTAGCCTCGAAAGTCACCTAGTACCACTCCCACCCTAGTCTTAAGTCTGCTAGCTTGAAGGGGAGGGAGCTTAGATCCCATATCATGATGGAGGAGCCTCAAGATCATATCATAAGAAGTGCACTTAGGATGGAATTCATCTTTGGAAAAATGCAATCTGCCACAGAAAGCAAACTAGCCCCCTGGCCCATCCTAGAGTTTCATGAGTGTCAGTGACAACACACATCATAAGGTGGAAAGGAGTGTGCAGTTGTGGAGAAAGAAGACAGCAGGTATAACCATGATAAATGAGAAGTACAATCCTTTCTGCCTCTTCTGCCATTGTATTGGAGGTTAAGAACGATCCATCTGGGAACTTCCCCGGTGGTCCAGTGGCTAAGACTCTGAGCTCCCAGTGCAGAGGCCTGGGTTCAATCCCTGGTCATGGAACTAGATCCCATATGCCACAACTAAAGATCCTGTATGCCACAAGTAAAACATCCCACATGTTGCAACTATGACCCTGTGCCTCCAGATAAATTGTTGTTCAGTTGCCAAGTCATGTGTGACTCTTTGTGGCTCTTTCACAAATAAACAAAATAAATTTTAAAAAGAAAGAAAAGAGCGGATCCATTGCCCTGGAACAGAAAAGAGGGATTGTGCATAATTGTGGGCTTGGGTTTCTTATTTGGCCTGTTATTGCAAAGCCTATAAAACTATCTGTATTACTTTTGTATTGCAGCTAACATATTACCACAAATTTAGCAGCTTAAACAATACCCATTTATTACTTCACAGTTTTGCAAGCCAGGAGTCCAGGGTGAGTAGTCTAGGCAGGTTTGTATTCAAGTTATTGCAAGGCTGAAATGAAAATGTCAGTGGCTGGGCTCTGGGGAAGGATCTGCAGAGCTCCAGAAATTCTATCTGTTAGGCAGGTTTCCAACATCATCTGGTCTTCTCTTGCTAGGTGCTGCTAGGGGGTTTCTGACCACCAGATGGCGCAAGAACCACAGTTCCTGGGGCATGGAAGCGGGGAGAGGGGAAGGCGCGGGCCTGCGTTCCGGCTCCTTTCTGCCGACTTGATAGAGTTTCCAGCGGCATCTGGGAACTTGATAGAAAGTCAGAAGCTCAGGCCCACTAAATCAAAATCTGCGTTCTGTCAGGTAAATTGTGTTCACATTGAAGTTTGAGAGGCACTCCAGCGCAGTGCTTCTCAACCTCAACTGCATGTTGGAATCACCCCAGAAGCTGTAAAAACCCTTTGATGGAGGGGTAACACCACCCGCCCCCCACCCCAGGAGTTCTGGTTATAACGGCCCTGAGGTCTGGACTGGTGAAAGTTCCCTGAGGATCTCAATGTGCAGCCAAGGTTGAGAATTGCTGCAGCTCATTCCACACTCTTAAAACCCTGGGCATGCAGTGTCGTCCACCTGGGTGCAGACGTTGGAGAAGGACTTACCGACCCTTGGGGATCTCCCAGGATGAGGCCTTTGTTTTCAAAGTGCTTCAGAGACCCAGGTCAAACCATCGGCTTCTCAGGCAGAAATCCTACCCCCGCCCCCCCTCCACCGCACCGTGCTTGGTGATGATATTCCCTGAAGGGTGCTCCCTGATTGGTGATGGCGCCTGCTAATCTCGCCCGGGGACTTACTGAGAGCAGCACGTGTGTTGTTTCCCCCTGCGGAGTGTTTGCTCAATGAAGCACCCTCCACAATAGCTAAGGTAAGCTGGGCAGATCTCCCCACTGGAGGTGGAACAGGTGAGTCCAGCTTCAAGAAAGAAGCTGCCTGGAGGGTAAAGGAACTTGGCAGTGTTAGGATGGACTTTTAAAATATTTTTTCTTCCCCATTTACATAGAGCTTGACAGTCCAGTACACTTTTTTGTACATCCTTTCATTTTCACAGTACCCATCTGTGTTAGAATTGATTAACAGTAGTGGAAAACCGAGTGACAGGGGGGTGAACAGATATGCTGAAATTTGCAGAATGAGTCAGAATTAGAAAAAGATGTTGCTTTCCTAAATTCTCTGATTTTCTAAGTGCTATTTCCAGGATGTGGCAATAGCCAGGGACTTTCACGGCGGTCCAGTGGTTAAGACTCCATGCTTCCACTGCAGGGGACACAGGTTCAGTCCCTGGTGGGGGAACTAAAATCCCGCATGCCACTCTGTGTGACTGAAAAAAAATTATTGGTGGCTTCAGAATGTGGCAATATCCTACTTCTGACCTCTCTTTCCTCACTGGGAGTGTTTCTGGGAATTTTGTCTTTGTTTTTCCCTTCTCCATTCTGCCCCCCCAAGTGGAGGGTTTGTTTCATCATTCTGGAATTTTTGATTTATCTCCTACCTGATGTCCACTGATTTATATGACTTCTCATTTTTGATAGATGGTTCACCAGGTATGGAGTAAATTCTTAATGTGTGTTAGCAATAACAATAATGATTTCACTATATGTTTCTTCAATACAAAGAACTTATTTCTCATTGTATCTCTCGTGTGCATAGGTCTTATATGTGTGGTATCAGTAACTTTTCACATGATACTATCACCATGCATATGAGAATATAGAATACTTCCAACACCTCAGAAGTGCCCTTGTGCCCTCCCAGTCATTACCCCATAGAAGCCAGCACTATTCCAACCTCTAGCACCATGGATTAGCTTTGCCTGTTCTTGAACTTCATATTTTTTGTATACTTAAAAATTTTTATTTTCTATTTGAAAGTATGATAACACATTGACAGGAGATTTGACAAATACAGAACAAAGTTACATTTAGTTCCACTATATATTACAATGGGCTTCCCTGATAGCTCAGTTGGTAAAGAATCCGCCTACAATGCAGGAGACCCCGGTTTGATTCCTGGATCGGGAAGAGCCCCTGGAGAAGGGATAGGCTACCCACTCCAGTATTCTTGGGCTTTCCTTGTGGCTCAGCTGATAAAGAATCTGCCTGCACTGTGGGAGACCTGGGTTTGATCCCTGGGTTGGGAAGATCCCCTGGAGAAGGGAAAGGCTACCCACTCCAAGTATTCTGGCCTGGAGAATTCCATGGACTGTATAGTCCATGGGGTCACAAAGAGTTGGAAATGACTGAGCAATTTTCATATATTACAATTAGTTTTCTAAGTAGATAAATTAAGATTTTTAGTTGGAGTTTCAATATCAAATGCTCAAATATTAATAGAATGAATATATAGAAAAGCAGAAAGATACAGCAGACCTGAAAGTCACTGTGGACCAAATCAACATAATTAAGATTTATATAATTTTCACACAACAGTAGGATACAAATTCTATTGAACATCGTATTCATGGAAATGCCTCCATGCTGATGCTTGTACCAATGGTTGGCTCATTTTCATTCTTGTATAGTATTCCATGTCATGACTCTATCACAATTTATTTGATCATTCTATTGCTGTTGGACATTTGGGTGGTTTCAGGTTCGGGGCTGCTATGAAAAATGTCAAATGATGTCATCGTTATTCTTGTATTGGGTTGGTCAAAAGTTTGTTCAGGTATTCTGTAACATCTCAGGAGAAAACCTGAATGAACTTTTTGGCCAACTCAATACATGCCTTTTAGTGGATATTTGCAGTCTTTTTTCTTGGGTGATGTGGTGGGCTGAATGGCAGTCTCCCCAAAAGATACATCCACAGCCTAACCCCCAGGCCCTGTGAGTGTGACCTTGTTTGGAGATTCTTTGCAGATATTAAGGATCTCGAGATGAGATTATCTTGGATCATATGTGCGTGTGTGCTAAGTAACATAGGTTGTGTCCTACTCTTTTCAACCCCATGGACTGTAGCCCGCCAGGCTCCTCTGTCCATGGTGTTCTCCAGGCAAGAATACTGGAGTGGGTTGCCATGCCCTCCTCCAGGGGATCTTCCAATCCAGGGATTGAACCCATATCTTTTAAGTCTCTTGCATTGGCAAGCAGGTTCTTGACCATTAGAGCTACCTTGGAAGCCCCTTGGATCATATAGGTGGGCCCTAAATCCAATAAGTGTCCTCACAATGGACACACATGTGAAGACGGCATCAAAGACTGTGTTAATGTAGCTCCAAGTCAAGGACTGAGGGGAGCCCCCAAAAGCTGGAGAAGGCAAAGAGGGATTCTCCCCTGGAGCCTCTGGGGAGAGCTCAGCCTTGCCAACACTTAGGGCTTCCACACCCCGGAAATGAACTCCAAGATAATACATCTCTGTTGTTGTAAGCCACCAAGTTCATGGTACTGCATTATGGCAGACCCAGAAAGCTTAGACAGATGGCATTTAAAGTGTAACTTAATGTATACCCATGTACATTTGCTTGTCACGTGCACAACACTCAAGTGGAACATTTTAAGGTATTTTGAGGGCAGACTTTCTCAAGCCAGACTAAGTTTCTCCCCCTCTCTGAGAACAGGTAGTGTTTGCTCAGTGCTCAAGAGTTGAGGTGGCTCCAGTAGGCTTACAGGCCTATCTACAAGCCCACTCTGTGTGTGTGTGTGTGTGTGTGTGTGTGTGTGTGTGTGTGTGGTTTCCGTTAGAGACAGCTGGCTAGTCCTTGAGCAGCCGCACTTCCTCTGCGGAGCAGCCAGTTCCCCTATCACTGCCCTTCCCTTACTCACCTTTGCAGGGGCAAGGCCAGTTTTTTCCTATTAAAATTAGCCATGCTTAAAATTTAACTGTTTTCTTTTTTTAATTTTAAAGTGTTTTAAAATAAAAAGCAAAAAAATATGCATCATCCTGCTACATAAACAGAAAAAAAAGTTAGCCATATTAAACCTGTCCTGTTTGGAGGGCTCCCTTCCTCACAAGCCTGACGGTGGAGCAAAATGAAATCTTTCTAGTTCCTCCTTCTTTGGTCTCTGCAAGCAAGCATGCATCACCTTTTCATTTTAAGATCTGTCTAGTATGTGATGTGAAGAAACACCCACAGCACAACAAAACCAACATTTTTTTCTTGACAGGACAAGCATGTTAGGATTCTTTTTCTTTTCTTTCTATAAGCACTCAGCAAGTGCTGTATTTATTTATTTGTTAGGCTGCACCATAAAATTTATTAGACTGAATCTTAGTTTCCTGATGAGGGATTGGACCCATGCCCCCTGCATTGGAAGACTGGAGTCTTAGCCACTGGGTCACCAAGGAAGTCCCCATTCTAGGATTCTTATACTTCTTCCAGTTCTATTTCCCCAACATCTGTGTTCTAGCATCTTGGATAGTGTGGTTGTTGAAATCATGAACCATATATGCTCATCCAAACACCACCCGTGAACACATAGTAACAGCTGAAATCATGACTGGTATACACTGTGTGCTTAAGCCCAGGCTAAGAACTATGCTTGTATTATCTCATTAGTTCACTCCAAACCCTTGGAGGTGGGTCATAACCCTTTTCACAGTTCACAGATGAGGGCTGTAAGCACATTGACCACAGGGACCATGTCTGTCAGTGGCTTAATTTTCATTTTCTAGGAGAACAGCCAACAATGTGTGTGTCCATGGGAAGAGAGAGAGCCTACAAAATCACTGCAGTTTATCAAAAGCCTCCCCTGACATCACTGCTGAAATGAAGCCTTCGATACCTGTAAGTTTCCTTGAAGATTTCCCAATCCAGGTGAAATACAGAATCGAATGTTTACTGGGCCTTATAAGCCCTCCCTCCAACAGTTATTTGCTTTATTTATTTGTTTATTTTTTAAATTGAAGTATAGTTGATTTACAATGTTTCAGGTATATAGCAAACTGATTCACTTACATGTATTCTTTTTCAGATTATTTTCCATTAGAGGTTATCACAAGATATTGAATCTAGATTCCTATGCTATACAGTACATCCTTGTTGTTTTATCTATTTTGTACATGGTAGTGTGTATCTGTTAATCACAAATGCCTAATTTATTCCTCCTGCCCTCCCCTCTCTTTCCCTTGGAAACCATTAGTTGGCTTTTTATATCCCAAACAGCTATTTTCTACAGAAAATGTTATATTTAGTCTCAAGAAGTCCTTGCAGAAAGGAACCCAAATGGTCAGAAAAAAATGTAATTAGGTTTTTAGAACAGGCCATAAGGCTTCCCAGGTGGTGCTAGAGGTAAAGAACCCACCTGCCAATGCAGGAGATATAAGAGATGTGGGTTCAATCCCTGGGTTGGAAAGATCCCCTGGAGGAGGGCACAGCAACCCACTCCAGTATTCTTGCCTGGAGAATTCCATGGATAGAGGAGCGTGGCAGGCTATGGTCCATAAGGTCGCAAAGAGTCGGACACAACTGAAGTGGCTTAGTATGCATTTTTTCTTACAGCAGGTCTTGGGTCCCCTTCTAGTTTTCAGGGTGGGAATAAAGTACATAAGATTAGAAGGCAGAAGGGGAGAATGGATATATGTATATGTATGGGTGAGTCTATCTGCAGGCCACCTAAAACTATCTCAACATTGTTAATTGCCTTTACTCCAATACAAAATAAAAAGTTAAAAAAAAAAAAAAGCAAACAGAAAAGAATTCCAAAAAAAGTAAGAAGAAACTATCCTAAAAAAAAAATTAGAAGGCAGAACAGAAAAATAGGTGCTAGGCAGGAAGTTGGGAGAAGCAAGAAACCCTTGGGAGGCCCAGTCCTTAATGCTCTAGTTGACAAAGCAGAAAAAGTCCATCTTCTTCCTTCCTATCTTGTAAAGGTTCTGATTCCTTGGGAACTCAAGGTCCACCAAGCTACCTCCCAGATAAACCCAAGTTTAAGGACAGGAAATGGTCTTGGAGTGGGCGTCTTTGCTCTGGCAGCAGCAGCACCAACACGGACCCGAGATGGTGGCCAGACAAAGCAGAAGCGCAAGAGAAGGAGATGCTCCAGGGACGCAGTGTGGGAAGTCAAGGCAGAGGGCGGCTGGGAGACGCTGTCCAGCCTGCCCCACAGACGGCCCAGTTAGCACCTGTTTTGTTAGCATCTGTTTTGTTGGAATGGAGCTCAGTCTAGCCCAAAGGGAGAACTCTCGATATGCAAACAAAGAACTGAAGGGTAGAAGACCAGATAATTTGGGACTCTCCAGGGTGGAGGGTGTGGGAAGGAATTTGTTAAAATCAGACACACTTGGGGGAAGATACCCTGCATATACAGAGGGAGTAGGTGAGATTTGGTAAGAAGTCAAAACTTAACCACACCCACGTGGATACACTCAGCAAAGAAACCAGAAGTCAGGGTTCATTGGAAAGAGTTGGGAAATCCTGAAGTATTTGGGGAATGAAAATATCACTTTATTGCTTATTATGTGTCAGAAACACACAAGCCTCGGAGCAACTAAGCCTGCTCACTGAAGCCTGCATTCTCCAGAGCTGGTGCTCTGCAACAAGAGAAGCCCACGAACTGCAACTAGAGAAAGCCTGCACACTGCAACAGAGAGCCAACACAGCCAAAAAAATAATATATTTTTTTAAATCCACTTTAAAAAAAAAAAAAAGAAACAAGTGATTTTCAACGCACAGTGTTTTTCCAATGGGGAAACACAGGGACCTTCACGTGAGAGCCTCATGTGGGGTGTTCTTAGGTAGCCCTCCTCTGTTTGAGATTTCACTTCCATACACCAGCCGTTCCTGTGTTTCCAAGGACATTAGGTGCTAATGAGTTTCCTTCTCCCTGCAGTCCTAATGCCAGTCATGAACTTCCCTCAGAGACCTGTCTGCGAAAACAGAGATCAGAAAAGATAAAGCCCAGGTCCCCCACATTACTCAACCCCTAAAAGGGAATCCAGGTCAAGCTCAGCGTTCTTTGAAGACAGTGAACTTGTGCAGGAAGAGAGGCTGAGTTCCGGGACCAGATGCACCAGGGGAGGGGAGGGACATTTTGATGCCAGGTGTCTTGAGGTGGGTGATCACATCACATGCTGGGGACTCCCCGGGCCAACCCTGAGCTGTTTGTCAGCTGCCCACTGGACTTCCCCATTAGGAGCTTTCATAGGCATCACCAACAAGTTGTCCTGAATAGAATTCTTGATGTTTTTCTGCAAAGCCTTTTCTTATTTTGGTCATCCTCTGCCCCCTCAGTTGTTAAATCACAGGCTGATCCCCACTTCTAAATATGAAACAAGGATAATGCACATTTGAGGAAAGCCTCTAACATGAAAAGCCAAGAGACTCTTAGAGAAGAGCAAAGTGGGAAGATTTACCGACCCAGATATCAAGACTAGTTGTAAAACTACACATGTATATATATAGATATATAAAATACATATGTGTATACATATATTTGGGCTTCCCTGGTGGCTCAGAGGTTAAAGCATCTGCCTGCAATGCGGGAGACCTGGGTTCGGTCCCTGGATCAGGAAGATACCCTGGAGAAGGAAATGGCAATGCACTCCAGTATTCTTGCCTGGAGAATCCCATGGATGGAGGAACCTGTTTGGGCTACAGTCCATGGGGTCGTGTATGTGTTTATATATATGATAATTAGGCATATATAATTAAGATAGTGTGGCTCTTGCACAGGTATATACAAATGAACCAATAAAGGGCTCATGGATGGATAGATGGACAGATGGGGATGGGTGGATAGATAGACACTTGCTGTGTGACAGAGAGGAACACCAAAACACATGTGAAAGAATATTCACAGCAATGCTATTTAAAAATACATGTTTATTTACTTGGCTGCACCAGGTCTCAGTTGCAGCATGGGAACTCTTAGCTATGGCATGTGGGATCTAGTTCCCTGACCAGGGATTGAACCCCCAGGCCTCCTGCATGGGGAGCATGGAGTCTGAGCCATTGGACCACGAGGGAAGTCCCAGGTGCACTATTTTTAACAGTCCAAACTGGGAAGCCCAGAGACACAGTTTCAACCCCTGGGTCGTAAAGATCCCCTGGAGGAGGGCATGGCAACCCACTCCAGCATTCTTGCTTGGAGAATCCTATGGACAGAGGAGACTGGCTAGCTAAGCTCTTTGCCCACAGGGTCTCAAGGAGTTGAATACGACTGAAGTGACTTAGCGCGCACACACACACACAAACACACATACACACACATACACACACACACACACATACACACACACACTGGGAAGCCCTCAAATATCCATCAACACAATCAATAAGTAAATAGTAGTATTTATCTCCAATTTATATCATCAGTGGAATGCTGTACAATAGTAAAAATGAACAAATTTCAGCCACACACACTAAAGTGGATGATTTGCAAACAAAATGTTAAAATGAAAAAGCCAAACACAAAAGACTTTGAAGTGTGCTATTCTATTTATATGACATTCAGAAACAGGCAAAATTAAATTAGGGTTTTGGAGAATATGTGCTCAGGTAATAAAACAGCAAAGAAAAACAAAAGGAAGGAATTAATGTTGAAATTGGGGCATATTTATCTTTGGAGGGGAAAGAGATTTGGTTGGGAAGCACTTGGTGGCATCTGACGGGGGTGAGGTTGGGCGGGGGAAACAACATGCTTTTTCTTGACCTGGGTGGTGGGGTCCATGGGAGTTTCCTTTATAATTATATATTAAGTCATTTATATTTTATGCCATTTCTTGTGTGTAATATCTGTCACAGAAAGCTTTTTAAAAACATAAGATACCAAAGGGAAAAAATCTAGGAAAAGATTTAAAAGAACTTTACATGAAACATTATTATTATTTTGGCCACTCCACATGGCATGTAAGATCTAAGTTCCCTGACCAGGGATTGAACCCACCCCTCTACAGAGGAAGCATGAAGTCTGAACCACTGGCCTGTAGGGAAGTCCCAAGAAACATTATGCTTCAAAAGTACCTTAACATATGGTAGTTGTGTTTATAGAACAATGTGAATGAAAATGATACTGAACTGTACACTTATGAGAATGTACAAATGAGAATGAAGTCATACCCAAAGCATCCACAAGAGAGCCAGACTGACTGTTTACTGACCAGTCCCAGCGATGATAGAAGTGAAGCAGAGGATCCCAGTCCTGCTTGCAAACTGCCATCTCCTGAGTTCTATCATGGGCAGTCTCTGGGAAAGCCTCTTGTCCTTCAGGCTGCCCTGCATGGACAGTCTTCCATTGGGAATGGGAAAAATCAACCTAATCCCAAGTTTGCCAAATCCAATGGCCTAGAGGGCACCTGATCTGGGGATGTCACCCAAAAAGACAGCTCAGGTGAGATGTTCTCTGACCAGGAGCCCATGCTCAGCTCCCACTTGGGTAGTCAGGGCAGCCTTAGAAAATCTACTGTGGAGCACCTCAGCAGGTCCTTTAGGGAGGTCACCAGTAAGTGGGTGAAGACCACAGAGAACCTCCAGTGCTATGTGAAGGCAACCAAGAATATTAACCCCAAAGAGCAGCTTTGGGGCAAGCAGCTTGTCAGGCGGTCTGCAGGGAGAGCTCCATATCAGGAGAATGATGGGTATTGCCCAGATGTGGAGCTGAGTGATTCAGAAGCAGAAAGTGATGGGAATGAAGAAAAAGTCAGGGTAAAGAGAGAGAGTTCAGACAGGGAAGGTCCTCCCCATGATTCCAAACGGGATTGCCATGGTAAAAGCAAGACATATCCTCTTTCCCACAGTTCAATGCAGAGGTGATTAGAAGTCCCAAGAAAACCTCCATCTTTGCCTTTGCCTCATATATTGGGGAAAACTCATACACCAAAATGACTCTAGTATATGTTGGAAGGAATTGTAAAATGGATTAAATTTTTCCACACTAAAAAAAAAAAAAAAAAAAGACTGACCGTAACTCTTGTGTGCATTTTGCCACAACTTAGAAAAAAAAACCTAAACACTTGGAGAGGGACATTGAGACATACCTAAATACATTCAGTGTAACCCCGTGTGAACATTTTGTAAAACTCAGTGTTGTAAAGATATCAATTGTTGGTTAGAGCATAACAATTAAGCTCCCATTGTTGATTTTTCCCCCTTGGAATCTGACAAGCCAATGCTGGTAGAAGAAGGACCAGATAGAAAGACTTGCTTCACCAGATATCAAGACTTACTTTAAAGATGAAGCAACTGAGGCAATACCTCATAGATTCAGAGTTAGGCAGATCCACAGAACCAGCCTGGGCATTTAGAGGCAGAGTCGCACAGGTGAGGCACAGATGGCCAGGCAATCAGAGGGATGCTGACTACCCACAAGATACCCAAGAAGCAGATCCAGGAACATTCAGGGCAGCTCAGCTGCTCCTCAGAGCACAGAGCTGGAAACAACCCAGGGTCTATGGACAGGAAAACTGGATAAATATATTGTGGTGTTAATTCCACAAGGGACCTTTGTGCAGCAGCAAAAATGGATAAAGTATAACTACCTACTTCCCTGGGAGGAATCTTAGAAATAAAGCTGAGGGAGAAAAGCTAGTCATAGAAGATGACACGCAGATGGTTGGATGGCATCACCAATTCAATGGACCTGAACTTGAGCAAACTCCAGGAGATGGTGAGGGACAGGGAAGCCTGGCGTGCTGCAGTCCATGGGGTCGAGGAGAGTCGGACACGATTTGGTGACTGAACACAGAATGTTCCATTTTATAAAGCTCAAAATCCAGTAAAGCTAAAATTATAATAGGAATGCATGCCGAACTGATTTAAAAAATAAACTATTAAAAGAGGGAATGATAACTGATAAATGAGGGGTGATGGAGACTTCTGGAAGGGAGGCAGGGTGGGACTCACAGTGACATGCTGGCTCTCAAATTGGGTCTGAGGGGTTCGTTTTACTGTTAAACTTGCTACCTCACAACTAGGCTCCAGACAGCCTTTAGCGTGTGTCAATTATCATGTAATGAAATTGAAAAAGAGCTAAGCTGTGGGGAATGCCAGCTTTTACCAATCAGGTGGAGAAGACAGAGTGAGAAGGAGCTGTCAGTAGGGTGCCCTGGAGTGCCAAGAGAACCCACCAGAAGGAAGGAATTGGAGTCTCGAAGGTTCCTGGCGCTAAGAGCAGGACAGGATGAGGATGGGAGTGATGTCTGGGCTTGGAGGAGCAGTGCTGGGGGAGAAATGGGGACAGAAGCTACACTGTGACAGGCTGCAGCCAACAGGAAAGATGGAGCCGCAGAGCCCCAGGGCAGAGTCAAGCGGGAAGGGCCTCCTCTGAGGTCGGAACACCCCCACCCCCACTCAGCCCTTTCTCCTGGGAACAGTTGGCCAGAGGGGAACCTGACTCCAGCCGGACACTCTATTCCGCCTGACAAGGTCGTGACTCCCTGGCTCAGCCAGGACTCCCCGGGGGAAAGAATAGGGCCTGGTCACCTGCCCTAACCCTAGGAGCCGGAGCACAGCCTGTGAGGACGGAAGGAGGAGGAAGCCATAAGGTAGGGGCACTGGGGTGTCTGGGAAGGACTCTGGGGTCCCAGCCTGGCCTGTAAGGGTCAGGTTCTTCCCAAACCAGGGGAAACCCTCTCTGGGTCCCACGGGTCAACCTTCCCTGTCTCTCCCCCAGCAGCGGGGTGCCAAGAAGCCCTCACCGTGACCTGCAGTGAGGACAGACAGACACTAATCTCATCTCCCCAGACCCATGCGGCCTCCAGTATCACAATCATAACGGCAGGAACTGGCTTCGTTCCCTCCCTTTGTTTGTCTTGGGAGGGGCAATTGCTGAGCAAAGAGGGAAGGGAAATCCTGGCCTTAATCAGCCGTTACTCAGGCCCCTGGGCCCCTGGGGCCCCCTCAGACCTGGCTGCTTCCTGGCCCTGTGTATCGGGAAGGGAGCTGGGGTGGCGGGTGTATAGAGAATGAGCTTGACCGTAGCTCATTCACGCTAGAAAAAATAAACCCCAGTCCCGGGGCACAAAGAGAAACCCCAGAACAGGGGCACACTTACCATGTGCCAGACCCTGGGCTAGCCCTCCACCTGTCAGAGCTCCCCGACACTGCCCGGCCACCCTCGCAGGTCGCCATCAGGCTCTCCAGCTTCCAGAAGAGGAACCAGGGTCACAAAGGAGGGTGTTGGCCGAGACAGGAATCCCACCCAGATCTCTCTGACTCCCAAGCTATGCTCTGAAGCTCAGCTGACCCCTCCTCCCACTGGGCAGCGGGAGGTGGTGAGGGGCAGGGTTTGTCTGGGAACTCTCCCCTCCACCCCTTCACCTCTTCTTTCTCCCCCAGAGGCCATACCACGGTCCAAGACCCCCGGCTGGGTGGCAGAGCCATCCCCATGACTGAGTTCCTGCCCTTGCTGCCTTGTGCACCCCTGCTGACCCAGGATGTCTGTGCCCAGGACTCACAGGTGCCCCCAGCCAAGGGGCCGAGCCAGGAGGCACAGGGTGGCAGGGTCCAGGGCCTGGCCCCTAAGCGCTGGAAGCTCCTGGAGGTGCCCACCATTCAGATAACACCAGCCAGCGATGAGGAGTCACCCTCTTGCACTCCACCCCCTCAGTGCCTGCAGCTGCCGAGGACCCCAGACCCGGAGAGTTCGCCCCAGGACAGGTCAGACCTAGGTGGTGGGATGGGAAGGGGGTTCTCTCTCTCAGGACTCAAGCTCAAGGGTGGGTTTCCTGTGGCTGGCACTGTCCTGGTGGGGGTTTGAAGGTCAGTTAGAATGTGGCTTTAGCCCCACAGGGGCCTGACTGGAAGTTGTGAAATACATGCAGATAAAAACTGGAATATGTGTTGGGTTAATCAGCTGTGCTCAGCTGAGCACTGCTTACTAAAACCAGAGGCAAATACTCACCAACTGGTGTTTTTCAAACTTTGGGTCATGACCCATTTAAGGGCCATGAAACCAATGTAGTACACTGCAGTGAACACTTTTTTTTTTCCCCAGATAGAATCAGGAGAGAACTGAACATAACACAGTGTAAAAAAAAAACAAAAAATAAAAAGACTAAGAAAAAAATGCAATGTAGCAGGCAGTGAACAAGTGTGGTTTCCTACTGATTTTGTGACATTACATATATAGCAGACCCTCCATCCCCATGGGAGTATTCTAAGACCCCTGTGGATAAACTCTGCAGATGCTCAAATCTCTTATATAAAATGGTGTAGTGTTTGCACATTACCTCCTCACACTCTCCTGTATACTTTGGAATACCTCTAGGTTACTCACAGGTTTCTGTGCTGTGCTGTGCCATGCTCAGTCACTTCAGTCATGTCCAACTCTTTGCGACCATGTGGCCTGTAGCCCGCCAGGCTCCTCTGCCCACAGAATTTTCCAGGCAAGAATTCTGGAGTAGGCTGCTCCAGAATTTCCTACTCCAGGGGAATCTCCCCCAAAAGGGGACTGAACCCGCATCTCTTGCATCTCCTGCTTTGTTGGCAGATTCTTTATTGTCTGAGCCACCAGGGAAGCTCCAAATACAATGCAAACAGTTGCCAGCCAGCAAACTCAAGTTTGCTTTCTGAAATTTTTTTTCAAATTGAAGCCCAGTTGATTTATAATGTTGTGTTAGTTTCAGGTGTACAACAAAGCGATTCAATTATACATACATATATATATATCTATTCTTTTTCAGATTATTTTCTACTACAGGTTATTTATCGTAAGGTGTTGAATATACTTTCTTGTGCTATACAGTATATCCTTGCTGTTTATTTTTTTTCTTTTTGGCTAAGCCACAGGGCTTTCGAGATCTCAGTTCCTCAACTAAGGACTGAACCCAGTACTGGCAGTGAAAGCGCTGAGCCCTAACTGGACCGCTAGGGAAATCCTAGACTCCTAATTTATCGCCTTCCTGTTCTGGAAAATTTTTATACAAAAATTATTATGCTATACACCTGAAATTAATATAATATTATCTATCCAGTTTTTAAAACCTGAAGTGTCGTTAATTTACAATGTTGTCTTAGTTTCAAGTGTATTCCTCCCAGAATTTAAAAAAAATTCTGTTTTGATCTTTGATTGGTTGAATCCATAGATGTGGAACCTGCAGATATAGAGGGCTGATTCTATTTCTAATTGTGTACTTGGAGACCAATATAAATGGTATTTCCTGTTGCAGCTCATGGGCAAAAAAAAAATGTTTAAACAAAACTTCTACAAAGGAACACTACCTCTGGCAAAAGGAGACAGGAACAAGGAGGTTGAAGGCTATAGGAGGAAAGAACTACGCTGGCCTTTAACAGAAATGTCCATTGTGTTTTTTTCCAACAATGAACATTTGGATAAGAGTTAAAGTTTATGAAGTAGGGCTCTGTGTGTTAATGTGGAGAAATCTCAGAAATAAAGATGATGGAGAAAAACAGGTTGCAAAATGATAGTAGGAGCCTAATTATGTATATTTTTAAAAGATTTTGAACAACAGGATATATTGTTAGTGGATGCATCTTGATGCAGAAAAAGGATAGAAAAATGTACAAAAATGGTAAAATGTCCACACCTATTATATATGCTTGGTGGGGACCAAGATAACTCTTGTATTTTTCCTGTTTGAAATAAACATTCCCTAATTTAAAATTTTTAAGTATTTCAAAAGAAGAAACAGGCCAAGAGAAATACAAAAAAAAGAGAACAGTGAGACAGAGGGAGATGGTGGGAGGAGGACCTCACTGGGATCTGACCCTGAGATCTGACCTTGAGAGGCAGTTGTCCAAGAAGTGATCTTTCCTACAGAGGGAAAGGGAATGCAAAGGCCTGGGGGCAGGAACAGGAACTGGGGAGTCAGAGCAACAGCAGGGAGGCTGAGTAAGCTAGAGGCAGTGAATAAAAGGGAGCCAGAGAAGTTAAGAGTGGAGTCTTTGGTAACTTTGCTTTTAGCTGGACTGAGGTGCAGTCAGAAGGCTCTGTGCTGGAGGGCTTCGACCTGACACGGGTTCACAGGCTACTTCAGGCTGTGTGTGGGGAGCAGGCTGTAGGGGTTGGGAGGGAGCAGGGAGACCAGGGAGGAGGCTGTATGATGGTCCAGGAGGGAGAGGATGGAGGCTGGGCCAGGGTTGGGGCAGTGAGGGAGAGGAGTTTAAACTGGATAGATTTTGTAGGAGGAGCCTACAGGGTTTGCTGAGAGACTAGAGGGAAAGAGAGGGGTCAAGACAGGCTGAAATTTGGGGCATTCCACCCACCAAAATGGGCATCCCAGGCAGAGCTATTGGTAAAGTCTCTACCTGCCAACGCAGGAGATGCAAGAGTCATGGGTTCAATCCCTGGGTCTGGAAGATCCCCTGGAGAAGGGAATGGCTACCCATTCCAGTATTCTTGCCTGGAGAATCCCATGGACAGAGGAGCCTGTCTGGCTACAGTCCACAGGGTTACAAAGAATTGGACAGGACTGAGTGACTGAGTACACACCCACCAAAATGGAGAAGTCAGTGGATGTTTTAGGAGGGAAGGGGTGTAAGTGTGGAAGAGCAGTGGGAATGGAGTTTTTTCCAAGAGGTAGGAACAGCCTGTTCTGGAGAGGGGTGGGGAGCAAGTCTGAGCTAGGGGGCCTGTGGCCAGGAGCTGTGAGGTTCTGCGCACAAATCTGTGTTCTCGGGGGAGGAGTCCAGGACACCGAGAGACCTGGGCAGCTGCTGCAGAGATAAAGGTGGGTTAGGGCATCAATGGAGGATTGCGTCCACCAACAGTGACCTTGGCGAGTCACTTAGCATCTTTGAGGCCGGGGCTTCCCTTTCTATAAAAGGGGAGCACTCCCACCTCCCCAGCTCCCAACCCCGTCCTGTGGGAAAACCCTGACCACAGAGTTGGTGGGGTTCCCGGGACTGGGGTGACTTGCTCGACGTCATGGCTGACTGCGGCTGGCACCGAAAGGGGTCCCCGGAGACGCCGCTCAGAGATGTGGAGAGGGAGGAGGCCTAGGGCCCCACCTCTTTCCGCCAGCTGCGGTTTCCCGCGTCCCCACTGCCCCAACACCTCCGTTTCCCCGAATCTCCCTCCCATCCCCAGCCCCGCCCCCTCTCTCAGGTTCCGCCCCGGGTGGAGAGTAGGGGTACGTAGCGCGCCCGGCCCGAGGCCTCACTGGAGCGGAGGACCCCTCTCTGGGTACCAGGCGAGCGCGTCCGGCCTGTGCCCAGGCTACCACGGCGGAGCTGTGTTTCTGATCGAGTCTGTCTCTCTGTTTTTCCGTCCCTTCCCGGTCCATTTGTCTGTCTCTCTCCTTAGATCCTCCGTCTCTCTCTTTCTCTTCGCCCCTCTTCTTGCTCTCTCCGGGCCCTGACGACCCCGCCGCCCCCTCTCGACCTCTGTCTCGCTCCTCCTGCTCCTGCGCCCCGTCACTCCATCTCTAATTCTCCCTCCAGTATCGGATTCCTCCCTGGGGTCCCGCTGGGTCCCCGCCGTCCCTCCCTCGCCTCTGACCAGCCCCCCCGGGGTCTCCCTCTAGTTCTCACCTCCTGCTTTCCCGCCTCCCCTCCGGTCCCTTTCTCCCTCCGGGGATCTGAGTCTGCCTCGAGGCCCAGCCGTCCCTCCCGGCCACCCTTCCCCGCCAGGGCCGAGCCCTCCCCTCTCGCCCCCTCCCGCGGGCGGGGGGCGGGGCCGTGACGCGCGGGGCGGAGGCAGGAAAGCGGAGCTGACGCCTCGGCGGCGTCCCGCGGCCCCGGCCTTTTGTGCGGGCAGAGGGCGGCGGGGTTGGGCGGGGGTGGGGGGCACGGCAGCCAAAGAAGGAGAGGCGGCTGACCGGCGGGGACGCCTAACGCCTCCCAGCCCTGCACAGCCCGGCCCGGCCCTGCCCTGCGGCTGGGCGCGCCCGCCGCGCCGCATCCATGTTCGAGTGAGGACCGCGGCGGGGGCAGGGGTGCGGGCGCGGGGAGGTCCGGCGGGGGTCGCTGGGGCGGGGGCTCCACGGGCTCGGCCCGGCGTGGCGCGATCGCAGCCGAGGTCCAGGAGCTTGTGCACCGGGGTCGGCCGGAGGGGAGAGGAGGGAGGCCTCGGGGGCCAGGGGTGCACTCGGGGTTGGGGCGCTGACGGCGGGGTAGCCCCCCGGGTCTGCTTGGCACTGCCCGGACGCGATGCGCCAGCCTGGCCGAGCTTTGGCTGAGGGTCCGGGGCTCATCGCGCTAGGAGCGCGGCCTGCTGGGAGCGCCCCGGGCCTCCTTTGCCGCTGCTTGGGAGGTGAGGAGTGGGCGCGAGGCTGACCCGGGTCTTTGGGGCTGCGGTCAAGGCTGGGCGGAGACGAGACCCCGCCGACCGGGCTCCCAGGCCCGTGAGTCCGGGACAGGCCCGGGAGCAGCCTCTCCAGGTCTGGGCCCCCTCCCTCGGTTCTGGTCTGTCTCGAGTCTCGAGGTTGCTCAGATGGGGTCTTATACGTGGCCGGCCGACCGCGTGCCTCAGATCCTCTGGGGTCCTGAGCACGGAATTGACCTAGTCCCTGTCCCGGCCCAGAGTATTCTAGATTATGCATTGTAGATGTCTTGGACGTGTGTGTGCGTGTCTGGGTTCCTGGTGTGCAGGCAGCTGTGATCCTCTTTGGCTCTGTGTGTGTGTGGTTTCATGTGGTGGTGTAAGCTCCGAGTGTTAGTCTGACTGGGATCGTCGTGTGTGTCTGGGGCTTTGTGTGCGCGGCTGTGACTTTCCGTGGTTGTGTGTGCACTGTACCTCATTCCATCAGACATCCGCGTGTCTAGTTGTGACTTTGGAGTGTGTGTACATGTGTCTAAGCCTCCTAGTGTGCAGCAACAGCTGTGGTCCTCCTTGGCCGTGTGCCTGTGTGTGTGAATTTATTATCTCGGATTCCATCTGTGGCTCCAAGTGTCACTGTAAGTTGCCTATGTGTTCAGTTGTGACTTTGTAGTGTGTGTGCGCCTGTGTCAGGGGCTCTTTGTTTGCTGCTGTGACCTTTCACATCTGTGTGTGCTTGTAATTTACCTCTGTACCTATTAGCATAGTGGGCAAATGTAAGTCACCTGTGTGTCCATGTGTGACATTACTGTCTGGCTCCAGCCTTGGTGAGTATGACTGAGACCCTCTGGGGTTGTACCTTAAATCTACGTCTGATTCCATCTTTGTGTGAAAGTTTCTGTGTGTGTCCCTTATGACATTGTTGTATGCCCCTGGCTTCCATGTGAGCAGCTGGGACTCTCTGGGGCTTTGTGTGTGTGAAGGGTGTGTGAAGAATACGAGAGAGAGAGACCCCTTGTGGCTCTTAGTGAGCCTGGGACCCTCCCTCTGGAGACCTTGGGTGTACCCTTGACGGTCTGGAGCAAACTTCTCCTGTGTATAGAACATGTCCCACGCATGATTTCAAATTCAATCCCTGGCCACTGTGTTGTCGAGGTGTGTCCACAGCCTTCCGGGGCTGCGTTGTTCCTGAGTCCTTCACGGCTGTGTGTGTGTAGGGCTCTCAGTCACTCGGCAACAGCATTTGCCACGTCCATCTCGCGCCACGTAAGAGCAGGTCTTTGCTCTGTCTTCCGCTCCTGATGGGGAGTGCCATGAGAACTGAGCTGAGCCTGGACTTAATTTACCTGGGTGGTGCACGTGCTAGCTGGGGGCCTCTGGGACTGTTCTTTCACTGTATGGCCCTCTCTGTCACTGTGGAAATGTTACTTTCAAGTCTCCTGCAAAACCTCCCTGGAGCTGTATGTGTGAATGTACCTGAGACTTTTCTGTTTCTGTCACGCTCTGCAGCTGCATGTCTTTGTCATGCATGCAGGTGTGTGTGTGACTTCTGGGGCATTGTGTGTGACTGTAGTATACCTGTGACATTACTGCTGGGTGTGTGGGGGTGAGGGGTGGGGGAGACATCTTACAACTGTGGGGAACTGCGGTTTGCCTGGGACCCTGGCTATGTGTGACCCATGTGGAGGTTCTCTTTTGTGCACACCCATGCACAGAATGCCTCTGCCCAGAGGGAGCTGTTGGCCCAGAGGGCTGTTTAGGCCCAGGAGGCCAGAGGTGAGGTGTCTGCAGTGACAGACCCCATTCTCTTCCAAGTGCCTCCAGCCGTGTCACCATGGCAGGGCCCCTCCCTCCACTGCTGCAGCCTGCCTGATGGGGCAGCCGCAGGGTGTCAGCACTTCCTCTTTGTCCTGCTGAGAGCAAGATCTGGGGGCGCAGGCCGTGCCCTGGCTGCGTGTGCTGGACCTGTCTGCAGGCACCCTCCCCAGACCTGCGGCTGCAGGAGCTTGGGGGGGGGGGGGGGTCTTGTGCTCAGTCACTTCAGTCATGTCTGACTCCTTGAGACCCCATGGACCAGGCTCCTCTGTCCATGGGCTTCTCCAGGCAAGAATACTGGAGTGGATAGCCATTTTCTTCTCCAGGGGATCATTTCAGGCTGGAGAGGCAGGAAGATGAGGCAAGGGGGGAATGTGATCAGCCCTCCTTCAAACCCTTCCCTCAGCCCACAAGGGCCCTCAGGGTGAAGCCCAGACTCCTGCCCAGGGCCTACAGGACCTGTGGGTGGGCCTGGGGCATCCCATCCTCCTTCCCCAGCACCCCCTGGCCACCTCACTCCTCCTTAGCCTTGCCAAGCTCAGTCCTGTTCTGGAACTCACTGTTCCTGCCCCTAAAACAGCCTTCCCCGGCCTTTTGCCAGATCCTTGTCCTTGGGGCTCAGCTCAAGTGTGCCCTGAACACTGCCCCGCCCCCACCAACTTAGTCCTCCTGTATCTCCGGGGTCCTCCAACTTGAACTTGCATTAGAGTCTCCTGGGTCCCACCCCCACTTCCTGATTCAGGAGGTCTGCAGTGGGTCCCGGACTCTGCATTTCTAACCACTCTGGGCACTTCCTGTGAGCAGCGCTGCTTGATAGCACTGACCAGTGTCTGAGGTCATCATCCTCATTTACCTGTTCTCTTATTGATCATCCCTGTTCCCCAGTCAGAATGCCAGGTCCCTGTGGGCAGGTGGTGCATCTGTCTTGCCCCTTCTGTGTCCCCAGTGCCTGGTGCAGGGCAGGGGCTCGGTGTGCACTCAGAGAGTGAATGGCTGGAGTTGGGGTCAGTTGGGTTAGGCTGAGGTATTTGTGCGGTACCTGTTGGAGTCAGCGTGGCACTTTGGCAGCAAATGGGCTGCGTTGACAGCAAGGCTATGTGCTCCATTTCAGTCTGACAGTTAATAAAGGTGCCTTCCAGGATGCCTTCCAGGTGGTGGGCTTTATGTATCTATGTCCTCCTCCAGACAACCCTGTGAGGTGGATGTTGCTATTAGTCCCATTATACTCGAGAAGAAACCGAGGCCCAGAAAGGTTCAGACACTTGCCTGAGGTCACACAGCAAAGTGGCCCAACTGAGATCTGCAGTGGTCTCAGGCTGCCAAGGGTTGGGCAAGTCATATACTTGGTGGAATCCAAGTTTGGGGGTGGGGTAGGTAGGGGGGACTGAATCACTCATTCAGTCCACAAGGGCAGAAGCTTGCAGAGCACATGCAGTATGCCAGGCCTCCTTCTAGGCAGGGGGGTGCACCTGCGGATGAAACCCCCTCCCCCTGTGAAGGGCACCTGCTGGTTCGGGAGGATTTGAAACCAGAAAATACAGAAGTGCAGGAGAAGTGATGAGAAGGATGGTGGAGAGGGAAGGGGCTGGGGAGGAGGAATGTGCTTTACATGGAGAGGCAAGGGGAGGCGTCTTAGAGAAGAGAGTCCTGAGCAGGGGATGGGGTGAGGACCTTGCCTTCCCCTGGAGTGAAGTGCAATGGTGGGGAGAGCTCAGACAGGAGGGCCCTGAGCTGACCGGGGAGGAGGCTGCTGAGATGTCCAGGAGGGAGAGAACCTGGAGGCTGGGCCAGGGTCCTGGTGCAGGAAGAAGGAGGCAACATAAAAATAATGGAAATAGATCTTAGAGCTGGAGCAGGGGAAACCTGCTAACATTAAAAATGAAGAGTAAGTAGGAAAGAAGAAGCAGCTTAGGTTTTTAGCTCAGGCAACTGAGTGGAAAGTATGTGTTCAACAAATATTTAATATATGAATGAATGAATAAGTTAGTTTGAAAAATAACAGGCGTGACTGAGAGCTCACTTTATGCCAGGCTCTGTTAGAAGGCTCTGTTAGAAGCCCTTTACATGTATGGACTTGTTTAACCCTCCAAACAAGAAGACAACGTATGTTTCTTACCCCTGGGTTATAGATGAACTCACCGAGGACAGGGAGCTGTGAGGCCTGCTCTAGATCATTCTGCAAGGAGGTGGAGCAGGGTGGGTGGGTGAGAGTCAGTGGGCTGAAGGGGGGTCCCCCCAAAACAGGCCCATCGTCATCCCCCCAGCCTACCTCCCCCCATAAGAACCCTCTTCCTCTCCCCCCAGCACAACCCCCCACTCTGGCCGGAGCACGCCAAGCAGCTCTCCATCCCTCCGTAAGCGCCTACAGCTCTTGCCCCCAAGCCGACCCCCGCCTGAGCCGGAACCGGGCACCATGGTGGAGAAGGGGTCGGATAGCTCCTCAGAGAAGGGTGGGGTGCCCGGGACACCCAGCACCCAGAGCCTGGGCAGCCGGAACTTCATCCGCAACAGCAAGGTTGGTGCCAGCTCAGGTGGGGTGGGGGCAGGGTGGGAGGACGGGGATTCAGGGGCTCCTTCTGACTCCTTTCCTTTCTCTTGCAGAAGATGCAGAGCTGGTACAGTGTAAGTATCTGGGCAGGGGGCCTTGCCGGAGGGATGAGAGGGACGGGGACAGGTACTGGGGCCCCTGGCTGCCGCTGTCAGAGAGTGGGTGCTGGGGTCAGGAGACCTGGGGGGGTGGTCTCATCCCGTGCTGCTGCTTACATGCTCTGTGACCTTGAGCGAGTTGTTTAACCTCTCTGGGCTGCTGTCTCCTTGAGAAACAGTACCCACCTTACTAGACTGAAGGGAACACTCCCTGGGAGTCAGTGATGCTGCTGGGTGCCCGACACAGCGCCTGGCTCTATAGCAATCAGTAAATGGCTCTCATTATGGTTACTCTTGTGTTATGGGCAGTGGGAGCCAGAAGTGAGCTAGATACTGAAGCCTCAGAGAGGCTGTCCCGGGCTGAGACTGAGGTGTGCTGGGAGCTTTGAGGGGCAGAATTTTAGGGGTGTGAAAATCTGCCCCAGTTCTTACCTCCCAAACGTCCCCCAGATGCTGAGCCCCACGTACAAACAGCGGAACGAGGACTTCCGGAAACTGTTCAGCAAACTCCCTGAAGCAGAACGCCTCATTGTGGGTGAGTCGTCCCCCCACCACCCCCAGCCAGACCCTGAGCCCCCAGCTCTGCCCTCCTGACCCTCCCCGCGTGCGCCGGCCCGGCCAGGCCAGGCCAGCCTGTGACTCGGGTGTCTGCCCGTCTCTGCTCTCGGCCGCCTCAGATTACTCCTGTGCCTTGCAGCGTGAGATCCTCCTCCAGGGCCGCCTCTATCTCTCCGAGAACTGGATCTGCTTCTACAGCAACATCTTCCGCTGGGAGACAACCGTGAGCCGACTCACCCGGGACAAGGAGGGCCCCGGGGCGGGCAGTGGCCTGGCCCCTTCTGACCCACCTTTCATCCTCAGATCTCCATCCAGTTGAAGGAAGTGACGTGTCTGAAGAAGGAAAAGACGGCCAAGCTGATCCCCAATGCCATCCAGATCTGCACGGAGAACGAGAAGGTGAGCGAGAGGAGCGGCCAACAGGGGCCCCTGGGTCCCTGATCTTCATTGACTCCTTTCTCCTCCCCACCACCCAGAGCCCTGTTCACTCTGCACCCAGCTTCTCCCACGGAATACCTGTTCTCTTTACTCTCCAGCCCCAGCCTGGGCTCCCATCGTCTCTAGCCTGGACCCCTGCACCTGCTGCTGACTCAGGCCCTGCACTCTCCCCTCACACAGATGCTCAGGGATAGTCCTAATAGAAAAATTCTATCAGCTCAGAGGCCTTTTCTGCCAGGAAACCTTCCCTGATACTCCATCTATCATGATTGTTGCCTCATGGTCCAAGATGGCTGCCTCACACCAGTGGCCCAGACAGGAGAAAGAAATAGGGAGGGAAGTCTTCACAGCAGACTTCTCTTTGTGTTTTCTTGGCCAAAGGGGGATCTGTTAGCCACCCCTAAGTGGGCACAGGAGACTGGGTATGTGCCCTGGGCTTCCCCCGAGCAGCCCAGCCACTCTGGGCTGACCTTGTCTCCCGCCCTGGACTGTTAGTCCCGGGGCAGAGCTAGGGGCCATCTCTTAATCACTGGGACTCCAGAGTTGTCCACTGATGGGCTGGGCACAGAACTGACATTCTGTGGGGTGAGCGAAGGGATGACAGTAGATACATCGGGCTGGGGAACCGGGATCACGGCGTGTGCACAGGTGGAGCTTCCTCCTCGCTCTGGCTTGGTGTCTCCCCAACTGCTCACACCCCTCTCTCTCCTGCAGCATTTCTTCACCTCCTTTGGGGCCCGAGATCGCTGCTTCCTCCTCATCTTCCGCCTCTGGCAGAACGCGCTGCTTGAAAAGGTGGGCCTGGGCGACTCCTGGACAAGGAGGCTAGAGGCCGGGCGGGGGTCGGGGGGCACCATGGAGCCAGGGATGCTAGGACTTGGGGGACCCCTCCAGCTCTTCTCCATGGGCAGCAGCTCCCAGCACACCTGCAGCTTCTCCATAGGCCACCCCCCACTGCCCAGAGGGCCTCCACGGGCTGCAGTGCCATAGCCCACCCCAGAAATGCGTACCCACGGCCCCTTGGTAACCACCTGTGAATCGGAAATGCTCTGAAGGGACTTCCCTGGCAGTCCAGTGGTTAAGACTCTGAGCTTCTAATGCAGGGAACGTGGGTTCAATCCCTGGTCAGGGAACTAAGATCCGATATGCTGCATGGCCAAAAAAAAAAAGGAAAAAAAGCTCTGAAAATGGGGAGATTTGGGATACATTTGGCAACAAAACCTGACTTGCGCTAACATGGAGATTTACAATCCCTGTCAGCACCGTCTAACAGAACTTGGTGCTATGCTGTCTGGTATGATAGTCACTAACAACACGTGCCTGTTGAACTCTTGACTAGTGTGACTGGGGAACTGTATTTGTAATTTAATTTCAGTTTGAATTAATTTAAACTTAAAACATGCTGTGTGCTTCTTATATAACACAGGTCTGTATTTATCTCAATTAATGGGCCACAAAATATTTATATGTATGACTGGGGTCAATCTTAAATATAACTGTGATTCAACATAAAATTATAGTATCCAGTATAGAATATACCAGTGACCCTCAAACCAGAGTTTCAGGAACCCTTTGCACTCTTTAATTATAGACTCCAAGGAGCTTTTGTTTAAGTGCAGTATATCTGTCAATATATACTGGATTAGAAATCGAAACTGGGAGCTTTTTAAGCATAAGATACACCACTACACTTGGATTAGCCACCAGAACAATGATAATATCACAAAGTCTCTGGGAAAACCCAACTGTACACTCATGAAAGAATAAAAGTGAAAAAGGCAAGTAATATCTTATACTACTAACACTTTCATACTTAATGGAAATAATTTTTCCCTCATGGATTCCCTAAAAGAGTCTAGGGGACACCCAGAAGTCAGACCATACTTTGAGAACCTCTGGTATACTCTGCACTTACTGGATACTAATATAATACAGATATTTTGGGTATTACAGTATAGGCACTGTATAAATTTTCTTAAATCCCCAAATTTCTTAATTTTGAATCAAGTTTTACCCCAAAGATTTTGAGTAAGGGATTTCAGACCTTTACTTATCACATTCTAATAGTCTGTTATGGGCCAACTCTGAGTGGGCTGTCCTGGAATGTCCATTATGGTTGAATGAGTTTATGTAGCATGCATTTTGGCAGCAAGCAGCAGAAAACCCAACCAGACAATGGTTTAAGCAAACAGATGCTGAAGTACTTCAGATGGTAATAATAATAGCTAGCACTTAACAGAGCTACTGGGTGCCAGGAACTGTTGTGAGCTTTCCATGAATTAACTTAATCATCACAGCCACCCTTTGAGGCAATATGGTTATCTTTATTTCACCAAGGAGGCACAGAGGGAAAGCCTTGTCCATGGTCACATATGCTTTTCTGTGGCTGAGTGGGGTTCTGACCCATTGTAGTCAGGTTCTGGCGTCCACTTAATCACACTGATGCCCACGTAACAAGAGGTCTGGAGGTAGGCAATCCCAGGGGGTGGGGGGCGGTGGGGTTGAGGGCTCCCTGTGTCATTCAGGACCCAAACTCTTTTTTTTTTTTCCAAACTCTTATCCATTATTTCACACCATCATCTTTCTGCTGTTAATGTTTTGTTCACATGCTTATTGCCTCATGGTTGCAGTGTGGCTGCTACAGCTCCAAATGTCATGCCCTCACTTAAGTGTCCCAAACGTGAAGGAAGAAAGGGATGGATGGAAAGTGAGCATTCCTTTATCAGGAAGGGAAAGTTTCTTTCAGCAGACTTTTCCTTACATTTCTTTGGCTAAAACTTGGTCACATGATCACCTTTGGTTGCAGAGTTATATGGATTATATGGCAAATGAAAAAAATGAGTTGGTATAAGCCAGTTTTAATTTGCTGGGGCTGGGGAAGATTTTCACCCCAGACTTATCAGGGTCCTGCTGGCAAGAAGGGAGGGTGGATAGATGTTGGGGTCTGCTACTGCTGGCATGCAGCACCTCAGAAGGCCCAAACACACTCCTCTAGCAGGGCTCACTCATATCCTGTCCTCTGAGGCAGCTGCAGCTGTGGCCATCCTCAGGGGCAAGAGTTCTGGAGCAGGAGCCTGAGGGAGGGACAGGGCAGCATCAGAGTCTTCAGGGAGGCTGAGGGCAGCCAGACTGCTGGGGATGGAGTTCAGCCCCATCACTGAGTGCAAGTCACTGAACCCCATCTGTCAGATGGGGACCATTCCTTCCTTGTAGCACCTGAGCTGGCCCCAGAATAAGTGCTCCATCACGTCAGCTCTTGGGAGGTAGTACATCCAAGTGGTTAGCTCCAGGGCTGCCCCATCACCTCAGTACCACCACTTCCTAAATGAATGATGTTGCCTACCTCTGTGGGGCTTCCCAGGTGGCACCAGTGGCAAAGAACCTGCTTGCCAGTGCAGGAGATGCAAGAGACATGGGCTCAGTCCCTGGGTCTGGAAGATCCCCTGGAGTTGGAAATGGCAGTTCACTCCAGTTATCTTGCCAGGAGAATCCCGTGGACAGAGGAGCCTGGCGGGCTACAATCCATGGGGTGGCAAAGAGTCAGACACGACTGAGCACACACACACGCACCTTTGTGCCTCATTGTCATTATCTTGAAAGGATCATAATATTAGCACCTACTTGACAGAATTGTTTTGAAGACTTGTTGAGTTGGCACACGTGAAGGGTTAGAAGAATGCCTGGCATGTGGTAACAATTCAGTGAATGTCAGTTGCTGCTGCTGCTACTATTATTATTACTATCTCATCAGTCTCATCATGCCACTCTGGCCGTGGGTAGCTCCTGAGGACGCCTGGGAGAAGTATTGATGGGGGGCAGGACCGCATGGTGGGTGGGAGCATTGGCTCCGGAGTCTGGCTGGGTTTGAACCTCAGAGTTGAACTCAAGCACGACTTCTCCGCTCTGGGCCTCATATCCTCCTCTATAAAACTGGGAAGTTTAACCTGTAGCAGTGAGAGTATTGTGAGGACCCAAGGGAGAATTCCCCAGTACACTGGCTCCTACCCAGTGGGTTGAGAGAGGTCTGCGATGGGAAGTCATGCTCCCCCTTGTGGACACCGGGGGAACTGCTGAGGCTGAGGCTGGTGTGGGCCAGAGGGAAGGGCTCTGACTGCAAGGTAGAGGCCAACCCAACGTCCTGTCCATCCAGACGCTGAGTCCCCGCGAGCTCTGGCATCTGGTGCATCAGTGCTACGGCTCAGAGCTGGGTCTCACCAGCGAGGATGAGGACTATGTCTGCCCCTTGCAGCTGAATGGCCTAGGGTGAGTCGATGGTTGGTGGCTGGTTCCGGGGGGTTGGGAGGAGACACAAGGGACTGTGTCTGTAGCTCCTGGAATCCTGGGTGGACTGAGGTGGGTGTACAAAAGTTTGGGAGACCAGGAGGGTGCGTGGGATCTCAAAGATCACAGTGGTCTCACTCCCTCTCTTTCTCCGCAGGAGCCCGAAGGATGTGGGCGATGTAATCGCCCTGAGCGACATCACCCCCTCGGGGGCAGCTGACCACAGCCAGGAGCCGAGCCCCGCAGGTTCACGCCGTGGCCGCATCACCCCCAACCTGTCCCGGGCCAGCAGTGATGCAGACCATGGGGTGAGCAGGCGGGTAGAGGAGAGAGGAGGGTGCTGGGTGGGGCTGGGGAGAGGAACGGACTGACACATTGAGGGCACCAGCAGGGAGCAGACAGAGAAGAGGTGGCTGGAGGGGGAGGTGAGCGATGGATGGAGGAATGGGATGGAGCTGGGAAGATGGGTGTGGAAAATAAGCACATGTAGGGGAAGAGAGAGAAATAGGTGGGGCAGGTAGATAGATGGAAAGGGGGAGAGACAGAAGAGCCAAGAGAGGAATGGACAGATGGATGGATGGATGAGGTGGGGTGCAGTCAGATGAGGCATGGACAGGAGAGGCATAAGAAAGCTTATGGGCCAGGCATCCAAGACACGCCTGACTGAGAGGCTGAGAGGAGTCCTCCTCCGGGTGGCCCCAGCACCCCTCGCCACTCAGCTATGAGCCCTCGCTACACACGACCTCCCCAGCTTTGGTTTTCCTACAGTCTCGAAGCCTTCTGGTGGATGTGGGCACCCAAGGGACAAGCTTGGATTAAACTTTTCTCTGCAGGCAGAGGAGGACAAGGAGGAGCAGACAGACAGTCAGCCAGACGCCTCCTCCAGCCAGACAGTGACCCCGGTGGCTGAACCCCCGAGCACAGAGCCCACCTCACCTGACGGGCCCACCTCCCTGGGTCCCTTGGATCTGCTGCCCAGTGAGGAACTATTGACGGACACGAGTAACTCCTCCTCATCCACGGGGGAGGAAGGTGAGGCAAGTGGCCCGACTCGTTTGCTTTGGCTACATGAGACAGACTTTACTCAGACGGGCTGACCAAGGGAGCTGCTGGCTCACAGGACTGAAATAATCCACAGCATGGGCAGATAAGGCATTCAGGTGTTCTTGTTAGAAATCTGTCCATATTTTGCTCTGCTTTGAAGGCAGCTTAGCAAGGTGGATAGGAGCACAGAATCTCAAGCCAGATGGCTGGGGCTCAAATCCTGACCATGCCACTTCTGAGCTGTGTGACGTGGGCAAATTATTCAACCTCTGAGCCTCCTTTTCCTTATCTGAAAAATGGATTGGCAGTAATAATGCCTACTTCATAGGGCTGTTGTGAAGAGGATGAAATGGCTTAATACATGTAGAATGCTTGGGCCAGTCCATAAGTGTTGGCTTATTCCCATCAGCGGCAACAGCATTTCCATTTTCTCCATGCCGACTGCATCCTCAGGTCGCTTCTACTCTTGTGGGGGCAGAGAGAGCTCCATCCCTGCCCCAGACAAGCCTGGTGGAAAGAAAGCCTGCTTTTCCCAGTGATTGCACCAAGCTCTAGGGTTGGCTCTGAATGGAGAGCTGGCCACTGTGGCTAGTGGCCTGGCCTGGGTCACACACATATACGCACACATACACACACCCTGATCCAATCACTGTGGCTGGCCTGGGACACACAGGCATGCGCACACACACACCCCCACCCCTGAGTCCCATAACTGTGGCTGATGACTTGGCCATCAGCCACACACACTTGTGCATGCCCACACGCGCGCACACACACACCCCCTGAACCAATCACCTTGGCCAAAGGCTCAAGGTTATGAGCTTGAGGGTGGGCTTATGACAGGTCCACCCCCGTCGTCACTGGGACTGCAAGTATTGGGCCTAGGTGTGTGCTCCACCTTGAACCCACAGTGATGGCTCTGATTGTCTGGCTCGGGGCGCACGCCCACCCTAAAGCCATCCCGTGGTGGAGGGGGCTGAGTCAGTGCATGTCAGTGTCCACTCTGGTCCAGGAGGACGGGGTTGCCCGACCGCCCCACAAAGCCTGGGAGTGGGGAGGAGCGGTCCCCCCAGAGGGAACCCGAGGAACGCAGGCAGCCCCATGCACTGTCCTTCTCTGTCGCCCAGCCGACCTGGCGGCCCTGCTGCCTGACCTCTCCGGCCGTCTCCTCATCAACTCCGTCTTCCACGTGGGTGCCGAGCGACTCCAGCAGATGCTCTTCTCAGACTCGTCCTTCCTGCAGGACTTCCTGCAGCAGTGCAAGTTCACAGGTCAGCGGCTGAGCTGGCCGCGTTACAGGGGAGGGCGCGGGGAGGAGCAGGCCCGGAGACCGGCAGGAACCGCCGTGCAGATTGGGTGCGGTGGGTCAGGGCGTGAGAAGCAGCGATTGTGAGACCGGAGGGGCTCCACCTCCTACCAGCTGAGTGGCCTTGGGCCAGGGGCAGACCTCCTCTGTGCCCCAGTTTCTTCTGTGTGGGGCAGATGTGATGTTGTACCTGCCTTGTCGGGTTCTCGTGAGAACTAAATGAGTCAGTACTGGGCAAGTGCCTAGAATAGGAGCAGATAGGAAGCCATTTAATAAATATGAATTAAAGACTGCTCTGTCAGGCCAGTGCAGAGCCCAAGACAGATGAACTCAAGTCCAGTGGGAACAGCAGTGAAGAGATACTGACACAGATAAACATGTGTATCAGAGGGGTGGCTGTGATCTAGAGGGTATCAGGAAAGGATGCTGGAAGGATATGAATTGAAACGAAGGCCTGATGGAGGAGCTTTCCTAGGGAAGTGGGAGGGGGTGGGAGAGAGGAAGCCCGGGGAGGCCAGCAGGGTACCTGCAAAGGTCCTGAAGCTGGAGGCAGGCACTGGGAGAAGGCCCCTGGGGTTGGGCCCCCAAGGCCAGGTTTGGAGGGGGGAAGCCACAGCACCAGGGGAGGCGGAAGGGCTGACCAGGAGACCAGCAGGGAGCTCAGGAGGCTACGAAAGTGGTTCAATTTGGGGAGGGGCCTGTGTCTTTTTTCTTGATTGATGAAAACAAACCATGCAGCATCCTCTGCAGAGTGGGTAAGACTGCCTTACGTTGGGAGCACTCGAATCCCCCCAAACTATGCTTATTTTCTGGAGAGAGTGGCACATCAGATGGAGAAGCTCAGACTCTGTCCAGCAGTACTGGGGAGCCATAGAGTGTTGTAGGGAGGGACAGGGTCAGCCTTGGCTGTTAGAAGCTTCCCCTGGACCAGAGCTGGAGATGGAGGCCAGAACCTCAGGGGAAGGCTGGAGAGGTGCCCTGGAATGGCAAGGATGGGATGAACCAGGACAGTGCTGAGGCAGTCAGTGAATAGATAGTGACCGGGATGAGGCCCAAAGCTCTGCAGGGAGCCTAAAGGACAGTGGGGCCCAACGAAGAGGGGCATGTTTCAGGGGTTGGGTAGGCCAGTGGGTATGCAGGGTCCTGAGGACATCCGGGGGAGGTGTTGAAGAGATCGCAGGACCCTAGGTCTCAGGCTCAGGGGAGAAGCCAGTACTGGTAGCATGGAGACAAGGGCTGCAGAGTGGATGCAGTGGGCCCAGGAGGGCTTGAGAAGTATGGGCAGGAGAGAGGTCCTGGCTCCAAAGATCAGCAGCATCTAAAGTTTTAGGCATCTAGAAGAAAGACGGGGGACAGACACCAGGGTGGGGGCAGGGAGGAGGTGTGGGTTTAGGAGCCAGTCTCCAAAGAACTGGAACCTTCCCCAGAGGACTGGGTCTCCTACTGCCTGAGGGCAGAGGACTGGAGACTGGGGTCTTCACTCTGCCCCTCCACCCCCCAGACGTGACCTTGAGCCCCTGGAGCGGGGACAGCAAGTGCCACCAGCGCCGAGTGCTGACCTACACCATTCCCATCAGCAACCCGCTGGGGCCCAAGAGCGCCTCTGTGGTGGAGACACAGGTGAGCTGGGCAGGGGGGCTGGCGGGTGGAGGGCTGAGGGTCGGGGTAGGGCGGATGGTGCTGACTCCTGGCTCCCCCCTTGGCCCTGCAGACGCTGTTCCGGCGCGGCCCCCAGGCGGGAGGGTGTGTGGTGGACTCCGAGGTGCTGACGCAGGGCATCCCTTACCAAGACTACTTCTACACTGCCCACCGCTACTGCATCCTGGGCCTCGCCCGGAACAAGGCCCGCCTCCGGTGAGCCGCGCCCTGGCTCCACCACCTGACACCCAGGTGGTCCCAGAGCCCCCCCACCCCATTCTCCCCGTCTCGAGTCAGCCGCAGAATGCTGGTTGCCACCCCGGCAGATGAGCAGAAGTCAGGAACACCCCGAGGTGGTTGACCTGAGCCACCAGAAGGGCGGAGTCGCCACTGACCAGGAGGGGAAGGAGGGGAGGGTTTGGGGGGAAGACTGGGAGCTCAGTTTGGGACGTGCTGTGTCTCTCAGACCCCCGCGTGGGGGTGGACATAGCCTCAGGGTGGAAGGGGTTCAAGGGTAAGGTGCGGGCTAGGATGGCAGTCTGGGTGGGCAGTGCTGGGGCAGCAGTGACGGTGGGGGACCTGCCATGGTCGCGGGTGTGGACAGAGGAGGGGCTGCGGGCTGAGTGGGGTGTTGTGTGGGGATCACAGGGAACCCTTGCGGGGGGGTGTCTGTTTTGTGTGTGGGTGACATGGGGCCCTCTCTGAATTAGATGAGGGCACATACCCTCTGGAGAATGGGACAGCAAGGCTGCAGTCAGCCCCTGACCCCCTCCCCCGGCCCTGCTCCCCAGAGTGTCCTCCGAGATCCGCTACCGGAAGCAGCCCTGGAGCCTCGTGAAGTCCCTCATTGAGAAGAACTCGTGGAGCGGCATCGAGGATTACTTCCACCACCTGGGTAGGGTGCAGGGGCCAGGGCGGGCGGCAGCCAGGGTCAGGGCCAGGCCAGGGCGGCCGTGCAGAGCCCTCTCCTGTGTCCGCAGAGCGAGAGCTCGCCAAGGCTGAGAAGCTGTCCCTGGAGGAAGGCGGGAAGGACGCGCGGGGCTTGCTGTCCAGCCTGCGCCGGCGGAAGCGGCCTCTGAGCTGGAGGGCTCACGGTGATGGGACCCCGCACCCGGACCCTGACCCCTGTGCCCGGACTGGCATGCACACCTCGGGTGGGTTCCGTCAGGCCTGGCGGGGGGCCAGGGAGGAGCTGGGGGCCTGTAGAGATGAGTCCATCTAACTCGGAGTTGCTCCCCCACAGGCTCCCTCAGCTCCCGCTTCTCAGAACCGTCTGTGGACCAGGGCCCCGGGGCGGGCACCCCCAGCGCCCTGGTTCTCATCAGCATTGTGTGAGTAAGGGGGCCGGGCTTGGGGGGGGTCAGACAGGCCTGGATCTGCACCCTGGCTGTGCAGCCCTGGGCCAGTGCTTGGCCTCTCTGGGCTTCTGCTTACGTGGGAGCGTGGGCTTACCCCACAGCAAGGGTTAAAGGAGGCGATGTTTGGGATGCGCCCAGGAGGGCTCCTCAGCTTGTATCACTTAGTTTCTCGTGGAGAGGTCAAACCACAGGGAGAGGGAAACCCTGGGGCTCTGGGGGCAGTGCTCAGAGGGAGCATGGCCTCGCCCAGGGAGCTGGAGGAGTGGGCTCCCAGGGGAGGTGGAATTAGATGGGCCAGGAGAGGTTTACCCATGGAGGTTTCAGGTTTTCTGTGCTTAGCCCTGAGCTGTGTGACACGAGAGACACAGTAGTGATCAGCAGTCCTGGGGTGAGACAGGTCTGGCACCAGACCAGAGGGATGGGGTTGTGATGGAGGGAATGGGCAAGGGCGACAGGGAAGCCATGGGAGGCCGCAGAAGGCTTCCTCTAGGCCGGACAGTGGGTCATTGGGGAAGGCATCCCGGGAAAGCAGAGGACTCTGAGCTGAGACCACCTCCCCCCACCCCCCAGAGTGGGTTTAGGCTGGAGGACCCACCTGTACAGAGGCCTGGGCTGGGGGACCCACCTGCATGGAGGCATGGGCTGGGGGTATGCTGGCCTGGGGGGACCCACCTGCACACAGGCCTTGCCTGGGGGTATCCTGGCCTGCGTGGTGGGGTATCCCACATGTACAGAGGCCTGGGCTGGGGGCAGGGCACTCTGAGAAGATAGAAATGAGATCCACGCTCCTGCCAGACCATGGGCAGTGAGAGATCAGCCTCATGCTCAGCCTCTGGGCCTCAGTTGGCCAGTAACAATGGTCCATGAGGGGCGTGTGATGTGCTCAGCCTGGGGCTGCTGGGGTTGGGGGTCAAGGGGTGGCCAGGACAGGCTGGGCAGCTTTCATCTCTTTGTCTCCCCCTCTCTCTGCCTTCTCAGGATCTGTGTGAGGTAGGGTCCTGCGTCCCACCCTCCCTTCCCCCGTGTCTTGCCCCCCAGCTGCAACCCCTTCTCCTTACTCTGTGCCCCCGGCTCCCCCCAGTGAGGTGACTGGAACGGCAGTTAAGGGCTCAGGCATCAGGCCAGCCTGGGTTTGAACCCTGGCTTTGGCTTTTGTGACCCCAGGCATGTCACTCACCCTGTCTGAGTCTTGGTTTCCTCCTCTGGAAAGAGGGCTAGTCATGGTGCCCCTTCAAGGCATGGTCAAGTGGGTGCCCGCCCACTTGTGGGAGCATTGGGATCCTGACCCCTGACCTCTGACCTCGTCTCCCCAGCCTCATCGTCCTCATTGCCCTCAACGTCCTCCTCTTTTACCGCCTCTGGTCCCTGGAGAGGACAGCTCACACTTTTGAGTCCTGGCACAGTCTGGCCCTGGCCAAGGGGTGAGTGGGTAGCCCCAGGGGGTTGGGAGCTTGGGCAGGTGTGGGGGAGGCCAAGACCCCACCCGGGCCCTGTCTTCTCCACAGTAAGTTCCCCCAGACGGCCACGGAGTGGGCGGAGATCCTGGCCCTGCAGAAGCAGTTCCACAGCGTCGAGGTACACAAGTGGAGGCAGATCCTGCGGGCTTCCGTGGAGCTCCTGGACGAGGTGCGGCCTGGGCTGCGGGGTCCTGCAGTCACGTCCTGAGATGCGGCATAATGCATCCGGGCCTCGCTTTCCTCCTGTGTTAAATGAGGAAGCCATTCATAGTCCTCACCTCCCAGGGTTGCTAGAGAAATCAGCGAGATGGAAGATAGCATTTATTGCTTCTCATCCTGGGGAAGAAGTCCAGGATGTCTTGACTTCAGGCATGGCTGGATCCAGCTACCCAATAGTAATAAGAATCGGTCTCTTACCTTCTGTTGACTCTGCCCACCCCCGGGACTGGCTTTGTTTCAGGAGCATCCCAGGTTGACTGAGATGGTACCTGCAGCTCCGAGGTAGCAGCCAAAGGAAGGAGCTCATTCTTACTGGCTGCTGGGTCACGTGCCCATTCCCCCAACCAGTCACAGAAGCCAGGGGTAGATGAGGCTTGGTCCTTGAACCCCTTCCTGCCTGTGAGATGACTAAGGGATCATGTGAGGGATCTCATCTCCAGGAGGGGTTGCCCCAGACACCCACTGTATAGCACCGGAAGCCTCTAAGCTTCCACTGCAGGGGCTGTGGGCTTGATCCCTGGTCAGGGAACTAAGGCCCCATATGCTGTGGCCAGGAGCGTGGCCAGAAAATAGTATCAACTAGAAAGGAGTTAGCCTGTGAGTAGTGCCCAGCTCACGTAAACACCTCGCCTGTGTTTGCTGTTATTAGTGGGATCCTGCAAAGCAGGTGCTCAGTAAATGCAGTGGTGGGTCAGCACAGGTGCCAGGCGCTGGGGAGCATCTGGCCTTGACTGGGTGCCCAAGGGCATCATAGCCCACGTTGCTGGGTGATGCTAAAAGTCCTTTCTGGTCACTCTGAACCATAATGCTGAGGTCTACCTTTAGGGGCCTCATTGCACCCTGAAATCATGCTAGGAGGAAGGGGAAGGGCTGTGCAGGACAGGGACGAGGGATCACTGAGGCTGGGGTGCCATTGTTCAGAGACAGCAGGTCAGGGCTTTCCCATCCTGAGTTCAGTTCTGATTATGTTTCTCTGCCAAGGGCACGGAATCGACTACACAAATTAACTTTAACAGCAGACACTGATTGAGCCAGATGGTTCTAAGAGCTAAAATGACCAACTGATTTGTTTCTCGTGGCCAGCCTTCGAGGGGGATGCTCTTGTTACCACTCCACCCCTCCCACCCCCTGCCATGTAACAGACAGGAACATTGAGGCAGAGACATTCCCAAGGTCGCATGGCAGGGAGTAAGACTAGCTAACTGCACCCAACACCCTGTATGCCAGCTCCTAGGCGTACACCCGGGAGATCCCTGAAGTAATCCTCTGATGCAGGAATATTACTGACTAGTGTCTCAGCTGAGGGACCTGGGGCAGTTAAGGGCTTGCCCAAGGTTACCCCATAAAATGACTTGAACCCAGACCGTCTGGGCCGCTTCCACTTGCTGCCTTTGTTGTTCCCTCACTCAGTCTTGTCCGACTCTTTGCGACCCCATGGACTGCGGCACGCCAGGCCTCCCTGTCCTTCATTATCTCCCGGATAATGCTCAAACTCATGTCCATCGAGTCGGTGATACCATCCAACCATCTCGTCCTCTGCCTATGAGAAGTCAGACTGGGTGCAGAAAGGCTCCTCTCTCAGGACAGGCTGACCTTGGCCTCTCTGGACCTTGCCTAGGTCCTCAGCTGCAGGATGGTGGGAGTGTGTCACCCCTACCAGCACTCACCCCCCAACCCTGCCCACCTCTCCCTGCAGATGAAGTTCTCACTGGAGAAGCTACATCAAGGCATCACCGTCTCAGACCCTCCCTTCGACTCCCAGCCACAGCCTGACGACAGCTTCTCCTGAGGACACACGGCCATCCTCCTAAATGGACAGACAGACACAGAGGCTCGGTGGCCACTGCTGGCACAGTGTGAGCACCGGGAGCCTCCCGCCCACCCCTCCCGGTGGCCTGGCCAGGGGCCACACAGACACGGGGACCACAGAACCGAGATGCACTTTAGACCAGCGTGTGCGAGTCCAGCTGCCGTCACCTGCCCTGCCAGGGAGCTGGCCCGGCCTTTGGCAGGCCCCCCACTAACTTATTGTGCCCGTCTGGGGTTGTGGGGGTGCCTCCTGGGGTGCACGATTCCCTCAGCTCTGGGTTTAATGTATTATATTTATTTGGGGCTGACAGAGCCCCAATAAAAGGTTGGAAATGACTGTGATTGTCCTTGTAGGGGCCCTGGGAGCGGTGAGAGCCTCCTGTTATACTTTAGATCCCGCTGTGGTAGGAGGGGCATACGATCCATTTTCTGGGGCCACAGATACTGACGTGACCTGGAATTCCCAAGCAGCTTTGCACCATCAGCATCCAGTGTGGGGGCTCCAAGGACAGACTGGTGGCCTGGCTCTATCCTACCTCTGATACTTAGCGGGCATGTCACCTGGAGCAGTTCAACCTCTTTGAGCTTCAGTTTCCTCTGCAATGAGCATAAGAATAGCACCAGTCAGGGACTTGCCTGGTGGTCCAGTGGCTAAGACTCCGTGCTTCCACTGCAGAGGGTGCAGGTTTGAGCCAAGAAAAACAAAGAATAGCACCGGTCTTTCAGGATTGTTAGAAGTGAGTTTTCTCGAACTTTAGCTGCATCAGAATCTCCTGGAGGACTCTTAAAAAGCAGAATGCCGGACCCCACGCTCAGTTTGAGACTCAGCCCACCTGCCATGCGTCGGCTGAGGTCTTACACTGCCAACAAGTTCCCAGGTGAGGCTCATGATGATTGTCCAGGGACCTCACTTTGAGAACCACTCTAAAAGGATTCAAGGAATTAATAAAGGTGGCTACTAGAAATAGCCTGCACAGAATAAATATTCAATAAAGGTTACTATTATGGAAGAAGAAAAATCAGGGGAGAAAAAAAGTAAGTCATATAGTGAGGACCAAGTATGTACCAGGCTCTGTGCCAAGGTCTGAAGTATTAGTCGCTCAGTTGTGCCTGACTCTGCAACCCCAGGGTGTAGCCCACCAGGCTCCTCTGTCCATTGGATTTCCCAGGCAAGAATACTGGAGTAGGTTGCCATTTCCTTTTCCAGGGGATCTTTCTGACCCAGGAATCAAACCCCTGTCTCATGCATTCCGTCTGAGTCACCAGCAAACCCAAACGTTCATTTAATTCTCAGTTACACCATGAGATGGAGACAAATAGTTACATGCCTGGCACCACTCAGCAGAGAGGCAAGGCCTAGCCCCTGGTGTCTCCACCTTCAGATAAAAGGCCCCCTTCAGGGGGCCACACCAGAAGTTGAGGCCGCTGGACCTTATCTTACCAATTCAGAAATGAGCTTAGAGGCAAAACTCTGGTCCAGGTAGAATCCAGATCTGTCTCACTCAAATCCTGTTTCGGTTACAGAGTGAATGAGGATGGGTAAAAAGAGACCTCTGATAGGTCACAGGCTGTAAGAATCATAATTGATGGTTTGGGGCAGAGGACTGAAGGAGGGGCTGGATGGGGCAGGATGGACCACCAGTGGTAAACGACGGAGCCAGCCTCTCCTATCCTCTAGCTAGCGATTGAGGCAAATTAACCATCCTGTGCCTCAGTTTCCCACACCTGTAAAATGAGCATAATGGTAACACCCATCTTGTAGGAAGAATTAAATGAGTTAATAGTAAGGTGCTTAGAATGGCACCAAGCCCATAGTAGGTGCTCAGCGAACATCAGTTTGCAGGTGCCCCTGTGTGGTGCCTAAGACCTGTCCTCACTGTGCCTCTGCCTGCCACCCCTGACAGGAGGGACTGAAACAGCAAGAGAGTTATTTTTTGCAGGGGAATTTCACAGCCCAGGAAGTGCTGGCACAAAGGCCCAGACCACAAAGGTGTCTGGTGTCCCTCGAGTGGTGTCCCTGGCTTCCTCTCCCTCTGCCCTGGGCCAGCCCCACCCTTGATTCCTCTTGCCTGGCAAAGTTGGGCTGGGGAGATTCTGGAACTTCACCCTATCTAGAACTGGAAGTCAGGACCTGAAGAGCAACCCTCAGCCAAAAGCCCCCACGGTGGTCCCGAAAGAGCCCCTACCCTCATCCTTTTCATTCAGCCGACAAGTCACCTGCCATTCGGGCAGGATTCCAGACCCATCTGAGGCCGGCTGCGTGACCCTAGGCAAGGGAATGGCCCTCTCCCAGCCTCAGTTTCCCAGTTCGTAAAATGCAGATTAACAACAGAACTTGCTACATACATGCTTGTGGAGGTAGAAGTGGACCCAGCATAGAGCGGGGCTCTAGCACTGGTAGTTATTTATTCACTTGACAAATATTTATTGAGCACCTGCAAAGTGACAAAGGGCTTCCCTGGTGGCTCAGATGGTAAAGAATCTTCCTGCAGTGCAAGAGACTCGGGTTCGATCCCTGGGTTGGGAAGATCCCCTGGAGAAGGGAATGGCAAACCACTCCAGTATTCTTGCCTGGGAAATCCCAGGGACAGAGGGGCCTGGCGGGCTACAGTCCATGGAGTCACAAAGAGTCGGACACGACTGAGCGGCTAACACAACACTCCAAGGTGCCAGGCACAGATGAAGATGCTGGAGACGCAGTGGTGCCCGGGACAGTGTTCTCACCTTGGGGGAGCTTGTTTTCCAGGGTTGGAAGGACAAGAGGTGAATGGAGGAACCACATAAAGAAGAGTATAATGTCAGGTAGTGACAACTTCCGTGAGAAAAAAAAAAAACTGGTAAAAGAGGTCAAGTAAGGGACGGTGGAGGCAGTTTGTCGAGTGGACAGAGGGCCTGATGAAGGTGATGTCAGAGCCAAGGGCTGCAGGAGGAGAGGAAGCCAGCCCTGGGGTCACCTAGGGGAACAGGGGTCCAAGCAGAGGTGAGGAAGGACAAGGCTCTGAGGTGGGAATGAGCTTGGTGTGTTGGAAACAGCACGGGCCTGGACGGCAGCGAGCGGGGTGGGGGCGGGGAGGGCAGGGGGAGGAGTGGAAGATGACGTCAGAGACAGAGAGGGTAGCGGGGTCACGAAGGGTCCTCTTCTGGAAACGTGGAACCTCTAGTACCCAGAGCAGAGCAGCCTCTATGGTTTGGATCCAGAGTGTCCCTCCTGCTTGGGAGCGGTCTGGAGTATTATGGGTAGCCCTAGCCTGACACCCTCCAAGCCCACTTGGGTTTCAACACAGTGACCTCCAGGCCCGAGTGCCTGGGGTCCGAGGGGGAGGTCACCAGGAGGTTCCTGGCAGGTTCCCCTGGAGATTCCAGGGGGGTGACCTCCATAATTTAAAGTCCGGAGCCCTGCGCTCAAACCGCCCTCCAAGCCCTCTTGTGACTCTGAAAGGGTGGGGGTGGGGGGTCACCTTTCCCAGACTCCGCACCTGGGGGGTCCCCGGAGTCTGGAGGGGTCCGACGCCCAGACCACGCGCCCCACGCCCGAAGCCGCTGTCCCTGCGCCACCACCGCCAGAGGCCGGTGCGGCGGGCGCCTCCCGGGCCGCTGCGGCAAAGGCTGGGCAGCCGCGCCCTCCCCCCGCGGTGATTCATCCCGCCCCCTCCCTCTCCCTCCTCCCTGCCGTGGCCGCCGCCGCCGCCGTCGCTGCAGTGCGCAGGAGACCGCGGCCCGCGCCCTAGCGCGCCCGAGCCAGAGCCGGGCCGGGGTCCGCGCACCTGGCGGATGTGGCCGGCTGCGCGCGCCAACGCAGCAGCCCGAGCAGCGGCCGCCGCCCGCGCGGCGGGGATGCCCGGACGCCGGGCCCCGGGGCTGGGCCCCCGGCGGTAACCGGAGCGGGGGGGGCCGCGCCCCCCCTCCCCCCTCGCCGGTCCCAGAGCCGCAGCTGCTGCGCCCGCGCGCTCCCGGGGACATTCTAACCGCCGCCGGGTCCCGCCGCCTCTCGCCCCGCTATTAATACCGGCGGCCCGGGAGGGGGGCGCAGCGTGCGCAGCGCAGCCATGGGGACGCTGCTGGCCTTCGTGGTCGGCGCCGCACTGGGTGAGTGCGCGGGGGGCGCGCGCGGCGGGGGCACCGCCGGCACACTGGCCGGGCGGCGGGATTCGCGCTCGGGACTCCGGGCCGCGGGCGAGGGCCGTCCCCAGCCCATCCCCCGGCCCGGCTAAGTCCGCTTCAGAAGTTGTGCGCGCGGGGAGCGGGGCTTGGGAGGGCGCAGAGGTGCGGGTGGGCGCGAGCGGGCGAGGGCCGGGCTGGCACGGCTCGGCGGCTGCGGGCGCCCAGCCGGGGGCGAGGAAACGCGGAGTCAGCTGCTCCCGGAGAGCCCCGCAGGCTGCAATGTGACACCTACAGCCGCGGGAGGTGGGAGGGGGGAGGCGGCGCCCGGAGATTGGGACCGAGAGAGAGAGAGAGAGAGAGAGAGAGAGAGAGTAGACAGGAGAGATAGAAACGGAAGGGAAGGAGCAGCGAGACACACAGAAGTTCTCCTGAGTGCTCCGCTGAGAGACTGGGGAGCTGGAAAGTGACGGGGGAGACAGAGAGGGGTGCAAAGTATGCCAGAGAGTTAGGGATCTGAGCGGTGGAGAGAGAAAAACTCGAGCGAGGCAGGAAGAGATAGAGACACAGGTAGACACAGGGAGAGATGGAATTTTAAAAGGACAGGGAAAAGTGCAAGGAGAGATGGAGAAGCCAGGAGAGGATGTCTGAGCCTGAGACAAGGACACGAAGTGGGGCCTTCGGAGAGACCCCTGAGAGATAAAGAGGGGGCGACAAAGACTGAGGCACTCAGGGAGATGGAAAGAGCAGAGGAGGAGGGCAGAAAACCCCGATTAATAGGGGAAGAATGGGGGGCAAAGCAGAAGCCTCCGAGCTGGAAAGACAGCACTAGCTAGTGAGCAGGAAGGAGGAGGCAGGTAAGAATGAGGATGAGGGACTCAAAGGGACTGGAATCTGCTGGGGATGTGAAGGCCCTGTGGCGGGAAAGAGCTCAGAGAGTTTTGAGAAGCTGATGGGGGTGGGATTGGCTTCAGGAAGTGAGGAGCCTGGGAGCAGGGGTGACTGAGGCAGGAGATAATAGGAGGGGGTGGACGGCGGGAACTTGTGGGACTGGGGAGCAGGGCTGGAGTGTTTTTCTGCGCTGGATCCCGTGCCCACCTCCTTCTCTGAGGCCTTGGCTTCTCCCAACCCATTTGGGGCTGGTTGGTTTTAGAGAGCAATCAATTCTGGTAGAACTGACACTGCCACCTTGAATTTCTAACACCACTGGAGTTAGAAACACCACTGGTCCCACCACCTAGACATTGCAGTACCTTGGACAAGTGGCCTCCTGAGAAAGGGGTACTTGGGTAGCACAGACTCTAAGTTACTGACCACAGTAACAGCCTTGTTGATTGGGGGCATTCAGTGTACCATGGGCTTCCCTAGTGGCTCGGACAGTGAAGAATCCACCTGCAATGCAGGAGACCCTGTGGAGGAGGGCATGGCTACCCACTCCAGTATTTTTGCCTGGAGAATTCCTTGGACAGAGGAGCCTGGTGGGCTACAGTCCATGGGGTTGCAAAGAGTCGGAGATGACTGAGCACACACACACTGTATCAGGTCCCCTGCAGCCTTATCTACCTTGAAACCTGCCCAGCCACCTCCAGAAGAAAGACGATGGTTTCCCTCACTATTCACAGGGGCAATCAGAGAGGATGAGGGACTCACCAAGGGCACGTAGCTGGTGGCAGGGCCAAGCTCCGAGCCTGGTTCTGGCCATTCCTGATTGTAATCAAGGGGCACCAGATGGCTTCCAAGGGGCCTGAGAGCTGACAGCCAGTGAGCCCGGCATTGCCAAGGGTGATGGGTGCCCCGGCTTGACCTGAGCCCACTGTCCCTGCAGTGTCCTCAGCCTGGGGGGGCTGCGTGGAGGTGGACTCGGAGACCGAGGCCGTGTACGGGATGACCTTCAAAATCCTGTGCATCTCCTGCAAGCGCCGCAGTGAGACCACCGCCGAGACCTTCACCGAGTGGACTTTCCGCCAGAAGGGCACAGAGGAGTTTGTCAAGGTGGGTGGGCTCCTGGCACAGGAGGGTGGGCATCTATGTGGGAGCTAGTGACGGGGAGCAGGGTTCCGGTTGGGATTGCGAGTTTGTCTGCACCCAGGTGCCATTTCTGATGACTTGGATCCACATGGACTGGCTGGTGACCTTGGGCAAGCCATTGAACCTCTCTGAACCTACATTGCCCCCTCTGTAAAGAAGGGGGAGCGGGTAGCCTCTAGCTCTGAGGTTGGTGTGAGGACTGAGTTCCTGCACCTGGCACACGGTTGTCACAAAATATATGTCATCAGAATTATTTCGTACCAGCAAAAAATGCCTCAGATGGTTATCGTGGAAGGAAACAGAACTTTCTGACCTCCTTTTCACCCTCTGTGTGTTTTGAATTGCATAGGAGGGGGTTCCATAAACTTTTTGAGGGCCTGCTGGAGAATTGGAGTCTACAGCAGCCAGAATCGGGCTGTCTCTCGCCCTGCTTGGAGAGTGTGTCTGGGGGCCGGGCAGGATGGTAGAGAATGAAGACCAGGAAGGCTGAATGGGGGCTCCGGAGGATGGCCAAGGGACGCGTGCAGCGGCGTGTGTGTGTCAGGGCTCGGTACAGTCTGGGTCCTTTTGTGTCTGTGTGTCAGGGCGAGGGACAGAATAGAGGTCTCGGTGGGGCAGGGGTGACTGGCGGTGACCCCGCGCCCACTGCCCCCAGATCCTGCGCTATGAGAACGAGGTGCTGCAACTCGAAGAGGATGAACGCTTTGAGGGCCGCGTGGTGTGGAACGGCAGCCGGGGCACCAAGGACTTGCAGGACCTGTCCATCTTCATCACCAACGTCACCTACAACCACTCGGGCGACTACGAGTGCCACGTGTACCGCCTGCTCTTCTTCGACAACTACGAGCACAACACCAGCGTCGTCAAAAAGATCCACCTTGAGGTGGTGGACAAAGGTGAGGCAGGCCCCCGGGCAGCCAGATGGAGGGACCAGATGGCGGGAGCGGGGGGGATGCACGGGCTGGCTCAGCGCCTGGGCAGCGGGGGGTGGAGGCAACACCTCCCGTCAGGACTCCAGCTCCGGCCCCCGCTTCCCTTCAGCCGCAGAGAGGTCACGGCGGGCCTGTCCCACGGAAGTGCTGAGTGCAGAGCTGAGCTCTGCCTCCTGTGCTGTGAACCCCGGCGGGTGCCTCTCTCTCTCTGAGCCTGAGTATCGTCCTGTAGGAAACAGGGTGATAATAGTGCCTCTCTCTTGGTGTGTCGTTGGAGCCATTCTGATATCGTGGGGAGGTGGTGAGGATGGAGTGAGATGCTGGGTGTCTGAGGCTGTTGTGTCTGTCATAGCAGGGCCTCGGCACACAGGGGCCATGGTCGTGGTGCTTCTGATTGTCAACAGCCTTAGTCCTGCCCCCCTGTATCACCTGGGGCAGGAAATCAGCGGTGTCACCTGTGGCGGGGCTCCTCAAATTCTACCATATGCGGTCGTGTTGTTGTTTGGATCTTGACTCAACAGATCCGTGTTGGGCCCAGGATTCTGTCTCAGATGAGGCCAAGGCTGCAGGTCTGGGGCCACACTGAGCAGCAAAGATCTAAGGTGTGTTTTGAACCATTTTTCATCATTTCGGCTTCAACTGCTTTGGACTCCTTCCTTGAACCATCTTCTGATTGGGTGTAAATTGGAATTCTCCAGGGCCTCAGGGACCATTGACCTAGAGAGTCAGGGAGATATCCCAGACCTTGGGCTTCCAAAGAGCATGGCAGCTGAGTCCCGAGGGGCCGTCAGTACACGTGCACCATCACGGGCGACGTTCATTGGTGCCCCCCTTCCCCAAGACGGGGGCTGGCCTTGTTGTCCTGTATGAAGTCCCTCACTGAATCCTCCCACCCACCATCTGGTGGCTCAGACGGTAAAGAATCTGCCTGCCAATGCAGGAGGTGCAGGTTCGATCCCTGGGTCAGGAAGATCCCCTGGAGAAGGAAATGGCAACCCACTCCAATATTCTTGCCTGGGAAATCCCACGGACAGAGGAGCCTGACAGGCCACAGTCCACAGGGTCGCAAAGAGTCGGGCATAACTTAGCAATGAAAAACAACCCACCTTCTGGTGTAGAGGCTCATTTTATCCCCATTTTGCAGATGGGGAAACCGAGGCTCAGGGAGGTAAGATTATAAGGCCAAGGTCACAGAGCTGCGACCTGGATTTGAACCCAGCCAAACCTGTGTGATTGTTGTTTTTATTCTTGGCATGATTCACTATACTCTGCTGTCAGCCAGAGCCTGTGGGTTCCTGTTGGTAATTAGCATTTTTACGTGTACTAGCAAAGTGACCTAGCAGAATTCAATTCAGGAGACATGTCTGAGCACCTCTGTGGTGTAGGTTACGATGCTGGGTGGGTGGCCACCCACAGACGTCGATGATGGAGCCCTGCCCTGGTGAGTTGGGTGACGGTGGAGGAGTTGTGAAAAAGACACCCCCAAATACTGTGGCTTCACAAAGTCTGGGTCAGTCCTGTCTCCCAAATCTGTGCTCAGGTGAAGGGTCAGGGGGTAGGAAGTTTCCTGGAAAGTACCCAGGTACTTTCCATCTTGTGGCTCGGCCCTTGCTCATGATGCTGTCTTCCCCAGCATGGTGGAGTCTGGGCTCAGGCACGCCCGGGTCCCAGAAGAGCCTCTTTCTTTTTTTTTTTTAAACATTATCTACCGCATTATACTGCTTCCCAGTATATGTGGGAGGCTTATATTTATGTAATTGCAGGACTTACATTTAGTTGGGCTTGCCAGGTGGCGCTAGTAGTAAAGAACCCGCTTGCCAATGCAGGAGACATAAGAGGCTCGGGTTCCATCCCTGGGTCGGGAAGATCCCCTGGAGAGGGGAATAACAACACTCTTCAGAATTCTTGTTTGGGATATCCCGTGGACAGAGAGCCTGGTGGACTATAGCCCATAGGGTCACAAAGAGCTGGACACGACTGAAGTGACTTAGCACGCATGAACTTATATTTATGTAATATAGGACTGTTTCTATTATTTTCCCAGAGCCTGTATTTTTTGCACCATCCATCATACCCCAGTGTTTTTTAATCCACCATGTTATAATACTGCTTTTTTAACCTTAGCCACTGTGATATCGTATGTTATGTTATACTATATGCTATAGTGTTTTCACATTACCAAACACCAAACATAACAACAGTATTTTTTTAATTGTAATCCATCATCCCAGAGTATTTTTAATATTATCCACCATATTATCATTTTTTAATCCTTAGCCACCATGCTATATGTTCTAAAATATTATCAGTCATGTCATAGTATTTAAATTTTTTTTATTTTTTAATAATTAGTATTATTAAATACTAATAAATGGATGTAATCAGCATCCGTGCTCATTTTGTAGTATTTTTAACATTATGTGTCACTCTATGGCGTTTCATTCCCCATTGTATTGTTAGCATCAGTAGTCATTGTTTCCTCTTTATCATAAGCCACTGTCTTACTGCCATTTCAACATTACCTATCAGTCGGTATTACCTCCTGGTCATGACCCCTCAGTAATGAACTGAGTCGTTTCCAAAGCGGGGAGCAGTGGGTGCTGGAGATGAGGCCTTCACTGAGTTGGGAGGGGTGCAGAAGATGGTAGGAAGCATCTGGGTGTCTCCCACCAGGAGTGGGGCTGGCATCCGAGGACAGAAAGGCTTATTCTGTCTGGATACACCCAGTAAGAGGGGAGCAGGTGTGGAGGTGCAGCGGTGACTGAGGCTGGCGAGACATCCGGCCCGCAGGCTGGGGCTTCAGATCTGCCCCTGGAGGCAGGCAGGTGAAGCTTTGAAGAAATCAAAGGCCCCCTTGGAGGAACTGCCTCTGCTCCTGGCTCTGTCTCAGTTTCTCCTCTGTGAAGTGGGGGCGACGACAGCCCCGCCTCCTGAGACGTCTGTGGGTTGATGGAGAGTGCCCTGGACATACCACGGCCATTTCCAAGTCTCTCTTTGGCTGCGGGAGTTTTTAGGAGTAGATAAGAGCTCGGACCCTGCAGTCAGTCCCACTTGGAGTTGACTCCTGGCTCTGAGTGCAATCCTGGCTGTGCACCCTTGCCTGGCACTTTCTCCTCTCTGAAGTGAAATGAAGTTGCTCAGTCGTGTCTGACTGCGACACCGTGGACTGTAGCCCGCTATGCTCCTCTGTTTGTGAAATTCTCCAGACAAGAATACTGGAGTGGGTAGCCATTCACAGGGGATCTTCCGACCCAGGGATTGAGCCGAAGTCTCCGCATTGCAGGCAGATTCTTTACCGTCTGAGCCACCAGGGAAGTCCTCAGTAAACTTGTCCTGCAGATAGCCTAGAGAGCCGTGCCTGTCAACGTCCTAATCTGATTGGGAGAGCAGGATACCAGTTTACTTAAATCCGTTGGGTTGGTGAGTTCCAGGAGCAGGGGTGAGAATTCTGATGACTGAGTTTTATCCATGCTTGCTTGTATGTGTGTTCAAGTCATGTCTGACTCTTTGTGACCCATGGACTGTAGCCCAACCACCAGGCTCTTCTGTCCGTGGAATTTCCCAGACAAGAATACTAGAGTGGGTTGCCATTTCCTGCTCCAGTGAATCTTCCCAACCCAGGGATTGAACCCACATCTCTTGAGTCTCCTGCACTGGGAGGCAGATTCTTTACCACTGAGCTTTATCCAACGTGTATTCAACTCTGTGCTTCTGGAGGTCGGCTGACATGGGAAGCCTGGACCCTCTGTATCCTTGGGGTTGTTTCAGAGTCAGGGAGATGCTCAGATAAAAAACTCAGGACAGAGCCCAGGCGAGAGCATGCTTTCACCGCAGGAGACGCATTCAGGGTATCTCTGGAGTGAAAGAACAAGCAAACAAACGGGTGAGGTGTGGAGTCCTGTCCCCAGCTCCTCCTGCCGGGAAGCAGGGGAGAGGCATCAGGCCCTGCACCCCCCTCCCTGTGGCCCAGAAAGCCTTGGTACCATCTGCCTCGGGTGGAGCAGCAGAAAGCGCCCACTCCCAGGGGAGGAGGAAATGGCAACCCGCTCCAGTGTTCTTGCCTGGAAAATCCCATGGACGGAGGAGCCTGGCGAGCTACAGTTCATAGGGTTGCAAAGAGTCGGACATGACTAAGCAACTGAGCACACACCTAGGGGAGGAAGACCATGTGGGAACAGCGGGAAAAATGAGGTCCCGGCCATCCAGGAGGAGGGGCTGGGGATGCGGGGTGGACACCTGCGAAATCCGGCCAAGGATGCCACCGTGGGCTTGCGTTCTGGCCCCCCGGCTGAGCATGCCCCTTTTACAGTTTAAATTTAGGCTCCATGAAAGGAAGCTGACATTGGCAAGAGCCAGGTCTGTGGAAAGGAGAGAGGGCTTCCGGAAAACGTCAGTGAATAGCCAGCGCTTAGGCAGTGCTGACATCCACGCATGTTACAGATGTTAACTCGTTTCCTCTTCCCAGCAACCCTGTGAGAAGGCATGAGTATTATCATCCTTATTTTACGGCAGGGGAATAGAGGCCCAGAGAGGTGGAGTCATTTGCCTGTGGTCACACAGCAGAGGCAGAGATAAGATTTGGACCCTGACAGTCTGGCCCCAGAGCCTGGCTATTAACTACTGTGCTGTGTCGCCCCAATAATAACAGTGATGATATCAATAATAGTAAACATGTATCAAGTGCTCTCTATATAGCAAGCAGTATTCTAAGAGTTTTAAAGGTTTATTTAATTCTCACAACACTCCCGTGAAGGAGATACTGTGATTATCAACTTTTTAGAGGTGGGGAAATTGAGACCCAGAGAGGCTGAGTCACTTGCCCAAGGTCACACAGCTGGCCAGTGGCAGAACCAGGATTTGAACCTGAGCCTTCTCATTTCCGAGCTTCAGCTCTGGGGCACCTACAATCACCTGTATGACACGGAGGCGCCCTGAGTTACACAGGGAGACAGGTTCGGGTCAATCCGAAAGCCCTTCCAAGGCCGATTATTAAGAACCACAGGAACAATGATGCCTCTAGGGGGAGAGCATGGCCTCACTTGCAGACAAGGCCCAGGGAGGTCAAGCCACTTGCCCAGGCTTGCACAGCAAACTCAGGATACACTCAGGCTGCCACCTGACCCTGCCTGGCCCCTACAGCCAACAGAGACATGGCGTCCATCGTGTCCGAGATCATGATGTACGTGCTCATCGTGGTGTTGACCATCTGGCTCGTGGCAGAGATGGTTTACTGCTACAAGAAGATCGCCGCTGCCACGGAGGCTGCCGCACAAGAGAATGCGTGAGTGGGGTCCTGAGGAGGGGGAAACGGCCCAGGACGCCTAGTGCTTCCCGGAGGGGAGCATGGGCTGAGTGGGGAGGCGGGTGGGGAAGTGACCCAGACACCATCTGCAGGTCCTCCCCAGAGGGGACCATTTGGTGCCAGAGATGGGATGAGGCTGCAATTGGGTCCCCTCCCCTCCCTGCTCAGACTCTTAGCCCCCACTTCTGTTAGGATCCCGAGCTCAGACCTGGCATCCTCTGCCCCGGCATCCTCTGCCCCAGAGATACATGACTCCAGGCCCTAGCCCTTTTTATCTGCCAGGACCCAGGAGTCTGAGCCCCCTATTCGCTGCTCCCTCAGACTCAGACTCCAGGCCCTCAACCCCTTTCACCCCAGGACCCCGGAGTCTAGGCCCCCAGAACCCCTCCTCCCTCACATTCAGGACTCCAGACGTCCAGCCTGGGCTCCTCTTGGATCCCTAGGATCCAGCCTGCAGCCTTCTCTTCTCTCTGACCCCTGTGCCCCTGGGGACAGAGACCTCAACCCTCATCAGTCTCCACAGGGGGAGTGGGCCAGACTGACGATGGGGTCGCTGGACACCTGGCTTTTGCCCCCACAGCTCGGAATACTTGGCCATCACCTCAGAAAGCAAAGAGAACTGTACGGGTGTCCAGGTGGCCAAATAGCCCCGGTAAGGTGGGCGGGCAGGCGGGCAGGGGCTGGAGGGCCCGGGAGGTGCCAGCTGTCAGCCTTTAGGCTCCTCATGCCCTGTCTCTCCCCTTTCAGGCCCTGGGCTCCGCCTCAAGGAAGAGCCAGCCCTAACGGGGGAACATCCAGGCGAGGCCTGCCCCTGATGGGGGTTGGCCATTCCTGGGCCTCCACAAGCCTCAGAGTCCTGCCAACGGAGCCTCCAGGGTGGGAGGGGGCAGGGGGCTCGGCTCACACCCCTAATCCAGCCTTCTTCCTCCTGCCCCATCACCCACCCACGCCATGCATGATGGCTAAAGCAATACTACCGCTGCCCCTACCCCTGCTTCTGCTGCCTGTTTGGGGGGGGGGGCGGTGAGGTGGGGGCAGCGGCTCCGCACCCCTCCTTCTTGCTGATTTGCACACACTGACCGCTTCGGACATGCACTAACGGGGGCCCAGCGCCTCCCTGCCCCCTCCCCGCCCAGTGGGGCTTGTGATGGCTGGAACGGTTCGGGGCAGGGGGTTCCTGGACCCCCTCCCACTTCCCTCTGACCCCTGATGCCATTTCCCTTCCTGCTTCCTCCGGCTGGACCTGGGGTCTCCTCTCCCTGCAACGCACTCTCACCCCAGCCCAACCCACCCTCTCTCACCAGCCTTGGATTGTGGCCACTTAGAAAGGGGCCCATTCAGCCTCGTCTCTCTTTACACAAGTAGTTTTGTTCATGAAATAAAGATTCTTGGACTTGATTCAGTCTCTCTCGTGAGCCCAGTCACCTTCTACACCCCCTCCAAATCCGAGAGAGCCCCCTGGTGTTTCCGGGGACCCGCCCTCCTGGGCAGGTGACAGGGCCTCTGTGCACGCGTTCTGGGTGAGGGAGGGGCGGGGAAGGATGGAGAAGGACAGACGGGGGCCACATCTCAGGCTCAACACCTGCCTTAGGTCTCAGCAGGTGCAGCCACTTGATACTTGATTACTGTTGGGGTTCAGGGAGTGATTAGCTCAGCGGGGACCAGGAGTTTCGAGGGAGCCAGCCTGGAGCGGAGGAAGTGGACTGGTAGTGGAGGTGGGGGGTGATCAGGGAAGGAATGGAGGGGGAGGGGGAGGCACTGGGGGCCCTGCACCGGCCGATCCCCTAGGTGAGGCCGTGGCTCTGGGTGCAGGGGTGCGTGGGGCCAGCGGCTGGGTCTGATGGCGCAGGGGTGGCCTGTCTGGGGTGAGCAGCTGTGGCCTGACTGAGTCTGGGTGGCGGCTGTCCACAGGTAGTGACCCTGTGTGTCTGGGTGTTCATCCGGCCCTGGGGTCTGACGTCGATGACTCCTGGGCTGCTGGCGGGACAGTGCGTATCTGCTGTGGACACTTCCGGCTGCCTGGCCTGGGCCCCAGCACTCCATGCTGCCTTTTCCGGGCCAAGTCCCCATCCCCCTTGTCTGGGACTTCCCAGCTCCAGAGGTCATCGCTGCAGGCGGCAGAGAGGCTGCCAAAGCAAACCAACCCCCGTGACTTGTAGGAAAGCAGCTGGGGGGGAGGGGGCGGGGGGAGGGTGAATAGAGGTGGGGGCCGGCGTCGGGAGCGGGGACACGAAGCGGCAGAGGCTGGGGCAGGAGTTGGGGTGCAGGAGGGGTCTGGGGCCAGGGCTGGGCTGAGGCCCGGCCTGGGACTGGGAAGGCCTTGTTCAGGAGCTGGACAACGGGTGGAGGAAATGGCAGGCGCAGCGGTGGGCAAAGGGCTGGGCAGGGGGCAGAGGAGACCAGGGACAGGGCGGCCTTGAGGCAGCTGGGGCCCTCCATCTGTGCCTCTCCACTTAACACCTCCTTCCTGGGGGCCCTGTCAGCACCCCCCAGCCTGGCCTGTTTCCCCAGACTCCGGGCCCTCAGGCCAGATCTGTCCCAACTCCACATACCCTCGCACCGGCACACCTGGGGCCCGTCCAGGCTGGAGGCAGGTTGCTGGGCCCCCGGTCCAGCCCCTTGCAAACCCTGTCCCACCAGCCAGGTGGCCTCCAGCCCTGCCAATCCCTTGGCCCAGCCCCTCCCCGCCCCTTCCCCCGCCCCCTCCTCCTCAGGTGAGGCAGCCAGGCCTAGCAGGCCCCTCGCGCTGCCGCTGCCTCTGCCTCCGGGGCCCGCTGCGCCGCTGCGGGGCCACCATGCTCCTGCCCAGGCCTGGAGACTGACCCTAAACCGGCACCATCTCTCAGCTCCGCCCCCACCTGCCGGACCCCAGGGTAAGGAGCAGGGTCCTCAGGTTCCTGTCCCCCGGACATGGGTCCCCTCACCCCTACCCACCCTAATGCCCACTTCCCAACAGAGGTGCTCTGAGAGGGGCCAGTCGGACTTCTCTCCAAGGACCTCAGAGTTCCAGCCCCCGCTTCTTCAGACTCCCAAGATCGGGTCCTGGGCTCCTCCTCCCTCCAACCCAGGAGTCCAGGCCCCTGTGCCGCCCCTCCCTCATAAGAAGCAGTCCTGGCCCCCAAACCTCTCTTTTCTCAGGACCCAGGAGCTGAGGCCTCCAGCTCTCCGCCTTCAGACCCGGGAATTCAGACCCCTCAGTCCGCTCTCCACCCCGGCCCAGGCCCAGGGTCCCCCGGCGCTGTAAATCCCATCATCCCCCTAGCTGCTGGTCACACACTGACCCCATCCTTGAACCCAGCCCAGTCTGTGTCCGTGATCACGGCGTGCTCTGGCCAGGGCCCAGTCCCTCAGCCTCCCTGGATGGGCGCCTGGGACTGGGGGCACAGGGGCTGGGCTGGGCTCCCCCAGGCCCTGCCTCCCCCTTGTTCATCTCCCCACAGGTCCCGCCCCGGCCCCAGAGGTCAGCCGGGGAATCATTAACTAGAGGCCGTGACATGGCGGAGAAGGAGGGTGAGTCCCCCTGTCCCTGAGACCTGAGTTCTGCCTGCCGCCCCTCCCCTCCCTCTGTGCTGTCTTCCCAGCCCTCCGCTCCCTTGGAGCCCCCTCTCTCTGGCACCCCCTTGTGGGCCCACCCCCACCCCCTTCTGAAGCCTCCTCCACCTAATTAACTATTAACCAAATTCTCTATGGGGCTGCAACACCACCTGCCTCCCGGCCACCCCATATGACCTTCCTGGCTCCCTGCCTCAGTTTCCCCTCACCCCCCAGCGATTTCTCAGCTACCTCTGGACCTGTCCTTTACTTGGGGTCAAGGTGGGGAAACTAGCTATCATCGTTCAGGACATAGACTCGAATCGAAAGTAGAGGCCTGCCTTTAAAATAGATACATATATAATTTTATTTATTTATTCATGTATTTATTTCTGACTGTGCTGGGTCTTTGTTGCATGCTTTTCTCTAGTTGCGGTGCAAGGGTTTCTCATTGCGGTGGCCTCTCTTGTTGCAGAGCATGGGCTCTAGGGCACTCAGCCTTCAGTAGTTGGGGCACATGGGCTCATTAGTTGCGCTTCCCGGGCTCTAGGGCACAGGCTCCATAGTTCTGGTACACAGGCTTGGTTGCTCTGCGGTATGTGGGATCCTCTTGGATCCCACATGGAACCCGAGTCTCCTGTGTTGACAGGCGGACTCTTTACCACTGAGCCAACAGGGAAGCCCCACCGGGCTGCCTTCGAATCTTCCTCTGCCACTGATTTTACTGTGCGATCTGATGGGAGTGTCGTCGTTCCTCTGGGCTTCATTTCCCCCTGGGTCAAGCGTGGGTTCTAATGCTACTTACCTACCTACATGAGGTTGTTGGGAGCACAGAACATGCACAAGGCGCCAGCCTGGGACTTCGTTCATAAAACACGTGGGGTGCCCCAGATGCGGGGTGCCCCAGAGCTGTCATGGCAGAGGTCGGCCAACTTGGAGACCTGGGGCCCAAGACCCCCACCGATTCCAGACGTTCCTCCCACCTCCTCACACTGTGGGCAGAGCACAGGGAGGACTTTGGACCCGGTCTGGATGGATGAAGAGAAGAGAAACAACAGAGAAACCACCCTAGGGATGGTGGGGAGAAACCACGCCTCCGGTTTGATGGACACTCGAGGGCTTATGGAAGCCCCTGGCAGGGGCTCCAGACCTCCTGGCTCCCTCTTAACCTCCTCCACACTTGTGAGCCAGCTGGAGGAGACCAGTTAGGGGTGGCTCTTTCTTCCTGCCCTCCCCGGCTGGGGCTGACTCTCTCTCTTCTTCCTGTAACCAGGCTAGTTGGTTTCGGTCCCAGGCAGTATCACTTTCTAGTTGTTAGGCCCTGGGCAAGTGGCTAACCCTCTCTGGGCCTCATTTCTTCCTCTGCTAAAAAATAAAAATAAAAAAGCAGTACTAATGTCCATCTTATAGGATGGTGTGAGGATTTAAATGCCATGATACGCAGGAAGCACTGAGTGTGTTGGTTGAAATGATGGATATGGATCACTGGCCTCCTTGCGTCTCAGCACAGCTAGAAAATCAGACCTCAAACCATCCAACTGTGAAGTGTTATTTGTGTCCGACTCTTTGCAATCCCTGGGACTGTAGCCCACTAGGCTCCTCTGTCCATGGAATTTTCCAGGAAAGAATACTGGAGTGGATAGTCATTCCCTTCTTCAGGGGATCTTCCCAATGCAGGAATTGAACCTGGGTTTCCCGCATTGTGGATAGATTCTTTACCACCTGAGCCACCAGGCTCCCAGTGGCCTGGGAGAAGGCACTGCTCCCTTGTTGAGCAGGTGCATGGCAGAGCCTTGCGCCTTTGGAAACCTTCCTTCCTGGAGCCCACTGAAGGGACTCACCAGGCCTGGAGCCTATGGGTGAATGAACCAGAGAAAAAAAGCGGAGTGTGTCCAGAAGGACGGCCAGGAACTGGTCTGAGGACAGACAACCAAGACACAGTGGGCTTCAGTGCATCTCCAGGCAGCTCAGTCCTAGTCTTGGAGGGGAGTCCTACCATCATGGCAAGCCTGGGCTTACTTGCTGGGTTACCTGGCTGGGTGGCTGAACCTCTCTGGGCTTCCTTTCCTCATCTGTACGTCGGGGATGGTGATAATGATATATTCCTTCATTGATAGCTTGCAAGGATTTCAGGCAACTGCAAGATGGGGTTGGGCTCCCTAGGTGGCGCTAGTGGTAACACCTGCCAATGCAGGAGACCTAGATGCAGATTTGATCCCTGGGTGGGGAAGATCCCCTGGAGGAGGGCGTGGCAACCCTCTCCAGTATTCTTGCCTGGAGAATCCCATGGGCAGAGGAGCCTGGCAGACTGCAGTCCATAGGGTCACAAAGAGTTAGACACAACTGAAGCAGCTTGTCACTGACACACACACTGGCAGGATGGGGTTAGGACAGGCCTAGGGTTGGTGTGTCTTCTGAGAGCTGCGGTTATGCTAACATTTGTGTTGCCATTCTGCTGGTGAAGTGCGCCCAAGGTGAGGTTCTTGGCGCTCCCTGGGGACCCCGAATCAGAGGAGGTAATATCTGAGTTGACACTCAGAATGAGGCAGGAGTAAGTAGGTGTACCAAGCACAGAGAAGAGCAAGGCTAACAGCTGGGGGTGACAATCTGCCAGGTGTATGGTGGCATGTAGATAATTCGGGATTTCTGGAGGTAAAGTTGGAAATGGAGCTGGGAGGGTGATGAGACATGCAGGCTGGACCAAGTTCTGTTAGGACTCTGGTGAGAAGCTGGTCCATGCCCAGGCAGTGCTGGCTCTCTCCACAAGATGGCGCTGGTGGTTATTCTTCGTTTCTTTCTTTTCTTTTTTTTACCTTGTCATTATAAGTCATGTTATAAGTTATGTCGTGTTATAAGTCCTGTCATTTTGGTTGCTTTTTGGAAGCTCTATCAATTGTCTGGTAAGGACCGTTATGGCTGTCTGGGAATTGGGGAAAACATGTTCAACCCCCAAATCTCTGATCACTGTGCTTACATCCTAGAGGGCCTGGCACCTTGGGCTGAGGGCCTTAGACTCTGTCCTGAGGGGCACTGGGGAGTCATGGAGTGTTCTAGGGACAGGTTGGATTTGCTGTTTGGGAAGATCCCCTAGGTTTCCATGTGGAGGCTGGACCAGAAGGAGAGATTGAACCCAGGGGTTGGAGGGGTGGGGGCCGGGAAGGAGAGAGTGGGCAGGAGACATTCAGGAGGCCTGAGCCGTGGGGAGAGGGAGGTGTTCTGCACATAGGGACAGACCTGCGGATGAGGACCTCTGAGACGGGAGCTGGGGACTTAGGGAGACGTGGAGGCCAGTATGGAACCTGGGAGGTGTGATGGAGTGTGGTGATTCCAGGGGGAGGCATCTAAGAGGCTGCAGGACTCCTGATCTAGGACTAAGGAGAGTCCAGAGCTGGGGACAGAAAAGCAACCCAGTCTGTGGGGGTGGAGTGGGGCGGCATGAGGGGAAGGAGGCCGGGGCCGCCCTGTGAACCCCAGATTTCAGAGAGCGTGTGGAGGGTCAGGAGATTGAGAACTAGTGAGCAAATCGGACAAGGGTGGTGTCCCAGAAATCAGATGGGGAGAGGGTTTTGTTCGGGAAGTTGGAGTTGAGTACACAAGTACAGACACGGAGCTGTTTGAGTGGAGTTTCCGAGACAAGGAACCAAGGACGTCACTTGGGAGGGTTTTCAGCCGAATGGTGGAGGCAGAGGAGCTGCCCTGTGAGGAGACAAGGGCAGCCTGGCGCCCCTGAAGGAACAGAGGGCAGAGCCTCAGGAGGACGCTCGGGGGTCCGGGCTTGCCGGGCTCTCTCGCCCTGACGAATCACGCCAGGATGCTGCCTCTCGCGCAGTGAGGACACTTCCTGCCTTGGCAAAGATATGCAGTCAGGATGCCTCTCATGCTGGTGAACTCGGGTGAGGACGCTTCCTGTCCCACCAGAGGCACCTGTTTGGGGGTTGTCCAAAGACTCCTGAATCACAGGGCATGGAGCAAGTTTCTCCTCTCACCTTAAGCGACACCGGGTGGCCGTGCTTCCTGCCCCGGCAGTCATGCCAGTGCCTCTAGCCTGGGCTCTGAGTGGCCCAAAGCTCCGCAGGCATGTCTGAAAACAAAGGACCCAGGACCAGCCTGATGGCTTGGGGAGCCAGGACCTCCCACTGAAACCAGGAATATGGTTGGGGACCAAGGTGGGGACGGGGTCCTCCCTGGTGGCTTAGAGGGCAAGAATCTGCCTACAGTGCAGGAGACCTGGGTTCAATTCCTGGGTTGGGAAGATCCCCTGGAGAAAGGAATGTCAAACCACTCCAGTATTCTTGCCTGGAAAATCCCATGGACAGAGGAGCCTGGAGGGCTACAGTCCACAGGGTCGCACAGAGTCGGACACAACTGAAGTGGCTAAGCAGCAGCAGCAGCAAGGTGGGGACGGAGCCTGAGAGGCCCCTTCAGGAAGACAGGGAGGGGTCAGCCAGCCGGGGCTGGGCTGGTCTGGTCCGCTGGGGCCTCTTTGGAGGGAGGAACACCGGACAAGAATGGCTGGGTTCTCAAATTCTTAAGACACTCAGACAATAGCCATTGCAGGAAGGTCCTGGACCACTCCCTGCTCCTTTCTGGGTGCTGGCCTGGCCCTGTGCCCATCAGCCATACTGCCGTGACCCAGATGGCAGAACTGGAAGGTCCTGCAGATGCCAGGGGCAGTCGGGTGCATGCCAGGCCCAGCGAAGGCTTTCAGTGGCCTTTTCTCTTTGGTCCCCCCATCCCTAGCCAAAGGATTGGCTTTTCAGCCCCAGGGTCCCTGTTGCACTGGGAATAAAATTCCTCTTCTCCTCAGGCTGCCAGGCCTCCCCAGCTGGTCCCAGCCTTGGCTCCACTGCCTTCCGCAAGCTCATGCCGTTCTGGCCACATCAGTGGCCTCTCTTGCCCTCTCACCCACCATGCTTGTTCTGGCCTTGAGGCCCTGGCCTGTACTCTTCTCTGCCCACTGTGCCCTTCCGTGAGAGCTCTTTGCTTGGCTGGCCTCAGCCCTCAGGTCTCAGCTCAAAAGCCCCTTCTTGGGGAGGCCCTTCTTGAATAACCCACAGAAGACCTGCTGCCCCGACTCATATCATTTTCTTCATAGACTTGGCCACGTTCTGAACATGATCACGTTCATTTACTTGTTTGCTTGTTTTGGTTTCCCCCTCACTTTACACACATGAAAATGTGAGCTCTGTAAGAGCCAGCATCTCAGCTGTCTTGTTTAGGGATGTGTCCCCAGAGCCTAGAATCCCAGGTACACAGTGGATGCTCCATAGGACCACGAGTGAATAAACCCCCATTTTACTGATGAGAAAACTGAGGCCCAGAGAGGTGAAGGGAGTTGTCCAAGATCACATAGCTATAATGATTTAAAAACATTTATTGACCAATAAAAATGAAAAAAAAAAAAGCATTTATTGAGAACTTGCTCTACGCCAGCCACCATAGCACTGAGAGGGTGGCAAGGCTTTGTGGTTATAGGCCTGGATCCCAGTGCCAAATCAGTACTACCTCTTCCTGGCTGAGTCACCTTGGGCAGGTGGCTCCACTTCTGTGAGCCTCAGTTTCCCCTGTCTGAAAAATAGGAATCATAACTGAGACAAGGACTGAATAATTTAATGCATTCAGAGCAGTGCTTGGCACATAAGGCATCTGATAAGAGTACGGCTCTTAATTATTTGAAAGAACCTTCAAGTATTACTTTTAGAGATGAGTGCTAGGTGGATGCCCATTAAATAGATGAGGAAGTTGAGGCTCAAAAAGGTGATAGTACCTGCCCAAGGTCCAATATATAGCCGTGGGTAAGGCCAATATATGTATTTTTTAATTTGGCTGGGCCATGTGGTTTGTGGGATCTTAGTTCCCTGACTAAGGATCAACCCTGCGCCCTCAGCCGTGAAAGCATGAAGTCCTAACCACTGGACCGCCAGGGAATTCCCAAGGCCAATATTTTTAAGTGAGGCTGACAAATTTCCAAATGTAGGTTCTCAACCTCTGGGGTCAGTTTGACATTGGAGCTGGGTCCTTCAGGAGAGGTCTGGTTTTGAGGGGTTCCCAGGGACAGAGGGTCTGGAACAGCAGAGAGAAATGAGGCAGTGAGGAAATGCCAAACAGCAGGGAAGAGAGTTGCCAAGAGGGCAAAGGTCAGGGGTCACAGCCCCCAAGAGGCTCCAAGAACCTCTGGGAAAGTTAGCAGAAGTGAGAGGTCCGAGAAGGAGATACAGAGCGCAACGTCCTTGGAAAGGAGAAGACCCTTCAGTGCCAGGAGTGTGGGCAGGGAGGGTGGCAACTGTCCCAGCCACACCCCTTCCCAGCTGGAAGCCCTGGGGGGCTGGGCACCTAGTCATCCTCCCTGCAGGGGCGGGGCAGGCCTGCCAACTGCTCGCCCCAAGAAACTGGACCCAGGGCAGGGCAGGCTCAGGCGTGCTGAGTTAGCCCTGGGGGGCAGGGCAGAGCTGGTCCCTTGCCACAGTGAGGACAGACCTGGCAAGTGGCCCCAGCACCGTGTCTATTGCAGGTGGCCGGACTGTGCCATGCTGCTCCGGACCCAAGGTGGCAGCTCTCACTGTGGGGACCGTCCTGCTCCTGACAGGCATCGGGGCAGCGTCCTGGGCCATTGGTGAGAGTGGACAGACCCCTGCACCTCTACCCTCCCCTGCCCCTGGCAGCCCCCAGCCTGCCTGCCCTCACTTCTGCCTTCTCCGCAGTGACTGTTCTACTCAGGAGTGATCAGGAGCCGCTGTATCCAGGTGAGTAGAGTGGGCTGAGACCCTCTGGGGAGCCCTGGAGGAAATTCGCGCCTGGTGGGAACTCAGTGAAAGGATTTTTTAAATGAATGCCTGAAGGCCTGCAGGAATGCTGGTGGTGTTTATGTACCCGTGTGGCTGGTCTAACCCAGTGTTCTTCAGACTCTAAACATGTTATCCATTAAGTGCATCATGAAATCAGTGAGTTGAAAACCACATTTAAAAAAGTATGAAACAGATTCGATTGAAAAAATCAGAGTGCCTCTCTTTCCGTAAGAAAAAGTTCTGTTAATCTTTTCTTTGGGTTTTATGAAGGTGGGACTGTTATTCCCTCCATTTTACAGATGGGGAAACTGAGGCTTGGAGCAATGCCGTAGTTCACCCCAGGAAATGGAAGTTCAGGGCTACATCATAATGTAAACATGTTTCTTATTGTGAAACATGGTCAATACATGTTTGAGAGGTAGAGGTACTGTATGAATTCAGCCAGCCTTTTTCTATTGCTTCTTGGTGGTAGCTGCTGTTGTTATTCCCATTTTACAGATGTAGAAAGTGAGGACTGGAGAGGACAGACGGTGGGCACATCATGGCACCAGGAATAGCACTTAGGCTTGACTGGAAGAGAAGTGGAGGCAGGAATAAACACCAGGGTGGCCAAAAAGTTCATTCAAGTTGTTCCATAGGTGGAGAAACTAATAGATGTAGAAACTAATTATAGAATGAATGAATGAATCTTTCTAAATGCTAACTCCAAGCTACCATTCTGTGGCCCAGGGCAGCAGGAAGAAAGGGGACGTTGGGTGACAGGACTCATTTTTCACTCCCACGAGGCTCATCTAGTTCCATAAAGGACTGAGCTCACATTAAGAGCAGAAATGGACATCTAGACGGGAAAGCCACCATCAAGGTCAATCACCACAGTTGACACTTGCAGAGCATTTACCTGTGCCAGGCACAGGCCTCAGGGCTTTGCAGGTATTAATTCATTAAATCCCTCCCATGGCCCATTTTAATATGGGGAAATGAGGTGTGGAGAGACCAAGTGACTTGCCCCAGGTCACAGGGATGGGAACGAGGACAGCCTGGACCCAGCGCTTGTGTAGAACTACTATACGCTCTTGTTTCTCAAGAAACAGCCCAGTGAGTTGCCGTGTTGATGGCTAACGTATGCCAGGCCCTGGCTACAGCCGTTGCACAAGAGCCCTGTGAAGTTGGGGCCGTTTATCATCACTCCCATTTTGCAGATGGGGGAAACTGAGGCCCAGTGAATTGTACTGACGTGCACGTTGAATAAATGGCAGGGCAGAGGGGTCATGAACCTACCAGATGCGCCTTCGTGGCTCACTACTGCCCCTGGGCTACAAATCCCAACCCTTGGCCGGCTCCAGGGCTCCTAAGGCACTGCCCTTCTCCACCCTCACCTCATGCTTCCTCCCAGCACTCTTCAGCCCCGGCCCACGGGCCTCTGTCTCACTCTCAGAGGACCCTCCTGGCACCACAGTCTTTGCTCGCCTCCTCTTTACGCTCATACCCAGAGGCAGGTTTCTGGGTCCTGTACCATCATGACTGAGCTGAGGCTCCCACCTGGCCTGCCCTCTCTGATTCTCAGCATCCTTATCTGGAAATGGGTGGTGAGAATTAGCGGAGGTGATGATCCGTGCAATGCCTGACTCTCAGCCAACTTGGTTAACACGGACTTCTGTGTCTCAGACTTTAGGCTTTAACTTTCCCAAGCTGGACCTTTCTGCTCCCAGGCTCTATACCCTCCACCCCCCACAATCACTCTGTGTATCACCACCACCCCCTCTATGACCCTCTTCACACAGCTCATGATTTACTCCTGGGGAATTTCAGAAGGGCAGGGGCATTTTGTTTACTGCCGTAGACAGTGTCTGGTGCATAGAAGGTGCTCAGGAAACCTTTGTTTAATGAATAAGCATGAAGACAAACCTCAGAGGTGAACTAACTTGTCCTGGGCTTCAGCTGAAAAGTAATGAGGCCACACTTCAGACCTGACTCTGGCCGCTGCCAGCACTGTGCCCTCCCGTTACACTAGGGTTTCTCAGAAATGTTGGGAAATTACAAAACGAACAAACAGAAACAACCCAGAAATGATATCCCCACCTCACTTTTCTGGTATTTTTCACATCTCTAAATATATCAGACAATTTGGTAAGCAAACCAGGTGACCCAGAACGTACTTTCTGCATGGCTTAAAATAATACAAACAAAAAAAAAAAGAGTTTAAAAGTGAGAAACAGTGGCACAGAATATAGCTTTAAAAATACTTGGAGGGGGCATTTGATATTCCTTCCTCTCTCCCTCCTCCTCTTCCTTCCGCTGCTCCCTCCAAATACATCCATAAAATGATAATTTTTTTCCCCCTAAAACCTCACACTTTCTGGAAATCACAATCTCTGGAGCACTGAGAAGTCATTTAAAAATAAGAATTCACTCCCACCCCCAGCTGGTGTTCTGAACCCCAAGTCTTGGTTTGGGAACTCAAGGGGTGGTAGATATCACCCAGTGAAGGTACCAGACATTCCCGGCCCCATCCCAGAACAGGAAGCCATGATTAAGGCCAGTTAACCAGGAAGCTCCTAGTATAGGCCGTACATGAGTATATTTGGGGAAAAGGAGCTGATAAGGTCCGTATGAGAGCCACAGAAGGAGCAGGGAGTATGCAGGTAGGCAGGTCTGGATTCAAATCCTGACTTTGCCGGTTCTTAGCTATATTCTCAGGGGCAAGTATGTCCTCTGTAAGGCTCAGTTTTCCCATCTGTAAGATGGGTATAGAGATGGTCTCTCCCTCCCAGGATGATTGTGGGATAGAACCCCCCAGATATGACGCATAGCATGGAGTCAGCCCATCCCCAGAAAATGTAGTCAGTGTTACTATTTTTTAAATTTATTTTTAATTGGAGGATCATTGCTTTACGATGTTATATTGGTTTCTGCTGTATAAGAACATGAATCAGCTATATATCCCCTCCCTCTTGAACCTCTCTCCCACTCCCCACCCCATCCCACACCTCTAGGTCGTCACAGAGCACCAGGTTGAGCTCCTTGTGTTACACAGCCACTTCCCACTGGCTACTGATTTTATATAGAGTAATGTGTATGTTTCAGTGCTGCTCTCTCCGTTTGTCCCACCCACTCCTTCACCAGTGTTATTACTGTGCCTTTTTTGTTTAACCCTTAGGAGGAAAGTTGCCTGAAAGGCTGTCTTGTTGTTGTTCAGTTGCCCAGTCGTGTCTGACTCTTTGTGACCCCATGGACTGCAGCACACCAGGCTTCCCTGTCCTTCACCAACTCCTGGAGTTTGCTCAAACTCATGCCCATTGAGTCAGTGATGCCATCCAACCATCTCATCCTCTGTTGTCTCCTTCTCCTCTGGCCCTCAATCCCTCCCAGCATCAGTGTCTTTTCCAATGAGTCAGCTCTTCACATCAGGCAGCCAAAGTATTGGAGCTTTAGCATCAATCCTTCCAATGAATATCCAGGATTGATTTTTCAGGGTTGATTTCCTTTAGGATTGATTGGTTTGATCTCCTTAATGTCCAAGGGACACTCAAGAGTCTTCTCCAGCACTACAGTTTGAAAGCATCAGTTCTTTGGTACTCAGCCTTCTTTATGTTCCAACTTTCACATCCGTACATGACTATGGAAAAACCATAGCTTTAACTATATGGACCTTTGCCGGCAAAGTGATGTCTCTGCTTTTTAATATGCTGTCTAGGTTTGTTACAGCTTTTCTTCCAAAGAGCGGGTGTATTTTAGTTTCATGACTGCAGTCACAGGCAACATTAAAAGCTTGGGGTTTGGAGTCACTCAGGCCTGAATGCAAACCTTCTCTTTGCCTTTCTCTGTCCTCAGCAGGACAGAGTTCTCCCCGGAAGTTCTGCCTCCCTTTGTCCAGATCTGTGGGGCTGTGGGAAGACTGCTCAGCTTGGGTGTGGCCTCACCACGTTCTTCCTCCAAGGATGCAAAGTTGAGTTTGGACCAGATTCACTGTCCCAGAATGTGCTCTTAGAACACCAGCCATGCAGGAGGCTCTGGAGAAAAGGGGTTCACAGCTGATCTTTCCCCAAACCTACTCCTCCCCACCTCGCCCATCTCAATCAGTGGCAGCTCATCCTTCTACTGGCTCAGACTGAACACCTTGAAATTGCCCTTGGCCCCTCTTTTCCCTCCACCCACATCCAGTCATAGCCGACCCTGTGGGCTCCACCCACAAATTCTGTGCAGAATCTGAGCTCTGCTCCTCCACTGTCCCCACCCTGGCCCTGCCTCCATGGTCTCCCTCCTAGACCATCACACAGCCTCCTCCTTGGTCCTCCTGGTCCCATCCTGCCCCCTACAGTCTGCTCCGTACACACAGCCAGAGGGTGCCTGTGAGCCCCTGAGTCAGATCAAGGCCCTCCTGGCTCAGCCCTCACTCCTGGTAAAAGTCAAAGTCAGTCTAGTCTTGTCTCCCGCCCCCTCCTCCCCTCGCTCACTCTGCCCAGACCCCTTGCTGTTCCTTCAACAACCCCGCCCCACTCCTTGGGATTTTGCACTTGCAATTCTCTTGGCCTAGTTCTCTGTTCCCTCACCTGTCTTCTCACCTCCTTCAGATCTCTGCTTGCGTACCACCTTCTCAGTGCAGCCTTCCCTGCCCACCTATAGGAAAGTGCAGCCTCCTGTCTCTCCCCATGTCAGCACTCCCCTGCCTCTCTGTCAAGCTTGACTCGTCTCCCAGGCCCCTTCTTTTGTGACAGAGCATCTATTTTACTTCTCCCTCCTGTTTGTTATCCATCTCACCCATTGGCCTTTGAGCTCCCCACAGCTGGGGGTTTTGTCTGATTTGTTCATCGCCCAAAATAGAGCCTGGCACAGCCTGAGTGTTTGCTAAAGCACACCTAAGGGAGGGCTGTGACCTGGCTTAGGTGTGGCAAGGGTCCTCTGGCCGTGTGTGAGGAGCAGGCTGGGAGGGGCTGAGGGGAGCACCACTCAGGGCATTAAGCAGGAGGAGGAATCCCCCATAAGCACTCTGCAGCCTTGCTGTGTATCTGCCTCTTGTCACAGTTTGTGATGCTGTGTTTGATTGGGTGGTTTTTTTTTTTAATTGCTGTCTGTCTCCCTTACAGATGGACTTTGTACTTGGGAGGGTACAGCCCAGAGATGTCTTGATCATTTTTATGTCCCCCAGCATCACCCCATGTAGGACCAGGCATGGAGTATGTGTCTAGTTAACACTTGTTGAATGAACAAATGAATGAATACATTTGAATGAATGAATGAATGCATCCTCTGCTTGAATAATTATCCTGCAACTTAGTATATATTCAAGGCTCTGACAAGTCCTGCAGAAAAAAGATAACTCTTCTTTTTTAAGATTATAAGAAATCTATTCAGATATTTTGGCAATGTGATGTATTGGTCAAGGATCTTCAGGATGCAAAAGAGAAAAGGAAAAACCAAGAAACTGGCTAAACAAAAAGGGAAATTATTAACTCACTTAAATAATGATTCTGGAGGTTCTTTAAGCCTGATTCCATTAAGGAGCTATAAAAATGTTATCAGAATCTCTTGGCTTTCCTCTACATTGGTTTAACACCACTGCCCCCCCATTCCCACTCCTGCAGGCAAAGGTGGACTTTGAAAAATCTAGCTTCCAGCTCTTGGGCAACCAGTTTAGGAATCCTGGTGGCAAGGGGAATGCCCCCTCCCCCACCTTGCCTGGTTTCCCCATGGCGATGCAGCCAGAGTCTTAGGACCCCCAATCTTTGGTCCAACTTGAGTCCTAAGCCCTTCCAGAGGCAGTCACAAATGTGCGGAGCCCAGGGTGCTCCGATCGGGCCTGCCAGGACTCGGGACTAGACTGGCACGGGCAGAGAAGAGGCCAGGAGGGCTCGGGCGGGAAGGCGACCCCGGTGGTCCTCTTGTTGCCCTGCAGTGCAGGTTGGCCCGGCGGATGCTCGGCTCACGGTGTTCGACCAGACGGAGGGCACGTGGCGCCTGCTTTGCTCCTCGCGCTCCAACGCCAGGGTGGCGGGGCTCAGCTGCGAGGAGATGGGCTTCCTCAGGTACCCGGGCGCCCCTGGTGGGGGGCTGGGAGGGCGGGGGGCGCAGGTCTGACCGCTGCCCTGCCCAGGGCGTTGGACTACTCGGAGCTGGACGTGCGGACGGCGGGCGCCAATGGCACGTCGGGCTTCTTCTGCGTGGACGAGGGGAGGCTGCCGCATGCCCGGAGGTTGCTCGAGGTCCTCTCCGTGTGGTGAGGAGGGCGGCGGGCAGGTGGGGCGCACGCGCGGGCCCCACCACCTGGGCACCCATGCTCCCCCGGGTGCCTTCCCTCCGTCTTAATTGGCCTCTTTTTTTGTGTCTGTGTCTTCATCCCCGTTCTTCCCACAGCGACTGTCCCAGAGGCCGTTTCCTGGCTACCAGCTGCCAAGGTGAGGCCCCAAAACTCAGAGCCCTCTTCTGAGACTCCCTGCCCCTACTGTGACAGGGCCATGGCCCATCAGGTTGTCCCAGACAGGCCTTATCCTCTTAGATCCTCTAAGGATGGACCTGTGTCCTCTCAGACTCCCCCAGGGTGGGGGGTCCACATCCCCTCAGACTCCCAAAGTAGGGCCATGTCCTCCTAGGTCCCCACAGATGGGGCTGTGTCTCCTCGGACAGACCCCTTCCCCCTAGAGCAGAGCCATGTTCCTCAGACCCCTCAGGTTAAGATCGTGACCACTCACTCTCCCCAGAGTGGGCATGACCTCTCAGACCCCCGGGGCAGGGGGTCCAGGCCTCCCGCTGGCCCCTGACTGCCCCTCTCCCCACAGACTGTGGCCACCGAAAACTGCCCGTCGATCGCATTGTGGGCGGCCAGGACACCAGCCTGGGCAGGTGGCCATGGCAAGTCAGTCTTCGCTATGATGGCGCGCATCTCTGTGGGGGGTCCGTGCTCTCCAGGGACTGGGTGCTGACAGCCGCCCACTGCTTCCCTGAGTGAGTGTCCCGCAGGGCACTGAGGGGAGAGGCTGGGGAGCCGTGTGCTGGAGGAGGCTGTGCCTAGACAGGTGGCCACCCTCCCCTCCTATCCCCGGTAGGCGGAACCGGGTCCTGTCACGATGGCGAGTGTTTGCTGGTGCTGTGGCCCAGACTTCACCCCACGGTGTGCAACTGGGGGTGCAGGCCGTCATCTACCATGGGGGCTATCTCCCCTTTCGAGACCCCAACAGCGAGGAGAATAGCAATGACATCGCCCTGGTCCACCTCTCCGGCACCTTGCCCCTCACAGGTACGTCTGGGCCTAATCCCAGGCCTGGGGACTCCAGGGGCCAGGAGGACAGAGGAGGGGCTGGGGCACAGAATTCATGGTGATGAGGGAAATGATCTCCAGGGGCAGTCACTGTGCATTCATTAGGTGGGGGCAATTAGTGCAGCCACTTTGGAAAACCATGTGCGAGTGTTACCATTTGGCCCCGCAATTCCACTCCTAGGTACGTACCCCAAAGAAATGAAGATACATTGCTACACAAAAACTAGTGCATGGGTGTTCATAAGCAGCATTATTTACAGCAGCCAAAAGGTGGAAACCACCCAGATGTCTACCATCTGCCATGTGGATAAACAAAACATGCTAGACCCGTACAATGGAATCATATTAGGTTAGAAAGGAATGAAGTACTGACTGATCCAGGGTACACAATGGATGACCCTGGAACAGCACTGTGCTCAGAAGGAAGTCAGACCCACACAGCCACATTCTATATGATTCCTTTTCTATGAAATGTCCAGAACAGGTAAACCTGCAGAGATAGAAAGTACATCAGTGGTTCCCCAGGCATGGGGATGGCAGAGAAACGTTGGGAGGTCAGAGGTAAAGGCGGCGAATGAAAATGTTCTGAAATCAATTGTGGTGGTGGTTGTACCTTCCTTATTGCCAGGCAGGCTGGTCCCTGAATCTAAAACCTGTCTAAAACCCATTGACTTGTGTACTTTAAGTGGGTGAATTGTGTGGTACAGGAATTATATCTCCAAAAAAGCTATTACCAAAATAAAAGAAAGAAATGGAAAAAAAAAAAAAGTGTATGAATGAATGAGAAAGTCAGGAGTTATTTATTCCCTTTGTAGTTCTCCAGAGCATTTCCTTGTCAATGAGAAAGACTCACCTGGGTGTCAGTATGTCTTTCATACCTTGTCTACACATGCCTTTTGAATTAAGAGTGGGCTGTGGGCTTCAGCTTTCAGAAGGCCACCGAGTGGTGGTAATAGTAATAATAATAACGTTGATGATAAGGAAGTTATCATAGCAATGATGATGAACCTTCAGCAGGCATCAGTATGATGATGATAATAATAACGAGAAAGAGGGACTTCCCTGGCAGTCCAGTGGTTAGAACTGCACCTTCCAATGCAGCGGGTGTGGGTTTGATCCCTGGTTGGGAGCTAAGACCCACATGCCCTCTCTGCCAAAGAAAAAAAACTCAAACATAAAACAGAAGCAGTTTTGTAGCAAATTCAATAAAGAATTTAAAAATGGCCCATATAAAAAAAATTTAAAAGTCTTGGGCTTCCCTGGTGGTTTGTTGGTTAAGAATCTGCCTACTAGTGCAGGAGACATAGGTTCATTCCCTGATTCAGAGCAACTAAGCCCAGGTACCACAACTACTGAAGCCTGATCGCTGTAGGCCTCTGTTCCACATCAAGAGAAGTCACTGCAATGAGAAGCCCATGCACCAGAACCAGAGAGTAGCCCCACTACGGCTCGCAACAAGTAGTGAAAAGCCCTCACAGCAACAAAGACTCAGCACAGCCTTAAATAAATAAATAAGATTTTAAAACATCTTAAAAAGTAATAATGGAAGAATACAATAATAGTGATGATAGGATGAACTCCAACACTTGCACGTGCCTTCCGTGTGCAGCCACCGGCCTCAGCATGTCGCAAGCATGCAGTCATTTCATTGTCACAGCAGCCTGGCGAGGGTGGGTTCTCTTATGATCCTGTGTTGTTGTTGTTTTTTTTCATAAGAGTAAAACTCCCAACATAGAGAAGGTACATAATACCCCACATTCCCACAACTGGCAAATGGCAAAGGTTTGAGCCCAAGTTGCATGGCTCTGGAATCTGTGCCTATAAGCCCCTGGCTGAGCTGCCAGGGAAGTCAGTACTATTTTGTAGTTTGCATTATTGTCTTTTTTTTTATGATTGAAAAATAATTGTTTATTTATTTGGCTCTGCTGGGTCTTAGTGGTGGCATGGGGAATCTTTAGTTGCGGCTTGTGAGATCTAGTTCCTTGACCAGGGATTGAACCCCGGGCCCCTGTGTTGGGAGCTCAGAGTCTTAGCCTCTGGTCACCAGGGAAGTCTGCCTTATTCTTACTTTTAATGGTTATTTTCTTTTGAATGGTCCATGAGACTAGTTCTCCATTTAAGCGAACAATACATGTGAGTGGCCTGCATTTGGACATGGGGCTGAGGGGAGTGGTGTGGGCTTTGGGGTCAGATACTCAGCAGCTCTGCGGTCTTGTGTATGTGGCTTCACCTCTCCAAACCTCAGTTTCCCTCACCTGTTAAATGACTCCTGAAGGTTATCAAAATGCTGAAAAGAGTTAATCTGAATCAAATTGCTTAGAGCAATGCCGGCATTCAGTTAATACTAACAATCATTGCTGTTGTTGTTTACTACTATTGCTAGTTATGTGAGCATTTCCCGTTAGCCAGGCATGCTATTCAACACTTCACCAATTTCTCACGATACACCTCTGTGAGGTGGGGGGGATGATTATTCTTTCCATTTTGCACCTGAGAGCTCTGAGCTCAGGCAGGTGAAGTCACCAGCAAGGCTTGCTAGCAGGGCTGCCAGGACCACTTGCATGGGTTGTGCACTGCACAAGGACGTCATATCTCAGGGATGCCATTCTTACTGTGGACAGGATAGACTGGTGTGTTTATTATGATGATTTTTTGACAGGTGGAAGTCCAATATCTCAGGATAGTGCCTTGTAAAATTTCTTACAGAAGGGACTTCCCTGGCCGTCCAGTAGTTAAATGGGAGGTGCTTTCAATGCAGGGGGCACAGATTTCGATCCCTGTTCTAGGAACTAAGATCCCGCATGCCACAGTGGCCAAAAAATTGAAAAAATAAATTAAAATTTCTCAAAGTCCCTCTCTGGGTAGGGGGCAGCCCCATGGGCCATGGTTAAGAACACAGGCTTAGAAATTGGGCCAACCTGGGTTCAAATTTTGGCTCTGTCATTGACTCAATCTAAGGGTTTGGACAAGTGACATGGTTTTATATTTCCCTCTTTAAGTGGGGGTAATAGCCCCTATCTCTCTGACCTGATGGGATATTAAGGGAATTCACCCAGAAAGGCGCGAGTACATGGTGAGTTCTCAATAGAAGGCAGCTTCTTTTATTTTTAAAAATGTATTGAAGGATACTATGCTGTCTCTTCAGTCGTGTTCAACTCTTTGCGACCCCATGGACTGTAGCTGCCAGGCTCCTCTGTCCATGGAGTTTTCCAGACAAGAATACTGGAATGGGTTGCCATGCCCTCCTCCAGGGGATCTCCCCAGCCTAGGGATCAAACCCATGTCTCCTGCATTACAGGTGGATTCTTAACCGCTGAGTCACTGGGGAAGCCCTGTATTGAAGTATAGTGATTTACAATGATGTGTTAATTTCCTGTATACAGTAAAGTGACTCAGTTACACACACACACACACACACATATATCTTTTTCACATTCTTGTCCATTATGGTTTATCACAGGGTATTGAATATAGTTCCCAGCACTATATAGTAGGACCTTGTTGTTTATAGGAGGCAACTTCTGTTGTAGTGATTGTGAAAGAACAGAGGGAAGGGTGGGCTGGGGCAGCTGGAGTGAGGTTTGTCCTAGGCGGGGCAGACTGGCAGGGGCCCAGACTGCTGTGGTCTCTTGCACAGAGTACATCCAGCCCGTGTGTCTCCCGGCTGCCGGGCAGGCCCTGGTGGATGGCAAGATCTGCACCGTGACTGGCTGGGGCAACACACAGTACTATGGTAAGTCTTGTCCTCTGCTGGGAAGCTGCCTTAGGGAGACTCTGAGCCGGGCTGGGGAAGGGCAGTTGGGCTACGCCAGTGCCTCTTGGCCCTAAGGGTGTAGGTGGGCACTGGGAGGGGAGGGGAGGGGGTGTGCATGCTCCCCAGCTTCGGCCAGCCTTGCCCGCACACCCCCAGGCCAACAGGCTGGGGTGCTCCAGGAGGCCCGAGTCCCCATAATCAGCAATGATGTCTGCAACGGCCCCGACTACTACGGGAACCAGATCAAGCCCAAGATGTTCTGTGCCGGCTACCCTGAGGGTGGCATTGATGCCTGCCAGGTGAGGGATGTTGTGGGGCAGCTGGGGCCCCGGCCTCCCCAGGGATGGAGACACAGGGCCTTGGGCAGTCGGGCTCCCTATCTCAGGGCCAGAGGGCTCTATGACCACAGTCCCTGGCTCTCCGAAGAGGGCCTCCTGGCCAGCCGTCTCGGCCTCCAGCCAGGCCTTCCGTCCCCCACTAGGGTGACAGTGGTGGTCCCTTCGTGTGTGAGGATAGCATCTCTCGGACGCCACGTTGGCGGCTGTGTGGCATCGTGAGCTGGGGCACCGGCTGTGCCCTGGCCCAGAAGCCAGGCGTCTACACCAAAGTCAGTGACTTCCGGGAGTGGATCTTCCAGGCCATAAAGGTGAAATTTGAGCCCAGATGGGATCCAGAGGGCGGGAGGGTTGGGACTCTGAGCGGGAAAGGGAGGCAGGGTTTTCTGGAAACCTATAGGGCTTAGAAGGGTCACCCTAGGGAACGGATGGCTTTCACGGGGCTCCTGGGGAGGAGTGGGCACTTGTGGGACGTTGGGGGAAGCCCCTAGTTGTCTTTCCCCAGACTCACTCCGAAGCCAGCGGCATGGTAACCCAGCTCTGACCTGTGGCTTCTCCTCGCTGTGCACGCCTCCAGGGCCCGAGCTGATCTAAGGGGCCCCAGTCCCACGTGATGGGGTTCCCCCTGGGCCAGGGATGGAACATTTTTCTTCTTGGGCCCAGCCCACAGGTCCAAGGATACTCTTCCCTCCAAGGTCCTCCACAGTGGCGGGCCCACTCAGCCCTGGGACCACCCTCCTGCCCCCCGTGTAAATATTGTTCTGCCATCTGGGACCCCCCATCTTGTGCTCCTGATGACAGGATGCTCTTTAAATAATAAAGATGGTTTTGATTAATGCGGTCTCTTGGTGTGCAGCTGTAAGCAGCAAAAGAGGACATTTTGGGCTCATGGAGGAGAGCGATTAGGGCCTGGCATGGATCAAGGCAGGGAGCATAATCCTCCAGTTCCCACTGGCTTAACAGAAAAGACCTTAATTGGTTCACTTAACTGAAAATGCGCTGGAGCCTCTGGCTTCTCGTCTCCATCCAGCTGCTCAAACATTTTTCAGGACTGTGCCTCACTTCCTCCCTCACATCTGCTTTTCTCTGTGTCTGTTTCATTTTCAAGCAGTCTCCTCTACAACTAGAGATAGAGATGTTCCCCCCCAACCCACCGAAACTCCAAGCTTACATGCCATGGACCACTTAGCGGCCTCAGTAGAGAAAGAATGCTTCTTTCCCATCAGCTGTAGCAAAAAAGTCCCAGGCCTGGCTCTCCCTGGACAGATTTGGCCCATATGCTCATCCCTCATCAGATCACTGTGCACCTATGCATTGGGGTGGGGAGGAGGTTTGACCCTCAAGAACTACATGACCTGAGTGTGAGGGCTTCTCCAGAGGAGAATGGGTGCTGTTTCTGGGGGGGGGGGGGGGGGGAATGGTTGTAGATACCCAGTGAGAAAAAAAGACATCTACTGTGGATCTCCATGGGAAACGACCCTGTGGATAGAAGGCAGGTGTGCCATGCCCAGTGAACACAGCCTGAGACATCCCCCTCATCTCTTCATCTGGGCTGGACGTAGTTTTCAGCTTCCCCTTGGACCCACTTTGTTCCCTAGAGCAGGGGTCCCCAAGCCCCGGGCCACAGACCATTACCAGTTCGTGGCCTGTTAGGAACCAGGCCTTGCAGCAGGAGGTGAGCATTGGGCAGGCGAAGCTTCATCTGTTTATAGCTGCTCCCCATTGCTCGCATCACTGCCTCAGTTCAGAAAAACAAGCCCTGGGCTCCCACTGATTCTGCATTATGATTATATCACAATGTAATAATAATAGTAATAAGTGAAGTGAAGTCGCTCAGTTGTGTCTGACTCTTTGAGACCCTGTGGACTGTAGCCTACCAGGCTCCTCTATCCATGGGATTTTCCAAGCAAGAGTACTGGAGTGGGTTGCCATTTCCTTAAAGTACACAATAAATATAATGTGCTGGAGTCATCCCAAAACCAGCTTCCCCATCCTGGGTATGAAAAAATTATTTTCCATGAAACTGGTCTCTGGTACCAAAAAGGTTGGGTACCACTGCACCAAAGTATTGACAGATCTCGGTGGTGGTGGTGGGGGGGGGACCCAGATGGTCACCAGGGGGCACCACTGCTCCTAAATTATGGGGCTTCCTGGTTAGGCTTGACCATGTGCTGCTGGACATCAGATGCTCTGCAGGAAAACACCCACCAGATGCCTGTTTCCCAAGATTTTCCCATGATAAAAGTTAAATGTGTTGCCCATCAACCACAAGTCCCCAAGCAATTTCCTAAAACACAAATAGACACAGAAAAGTCCCTTCAAATAACATTTTTGTTCAGTCGCTCAGTCATATCCGATTCTGCGACCCCATGGACTGCAGCATTCCAGGCTTCCCTGTTCTTTACCATCTCCCACAATTTGCTCAAACTCCTGTCCATTGAGTCGGTGGTGCTGCCCAACCATCTCACCCTCTCACCCCCTTTCCCTTCTGCCCTCAGTCTTTCCCAGCATCAGGGTCTTTTCCAATGAGTACAGACTATTTACTTGGAAAATGCTCCAAGCATTTCTCCCTGGATCAGACCCTTAGGATCTGGTGATCCCCACCATGGCTTTGTCCATCAGAAATGCCCTGACCCCACATCTCCACACAGTTTTCCAAACATCTGTGTGTGGCTGTGCTCGCTGTTCTACCCACCATATTGGAGATATAATTCGAGACTTGATTCGCACATTGCTTGTTTAAAATGTTTTGAATTACAGGGACGGGACTATAAATTTTCCTTTATCATTGTCAATTAAAAAATGTACTGTACATGTGTTTTGTGAAGTTTGGGAGCTCTGAGAGAACATGGTCTACCTTGGGGATTCTGAGCAGATATGGCTGTGTCCTGGGGGGTCCAAGGGAACACAGCTTACTCTGGCTGGGAGGGGGCCAGTCTGAGAAGACACAATCTTCTCTGGTTGGGACTGAAGTTCCAGGGTAGGACTCCGACCCTGGGTGGCCTGAGGGGATGCAGTCTGATTCTAGGGGATCTGGTTGGAAATCTGGACATTAAAAACTTATAGATCGTCCTCTAGGAAGTTGTTAACCAGGAGGTCATTCTGGGTTTTGCCTGCATCATTTCTCTTGGAGGGGAGAAGAGGTTGGGGAGATTGAGTTACTCAACAGCCAATCAGCAGTCTTCGTTGGCCAGTGGTAGGTAAGCCTCAGTTTCTCCTTCTGCTCTCACTGAACCTTGCCACCCACTCAAGGAGTCACGCAGATATTAGAAAAATATTAATAACAATCACAGGGTTGCTTTGAAGCTCTGCCAGGATCTTGGTCTTCAGAAAGATCAAATATCCAAACTCTTTCTTCCATGTCATTGCTGTGTATCTCCGAGCCAGAAATATTTGGCCCATCTTATCTTTGGCCCAATTTATGTAACCACCTCAGGGATACGAGCAAGGCTTTGCACTCATGGTGAGTGTTTATATCTGAGTATTCACTTTCAAATATAGAAAGCCTTCTGGATGTAACTTGGAATGGAAAGCTCCATATGTGGTTTATAAGTTGGCATTCTCCCAGTCAAATCGAAGGAGAAATATACAGTTATTTTTTTTCTACCATGGTTTTTCTGCAAGTAAATTGCCACCATAATTAACAATGATTATGATGGCCATGAATTCTGTATTCAGAAATAATTATTGTTGAATGTTCAAATAGGGCTGTAAGGAGAGAATGGATTTTAGTTTCTGCAGAAAAAGTAATACTATTTAAATCCTACAGTTACTTAGTGAGCAGCTGTCCCAGTTCTAGGCTGCATAACAAAGCATCCCAAACTTTGTGGTGTAAAATAACAACCATTTCATTATGCAGATTCTGTGGTTCAGAAAGTCAGAGGGGTAACAGCAGGGGCAACTCTGCTTCATGATGTCCAGGTCTTCAGCTAGAAGTCCTAAAGCAGGGATCCCCACACCCTGGGCCATGCACCAGTACCAGTCCATGGCCTGTTAGGAACTGGACTGCACAGCAGGAGGTGAGCAGTGGGTAAGAGAGTGAAGCGTCATCTGTATTTACAACCACTCCCCATAGCTTGTGTTACCACTTGAGATGGGAAATGACAGTGGCCTTAAAAGTATGTTGAAGACTTCAAATATCCATACATTCTGGATTAAAGTCAAAGCAGAGTGTCTCAGGATTGCCACAAAATACTGAAAAGCCTGCTTCTGTTTCCAACATCCTATATTTGTGAAGCAGGGTTTTCTGCAGTGACAGCAAGCAAATAAGATCATGGCAGAGACTGGACTTAGGCAACACACTTTGGGTGTCACTGTCTCCCACCACCCTCAGATGGGACCATCTAGTTTCAGGAAAACAAGCTCAGGGCTCCCATTGATTCTGCATTATGGTGAGCTGTGTATTTCATTATATATCACAATGTAATAATAGTAGAAATAAAGTGCACAATCAGTGTATTGTGCTTGAATTATCCCCAAACTGCTTCCCCCTGATCCTAGTCCCTGGGCCAAAAAGATTGGGGACCACTGTCCTAAACGGTGGACTGACTTGGTGAAAACGGGCTGCTTTACTCACAAGTCTGGTGCCTGGGCTGCAACGGCTCAGTGGCGGGGCTCAGCTGGAACCATCAAAGCATTGGTCTGTCCAAGCAGCTTGGCCTTCCTCCCAGCATGGCTGCCGCAGGACATGCGGACTGCTCACATAGCTCAGGGCTCCATAGCAAACATACTAGCAAATGCTGCCTTTCACAGCCCAGCCTCACTTCTTTTCTGCTCTGTTGGTTGAAGTAATCACAAACTTGCTCAGATTCAAGGAGGGGAGACAGAGACAGACCCCCACCTCATGATGGGAGGCTAGTCAGAAAATTTAGGGCTATGTTTTAGAACTGCCATAGGTGTTTATTGACTGTAATTGAACACTGGCTGCTGACAAAGTGGAGAAATTATCTGAAGTGTCAACTCAGAAGAGTTGCCCTTGACCTTTGTGGGTAATAAAATTACGACAGTAATACATTTTAAATACATTTTCAGATTTTTTTTTTAATATCTCAGAAGTTCATTCTAAGATGATGATATTAAGCTTTGAGCACATAAGCATTTGGCCAGAATGCCTATGTGTTGTATCTTTAAATAATAATCATTTTTATAATAAGCATATTCGTGAAGATTTTTTGAGCACTTCCTATGTGTTGGGCACTGCTGAGAGTTTTATGTATGTTAATTAATCATTTTCCCAAATTCAGATGTCTGAGTGTGGTTTTCTTAACTTTTACTATTCATTCATTCAACGAATATTTATTGAGCAACTATTTTGTGTCAAGCACTGTTTTAAGCACCAGGGGCAGAAATGGAGACAAAAAAATAACAGACAAAATTCCCTGCCCTGTGGAGCTGCCTTTAGGAGAGACGGACCAGGAACAAATACTCTGGTACCATTTGTATTTTTATTTTATTTAATAAAATAAAATATAATTATTTAATAAAATAAAATATAATAATTATCTTTCTTTTTGTCTTTCCCCCTTTTTCAACTTAACCTTGACATTAATAGTAATATTTATGAAACCATGGGCTTCAAGTGGCATATATTTTATTGCAATATAAATCAAACCTGTTCCGGGACTTCCCTGGCAATCCAGTCCCTTCTCCTCCAGGTACAAGCCAGAGCGGCCACCCAGCCCATGGGGCTACCCTGGGGGCTTCTCTGGCCATTGCTGGTGGCTGAGTGGGATAGAAGACTCTGGAAAAGGGTCAGATGTGATGGGGGCGCCCAGCCCTTAGCTGACACCATTTCCTTTTCCCTCAGTCCTGCAGAACCAAGTGACATGGAGCAAGGAGTGAGGAGGTGAAGCTAGACATGCTCCCCAACTTGGTCAGGGGACAGGACTGGGGGACAGGCAGAGAGGGGCCTAGAGGGGCCTAGGGATCTGAGGGGGCATGGCCCCACCTGGGGGGGATGTCTGAGGGGACATGGCCCCACCCTGGGAGAATGTCTGAAGGGACATGGCCCCACCCTCGTGGGATGTCTGAGGGGACAGGGCCCCTCCCTGGGGGGTGTCTGAGGGGACGTGGCCCCACCCTGGGGAGGCTGGTGGAGCCTCAGTGGTCTGGGTGTACCCAGCCTCGCTCCCTTGGGGCTGGAATGTGGGGATGAGGCCCCCCTCAGAGGGCAATGGCTTCTCGAGGAGCTACAGCTGCGGAAGCCCTTTACACTCTTTGAGGTCACGCACGGGGTGGCCTGTGTGAGTGCCCTGACCCCTGACCGTATGTCTCTGGGCTCCCTCTTCCCCCGACTGCACTCCTGCCTCATCCAGTCTGTATCTGCTCCCTCCTCCTTCTGGGTCTTGGGCCCGGCACCCTCTCCAATCCCTGACCTGAGCCCCTTCTGCCCATCTCTTCCTTCCCTGCCTCCCCCAGGTCGGTACCAACAGGCTGGAGTCCTTTGGGAAGCCTGTGGCCCAGTTCACGCCTGAGGTTATTTCCCCTGGAGATGGGCCAGGCCTTTGCGGCCCCGTTCTGGGCAGATGGGTCCACACCGAGTGGGATCCCCTTTGAGCAGGTGGAGAGCTGCCAGCCTGAGCTGCTGCAGTGGAAGGCCCGAGATCTGGCCCGTGCCTCCTCCCGGTGAGCCTTGCTTGTGGCCACCTGGGACCGAGTTCCCATTCCTGGGGCCCTTGGTCCCAGGTGAGGAAAGGGGTGAAGGGAGAAGGACTGAGGCTGGGGTTCTCTGGCCCAGTCCCAGGGAAGAAGGATCTGGTTCTTTGGCAAGTGGGAGACACCAAGGGGGAAAGTCAGAGACAGAGGGAAAGAGCAAAAGATAAAAACAGGAGGGTGATGGCAGAGATGGAGAGACAAAGAGGAAAGTGCAGTGAGAGAGAGAGAAATGGGTGATGGAGAGAGAGGGGGACAGACATGGACTGGAAGAGAGAGAGACAGAGAGAGACTGAAAGAGAGATGGCAAAGGGAGTGAGACCATAGATGGAGAGACAGAGTGAAAGAGAGGAAGGGGTAGGTAGTCTGAGGGTTGGGGAATGGGGACTGGGAGAGTGGAGGCAGGAAAAGAGAAATAAAAATAGAAACTAAAGGGACTTTCTTGGTGGTCTAGTGGGTAAGACTCTGCGCTTCCAATGCAGGGGGTCCGGGTTCCACCCCTGGTCAGGGAACTAGATCCCACATGCCCCAACTAAAGATCCCAAGTGCTGCAACTAAAACCCAGCAGAGTCAAATAAATAAATAACAAATATTTTTTAAAAATAAAATAGAGACTGAGGGAAAGCGAGAGGAAGGCTGATAGCCCTCTGTCCCCACCCGTCCCCTTTCTTTGTTACACAACCCAGTCTCTGGCTCCCACTCCCTGGTTCCCTGACTCTAGCCGCTGGTTGCCCTCACTGGCCACGCAGCCTACCAACCCACTGACCCTGCTGCTTCTTCCTCATCACTTTCCTTCTAGGATTTCAGGCTCCCTCCTGGCCTGCACCCTCACCACTTGTGCCCTCCCTCCCTCGCACCTAGGCAGCCCCTTGTCAGAAGGTGCCCCTATCCTCCTGCTCTCGCCCCTAGGTTGCACGGCCAACCTCGTACCTGGGATCATGAACTTGAAGGGCCATCTCACCAGCCCCCCTCACTGTCCCCCTCTCCCCTCAGACCAAGTCACCTCACTCTCGGCTGTGATGGTCTCACTTCCTATTTCACTGGGAAATGGGGGCAGAAACCCTCCGTGAGCCCCCACCCTCCCTGCCCCTCTGCCCAGGCCCCTGTATCTTGCAGGCCACACGGATGGAAGATGGTCTGTGCTCCTGGCTAAGCCCTGCTCCGTGATTGCTCCTCAATCTCACCTGGAGATTCTTCTGCGCTCTCTCTTCTGCATCAGTGCTTCTCAAAGGGGGCCCAAACCAGCAGCAGCAGCACCTGGGAACTTGTTTGAATATTTTTGGATGGATATCCTTGGGTGGCACCCCAGACTACCACTCTGGGTGGGGCCAGTGGTCTGTTTTAACCAGCCCCTCGGGAACTCTGATGCACGCGCAAGCTAGAGCAACACTGATTTAATGCTGCAATATCAATTTGCCTCTTCTTACGGGATCCTTCTCACTGCATTCCAACAGGCTCTGATCTGTCCATCTTAAGAAGCCTCTTTCCCAGTAGTCATGAATGGGTGTGTGAGTTGGACCATAAAGAAGGCTGAATGCCAAAGAATTGATGCTTTCAAACTGTGGTGCTAGAGAAGACTCTTGAGAGAACCTTGGACAGCAAGGAGATAAAATCAGTCAATCATAAAGGAAATCAACCCTGAATATTCATTAGAAGGACTGATGCTGAGGCTGAAGCTCCAATACTTTGGACATCTGATGCAAAAAACCAACTCATTGGAAAAGACCCTGATGCTGGGAAAGATTGAAGGTAGGAGGAGAAGGGGCTGATAGAGGATAGACAGTTGGATAGCATCACGGACTCAATGGACATGAGTTTGAGCAAACTCCAGGAGATAGTGAAGGACAGGGAAGCCTGGTGTGCTGCAGTTCATGGGGTCGCAGAGTCAGAAACAGCTTAGCGAGTGAACAACAAGAAACATCCCTCGGTCCCTCTGCACCCCTCCCCCACACCCCGCTCCTGCCCCCTTTCTTAGACACCCTTTACAGCAAATACCCCTGTTGAAACCGGGCCATTCCAGCCCAGTTGGCTGGAAGTGGGGCCCTGCAGCCTACTTGAGGGCCATGTATGCAGGCCCCAAGACCTGTGGGCAGCTTTCAGAACTGATGAGGCCCTTTCCAGCTCATGCCTGGACCCTCCCAGTGTGTGGACAGCTGTGTGGAGGAACGGTGTGTAGCAGTGTGCTGCCATCTGTCAGGCACCGGCTGCCTTCACCCGGGTCTGTCAAGCTACTGACATCCCTTCTGGGCACCTGGCATGGTCCTGACTTCTGTGGTGAGCTGGAGGGAGATAGTAAAGAGAAGTGTGGAAGCTGGGTTCGGGAATGCTGTGTACGGTTGCACAGGCTGTGGACTGCACAAAAATATCCAGCCCTGTTCTGGGGTCTGAGAGGATACAACCCAACTTTGTGTGTACCCTGGGGGAGGGATTGTCTTGAACCCCAAATTTGATACTGATCTCTCTCCCTCTCTCTCTGCTTGCTCCACAACAATCCTGCCCTGAAAACAGCCACTGGGAGACATGTGCCAGTAACTGCCAGACCAACTGCCCACACGAGAAGGTGCCTCTGACCTGCCACAGCCTGTGTCATGAAGGATGTGTATGCCACGCTGGTTATGTGTTCAGTGGTGGGGCTTGCATGCACCCAGCCCTCTGTGGCTGCCCCGGCAGAGACACATCCTGCCCCTAAGGGCTCGAGAGCTGATCCCCCACTGCGTGAGCTGGGCAAGGATAAGGAGGCTGGGAGACTACCTTGCTGCAGCCCCCAGGCTTTTGGAGATGGGACCACGTGTCTGCTGTGTGTGGGGGTCTGGCTGTGGAGTGCTGAGTGGCAGTAACCAAGTGTCAGGTGACCCCCATCACCACACCGTCGTTGGGCCATCTTCACAAACCAGGGGGCCCACCACTGTGTGCTTAGCTATGCCTGTCAAGTTGGCCAAGGGGCACTGGCATTCATGGTGTGGGTGGATAATGATGACCTAAGCCCCACAGCCAGCCTGACGGGCATGGCAGATCGAGGTGGGTGCCCAGCGGGTAAAGGTGATGATGGAGGCTCAGACTCCTGGGAGGATCCAGGTAAGCTCAGCCAGGGCTAGGACCAGAGTCCAAGATTGGACAGCAAGCCCCTGGGGGCCCTGAGGGGACATGGCCCATGCCAAGGGTCCTGAGGGAATGAAAGCCCACCTGGGCTTGTCTGATGTGGACATGGCCCCGTTCATGTTTCCAGGTTAATGGGACCCAGGCCCACCTGTCCCTGCCCCTGGCCAGTGGCCCCAAGCACGTGTGCATCAGTGGTTCTGGGCAGCAGTGCAGACCGAGGCTGGCCTATGACTGGTGCCCACCACCTATCTGCCATGTGCCTGAGATCTACATTGCTGCCCTCTGAAGCCTGGGGGGGGGGCACTTCAATGGGGACCCCCAGGATGACTTCCATGGCCCTGATGGCTCCCTGCTGCCCGACACAGAGACTTTGCACTCAGCTGGAAGGACCTGGGCTCCCCAAGTCAGCCGTTCCATCACAGGCCCCGTCCCTCTGTACCCTCACAACAGGGTTTCCTGGTGCCAGTCCCTGGCCTTCTGTGGGCTGACAGCCCACAGCTGGCCCTTCCAGCCCTGTGACGAGCCAGCCGAGGCCCAAATCCACCGTGTCCACAACCTCCGTGCCCCTGGGGGCTTGAGGAAGATCCTGTGTGCCGGGCTGGGGAGCTACGCCCAGCGATGGCAGCCACATGGCCTCCCCCTGCAGCTGTGAAGACACCGGGTAGATGGTGGTGAGAGTCCACCCCACCAGTTCTCAGGCACTGGGCTCTGCCTTCCTATCCATGCCAGCCAGGAGTCTTCTGCTTGCTAGCTACAGAAAACAGAACAGTGAAAGTGAAACTTGCTTAGTCACATCCAACTCTTTGTAACCCCATGGACTATAGCACGCCAGGCCTCCCCGTCCATCACCAACTCCCAGAGCTTACTCAAACTCATGTCCATTGAGTCAGTGATGCCATCCAACCATCTTATCCTCTGTCGTCCCCTTCTCCTCCTGCCTGCAATCTTTCTCAGCATCAGGGTCTTTTCAAATGAGTCAGGCCTTCACATCAGGTGGCCAATGTATTGGAGTTTCAGCTTCAACATCAGTCCTTCCAATGAACACCCAGGATTGATCTCCTTTAGGATCTCCTTGCAGTCCAAGGGACTCTCAAGAGTCTTCTCCAACACCACAGTTCAAAAACATCAGTTCTTCGGCACTCAGCTTTCTTTATAGTCTAACTCTCAAATCCATACGTGACTACTGGAAAAACCATAGCCTTGACGAGACGGATCTTTGTTGGCAAAGTAATGTCTCTTCTTTTTAATATGTTGTCTAGGTTGGTCATAACTTTTTTTTCAAGTACCATTGTAGTCCGTGGAATTCTCCAAGCCAGAATACTGGAGGGGGTAGCCTTTCCCTTCTCCAGGAGATCTTCCCAACCCAGGGATCAAAGCCAGGTCTCCCACATTGCAGGCAGATTCTTTACCAGCTGAGCCACAAGGGAAGCCCAAGAATACTGGAGTGGGTAGCCTATCCCTTCTCCAGTGGGTCTTCCTGACCCAGGTATAGAACCCGTGTCTCCTGCATTGCAGGCGGATTCTTTACCAACTGAGGGCAGCTCATTTTGTTGGTTTACGTGATTAAGGATCTAAGAGTAGCTACTCCAGGCCTGGATCAACCTGGAGTTCAGGGTCATCAGCCCTGGTTTGCTGCTTCCTGCCACGCTGGCCCTTGTCCAGCCAGGCTCACCCTGAGCAGAGTAGCCTTCTTTCATTCTGGGAGTATTGATGGGAGATTTTGGACTGCGTTTGCCATCACTTTATCATCAACCTGATGTTCAATGTAGTCCTGTAAAATCCTAAACCATGAATTCTTTTAAAAATGTAATTTATTTATTTATTGTTTTTGGCTGAGCTGGGTATTTGTTGCCATATGGGCTTTCTCTAGTTGCGGTAAGGGGAGGCTACTCTTCATTGTGGTGCATGGGCTTCTCGTGGTGGTGGCTTCTCTTGTGGACCACAAGTTTTAGGTGCTCAGGCTTCAGTAGTTGTGGCACATGGCTTAATTGCTCTGCAGCATGTGGGATCCTCCCACACCAGGGACTGAACCCGTGTCCCCTGCATTGGCATTCTTGTCCACTGTGCCAGCAGGGAAGTCCCTAAACCATCGATTCTTAACTGAGGCTATTCCATCACTGAAGACTTCTTTTGCTTGTCAGAGAATCTCTTTAGGTATCAGACTGGAGACCTTAAATGTGTCTCTCAGGAGATGTTTTTCTATCTCATTCTCGGGGATGCAGGGTGGGATAATTCTCCAATTGGCTTCTCCCTGACTCCAGGCTTTGGCTCTGGGTGTTTGCATGGGCAGAAGCTGGGGTGAGGTTAGCAGTGGGCAACGGATGCTGGCCAGTGCCCCAAGGACAAACATACACTCCTCTCCCCAAACTTGCCCTGCTGCCATGCCACCTTCATCAGGAGTATTAAGGAGTCTTTCAAATACTTTTGATGAAAGACCCACAGTACAAAATACTATTAGTTTGAGGACCCAATTATATTCATTTTCTATTGCTGCTATAACAAAGTGCCATAAACTCCATAGCTTAAAACAGCACAAATTTATGACATACAATTCTTTAGGTCAGAAATTGGACACAGTTCTCATCAGGCTAAAAATCAAGGTGTTTATAGGGCTGCAGGCATTCCTGGAGGCTCTGGGGAGAGCCATCTTCTTGTTCATTCAGATTGCTGCTGAATTTAATTCCTGGTGGTTGTAGGACTGAGGTTTTCATTTCTTTGCTGGCTGTAAACTGAGGTCTGTTCTTAGCTTCCAGAGGCCTCCCACATTCCTTGGCTTGTGGCCCCTTCTTCCCTCATCAAAACCACTAACAGCAGGCCCAATCCCTCTCATACTTCAAACCTCTCTTGTCTCTTTCTAACCCTTCTGCCTCCAACTTCCACTGTCAAGAACTCATGTGATTACATTTGGCCCTATGTGAATAATCCAGAATAACCTCCCTTACCTCAAGGTCCATAACGTAATCATATCTGCATAGGCATTTTGCCATGTGATGTAACAGGTTCTCAGGAGCCAGGGATTAGGCCATTATTTGGCCACACCGATATATGCATACACATAATACAAAGTATCACCAAATAGGTGACATTCAAATACTTCCCATTCCCTTTTTTCTGCCATTTTAAATTTAAACAGGGATTTCTGAGACTTCCCAAGTGGTCCAATCGTTAAGAATCCACCTTGCAATGCAGGGGATGTGGGCTTGATCCCTGGTTGGGGAATTAAGATCCCACATGCAGCACCCAGAGAAACTCAGCTCACACCTCACACACTCCTGAGTCTGTGCACTGCAATGCAGGATCCCAACTGACACAATGAAGATCCTATGTGTCTCAACTAAGACGCAAGGCAGCCAAATAAATAAACAAATATAAAAGTAGAGATTATCCAATACATCTGTACAGCCTTTAGGTTGAGAATGCAGATCCCAAAGTCAGCCTCCCCTGGTTAGAATTCAGGCAGCACCACTTCCTAACTGGATGCTCTTGGGAGAATCACTTAACCTTTCTCTGTGCTTCAGTTTCCCTTTTCATGAAAACAAATGATGCTAATAGTGCCTAACTTGTGGCGTTGCTGTGAGAATAAAATGCTTTAACAGTTCCACATAATACGTTGATTGCTGTTAAGGATTAGCTGTCATAATTTTATTTATACTCTTCACTTTAGGGAAAGACACTGTACTGATGTCATTCTACCCCCAGATCAGACCCACAGGGCTCTGCATTCCAGGGCCCTTTTGGTGACAGATGTTGTTCCAGAGCCCTGAGTCATCTCATCCTGGGGAAAACTTGGAGTCAGCCTTGCCCAAACCCTCCTCAGTTCAGTAGGCAGCTGAGGGGTGGCCTGACCCACATTCTTACCCCTTTTGCAGATGAGAAACTGAGGCACCGAAGTGAGGGGTCTGGCTCGAGGACACACAGCTATGGAGTGGGTTGAGGTACTCTGGACCAGACCTTGTCCTGGGTGATGCTAGGGACGCAGTAGTGACTGATAAGGTCCCTGCCTCTGTCCCATGGAACCCACACTCCGCTGGGATAGACAGCTGTACTCAGACAGCAAGAAGCCGGGGCGGGGTGCGGGGTAGGGGGGCCTGTGATCGGGGAAGGGCAGGCAGAGTGATCGAGGCTCAGTGAGGGACACTTAGGGGTCTCTGGGAGCCCTTACAAGGGATCTGGGCCAGGTGGGGGAGTCTGGGACAGTTTCCAGAGGAAGGGACATCTGAATTGAGGCCTGAATGACAAGTCAAAGTCAGACAGGTAAACAAGAAGAGAAATGTTCCAGGAAGAAGGAACAGTGTTTTCAACCTAGAGGCAAAAAGTTAAAGTGCAGAAGACTGCATGCAGTGGAGCCAGAGAGAGCCTGCAGAAGGATGAGGCTGCAAGGGGCCAGGCCTGTGGGCCTCCAATGACAGGCATGGAGGGAGGGCTTTATCCTGACGGCCTGGGACCCCGCCCCAGCTGATGGCACCCAGCAACTCCCCTCCCCCCAGCCCAGTCCCATGCACTTCTCAGGACAGGGAGTGAGTTTGTTATTCAGTCGCTCAGTTGTATTTGACTCTTTGCGACCCCATGGACTGCAGCACGCCAGGCCTCCCTGTCCTTCACCACCCCCCGGAGCTTGTTCAAACTCATGTCCATTGAGTCGGTGATACCATCCAACCATCTCATCCTCTGTCACCCTCTTCTCCTCCTGCCCTCAATCTTTCCCAGCATCAGGGTCTTTTCCAATGAGTCAGCTCTTCGCATCAGGTGGCCAAAATATTGGAGCTTTGGCCTCAGCATCAGTCCTTCCAATGAGTATTCAGGGTTGACTTCCTTTGATGAACTGGTTGGATCTCCTTGCTGTCCAAAGGACTCGCAAGAGTCTTCTCCAACACCACAGTTCAAAAGCATTAATTCTTCCACACTCAGCCTTCTTTATGGTCCAACTGCCACATCCATACATGACTACTGAAAAAACATAGCTTTGACCATACAGACCTTTGTTGGCAAAGTGATGTTTCTGCTTTTAAATATGCTGTGTAGGTTTGTCATAGGTTTGCCGTTTCTGTCTTTTTTTCCAAGGAGTAAGCGTCTTTTAATTTCATGGCTCCAGTCACCACGTTCAGTGCTTTTGGAGCCCAAGAAAATAAAATATGGCGTTTCCATTTTTTTCCCCATCTATTTGCTATGAAGTGATGGGACTGGTTGCCATAATCTTAGTCTTTTGAGTTTTGAGTTTTAAGCTAGCTTTTTCACTTGCTTTCATTTTCAACAAGAGGCTCTTTAGTTTCTCTTCACTTTCTGCCATTAGGGTGGTATCATCTACATATCTGAGGTTGTTAACATTTCTCCCAGTAATCTTTTTTAATTAATTAATTTTTTAATTGAAGGATAATTGCCTTACAGAATTTTGTTGTTTTCTGTCAAACCTCAACATGAATCAGCCATAGGTATACATATATCCCCTCCCTTTTGAACCTCCCTCCCATCTCTCTCCCCATCCCACCCCTCTAGGTTGATACCAAGCCCCTGTTTGGGTTTCCTGAGCAATCCTGCAAATTCCCGTTGGCTATCTATTTTACATATGGTAATGAAAGTTTCCACGTTACTCTTTCTCCCAACAATCTTGATTCCAGGTTGGGATTCATCCAGCCCAGCATTTAGCATGATGTACTCTGCATATAAGTTAAATAAGCAGGGTGACAATATATAGCTTTGACGTACTCCTTTCCCAATGTTGAACTAGTCCATTGGTCCATATTGGGTTCTAACTATTGCTTCTTGACCTGCATACAGATTTCTCAGGAGGCAGGTAAGGTGGTCTGGTATTCCCATTTCTTTAAGAATTTTCCACAGTGTGTTATGATCCACACAGTCAGAAGCTTTAGCATAGTCAATGAAGCAGATGTTTTTCTGGAATTCTCTTGATTTTTCTGTGATCCAACAGATGTTGGCAATTTGACCTCTGGTTTCTTTGCCTTTTCTAAATCCAGCTTGTATGTTTGGAAGTTCTCAGTTCACTAACTGTTGAAGCCTCACTTGAAAGATTTTGACCATTACCTTGCTAGCATGTGAAATGAGCACACTCATGCAGCTGTTTGCATATTCTTTGGCATTGCCCTTCTTCGGGATTAGAATGAAAACTGACCTTTTCCAGTCCTGCGGCCACTGCTGTTTTCTAAATTTGCTGGCATATGGAGTGCAGCACTTTAGCAGCATCATCTCTTAGGATGTGAAATCACTCAACTGGAATTCCATCACCTCCACTAGTTTGTTTGTAGTAACGCTTCCTAAGGCGCACTTGACTTCACATTCCAGGATGTCTGGCTCTAGGTGAGTGACCACACCATCGTGGTTATCTGGGTCATTTTTTTGTACAGTTCTGCATATTCTTGCCACTTCTTAATCTCCTCTGCTTCTGTTAGGTCCTTGCTGTCTCTGTCCTTTATTGTGCCCATCTTTGCATGAAATGTTCCCTTGGTATCTCCAATTTTCTTGAAAAGATCTCTAGTCTTTCCCATTTTGTTTGAGTTTAGTGTCCTTCAAACAAAATCCCTCTTTTTCTAAAGGAAGCAACCCATTGCATGTTCCAAAGGCCAGCAGAAGGGACTGGTGGGATTGGTGGTTGCGGGGTGGTGTTGGGGAGGATGGCTGGGCATTCTACCCTCCTTGGCCTGCCCCTCCTCTTAAAGCCAGAGACAAGCCCTGAGATCATTACTCACTTTACAGTAACAATAACTAATGTTAATTAAGCAGCTATTGAGTGCCAAGCAGTATTTTTGGCTAGGGACCCACCAAGTGGCCCTAATGGTAAAGAATCTGCCTGCCAATGCAGGAGGTGCTAGATGCAAGTTTGATCCTTGGGTCTGGAAGATTCCTTGGAGAAGGAAATGGAAAACCACTTTAGTATTCTTGCCTGGGAAATCCCATGGACAGAGGAGCTTGGCAGGTTATGGTCCATGGGATTGCAAAGAGTCAGACACAGCTGAGCAACCAACATTATAGTGAGCAAAACAGACAAAACCCTGCTCTAAAGGGTGTGACATTCCAGTGGAGAAGACAGAAAGAGTAAGGTAAATACACAGATTCAAGTATTGTTGGGAGCTTCGCCTGTGGTCCAGTGGCTCACTCAATGCTCCCAGTGCACAGGTCCAGGTCCAGTCCCTGGTCAGGGAACTAGATCCCATGTGCAGCAACTAAGAGTGTGCATGCTGCAACTGAGACCTGGGGCAGCCAAATAAATAAAAATAAATATAAAGTGTATGTCAGCAAAATGAGGCAAGGCAGGGGTTGGGGGATGCTGGGGAAGAGGTGTGTAAGATACATTGGGGTCAAGGATGACCAGGGTGTGGGGTGTGAGGGACGTGCCACGGGAATGAAGGGAGGGTCCACATTGACTGAGGGAGAACATTCCAGGTAGCAGGAACCCAGGAAAACAGCCCAGGGAGGGTGCGGGCACCTTCCCCATTCTCCTCCCCACACCCAGGGCTCTGTGCACCCAAATCAAGATGAACTTTTAGTTGAAAAACTCCCCTGTCCCACTCCAGAGCATTTCTCTTTTCTTGACTTCCTTTATTCTGAGGCTGGGAGACTGCCCACAACACACACACACACACACACACACACACACACTCCTCAGCAATGTCTCCTCCAATTTGTCTTTCCCTTGATTTTTGAAACGCCCAAAGACAAGTGTGGGGTCTGTCTTCAGTGGTTTCTGTCTTCATGGATGGGGGTCTGTCTTGGTCACCCCAGTGTCATCAGCAACCTTTAAAATTATAAATCTGATCTCATCAGACTCCTGATTAAAACCATCCATGGTGCGGCATTCCTCTTGGAATGAAATTTAACCTTCATGCGTCTTCCTAAGAGACCCTCCTGTGCTGCCTCTCCTTGCTCACCAGCTCCCCCCACAACACCCCTCACCTTCTACACTCCCTCTCCTCTAGCTCACTTGGCTCCAGCCCCACTGGCTTCTCTGCTGTTCCTGGAACACGGCCAGCTCCCCCCTACCTCAAGGCCTTTGCATCAGCCAGGAGGAGGCACTGGCCTCTGTAGGACCCCCAGGGGCCCTTTGCCCCTTGCCACAGCAAAATCAATCCAGATTCATATGTATCCAGTGACATCAGTGGTCTGCGTCTTGCTGGGGGCAGTGACCCCACCCTCTGCTTGGCCCTGCGGACATACGCTGCAGTCTACCCTAGAGTGCAAATGTCACCCTTGGACCCTGCAGGAATTCTTCCTTCTGCTGTGAGTCATGGTGGAGTGGGCCAGGAAGTCACCACAAGCTCTAGATGGCCATGCTCATTGTTAACAGACAGAAACACCTCTGTACTACTGGGCACCCCCGAATTCTTCCCACATGACAAAGCCTGGCATAGCAAGGCCTTCTAGACTCTTCCCAGGCTATATCTGGAGGCATGCTCATTGCTTTGGAGCGATTCTATTGATTGCTGTATATTTTAATACCATGCCTGGGCTGACTCAGTGATTCCTTGTGCTAATCCCTGACTTCTTGTCAAGCGGACTAGGGGTCTTTTCTATCCTCACAGAGCCTGACCTGAGATGCCCACTTTTCTAATTCCCAGAGATCCCAAGATAATAATCCCAACAATTGCTAATACTTCTGGAGCCTCTATAGGGTCCCAGGCAAGGGGCTGAGGGCTTCATGTGCTTCTTGCTGTCCCCTCCTCAGAAATACCCCATGAGTGAGAGACAATGACATTTTTTTAAAAAGTAAATTTTATTTTTTCAAAAAAAATTTATTTATTTTTATTTGGCTACACTGGATCTTAGTTGCAGCATGTGGGTTCCTTTAGTTGTGGTGTGTGGGATCTAGTTTCCTGACCATGGATTGAACCCAGGCCCCCTGCATTGGGAGCTTGAAGTCTTAGCCGCTGGACCTCTAGGGAAGTCCCTCTTTTTTTCTAATTTTTTTTTTCCCCACAGAGCCATGTGGTATGTGGGATCTTAGCTCTCTGACCAGAGGTCAAACCTGAGCCTCCTGTGTTGGAGGCATGGAGTTTTAACCACTGGACACCAGGGAAGTCCCTGAGAGACAATGACTTTGTAAACCCCCATTTTACAGTGGGGAAAACTGAGGCTCATAGAGTTAAACTCACTTGACCACAGCTAATCAAGGACATTGTTAAGGCTGGAACCCAAGACTTTCTTTCTCCAGGGATGAAAAAAAAATGTTATTATAGCAACATTCTTCAGTTCTTTCTTACTTACTTAAATTCTTTAGTGTGAAAATTTCCAAACATAAACAAAAGTAGAATAGTATCATGGAGGTTCTTGTACCCACAGGGCAGCTTAACAATGACCAAGTTTTGGCCAGGCAAGAATACTGGAGTGTGTAGCAGTTCCTTTCTCTAGGGGATCTTCTGAACCTAGGGATCGAACCTATGTCTCCCGCATTGCAGGTGGATTCTTTACCATCTGAGCTACCAGGGAAGCCCTCCAAAGAATAGCAAAGAGAGATAAGAAAGGCTTCCTCAGTGATCAATGCAAAGAAATAGAGGAAAACAATAGAATGGGGAAGACTAGAGATCTCAAGAAAATTAGAGATACCAAGGGAACATTTCATGTAAAGATGGGTACAATAAAGGACAGAAATGGTATGGACCTAACAGAAGCAGAAGAGATTAAGAAGAAGTGGCAAGAATACACAGAAGAACTATACAAAAAGATCTTCATGACCCAGATAATCATGATGGTGTGATCACTCACCTAGAGCCAGACATCCTGGAATGTGAAGTCAAGTGCGCCTTAGGAAGGATCACTATGAACAAAGCTAGTGGAGGTGATGGAATTCCAGTTGAGCTGTTTCAAATCCTAAAAGACGATGCTGTGAAAGTGCTGTACTCAATATGCCAGCAAATTTGGAAAACTCAGCAGTGGTCACAGGACTGGAAAAGGCCAGTTTTCATTACAATCCCAAAGAAAGGCAATGCCAAAGAATGCTCAAACTACTGCACAATTGCACGCATCTCACACACTAGCAAAGTAATTCTCAAAATTCTCCAAGCTAGGCTTCAACAGTACATGAACCGTGAACATCCAGATGTTCAAGCTGGATTTAGAAGAGGCAGAGGAACCAGAGATCAAATTGCCAACATCTGCTGGATCATCAAAAAAGCAAGAGAGTTCCAGAAAAACTTCTATTTCTGCTTTACTGACTATGCCAAAGCCTTTGACTGTGTGGATCACAACAAACTGTGGAAAATTCTTAAAGAGATGGGAATACCAGACCACCTGACCTGCCTCCTGAGAAATCTGTGTGCAGGTCAAGAAGCAACAGTTAGAACTAGACATGGAACAACAGACTGATTCCAAATCGGGAAAGGAGTATGTCAAGGCTGTATATTGTCACCCTGCTTATTTAACTTATTTGCAGAGTACATCATGAGAAACGCTGGGCTGGAAGAAGCACAAGCTGAAATCAAGATTCCTGGGAAAAATATCAATAACCTCAGATATGCAGATGACACCACCCTTATGGCAGAAAGCAAACAACTAAAGAGCCTCTTGATGAAAGTAAAAGAGGAGAGTGAAAAAGTTGGCTTAAAACTCAACATTCAGAAAACTAAGATCATGACATCTGGTCCCATCACTTCATGGCAAACAGATGGGGAAACAATAGAAATAGTGGCATATTTTATTTTGGGGGCTCCAAAATCACTGCAGATGATGACTGCAGCCATGAAATTAAAAGACACTTGCTCCTTGGAAGAAAAGTTATGATCAATCTAGACAGCATATTAAAAAGCAGAGACATTACTTTGCCAATAAAAGTCCATCTAGTCGAAGGTGTGGTTTTTCCAGTAGTCATGTATGGATGTGAGAGTTGGACTATAAAGGAAGCTGAGTGCCGAAGAATTGATGCTTTTGAACTGTGGTGTTAGAGAAAACTCTAGAGAGTCCCTTGGACTGTAAGGAGATCCAACCAGTCCATCCTAAAGGAAATCAGTCCCTAATATTCATTGGAAGGACTGATCCTAAAGCTGAAACTCCAATACTTTGGCCACCTGATGTGAAGAACTGATTCATTTGAAAAGATTTTGATGTTGGGAAAGACTGAAGGCAGGAGAAGGGCTGAGAGGATGAGATGGTTGGATGGCATCACCGACTCAATGGACATGAGTTTGAGTAAACTCCGGGAGCTGGTGATAGATAGTGAGGCCTGGCATGCTACAGTCCCTGGGGTTGCAGAGAGTTGGACATGACTGAACGACTGAACTGAAGTTGTGGCCAACTTTGTTTTATCCATCCCACTCCTGAACTCATTATTCACTTTTTGTAATGCAAGTCCCAGATATCATGGAAGCCTATAAATATTTCAGCATGATGCTCTAATAAGAGATATGGCTTTTTTAAAAAGGCACCATTTGCTCACACTTAACAAAATGAGCAAGAATTCCCGGATATGAAAAACTGAGTGCATATTCAGATCTTTCTGACTGTCCCCCAAATATCCTGCCCTCCTCTCCTGCACCACAGTTTTTCCTGGCTCCCTAATGCTTGGATATCAGAGGTTCGAACATTAGGGATACAGTGGGGAAAAGGCATATTCCCTGTGTGGCTTGCAGGATCTTAGTTCCCCAACCAGGGACTGAACCTGCGCCACCACAGTGAACATGCCTAGTCTTTAACTATTTAGCATTGATGAGTTACTTCATTTGTGTCCGACTCTTTGCGACCCTATGGATTGTAGCCCGCCAGGGTCCTCTTCCATGGGGTTTTCCAGGTTAGAATTCTGGAGTGGGTTGCCATGCCCTCCTCCAGGGGATCTTCCCAACCCAGGGATTGAACCCAGGTCTCCTTCATTGTAGGCAGATTCTTTACTGTCTGAGCTACCAGAGAAGCCCTGTTGGTGCTATTATTTTAGTGACTAACATTTGAGTCCTGACCATATGTCAGGTCCCTCACTACTAATGCTCATAGTAATGAAAATATATTGGGTATTTACTTTGTGTTCATGCCTAGGCTAAGCATTTTAACAACAAAGACAACAATGGCTAATATATTTGGGGCATTTCCCATGTGCCTATCTGTATGTAAGCATATTAAAATGATGACGATCATAATAATAATATTGGCCAATATGTACTGGGCATTTGCTGTGTCCTTGTGCTAAGTGTTTAAGGATATATAACAACAATGGTTGTTGTCATTTACACGACATGTAATGGCCACTGACTACATGTAAATGGTCATTTACTACACGTTGGTCATTTACCAACATGTCTGGTCATTTACTACTGTGTAATCCTGTCATCATAATAGCAGGTAATATTTTCTAAGACCTCATTCTATACCAAGCACTGAGTCAGCATGTTATTAATAGTAATATTAGTCAGTGTGTGTGGACAGCTTACTGTAGGCCAGTTGGGTGCCACGTGCCTCCTGCACACGATCGCACTGACCCTCAAACAGCTCGAGTTTATCATCTGTATTGTTCAGAGGAGGAAGCCAAGACTGCCAGGTGTGCCGAGCGATCAAGGGGCAGAGCCAGGTCTGGACTCCAGGTCTCTCCGACCCTCAACTGTGCTCTTCACTGCTGGGCTGTGCTCTCTGCCAGGGGACATTGGTTTCTCAGTTGTTGCTCTCTGAGCCCGTCATGAGCATCAGACATGCCCATCGCTGACTCCACGCATCTCCTTCATACCCATCCTCGCTGAGCCAGCCCCTCAGCCTCTGCTCCTCCCAATCCAGCAGCCAGACCTAAATTTCTGCCTGCTGCAAGCCTCCACTGTGCCCTGTTCTGTTCGGCCAGCCTGGGACGGGGCTGCTCACCTGGCCTCCCTCCCCAGGTAGGAGACGTGGTCTAGCTGATCTGATGCTCCCCCCACTGCAACTGCGACAGATCAGGGCATCTTTGCTGTAGCCCGGCTCTGTGCCCTGTTGGGGAGGTCTGTGGTCTTCGGGGTGGGGGACAGTTGGGCTGTCAGAGCCCCCTAGGCACCTGTATGGACCCCAGAGACCCTCACTACTTCCTCTTCAATGGGGCCATGGGTCACTTGCAAGATACCTGCACCCACCACCTGGCCCATTCCTGTAGGGATTCTCCTTCCGTGTGGCTTCCAACAGGAACCTCCGCAGACCACACATGTCCTTCCTGTGCAGCAAGGAGGAGGAGCTCAGCAGCTGGAGACTGAAGACCTGTGTGACCCTGAAACGGGGGCTACAAGTTCAGGTGAGAGGGTGGACTGGTGAGCCCCACTCTCAGTCCTGTCCAGGCCGATCCCTCATCCCACCTTCATGCCTTTAAGTCCATGAGGTCATCCATCCATCAATCCATATAACCATTCTTCCATACAATCCTCCTCAATCCATCCATCCATCCACCTTTTCGTCCATTCATTGATCCACCCATCCCCTACCCCTCCATCCTTCCACTCTTCAATTATCTACCCCTCTATAAAACTTTATTGAAACTCCCCTGCATCAAATCATCTCTAGTATATAGCACACCACTGATTCATCCATCACTCCATCCTTCAGTTCATTCCTCCCTCTATACAGCCATCCTTCCATCCATCCATTTATCCACCCATCTTTAAATTCATCCATCAATCATCACTCGTCTATTCAACAAAACTTTACAGAGACTTCGTGTCAGACCCTGTTCTAGACTCTGGGGACACAGCAGAGATCAAAACAGACAGGTCCTTGCTCCTCTGGGGCTCACATTATAACAGTGGGAGACAGACAGTAAAAATAAATACACGTCAGATGGTAATAAGTCCTAGAAAAACAAAACATGAAAGGAAGATTGGGAGTCCATGTGTGTGAGGAGGGGATTACAATTTTAAATGGGGTGAATTCCCTCTGGCTTCCTGTGGGGAAAAGACTATAATTGGGAGCAGGAAGCTGATGTGAAAGGCCTGGCAGGATGTGACAGGGGTTGGAATCAGGGCAAGGATAGGAGGGGGTGTGGAGACGTGGTGGGATTTTGAAATATTTTGAAAGGATCAGATGTGGGGTGAGAGAGAGGGCGAGGTCCAAGATGACTTGGTTTGGGGCCTCTGTATCCTGAAAGGTGGAGTGGTCCCTGCCTGAGATGCAGAAGGTGGGGGGGAACAGGGCTCACATTTGGACAGGTGGAGTTGGAGATGTCCGTTTCTAACTGCTCCCTCCCTTCCCTGACACCTGCAACACTGGGCGGGGGGAGGAGGTGGGGGGAGGAGTCAGACCCTGAGCGCCCCCCATGCCCAGGTGGGCAGCAAGGGAGTGAGCCTCCCAGTGTAGCTGGGCCCCGGGACTCATGTGTGGTGGGAGCAGGGCATCACGGTGCTGCAGGTGGGTACCAGCTCCTACTTCATTTCAACAGCCTCAACAGGCTATTCCTGATGGTGCGGCCTGAGTACCAAGGGCAGGCACTGGGGCCGTCTCTGTAGCCTCTGTGGCTTCAGAGGTGACCCTGGTGATGCCAAAGTGCTCCCCAGTGGGGTGCCCGCCCCTAGCGATGCTGACTTTGACAGCACCTGGCAGACCCATGATAGCCGGCCTGGGTGAGTGGCCACACAGGGCCAGGGAGGCCTGGGTTGGGGGAAATGCTAGGCTGGGGGCAAACAGCAGGCAAGCAGGGGATGCCTCAAGGACAGATGGCTGAAACAGAGGCCACTGATAGCAAACACATGGTGCTCCTTAGTACCAGGAACAATTGTTGTACCCATTTACAGATGAGGAGACTGGGGCACAGAAGGTATTTGCCCAAGTTCTCACAGTAGTAAATGATAGAACAGGGAGTAGAATCTAGGCAGCCTGGATCCAGAGGCCTTGATCTTAAATACTCCACACTACCACCTCACCAAAAGGAGAAAGAAAATCCTCCCCCTCACCAAACCTTTAGTCCTGAGATTCCCCATGCTGCAGCCACTAACCTCATGTGCCATGTAAATTTAAATGTAAATTCATTTAGGGACTTTCCCGACAGACCAATGGTTAAGATTCTGTGATTCCACTGCTGGGGGCATGGGTTCGATACCTCATCAGGGAACTGAGATCCCACATGCTGCAACGTGGGGCCAGAAAAAAAAAAAAGGAATTAGTTTATATTACATTAAACCTCTTGTTCCAGTCACACCAGCCGCATCTCAAGTGCTCAGTAGCCACAGGCTTGAAACCAACAAGACTACAGAACTACAGCCACCCTAAGATGAATAGGTTGGGATTTCTTTTTTGGCCGTAATGAGCCACATGTGGGACTTCCCTGACCAGGGATCGATCCTGTGCCTACTGTAGTGGAAGCACAGAGTGTTAACAATTGGACTACCGGGGAAGTCTGGGTTGGGTTTTTTTTTTTTTTTAAGTTTATAAAACTCTGCCAGGAGCAGACAGGGACTGGAGGACTAGGGCTGGCAGAGCTGGCCAGCCAGGGGGTAGGATGTGAGGTTTGGAGGTGGTTGTGCTGAGTCCCTGTGACCCCTACCCTCCCACCAGCTGTCAGCAAGACACAGGGGGCCTGGAAATCTGCCAAGGCTGCCAGGCAGCTCTGTAGAATTCTGGCAAACTGCTCCGGGCCCTTCACCAAGTTCCATGGCGTGAGGACCCCCTGTCCTGCATGCAGGCCTGCGTCTTTGACCTCTACCAGTAGGCCCTGGCACTGCATGCTGTGTGCCTCACTGGAGACCTATGCTGAGCCCTGGTACCCAGTGCAGCGTCTGCCTGCCTGAGTGGCGAGCCACCCTGGGATGCAGTAGGTGCCTCTTCACTGCTGATGAAAACCTCACCCCTTGGGCAGCTTCGATGCCCCCCTCCTTGGTCTCCCCCAGGGAGACCCCAAGCCCTGCTCCCCAGGATGGCCACCCAAACCTCAAACCAGACTCATGGACCTCCCTGGGGTCCAGTGGTTAAGAATCCACCTGCCAGTGCAGGAGAGATGGGTTCAGTCCCTGGTTTGGGAAGGTCCCACATTCCACGCGGCAACTGAGCTTGTGCTCTGCAACTGAGCCTGCGCTCTGGAGCCTGTGCTCCACAAGAGAAGCCACTGCAATAAGCCTCCCGAGCACCGAAACTCAAGAGTAGCCCCCACTTGTCTCAACTGGAGGAAGCCCAGGTGCAGCAACGAAGACCCAGTGCAGCCAAAAATAGAAAATACATTAAAAAAGGTATTAAAAAACCAGAGTCAGGGCTCCTCTCAGCCCTTGTTCTAATCCCCCCTCCCTCCTCTCTGCACTTCATCCCGAGTCATTCTCATTGCTCATCACCTGCCATGATTTTTAAGCAGCCCATGGGTGTGATGGTAATAAACCCATGAAGGAAAAGCGCTAACCCAAAACAGTGGTGACCTAGGAAGTGTCCTGAGGTCCAGCCCTGCCCTTTCCCTGTCCTGCAACCATCCTAGGTTTTCCCCTCTGATTCAGGGGTTTCAGGGTGGCACCCCTCCCCTGGCTGGATGTGTCTAGCCCACAGCCACTATGACTTCTTTGGGCCCCCGTGCCCAGCCCCCTGGCCAGCCTTAACTCCTCCATGCCCTGAGCCTGCCCGTGCACAGTGGGCTGTTTCTGCCACGAGGGCTTTGGCCTGGAAGTGGGCAGACGAGTGTTGGACCCTCACTGTGGCTGCCGCCTGCAGGCCAGCTACAGCCCTCTGGGCACTGAGGTTTACCCAGAGCCACCTGTGACCAGAGGTATGTGTGCTACAGGTGTAGACCCCCCCTTTGAGAGCCACTCCTGTGCCTGTGGGTCCCCAAACTGTGCCACCAGCCTGAGGTGTTGGGGGTTGCCACCTCATGTACCGCAGGGTGCTGTGGCCCTAGGGAGACCCTCACCCACGCACCTTCAGCAGAACCCACCACCAGTGTCGAGGGCCTGGCCAGGGGGCACTGACCTCAGCTTGCTGCCACAGCACACCCCTGCACCATCTGGGTGTAGGTCAGGCATCAGGAGCCCTGGGGTCCCACATGGGCTCAGCAGGTGGGTGTGGAACTGGCAGGGTGGTGCTGGCACTGTTGGAGGGATAGCTGGGGGCAGTCCAGGTAGGCATCAGCCAACTTGCAACAAGCATGGGTGACAGAAGACCGACAAAAGTGTAGCCCAAGGGTGTCCCCTTTGGAGATGGAAATACTGGGGTTCTGATGCCCTTAGAACTGGGCAGACAGTCCCTGCCCCAGCCCTGCACTTCAGAGATCCCACTCTGGGCTCCTCTGACTGCACCCTCTCCCCACGGGTGGTGGAGTCCCAGGCCCTTTGGGACGTGCCCCCTGGAGCCTGCTACCCAACCCCCTCCCTGACCCCCTTCTAGACCTTGCTCCCGAGAATGGACCATGCAGCAGCAGTGAGCACAGCCAAAGGCCCCTGCGGGAAGGGTGAGACCCGACTGGACTGAGAGAGGGGCAGGCTGGGTCATACGAACGTGCAGGGCCCCTTGCAGCTGGGTGAAACCAGGGCGGGAAACAGGAGGTGGGCCAGGGGCAGCCTGTGCTCGGGCATCATTTCCTACCCAGGGATCCTAAGGTGTCACCTGGCCTTCGGCCATTAGGAAGGTCCTGGTGTCAAGGCAAGAGGCTAGAACATGTTCCATTTGGCAGTTTGGCAGCCTGAACACAAAGGAGTTGTGAGCCTCCATTTACATGGCTGTTCTGGGTCCACAGGCTTCCCTGGTGGCTCAGAAGGTAAAGGATCTGCCTGCAATGCAGGAGACCCTGGTTCAGTCCCTGGGTTGGGAAGATCCTCTGGGGAAGGGAATGGCAGCCCACTCCAGTGTTCCTGCCTGGAGAATCTCATGGACAGAGGAGCCTGGTGGGCTACAGTCCATGGGGTCCCAAAGTATTGGACACCACTGAATGACTACCACTCTGGGTCCACCTTTTGGGCCCACCTGGAGCTCGTTGATGCTCTAGCAGGCAATGGGGCAAAGTGGTGAAAAGTGTGCTGCTGGACCTGGAGGCCTGAGTTCGAATCCCACTGTGCCATTCGCTAGCTATTGAACTTGGCCTGGTGACCTTACAGTCTGTGGTTTGGTCTTCTCATCTGTAGGAGGAGTGATAATGGTGCTGTGCGCACTTTGGTGGCCAGATGTGGGGTTTTCCACACCAGACAATTCTCTTTGGACACCGACTGGGTGTCTTCGATTCAATTCAGTTCTGACACTCTCTACCTGGGTCAGCAAACTCCACAGGCTAAAGGCTCAACCCCTGAAGACTATCCCCACTTTAGATGCCAAATTAGTGGGGTCCCCATGTTACCCACACTTCTGTCTAATTTGGCTACAAATCAGGGGTTCCTACACCCTCTATCCTCAGTTTCAATAATTTGCTATATTGGTGCACAGAACTCAGGGAAACACATTTACTGGTTTATTATAAGAAAGTGAAAGTGAAGTCGCTCAGTCATGTCCGACTCTTTGCGACCCCCTCGAACTGTAGCCTACTGGAGTGGGTTGCTATTTCCTTCTCCAGGGGATCTTCCCCACCCAGGAATCGAACCCAAGTTTCCCGTATTGCAGGCAGACGCTTTACCCTCAGAGCCACCAAGGAAGCCCCAAAGACACAGCTGAACAGCCAGATGGAGAGGCGAGTGGTACACAGGGTGAGGTCTGCGGAAGGATCCCAAATGTGGGTGCTTCTGCCCTTAAGGAGTTGGGCTGTGTCTTCAGCGTGTGAATGTGTTCAGCAGCCCACAAGTGCCCCCCTCCCAAAGCCCGTAGTTGAGGAAATTTTATGGCTGCTTCACCAGGTAGGCGTGATCAATCATTAACTCTATCCCTAGCCCCTCACCTCTCCCCAGAGGAAGGAGGTAGGGATGGGATTGAAAGTTCCAAGCTTCTAACTATAACAACAAAAGCTCCTGATCTTGGCTTGATTTTTCAAGTGACCGGAAGTCATCCAGGAGCCCACCAAGCATTGCCTCGTTAGAACAAAAGACACCCCTAGTGCCCCGGGAATTCCAGAGGATCTAGGAGCTCTGCGTACCAGGAACAAGGGTCAAGGACAAAATAGCAGGACGAAAGACGCTCCTGGCACCCCAGTCACTCAGGAAATACAAGTGTTTTAGGAGCCATGCGCCAGAAACTGGGGGCAGAGACAACAAACAGCAAGTCCCCTACATATGAACCTTCAAGTTGCAAACTTTGAAAGATGTGACCGTGTGTTCGTACGCCCAGTCACGTAAGTTTGTTCTATCTGAGCAGACACTGTTAGCTTTTGAGGCATAGGACCCGAATGTAGAATGGGACTCAAAGTTTGCAGCTGCCATTCAATGCAATCACGTGCTACCATGTCATCTATGACTCGAACAGAAGAGCTACTACCCACACATCACCAGGTCATTTTTTCCAAGAGGGTAGATAGAATTGAACCCAGCAAGGAACCAGAACCTGGGCCATCAACATCAGGAGTGAGGGAAGTTGCAGCTTCCTCCACTCTCCTTTTCTGACGATTTTTCAGCTCTACCATCTCCCACTTCGTCTCCCTCCTCCAGTCAGTAACTCTTCTTGCCTGTTCACTCAATGCCAGCCCGTGTGCCAACTGTTGTACTATACTACTGTACTATTCAAGGTTCTGTACTGTAAGGTTAAATATATTTTCTTGATTGTCTTTTATGTATTATTTGTGCAAGAAGATTTATAAACCTATTACAGTATGGCACTATATAGCCCACTATGTTATTGGGTACCGAGGCTAACTTGGTTGGACCTACGAACAAATTGGTCTTAAGAACACACTCTTGGAACGGAACTCATTTGTGTGTAAGGGACCTACTGTATGTATTTCTGAATATGTCACGAGTGCCTACCTGTATGTGAGCATTAAAAGGTATAAATTGCCTAGGATAGGGTATTTAGTAAGGGGATAAAATGTTTGATAAATAAATAAAACATAACTGCAAGGGCAAACCAGCTTCCTAGTGGTGCCCTGCCCCCCACCACAGGCAGAGTAAAATGCAATCCTTGAAACTCCCAAGTCAGGTCACAGAGGTCCTATCGTAAAGCCCTCCCATGGCACTATCTTACCTGGAATATAACTGTGATCCATGTGACCCCCACAAAACTGGCCTCTGAGACCACTCTGACTTTATCTTCTCACACTTGCCCCCTTACTCACTCTGCTCCAGCCACACCAACCTCTCTATTGCCCTTCCAACACCTAGGCAGCCTCCTGCCTCAAGGCCTTTGCACTGGCTGTTCCCTCTGCCTGAAACACTCTTCCTTGAGAGCCTCACATAGCTGACGCTTTCTTATTCTTCATGTTTCAGCTCAAATGTCACCTCCTCTGAGAAGCCCTTCCTCGCTAACCCCCATTAAAGGAGCCACCTCTCCCAAGTCTCTATTATAGTCCCCCATTTTCTTTCCTTCAGAGTAATTTGTCAGCATCTTAAATCATCCTTTCTATTAATCACTTCTCTGTTTCCTGTCTGTGTTCCTCTTGACTGGATAAGACATCTCCAAGGGCAGGGACTTCGTTTATTTTGTTGAATAAATAGACAAAAATCCGAGCACAAAAGTAAACTTCTAGTACGTCAGAAACTACAGAAGATACAGTTTGTCCTGGAGACAAATTAAGCAAGAAAGGAGACAAGAACATGCAGTGGGATATTACACTTTAAGACAGAAGGCAGGGAGGCACTGGGGCAGAGACCTGCAGGAGATGAGGGAGGGAGTCAGGTAGACACCGCAGGGAAGGGAACCAGGCAGAGGGAACAGCCAGTGTAAAGGTCCAGAGGTTGGAATGCGGCCCACCTCTGGGGCAGGGGACAAGGGGGTAAGTGAGCGATGATGAAAGAGGGGTGACAGAGGCTGGTTTCATAGGGCTGCACAGGCCATGGGGAGGAGTTTAGACTTTATCTGAGTGTACTAGGGAGCCACGGAAGGGTTTGGAATAAAGGAAGGACAGGATCTGATTTTTTTTTTTTTTGCCTGAAGCAACAATTTATTTGGTGAATGAACAAACAAGAAATGTTCTCAATTTACTGCCATTATAATTTCCATTTCCAGTTTGCTTTTATTCTTATTAAGATTAAATTCCCTTAATTTGATTATATATGAAAAGATTTTCTGAACATGTGGCAGGGTAGGGAGGTGAAATTGCCTTTTGTACCTTTTAGTATTTTTATCGAAGGTTCTAAATTAGACTCGGGACAAAGTACGAACTGAAAACTTTGGGCATAACAATGAATGCTTTTGAAAGCAAGTTCCTGGAAAATAAGTTTTGAGTAATTTTTTGAATAACATTTTTCAGGATCTGACTTGTGATTTTTAAAGGATTCAGTTGGATGCTACGTGGAGAGCAGATCATGGGGACAGAAGCAGGGGGCCCTGGGGGGCTGGTGTCTGGGCAGGACTGCCTGACACAACCTGGGTGTCCGGGTTCCAGGCTGGCCTACCCCGTGATGCTGGCTGGGGGCACACTCTGAGCCTTCTCTCCATCCTCAGCCATCACAGTCCAGGTAGCCCCCGGCTTCTCTGTGGCCTTCCATGAATCCCACGTCCTCTGAGATCTCCGAGATGGCCAGCACCTTCTGTGGCCTGGCCGGGGACTTTCACATGGGTACTCCGTACAGCTCCCATGGCTCCAACAGAACGTGGTTCTCTGATGCCCACAGCTCCGCCATGGGCCTACACCCCTCTGTATCCACAAGACACAGACCTGACAAGGCAGCCCTGTTCCAGGCCGTCTGCAGATTGCTGGGCGCCTGCAACGGGCCCTGTAGTGAGGACATGGAGCCTTGGGTCCACGTGGAGAACTGTGTCCACGAGCTCTGTGCCGCACGGTGGTCGGGGCAGACTGTGTGCTGTGCTGAGGAGCTATACCCAGGAATGCCAGGAGCCAGGCCTCCCGGCGCAGCCCTGGGTACATCTGGTGGCCTGCGGTGAGTGGGGATTCCCAGGGGAGGGTCCTTCTCAGCCTGCTCTCACCAGCTGGCCCAATACCACCTCCAGGAAGTCCTCCTAGGTCAATGCCACTCAAATAAAGTCACTGTGCACCCTGCTGGTAACTGTCCCCTTGAGGAAGACTGCTTCATTAAAAATGATGGCAGACATTGAGTGACATCGAATCAGCCAGGATAGTCTAAGTTACGCTGCAGTAACCAAGCCACCTGACATCTGCATTCCTGAACATGACCAAGGGTTAGTCTCTCTCCTACAAATTCCACAGAGTAGTCCAGGGCACCATGCAAGTCCATTTCCATCTTGTCACACCACCCCGGTCACAGGTGCGCCCCCTCACTCTTCAACCCTCACCTTGGAAGTCATAGCACTTTGGCTAGATCGTGTCGCGATTCCCTCCCCCCGCCCCACTCCCCTACGAGAGTGGGGCTGGGATGGGGCAGCACATGGGCGTTCAGTGACCATCAGTGACTCTACAATATGCATTAGCTCATTCAGTCCCCATAACAACCTGCCAGGGAGAGGGCTAGAATTACCTCTGTGTTATGGATGAGGAAGCCGAGGCACAAGGAGGAGTTTCCGTAACTTGGGCGAGGTCGCTCAGAGTCAGCAAGATGCGTGTTGCTTTGATTCCTGCTCTCCTTAGGATGAAGTGCCAGCCCTTGACCGAGCACCGGAGCCCTCACGTGGACTGACACTCCTGACCCCTGACAGCTGCCCGTCACCTCTCTTTACACTTCTGATGTGTGTCTACATCCGCCAGGCAGTTTCTTGCTGCTTCTTCGGGGCTCAGAAACCCAAATGCCCAAGGAGCCAGGCAGCAAATGGCTGAAGCAGATGTAATAATGAGGGGAGACCAGGCAAATGTGGGAGGGTGTCCTTCCTACAGGGCTGGTGCTGCACTCACCAACCCGGGCACCCAGGTTGTGCCAGGCAGTCCTGCCCAGACACCAGCCCCCCAGGGCCCCCTGCTTCTGTCCCCATGATCTGCTCTCCATGTAGCATCCAACTGAATCCTTTAAAAATCACAAGTCAGATCCTGAAAAATGTTATTCAAAAAATTACTCAAAACTTATTTTCCAGGAACTTGCTTTCAAAAGCATTAATGATTGTTGCTAAGTGGGAGTCCGGGCTCAGGGGAACCCAGTCGCCCTCAAATTCCAGCTCTGACGCTCAGTAGTCATATGACCTTGGGCAAGTCACTTAACCTCTCTTGGTTTCAGTCTCCTTATCTGTGAAAGGGGGTGATGAAAGTCCTGTCTCCTGTGGGCAGCATGCCATATGAAAAGCAAGCTCCTGCTATCTGCTCAATTACAGGTAGTTCTTTTGACCAGTGAGATGATAATGACCTTGCATAACTTCTGGCTAACTCAGTTTTCTTCAGTGAATTCAGGAAAAGAATATTAACATTAGTTTTCCCTGAGGAAACACAGAGCAGAGCCTGGTGTCCAGTAAGTGTTCAGGAAATGTTATTTCAGACCATCTTCAGGAGGTAATGACCCTATCATCATATACATGATCATCTCCAACATGATCATCTCCAACATCACCTCCATTATGATCATTACCACCACTGTCCTCCTCTCCATCACCATGATCTACACCATCACCGTCACCATCATTGGTACCCTCATCACTATCACCACCACTACCATCATCACCATCATTGGTACCATCATCATCACTATCACTGCCACTACCATCATCATCAGCATGGGTATCATCACCATCATTATCACCACCGCCACCATCATCACCAACATCATCACCATCATTCGTACCATTATCATCACTGTGGTACCCTCATCACCATCACCACCACTACCATCATCACCATCAGAGGTACCATCATCATCACTGTCACCACCACTCTCATCAGCATCATCAACGTCACCATCACTGGTACCATCCCCATCATCCTCACCATCACATTATCATCCTCACCATTACATTACCTCCGGATGATGCCTCCACCTTCTTCCCTGCCCTATGACCTGCCCTTGTCCCCCTCAACTCTCTTTCTGCCCCCTTGGTTGTCTTCTGGTTGGATGTATTCCAGAACAGTAATGCTGGGCTAGTTATTAGCCCCCATCCATCTTCCTCCAGAGCTGGCTTGTCCTCCCCACAGCCACTTGAGCTCTGTGGCTCCTCATGTCCCAGTTCCTGCGCTGAGCCCGCCCGGCCTAACAGCTGCGACACAGGATTTGTGCTCAGCAGCACTGATGGCATGCCCCTGCCCCCTCATGCAGTGCAGGGCAGCTGCTCCATGGCGGGGAGGGGGCAGGTACCACCCGGCTGGGGAGCACTGTGAGCAGTTTTGCCACTGTAAGCTTTCCACTTGCACTGCTCCCCCTCCTCCTGAGGGCCTGGGCATCTTGGGGTGCCACCTGCTCTCCCCATGCACGTGCCAGGCCTTTGAGCACTCGAACATCACCACCTTCAATGGGAGGACTGCCGAGTTCCCAGGAATTTGTGTTTCTGTCTTTGCCAAGTCCTGTGGCTCCTTCAGCTCATTGCCTTTTTTCAAAGTGGAAGTTGGGAAGGAGGACAGGTCCATTTCAAAGATGTCTATCCAAGTGAATGAGATGCAGATTTGTTTACAGAGAGAGGGCATTGGCCTGGTTGAAGTAAGCACTCATTGACCCCCTGGAGACACTCAAACTGATTAAGCTAAAAGAAATGCTTTGGCTCAAACTAAGTAAAAATCATGTGACGTATCCTAGTGAAAGTGCAGTGATTCTGGGTCCACAGAATTTTTCTGTATAACAGTTTTGTTGGTTTTATTTACAATTAACAGGAAATATTATTAAAACTAACTCAAACAGGTAGAAATTTAAATTGCATAAAATTCCAGAGGGAGAGCAGGCAAGGCTTGATCAGGGTGCAGACTCTGTTTATCAGCATTTCTCTTGGCTTGTGGTCCTCCATAGTGTTAGCTTTGTCTTCAGGCTGGCTTCCATGGTGGTGGCAAAATGACAGCAACTTCCAGGTCGCAAATGTGCTTCCTCCACTGTCCATAGCAAAACCTAAATCTTTCCTACCCTCAACTATGAAACAAAATTCCTGTGCTTCACTCTAATTGGATCACACAGAGCCAATCACTGTGGCCCAGGGATTGTCTTAAGCCCATCCGGCCCTAGCCTCAGGAGCTGTAGGTAGGAGAGGTCCCTCCAACACTCACAGCGGCTCATTGCAGAGAGAAGGGTGCTATGGAAGCCCACTCCAGTGGGCTCCTATTTCCAAACCAGTATTTCTTGTTACAACAATCTTAAAAAAAAATGTAAATGCCCTGGAAAACCTCCCGTTTGAGACCTGAGACTTTTGTCTGAAACCCACAGGGGTGGATGTGTTTTCCATGCCTGAGGGCCCCTGCCTACAAGAGTTCCATTGTTGCCTGTTGGAAAACACACAGCTGTGCCCCTCCCACTACCCACCCCCCCAATTTCCAGGAAAGGAACCCACTTTCAGAATTAGTCATGCAGTCAGCATCCCACACAACAACCCCATTGAATCCAAAGGGCAGCCTACAGGGTGAATTCTATTTTTAACCCCATTGTATAGATGGGGAAACTGAGGCCCAGGGAGGAAGAATTACTTGCCCAAGGTCACACAGGGAAAAAGAGGTGGAGCTACGATTTGAACCTAAGCTTTGAACCTCTGCTCTGAGTTTCTTTCTTCTCCATTTGTGGGTTTGTGTGCCTCCTAAATGTGACCTGCTTAAGGAAAGGGAGGTACCTGATTCATCTGTTATGGGGCCTGGGATGTAGTAACTCTCAAGAATGATTTTCAGGTGGTCCAGTGGTTAGGACTCAGTGATTTCACTGCCGAGGGCCTGGGTTCGATCCCTGGTTGGGCAACTAAGATCCCACAAGCCACGTGGCCAAAACAACAACAAAAGAAAGGGGGGGGAAATCAGCCTCAATTAATCTTCAGGACTTCCCTGGTGGTCCAGTGGTTAAGGATTCACCTTGCAATGCAGGGGACATGGGTTCAATCCCTGGTTGGGGAACTAAGATCCCACAGGCCTCGGGGCAAATAAACCCATGTGGGGTAACTACTGAGCCCGCAACTTCAGAGTTCTTATGCCACAATGAAGATTCTGCTTGGTGTAACTAAGACCCCATACAGCCAAATAGATAAATAAATAAACTATCAAGCTTAAAAAAAAATAGTTTTCATTCATTCACTCAGCACATATTTATTGAGCACCTATTATGTACCAGACTTTGTGTTTAGTGCTAGAGACTTACAGGGAATGGAACAGCCTAAGAAGGCCCCTTCTTCCCAGAGCTAACATTACAGAAGTGGGAGGGAGAATAAATATAACCAATAAGTGTGTAACTATTCAGTATGGCAGGAGGTGACATATGCTAGTGCTACAGAAAAAAAAAAAAGAGAATAGGGTGGGGTGTGGTGGTTTCCAGATGGAAAAAGTAAGTGGTTTTAAATCCAGTAGCCAATGAAAGCTTCATGAAGATGGTGACATTTGAGCAAAGCTCTGAAGGAAGGAGGTGAGGGGAGTGACCCACGTGACATCCGTGAGAAGGATGAGTTTGGTAGTGAGAACAGCAAGTGCAAAGGTCCTGGGGCTAGAAAGGCACCTAGTGGGTTGGAGGAGCAGCAGAGTTGTTAGGGGGAGGCACACAGACTGAAACCGCCCACCCTGGCCGGGCACCATAGTAACTACTCGGCCGTGAGTTATTTTAAAGCAGGAGGTCCTGGTAAGGATCTTGGAACTAATAAGTCACAACCAACTGGAAGAGTTTAGGAAAGGTCAAAAGAAGACCCCATGTGTCCTTCTACCTCCCAGAATCCTTTTCGTTGGCATCCATCTTGGCTGAGCAATGCATGCACCACCAGGAAGAACCCTGAGTCAGAATGATGGGCCAGAGACAACCGGGAAACTAATCCTATCACCGTAAAACCTGGCACTGCGAGTCAGGTGGCAGAGCAGTTCTCCTGGGTTCCCTTTGTCACGCGAGTGTATGCTCCTCGGTTCTTTGTCTCATCACAACAAAAATTTGGAGTGATGGACATTAAAGCCCCTTGGCAGGTCATAGCTCTCGGAGGACAGACCGTGTTATAGCTCTTAAATAAATCAGTGTTACAGCTCTGTTTATTTAGATAATAGCAGGAAAATCCATCTTCGAGGCATGAGGGCACGTCGACCCAAAGACGCGAAGAGAAGAGCGCCCCATCGCGCGGGGGAGAGAGCGAGAGAGAGAGAGAGAGAGAGAGAAAAGGGAGAGAAGAGGGCTTTGGCTCCTCTTTTTATATGTTTCTCTGTCCCTGGGCCTGTCTTATGTAAATTGGGCTTAGGCAGGAGCGTTGTTTGTTTTACCTGAGGTTCTCACTCCGGTCCTCGGACCTTCCTTTGTTCTATTTTCGCAGGCTTTCCCTTCCAGGTCTTTTAGCCACCGCCATTTTGGACTCTTTTTCCCTATTCTAACTACCTAACACCTTACCCTCCTGCTCTCCCCGCTGGGCGTCCCTCCCCAATTAAGTCTCTTGCTTTATGAGCACGTGTGTCTCCTCAGACAGTTCATTTCCAAGCATTAGACAGAAGTCCACTCTCGGGCCCTGGAAGCAGCCCCCCTTCCTGCAATAGGGCAGCCAGTGGGACTGGAGCCGAGGAGTGAGTGAGTGAATAAGTAAGGGGTTGAGGGTGAGGAGAGGTGATGGGGGGCCAGGTAGGGGAATGACTTACAAGTTGTGGGTCCTGGCGAGGATCTGGCTTTTGCCAGGAGAAAGATGCTGCCAGAGGAGGGCTCTGAGCCAGGGGAGCCCTGATCTGACTCAGGGGTTCACAGGTGCCCTTCTCTGAGTGTGAGGAGCAGGCTGTAGGGGTTGGGAGGGAGCAGGGGGACCAGGGAGGAGGCTGTGTGATGGTCCAGGAGGGAGAGGATAGAGGCAGGGCCAGGGTGGGGGCAGGGAGGGGAGTGGGGTTTGGTTCTGGCAGTCTTCTCTGGTGTCTAATTCCCTCTTCTAACCTGCTGTCTGTTCTTGGGACCCTCAAAGTTATGTGGGGCCCGTGGCCCTTTTGTCACCACTCCCCTGCCCCCCACACACAGGGTGTGGAGCCAGACAACCTGCCTTGGAATTCCAACTTTGACCCTTGAATGACTCGGGAGCTGACTGAACCCCTCTGCACCAGTTTTCTGCCCAGCAAGTGGTGAGTCCTGCAGCCACACGCTGCAGGGTTGTTAGTTGACAATAGAGAGGCGGTTAGCAATAGTAGGTGATGACTCAGGGATGTACAGGGGCGTGCCCTTGGCTCTCCGCACTGTCTTGGATGCCAAGGTGCAGGGGGCAGGGGGATGGGAAGGCTGAGATGTCAGGGCCCCTGGTTGCCAGCGGGCTGCCTGGTCAATGCCTCCCCAGGGCCGTGGGAACCGGCCAAGCTCTTAGAACTGCAGACTCATTTCTCTGCATCTGCAGCGAAGCAGGAGTCTATCAGCCCTAGAATCTGCCTCAGAGCCTCAGGGGTCCCACCAGCCTGGGCTGGGCAGCCATGGCAGGGTGAGGCAACCACAGCTAGGGAGAGGCAGAGCAGAGTACCCACAAGTCAGGGAACTGATCCGAAAGAAGGAAAACGAAGCTATTGGGGGAGGGCAAAAAATGAACACAGGCTTTTATCTAAAAGGGGAAAAATATGTGTGTGTATATATATAATGTATGTATTTTTATTATATATATATAAATGGACTTACCTGGTGGCTCAGTGATAAAGAACCCACCTACCAATGCAGGAGACTCAATCCCTGGATTGAGAAGATCCCCTGGAGAAAGAAATGGCAACCCACTTCAGTATTCTTGCCTGGGAAATCCCATGGACAGAGGAGCCTGGCAGGCTACAGTCCATGGGGTCGCAAAAGAGTTGGACACAACTTAGCAACCAAACAAAGAACAAATATACATAAATACATGATATCCAAAGTTCAATTAAATTCTGTTTGACATGTAGGTTACCCAATTCTGAATTTATTTTTTCCTCCATTCTTTTGCTGTTGTTTTTGACCTTGTGTCTTATTGTTTTGTGTAAATGTTTATTTCTAAAAGTTTTTTTTTACTGATTTCCCCCAACTTTTCTTTTGAATTATTTTTAACTACAGAAAAGTTACATAAACCAGTACAATGAACCCAAAAACCCTTCAGAGAGATTCACTAATTCTTAGTAGTTTGGCTCATTTCCTTTAGCTCTCCCTGTCTCTGCCCATGTTTATGATTTCTTTCTGAGCTCTTGCATCTCAGAAGTCTTCTCCAGCCCCTTCCACGTGCGGGCATTTCACAAGCCTCGGTTTCTTCCGCTATTAGTTGCCTGTCAAAGGCTTTTCAGGAGGAAGTCACAAAATAAGACCAGGCTTTTTGCTAATCATGCCTTTTCCCCTGACAGCAGGCAAACAGCCCTGGGGATCTTTCCTGCGTGACTGCTCCCATTACATTCCCCAGGGATCCACCACCTGGACGTGTGTGTCCAGGGTCAGTGCTGAAATAGTGGTCACGTAGGCAGAGGGTGGGGCTCAGATGGAAGGTGATAGGAGCAGGCCTGGGGCCGGAGCAACCGTGGATCACCCACTGCCTCTCTTCCTCCTATGGAACCTCCTATCAGGGGAAGATGGGGCCAGGGTCACCCCGAGAAGACAGACCTGTCCCTCCAACAACTAGTGTCAAGGAGGGATGTGGTTCAGTTAAGCCAGATCTTCCACGAGAAGCCTAACACGTAGCTTGACGTTGAAATATCCTGTTTAAATGTTGGCAACTATAAATAGTTGCAATACTTTTGGAACTAAAGCAAACATGTACAATAGTTGGGTTGGCCCAGGGACCGCCAATGTGAGATCCTCATTTCAGGGACAGAGACAGGCTGGGGGGAGGCTGCAGGGTGCCCCCCTTGAACACCCAGTCCCCTCTCACACGATAACCCCTACTCACACTCAGGACCTCTAGCCATCGGCCCACACCGTCACCCCCAGAGATGAGGAAACTGCTCCAGGCCCGTCAGCAAACATGGTCTGTCTGCTCACCTGCCTCCATTAGCAGCGCTGCCCTCACCACCCCCACCTCAGTCCAGAAAGACCTCTGTGATGGTGAGGGGAGTCATATGAGTTCCTTTCTCTTATCATTTAAGAAATACTTCATGAGCACCACTATATGCTCTATGTATAATTCAGATGAAAATTGGGGAGGGGGGAGCTGATGTGCCAGCAGAGGAGGCAGATAATCAAAAAAGCAAAGAGAAGTTTCCTGAATATGCTTTGAAGATAGATAAGTCAAGAAGGAATAGAAGGACTTCCCTGGTGGCACAGTGGATAAGAGTCTGCTTGCCAGTGCAGGGGACATGGGTTTGATCCCTTGTCCGAGGAAGATTCCATATGCCATGCAGCAACTAAGCCTGTGAGTCCCAACTACTGAGCCTGTGCTCTACAGACCATGAGCTGCAACTACTGAAGCCCAACGGCCTAGAGATTGTGCTCCACAACTAGAGAAGCCACTACAAAGAAAAGCTCACACACCGCAATGAAGAGTAGTCCTCGTTTGCCACAACTAGAGAAAGCCCGCACAAAGCAATGAAGACCCAACACAGCCAAAAATAAATAAATGAATAAATAAAGAAAGAAGGGAGTAGAAAGGGCAAGGGTGGAGACTTTCCTGGTGCTCCAGTGGTTGGAACTTCTCTTCCAACACAGGGGGTGCAAGGTTCAATCCCTATCAGGAAGCTAAGATCCCACATGCCTGGTGGTCAAAAAACTGCAAACATAAAACAGAAGCAATATTGTAACAAATTCAACAAAGACTTTAAAAATAGTCCACATTAAAAAAAAAATCTTAATGAAAGGTGGCAAGAGGGTCAGGGAAGTCCACGTCTTCAGCCAGGACTTGAAGAAGGTATCAGAATGAGCTCTTACCTAGTGACAGGCAGAAGAATCCCAGGCAGAGGGAGCAGTTGTTGCAGAGGCCCTGAGGCAGAAACATACTTGGGGAGGGAGACAGGGTGGCAGGTAGTGGTCCCTGACCCTTCCCCAGTTTGCCTAGTCCCTAAGATGGGGACTCACTCTACTGACTGTAGGGCCTGATCCAACCTTGGACACATTTCACTTACTCCACAAAGTGTTAGGGAAATTAAAAGTCAGTTACCAACACTTAAATATCAAGAGGTTTCATCCTAAAAATCAATGTTTCCGGCTTCTTTTGGTGGGAGATGACATCCGAGAAACACAGAGTGCAGATCTCTCTCTCTCTCTCACACACACACACACACACACGCACGTGCATGCACACACGCAAGAGTACAAACCTCCAGGTAACAATATGTGTGTGTGTGCTCAGTTGCTTAGTCATATCTGACTCTTTGTGATCCCATGGACTGTAGCCCGCTGGGCTCCTCTGTCCATGGGGATTCTCCAGGCAAGAATACTGGAGTGGGTTGCCATGCTCTCCCCCAGGGGATCTTCCCAGGGATCGAATCCAACTCTCTTGTGTCTCCTGCATCCCAGGCAGATTCTTTACCACTGAGCCACCAGGAAGCCCATGAGTTACCCTGTCTGGCACCTCACGTGACTCCTGGAGGCCAGGCAGACAGCAACATGCCCACAGCCACACCCCCAAAGTGGCAGGACAGGACCTGACAGTTCCCACTTTTCTCCCATAGGTACTGAATTCTCATGTCATGGGGAGCAGCTCCACAAAGCCCCAGGAGGTGACATTCATCTGTACATGGGTATCTCTGATCCCAGGCATCCCCCATGACTCCACGGTAAAAAAGCCTGCCTGCCAATGCAGTAGACTCAGGTTCGATCCTTGAGGTGGGAAGATCCGCTGGAGAAGGGAATCTTCTAACCCACTCAAGTATTCTTGCCTGGGAAATCCCATAGACAGGGAAGCCTGCTGGGCTACAACCCACAGGGTCGCAAAGAGTACACACGCACACACACACACACACACACACACACACACATAAACGTACTTGTATATAATCGTACATGCATAATGCATACACATATATAAATAAGCAGACACACTTTCAATATGACTGAAGTCAAATCAACCTGGAAGACTCATCCCCAAAAAATTCAAACCCTAAAGGATGCAAGTGGTTACATGCACTCCACTCCCTGCAGGTTCCCCAGGTTCTCATTGTTCACATCTGTTCCAACCACACAGGGGTCTCAAGTCCTGCCTCTCCCCGCCCTAAGCCCCAGCCCCAGCCCAACACCCACTTGGATGGGGCACATTCTAGTCCAGCCTGCTTTGGGTATAGCCTTATAAACATCTGTCTATCCAAATGCAAGGCCACGTGATTAAAGCTTCAGGGAACGAAGCTGGCAGAAGACTCTAACGGTGGTCCTCTCAAGCTGCAACCAGCCCTTAGACATGTTTTGTCTAACCTGCATAATTTTTTTTTAAATGGGAGCTAACTTTTAATATAGAGAGGGCTGCATAAAGATCCAGGGTGCTGACATCTTTTGAAAGCATAGAAGCAATTGGCTAGAATTGTATAGAGGTTATCCTGAAATTCTTTTAAATAAATTTTTTCCTCAAAGTAGTACATTTGCAGGATATAAAATTCAGAAGGTACAAGAGGGTGTATGAGGATTAGTGAGTCTCCCTTCCCAGGCATCCCCCAGCCTCTGGGTCCTCCTCTTTAGAAACAACCATGGGTGCCAATCTCCAAAGATACTTCATTCACTCCTAAGTACATGAATATACATTCTTTTTCCCCCTTACAAATGGTAGCATACTTCTCAACACCTTGCTGTTTTTCCCCCATAACAAGATGTCTGGGAGATACTTCAGTTTTGTTCACCAAGTTGCCATCGTGACTTGTAGTCTCACACTTGTCTTGCTTTACTTGCTCATGATTCTTGTCTGGCTCTTTTGGCAACTGAGTGTGCAGACTCTGGCACAGGTGAAGGATGGCCCATCCTTCCTAGCCACCCAGCCCTGGTCCCCACTCAAGTTCGGGTGCATGCAGTTCCTTGAGTTCCCAGCAGAGGGAGACACCACTTCATCCCCAAGACCACCAAAGGGGTCTTAAATGGGACGTGGCTATCTTGAAATGTCTGGGAAAGAGATGCTGTCTGCCCAGACACAAAGACCTCCTTAGCTGGGCTGGGATCCTCCCCAAATCAGGCCTCCCCTTCTCTGTTCCTAACTCCCTCTGAACCTCCTGCTTTGACTGAGCCACATCCTGACTGAGCCCCACTCTTTGTAGGGATGGGCCTCTCCTTGATAGGAATTGGGAGGAGACCCTGTCTTAGTCTAGGTCCTGGGATTGAGAATTTGCCCGAGGGACCCACATAAAGAACGTAAGTATCTGGACGGGTATTCCTTGCCCCACCCTCGTCCTTCCCTGCTGAGAAGTGGTGGTGGGGGTGGGGGGGGTCCTTTCTCCCTGCCCCCAGCAGACAGCCTCCAGCAGAGCCTTGACCTCGAAACCTCCCATCCCCATCCTGCCCTCCAGCACTCGCCCTGGCACCCTTTCCCTGGCCTGGCTCCGGCGGCCTTCCTCCCACCCCCACAGTGGTGTTGGGGGTCGCCTGGTGGCCAGAGCAGAGCCACCCCTTTCCTGGCCCTGCCCCTCCCCGTGACCCCAATCCTCCGCCAGCCACTCAAAGGCACCTTGTTCTCCATCCAGCTCCCAAACAAAAGTCCCTCTGTCTAAAAAGGAGGAATTGGGGGGAGGGGGCACCCCAACGGGAACCAAGTGGGGGCCTGCACAGACCCCAGCCGGAAGGAATGCCATGAGGAGGAGGGGCAGGAGGTGGGGGGAAGGGAGGCCGGCACAGTGCAATGGTCTTATCCAGGGTAACAGGCAGCCCCCACCCCAATGCCCACTGCAGAGACATGTGGCCCCCAGCACCCTAGGGAAAAGCCCCAGCTGGGAAGGTCTGTCTTGAGCTGGGAACCTAGCGTCCAGCTCCCTAGGCTGTGATGGGCAGGATAGGGGAGAGATTATGGTCTAAGGCCCAACAACCCCCACCCCATCACCACCCTTACCCCTTGGGCATCCCACCCCCACCTCATGACCTTGGGCTTATTGGTCCATTTTGCTGACTCTCCAACTGTGTCAACAGCAACAAGTAGCCCGGAGGAGGACCTTAGATCTCCCACAATGGCCACCAATCCTTCCTCCAAGGACAACACCCAGTCTAAGTAAGAGAGATTACGTTATTACAACCAAAGCATGGCCTTCCCCCATCACCCCGCCAGGCAGCAGCTTTGCTATTAAAGACGGGAACATCTCCCCCTTTCCTGTCCTTTTGTGAGGGGCAGGAGATTGGAGAACGCACCCTTCCTGGATGTGAGAGACCGAGTCCCAGCCCTCATCCTGTTCTCCTTCTGCCCTGCCCAAGGTTGCTGTGATCTTGGAGACCCCAGGGGAGCTCCCTGCCACTGGAAGTGGGGGCGGGGGTGAGTGGGAACTGTCTCTTTAAGAACAGGCACGAGGTGAGAGAACCCCTGAGCTTTAGGGAGTCAGACTAGTTCTCTACCTGCCCAGGTTTGCTTAGGGCGTGGTGGCTGTGGATAAAGGCAGGACTCAGGCTAAGCAGCCCACTCTCCCGGAACCCGATCCTCTGCGCAGCCTGGGAAGCATACAGGTGAGGGGCTGGGGCCCTCTCCCTCTGACTCCTTCTTGGCTCTGCCCCTCTCTCTACTGCTTTCTGTTCAAGACCCCTAGGACCTCCCTACATCAAGGTCCTTCTCTGGGGGAGCAGATTAGAGAACGCCTCCCGTCCCCATCAATCTCTGTACAGGGGGCTGGGTGAGCCAGCTGGGGTGAGGGTAAGGCCCACAGATGGGACAGGGTGTCCGGAAGACTGGTGGGTCTGGGTAGATCTGGAACTGGATTGGGGGATCAGAGGAGATGGGTGGATGATGGTGGACTCAGGGTGTCCTCATGTTGGGAATATGCGGGTCCTGAAGACCTCTAGGGAAAGGGTCTGGAGGCTTCCTGAGGAAGCTCTAAAACTGGGGGTTGGGGAGGAGATTTCAGCGACATGAGGGAGTCATTTTGCTCATGCCTGAAGGGCCTGGCCACCATCATGGAGAAATAGAGGGACAGACAGTAGGGGGTGGGTGGCGGAAACGGTCTTCCCACCACCACTGGGATCTCTGGGATTGGGAGAGAGCAGAGAGGGGTGGGCTCAGCCTCCATTGCAGGCTACCTTCCTCTCTGAGTCTTCACCCTGACCACAGTCGGTTCTGGAGCAGCTGGGGAGACCTCTTTCCACAACAGCCTGAACAGGGCAAGGGAGGGCACATGCCCAGACGCCAGCCCCCAGCGGCCAGCAGTGTGGGACAGTCAGGTGGCAACGTGCAGGGGCTGGGGTGTGGCTGAGACCACCCGTCAGTGCCCCCTGTGCTGGGCATGCTGGGAGATGCCTGGGGATGGGGCCTACGGAGCCCCCGACTGGCCAGGGGGGTTGGAGGCTCCCATGGAAAGAAGTTTAAGCCCTGAGACTATGAGTCCTGCAAGACAGAATATAGCATTAAACTCAGTTCACAGGGTTTCTAGGGTTGTGACAGCAACGTGGGCTAATCATAGTGCCAATTTCATCAAGCTGCGAAGATTATAGGCATGAATAAGGGCAAAGAGCTGAGAAGTGTGCCCGGCGTGGGGTAAACACTCAATCAGACCAGCTCTTATCACCAGCATTAATGTTACCATGGGGGGACAAAGCCTCATGTGTTCACTTTAGACAACAAGTGTCCTTCCACAGACCTGAGCTGGGACCCCCTAAGCTGTCCTGCCCACACACCCAATCCAGCTCTGCCCCTGCCCCCTATTTGGGGGGGGGGGGTCCTAAACCCCTTAATAATGTTTCCCAAAGTGATAGGCCCTTTCTTTGCAAGAAATGGATTTTCAGATTGACATTGTGGGTCTGGTATACAGAATGAAAGAGGAAACTAAGAGGGCTTCCCAGGTGGCTCAGTGGTAAAGAACCCGTCTGCCAATGCCGGACACATGGATTCAATCCCTGGGCAGGGAAGATCCCCTGGAGAAGGAAATGGCAACTCTCTCCAATGTTCTTGCCTGGGAAATCCCATGGACAGAGAGGAGCCTGGTGGGCTATGGTCATGGGGTTGCAGAGTCGGACACAACCGAGCGACTGAGCACAAACACGAAGACGCTAAGAAGGTTCCCAGGATCTGGGGTGGGCACAGAGAGATTAAGGCATCTGTAGAACATTCTGGAAACAGAAAAAGAAACTCAGGGTAGGGGTTCTATGGAGGCTAAAGGAAGTAGTGGGGCCCGGGGTGGGGCTTCCCAGGTGGCTTAGCGGTAAAGAATCTGCCTGCCAAGCAAGAGATGCAGTTTCAATCCCTGGGTTGCAAAGATAACCTGGAGAAGGAAATGGCAACTCACTCCAGTATTCTTGCCTGGAAAATTCCATGGACTTAGGCGCCTGGAGTGGCAGGGTCGGACACGACTGAACACGCAGAGAGAGAGATAAACAGGGCACTATCTCCAGGTGTGCACAGGAGCAGAGCAGGGGATGGCAATGGGCTTCCTGCCAGGCTCAGGGGAGGCGGGGGGTATGCTTTGCCATCTGTGAAATGGGGTCTCCAGGATTCTTGGGAGGTTCCATGAGTGAAGACCCAGCAAGGTCATTTGGCGGAGCCCAGCAGCGGGTGGATCTAAGTGTTAGCTCTTGCTATCAAGATTGGGACAAGCTATGCTGTGCTATGGCAGTGGGGCAGGGGTGGGGGAGGGGACGGGGGACGCACAGGGGACTGAACGTGATGAGGAAGGGGGCAGTGGAGTGTTCTTCGTCCTGGGCAGACCTACCTGGGGAAAGAGGAAGCATGTGCTGCCCCAGGAGCTTGGTGGGAACACAGGCAGGGACAGGGGTTGGGGCTGGGACTGGGGTAGAGACAGGACCCAAGGACCAGGGTGGGATGGGCATGGGTGGGGCAGAAGCAGGATGGTGGGGTGCTGGCAGTGTGGGACAGAAGATAAGGCTGGGGCTGCAGCCAGGCGATTCTTTTCCAGGCCTGCCCCCCGCCCCTCCCTGAGTTCTCTCCACCCCAACATCCTGCCCTGAGCAGCTCAGGCCCCAGCCCAGGCTCCAGCCCTGGCCCAGCAAAGTCTGGGCAGGGCAGGCAGGCTCCAAACTGTCTATGGGAGACACTCCTGGGGACCGGGCCTCCCACCATCTGGCTCCCAATGCTCCATTCCCCGCAACACCCCGAGGCCCTCAGAGAGTCAGCCAGGTCTGGTTTAAATCCCGCCTTCTGGCAAGGTGACCTCTCGAGCACCCACTTTCACCTCTGGAGCCTCAATGTCCCCATCTGTAAGATGGGGATACGGTGGGCAGCACCTTCTTCATTTGGTTTCCAGGGTGATTCGCTTAAAGCCTCCAGTCCACATCCAGTGAGTTATTATTGCTCCTCCCTCTTCCGGTCTGAGTTCTCACCCAGCCCCCACTGCACTTTCCCACTCCTTATCTCTCAGCCCAGTGAATTTCAAGGCCAGGCTTCCTGCCCTGGGGTGAGCTGTGTACCCTGGGTGGGGAGCAGAGTAGCAGGAGATTGGGAACCAGAGGCCTCCGGGGGGCCCTGCTGAAGCTGATCGCTCTCCCCAGACCCCACCAGGCCAGCGATCGACATGCAAGAGGTGGTCCTGAGCCTGCTCAGCCTTCTGGCAGGTGAGTGTCCATTCCTGGACTGCCTCTCCTCACATCCCCTCAGCTGGGTGGTGACCATGTGTGCGTGTTACTCTCATGCTTTCTGCCTCCCCCGTGGGGTGGGGAGCTTCAGGACAGTATCTCCTAGAGGGTAGGGTGTGTCACACTGGTGATTTCAAGGGACACATAAAGGAGGACCTCTTACAGCCAAGGCTTATACAGCTCATCATCGTCTTGATGTCTCCGTGATGACATCTTGGAGAAGGCTCGGCCCTGGGCTACCATATCTTTAACACTCCTAAACACTTTATCACGAGTGGGAAGAGCTTCGTGGTTATGTGGCAATTACCAAAAACCCCTTGGGCCACAGTTTCCCCATCTGGACAATAGCAGCACCTACTCAGAGAGTCACTATGAGGATTAAACTAAAGTTACAATATGCAGAGCACTAAGGGTAGTGCCTGGGACAGAATAAGCACCATGTGTCTATGCTTTAAATATAATTTTAAAAATATGAATATCCCTTTAACAAAGGGTGAATAGAGCTTAGGCCCAAAGCTAAACAGCTGACTGCTTCTAGCCAGAATTCAGTCCTAGTCTTTTGCTTTCATTGTCTTTGTTTTTATCCATTATATCAAGCGAGACTGGTATTCCATTCAGGATAGTGATGTAAAGTTCTTTTTTAAATAAAGTGTATTAAGTTTATTAAGTTTAAGGTGTATGGAGTTTATTAAGCTCCAGTACTCTCGGCCACCTGATGCAAAGAAAATATCCTGAGGCTGGGAAAGATTGAGGGCAGGAGGAGATGGGGTGACAGAGGATGAGATGGTGGGATGGCATCACTGACTCAACGGACACGACTTTGAGCAAATTCAGGGAGATGGTGAAGGACAGGGAAGCCTAGCGTGCTACAGTCCATGGGGTCGCAGAGTCGGACATGACGCAGCAACTGAACAACAAATTAAGTTCATAATTAGTAAGTCACTTTCAGGGAAATGGGGGTTGGGATGTGGATGTGGCAGACCCGGGAGATGAGGGCTGAGAACACCTGGGAGTGGAAGCCATCTGTCATCCCCACGAGACTCTTGCTCGTTTCTACAGTGGTTGTGGGTTAGTCAGGTGTCTGCAACATCAGGCCAAAGGCTGACTAGGTGATCAAAAGCCACCCAGATGAAAACCTACTTCAGGGGTGGGGCTGAGTGGGGGAAACCCTCACTTTCAAGGTGGAATGTGCAGAGATAGCTAGTTTGGGGTTGAAACCCTGTGCCCTCAAGAGTGGGGAACTGTCCATCAGGGGACCCTTTGCTGAGGCCAAGGGTTCCATGGCCTTGCTCCCAGCTTTGCCAAGGCCAGCACCTCCATCTCTCTCCTTCCCCGCTTCTCCCCACCAGCCCTGCCTGCCTTGGACGCCAACGACCCAGAAGGTGAGCCAGACTGACTCCTCCACCAGTCCACCTCCAAAGTCTCCCCGACGAGCCCTGCATCCCAGCTCTTGTCCTGGATTCATGTTCTTTATTTTTTTCCTTGCAGATAAAAACAGTCCTTTCTACTATGGTGAGAGCCCCTGCCCCTCCCTTTGCATCCCCCACCCACCCCTCATACCTATTTTGTGCCAAGGGTCCCACACAGGTCGGGTGAGGGTCTGATGGGGGTGACCTCGGGGGTGAGACTAACGGGATACTGTTCAATGCCCCTGTTGAACAGTAAAAACAATGGATTAAGGGAATAAGATGTGCCAGTCTGGTCCTTGGGACTCCCCACATTTTCTTCCACATAGCTCCACACTCCCTCCCTCCGCTCCTCAGGTCTCTATTCAAATGTGCCCTTTTGGAGGAGTCTTCCCTGGCCACTCTCCCTCAAAGACCTCCCCTCTGACTTTCTGTCTCCTGGACCTGCTTATTTGTCTTCAGACCTCTTCTCTCTACCTGATACCACATTAAATCTCTGTTGCTTGCTGTGTGCAAACTGGAAAGTTAGCCCAGGGGGCTGGGGGAGCCGTCCGTTCTCTCCACTGCTACAGCCCACGTGAGAGGTGCCCAAGGGATATTGTCAAGTAGCTGAGGGCTCGGATGGGGAAGACATGGGCTGGCACCAAGGGCCCCCTCTGGGTTTCTCCTAGACTGGTATGGCCTCCGGGTCGGCGGGCTCATCTTCGCAGGGATTCTGTGTGCCATGGGCATCATTGTCCTCATGAGTGAGTGCAGGGGCTGGCGGGGTGGCGGGCGGGACAGGGCAGGGCTGGTGGTGTCCTCCCCTGACATTCCCCTCCCCCTAACAGGTGGGAAATGCAAATGCAAGTTCCGACAGAAGCCCAGGTAAGATGGGTTCCCGGCAGCGTGCCTGCCTCACGCTGGAGATGCCTTTCTGGGGTAAAGAGCTAAATCTCACAGGAAAAAGCCAGGCCTCCAGGCCCTGCCCCGGAAAATTCCTGCTCCTAAGATTTTTCCAGGTTCATTCTTCAGAGCCATGAATCTTCAAAGGGCCTCAAATCCTGAAATGCTTTTGGTCCCTGGGACGGTATAACCCTGTGAAAAAATAGCTAGGGAGCTACCACAGGACAAGCTGAGACTCCTCTAGCCGTGAGGGAGAGGAGAAACAGGAGGGATCAGAGATCTCACCGCTTTTCTTTCCCTAGCCACCGTTCAGGAGATGCCCCACCTCTCATCACTCCAGGTAAGACAGGGACAGAGTAGGCTGAGAGGGACATGGTGGGGTGGGGGGAGATGGGGTGTATGTGTGTATGACGGCACCCTGGGGAGAAATAACTTGATCCACTCTCAAAAGCTGACCCTGTCACCTCTCCCAGGCTCTGCCCAAAACTGTTGAGAATGGATCAGCAGAAAGAGCTCCAAGGACTACTCTTCCCCCAAGTTCTGGCTCTGCAAGGGAGCCTGAACTCCAGGATGGAATTCTCCACTCCCTCCTCAGACCGCCTGGCCAGGGCTCCATCTCACCTCTCCCTGGAGGGGTCTTGGTTCAGTTTTTACTCTAAAATGATTTTGCCTCATACCCAAGCAGCCTTGAGACTCCCTATATTTGCACTGGGGTTTGTGGTGGGAAGGGCAGAAGGTTGACGTGCATGGGGGCTGGCACGGAAGCTGGCAGCTGAATCTCTTCACTGGGATGAGACCACAGGCTTGCCTCCACATGACCTGATGGATGGCAAGGGGCCCGACCTCTGCCTCTGTGGCCATGGGAACCACACATGCAATTTAAAGTGCTCTACTTGGAGGATATTTTTGAGAGTGAAAGGGAGCTCCAGCCAGATGAAATACTGGACCCTGGGACCATCCCAGGAAAGCTAGGATGTGGAATGATCCCAGTACCCCGGAGTACCCAGACAGCTTATGGTTATAATAGTGAGGCCCTATGACCCTCCCAGAGAAGGAAATAGCAACCCACTCCAGTATTCTTGCCTAGAGAATCCTGTGGACAGTGGAGCCTGGTGGGCTGCTGTCCATAGGGTCGCACAGAGTGGGACATGACTGAAGTGACTTAGCAAGCATGCATGCATGACCCTCCCACTCACCTCAGATCCCATTTCATTATAAAAGATGCTTCCTCACACCCAAATGTTCCTATGAGAACTTTAAATTATCCCCCACAATATCCCTAATAAAATATAATGGCTACATGGTGTGAGAACCTCCAACCAGGCTGGAACTCCCTTACACAGTCTCCAATACCCAATAAGACTTTCAAAAAGTCCCCAAGAGCCACAAAAATGCCTAAAACCCTTCAAAACACCTCCAAATATCTCCTGGGACACACAGACCAACAATAAACCCATGATCTAACCCCCTAACAATGCTTTTATATCCCCTGAACACCCCACAAGGCCCCCCCCATATGAGCCCACACTCCTTAGAGACCTCGTGAAAGCTCACCAAGAGCAGCCAGAATGCACCCTGGGACACCTCCCCTCTCCTTAATATAGCTCCTGGGATACTCCTCTTCCTCCCCTACCCCAACCCCATGCCACAGGAGACACCTTCTCCCAATAACCCCTCAACCACCGGTGGGGCGGGTGCACAGCGCGTTTATTGAGCCCGTGCACTTTCCTTCCGCGATCGTGTCACCGACCCGGGAGAGGCACCCCTGGCTCCGGGCTAAATCTCGCTCTTTCCCACCTATTCCCCGCGCACGCGCAAGAGGAACAACACTCTGAGCTTCCGCCTCGGCAGCAGGCGTGCGCACAAGCAGTAGAGGAAGTTAGCAGGCCCGGCGTGGAAAACTGCCCAGCGACTGATGACGTCATGAAGGCGGGCACTAAAAGCGATTGGCCGGATTGAGTTTAGAAGGAAAAGGAAAGCTATCGCCTTCTCAGTACTTTTACAGGGAACAGAAGGGGCGGGAGTGGGTTGAGGGGGACTTTTCTAGACCTCATGGAGCTCTTCACGTTACCCTCCCACCATGATTTGTCTACCGGCTCCATGCAGCGGTCTCCCAGCCTGAGCCCCCAAGTCATCTTTGATGGGTGTCATCTCCTGGGTGTCATCTCCCAGGCAAGATGTTGCTTAAGACTGAAAGGGCAGCTCTTGCCTCGAACTTGGCTTGTGGTCAGCATCTCACAGGACCAACTGTCACTTCTGAGTCGGGTCAGGAGGCCAGTAAAGGGGACATCCTGAAGCCCAGGAATCCCCATGCCAGCCCCCTGTCGGCCATGTCCAGCATCCCTTCCAGCTTCAGGCACTGAGGTCTAACTCATGATGCTGGTAGATCTGTGTGGGGCCCTTGAAGCAAGCAGCGAAGAGGAAGCGTCTGCCGGCCATGGTGATGTGGGCAAAGGCCCGAGGGGCCACTATCGCCGGGGGCCCCAACTCCTGCAGTGGTTCCAGGAGCCCCTTGTCAGGCTCAAGGCGGAAAACCTGGCTGAAGGCGAAGTCACTGCCCAGGATGGCCAGCTGGTCCTTGGCAATGAGCAGTGGCTGGAAGACGTGGGCACCTCGAGAGGGAAGTTTCTGCAGCAGGCGAAACATGGAGCCATCCCAGCGCATGACCTGTGGGGGTGGGGGGGCCGCTCATTAGGGCTGGGGTCCCCAGGGCCAGGCCTGCCTATCAGTGATCCCCTAGGCCCCAGAGGACTTGGAATAGCTCAGGAACAGAGGCCTGTAAGTCCACAAACTCCCACAGCTTTCTCATCTTTCTAAATGTCACCAACCAGCTGCTCAGCCCACAGACTTGGAGTCACTCTGGACCCTTCTCTCTCCTTCAGCCCCACATAGAATCAGTCAGCCCTGGAGTCAGTTAGTTTCACCTATGATGGTATGCACTTTCCCATCTCCTCTGGCCGAACTCCTGCCCAACCACAGTCACCTGCCTCCTGGACCATCACATAACCTCCTCCCTGGTCTTCTTGGTCTCTTTGTTCCTGCCCCTGTGCCTATAGTCTGCTCCCCACACAGACATCCTGTGCACCTCTGAGTCATATCAGTGCCTTTCAGGCTCAAAGCCCTGCCTGTGGCTATATCTCGCTCCAGAGAGTGCTGGAGGGAGTGGGCCATCAGCCCTGGGGGTTCAGGGTGTGGTGGCTGTGGTTAAATGTAAGTCCTGGGGACTTCCCTGATGGCACAGCGGATAAGAATCCACCTGCCAAGGCAAGGGACATGGGTTCGACCCCTGGTCCGGGAAGATTCCACACACTGTGGAGCAATTAAGCCTGCAAGCCACAACTACTGAGCCCACAAGCCACAAATATTGAGTATGTGTGCCCCACTACTGAAGTCCATGCGCCTAGAGCCTGTGCTCTGCAACAAAAGAAGCCACTGCAATAAGAAGCCTGTGCACTGCAATGAAAACCAGCCCCTGTTCGCCACAACTAGAGAAAGCCTGAGCAAAAAGCAACAAAGACCCAGAACAGCCATAAATAAAAACTTAAAAAAAAACGTAAGTACTGGACTGTGTCAGTTTGGGAGTAGAATCAGAATCTTGGGGCCGGTGTCAGTGTTGGGAGATGGAGAGTGGTTTAGGGTCAAAGGTCCATCTAGTCAAAGCTATGGTTTTTCCAGTAGTCATATATGGATGTGAAAGTAGGATCATAAAGAAGGCTGAGCACCAAATAATTGATGCTTTTGAACTGTGGCACTAGAGAAGACTCTTGAGGGTCCCTTGCACAGCAAAGAGATCAAACCTGTTGATCCTAAAGGAAATCAACCCTAAATACTCATTGGAAGGACTGATGTTGAAGCTGAAGCTCCAAAACCCTGGCCACCTGATGCGAAGAGCTGACTCATTGGAAAAGACCCTGATGCTGGTAAAGATTGAGGGCAGGAGGAGAAGGGGACGACAGAGGATGAGATGGTTGGATGGCATCACTGAATCAATGGACATGAGTTTGAGCAAACTCCAGGAGATAGTGAATGACAGGGAAGCCCGGCGTGCTGCGGTCCATGGGTTTGCAAAGAGTCGGACACGACTGAGTAACCAAACAGCAACAGTCTCGAGGGATCACAGTCTTGGAGTTTGCGTTGGGATAGGGTCAGAGCTCAAAGATCAGCATATTAGGAAGATCAGCTGTCAGGCAGGTCAGCCTTCAGAGGCCAGCATGTGAGGTTGGGTCAGTGCTTGAGAGGCCAGCCTGGAGTGGGAGTGAGCTGCTGCCAGTCAGGTGGGACCTGTGCCCACCCCTCAGGACTGCGCCCAGCCTCACCATGGAGTCCCCGATGTAGCGTGTCAGGCACAGGAACACGTCCCCGCCAGCCTGGAAGTGGCGCGTGGCATAGACGTCCTCGGCCTCTGGGATGTCTGTCCGCCGCTCAAAGCGGCCCCCGAACCAGTGGAAGAGCACGGGCCGCTGCGAGGCAGAGGCCAGCAGCAGATGGGGCCGGCCGTCCAGTTCGAGGGCCTCGACGTCCGTGTCCCGGTGCCAGGCGTGCAGGCTCTGGCGCGGGTAGAAGCCAGGCCCGTCCCGGCACAGCAGTGTGGTGCTGCCTGCCTTGGAGGCATCGGCCACCACAAAGCAGGGCTGCCTGTCCAGCCACAGGAGCTCGGCATCATTGGGCCGCAGCAGCCGCCGTGGGGCCAGGGCCTGCAGCGGGGCCAGGCGCAGGTCGGGGCCGGGCCGGGCCCACAGCTGCGAGCCTCCCCACAGGCGGGCAGCCAGCACGAAGAGGCGGGGGCCCAGCACCAGCGGCTTGCAGGACACCACCGAGGGTGCTGTGGGGAGCAGGGGGGCAGGGGGCCCTGTTAGACCAGCTGGGCAGGCTACCCGGCAGGCGGAAGGATGGGAGGGGGCTTACCAGACAGCTCCTCCTCCTGACGGAAGCGCTGCAGGCTGTAGTCCCAGGCCAGGATCAGGCAGCGGCCGGCAAAGGGCTGTGCCAGGACGATGTAGGGCTCCTCCTGGTAGGAGAAAGCTTCTACACCTAGCGCTGACTCTCCCACCGTCTGGAACCAGGACAGCTCTGGAGGTGGGGGGAGGGAGAGAGTCAGACAGGCCAAGGGGACCCCCAAGGGTCTGCATCACCTAGCCTCAGCTTGCGCATCTTTGCAGTGAGGACCGCCATGGTGCTGACTTCATGGGGATGCACGGTGGAATCTTTTTATCTATGGACGTATTAACTCACAACCACACGGTGATACTCTTATTTTCTAAGCTGCGTGGCATCATCAAATAATTAGAAACAGCACCTCCATCATTCATTTAACTTCACAAGATCCCTGTGGGGTATAGTTTGTTATTATATCCACTTTGCAGAGGAGGAAACTGAGGCCCAGGCAGCCAGCTGTCCAGCCAAATCCATCCTTCCTGTTTTCCATCACACAGGGTTGCATCTGGCCACAAAGCCACCCAATCAGAGGCCGTTAGCCCAGCACTGCCCCCACGCCACCTCCTGACACGTGGCCATGAACCAGAGCAGAGTGATGGTTCTAGTCGCCTTGCTTCTAGGAGGACGGCTTGTCCTAGACTAGGTCCCTTCCCCCACTCCTGTGAACTGGCAGGTGAATGGGATCACGACTCGGTTTCAACCATGGAAAGCAGGATAACACCCAGGGGCTGCCCCACTGGCCTGAACTGCTCACCTCAGACCCTTCTGTTTTCTTTGTTTCATGGTATTTAGAACCTCTCTGTTACAGCAACTTAGCGTTGACGATAATGATGCACCCAGATTGCCCAGTGTGGTGGCGGTGGCCTCCAGCTGACAATACTTCATTCTACATGCCAGGACCTACTTCTAGGGGCCCGGGTTGAATCAACGAACCAAACAGCTAAGGATGCCCATCCAAAGGGGATCTTTTAAAAAATGGCCATCAAACCATGTCACTCTCTGCTCAAAACCCTCCCTCTATGGCTTCCCACAGTCCTCTGGATAAAGTCCACCTTCTTCTCTGTGACTTTCGAAGTTCTGCAGAGTGAGGCCCTTGCAGGTGAGACACCTCATCTGTGTCCTTCCCTTCCTCACTCCTCCAGGCCAGACCTTCCTCCTTCCATCCTCAGTCAGGACAAGCTCTGTGATGCCTTGGGGGATTCACGGCACATGCTGACCTCGTCCTCTGTCCTCCACTTCGCTACAGCCACAGCTGGTGCTACCTCTTTGGAGAAGCCTTCTCCGATGCCCCAGGAAAGGTAGGACCACCCCCTAAACTCCCTCATCATCCTCTGTGTTTATCATAACGGGTACCATACATTTCCTGTGCAATGTTTTATTTGATGTCTGACTCCCCACCTCCAGGACTGTGACCCCGTGAGGCAAAGGCCCCGGGTTATCTTGGTCACCACAGTGTGCCCATGGCCTCCCACAGGGCTGGGCACCAAGTGGACCTCAGTCGGTGTTTGTTGAATAACTGAACCAAGAGTGACTAAGTTAAATTTCCTTGTTCTATGAATTCTGAAGACCAAAAACTTGTCTTACATTTTGAGGAAGATGACGTTAGTGATGATCTTCAGGTCTGAACTCAAAGTTTCACTCCTTCCAGACCCTCCAGCTACGCCTGGCCCCAACTCTGGCTCGGGGCTCCCATATCTCCATGGGATCTCCCCCCCACCAATCCTGGCCCTGACCCTTCTGTGCTACCCCCATCTCAGCTCTGGTCATTCTAGGCCAGCGCTCTCTGCCTGCCTCTGGCCGTGGGCTCTGTGAGGACAAGACCCAGGGCTGGCTTCATCACTCCTGTGCTCTCTGCTTTGCCCAGTACCCATAAAGGTACCAGAATATATTTGCAGAAAAGCAAAGTGATCGGAGGAAATATTTTTTACATGGTCAGTTTCATATTAATAACAACAACGAGAATGAACATTTATGAGGGCCTCCCCTCCCAGACCTCACGCCAAGGGCATCACTGAAGTCTCCTGCAGGAGTCCTGTGTCACCGTGTATTACCCCTATTCACAGGTAAGAAAACTGAGGCTCGGGGAGACGCCTCCTCAGCAGACTCTCAGCCAGGAACTGGCAGGGCAGGGAGGGAGGTGAGCCCCTCAGCCCTGGCCGCCCCTGCTGTCCCTCCCACCCCGCCGGGAAAGCCCCCACCTATGGCTCTGCACTTGAACGTCTTGGGGTCCACGTGGCGGAGCTGCATGTGGGCCAGGGCGGCGGGGCCGGCGCAGGCCCCGGTCCCCACGCTGGCGTTCACGGTGGGGATCCACTGCAGCAGCCAGAGCACGCGGCAGTCACACTGGAACGGGTTCCCGCGGAGGTCCCTGGGGCAAGAGGCCGGGGAGGGGCTGCGACCCGGCTTCCAACCCGCTGGGGGCCATACTCCCCGCCCCTCCCCGGGCAAGGGCTCAGGATAGGGCCCCACCATGGTGTGGAAACTATGTAAAAACCATCGCAGTCATACTCACTTGTGCCAACCAGGAGTGGGCACAGACGCCCCCTTCCCGCACCCACACGTTCCCCAATCCCCCCAACCCTCCCAGTCCCCTTGGGCCTCACACATGAGTCAGGGTCTCCAGGCCCCGGAACAGGAACCTGGGGAGGGTCTCGAGATGGTTATTGGCCAGACTCCTGGTGGAGGGACAGAAGGAGAAGCCATCAGCAGCTCCTAGGATGATGCCAGGGTGAAGGGTGTGGGGTGCCTCCCAAGGTGGGCTGGGGCAGTGGAAGCACGTACAGATGTGTGAGTGAGCGAAGTCCTCTGAGGGCGTTCTTAGAGATGGAACCAATTTCATTGTCCTCAATAAAGCTGTGGAGGGAAGATGGGGTCAGGGGAAGGTCCCCCAGTTCCCTGCTGTAGCCCCACAGTGGTTGGGGAACTCACCCCATGGTAGCCACAGGTCACGGCAACATGTGGAATTCTCTCCCAACAGCTTGCATAATCCCAGGGAAAAACCTCCCAGGAGCCTCTCTCTTCACCAAGGTCCCAGCCTGCAATCCCAGGAGCCAAGAACCTGACCCTATGGTCCTTGCCAGCCTTACCAGGAACCATCACCACCACAGCCACCATGACCAACACCGGTACTAACACCAATATGACCACTCATACCTGCACCATCATCTGTTATGTCTAATGCCTCTACCACCGTCATCACCCCCAGTACCAAAAACTGCCACCATCACCAACACCAACATCATCCACTATTCCCATCATCAATACCAACATCAATAGCTAATCATCCGGCCTCACAGCAGCAACACTGATAAGCATCACCAAGAATACATCCTTCATAGTCAACACCAAAACCACTGCCACCATCACCACCAACCCTGCCACCATTATCACGAGCACCAGCATTGCCAGTCCCAACATCACCATTACCCTCAGCGCTCACATCATCACCTGCCACCAGCACCACTACTGCCCCAATTTCTGCACGTACATCTACCTTTACCATCACCGCCAGACCCAGTACCAACACTGCCATAACACCAACATCCTACTCCAAACCCCTGCCACCACCAGCACCAATATCATAATCACCAATGTCCACAGCACTGATAATTATTACTGACCCCAACCCTTCAGACTTCATCATCAGTGTCCGTCTGATGGTCCAAGAGCACCATCACCATTGGGTCCACCATTTTTATCAAACTCATCCCTACTCCATCATCCTCAATAATGCCACCACTTCCCTGTGAGCACCATCCCCGTTATCATCACCGCCAACATTACTGCTGGTGTTGTCGGGCCATCAACACCACCACCACCACCATCTGTACCACCATCACCAACTAACTCAGAGTCTCTGTCTCTTAATTTGAAACATTTCCTTATCTCTGGCCTCTTTGTACCCTGCCCGGTCTCCTGAAAGTCAGGTAGGACCAGAAACAATCATGGGTTACCCAGGACTTTGTGCATCTTGAAACAGAGCGTGCCATGGAGGCAGGCTGAGATCACACAGCTGAGCAGGAGCCCCAGCCCCATTCAAAAGGCCGGCCGTCTTGCCCCTCCGAAGCGATCCCTTGTCCAGACACTTCCTCCCCAGGGCAACAAGCTCCTCCCTTCCCCCCACTCTAGGAGCCACGGAGGGGCGCCTCCTTCCTCTCCCAGGCCCCCATCCTTGCCCCTTTCTCCTGGCCTCACTCACAGGTACTGCAGGTGGGATAGGCCCGCAAACGCATCATCCTCAATCACGGAGAAGGAGTTGGATGTGAAGAGGCTGGCAAGGAGGTAAGAGAGAAATTTTTCCAGAGTCATTCCTCCCTACCTGACATGTTAACCTTGGCTCCCCCCAACCCCAGCCCATGTGGGCATGATCACACACACAGGCATGCAGTGTGAGGATGTGGATCACACAGATATTTTCACGACATGCACAAACACGTAAGTGTGCACACTCACCCCCCCCCCACATGCACGTGCATGGACAGCCCCCGGCCCAGGAGCTCTTCACTCAGCAGGACCCCACTCACAGCAGGTGCAGTGACGGCACCCTCAGGAAGCTGCCGGCCTTCAGCTGGGTGATTCGGGTCCTAACGAATGAGCTGGGGACGTGGGCAATGGTGGGTGAGGAGAAAACCGCTCCAGTGCGCCACTCCCATCCCAGAGCCGGCTCCTGTCCGAGGGGGGCAGGAGGGAACCTGACCCTGGGTGTGTGTATTTCCCCTGCATTCCAGGGGAGACGGGCAATTGCCCTCCTCGCTTGGCAAGGATCCTGGCGGCACTCTGCGCACCCCATGGTTCTCCCTCCCCCCAGCCCCCCCCCCAGCAAGATGCCCCTGCCCTCTGGAATTCCCATCCCCACTCCTGCTCCCTTTCAAATCCCAGTAGCCCCCTCCCAGGACTCCCGACATCCTTTGCTGCCCCCTCCCAAGATCCTGATGGGCCCTCCAGCTCCCCGGGGTCCCATCCCCAGCCTCAGGCCCCCAGAGGGCTGACACTCACAGCGACAGCAGGGTCGGGGAGAGGATCTCGGGCAGGTCCACGGAGCCCTCACACAGAGCACTGTCTTTGGAGCAGGAGCAACTCAGAGGACACTTTCCCTTTGGGGGTCTCCAGGCCTCCCCCACCCCCAGCCCAGCCAGCAGCAGCAGTAGCAAAATTCCCACCCCTCCCATGCCCCCTGACCCCTGCCGAGGCAGCGGCTTCTCTCTGCCCTCCCAGCTCGGCCCAGGTCTTGGCCACTACATCTCCCATGCCAGGCGACCCTCCATGCCGCCAGCTGGCACGCTCTGCCCCGGCTTCTCTCTCCTCTTTCTCAGTCTCTCTTCAGCCTATCTTTCTCCCTGTATGTCTTCGGTGTCTAAATTTCTGTTAATGCCTTTTTCCCTGTCTTTGTGTCTCTCCTTTTCTGTATTTCTGACTCTGTTAGTCCGTTTCCCACTCTCTACCTCTGTCTCTCTATCTGAGTTGTCTTTCTCTTTCTCTTTTTCTCTGTCTCTGTCTGTCTGTTGGCCTCTCCTTCTGTGTGTGTGTGTGTGTGTGTGTGTCTGTCTGGTGTCTTTATTTCTGCTCCTCTGCGCGCCCCCACTTCCAGCTCCCTGGAAGTTTCTTCCCCTCCTCCCACGCCCCTTCTCCCAGGAGGTTAGGGAAAGGGACTCTGGGCACCGGGCTCGAGGCAAAGCAGGAAAAGGAGGCGGGGGTCAGAGGCCATAGGAAGAGCAGCCCCTGGGGAAGGGGCCGGAGGGCCCCATGGGAGGGGAGGGGCCACTGGGGGCTGAGCTGCCCTGGCTCCTCCCAGCCAGCCCCCTCCCCAGACACCCCACTCCACTCCACTCACGGAGGGTGAGAAGGATGTCACCAGGGTGGGGACCGGATGGCTCTGTCGGCAGGAGGGGGAGTGGAAGGAGAGACCCCTAGGGGCTGGAGCCGTCCAGGCCACTCCCAACCAGCCCCCTCCCCTGGCTCCAGGAGGGTGTGGTGGGCGCTGGCCCTGAGGCTTCAAGGGACCAGCTCAGGTCCAGCTGCCCCCTCTGGTGGCGATGCTCGGCAGGACAGCCACCCTGCTCCAAACCCACAACCTCTTTTGCCCCTCCCGGAGTTAACCCCTTGAGTGCCCACCACCCCCTAGGGGTAGGGAGTCAAACCGAGGAAAAAAAGGATGAGGATACCACCCCTTTCTTTAATATTGACTCTGTACCACGCCCTGTCCTACCAGTTCATCTGTTAGCTCATGCTGCCTCACTACAACCCTCTGAGGCTGAGACGATCATACGGCTATTTTACAGATGGAAATACTGAGGAGAGGGGTCCAGTCATTTGCGATCTAGGTTATCTAAGTGGGGCAAAGCCAGGGAGCAAGCCCAGGCAGCTGGCTCTGTGGCCTCTCTTCCTTTGGAGGTCAGAACTTATGGATACTGGCTGTTTTCATTTTGGACTTTTTAGCAGTCTGGATAGATTCTATCCATTAAATAAAAAAAGGAAATAAATGGCCGCTGTTGCTCAACAAGCAATGTGAAATCGCAGTAATAATGCTCATTGAGAGCTTGCTGTGCATCAGTCTTGACACAAATTTACTCGGCTCTTCCCCCGCCCCGCCCCCCCGCCCCCGCCAACAGCCTGTGAGGTGGGTAGTATTACTAACCCCCCTTTTACAGATGGAAAAACTAAGGCATGAGGAGAACACAGCCTCTGTTGGCACTGCTGCACACACCCAGAACACTTGGAGGACAAGGGGCTTAGCAGCATCTGCTCTGGCGGGGCCACTCAGATCTGGGCCCCTAGTCCTTAGTTTGCCCATCTGTCAAATGGGGCAGTAGTGGCACCTACTTCTCAGATGTGTGAGAATTCAGGGAGAGGACAGAGAGGGTTTATAGCAAAGTGGGCACCCAACAGGTTGGGGTGAATTTTGGACCAAGCACTTATCCAGCACCCGAGGAGCTCTGTGATTTGAGCAAGGCCCTTCAAGTCTCTGGTACTTCAGATGTAAAGCAAGGATGAGAAACTTCTGTACAGGGTCTATGAAAAGCTAAATAAAGAACTTAGGGCCAGGGACACAGAGTAAAGACAGACAGGCTTAAATCCATACTCACTGAGTTTCAGCGCAGCTGGGTTCTTACTCCTGTTTACGATAAGAAGCATCACAAGGATGATGATGGTGAGAGCTTTTTTTTTCTTTTATGGATCACTTACTGTGTGCCAGACTTAACTGTGTTCTAAATGTTTTCCATGGGTCATTTCAGATAATCATCTGGACCTCCCTCCGGATATATAAGAGTCGTATACACTTATTATTTTTATTTTACAGAAGGAGAAACTGAGCCACAGAGAAGTTAAGTCATTGGTCCATCACCAGCTAGAAGGCAGCAGGGCCTCTCCTCTCTGGAGCAGCTGGTTCTGAGAGGAGAGGAAACTGGGCGCTGGCTAGAGCTGGCCAGGTGTCCCCTCCCCACCCCCGTCCCCCTGACTCCTCTACCACCCCTCCCCAAGGCTACGTAAACATCAGGGTTATCATTAACCGGGGCTGCTGGTGACCCTGGGGTACAGGGCCATCAGGGGCAGAGGCCCAGACAGATGGGGGTGAGAGAGCTTTTTGAAGTTGCCAGGGTCCTGTGAGGCCACATACACATGTGCACAGGCATGCGTGTGTGTGTTTGTGTGTGTGTGAGGGCCACTTGTGCCTGAGTGTGAGTACATCTACCTGCTGCTGATCTCTGTCCCGCAGAGTGAGGTACCTGAGCCCAGGTCTCTTTCATGCAGGGGCAATTTCTACCCTTAACCACCAGAGGGACCTTGGGAGAAGGATCTCCACTTTGCTAACCCTTGGTTTGCAGATCTCTAAAATGGGGTTAATAATAAGACAAGGTCGGGTTCAGAGACCTCTGAGCCTGGCCCAGAGTGATACGTGTGGCCTTAGTGACGTCTCCTTTCTGTAGGATGGGAAACCGAGGCATGGAATAGTCTCTTGGACTGCTCAAGCTCTCTCACTCCACAGGGAATGGCAGAGTCCAGAGCTGCTCCCTGATTTCTCGGTCACCAGAGCCTGTGAGCCCAGCCCACCCATGAGGATGCCAGGTGCGATGTCCTCCACGGGATTCTGGGGGTGCCACAGGAGCTCAGGGACAGGGTGGTTTGGGGCTAAACAGATCAACGCAGGTTTGGTGGTGTCTCTGAGTGCGTGAGCACAGTGCGTCAGCCAGTTCACGTGTCACTGTGTGGCCAGTGGTGTGCCTGTTTGCCCATGCATGAGGATGTGAACACAAACATCTGTGTGTGTGTGTGTGTCTGTTTTTATGGTTATGAAACCACAGCATGGCTGCTTGTATGGCTGTGTCCTTGACAGTGTTTCTGCTTCTCTGTGAGCCCACATAAATATGTGTGTGTGTGTGTGTACAAATGGACGCAGTTTGTGTGCCTTCACATGCCTGAGATTGTGTAGGAGTGCTGACCTTAAGCCCAGGCTGGGCCCAGTTCCTAGGGAGCAGCGCAGAGAATCATTGACACCCACCCTCTCACCCTAGCTCAGAAGCTGTAGCACACCTTTGAATGTATTCAAGTGTAGTGTGTGCGCATTGGTGTATTTCTGTACAGACAGTGTGTATCTTTGTGACCATTTCTAAGTGTGCTTAAAGCTGTGTGGCCAGCTGGGTCTTTGATTGTGTCTCTGTATGGGCACCACCTTAGTGAATATGTATGTGTTGTGTGTGTATCCAGATGTGTCTGTCCTGATATTTTGTGACTGGTGTAAGAAGTGCTGGTGTGTGTGTGTGTCTTTGGGCTTCTCCCTGGGTGTGTAATTCTGAGTATGTATTTATGTACATGTATTTGTCTTGTTTTGTGCCTGTTTATCTGGGTCTTTGGGTTTCTCTGTGTGTGTGTGTGTGTGTGTGTGTGTGTGTATCCTTGCGAGACCTCACAGTCAGCAGCAGACAAGTTACTCACACACTGAAATGCCCCCCAGACAGCCCTGTGGTGCTGATGAGGGCCCTGCAGGGCACTGGGGTCAAGGGTCAGTGGACTCCTAAGCTCTTAGGACAGGTGACCTTAAGCCCAGGCTGGGCCCAGTTCCTAGGGAGCAGCACAGAAAATCAGTGACACCCATCGTCTCATCCTAGTTCAGAAGCTCTCTGAGCTGTTTGTGAGGCTGGTGTGTGTGTGTGTGTGTACCGTGTGTGTGTGTGTGTGTGTGTGTGTGTGTGTGCCTGCCTGTAATCCAGCCTGCCTGCCAGCACCTCCTCTCCCCAGTTTTCCCCACCGCTGACTGCCTACTGTTCCTCCCTCCGAGCTGAGAGAGTTAACCTAGCGGGCCAGGGCGGTCTGGGCTGGGGGCCGCCCCCTGGCCCCCCTCCAGCCCGGCTCCAGTTACAGCCTCGGGTTGGGGAGGGTAGGGGTGGGGTGGGGCTGGGAGGGGAGACCGCTGAGGGCAGCGCGGCCAGCTCTGGGCCAGGGGGTCCAAAGTGCTCGGCCCCGGGGCACAGCCGGACGTTTGGGGGCCTTCTTTCAGCAGGGGACAGTCTGACTGGGGTGAGCGTCCCCCGCCCCTCCCCTCCAGGGCCTCACCCCTGGCCTGGCTGGGCCGCCTATTTTGGGAGCAGGAGCCGCTTCCCAGGCAGGCCAGACCCAAGAGGAAGGGAGTGTGGTTGGGACGTTGGGGTTCCCTCAGGGGTGGAAGTGTGGGTGCAGCGCCGCCCTGCCCCTGCTGTGGCGCGTGCACACTGGCTGGGTGTGGGTTTCGCACACTCATGGGTGTAGGTCGGGTTGCGTCACTGATTGAGGGCACCGAAGGCCCAGACGGGGACAAATATGTGCCTGTGTCTCCACCCCACGCCTTGCTCCAACCAGAAGTTTGGGGAGCGGGCGTCGTCCCCATTGCAGCCCCACTGTGCGTCTGTGTGCATGTGCGCATGCGTGCATCGTCCCCGCCCCTGGCATCTGTCTTCTGTCTCAGCCCCACCGGCCTGGGCCTCATGTCACTCGCCTGGTGCTGTCCGCTGGTGAAAGATGTCACCCAGAGGCAGGCCAGGGGATGTTTTCCCTGTTCTCATTGCTTCCAGAAGAGGAGAAGGGGTGGCCTTTCCCACGGGGGCAGCTGGTGGCAGTGTGGCAGCCCGGCCTCACCCGGGCAGGGTTGTGCATGACCCCCGAGTGGGGGGAGGAAGGCTGTTGCCATGGTGGCCTGTGTGAGGCAAATTCCTCCAGGGTGAAGTGGGAGATATTTATACCCAGGGTCAGGCAGAGAGCGGGCCAGCGGCCGAGGGCAGGAGAACTGGGCTATTACAGACACAGCGAGGCCGTGGTGTGCGGGCAGGTGGCCCTTGGGCGTTTCCTGGCTGTCTCGTCCCTGGCAGTGTCTGTCTCTCCACCTGGGTGGGGTGAGGCATCTGCTCTCCCCTGCCAGGGTAGGTGCGGGGAACCTGGGGCCTGCAGTGGGGGAGGCCCTGGCCTGCGGGAGATCCTTGTGGACTGTATGTGCCTCACCCCTGTCCTTGCTGCTGGGTGACCCCCGTTGTGTGGGTTGTTTTGGTGACGCTGTGTCCTGGTGAAGCAGGGGGCGCCTCTGTTTCTCAGGGTGACCAAGCCGGATGATAGATGCTTTTGGAATTAAGTCCCTGGACTGTCTCTGACTTAACCGCTTGGGTTCAGGCCCCAGTAGTGGGAGAATGAGGGCACGCATTTCCTGACCTTTGGTATTCCCCAGGACAATGGCATCTCTCAGCTACATCTTGGTTCTTTGTGTGGGTCTCCTTGCCATGGTCAACGCAGGTGAGTCTGGGGGAGGCAGCCCACTACCACCTCAGCCCCAGGGGTGGCAAGGGTAGGGGAAAATGCTGCCAGAGAACCAAGCTGGAGCCTCCAGTCTGAACTGAGTCTCACTGGGGTCTCACGTGGGGTCCAGTCACAGGCTGATATCTGGGGGAGAGGAGAGGATGCCCCAGGTCGGGCAAAGGAGGAGGGTGGGATGGAGACTGGCTTCCCGTGAATGATGGAATCATAGACAACCTGGAATGAGATGGAGAGCTGAGGCAGTCAGGTGCCTCCTGCCCCACCCTGGACAGTGCAGAGGGGCAGCCAAGACCCAGAGAGGGTGGACAGCCTACTGAGTCCAACAGTCCCCAGACTCCAGCCCCGAGAATGTAAAATCCCCACAGGGTCTCATGATGCCACTCTCTGTCCAGGGTCCTAGGAAGCATCCAACCCTGATTTCTTCTTCTCTTTCCAGAAGCACCACAGGAACATGACCCATTCACTTATGGTGAGGGAGGGGCATCTTTCTCTGGGTGCTGGGCTTGGTTAGCCTGCCCTCTCCTCATTCCTCCCCTCTCCCCACCTCTCTCTGCTTCTGTCTCCATCATTCTCTAGACTCTCGGTGTTTATATCTTTGTCATTCTTAGTCTTTCTCTCTTGATTTGGCTCTCTGACTCTTTCTGTCTCGATCTCCCTTTGTCTCTGTCTCTCTGTGGGTCTCTGTCTCTCTATTTGGTCCCTCTCTGTCTCTCTGATTCTTTCTCCTTTTACCTCTTAGTATCCCACGGCCCATTCTCTGTTGCCACTTGCCTTTCTCCTCCCCCTGCCCCCCTCACCCGCTCCATCATCCTTCCTTACTCGATTGCTTCCTCCCTCCTCCTTGCCCTGTCCACCTCCTCCCTTTTCTCCCTGGTCCCCCTTCTCCCACATCGCTCCCTCCTCCTCTCACTGATGTCCTTTCTCTCCTCTTCCCCATCCTTCCTCTTGGCCCCTTCCTCCCCATTCTGCCCCTTTCCTATCCTTCCTCCTCCTCTCCCTGCATTCACCCTCCTCCCTGCATTCACCCGCCTCCCTGCTGCCCACAGACTACCAATCCCTGCGGATCGGAGGCCTTATAATCGCCGGGATTCTCTTCATCCTGGGCATACTTATCGTCTTGAGTGAGTCCCCCTACTCTGCCTTCAGTCGCTTCCGGTGTCTGCCCCAGCCCCGCCCAACCTCCCACTCCGCCTTCAACCCCGCCCCTATCTGTGTCACTGGCCCCGCCTTTGTTTCTACCCACCCCACTTTCCTCCCTCGGCCTTGCACCTGTTCTGCCCCTGCCCTCAGCCACGTCTGTTTCTGCCCTTCCCCCATTCCCGCCTCCGGCCCCGCCCCATTCTTATCCTGCCTGCCCTCGGGCCCGCCCCGCCTCTACCCCCGCCCGGCCCCGCCCCCATTTCTATCCCCGCCCCGGCCCCGCCCAGTTCTTATCCCCGCCCCGGACACGCCCCCACCTCTATCCCCGCCCCCGGCCCCGCCCCTACCCCTGTCCCTGCCCCACCCTTATCCTCAGCCACTCCAGCCCGGGCGAGCAAGATCTGTGGCTCGCTGTGAGGCTTAGAGCGGAATCTCAGCGCACTCCTCTCCACGGCCCCACCCACAGGCAGAAGATGCCGGTGCAAATTCAACCAGCAACAGAGGTAAGAAGCCTCTCTGGACCCTCATCTCCTCCCGCTCTAAAGGAGAGTTGGGGGTGGGGCCAGAAGTCCACTCAATCCACAGCCAGACCCTTCGGCAAATATGTATTAAGCACCTACTACGTGCCCAGCCCCAAGCCAGGCCTTGGCACCAAGCCACGAGTTAACTGCCCTCTCTGTATGCCTGAGCTTCCAGCCAAGTGGGGGCCGTGGCCATGGGTTCCAACAGACCCACAAATATAAAACCACAAAGCGTGATAAGTGCTGTGAAAGAGTCGCGGCGAAATGAGATCACCTCACTTGGCGGCCCAGTTTAGCTCAGAGTCCTGTTCCTAGCTCTTTGATTCATCGTTAAATAAAATTTTAAAGCCCAAGCAACGTATGAATATCTTCTTCCTATTAAGATTTGTAGATGTTATTATAAATAAAGGTAGTATTTTATTGTGTCCCACGTGCAAGATGCTGTTTCATTATGTGTTATTTACCCCTCACACCATCTCTATAAAGTAGGTGCTGTTATTAACCTCATTTTACAGATGAGGAAACCGAGACATAGGAAGGTGTTCACACGCCCCAGGTCATTCAACTGGAAGATGAGGGCTCTAGGTTTCTAACCTAGGCTGTCTCCAGGCAATCTGCCCTCAAGTCGCTTTGGCTATATACCTCCTCTTCCAAATTCTAGTTCCTTCCTCAGCACTCTGGGAGGTACTCGCTGTTATCGGCTTGGAGCGCCTCCTGCCAAACACTTAAACTGCTCCTGGGGTGCACTGGATTTTCTGGCGGCTCCAACCAGCTCCTTGCTCATCTGTGGGTCTCAGTGGATTGGTCTGTGAAATGGGGCCGGCGTTGGGGTCTTCCGAGTGTAGCTGTCTCTCTCCTTTTCCACCCCCAATTCCTGATGCATCTCCTTTCCCAGGACTGGGGAACCTGATGAAGAGGAGGGAACTTTCCGCAGTTCAATCCGCCGTGAGTTTGGGGAGACATCGGGTGTTTGGGAATGCGAGTTGGTTCCAAGAAGCCGTTTGCTGGCCCTCCCTGGGCGCGGGGCGCGGGGGGGTGGGGTCGGGGGTCGGGGCTTGAACTGCCCTGCCGTGCCCCCACCTTTCAGAGGAGCTGGGGTGCCCCTCTTGACTTCCGGATTCTGTCTTCCCTCTCAGGTCTGTCCACCCGCCGGCGGTAGAGACACCTGGCGCGATGGACACCAGCCAGGTCCCGCAGCTCTAACTAGGCTGGGGGAGGGAGGAGAGAGGAGGAGGGGGCAAAGGGCTGGGGTAGCGGGTCTGGAGGGCTCTCCTGCCCCTCACCCTTTTCACCCCCACAGGATTCCCCTGGCACTTGACGCTTCCCACCCACCTTCCGCACTCCCACCGCCACCCGGACTGCCCTCTTCCCTAGCCCTGCCCCCACAGACTCTGCCGCTCAGATTTCCAATAAAACGTGCTTTTCTCTCTTGACAGTGCTGTGCGAATCTGTCAGTCCCTTCGCGGTGGAAAGCCTGGGCGCCCCCTTGGCCCCGGCAGAGGGCGCCCCCACCCTTGGGGAAGGGGCGGGGACGTCGGCAGTGGGCGGGGGCGGGGGCGGGGGTGGCCTGGACGGGGGCGGGTTCTCCGGGTCCCCATTGGCTACGGCCCCCCGAACACCAGGGCTCCCCACCATCTACCCCTGACAACAGTCGGTCCGGCTTCCAGCTGCTGCAGCCAGCGCTCCTTCACCGCCTCTACATCCAGCCACCCCTTGCTCCGGCCCGGCATGGCGACCCAGGTCCCCACAAAGGGTGAGCGTCGCCTGGGGAGAGGGCGCAGCGGGGCTCCGGGATCTTAGAGCTTGACAGAGGATCTGGGGGAGAGCCCAGTACTGAAAGGGGAGGGGAATGGGGAAGGGGATGTCCCCTCCTCACATGGGCGGAGGCCCCTGCATTGCACCCCTCGGTACCCCATCGGGCACCCTCTCCCGGTGATCTCGGTTCCTGTGCGGGACCCGTGGTTGGAGAGCGGCAGTCCCGGGAGAAACGATGCGCGGACCGGTAGCTATAGCAACCGTGCAGCTGGTCCAGCACAGCGGTGGTAGTGGACTCGGAGAAATGGGCTTCGAGGGTGGGAGCCGCTGGGTTTGCAGCCACAGAGGTTCGCCCAGATTTCCTGGTCCCTGCGGAACGTAAGGGGACGGGGTCCATGTCCCTCTTCCCACCCCCCCTCTCTAGTGCTGGCACCTGTGGTGGGTGTTTCCTGAAATCTCTGACAGGCAGGTTCAGAGGGAAGCGAGGAGAAAGAGGGAAAGACAGGAGCTGTAGGAAGTGAGAGATGGAGAGATGGAGAGAGCAAGAGAGAGGGAGACAGTAAGAAATATAAGAAGAGACTGACTGAGACAGAGCCTGAAAGAGATAGGGACCGAGAGACAGAGGGAGGCGTAAAGACACGAGGGGGAGAGAGAAAGAAGGACCCACAGCATGAGACGGAAATGGGAAAAAGAAGGGGGGGTGGCACAGGGTGGGGCCTGCACCACTGCAGTGAGCCCCCATGGGCTGGGATGGGTGGCAGGACCCTCCTTCCCAGCCCTCTTCAAGGGTGTTGTCCAAAAGGTGCATTTGGGTGTGCACACAGATGCCTTCCCACCTCCCTCCAGCCACACAGAGATGGACATTTCACAACATTAGCCCGATTAGGCACCCCCTGAAATACTCGCTCCCCCCAACAGTCCCCCTTTCTTGAGCTTACTTCTGCAGAGGAACAAGGGGGCAGAATGCTTTCATGGTGGGGGAGAGGTGGGCAAGGAGGGGGTTTCCAGCCCTGAGAGCAGGGTCAGGCAAGAGGCCGTCATTGCTGAGGAGCCTCTGGCACCGAAGGGAACCCCAATTCCACTCTCTCTCCTTCCCTACCCCCTTTCCCGGCAGGCGGGGGCTGCTGCACTGAACCATATCTGCAGAATTTGAAGCAGGGCGGGGAGGGGGGGGCAGTGGGGGGGCGGCTGCAGAGGCTGGAAGCCACCCTAGGGAGAGGGGGCAGGGTTGAGCCAGCAGCCCTGGCGGGAGCCCAGCACTTCTTTTTGCAGAGATGGTGGTTAGCAGGATCGATGGCAGCAGACAGGCAGAAGTGGGAGGAAGATGCCCTGCCTCCTCTCCCCCTCAAACACCCTTTCCCCAGTCACGGCAGGAGAGGGGACCGCAGGTCTGGGGAAACCCGGGGTGGAGAAACTGCATGTTGCCTGTCGTAAACCGCTTAATGAAATTAATTAACAGATCGTTAGGGAGGCGGACGGCTCCCTTGCACCCCTAGCCTCCACCTTCCCCCTGTCAGAGAGCAGGAGGGTGTGTTGGGGGCAAATAGAAAGGAGATGGAAAGGCACAACTGGGGCTGGGTCCCTATCCTTAAGAAGGACCCTCAGCTTGGCCACAAGCCAGTTGTTCAGGGGCGACAATAGGAGGTAACAAGGGAGCAGAGGGAATCAGGGTTGGCCCCAGAGTTAGAAACCCAACCCTCAAGTCCCACACAGGACCCCATCCAGCCTGGGGTACCTGGATCCATCACCTCTCCTCACCTCTCAAGATGCTCCAGTTGCCATAGTAACCACCTCCTTCCTGATTCTCCCTGGCAACTGGCCAGGAGTGGTGCACATTCCTTCTCCTGCCTACTGGCTCCACCCTTAGCTCAGCCTCGCCTTGAGGACCCAGATTGCTGGGACAGCAGGAACTAGAGAAGAACTTCTGCATGGAGCAAGGAGCACCCCAGGAGGGTGGAACCAGAGAGGAACCAGAGAGGATTCTGGGGCAGGCGCTCACCTTCTGGGGCAGGGCTTCTCAGAAAGTTTGGGGAAGCAGGACGTGTGGAAAAAAAGGAGACAAAAGCAGGATAATTCAGCATTCCATCTCTGATGCTGCCTAACAGGGGTTCATTCATTCATTCATCCATTCATTCTAGAAAAGTTTTTTGAACAGCTTTATAAATGCCAGGATTAACAGCAGAGATGAGTCAAATAAATTTGCTCTCCATCTGGTAGGGGAGCTAAGACAGAGCAGAGATGACTCTAAAATAATATTTTCCCATCCTGATGCTTATGAGTACCACCTTCATGATTTTTACTCTGTCCAAATGTTCCCCACACTGACATTTAACATTTTTTCCTTCAAAGGATTAACTTTTAAAAAACGTTGTTAGCTTTATTTTATATCACCTCCACAAATGGAAAATCAGGACTTTTTTTGTCTTACATTGAAAGCAAGTATTAAAATTATCTTAAACAACTGATTTCACTTTTCTGGGCCTCAGTGTTCCTCTTTAGTGGAAAGAGAATGAAGATAGTGCCTATATCAGAGAACTGCTGTGAAGATTAAGTGTAGTAATATCTGTAAAGTGCTTAGAAGAGAGCCTGGCATGGAATCAGTGCTATCAAATGCTACTTAGATAAATAAATAAAGGAGAAAATCAAATAATGTCATAACAGTCTACTTAGATATTTTTATTACCTGCTGAAGACCCTGAGCCCAAGGCCTGTTTTCTCTTGAGAGATTAACAAGGGTTGGAAGGTGTAGAGATATATCAGCTCCTTTTTAAGACTGTCTCATTGAAAACTGGACAGGGAACTGAAGCGGGTGAACTTACGGTGAATCAGTGCTATTCAGGGTCTTGCATCAGTCAGTTTAAGCTACAGTATGCAGTACCAAGGGTTTCCCCGGTGGTTCAGCAATAAAGAATCTGCCTGCAGATGCAGGAGACACAGGTTTGATCCCTGGGTCGGGAAGATCCCCTGGAGAGGGAAATGGCAACCCACTCCAGTATTCTTGCCTGAAGAAATCCCATGGACAGAGGAGCCTGGCGGGCATGGAGTCATAAAAGTGTCAGACCTGACTGAGCTACTAAACAACAGCAAACGGAGTACCAAAATCTCAGTGACTTCTGACAACCAAAGTAAATCTCTCACTTAGACCATGTGTCCAACCATGGGTTGACTAGGGGTCTCTACTTCCCAAAGAAAACTGGGGCAGCCACACTCTTGAGCATTCATGTCACCAAGCCAAAGGCAAAAGAGAGCTCTTGCATGGGCAGTTAATGCTGCAGAACAAATTCACAGTTTATTGGCCAGAATTAGTCACATGTTCTCCTTCCCAACCTCAAGGTAGCCATCCTTCCTGAGCCTGGTTGGGGGAAGGACACTAATGACAACATCTGGCGTCACCCTTGCATTCCCAGTACACCCTCCTCTCCTAGTGGGGCATGTTTTGCAGAATTTCACTCTAAACAAGGCAAGGTGTACTAAAAGCTGTCAGTGTATTAGGGAAGCAGCAGGATGGGTTTCGTGAATGGGAAAGGTGTTCTGAGTTCTCCTGGAGGAGAATACTATTTGAGACAGGGAGGTGGGAGATAGGGAAAAGTAAATACACACACACACACACACACACACACACAAAGACACACACATACATACACATATTAGTGAAAGTGAAAGTGTGAGTTGCTCAGTCTTGTCCAACTCTTTGCGCGCGACCCCATGGACTGCAGTCTGTCAGGCTCTTCTGTCCATGGAATTCTCCAGACAAGAATACTGGAGTGGACTGCCATTCCCTTCTCCAGTGGATCTTCCTGACCCAGGGATCGAACCCAGGTCTCCCGCATTGCAGGTGGACTCCTTACCATCTGAGCCACCAAGGAAGCCGCCATTGACGTTATCCACAAGTTAACATTTAGAAATTAGGGTGAGTCTTCCAGTGGATCAGTATGTTTTTATGTGGTACAGTTACATACATATACATGCATACATGCACACATTGGGAAAGTTACCACAAAATCAACTTTGAATCTTTAATTTGATGGTGTCCAAGAAATAAGTAATATAGGAATAATACAATATAAATTTTTGGACAGTCCCTCTCTGCTGGATTTGGTGGCAGGAACAAGTGGAAGACAGCAGCGGTCACAGTGCCCACTTTTTGGAGCTCTCAGAAGACCGAGAAGTTGTAGGGAGTGTTGAGGGGAAGCTGATACACTGAGCGGTTCTCCAGTGGGATTCATACTCCCAGTATCATATGCAAAAGAGAGTGTATATGTGTTTCTCAAGAAATGAGTCCATGCTTGCCTTAGACTTCCACAGGGGTCTAAGATCAGGACTGCCATGTACAGTTAGGTAGGTTGGGCATTGTATAAGGGAAGGTATAGACAAATGGAGTGAGTTGGGGCTGGAATCCAGCTTATGCTCCAGTCTTTAAGTATTGTGTCCTGCCATGAGGCTACATTGTCCAGAGCAAAGGGTCTCAATGATCTGATTTCTACACAGAAACCACTGGGTCAGTGGCCCCATTAGGATCCTCAAATAATTAAAAAGCCCAGTGTTGAAATGTTTTCCCCTCTCTCTCTCTCTCTCTGCCTTCTTCCCACAGTTCCTCAGGATCCTGACCCATTTTACTATGGTGAGTGGCAGATTCTGTGACGAGGGTACCCAGGGGCTGGATGGAGGGGTGGATGTAGATCCCCACAGGTCACTGCTGAAGTGGCTTCAGCTCTGGCTTACATGTTATGTGCTGGGTCACTGGCCACATGACCATGTGGATATAATTGACATCAGCTTGGCCTATGGAGGGTTGAATCAGACTTGGGGAGGGGGTACCCTCTAGGGACCCTCCTCAGGCTTCACCAGCACTCTGGGCTAGTTTGCTGGGGTCATCAGAGAAGCCAACCACTCTGACACCAGGCTGGCTGAATTTGAATCCTGGCTGATCCACTCACTAGCTGTGTGGTCTTAAGCAAGCAACTCTGTCTCTCTGGGCCCTTCTGTAAATAAACAACACTACGTTTTCACCCATAAAGACTCTGGGAAAGATTTACTCGGATATCATTAAATCTTTCCATAGCACTGAAGCTCAAAAAGTGACTCCAGGTCTAGCATACCTGACTCCAGTTCCCTCTCTATATACCCTCCTGCTCTCTCCCTTTGTTCACTGATACTCTTCTCCATGTTCTAAGCTGTCTCCTGCCTCAGGGCCTTTGCACTTACTGTTCCCTCTGCTGGAATACGCTTCCTCTAGCTCTCCACACAGCTAGCTAAGGCTCCCTTTTCTTCTTCAAGCCTCAGATCAAATAATGACTGTCAGGAACCGTATGTCAGGAGAGGCCTTCTTGAGTCCCCAACAAGAGAAGCCACACATAGATCTAGGCATGGTCCCATGACTGAGTTTTTTGGTTTTATTTTGTTTATCACAATATGAAAGACAACTCCCTGAGGGCAGAGGCCTGGACCACTGCTGGTCCAGAGTGAATATTTCTATAAATATGTACTATGGTACATTAGATAAGAATAATTCTTATGAAGGAAAATAAAAGAAAGACTGAAGTTAAGAAATGTTGAGGAGAGGATGGGAAATTCTAAATAGGACAGCCAGAGAAGGGATCACTAACATTTGAATAAAGTCCAGGAGTTGGTAAGGGAGGGGTATTTGAGAGAGGAGCTTTCAGGAAGAGGGCCCAGCAAGTGCAAAGGCCCTGAGGTAGGACCATGCCTGATAGGCTCCAGGAACTGCAGGGAGACACGTGTGCTTGGACAGGGAATTGAGGAGGAGAATGAAGTGGAATGAGGTCTGAGAAGGGATCAGGACAAGATGGTACAGGGCCTCATGGGCTGTGGGGGGGACTTGGGCTTTTCTTTGCCATGAGGTGGAGGTTAGAGGGGGTGGAGTGGTGTGCCTTGAGCTCAGGAGGACACTGATTGGACTCTAGTGTTAACAAGATCCCTGTGGCTGAGGCACTGAGTTGGGGGATGAGGGAGGGAGAGACCACAGAAAAGGCTGTTTGCTGAAAAAAGTAAATATATGCAGTAGAACAAGGGTCCCCAATGCTTGGGCCAAGGACTGGTACCAGTCAGTGACCTGTTAGGAACCGGGTCACACAGCAGGAGGTGAGTGGTGAGTGAGCAAGAGAGTGAAGCTTCATCTCTATTTACAGCTGCTCCTCATCGCTGGCATAACTGCCTGAGCTCCACCTCCTTAGATTCTAATAGATTCAGGAAACCTATTGTGAACTGTGCACGCGAGGGATCTAAGTTGCCCTCCCCTTATGAGAATAATCCCGAAAGCATCCCTTAACCCCTGTCTGTGGAGAAATAGTCTTCCACAAACTCAGTCCCTGGTGCCCAAAATGCTGGGGACCACTGCAGGAGAAGAAGGTCCTATCTATATCTATGGCCAAAGAATCCAGAGAAGGGTAGTGGGGAGAGGTCTAAGGGGAGCACTTGGTGTCCGAGGGCCATGTCTTTGATCCTCATATGAACCCACGGGAGGAACCTGCAGCCTTGAACTGAGGCCAAGGCTCCGGGGTTGGGAGCTGAGGAGCTGCCCCCACTCTGATGACCTCCAATGTCTTCCCCAGACTATGACACTGTGCAGACGGTGGGCATGACTCTGGCTACCATATTGTTCCTGCTGGGCATCCTCATTATCCTCAGTAAGTGTGACCCTTTCCTGGGCTCCAAAGCCCCTCCAAGAGGGCTGCTTGGGGTCCCCAGGCACCTACAATTCCCCTACTGGCTTTTGTCCAGACCCTTATGTCCTGTCTCCTTGTTCTGTTCTCTGTCTCTCCTAACAGGCAAGAAGGTGAAGTGCAGGAAGGCGGACTCCAGGTCTGAGAGGTCTGGCAGCAGAAGGGAGAGAAGGGGAGGGGTGGGAACAGCCTGGGAGCCCCCAGGGGTGCTGCCATAACCAAAGGGACCCCAGAGCCAGTCAGGTGTTTCCCAGAAAGCCTGCTCAGTTGAGTCTCTTGATGCCTTTCTCTCTCATCTTTGCTTCCACAGCCCAACATGCAAATCCTGTAAGTCGGAGCTTCCCTCCTCAGGTGAGGATGTGAGAGAGTGTGGTTCTGGGAGGGTGAGTGGGAGTGGGGAGGGGAGTCCAAGGGGATTGTTGTGCTGGATGTCCCTAAGAATGGGGCCGCCAACAATGCGGCCAAGATTCCACACATCAAACCTGTTAAAGCGTAAAGTTAGTGGGATGTGACATGGACTCCTATAGAGTCCTTGAAGCTGCCCAGAAACAAGTATCTAATCTTATAAAAGCAAGGATGAACTCATTCCCCAGAGGAGACAGCCACAGCCTGTGAAGAGAGGGGTCCCACGTGGGAAAAGAACGTTGGCAATCAGAATGAAGGCAAAGTTGAGCACTAGAGAAGGTAGGAAGATAGAATGATTTCTTGACTTTCCTGTTCAGTTAGGACGATCAAGGATGAAATGACTGAGAAAAAGGAGGGGAAGAAGGAAGGAAGCAAGGGGAAAAAGGGATGGAGGGAGGGAAGAAGGCAGGCAGGCAGGCAGGAAGGAAGGAAGGGCTTAAGAATAATTGTATCAAAAAAAACAAAGAAGAGACATATAGAATGCAGATTTTAAAAATTGATATTGGAAAAGAAAAGAGAGAATATGGGAGGGAGTAGGGTGGAGGGTGGTGGAGGATGAGGGTGGGGGGTGGAGGGTGCAGGGTGGAAGGGGGGTGGAGGATGGGGAGGTGGAGAGTGGAGGGGGTGGTGGGTGGAGGAGGGGGAAAGTGAGTGCAGGTGCATAAAGGCTATAAGGGAAGGTGGAGAGAGATGTAGGATGTAGGAGCAGGGATAAGCATGTAAATGAAAGATTGTGACTCCTTGGGGGTGTTCATTTTAATTATGTAAAAATATCTCGACCTGTTTTTGGTGGAACTGTGTCCTTTCCAGGGACTTTTAAAAAACCAGAGATGGGAATCTCTTTGGCTCTTGTTTTTAGAGCTAAAAAAAAAAAAAATGGGCCTTGGGGTAATCAACATTTGGAGGATTTGATGTTGAATTTCATGTGTTTCGTTTCATGTTTGTTTCATGAGATTTGAGAACTTTAAGGGATCATTTTGTGAATGATAGAGGGGTTGGCCCAGGCACCTGACCACAGTCTAAGAGTATATATGAGATTTTGACCCATGACAGTTGAATAATGGTCCCAAGTGGGTGGGAGACAGGAGAATTCCTGTTGTATACACAAGTTCCAGAGATGGGGTGTTGGGGTGTAGGAAGAGGTTGGGGGCTTGGCAGAGGGATGGAGACTCTTCTTCTGGCAGGGGGACACCCCAGAAGAGCCCAGGGTGGGCCAGGGGTCCCCAGCTTCATCACAGGTGTCCTGTGGGATAGGACAAATGCCACCAAAGTGTCTCTATATGGACTAGACATTGGGGTGCAGGGAGGCAAGACAACATCCGAGGGCTAGCTCAGGGGTGACAATCTGGAGGCCTGACCTCAATGCTGGGGATGAAGGGCCCACTGCCACCCCTCTTGTCACCGACTGAAGCTCCCCGGCTCTGTCTCTCTCTCTCTCTCTCCCACCCCCCTGGCCTCCCAGCCCCCGGAGGTGGCGGCGTGTAGAACCAGTCGTGGTCACCTCCACTGCAGTCCCTGCCTGAGAGCGGGAGCCTGAGGATCGGGTGGAGGCGGTGGGGACCCCAGCCTGGCCCCCTGGCAGCACTCCCCTGAATGAGCCGCCCCACCCACTCCAAGGCTGGAGCCGCTGCACCTCCCTAGGCCTTGGCAATGACGACCCCCCAAAGAGCCCGTCTGCATCCCAGATCCGGAGACTCAGGCCTCCATCTCCTGGGGTCCTGGAGTCCATGCTCAGCCCCCCATCGTCCCGGGGTGCTGCTCCCCGGGACCACCCTGTCTCCTCTTAGGAGATCCGGTCCCCTGCACCCTCGGTGTCTATGTCTTGAGCTTAATAAATCTGCGTTTGGTTTCTCCCCCTCTTCTGTCTGTGTGTCCTCATCTGTGGGGAGGAAACGGGGGAGGGGGCAAAATCGAACCTGGGGAGCTATCACCCCATCCCCAGACTTGCCCACTTCCTCTCCTTCCCCTCTGCCAGCCCCCTAGTGGCCTCCTCCTCTCTCGGAACCCCTCAAACTTCCCCTCCCTTCCCTCCACGCCACCACCCCCCTAATCCAGCTGCCCATCCCTGAGACCCCAGAGTAGACCCCTCCCCCCCGCTGCCCTCGCCTCCCCAAACCCCACCCCGCCTAGACCTGCCCGCCCCGCGGTTCCCACCCCCAGCCTCCCCTAGGCGGGGTGGGTGGAGGCCTCCGCCCTGCCTCTCACCCCAGGCCCCAGCATCGCCCTCAACGTCTCCCCCTCCTGCTCCCACCCCGGGCTCTGAAGCCAGGAAACCCAAGAGGAAATGACTGAGCCCGTCTCGGTCCCCGCCCGCCAGCGCGCTCCCCTGGCCACACCCTCCGCCTGGACGCAGCCGCCGCCGCTGTCCTCTCCTCACGAGGCTGCAGGCTCGGGACCCCCGGCTCTGACGTGAGTGTCTCCTCCGACCCTCCTCTATCCGCTCCCCTCTGCCCAGGCGCCGGGCTCAGGTGGGTAGAGACCATCCTCTCGGCGCCTCTCCGCCCCCCATTCATGCTCACTCTCCGTCCGGCTCTCTTCACCGCCGCGTGGGCACCACTCGGCTCCTCCTGCCTCAGTCTCCCCAGTTCGCCTCCCTCCCTCTCACCCGCCCAGATCTGCCCAGCATCCCGCTCTATTGTCCCTGCTGGGAGGCCCTCACAGCAACTCACTTTTTCCTCTGAGATCAGAAGCACATTACTCACTCTTCCTCTTTCCCCCTCCTTGCTGGCTCCTCGCTCTGAGGACAGCCCCAGAGGGAGGGCCGAGGCCCTCCTATCTCCTCTCCTGCACCCCAGCGCCTTCTCCTTGCCCGGCAGGGTCAGTCCCAGCCGGCCACGGGAGTGCTTCTCCGCTTCCTGGGGCAGAGGGGACTGCCCCGGGCAGTGGCTGCCTCTTGGAGCCTGGTGTAGACTGATGCTTTTTGTTATTTTGGGGGACCCGCAGAAGGAAAGAGGAATTGACGGCTGGGAACCTTCACTTCTGAGACCCTCCCCTTGGCCCCCTTCCCCACAGCCAACCATCAGCCCCTAGCGGGGGTCTCTGAAGCCAGAGGGGCCTGCTCAGGGTAAGGAAGGGGGCTGCAGGGTCCCAGGGGTTGCCCTGGGCCTGTGTCACTGACATCGTGGCTGACCCCAGCTCTGACTTGCTCTATAGATGTCGCCCTCTGGTCGCCTGTGTCTCTTCATCACCGTTGGCCTGATTCTCCCCACCAGAGGTAAGGCCTAACCATTTCTTTCCACCCTGCTGCAGAGCCCCCAGCCTCACTTCGAGTGCATGTGTTGCTGGGTGGCTGCCTGGTGAATCTGGGTTCTCTCTCCTGTGTCCTCAGTCTTCTACTGAGCTGGCACCAGGAAGTGGGGGCCCCAGTAAGGGGGCCAAGGTTACACCCTGTTTAGATACCTCAGACCTGGGTGGCTGCTTCCAGTGAGTCTGGCCAGGGCCTGTCCTGCTGAGCATCCTCCGTTTGACTTCCAAGAAGAACTCACAGAGTTTGATTTGGCGGGGAGATGGGTGTAGATTTTCTACTTGGCAACGAGGAACCCTCGACTCACAGCACAGGAGCTTCCTGGATCCTCGGGTGATATGTGATTAGGGAAAGGGGGTGAGCTGAGGCCAGTCCAGGAGTTGAAGACGTCTCACCCTTGCCTGCGAAGTGTTTTCTGAAAACAGTATCTATGCGGGATCTTTGCAGGTGCTTTCTACATGGCAGGTGCTTGTTTCAGCTTCTGCTGTAATTGATGATGCTATTATGCCCATTTTACAGATGAGGAAACTGAGGGTCAGTGAAGGAAAGTGCCCTGTGCCAGAGGCTAGTGTGTGGAGGGGCTGGGCTCTAACCCCGGAACCCAGAGCAAACTCTGCACTGAAGTTGCCCCATTTCTCTGGGATAAAATGGTTTTTGTGTGTTCATTCAGTCGTTCAACAAGCGTTCACTGAGCAGATCTTATTCTAGGCACTGGGGAAACAGCAAGGCATAAAACAGGAGCTCACATTCTAATTGGAAAGACAGACACCAAATGCAATCAGTAACTTATATTGGGTTGGCCCATAACATAGTATGGAAAAAACCAAACGAACTTTTGGGCCAACCCAATATTATATGCTAGAAGGTGAAAAATGCTATGGGAAAAAAAAAATAGAGGAGAGAAATGAGGCTTGCTTAAATAGAGTGATCAGGGAAGACCTCACCAAAAAGTGACATCCACCAGAAAGTGACATTCGGGCAGATACAAGGAGAGGAGGGGATGAGCCAAGCAGGTATGTGAGGAATATGAGTTCTATCTGGAGAGTGTGAGTGACAGCAGGCAGGCCGGGCCTGGGTTGGGATGAACAAGGGGTGGGGTGGAAAGAGGAGAGGTCAGAGAGGTGACAGATCGGGTTGGTGGGGGCGGTGGGGACACTTATGGGCCAGGTGAGGGCTTTGGCTCTTAGAGCAAGGTGGAGCCAGAGGAGGCACTCAGCCCGCAGCCTGATCTGACTCAGGTTCACAGGCTCCCTCTGGCTGTGGGGAGCAGGGAGACCAGGGAGGAGGCTGTGTGATGGTCCTGGAGGGAGAGGGTGGAGGCGGGGCCAGGCTGGGGGCAGTGGCGATTGATAGATATGATATCTGATATCCAGCACTGACTGCATGTTAAGCAGTAGGCAAGACTCTTCCCACCTCCATCTCATTTCACCCTCTCTATAGTCCTGAGAAGTAGATTCAAGAATTATCTCCACTTTGCAGAGGAGGCAACCAGGGGCTCAGGGGGAGGGGTTTCACTTGCTCCAGGACACACAGCAAGGAAGTTATTGGGAACAGAATTTGAGATCAGGCCCCTGGCTGACTCTAGCGCCTGGGCTGCCTCTCTCATCCCACAAGGATGGACAGGGAGAGGCAGCTGGAGGTAGGGTGTGCGGTGTTAGCATTTCTTAAAACACTTCCACCAGCAGACCACCAAGGTTGCAGAAGGAAGGGGAGGGTGGGAGTGTTGGTGAGAGAAGGGGGACCAAAGGCTCCCCCCGACTTCTCATTCTTGATTTTCCAGGACAGATATCAAAGGAGGCCATAACTCCAGCAGATCCAGCAACTGAAATCATTGATGTCCTTACTCCAGCCCTAGGTGAGGAACAAGGAATGGGTCTGTCAACATTCTATCACAGCAACAAAAATCTCAAGCTTGAACCAAATGGGAGTTTTTGGTTTTGTGTAACTGAAAAGTCCAGGGATACACCTTCAGGCATGACTCCATCTAGGCTCAGTTCATCCTGCTGCTCACAGCACCACAGTGAAAAATCTGTCCCCTCCTCCTTGAGCACTTACAGCACACATGAAGGGACAGTCATGGTTCTAAATACCTACCTGCATTCACTCACTCAGTCCTCACACAAACCCTCTGAGAAAGAAATGAGCACTTTCCTCATTTTACAGGAGGCTCAGAGTCACTGGCCCAAGGGGTCACCAAAAGTCAGTGACACGCCTGGGATGAGGGCCCAGGAACCTGGCTCTGAAGTTTACCCATGACCCTGTGGGGCGCAGGAACGCAGACTTGCCCTGCCACCAGCAGCACATGAGACAGTCCCCCTTTCTCACCCCCACAGCAACATTTATCCATGGACAGCTTTGATTTTAGCCAGCCTGGTTCAGGGAGAAGGACCCTTGCTGTTTTCTGCAGGTCCCTGATTCACTCCTTTCTCACCCTCCCCGCCTTTCTCTTCTGCCCCGAGTAGAAGCAACACCGAAGCAGACAGAGACTCAGACCCAGCAAACGACAGAAACGGAGGTGCTTCTAACAACAGGTCAGGGGACAGACAAGCGTACCACGCAAGGTAGACCTGGGACTAGAACAGCAACATACTTGAGTTGTGTTTAATTCTCTATCTAGGGCAGCATTTCCCTGAGTATGTTTCTCAGAGCATCCATTTGGGGAATTAATACATTTTTCCAATTTTTTTTTTTTTTTGGTTTGCAGTTAAAGATATTTGGGAAACTCTTGAGTTAAACACGTTTCTATCTGCTGAGACTTCTCGGAGCCATAATAAATCTTATTTGCAGCAGGCATCTCAAGAGGGACTATCTGGTTTGCAGAATTTGAAGTTTGATAGACTCAGAGACCCTCTGTTTTTTTTTTTTTAAGTAACTTGATTAAATTAATTACTTAATTTTATTTTGGTTGCACTGGGTCTTCGTTGCAGTACTTGGGCTTCTCTTTTTGTTATGGAACATGGGCGCTAGAGTGCTTGGGCCCCATAATTGTGGCCCTCGGGCTTAGTTATTCTGAGGCATGTGGGATCTTCCTGGACCAGGGATCAAACCTGTGTTCTCTACATTGGAAGGTGGATTCTTAACCACTGAACAACCAGGGAAGTCCCTCCGAGGCCCTCTTTATTCAGGTCCCTTCATAGGGCTGGTGCGGGAAATGTGCCTGTGGGTTTATCCTTGGTGTAGATCTTTTTAATGTTAGAGCAGGAGCTTTTTAGTTACAAAATTCAGAAAACCCAACTGAGAAAAAAAAATTATTAGCAATATATGCTTTGTTAAGTACAGAGGCACTAATGTCAGGCACAGCTGGGTCAAAGAGCTCAAGCACTGTCATCACGACTTTCTTCCTCTCAGCTCTGCTGTCTTCTTTCTGAAGAGGTCTTTACCCCCTTAGTGGCAAAGGTGGTCCACTAGTTCTAAGTTGCAATTACAAACTCAGCAACTAGAGTGCCTCTCTAGCTGGAAGGCCTAGAGCTGACTCTCATTGGCCCAGGTGGGGTCACGTGCCCATGACTGACCAATGGGAACCTGGGAAATGAACAGCTCCGATTGGTCAGGGCTGAGTCTTGTGCCCCGGTCAACTCTGTCTGAACCACTTAGACCAAGAGTAAGGGGAAAGATGACTCATCACAGGACGAGTGAGTCGCTGTTACCAGAGGTAACATTTGGGGAAGGGAGATGAGCGGAAATAAAGGTAATAGGTGGTTTCTGATGCCTGTGTGATGGTCCGTATTTGAGAAGCAGCCCCCACTGGAAAGTCCTATAGCTTAGGCCACTCACAGGCTGGAATGCATGCATGGTTGCTCAGGTTGGGCACTGCACAAGAGCACTACGTGGAAAGTCCTCCCCCTGTAGATAGTTTTTGTTATTATCGTTGTTACAACTTCCCAGTGATGACAGTAAAGCATCTCTTGCTGACAGAGTCTGTCTATTAAAACAATTTTACAACAGATGGAAATACGGTGTCTTGGGGGAAGGGAGTTTTTTTTTTATTTTGTACAACCATGGGGATGGGATTATAGCAGCTGTTTCCACATTTTCCAATTGAGAAAACATCTTCGTATTTCTGGATTCTCTTACTCTGAGTCCTTGCTGACCTAGGTTACTCTATGTGTTCTTCTATATCCCTGGTTATACATGATGAAAATTCAGCTGGGCCGAGGGGATCAAGGAGCCAAGAGGTAAAAGGCACTGCTGAACCTCAAGCTTGCCCAACCCTCACAGAGCCTCTCTCCCTCCTGCGTCTTTGTTCTCTTGTGCTGGAGCTTGTCTTTCACCTGGCAAGGAAGTGGCTCCATCGCCTGCAGGCTCAGAACTTCTGAGTTTCACCCAGCATCTGCTGAAAATTTTAGCTTGGAATTTGAAAGGTCCCAGCGAAGGATGGGGCTTCCCAGGTGGCTCAGGGGTAAAGAACCCACCTGCCAATGCAGGAGACATAAGAGATGCAAGTTTGATCCCTGGGTCGGAAGATCCCCTGGAGAAGGGCATGGCAACCCACTCCAGTATTCTTGCCTGGAGAATCCCAGGGACAGGGGAGCCTGGCAGCTTATATAGTCCATAGGGTAGCACAGAGTTGGACACGACTGAAGCCACTGAGCGCTACAGGGAAGGATGAGACTGGGTCACGTGCTCCCCCTTGTGGCTGGGTTACCATAGGAGACCAAGATGGTCTGGGGAAGCAGCAACAATTCTCCCTAGAGAAAGGGGGACTCTTCACAGAAGAAGGGGGGAGCTGGAGCCAAGTAGACAATACAACAATGTGCTGAGGGTTTGCTCCATGCACTGTGCTAAGCTTTTACATGATCACTCATTTAGTGCTGATCACTACCCTACATGGTAAGAGCTGTTGGTACCCCATTTTACAGGGAAGGAAACTGAAGCCCAGAGAGGTTACTTGGCAAGCCATAGGCCACACAGTGCAAAATGGCAGAACCAAAATTTAAGCCCAGGCTCCCTCACACTGGGGGAGGGGACGATGAGCCCTACATACTGCTGAGGCTGTCCTTTTACATTTCCTGTGATCCTTCCATCTTTGCCCATGACTTTGCTGCTCCCTTTTCTTGGAAAAAGCTTTCCTGAACATCTCGTAACCTTTGGCTGTTGGTTTTAGGAATGTTTAGGAAGCAAGACGCTGAGGCTGGCCTGGGGAGCCAGTCACAAGGCAGTTTCTCTGCTTGCTGGCTTCACATCTGGGGATCCGTCAGGGGTGACCACCTTAACTGGAGATGCTCTCAGTGCCAGAGGGGCAGGACTTTCCTTGGGGATATTCATGTTTTTACAAAGAGGAACCCTCTGATGTATTTGGTCTGGGAGCAGAGGTGATATTCAACATGTTTTCTAACCAGTATCTCCAAGTTCTGTGACTGGGTCAAGATCCTGGAGGCCCTTGTCTGTGTCTGACAGACGTTACCCTTTATTCCTGATCATGGGGCCATCCAGAAGGTCCTCAGAGAGGGACCAGGGGTTCCTCGGGGGTTAGCAAGCTAGCCTGGGCTGTTGGTCTTAATCAGGGTGAGCACCTGCCATTCCTGGCTGCCTCTGTGGGTTGGGGGGGAAACCTGTGCCAGCTCACTGAATGTAGGTCTGGGAGAGGGGCTACTCCCAGACAAAGATGATCAATGGTGTCTCTTGTTTCTCTCCCTGGTTCACTCCTGCCCTCCACCATTCTCTGGCCACTCTCTCTGCTGATCCCACTCAAGGCTCTACGCCCTCCAAGACGAAATCCCCTGCCAATCCTACTCACGGCTCCACGCCCTCCAAGACACAATCCCCAAGCAGAGACGAGAGGAGGGACTCCATCCTCAGACAGCCTGGTCAGTAACTCCCTTCTCAGACTGGACACAGGCTATTTCTTATTCACTGTGTGTTCTCAGCACCTCAATGCTGCCCAGCACAGAACGCTCAGTAACCAGGTGTTGGGTGAATACCTGACTTCAGGGCTGGTATTCTTGTGAGTGAGTAAAGGGTGGGCACACAGTAAATGTCTGAATAGATGAATGAATGCATGAGTGTTGCATAGAGATGACTCCAAAACACAGTGGCTTAAAATGACAAAGATTTATTTAGTGCTCAGGTCTGCAATTTGGAAGTCTAGTCTGGGCTCGGCTGGGTGCTTCTCTGGTCTCAGCTGGATTTACCTGTGCATTGGAGATCAGTTTGGGGTCAGCAGAGAGCTCTGTGTATAGGGGCACCTTGATTTTTCCCCTCCTGGCCTTATCTTCCACTTACTGTGCAGCCAGCCGCAGTGAACAGATGGAAATGACACAGCCATGGATCACATAGAGAGTTCATTCATTCATTCATTCACACAATATTCACTGAGCACTTATTGTGGGCCAGGCCCTCCTCTAGGTGCCAGGAGTACAGAAGTGAGTGAGACAGATGAAAATCTCTCCCTTCATGGAGCAGATGTTCTCATGGGAGAGAGACAATAAATAAGGATCCTAATAACTATAAATAATAAGTTAATAATAACCATGTATTAAGTTGCTGTCAAGAAAAATGAAGGGGGGAAAAAAAAGAAAGATGCAACAGAGTTAGGGTGAGAGAGTGGTCAGAGAGTATTTTCTGTAAAAGGCCACGGAGACCTCACTGAGAAGAAGCTAAGGGGAACCGCGTGGATGCCCGGGGAAGGGAGCTTCTGGCAGTAGGAGCAGCCAGTGCAAAGGCCCTGGGGTGAGCAGGGTTTCACACAGTTCACCCATGGGGAATGGGGGTGGGAGTAAAGCACAGTGAGTAAGGGGGTAAGCGAGGAGAAGAGTTTAGAGGTAATGGGAACCCGATTGTGCTCCTTGTGAGGACTTCAGGTTTTGCCCTAAGTGCACCAAGGCTGAGATCCAGGTGTCTCCTCTCTGACTCTCTCACACACCGATTCGCTCCATAAACTTTTGCTCCCTTCTGTCCCCTCCAGGTTCAAAGGAGGATGACCCCTTCTTCTATGGTAAGTTACTCTTTGGAGGCTGTGGGGGAAGGAGGCTGAAGGCCCCTCTCATCACACCCCTCCATTTCTCTCTGCAGACGAGGACACTCTCCGGAAACGGGGGCTGATGGTGGCAGCAGTGTTGTTCATCACAGGCATCGTCATCCTCACCAGTGAGAATGGAGGCTGGGTGGGAGAGGCATCAGGACTGGGAGGGAGGAGACCTTGGCTTACACTCTGACCGGACGGGACTTGAAGGCCCCTAACAAGGTCATTTTAAAGGAGACATATCCATGTAAACCAGGCTTCACAGGTGGTTCGGTGGTAAAGAATCCACCTACCAATGCAGGAGCCGCAGGTTCAATCCCTGGATCGGAAAGAGCCCCTGGAGAAGGAAGTGGCAACCCACTCCAGTATTCTTGCCTGGGAAATCCAATGGACAGAAGAGCCTGGCGGGCAACAGTCTGTGGGGTTGCAAAGAGTCAGACGTGACTGAGTGACTGAGAATGCACATCCATGTAAAGCACCCCAGAATTCAGTGGTTTAAGATGATACCCATTTACTGAGCTGTCATTTCTTCACTTTGGAAACATAGTCTGGGCTCAGCTGGGTGGTTCTTCTGGTTGCCGCTGGGTTTATTCATGCCTCTGAGGGCATTTGCGGGTCAGCAGGGATCTGTTTGAATGGGAACCTCAGGTCTTCACCTGGTGGTCTTCTCTAGCAGACTAGCCTGGGCTTGTTCACATGGCAGGGGAATGCAGTGGTGCAACTCCCCAGGAGTAGCAACACCTGGGAGCTGTGATGCTGCAGCCTGAGGCGGTGAGGGGAAGGAGCAGCTGCACCAGGGCCTGGTGAGAGGTGGAGCTGGAGGAGGGGGCCCCAAACAGGAGCTGTGGCTCCAGAGAGAGGTTTCCAACCACTGCTTCCTGGTAAGCTCCCCAGAAGGAGCAGGGCAGGGGTTGAGAGGATCAGACACCTCAACCTCTCTCTCCTTTGTGCCCTTGTCTCTCCCACCAGGCTGTGCTCAGCCTCCCAGGGCCCAGTGTCAGGCAGAAAAGGGGCACAAAGGGAGGATCTCAAGCAGAGAAACTAATTTTTTAATAATGCTACAGATTAAATATAACACAAGGGCCACCAGTTTGCAAGCTCTCAGTTAAACTGTATAACCCACGCCAAGTTTTATGACCTCTCTTGTCCAGCTGCCTCATCAGGAAAAGGGGCACAGCCATATTTTTTTGCCTTAAGGTGGGAGGCAGAACATGGATAGAATTAAAAAGAGATCACTGACACGTGCCTGATCGGTGTTGAATAAGGGGGTCAAGCACTGTTGCCTCAATTTTTCAACTCATGTTTATAGATCCTGACTTTGTGCCAGGCACTGTTCTCTCCCCTGTGGGAAAAGGGAGGCTCAGAGAATTGCAGTTTGCCCAAGGTCACACAGCACATACAAATCAGGGAAGGGCTGGACCTATGTCTGTGTGAAGGCAGAGCCTGAATGTTACCTCTAGGGCTATAAATTGTTCCAGTGACATTTGTGAGCACCTACTCTGTGCCCAGGCTTCCCAGGTGGCACTAGTTGTAAAGAATTTGCCTGCCAATGTAGGAGACACACGAGACACAGGTTCAATCCCTGGGTTGGGAAGATCCCCCTGAGTAGGAAATGGCAGCCCACTCCAGTATTTTTGCCTGGAAAAATCCCATAGACAGAGGAGCTTGGCGGGTTACAGTTCATGGGGTGGCAAAGAGTCAGACATGACTGAACACACACACACACTCTCTGTGCCCTCCTGTGCTGTGATGCTTGGGACCCTGGTCCCCACCATTAGGGAACTCACAGCTGGTGGGAGATCACAATAAATAGGTCACTGCTTTCATGAGCAGTGTGAATACAGAAAAAGAGACTTGCCAAGAGGAAAATAAAGATGAGACTGAGAAAGATGAGAAGAGGCTCTTCCTTTTAAGAGGTCAAAGCAGAATGGATTCTGATGATGAGAAAGATGATTTTAAAAACCAGGCAGAGGGAGCAGCAAGTGGAAAGCCCTGGAGGCAGGAATGAGCTGAGCTTGTTAAAATAACCAAGGGAAGAGGCGGAGTGGCTGGGAAGGTGTGAGAGAAGAGGAGTAGGAGATGAGTCCAGAGGGACCAGGGTGGGGGGTGGGGTAGGTAAGGGTGGCAGCTGGGAGATGGAGAGGGGCTGTTTTCTGAAGTTCCCTTTGTTTTATTTCTTTAAAAAAAAAAATTATTTAGTTGGCTGCTTTGGTGTCTCAGATGGTAAAGAGTCTGCCTGCAATGCAGATCCCTGGGTCAGGAGGATCCCCTGGAGAAGGGAATGGCAACCCACTCCAGTATTCTTGCCTGGAGAATTCCATGGACAGAGGACACTAATGGGCTACAGTCCATGGGGTTGTAAAGAGTCAGACATGACTGAGCGACTAACACACACATTTTGGGTTTTAGTTGGCTGCAGCATGCAGGTTCTTAGTTGAGGCACATAGGATCTAGTTCCCTGACCGGGGATTGAACCTGAGCCCCCTGCATTGGGAGCACAGAGTCTTAATCACTGCACCTCCAGGGAAGTCCCCGTTCTTTGTTTTCTAAGATCCCCCTCATTTCCTTTGGCCCAACCCCCTGGCCTTCCGGCTCTCCTTTAATCCCTCCTGTCTACTCCTCCCTCACTCAGGGCCTTAGAACTGACTGTTCCCTATGCCTGGAACACCCTTCCTCCAGATGTCCACGTGGCTTCCCTCTCATCCCCTTCAGGTCTTTGCTCAAACATCACCTCCCCAGTGAGGCACATCTAGTCATCGCCATGAGGATGCCCCCAACTCCTGGGCCTCCCTGCCTCCATCCTTGTTTTCTTTTTCCTCATAGCACTCATCACTGACTCATCACCATCCATACACTTGACTTAGGTCTTTTCTTGTTGTCCATCTCCCCCACTGGCAAGTCAGTACTCCCAGAGCAGGGAATTTCCTCCATTTGTGCTCCTGGCCATGTTCCCAGTGCCTAGGTCACTGCCCGGCCCAGAGTAGGTGCACAGTAAATATTTGCTGAACATGTGAATGACCCCTGGGGACCCTTGCGCCAGCTCTTCCCCATCAGCTTCTTGTCACTTGCTCAGAGTTGCCTTGGAGCCTTCCGAGGGGTAGGGTGGATGGGCCTCATCCTCCAGCATCCAGATCACACGTAATAATCGGGATTGTCTGACTCACGACGGAACTGTTTCTTTCTCCCACAGGTGGCAAGTGCAGACAGTTGCCCAGATTGTGCTGGAATCGTGACAGATGAGTCCGTAGGAAGCAGGGGCTGACGACCTAATGGGCACCCCGAGACTGAGCCCCCACTGGCTCGCTGTGACCTTGCAGGACCTACAACAAAGCCCAGCCTGAGAGAGAAGAGGTGGATGGAGCCAGAGCCAGGACTGATGGCCTGAGCCCCTGCTCTCCCAGCCTTGCCTGCTGAGGACTGCCTGCCCCCCGCCCCCCATTTATCCCCTGTGTTCAGACAGGAAGTAAAGCCCTGCGTTCTCTGTCCCTTGGTCTCTAATCATTCTTGACCGGGGCGTGGAACAGTGGCGGGGGCTGGGGCAGGGCCCCCAGGAGTAAGATGGGGGGGTCACAGACTCCAGAGCCTAGGTGGGGGATACGGAGAACCAAGCCAGCAGGGGTGAGGTGGGAGGGATGAGAGGTGGGCCTCAGAAGAATTTGACCAATGAGAGGGTCAGTGCTGGATTCCGCCCACAGTAGATGGAGACCCCCGGTGTACAGAGCCAAAGCCAGCTTGGCTCCTGATGTTGGGAGGCTGTGCTGGTAACTGAGCAATGACAAATGGAGGCCCCAGACCCATGGCAACTGGCTTTTTCCCCACTCTGGGTACCTCCCGCACGTGAGTGTGGACACTCCACCCTGCACATCCAAGCTCCAGCCACATTCCTGGTTCCCTCTTGGTTTAGGATGTGTCCACAAGAAGGCCACTAGGGCTCAGAGTAGTTTGGGTGGGGGATTCCAGGGCCCTGGGGACCCAGAGCATGGTTGAGAAGGGGTATAGGCCCCAGTGGGCACTTCCTGAAGACCCTTGGGTTATGTCGCCTGTGGGGAGGGACTCAACCAGGTTAGTCAAAAGTAGACCCTTGGAATCACAGGGCTGGGAGTGGAGACCTCTGTCCAGGGTCAAGGGTCATTATGCCAAAGCAAAGAGACAAGGTCCGGTTCAAAGTGGTTGCATAACAGTGTTTCACAAACTTGTAGTCACAGCCTGTTCACGGGTTACAAAATCAGTTTAGTGGGCTGTGAGTAGCATTTTTAAAAAAAAAAAAAAAAGGAAGGAAAAGGGGTAATAAAATAGAAAAGAAAGTATCAGAAGAGAAAATAATATGACTTGGGGCTTCCCTGGTGGTTCTGTGGTAAAGAGTCTGCCTACCAGTGTAGGAGACAAGAGTTCAATCCCTGATCCAGGAAGATCCCACGTGCTACGGAGCGACTAAGGGCCACAACTATTGAGCCTGTGCTCTGGAGCCCGGGAGCTGCAGCTACTGAGCCCCACTGGGCAGCTACTGAAGCCTGTGCAGACTGCAGCCTGTGCTTTGCAACAAGAGAAGCCGCTGCAATGTGGAGCCTTTGTACTGCAACAAATAGCCCCCGCTCCCCACAACTAGAGAAAAGCCCCTGCACAGCAACAAAGACCAAGCACAGCCAAAAATAAATAAAAAAAAGAAACCAATGTGACTATGTATATATATTCTCTTCTCAATTTTTGCCACATTTTCATCACACCTGTATTATTATTCATTTATTTAATAGAACTCTCATTTTAACTTAAAAAATATTTTAAAAAGCACAATAATATATGGAAAATCTGTACTGCTTCATATAAATCACAGGTAGCCCTAAAGATGCATTCAATTAAACACATATATTGCATATGATATATTTTGTATATATGTCTATATGTGACATATGTGTATACGTATGTGTAACATATGTATATTATATGTGTGATATGTACATTATGTGTACATGATATATGGTAGTAGTACTGTTGGTCATTTAGTCATGTCCGACTCTTTGCAACCCCATGGACTGCAGCACGCCAGGCTTCCCTGTCCTTGACTATCTCCCAGAGTTTGCTTAAACTTATGTCCATTGAGTCGATGATGCCATCGACCATCTAATCCTCTGTCACCCCCTTCTCTTCCTGCCCTCAATCTTCCCAGCATCAGGATCTTTTCCAATGAGTCAGCTCTTCGCATCAGGTGGCCGAAGTATTGGAGTGGAGACCTGGTACTGCTTGATATGAATAGAAAATAGCCATAAAGGTAAATCCAATGAAGACAAACAAGAAAAAAGATATATTGTGTTTGAGCTGGATACTGAGTTGCTGACTGAGGGCTGTGAGTTGGAGGCCAGAGTCTGATCCACTGGAGGACACCATCAGGTGTCAGGGATGTGATCGTTACCTTACTGCCCAAAGAAACTGCAGAACTTGGGAGGCCCAAGACCACCCTCACTTCTGATGCCAACTACAAGGCTGGGTGTGCCCAAGACCATCTTCAGGTTCAATAACTCACTAGAAGGACTCACAGAACTCACTGAAAGCCATTATACTCACAGTTATGGTTTATTGGGCTTCCCTGGTAGCTCAGGCAGTAAAGAATCTGCCTGCAGTAAAGGAAGACCTGGTTTTGATCCCTGGATTGGGAAGATGCCCTGGAGAAGGGAGTGGCTACCGACTCCAGTGTTCTTGCCTGGAGAATTCCATAGACAGAGGAGCCTGCTGGGCTACAGTCCCTGGGGTCGCAAAGAGTTGGACACAGCAAAGTGACTAACACACACATACCCACACACCAGAAGAGCTCCAGCCGTGAACCTCCCAGGTGTTCTCTCCCAGTGGAGCAGTGGACAGTGCTAAGTTCTGGCAGCAGCGTGTGACAATGCTGCCGATCGGGGAAGCTCCCACAAGATCTGGTGTCAGAGTTTTTATTGGAGCTCAGTCACAGAGATGAGACTGACCACCTGGGTGGTCACCTTACTTTCTGGTCCCTCTGGCTGATACCTGTGACCCAATCAATCCCGTTGTTAGGAACTGTCTAAGCTGGCCCAAGGCCCCCAGGTGAAGAAAGACACTCTTTTCAGGCAGGACATTCCAGAGGCTTAGAGAGAACCTTCCAGGAGTTGAGCACAAAAGGTAATTGTCTCTACTAAACAGAGTCTTCTTTTATATTATTAAAAGATGTTCAAGGGCTTCCCTGGTGGCTCAGTGGCTAAGAATCCACCTGCTAATGCAGGAGATGCGGGTTCGATCACTGATTTGGGAAAATCCCTGATCCGTGGGCCACAGCTATTGAGCCTGTGCTCTAGAGACCAGGAGCAGCAACGACTGAGCCCATGTACCCTGAAGGCCCTAGAGCCTGTGCTCTGAAACCAAGAGAAGCCACTGCAATGAGAAGCCCGCATACCACAACTAGAGAGTAGCCCCTGCTTGCCGCAACTAGAGAAAAGCCTGTACAGCAACAAAGACCCAGCACAGCCAAAAATAAATAATAAATAAAATTATTTTTAAAAGACATTCAGAAAGCAATTTACTCTTGTGATGCAATTCAATGTGAGTTAATATTGTTTGGGGCCTAAAACCATTTCCTGTGCCACCACTGGAGCATAGCCTGGACTCGAGGAATCACCAGCTCAGGGGCACACCTGACTGCCTCTCAGGAAGAAGTAGGGCAGAGCTGACCCACTTCATTCATAACTAGGGGAATTATGTTAGGTGTTAGGTGTCCATTCCCCCTCGTGCCATCTTCCTATGGGGTAGAGATGAAAACACTGATGCTGTGTTTTGAAGATGCCCATGACATGGAGTTTTGAATGCAGATTCAGCTCTGCCAATTAGAGGCTCTTATATGAAATTTGGAGGTTTCCCAGATGGCTCAGTGGAAAAGAATCAGCCTGCCAATGCAGGAGACACAGGTTTGATCCCTGGGTCAAGAAGATCCCCCAGAGGAGGACATGGCAACCCACTCCAGTATTCTTGCCTGGAAAATCCAATGGACAGAATAGCTTTGTGGGCTCCATGGGGTCACCAAGAGTCAGACATGACAGAAACGACTTAGCACTCATGCATGCGTATGAAATTTGGAAGGCCAAAGAGCTCATCTTTTCGCTCAGTTGGCTATTTTCTGCTGGCAAGGAGAGTTGCCAAGGTGATGAGTTTGGGACCACATCATTCCAGTGTCTAGTCACTAGCTTTGTGGGCATTAAGAGGCAGTTATATGTGCGTGTGCACACACACATGCACACACACAGAGGATATCTAAATGGCCAATAAACACATGAAAAGATGTTCAATATCACTAGTCATGAGCAAAAAAGTAAATGAAAATAAGAATGAGACAGCACCACATGCAGAATGGCTAAAATTTGAAAGACAAACAGTATCAAGTGCTACAGAAGATGTGGAGCAAGTAGAATTTTCATACATTGCTGTAAATTGGAGTATAAATCAGTACAGTCACTTCAGAAAACTATCAGTTCTTTACTACTTATTTATTTGGCCATGCCAGTTCTTAGTTGCAGCATGTGGGATCTAGTTCCCTGACCAGGGATGGAACCTGGAGTCTCTGTTTTGTGAGTCTGGGTCCCTGAACCACCAGGGAAGTCCCTATCAGTTCTTTAAGAAGATGAATGTATGTTGAACATATGATCTAGCAATTCAATTCTTAAATATCTGTCCAAGAGAAAGGAAACCATGTGTCCAGAAATGAGTTGTGCTACACAAGTGTTTATAGCAGCAGCATTTATAATGGCGAAGAACTGGAAATGGTCTAAACGTCCATCAGCATAGGTGAGTGGATACAAACTGTGGCAAACTTAGGGATGGAACTAAGTGATGGAACTCTATTCAGCAATGAAAAGAATTACTGGTACGCATGACAACATGAATGAATCTCAGAAGCATTATCATGAGTGAAAGGAGCCAGACATAGAGGAACATACACTGTATAATTCTGTTTATGTGAAGTTCTAGAGTAAGCAAACTGAATTGATGGTAACAGAAGTCAGAATAATAGTGGCCTCCACTACTGTCCTGTTGCCTTTACTGTGAAAGCAGGCGGTTGATGGAGAAGGGATATGAGGGGACTTTCTTGAAGGATTAAAGTGTTCTATACACTGACAGCAATGCAGATAAACTAAATGTACCAATTGATCAGAATTGGCTGAACTGTACACTTCAGATTAGTGTATGGTGGCTCAGACAAAAAGAATCTGCCTGCAGTACAGGAGATTTGGTTTCAATCCCTGGGTTGAGAAGATCCCCTGGAGAAGGGAATGCCAACCCTAGTATTCTTGACCGGAGAATTCCACGAATGGAGGAGCCTGGTGGGCTACCATCCATAGAGTCTTGAAGAGTCATACACAACTGAGTTACTATCACACTTTATTGAATACAAAACACAACAAAATTGACAACAAAAGGGCTATATCCTGGGCTGTGATGACTTCTGGGTCCTAGATCAGAGATCAGAGATGGAGCTGTAAGATTCTGAAGATGGCATGTACAATGGATCCTCTCTACTGGGGTGAAGGGAGAAGCTCTCCAGGTGGATCAGTTCAGAGAATATATATATATATGTGTGTGTGTGTGTGTATATATATATATATATATAATTAGAAGGCTTTTAGGAGCTATGTGTGTGTATATATATACACACACACACACACACACACATTTGATTTTACTCCCAGTTCCTGGCACAGCTCCTAAAAGCCTTCTAATTTCCTAAGTGATAGGAAATTACATTAAGAGTATCCTTTATTCTAATATTTGGTCTTTGATCTCAGTTCCTGACATGGAGCTCCTCAAGCCTTTGGAATTTCCTAAGTGATAGTAGTGTCTATTGTTCTAATGAAGCTATGCCCGGTGGGCTCTTGGGTGGGGTCTGGTCACCAGAAATATCAAGCCACGGTTAGAAGCTTAGAACTTTCAGTCCCACTCCCAATCTTGTGGGCAGGAGAGAGAGGCTTAGAAATTGAGTTAATGGTTGATTATGCCTACATGATGTAGATGCCTCTATAAATATCCCAAAAGTACGGTGTTCAGAGAACTTTCAACCCATTAAAACATAGAAGGAGGGTGATTCACCCAAATTCCAAGGGGACAGAGGCTTCTGTGTGCTCAGAACCCTTCCAGATCTTCCCTTATTAACTTCTTCATCTATATCCTTTCTCTCATCATTTATTATATAATAAACCAGTCAATGTAAATGTTTCCCTGAGTTCTATAAGCTGTTCTGAAAACAATTGAATCCAAGATTTGGGGAAGTCATGGGAACCTCCAGTTAGTAACCAAGTTGGACACAAGTTGTGGGTAACCTGGGGACCTGCTAGGGACTGGCATCTGAAGTGGGGCTCAGTCTCGTGGGGCTGAGCCCTTAACCTGTGGTGTCAGCATTAATTCTGGTTAATGTCAAAATTGAAATGAATTGTAGGACATCTAGCTGGTGACACAGAATTGCTTGGTGAGGGGGGAAAAAAACCCACGTTTGGTATCAGAAGTGTGGCAGTAGCATGAGGATAAAGGAAAATGCAAGGAGGAGGAATGGGTTTCTCACTACAGTTATGTTCTGAGAATCATTTGCAAAGTCTTAGCCTAAAACCCACTTCACTAGCCTTTTCTTTCCTTTTCCCACCAGCCTTTTCAAAGAACTCGTCAGCTCCTAATTCCTTGTATCAAGCCAGCCCATTTTTTCCTTAAATTTGACAGTAATAAACAATCTCAAAATCTCAGTGACTTTCAACAATGAAGATTTTTTTTTTCTCACTTACATTGCATGTCCATCGTGGGTCAGCCAATAGCTATAATGTGACCTAAACTGATGGAGAAGCTATTATAGAAATATTCCTACTTATCATTGACAGAAAGAAAAGAGGACAAGATGAAATACATCCTGGCTCTTGTAGCTTCTGCCAGGAAGAGATATTCATCATTTTTGCTCAGATTTCATTGGCCAAAACAAATCACAAGACTATAGATGAGGTCAAGAGAGCAGGAAACTACAACCTTCTTATAGGGAGGGAACTGGGTATTGTTGAACAGTAACATAGCTTGCTGCACAGGAAGTTTATTATCTTGCACAGCAAGAATTCTGAAAGCAGAAACTGTGTTCAGTTGCAAGAGACATAAGCCAGAAACATCAGTGATGTAAACAAGGTAATTTATTTCTGTCTCACATAACAGAACTCTGAAGCATGTAGTCCAAGGCTGGGGAAGGGGTTCCTTGATGCCTTGAGGGACCAGGCTCCTATTGACTTACTGCTTTGTCATCCTTAGAATGTGACTCTAATCCTCAAGATCACAAAATGACTGCAGGAGCCTCAGCCATCACACCACATTCCAGGGAAAAAAGCAAGAGGAAAAGAAATAGTTGGGGTTAACCACTTGGACAGGTTAACCTATATTTCCCAGAATCCTCCCCTTCCCCACGTGCTTCCGGTTAGGGTGGACCATGAGAGATGTTCTAGTGGGAGAATTGCTGGGTGGAGATTAGAGCAACAGCTGTTTTGTGGCTCACACTGGTTGCCACTGATCTGCCCACTCACCACTAGATGAATCAGCTCCTTTAAAAGAGTCTTTTCAGGATCCATACCCAAAGACTTCCATTAATACTTACTTCTGATTGGCCACTTCTATCTGCAAAAAGAAACTGGGAAATGTAGTCTTTTAGCTGAGTCTACAACACCCTGAATACCATCAAGGAAAATGATAGCCTGGAGGAATTTGTGGCGATGCTGAGAAGGAGGTTGAGCTTCTCATTCTCAACAAGTTGAGGGATGGGAGCTCAAGCAATTTTAATTCAAATACAAAAAGAGAGGGGGACTTTGCTGGCCATCCAGTGATTAAGACTTCACCTTCCAGTTTGGGAGGTGCAAGTTTGATCCCCTGTCAGGGAGCTAGGATCCTGCATGCCTCACAGCCCAAAAAAACCAACCCACAAACAAAAACCAGAACATAAACAACAGAAGCAACATTGTAACAAATTCAATAAAGACTTTAAAAATGGTCCACATCAAACAAAACAAAGCAAAAAGAGAGAGAGGGTCATTCTTAAGATTGGCACCTGTTGAAACCTCTGGGAGACAGCAGCACTGGGTCTCAGACTCGGAAAAGACACCCAGAAACCTGTCCACTAGCGCCCCAGGGCTCCCCCAAAGACTGTTATCTGCTGCCTGCACCCCTTTGGCCTGACGCCTCTTTCTGTTGTGTAGTATCTGAGCTGAAGCCTCACTCTCTACTCTGACATCAGGGACGAGGTTTCTTGCCAAGAGCTAATGCAGTCGTTCTTGTCCCACAGCCAGGCTCCTGAGAACAATACTGATGAGCTTCGGGTTCTGGGAGAATTAAGGCCAAGTCACAGTAACTGGAAGAGATCTACTTTGCTCATGTGAGACTACAGGGTGCTTTTCTTGGGCGGGAGCGTCCTCCAAATGCTTGCTTCAGGCAGGGTGCTGCCTCTGAGGAGGCTGGTGAGTGAGTGAACTCTGGCTCCTGCTGGTGGGAGATTAAGCAGGATTTCAAAAACTCTCTGAGTGGCTTTGTGACGTGTCTGCTTGGCAAGGTTAGCCTACATATCCCAGAGTCCTCCCCTTCCCATGTGCTTCTGGTGAGGGTGGGCCACGAGAGACGTCCTGGGAGGGCTGCTGGGTGGAGATGGGGGCAACAGCTGTTCTGTAGCTCACACTGGTTGTCACTGACCTGCCCATTCATCTCTTTGATGTCAGGCAGCAAAAGGGCCTGTGAGTGCTCCTGTTCCTCCCAGACCCAACTCCTGGGCCTGGTGTGTGTTTAGCCCTGTGATCAGGGGCCCTGACTCCGCCGCACATGCGCACCACCCAGGTCAGAGGTGACAAGAATGATGTGATTCACCTCCTACCCTGTTGGTGGGAATGTAAATTGGTGTAACCACTATGGGGAACAATATCAAGGTTCCTCAAAAAACTAAAAATAGAGCTGCCATATGATCTAGCAATCCCACTCCCGGGTGAATATCTGGATAAAACTGTTATTCAAAAAGATACACGCACCCCTATGTTCGTAGCAACACTATTTCCAATAGCCAGGACATGGAAGCAACCTACATGCCCATCGGCAAAAGAACGGATAAAGAGGATGTGTGTGTGTGTATATATATGTATGTGCATGTACATATATGTAAATGGAATGCTACTCAGCCAGAAACAGAGAATGAAATAGTGTCATTTGCAGCAACATGGATGGACTAGAGATTATCACATGAACTGAAGTGAGTCAGAAAGACAAAGACCATAAGATATCACTTCTATGTGAAATCTAAAATAGGACACAATGAATTTACCTACAAAACAGAAACAGACTCACAGACGTAGAGAACAGGCTCATGGTGGCCGAAGGGGAGGGAGGTGGGATGAGGAAAGACTGAGAGTTTGGAATTAACAGGTGCAAGCTGTTAAACACAGACTGGATAAACAATAAAGTCCTACTGTGTAGCACAGGGAACTATATTCAGTTACCTGTGATAAACTGTAATGGAAAAGAATATGAAAAAGAATATATATGTGTGTGTAAATATTTATATTTTTTACTGAGTCACTTTGTTGTATAGTAGAAATTAACACAACTTTGTAAATCAACTATACTTTGATAAAATAAATTAAAAAAATAAAGAATGATGGGGGTTCAGTCCACCCTTGTGGATTTCAGATTGTTCTCGCTCTCCTTGACTTTATATCTATCTGCCCATCCTACACCAAGAATTTCAAGTTCCAGCACCAAATACAGCAGCCTTGCAGAGACAGCTTACTCAGTTCCCACAAGGGGGAAAGGTGAAATCCCTATAACAAATTGTGTGTGTGTGTGTGTGTGTGTGTGTGTGTGTGTGTGTGTCTGCGCACACGCACACATGTGTATGTATCAGTGGTTTTGCTTTGCTGATATAGAATTGGATCTACAAGTGGTTCCAGAAGAACAGACTCTTAAGGATGAGTTTTGGGTTTTTCTGAAATTGGATCTCTGATCTAATCAGATTTGAAGTTGTTAATGCCCCCTGATTCCAGCGGTAAATGGGCCACTGAAGTCCGTGGCATGAAGTGGCAGAGCAGTTACTCAGATCAATACCTGTAGCTTCCTGTATCAGTTTCTACAGGAGACAAGGTTCTGGGTGACTCCACATTTGCTTCCATAGAACGTTTCAGTAAAATGAGGGAGCGTGCTGGATTGGTTGATTGCTTCTAACTGTGCTGGAAAACATGGGGGAAAAGAAATGATGAGCTCAGAGCTTTAAATTCCTAGTCAAGACCTGTATAAGGGACTTGGAAGCTTCCACAGTTTGCACCAAAAGAAACTTATTTCTCGTTGTCACAGGACCAAGAGTTCTGAAGACCAAGTTTAAAGTCTGATACTGTGGGTGACCGAATTATAACACAAATTGAACTTCCAACCTCATGGGTTTTTTTTTTGCTAAAGTTAGGGCATTGCTTGGGAAAGACTGAAAAGTGAAAGTGTTAGTCACTCAGTTTTGTCTGATTCTTTGCGACCCCATGGACTGTAGCCTGCAGGCTCCTCTGTCCATGGAATTCTCCAGGCAAGAATACTGGAGTGCACTGCCATTCCCTTCTCCAGGGGATCTTCCCGACCCAGGGATCAAACCCGGGTCTCCCACACTGCAGGCAGATTCTTTACCACTGAGCCACCTGGGAAGCGCTAGGATCCTGAAAATTGGGATTAGGATGTATGAGAAGATTCTAATAAGGCTGGGTACCTCCAACCCCTTGATGCTGCCATCTTCTTTGCCCAAAGCAGCAGCCTACACCCCACTGTACTGGTCTCCCCAAGGCAATTTCACGGTAAGACCCTGATGATCCTACTCAGAACCTTTCTTCTTTTCTTGCTCCCAACACCTATAACTAGACTCAAGTCTCAACAGAACCCAAAGGATGAGATCAAAATATGACCCGTGAGGAGGCATGATAAAATACCAAAACAATCTCCAATTTCTGTTTGCCAATCTATATCAAGAGAAAACTGGAACATACGTATAGAAATGGGTCTTAAGAGAGGTGCGTCAAGATGGAAGGATTATAAGGTGGCTCAGGCCAAATGTATCGACATTGGTCCACAAAGCAGAGACTCTGCATTCAGAGGTTGAGGTTGAGGGGTTGGGAATTGCTCTGACAGTTGGCTTGGTTGTTTGACTCGAGTATGTTCCCAAAGACGGCCTATCCTAGGTGGAAATGTCAGAAGTTCCTTGGTACCCCGCAGAGCATGAGTTGGCAAACTTCTGTCAAAGGCCAGATAGTACATGTTTTAGGTTTCACAGGCTAGTGTCAGTTGTTACTATTCAAATTCTCCTGTCATAGCCGGAAAGCAGCCAAAGATGACCTGTAAATGGATAAGCATGGCTGTGTTCCAATATTATTTATGAACACTGCAATTTGTAGTTCATATCATTTCTTGAAATGGCACAAAATATTTTTTGTTTGATTTTAATTTCAATTAAAAATGCAATAACCCCTTTCAGCCTGCAGGCCATACAAAGACTGTGGGCTAGAGTTGGCCCCTGGACGGCAGTTTGCTGACCCCTGCTGTGGGGGATGCTATCCCAAGGCTTAGGACCTGGAGGGCACTATGCTAATAAAAGAAGCCAGACACAAAGAGACAAACACTGCATGATATGACTTCTAAGTGGAATCTGAAAGAGTCAAGCAGAGAGTGTGGTGGTAGTTGCCAGGAATTGAAGAGTGAGAGAAATGGGGAGATGTTAGTCAAAGGGCATAAAATTTTAGTTATAAAAGAGGGATAAATTCTGGAAATCTAGTATACAGTGTGGTGATTATAGTTAATGATGCTGTGTTTATTAGAGTAATACTGAAATTTGCTAACAGAATATATCTTTAGTGTTATCCACAGAGGAAAAAAAAGGTGACTATGCGAGGTCATGCTGGGCAAGACTGAAGGCAGGAGGAGAAGGGGACAACAGAGGATGAGATAGTTGGATGGCATCACCGACTTGATGGACATGAATCTGAGCAAGCTCCGGGAGTTGGTGATAGACAGGGAAGCCTGGCGTGGTGCAGTCCATGGGGTCGCAAAGAGTCAGAAATGACTGAGTAACTAAACTGAACTGACTGATGTAAGATGATGGAAATGCTAATTAGCTTGATTTTGTTAATTATTTCACATTTTGTATACATATCTATCAAAACATTATATGGTACACTTTAATTGTAGACTGTTTTTATTTGTTATTTATACCTCAATAAGGGCTTCCCTGGTCGCTCAGATGGTAAAGCGTCTGCCTGCAACACCGGAGACCTGGCTTTGATCCCTGGGTCAGAAAGATTCCCTGGAGAAGGAAATGGCAACCCATTCCAGTACTCTTGCCTGGAAAATGCCATGGACAGAGGAGCCTGGTAGGCTACAGTCCCTGGGGTCGCAAAGAGTCGGACACAACTGAGCGGCTTCACTTTCACTTTCATATCTCAATAAAAGGGCTTCCCACATGGCGGTAGTGATAAAGAATCTGCCTGCCAATGCCAGAGATGCAAGAGACTTAAGGTGAGTGTGATCCCTGGATCACAAATACCCCTTGGAGTAAGAAGTGGTAACCACTCCAGTATTCTTGCCTGGAAAATTCCATGGACAGAGGAGCCTAGTGGTCTATATAGGTCCACAGAATTAGATATAGTCTGACATGATTGAAGTGACTTAGCACGAAGGCACTCACCTCAATAAAACTGGGAGGAAAACCACACAGGCTTAGGTAGATTGAAAGGTTAAGTGGCTTTGTCATTTAAGACTTGTGTACCCACACACACCTGAAGGGTCAAGGGGATGCACCTTTCACCATAGCTGTCAGAAATAAATTCATGATGGAGAGTCTGAGCATCCTTGAGGAGCTCTGGGATGGTGCTTCTTTGTAGGTCAGAAATTCTAGTGGAAATGGCTATGATTAAGTGGGATCTCTCAAAGCAATAGACATGCTAGAACCCAGAGGTTGCATGGATCCTGGTGGCACTTATATGCCAAAGATAAGATGGGCATGGTTACCATAGTGAATAGGGAAGCCAAAACAGTAAAGAGCACAGTGTGACTGGAAGAGATCTTCAGCATTCACTAGTTTATCACAGCAGTACCTGTAGAAATGAAATAAGTGGGGAGCCTACTAAATAAAGTCTTGCTTGATCTGACTAAGTGGAGGAGTTCTGGGTCTGGTGAACAGAAGCCTAATCTGAATGGTCAAAACAGAGAGTCACAAACCCTCAATCACCCCCCACACTTGAGCCCTTGATCAAAGGAGAGGCCACTCCTTGAAGAAGGGCCCTGTTACACTGCCAAATATGTATGCTGTTAACCTTCCTTCCAGACTTCTCCAAAGAGACCTGTGTCTATTCACCAGGAGCTTATGCGATAGTGTTCATCATTCAGTCACGTCCAACTCCTTGCGACCCCATGGACTGTAGCCCACCAGGTTCCTCTGTCAATGGGATACTCCAGGCAAGAATACTGGAGTGGGTAGCCTTTCCCTTCTCCAGGGGTCTTCCCAACCCAAGGATTGAACTCAGGTCTCCTGCATTGCAGGCAGATTCTTTACCATCTGAGCTACCAGTGGAGCCATGTGCAAAAGGAAATAATCAAACTTTCTAAGGATTACTGGACACAGTAATTACTGACTCTAATTCCTAGGATCCCAAAGCATTGCTGTGGTCAGATGATTAGTGGAGTCTGGGGGCACAGACTTCTCACAGAAGGCCTGACTTGTCCCTGAATCCACCTTCTAGATATTTCTTCAATGCCAAAATTCATCATTGAAATAGACATCTGGAGCAACTAGAAGAATCCCAACATTGATTCCCTGACCCATGGATGAGGGATTTTATCATAGGAAAAGCCAGGTAGGAGCCCCTGGAACTCTGTAGCTATAAAAACACTAAACCAAAGGCAATACCACATTGTTGGAGGGGTTGCAGAGAATGGCACCACCATTAAAGACCTTAAGGATGCAAGGGTAGTGATTCCTGTGACATCCCCATTCAATTTGCCTATTTGGCCAGTGAAGAAGGTAAATGGGTCATTAAAGGATGGCAGTGAAGTATCAGAGACTTAACCAATTGCAGCTTCTGTTGCAGAGGGAGTTTTGTTGCTAGAGCCATCCAGGAACTAAAGAGCCTCTTGATGAGGGTGAAGGAGAGTGAAAGAGCCAGCTTAAGGCTAAATATTAAGAAAACTAAGATCATGGCATCCAGCCCCATTGCTGCATGGCAAATAAAAGGGGAAAAGGTGGAAGTAGTGACAGATTTCCTCTTCTTGGACTCCAAAATCACTGTGGACCATGACTGCAGCCATGAAATCAGAAGATGATTGCTTCTTGGCAGGAAAGTGATGACAAACCTAGTCAGTGTGTTGAAAAGTAGAGACATTACTCTGCTGACAAAGGTCCGTATAGTCAAGGCTATGATCTTCCCAGTGATCATGTATGGTTGTGAGAGGTGGACCATAAAGAAGGCAGAATGCCAAAGATTTAATGCCTTCGAACTACGGGGCTGAAGAAGACTCCTGACAGGCCGTTGGGCAGCAAGAAGATCAAACCAGTCAATCTTAAGGGAGATCAACCTGAATATTCGCTGGGAGGGCTGATGCTAAAGCTGGAGCTCCAGTATTTTGGTCATCTGATACGAATAGACGACTCATTGGAAAAGTCTCTGATGCTGGGAAAGATCGAAGGCAGAAGAAGAGGGCATCAGAGGATAAGATGGCTGGACGGTATCACCAATGCAATGGACATGAACTTGGGCAAACTCTGGGAGATGGTGAGGGAGAGGGAGGCCTGGCGTGCTGCAGTCCATGGGGTCTCAAAGAGTAGGACATGACTGGGCAACTCAATAACAACAACAACAACCAGTTGCAGCTGCTGTTCTAAAGGGAGTTTTGTTGCTGGAACCATCAGCACATCTCCTGGGATCTAGTATGCAGTTATCGATCTGGAAAATGCTTTTTAACTCACACCTGTCAGTAAAGGAAGTAAAAGAAGCAGCAGCTTGTTTTCAGTTGGCAAAGGCAGCAATCCACCTTCACTGTCCCCCCTCAAGGATGCTCCAGTTCCATGTCACAATATGCTCTGGACTGACTTTCTCTTCCTTTTCCACAAGACTTCATGTTGATCTATTACATCAATGATATTATGATGATTGGATCTGATGAACAAGAAGTAGCAACCCCTTTAGACACTTTTGAAAGGCATTCACATGCTAGAGGTGGGAAACCAATCCCACCAACAAAAATTCAGGGGTCTGTCACTTGAGTGAAAGTTCTTAGGATCCAGCGATTTGAGGCATGTTGGAGCAGAAGGAACAGTTGCTGCTCCTGGCCCCTCCTCACACTCAGAAAGAGGCAAAGACCCCAGGAGCCCCTTCGGATTTCAGAGTCAACAGATACTTCACTTGTTGCGTGATTCATTTACTGCACGACCTGAAAAGTTGCCAGTTTTGAGTGGGATCCCGAACAAGAGAGGGCATCCCTGCTGGCTCAGTGGTAAATAATCTGTTCCAGTGCAGGAGCCACAGGAGATGCAGGTTTGATCCCTGAGTCAGGAAGGTCCCCTATAGAAGGAAATGGCAACCCACTCCAGTATTCTTGCCTGGAAAATCCCATGGACAGAGGGGGCTTGCAGGCTACAGTCCATAAGTTTGCAGAGTTGGACACGACTGAGCGACTGATCATGCATGCACTCAGAACAGGAGAAAGCTCAGCCACAGATTCAGGCTGATATGATGGTGTTTGATGTGTCGGTGGAAAATACAGATGCTGATGGAGACTTTGGCAGCCTCCACTTGCAGAATCACAGTGTAGACCTTGAAGATTTGGAGGGAAGTCACGTCATTCACTGAAAATAATCACTCTCCTAAAAAAAATAATTATTTATTTTTGGTTGCACTGGGTCTTCATTGCTGCACACAGGCTTTCTCTAGTTTCGACAAGCAGGGGTGCTCTTCCTCAAGTGTGGCTTCTCTTGTTGTGGGAGCAGTGGCTCTAGGTACATGGGCTTCAGTAGTTGCACCAAGAGAGCTTAGCTGCTCGGAGGCATGGGGGATCTTCCCGGACCAGGAATGGAACCCATGTCCCCTGGAGAAGGAAATGGCTACCTGCTCTATTATTCTTGCCTGGAGAAATCCATGGACAGAGGAACCAGATGGGCTACAGCCCGTGGGGTCGCATAGAGTCTGACACAACTGAGAAACTAACACTGTCACATTCCCCTGCATCGGCAGGTGGATTGCTAGCCACGGTACCACCAGGGAAGTCCTAATCACTCTACTTTCGAGAAAGAGTTTTAGGCTTTCTACTGGGCTTTAGTAGAGGCTGAATGCTTGATCACAGGTGCCAAGATACCCTGTAATCTGAGCTATTCGTCATTATCTGTGTGTTGTCTGATCCAACAAGCCATAACGCCGGGTGTGCAGAGCAACACCCCGTGGAAGTGGTTTATCCAAGGCTGGGCTCTAGCAGGTCCTGAAGGCACGAGTAATTTGCATGAGGAAGTTGCTCAGATGCCCTGATTCATTGTCTTCTGTTTCTCGAAAGACATTGATGGCTCATGGGGCGTCCCCTGTGATCAGCTGACTGAGGGAGAAAAAACTCAGACCTGGTTTACATACAGTGCTGCTGGGCATGCAGGGACCACCCCAAAGTGGGCAGCTATATAGCCCCATTCTGGGACACCCCTGAAGGACAGGGTTAAAGGGAAATTTTCCCAGGGGACAGAAATTCGAGCATCTGGTGGTCCATTTGACTGGAAGGAGAGATGTCCAGAAGTATGGATCTACATCAGTTCATGGGAAGGCAATTTGGCAGCAATGGAGGTTGTACACAGGCTCAGCAACAAGAACTTCCACTTACCAAGGCTGGTCTGGCTGCTGCCACTGACACGTGCTCCATCTGCCAGCTGCAGAGACCAACAGTGAACCCTTATATGGCACCATTCATTCCCTGGTGGCTCAGAGGGTAAACAATCTATCTGCCTGCAGTACAGGAGACCTAGGTTCAATACCTGAGTTGGGAAGATCCCCTGGAGAAGGAAATGGCAACCCACTCCAGTATGCTTGCCTGGAGAATTCCATGGACAGAGGAGCCTGGCAGGCTACAGTCCATTGGGTTGCAAAAAGTCAGACACCCCTGAGCAACTAACACTTTCACTTTACTTTTATTCCTCAAGAGGATAAACCGGGTGGAGGTGGTTGATTTCATTGAACTGCTTCCTTCAAGGAAAGAGCAACATTTTGTTCTTTTTTTGTAACAGCTTTATTGTGATATAATTCACATGTCAGACAATTCACATCTTTAAAGTGTACAAATCAATAATTTTTAGCATCACACTACTATATATAAAATAGATAATCAACAAGGACCTATTGGATAACACACGGAAATGTACTCAGTATTTTGCAATGACCTATCAGGGAGAATAATCTGAAAATATGTATCTATATATATACGTATAAATATATCTGAATCATTGTGCTATACACCTGAAACTAACACATCAATCAAATATAATTCAATAAAATTAAAGCAACAAAAATAATAAATTTTAGTATATTCACAGATACGTACAACCACCACCATCATCAATTTTAGACATTTTCTTCACCCCAAAAAGAAACCTCGGGAGGATTCTTGGAAGATGGTGGCGTACAAAACAGCAGCAATCTTTCTGTCTCCCATCTGGACAACGTTGTACTGGCAGGCTCTGTCTGACACAGCTATTTTGGAACTCTGGCGTCTATTGAAGGCTCATCCAGGGGAAAGCTTGGGTGGTAAACTGTAGTTAATTTTAGCTAAAAGCGTGACTCTCTTATTACTCTATTTGGAGAATTAAATATGGTTTAAAGAGATGCGTAAGTGCAAGTTGACACAGACTGTGGCAGCTTTGTAATGGTTTGACTCACTTAGATTAGAACTACACTTCCCAGAGTTCCTTTTTCAGCCACAGGAGAGATTCTTACGGGAGATTTAAGGATGGGATAAGAAGAGGGGAAGTAGCAGCCATTTAGCAGCTCCTAATGCTATCTCTTTTCTGCTGGCTCACTTCGTTAGTCCTGCCACTGCTCCGCCTTCCTCTGAATCCTCCTTCCTCCTGGGCCAGGTATGTTTTTTTTTTTTTGTTTTAAAAATATTTATTTACTTATTTGGCTGCATTGGGTCTTAGCTGTGGCTCATGGCTTCTCTCTAGTTGTGGCGAGGACTCTAGAGTGAGAGGGCTTCCACAGTTGCAGCTTAGTCACCACACAGCATGTGGGATCTTAGTTCCCCGAACAGGGTCTCTTGCATTGGAAGGTGAATTCTTAATCACAGGACCACCAAGGAAATCCCTCCAGGTGTGTGTTTAGCCCCATGGTGAAGGGCCTGGGGCTATAGTCCATGGGGTCACAAAGAGGTAGACAGGACGGAGCATACAGGCACGAAGGGCCCTGACTCCAGCAGGACCCCCCACAGCACCAAGGTCATCAGAGGTGACAAGAACGGACAAGGGGTTCAGCCCATCCTCATGGAGTCCAGCCTGGGCTCTGTGTTCCAGCTTATTCTTACTCTCATTGACTTGACGTCTATCTTTCCTTCCTGATTACCTGCCCTGCGGACCTCAGGTTTGAGCATCATGCAAAGACAACACCCTGATGGAGACTGTTTCATCTCCCCGGATTACATAAGATCAAATCCAGATACAAGTTCCTTCAGAGATATTCACCTATCACCTGCTTCTCTGGTGAGTCCAAATTCTGATTATTTCACAATCAGAAGCTGAAACATGGGCCTCACCCACGGGAAGTAGGAGAACTGTCAGAGGAGAGCTTCTAGTAGTATCTGACTGAAGCCTCAATCCAAAAACTAAATAGGAGGATAGAATTTCACAGGGAAGAGAGGAGGAACACCAAATTAAAAGTCTGAAAAGAGGGGACTGTAGGAGGAAGATTGAGAAAAGAATGAGCAAGAAAGAGAATCTTTCAGTCCTGACACCTTCCTTCCCAAGAGCAAAGCTTGGATGGCTCACTTCCTTTATGTGGTTCAAGGAGGCAAGAAAGGTGGATAAATTCATGCCCTTGAGTCCTCCATGTGTGCTAAGTTGCTTCAGTCATGTCCGACTCTGTGACCCCATGGACTGTAGCCTGCCAGGCCCCCTCTGTCCATGGGATTCTCCAGACAAGAACACTGCAGTGAGTTGCCATTTCCTACTCCAGGGGATCTTCCTGACCTAGGGATTGAATCCTCATGTCTTAAGCCTCCTGCATTAGTGATTTAGTCACTAAGTCGTACCTGACTCTTGTGACCCCAGACTATAGTCCATGGGATTCTTCAGGTAAGGATACTGGAGTGGGTTACCATTTCCTTCTCCAGGGGATCTTCCCAACCTAGGAATCGAATCTGGGTCTCCTGCATTGCAAGCAGATTCTTTACCAACTGAGCTGTGAGGGAAGCCCCTGCATTCATAATAGGGTTCTTTAACACTAGCGCCGCCTGGGAAGCCCTGAGTCCTCCAAGCAGATATCTATTCAACTGTACAGGATAACTTTTGCATTCCCCCTGCCCAACAACCATTCTCTCCTCTTTGGTTAACAGCACCCATATTTTCCTTCGGGGAACCCTTACCCACATGTTCAGCTCCTACGGTTTTGCGTATGATCCTCTTTCCCACCTCCAGGAATGGGCATATGCACTGTGCCTAGCAAGTTATACCTCCGGCCATTGTCATTGTTTCTGAGATGGGTGCCGTGGTTATGCTGGACAAATGAGGCAATTCTGGAGCCTTTGCTCTTGTTTTGTCTGGGTTCCTCAGCTGACAGGAGCTGATCCTGAAATTGCCAAGGGCCATTGTTTCTCCCAGCAGGGAGGAATCAGCCTGAGAAGGAGGTCAACACAGAGTCACACTGAGCAGGGAAAAGGAATAGAGACACACTTCTAGTGTGGTCATCTGAGCACCTGGATCCAACTACATCTGAAGTTAAACACATCTGGACTTTTTAGTGTACCAGTAAGTTCCATCTCCTTTGTTGTTATTTTGTTTAAGTCTATTTGAAAGTAGGGTTCTGATGCTGGCAACAGGGTCAAAACTAATAAATTAATCTCTCAGTAAAAGAACTTGTTTAAGCCTGCCTCATATCTAAGATGTTTGATTTGAGGGGAAAGTAGGGAGGTTGGAGATTCCACTAACGATGGCAGCTATTTACTGAGCACTTATTATGTGCCAGATAATATACTACATGTATTATCTCTTATAATCCTCAGAACAACCCTATGAGGTGGGTACCAAGATGGCCCCCATGTTTTATTAATAGATGTGGGGTGGAGAGCTTAGGCAATCACCTCAAGCTTAGACTCTAAGTAAGAAGCATCAGTTGGAAAGGAATGCCCACAACATCTTGACAACAGTGACTGAGAGGAATCCTCAGGTGTGGCAAAAGTCACATTCCCTGATTCCCCGGTACAGGTTAGCCAAGAGCAATGTCTTACGAGGCAGAATGGAAGGAGTTCTGCCTCTGGCCGGTCAAGGAAGACCGTCTTAATTTTGGTCGAAGGCAGCTTCCTTATATTGCCATCTGACAGTCCTCATTCTGCCCTCTATGGTCACAGGTAAGCTGGTTCCATGTCTACCACACCCCCTGCTCCCTGAAAATGCTTTTCCTTGCATTCTTTGTCTAGTTAAATCCTACCATCCTTCAAGTCTCTGATCAAATTTCGTGTCTCCAGGGAAGACTTTTTGGAGCCCCCTTATATATGCTCTCGTGAATTCCTAAACTTTTCCTTTCATAGCATTTATCATGTTTCTTTTATTTTTGTCATTATTTCTGTAAACTACGCTCCTCACACTACCTTCTTTAGAACATAAGATCTGTCTGGGTGGGGACCAGGTCTTGGTCACTGCTGACCCCCAGTGTGCTCATGAATGTTTAACAGTGGGATCTGGGGCAAAACTGAGGGGTGTGAGTACTGACTGATAGCTTTTGCTGATTTCCACAGTGTAAAATCTCCCACCATGGACAATTTCAAGCCACCAATGTGATTTCAACCAAAATTCCTGAAAAATTCACCGATCAGCTCTTGCCAGCTGCTAGCAGAGAGCTCCAGCACACCACTGCAGCCGACACCCCAGCTCCCAGGATAGATTTGTTGAATAAGTGGAAGAATTAATGAAATTAGTCCCACAGAATTAGCTTTCCCTATCTGTGCCTATCCATGGCATACTCTCCATCTGTCAGATTTTTTTTTTTTTAAAAAGCAAACTAGGATATTTTCATTAAGCACAATGTATTCAGTATAAAATAAACTTGTATACAGAATAGAAACAGACCCATAAACATAGAAAACAAACTTACGGCTACCAAAGGGGAAAAGTGGGGAGGGATAAATCAGGAGTTTGGGATTAACATATATACACTACTATATATAAAGGAACCAGAGATCAAACTGTCAACATCCATTGGATCATCGAAAAAGCAAGAGAGTTCCAGAAAAACATCTACTTCTGCTTTATTGACTATGCCAAAGCCTTTGACTGTGTGGATCACAACAAACTGTGGAAAATTCTTAAAGAGATGGAAATACCAGACCACCTGACCAGCCTCCTGAGAAATCTGTATGCAGGTCAGGAAGAAACAGTTAGAACTAGTCATGGAACAACAGACTGGTTCCAAATAGGGAAATGAGTACACCAAGGCTGCATATTGTCACCCTGCTTATTTAACTTATATGCAGAGTATATCATGTGAAATGCTGGGCTGGATGAAGCTCAAGCTGGAATCAAGATTGCCAGGAGAAATATCAATAACTTCAGATATGCAGATGACATCACCCTTATGGCAGAAAGCAAAGAAGAACTAAAGAGCCTCTTGATGGAAATGAAAGAGGAGAGTGAGAAATTTGGCTTAAAACTCAACATTCAGAAACTAAGATCATGGCATCTGGTCCAATCACTTCATGGCAAATAGATGGGGAAACAGTGGAAACAGTGAGAGACTATTTTTTTGGGCTCCAAACTCACTGCAGATGGTGACTGCAGCCCTGAAATTAAAAGACCCTTGCTCCTTGGAAGAAAAGTTATGACCAACCTAGACAGCATATTAAAAAGCAGAGACATTACTTTGCCAACAAAGATCCTTCTAGTTAAAGTTACGGTTTTTTCAGTGGTCATGTATGGATGTGAAGAGTTGGACTATAAAGAAAGCTGAGCGCTGAAGAATTGATGCTTTTGAACTATGGTGTTGGAGAATACTCTTGAGAGTCCCTTGGACTGCAAGGAAATCAGCCCTGAATATTCATTGGAAGGACTGATGTTGAAGCTGAAATTCCAATACTTTGGCCACCTGATGCGAAGAACTGACTCACTAGAAAAGACCCTGATGCTGGGAAGGATTGAAGGCAGGAGGAGAAGGGGACGACAGAGGATGAGATGGTTGGATGTTATCACTGACTCGATGGACTTGAGTTTGAGTAAGCTCTGGGAGTTGGTGACGGACAGGGAAGCCAGGCATGCTGCAGTCTATGGGGTCGCAAAGAGTTGGACATGACTGAGCGACTGAACTGAACTGATACATAAAATAGATAACAAACAAGGACCTACTCTAGCACGGGGAACTATACTCAATGTTTCCTTATAAGGGAACAGAATCTGAAAAAATTAGATATTTATGTATGTATAACTGAATCACTTTTCTGTATACTTGAAACAAACAGAACATTGTAAATCAAGTATGTTTCAATTAGAAAATTAGAATACAAAAAATATTTGGTATAAAAGAATATTGTTTGGGTCCAACCCCTCCACTTTTGCCTGGTGTTAAGCCATCCTTTCTTGCATGTAATTAGAGCTTTGCAAACTGTGGATAGTGACTCATTAGTGGCTCACAAGATCCATTTAGAAGGTCATAAGAAACATTAAAAAAAAAAAATAAAGAAAGAAAAGATACCAAGTAGAAGGGAAGAGAAATTTCAAAGTATTAGTGTTTGTCAGGAAGTGTTATTTTGGGAGACTTTTGCTGTGAGCCTGTGTTCATTCTGAGTTATGATGTAAAGTGACTTTCTTAGAGTCAAGAAAGTTTGGAAATCTCTGTGGTTGATAGCAATTTTTAAAATTAATAACTTTTTTAGAGCAATTTTAGGTTCACAGCAAAACTGAACAGAAAGTAGAGCAAGTTCTCATTTACTCCATCTCCCCACACAGGCACAACTTCCTCATTATCAGCATCTCCCACCACAGAGGTCCATTTGTTACAATTGATGAACCTACACTGATATGTCATAATCACCCAAGTCCATGGTTTATATTACAGTTCACTCTTTGTGTTGCATGTTCTGTGGGTTTGAGCAAATGTATGACATGTGCGCTTCCCAGGTGGTGCTAGTGGTAAAGAACCCATCTGCCAATGCAGGAGATGTAAGAGATGCGGGTTTGATTCCTGGGTTAGGAGGATCCCCTGGAGGGAGGCATGGCACCCACTCCTGTATCCTTGCCTGGAGAATCCCATGGACAGAGGAGTCTGACAGGCTACAGTTCATAGGGTCGCAAAGAATCAGACATAACAGAAGTGACTTAGCACGCACACATAATGACACGTATCCATTGTTGTACTATCAAACAGAATATTGGGTTGGCCAAAAAATTCATTTGGGCTTTCTTGGCCAATCTAATACCCTAATCTTGGCCAGTCTCATTACCCTAAAAATACTCTGTACCCCATACTCTATTCATCCCTCCGTTACCCCTCATTACTGGCAATCACTGCTGTTTTTACTGTCTCCATAGTGTTCCTTTTCCAAATGTCACAGTCAGAATCATACAGTATGGCATCATACAGTATGCCAATCAGATTGGCATCTTTCACTTAGAAATATGCATTTAACTTCCTTCCTTGCCTTTTCATGGTTTGATATCTTTTTACTGCTACATAATATTCATTGTTGGCATGTACCACCGCTTGCTAATCCATTCATCTACCAAAGGATGTCTTGGTTGCTTCCAAGTTTTGGCAATTATGAATAAAGCTGCAATAAACATCCATGTGGCTTCCCAGGTGACTCAGTGGGTAAAGAATCTGCCTGCAATGCAGAAGATGCAGGTAGACGCGAGTTCAATCCCCAGATCGGGAAGATCTCCTGGAGGAGGGCATGGCAACCCACTCCAGTATTCTTGCCTGGAGAATCCCATGGACAGAGTAGCTTGGTGGGCTACAGTCCATAGAGTCGCAAAGAGTTGGACATGACTGAAGTGACTTTGCATGCACAGCATGCAAACATCCATGTACAGGATTTTGTGTGGACATAAGTTTTCAACTTTTTTGGGTAAATACTAAGGGGTACAGTTACTGGATTATATGGTAATGGTATGTTTAATTTTATAAGATATTGACAAGCTGTCTTCCAAAATGCATTCCCGCCAGCAATGAATGAGTGCTCCTGTGTGCTCAGTCGTGTCCGACTCTTTGTGACCCTGTGGATTGTAGCCCGCCAGGATCCTCCGTGAGATTTTCCAGGCAAGAATACTGGAGGGGGTTGCCATTTCCTCCTCCAGGGGATCTTCCTGACCCAGGGATCGAACCCAAGTCTCCTGTGTCTCTTGCATTGCAGGAGAATTCTTTACTGCTGAGTCATCTGTAAAGCCCATTAGGAGCGCCTCACTTTCGTTTTAATTTGCATTTCCCTAATGACATGTGATGCGGAGCGTCTTTTCATGTGTTTATTTGCCATCTGTATATTTTCTTTGGTGAAGTGTCTTTTCAGGTTTTTGCCCATTTCAAAATCAGAAAGCAACGTTTTTTGATTTAGTAGTTTTGTTTTCCATGTCCTTACTTGCAATTTTTTTTTTTTCAAAAGTAAGAACACTATGTCGGACATGTCTTTTTGTTACATATTTTTAACAATTTGTGGGCGGGGGAGGAACCCACCAATGTCTTTTGAAAAAAAAACAAAAAAGCTGGCCTTCCCAAGTTCTTGTCTCCAATCCCCCAGGGACCTAAGGGTTAAGACCACTTAGCTCTGAGTGATAGAGATAGATAGGTCTTGGAGGCTGGGGAACTTCCAGTTCCCCTCCCCACCCCTACTCCCAATCCCCCTGGCCGTGAGTGAGAAACTTTTCAATCCAGCTGCCCTCACCCGGTGTCAGCCTGGGCAAGCAAGAGAACTGGGATAGATACTTGATGCCCCTAACAAGAAACTCTTCTCCAGATTATAGCTGTCTGCGTCTGTGCTGAAACGCTTCAGTCGTGTCTGGCGCTTTGCAACCCCACGGACTGTAGCCTGCCAGGCTCCTCTGTCCATGGGATTCTCCAGGCAAGAATATGGCAGTGGATTGCCTTGTCCTCCTCCAGGGGATCTTCCCGACCCAGGATCGAACCCGTATCTCCTGCATCTCCTGCAGTGCAGGCAGATTCTTTACTACTGAGCCCCCAGGGAAGATTATAGTTGATAGAACAAATTACAACCTTCATCACTTTCCTTTTGCTGCCTAGAGCGCTGCACTAACTTGTCTGTATGAATTCATTAACCTGAAGAGCTGTGTGTGTGTGTGTGTGTGTGTGTGTGTGTGTGTGTGTGTAGTGGAGGGTGGGGAGTAGAGGAGCGTGGTGATGCTTCAGTGAGCCTCACTTTTACAATGAGAAAAGGATCCAAGTGTGAGGTGGTTACTTCAAGAGGGTCACACAGTCAGGAAGCCCCAGTTGTGGCTAGAATCTACCCGACTCCCTCCGAAAGACATCATAGCAAACCTGAACTGCTAATAACAATAACAATACAGAGGCTCACTAATGGCGGGCCTACTGTGAGCCAGGCTGCACATGCCCTGTGCACCTTACATAGGTTGTCAGAGGTCATGTCTATTGCTGTGCCCATTTCACAGAGGAGGAAACTGAGGTGCAGAGAGGGCACTAACACACTAAGAAAAACAGACAGGGAGCACAGAGGTGTTAGTCCCTGGCAAGGGGGGGACTCTGAGCTGCTGGATCCTGAGCACTTGGAGCACCTACTATGGTTCAGGGCACTGGGGTGACAGCTGGGACTGTGACAGGCTCACAAACAGGACAGTTTCCAAGAAAGAAAATGAAGTAGGTCGGTGGGATTGGGAAGGGGCTGTGGGAGCAGGGGACGGGTGATTCACCTGGAGTGGTGCAGGTGGACGGCTCTGAGGAGGGCACATGTGGCTGAGACCTGAGGGCTAAGAAGGGGCTAGCCTCGCAAAGTGCTTGTGGAAGAGGGTTCCAGGCAGTGGTAACAGCAGGCACAAAGGATGTGAGAACAAGCTTGGTCTGTTTGAGGAATAGAAAAGAGGAAGTGAGGATGCTGTGGGCGAGGGAGAGAGGGAGGCAGGCGAGGGGAAGCTTTGCACAGGAAGAGGGATTTGGGGCAGCTGCAGGAGCCTCAGGAGCAGAGGGAGGAGAGTGAGATGTTGTCTCCAAGGCAGGGTCCACTCTCTGCCCCTCCTCTTGGCTCTTGGGGAGTCCAAACACCCCTTCGCCTCCTCATCGCAGGCAACATCTGCATGCCCCACCTCCCCTCAAGGTCTACAGTCCAACTCAAGCTCCCTCATCACTACTGATTTCGGATGCGTGAGGCAGCTGGAAGCAAGGTCTTTGTTTCCCAGACCGGGAATCCTAACCACTGGACTACAGGAGCCAGCAGGTAAGGCTAGAGTCTCTAGTCTTGCCTGCCTAGTCAAGAACAAATTTAGGCGAGGAGGCAGAAGGCAAAGAGTAAAGCAAAAAGTTTATTGAAAAGAAAAATACATGTGAAAAGGCGCAGGGGCGAGCTCAGAGAGTCGTGCCTTTGGGAACTTTGAATCCTTTATAAAGGGGCAGTTTTCCGGGTCTTCGTCTTCCCTCAGGCCAATCACCTTCCTTTGTCTCCCTCCTGGTTAATTTGTCTCAGCACCCTCCCCTGGGGCGCACATGCATACCTTAGCAAAAATGGAACTCGACATGAAGGCTTCTGAGAGAAGTAAGACTCATTATGGCCTGGAATTATCTTCTGATTTTTGACTCCTGGGAGTCTTTCTGCACGTGTGTAGTGTCTCTGTTATCAGACAGGGTTTTTTCCTTTCTTTATCCTTGCTGTGATTATTCCCTTGAGGTAAGAGACAAAGACTGGCTATTTACCCTGTTTTTGCTGGCTATAAATTCCTCAACTGGAGCCTACCTATCTCTTATCTCAAGAAATGCAAGCAGAAGTGTGGCTGATTATAAATTTCCAACCTGAAGCCCATGTAACTCCTACCTCACTATGAGGGGTCATGGGTTCCTTCTGAGCAGAAAGATGGGCTCTCATATACAGTCCCCGCCTATAGGCTTCCATCCATACATCCATTCATTTATGTATTTATCCACTCATCCATCAAATGTTGATTTCCCTCTGGTCGTCTGCCCTTGTAGGTCCCTTCCTCTAAAACACTTTCTTTTATCCCTCAGGGTTCTGCTTCCAACATTGGCTTTTCCACAATGCTTTCCCTGACCACCTCCAGCTAATTTAGCCCCTTGTCAACCTGTTAGCAACTAAACTTCTCTTCATGATAAAACAGGATGGTTTGTTGCCTCCAATGGCTGACTCTTTATATATATAAGAGATACGTTAGCCTCATGGACATTAATTCCCACATCTCATCTCCTTTTGGGAACCATCCTTCCATTCTCTTTGTGTGATCTGGGTGGGGCCAACCTCACCCAGGGCAGCTTCAGAAATGAGCACATCATGCAAATAAAGGCACTGAGAGACCTGTAGGACTTTTGTCAGAGCTGCTCAGAAAGCTGAGTTTTTGTTCTGCCTTGGTTACTTATCTGGTAAGCTGTAAGGCTGCAACTGCTGGGGGAGGAAAGGACCTGCCTGAAAATGAAATCAATATTGGGGAAAACAGAGGTGAGAGGCACAGTCCTGAATGCACAGGCACCTGGATTCAGCCACGCCTGAAATCCAGTTCCCCTTGGACTTCTCCATTCTAAGAATCAGTGAATTCTCTTTGTGCTTAATCTAGTTTCTTGCAACAGAAAGTCTGATTGATAATAAAGCCTCAAAGATATGCAGACAGTCAAGTTTAGGTACTTTCCCCTTGAGAGATGTGGGCAAGTACTTCCTTTACTCCTAAGCCACTCCTTCTTTAGAGGCTCCTATTTTTTGAGGCCTGAGTGAAGTTCACTCAACCAGAGGGAGAAAAGAAGAATCAAAGTGTCAGGCCAGAAGTGGGACAACCCTAGGAGCAACCAGCAGCAGGAACTGGGAATCTGCATTATTAATATGCAAATCCATTTTCCTTTCTTCTTCTTTGTAGGCAGAGCCCTGATTTTATTAGCTTGTCTATTAGCCCTGTCCATGTATTCAGAAAAATCAGTCTAAGCTTGTCATGGTGCTTGTCTTTTTATTAGAGATTGGTTCTGAAAGGGGCTATGACACATTACTGCCCAAGATAATGTGAGGGGAAGTTGGTTGGGGAGTGGTTAGTGAAAGATTTCTGGGATAAACTGTGCTTCTCTTAAAAATATAACACAGGGGAAACTTCCTTTTTCAGCCTCCCACAGAAAATAGGGCAATGTGAGGAGGCATTAACTGCCATGGGATTTGATTCTTCTAAACACATAGTCTAAAGCAAAATCGTAAGAGAGTCTGTGTTTCTTTTTTCCCTCCAACCATGTGAGATAAGAGGAGGGTGGTAAAAACATTCTTCTGGTTTAACAAAGAAAAAAACTCACAAATATTTATCCTTTTCAGAATCTACATGCCAATTTAAGTATTATTCTCAGGGAAATAAATTATTAAGCAAGACAACAAATCAGAATTACAGATTTTGGAAGGTTCAAGTTTTCTTTCATGAGATGTATTAATTGTCTCTGAAGTTCATATGGCCTACAAAGAATATTTTCATGAGGAGTTTAATGATGCTGAGGAGGGTCTGATTTTCTGCCACTTCAAAGAAAGTACCTTTTCCACTTAGAAGAGCTAAGATCCTCAAAACCAAAGTCAAGAATTCCACTGGTTAGTATCAAGAGCAAAACCAGAGAGGCTAGACACTTCAAATATGTGAAGAAAGCAGGCAGAGTAGGATTTTAGCAAAATGAAGTGTGAAATTGTAATGTTTTGTATCTATCAGAAATAATGGCTGGAATCATGGCAGCCATATTGCCACCTCGAAGGATGACATTGCCAACATGCCAGGAAATCCTAGTCCATGAGGATACCATTCAACTCACACATTGACCTCTGTAGAGCCTCCCTACCATATGGAACGAGTGTTTTGTCAAATAATAAAGGCTTTTATGTTTAAGATGTTTGGAACTTGTTCTTCCCTTATTTTGGCGAATGGCATCTTATGTGATACATCCAGGAGGAGTGATGCACACAGGATGGCACAGGAACTTAAGCATTATGGCTCATTCAGGGCTCAGACCACAGCCCTCACCAGAATGGTCCTGGCTGTCAGCACCGCATCTCCAGTCCCAGGCCCTGCTGGGATCATGGTGTTGACTATGGTCTCCACATTCTGTAGGCGGGAACAGTGAATTTCTAGCCACCAACCAACAAAATTTTTAATTAAGGTCACTCCCAGAGCATACATGTACCAAATTTAATAGTTTAACAGTTAATGTATAAAAATATCAGAACCATGATTGTTTAGGGGCTGCAGTCGGGGGGGGGGGTGGGTAAAAAGAAATTTTATGGGATGGTGGAAATGTTCTTTATCAGAATAGGGGTTTGTTGGGCTTCCCTGGTAGCTCAGTTGATAAAGCGTGAGCCTGCAATGCAGAAGACCTGAGTCCAATCCCTAGGTCAGGAAGATCCTCTGAAGCAGGAAATGGAAACCCACTCCAGTATTTTTGCCTGGACAACCCCATGGACAGATGAGCCTGGCAGGCTACAGTCCATGGGGTCACAAGAGCTGGACATGACTTAGCGACTAAACCACTACCACTAGTCCACTACTCCTATGTATCACTACAATATACACACTAGTCAAAACTCTGCACGTGTATTTAAAATGTGTGCTTTTCACTGCAAAGTTTAGCTCATTTTCAACTGTGAACCCTAAACTCTAGTGACTTGAATGCTAAAATGTTTGAGGGTTTAAGAGTACTGCTTTTAAATAGTTCATTTTAACTTATTATCCATCAGAGGGGACTTCCCTGGTGGTCCGGTGGCTAAGACTGTGCTCCCAACTCCAGGGGCTCCGGTTCCATCCCTGGTCAGGGAACTAGATCCCACATGCTGAAACTAAGAGTTCACATGCTGCAACTAAAGATCCCGCAAGCCTCAACAAAAATGGAAGATCCTCTGTGCCATAAGTAAGACTTGGCACAGTCAAATAAACATATATTTTCAAAATTCATCAGATAAACCATACGGATCAATGAATGAAGGGAAAGACACGTATGTGTGTGTGCTCAGTCGCTCAGTTGTGTCTGACTCTTTGCAACCCCATGAACTGTAGCCTGCCAGGCTCCTTTGTCCCTGGAATTCTCCAGACAAGAATACTGGAATGGGTAGCCATTCCCTTCTCCAGCAGATCTTCCCAATCCAGGGATTGAATCCCAGTCTCCTGCATTGCAGGCAGATTCTTTACTGTCTGAGCCACCAGGGCAGCCCAAAGACAGGTATATGATGAGGCAAACATGGAAAAATGTCAACATTTGCAAAATCTAGATGATGGATATATGCATATTATGGTAAACTGCGTTTAACTTTTCTGTCGGTTTGAAAGTTTTCATAACTAAATATTGAGGGAAAAGTAAAAGCCTAGGCAACTGGTTCCACTACTGTGGCAGATACCTAAAGTAATCGTGGCTCAGACCAGGCAGAATTCTGGATCTTTCTCAGTGGCGGTCCAGCTGGCCCTTTTCTCCTACTGCAGCGTCACCCAAGGATCCTGTCCTCAGCGGCTGATGACTGTCCATGCCCCTTGACTGCCAGGCCCTCAGTCTCCAGACCGAGGAAGAGAAAAAGTAAGAATTGCAAATCTTTGTTGTTGAGAGTTATGAAAATAACTAACAGAGAAACCAAAAATAATGATGGTGATTATAACAACAACAACAGCCGAGGTCCTGTTCTAAGGACGTCACATGAATGAGTTCATTTACTCCTCAAACAACCTTATGAGATTTGTTGTTGTTGTTTAGTCGATAAGTCCTGTCCGACTCTTTTGTGACCCCATGGACTTTAACCTAGCAGGCTCCTCTGCTCATGGGATTTCCCAGTTAAGAATACTAGAGTGGGTTGCCATGCCCTTCTCCAGGGAATCTTCCCGACCCAAGGATTGAACCTGTGTCTCCTGCATTGGCAGGCAGATTCTTTATTGTCTGAGCCACCAGGAAAGCCCCTCATGAGGTAAGTTCTATTATTATTCTCAGCTGTGGATTCAGAAACTGAGGCCCCGGGAGGCTAAGTGGTATCTTCATATCAGAAGAGGATGGTGGGAATCGAATCCGCATCTTCCAGGGCAGGAAGTCGACAGACAATGGCTTTATGGGTAACACTGAGTCAAAAACCAGAGGCAGAAACATCTTGTTAAGAGATGTGGAAACTGTGACAGAGGAGGAACTACAGAATCTATGACTACTGCCTCTGGAGAGAGGAAGTAGTGTGAGGAGGAGCCAGGGGTGGGGATGGGGTCCGTGGCAACATCATCATGGGCAGGCAGGAAATGAGACCGGAAGTCATGAATCTCTGAACCTGGCAGCCTCCACTTCTGTGATCCCAAGTGACTGTACCTCTCATTCGTGTGAGTGTCCACACCCCACCGATGGAACCTGGGAAAAGCGGGCAACAACATGAGAGCTGATGATGGAGCTTTGGAGGCCCCCACTGGAAGCTGGACAGTCTGCCAGTAGGGAAGACTCAGCCTGGAAGCGTGAGGCCAGGAGCAGTCCACGTGAGCAAGCCCATAGCACTTAGACTGGTGTCCTGCCTAAAGCTCTCCAAAGCCAGAATTGAATGACACCAGCATCAGCTACCACAACAAACACTGATGAAAGGTGTGTTGGGCCAGACACTGTTCTAGGCACTACACATGCATCAGTTCATTTGATCCTTCCAACAACAAGGGGGAAACTGAGGCACAGAGCAGCAACACATGTCCCTCAAAAAGTCATCACACTGGGGACTCCTCTGTGAACCTCTTGCCACAAAGGATCACTGCAGAGTAAGAGTAAACCAAACATCAGATTTCTCCAAAGGTGGATGCTTTCTTGATTCATTTCTGGTGCCCTTGCTTGAATTTCAACCACAGTGACCAGATCATGGTCTGGGCAGGGTGCTGAGAGCATCAGTGGCAGGAAGGGGTGTGTGTGTTCTTAGTCGCTCCGTCTCGTCTGACTCTTCGTGACCCCATGGACTGTAGCCCGCCAGGCTCCTGTATCCATGGGATTTCCCAGGAGAGAATACTGGAGTTGGTTGCCATTTCCTTCTCCAGGGGATCTTCCTGACCTAGGGATCGAACTCACAGTTCTTGTATCTCCTGCATTGCAGGCAGATTCTTTACCACTAGCACCACCTGTGAAGCCCGAGGAGGGTGGCAGATTCTAAATGCATCAGGAGACATAGCCTGGGGGAGCCACCTTGGCATTCTAATCAATGTGGATGGATTACTCTGATATAAGCCTTGGGGCTACGAATAGCATTTATTAGAGAGTCGGCTGAGGCTGGGTGAGTCTCCATTTGTGGAGGGCTGAGGGCACCCCATCCCTCTCTAATGTTCCCTATTGTCTTAATAAAAAGACACAAACAAGAAAGAGGAAAACATTTTAATATCAAAGAGAAAGGAAGAGTGTGGGGAGGAAGGGGTGGGTGAGGAAAGAAGACAGTAGGAGGTGGTAAAATGTTTCAAAGATTCACATGAAAAACTGAGAAAAGACTTCTGTCCTCAAAGGAACTGTTGGCAGGGTCCTGACCAGGCAGCCCAGGTGATTTGCTGGGTGGGCTGAGTCCTCCTGGATTCTATTCCCAGCCTTGCCACGTCCCAGCTATGAGGAATGAGAGTGCCTCGGTTTCCCCAGGTGGTTATGAGAACGGATGAGCCCATGTGGCAAGGCACGCTAGCTGTCTGTGTTAATGGGTGGGTGGGCTCATCTGCATTCTGCTTGTGGGATGTTACTACACTTACCCAGTTCTCAGTTGGCAGGCAAATTGAAAGATTATAAATAGTCACCTCTCAGTTTCTCATCGATGCATTAAATGTGACTTGGCAGCCTGCCCAGCCTCCCTCTCCGGGCAGTTGGTGGGCAAGGGCTGTTTTGCAGAGGTCTAGCGGGTGTCCAAGACACGGGCTCCAACCCCCAGCTGCCCTGTGACACCAGGTGTTATCCCTCCCACCCCATGCCCGCCTTGGCACCAGCTCACACGGCCTCTCCGGGCCACTGCCTGTTTGTCTGGACTCAGCCGTCCAGCCCCAGCCTGCATGAGGTCAGTCTGTTCACAAATGGGTTCTGGGAAGGCTGTGCCAGGCGGCGGGTGGAGGGGAGGGGAGGGAGGGGCAGGCACGGCTGGTGAGAGCTGGGCTGTCCTGGGGCCTCCCTCCATTTCACTGCATTGACTTCTCAAAGGCTGAGCTCTCCCCTGGCTCTGGAGTGGGACCCTAGAGGCAGCAACAGATTCTGAACCCCAGTCTCTGGATTCAAGTCTCATTTTGCCCCACATATGACCTAACACTCATTGCCTATCTTCTCATTGCCTATCTTCTCATTGCCTCAATTTCCCCATCTGTAAGATGGAGATAACAGTGCCTACTCCATATGGTTGCTGGAAGGGTTAAATGGATATTATTATTATTATCATATTCTGATGTTCCAGATAGTGTCAGAGTGCATGTGTGCTAAGTCACTTCAGTCATGTCCAACTCTATGCAACTCCATGGACTGTAGCCCGTCAGGCTCCTCTGTCAAAGGGATTCTCCAGGCACGAATACTGGAGTGGGTTGCTGTGCCCTCCTCCAGGGAATCTTCCCAACCAGGGATCGAACCCACATCTCTTATGTCTACCTGCATTGGCAGGCAGGTTCTTCACCACTAGCGCCACCTGGGAAGCCCTAGCGTCAGAGTTATCTGCTGTGAATAGGGTTGGCTATTATTACTACTTTCCCACCAGACTAACTCAATTGGTAAAGAATCTGCCTGCAAAGCAGGAGACTTGGGTTCAATTCCTGGGTCGGGAAGATCCCCTGGAATAAGAAATGACAACCGATTCCAGTGTTCTTGCCTGGAGAATCCCATGGAAGAGGAGCCTGGAGGGTTATAGTCCATGGGGTCACAAGAGTCAGACACGACCGAGTGACTAACACTTTCACTTTTTTTCCCACCAGGTTAGGTAAGTAATTAAGAGCAAAATCTCTGGCACCAACCTGGTTGGGTTCAACTCCCAGCCCCAGCATTAATTACCTATTACCTTTAACATTATTTATTTATTTATTTTAGGCAGTGCTGGGTCTTTGTTGCTGCTTGGCTTTTCTCTATTTGTAGCAAATGGGGACTACTCCAGTCTCAGTATGTGGGCTTCTCATTGCAGTGGCTTCTTTTATTGCAGAGCCCAGGCTCGAGGACACACAGGCTCAGTAGCTGTGGCTCCAGGGTTCTAGAGCACAGGCTCAATACTCGTGGTGCACAAGTTTAGTTGCTCCACCACATGTGGAATCTTCCCAGATCAGGGATCGAACCCTTGTCTCCTGCATTGGTGGGCGGATTCTTTACCGCTGAGCCAACACGGAAGCTCCCCATGTACCCTTAGATATGGGTCTTAATCTCTCTGTTCCTCAGTTCCCTCATCTGTAAAATGGGGATGATGATTATGCCTTCTAGAGTGTTGTGAGGAGTGATAAATTAAACTTGCCAAGTTCTTAGAATGATGTCTGGCACACAGTGGGTGCGCCATTGTTGCCGTTGTTACTAGAGGTCTGCTCTCTTTCCATCGAGGTTGCTAAGCTGCTGTGATATGATCCTGGAGCAGCCCTCATCTCTTCTAAGGAAGCATTGCTTGAGGATTAAGGCAACACAGAAAAAAGGTGGAGTAGAGAGATGAAGGAAGATGATACTGGAGAACATTTTTGGAGCACTTGGATCTAACTGTGCCTGAAGCAAGACCTGCCCCTGACTTCTTGATTCCAGTTCAGTTCAGTTCAGTTCAGTCCTCAGTCATGTCCGACTCTTTGTGACCCCATGAACCACAGCATGCCAGGCCTTCCTGTCCATCACCAACTCCCAGAGTTTACCCAAACTCATGTCCATTGAGTCGGTGATGCCATCTAACTATCTCATCCTCTGTTGTCCCCTTCTGCTCCTGCCCTCAATCTTTCTCAACATCAGGGTCTTTTCAAATGAGTCAGCTCTTCGCATCAGGTGGCCAAAGTATTGGAGTTTCAGCTTCAGCATCAGTCCTTCCAAATGAACACCCAAGACTGATCTCCTTTAGGATGGACTGGCTGGATCTCCTTGCAGTCCAAGGGACTCTCAAGAGTCTCCTCCAACACCACAATTCAAAAGCACCAATTCATCTGTGCTCAGCTTTCTTTATAGTCCAACTTTCACATCCATACATGACTACTGGAAAAACCATAGTTTTAACTAGACAGACCTTTGTTGGCAAAGTAATGTCTCTGCTTTTTAATATGCTGTCTAGGTTGGTCATAACTTTCCTTCCAAGAAGCAAGCGTCTTTTAATTTCATGGCTGCAATCACTATCTGCAGTGATTTTGGAGCCCCCAAAAATAAAGTCTGACACTGTTTCCACTGTTTCCCCATCTATTTGCCATGAAGTGATGGGACCAGATGCCAAGATCTTAGTTTTCTGAATGTTGAGCTTTAAGCCAACTTTTTCACTCTGCTCTTTCACTTTCATCAAGAGACTCTTTAGTTCCTCTTCACTTTCTGCCATAAGGGTGGTGTCATCTGCATATCTGAGGTTATTGATATTTCTCCCAGCAATCTTGATTTCAGCTTGTGCTTCATCCAGCCCAGTGTTTCTCATGATGTACTCTGCATATAAGTTAAATAAGCAGGGTGATAATATGCAGCCTTGGTGTACTCCTTTTCCTATTTGGAACCAGTCTGTTGTTCCATGTCTAGTTCTAACTGTTGCTTCCTGACCTGCATACAGGTTTCTCAAGAGGCAGGTCAGGTGGTCTGGTATTCCCCTCTCTTTAAGAATTTTCCACAGTTTGTTGTGATCCACACAGTCAAAGGCTTTGGCATAGTCAATAAAGCAGAAATAGATGTTTTTCTGGAACCCTCTTGCTTTTTCGATGATCCAGCAAATGTTGGCAATTAGATCTCTGGTTCCTCTGCCTTTTCTAAATCCACCTTGAACATCTGCAAGTTCATGGTTCATGTACTGTTGAAGCCTGGCTTGGAGAATTTTGAGCATTTCTTTACTAGTGTGTGAGATGAGTGCAATTGTGCGGTAGTTTGAACATTCTTTGGGATTGCCTTTCTTTGGGGTTGGAATGAAAACTGACCTTTTCCAGTCCTGTGGCCACTGCTGAGTTTTCCAAATTTGCTGGCATATTGAGTGCAGCACTTTCACAGCATCATCTTTCAGGATTTGAAATAGCTCAACTGGAATTCCATCACCTCCACTAGCTTTGTTTGTAGTGATGCTTTCTAAGACCCACCTGACTTCACATTCCAGGATGTCTGGCTCTAGGTGAGTGATCACACCATCATGATTATCTGGGTCGTGAAGATCTTTTTTGTACAGTTCTTCTGTGTATTCTTGCCACCTCTTCTTAATATCTTCTGCTTCTGTTAGGTCCATACCATTTCTGTCCTTTACTGGACCCATCTTTGCATGAAATGTTCCCTTGGTATCTCTAATTTTCTTGAAGAGATCTCTAGTCTTTCCTATCCTACTATTTCCCTCTATTTCTTTCTTTTTTTTTTCCCTCTATTTCTTTGCATTGATTGCTGAGGAAGGCTTTCTTATCTCTCCTTCACATAGAACCAATAAATTCCTTCTTAGCTTAAACAACTTTGCTTGGATTTCTGTTACGGCTAAATCTGTTCTAAGACAGAAAGTTATTGGAGGGTTCAAATAACAGATAGGGAAGATATTAGAGGACGTATGGAAGCTGAAGAGAGGACAGAAGTGATACATCTTGAGAAGAGAAAGCTATGTGGAAGCAGTGTGCATTCCAGATTAGAATCCCAGCTATGTTACTTACTGTCCTTGGTAGAGTGATTACATAATGATTGTAATACTTCACTCCTTTATGTACACATTCTTACAATATGACTTTGTTAGTCTTCTCATCAAAAAATGTAGTCTATTCCCCTACCCCTTGAATCTGGACTGACCTTGTAACTTGTTTTGGCCAACAGAACATGGTGAGAGTAATGCTAAACTAGTTCTAAGGTTAGGCTTCCAGCTCCTGTTTGCTCTCTTGGACTCTTGCCATGACCTTGTGAACAATCCAGGCTCACCTATGAGTGGATAAGAGATTGGAAGTTCCCCAGCCAAGTATCTTTTGTCCCCCAGAAGCAGAGCCATCTAGCCTCCGAGAGATGACCACAGATACATGAATGAGTCCAGCTAAGACCTGAAGAACCACCCATGTGAGCCCAGCCTATACTGGCAACCTACAGATTGGAGAGAGAAAGAAGCAATTGTTGTATTAAGTTACTGAGTTTTGGGTGGTTTCTCTTCTTTAAAAAAATTTTTTTTCATTTATTTATTTATTTTTGACTGCGTTGTATCCTAGTTGCAGCGTGTGGGATTTTCATTGCGGTGTTTGGGCTTATTTGCCCCCAGCATGTGGGATAGCAGTTCCCGACTAGGGATCAAACCTGTGTTCCCTGCATTGGAAGGAGGATTCTTAACCACTGGACCACCAGAGAAATCTCTTGGATGGTATTATGCGGCAGTAGATAACTGATACCTTGTCCAGGGGTCTTACGCAAACCTGACCTTCAGGTTGCATGGCAAACAAAAGCCACTCTGTCCCAGTCCTGATCTTGTGCTAGTTCTGAGCCTGGATCTCAAGAGGCCTTGCAGCTACTAGTCACTTTCTTGGACTCCTGCCTCCACCTTGTGGACAAGCCTGGGTTGGTCTTCTAGAGAATGGGAGATCACATGGAGGGGAGCCCAGCTGTTCCAGCCAATGGCACCTGGTCCAGCCTACAGACAGCCGACTCCTAAACAGGTGAGAGAGCTCAGCCAGAATCAGTAGAGCCAACCCTAGCCCACTGCTGATCAGAGAGTCACGAACAATCGATCCCAGCAGAGACCAGAACTGCACAATTGGTTTGCAGACTTGTAAGCAATAATGAATGCTTACTATTTTAAATCTCTGATTTGGGAGTATTTTGTTTCGCAGCTGCAACTGATCCACTAACTTTCCATGGGCAAGTGAATTCACCTCTCTGGCCCTCAGTTTCCTTCCGTGAAAAATAGAAACCAGTACCTGCCTATCAAAATGACCAAAGTCGAGAACACTGAGTCATCATTATGTAAACTGTGGACTTGGGATGATTATGATGTGTCAGTGTAGGTTCATCAGTTGTAACAGATGAACCACACTGGTGGGAGATGCTTAAATGGGGGAGGCCATGCATGTGTGGGGCAGGGGTATCTATGGGACATCTCTGTACTTTCTGCTACTTTGCTGTGAACCTAAAACTGCTCTAAAACTTGTCTTTAAAAAATTGAAATAGGAAAAGGTAGAAAGAGGATAGCTAAAAGTGGAATATGGGGCATGTTGTGTCTTACACTGCACTTGGAGGTGTGGGAAGAAGTGGTATTTTTCCTGCTAGGTGATGAAAGATTCTCATTGTCCAGTGGGCTCTGTGGAGAGTGGCCACTCCTCTGTGCTCCAATCTAAGGGTTGCCCCTCCCCTGCCTGCAAGGAGCTCCACCTGCCAGTATTATCTTCTTCAATGGACATCAGATCACGTCCCTACAACTACTCAGCAGCCTCCCATGGCTCCCATCTCACTACAGTGAGTGAAAGTCGCTAAGTCGTGTCCGACTCTTTGTGACGCTATGGACATCTCACTACAAATAAAGTAAATCCTGACCCACAAGCCCTACATGATCTGGCCCCTGGCTACCTGCCTGGTGTCCGTCCTGCTCTCGTCAGCTCCATCCAGCACGGACATCCACCCAGAGCCCTTTCGAACGTTTCCTCTGCTTAGAACTGCTTATGGTAGTAGGCTAAATAGTGTTGCCCCAAAGAGGGTCGCTGCTAACCCCCAGAACCTAGGAATATGTTGCTAACACACTGGAAGGGACTTTGCAGGTGTGACCAAGTTAAGGATCTTGAGATGGGGAGATAATTTTGGATTATTGGGTGGGCCCAATGTAATCATGGAGTTCTTCTAAGAGGGAAGCAGGAGGACTTCCCTGGAGGTCCAGCGGTTAAGAATCCACCTTCCAATGCAGGGGACACAGTTTTGATCCCTGTTCTGGGAAGACTCCACATGCCTTGGGGCAACTCAGCCTGCACCCTGCAGCCATTGAACCTGCGCACCCTAGAGCCTGTGCTTTGCAACAAAAGAAGCCACTGCAATGAGAAGCCTGTGTACTGTGACTAGAGAGTAGACTGTGCTCACCGCAGCTGGAGAAAGCCTGCTAGCAGCAACAAAGACCAGCCAAAAAAATAAATAAATAAATAAATTTTAAAAAAAGAGCGAAGCAGGAGAGTCAGAGAGAGAGAGAGAGTCAGAGAGTCAGTGAAAATATAATGTGGTGGGTCTTCCCTGGTGGTCCAGTGGCTAAGACTCTGCCCTTCCAATGCAGGGAGCCCAGGTTCAATCTCTGCTCGGGAAACTAGATCCCATATGCTTCAGCTAAGATTTGGTGGTGCAGTCAAATAAATAAATAAAAATAAATATTAAAAAAATACAATGTTGCTGGCTTCGAAGTTGGAGGCATAGGCAAGATGGAGGATGCAAAGAAATGAATTCTCCCCCTCAAGCCTCCAGAAGAACCCAGTTGCTGACACCTTGATTTTAGCCAAGTAAGACCCATTTTGGACTTCTGACCTTCAGAACTACAGGATTAAAAATGTGCATTGCTTTAAGGCATTCAGTTCAGTTCAGTCACTCAGCTGTGTCCGACTCTTTGCGATCCCATGGACCACAGCACACCAGGCCTCCCTGTCCATCACCAACTCCCGGAGTCCACCCAAACCCATGCCCATTGAGTCGGTGATGCCATCCAACCATCTCATCCTCTGTCATCCCCTTCTCCTGCTGCCCTCAATCTTTCCCAGCATCAGGATCTTTTCAAATGAGTCAGCTCTTCGCATCAGGTGGCCAAAGTATTGGAGTTTCAGCTTCAACATCAGTCCTTCCAAATGAACACCCAGGACTGATTTCCTTTAGGATGGACTGGTTGGATCTCCTTGCAGTCCAAGGGACTCTCAAAAGTCTTCTCCAACACCACAATTCAAAAGCATCAATTCTTTGGCACTCAGCATTCTTTATAGCCCAACTCTCACATCCATACATGACTACTGGAAAAACCATAGCCCTAACCAGACAGACCTTTGTTGGCAAAGTAATGTCTCTGCTTTTTAATATGCTGTCTAGGTTGGTCATAACTTTCCTTCCAAGAAGCAAGCGTCTTTTAACTTCATGGCTGCAGTCACCATCTGCAGTGATTTAAGGCATTAAGCTTGTGGTAATTTGTCACAGCAGCTATAGGAAACAAACATGCCCTTCCTCCAAACCCCTACTTGCTCAGTTTTTTGTTATTCAGGCTCAATGTCATCTTTTCAGAGAAACTGTCCCTGGCTACTTCAGCTTAGTAAATATTTTTTGAATGAATCATTGAAAATGATTCACTTGACCCTAATCAAGGTTGAAGCAAGAGTTCTCCAATTAACCACCATGGGCTGAATTCAGCCTGCACATGTGTCTTATTTGACTGACACTGTGTTTGAAAACTTGTTTGAGACAACATTCATCAGTTGGACAGTTTCCCTCAAATATCTCAATTTCCAGAATCACATGGGACTTTCAGAAGAACCAGGCCCGTCACTCCATGTTAGAACTCCCACGTCACAGCAGCCTCCCAAGGCCTTTCCCCTGACTTGTGTTTTCTGCTTGGCTTAGGGAGCCACTGACTTGGCAACATTGGTGTCTCTGTTAAGGATTCCCTAAAAGCAAATATGAAAATATTGGGTTGGCCAAAAAGTTCATTCGAGGTTTGTCTTTTTTGTTTGCTTTTTTCCCATACATTCTTAAAGAAAAATCCGAACAAACTTTTTGCCTAACCCAATAGAGTGCATCAAGGAGACAGAAGACACTATGAAACAACCAGATGGAAATGTTAGGACTGAAAAATACAAAAACCGAAGTAAAGTGCTCACTGGATGGACTGAACAGCAGAATGGAGATGACAGAGGAAGAAAGTGAACTTGAAGATGGATCCGTAGACATTCTCCAACCTAAACAATAAAGAATACTGGAGGAAAAATAACCAAGTCTCAGGGACCTGTGAGACAACAATAGGTCTAAATACATGTCTTTGGAGTCCCAGGAGAGAAAAGGGAATGGGGAGCTGAAAAACTGTTTGAAGAATATTTTCTTGGGAAGCAGAGTGGAGGGACAAATGAGGCGGGGAACAGGGTAAGCTGATAAAAGGTGCCCTAATGAGCTGATGCCTTCAAACTGTGGAACTGATGCCTTTGAACTGTGGTGCTGGAAAAGACTCCTGAGAGTTCCTTGGACAACAAGAAGATCAAACCAGTCAATCTTAAGGAAAATCAACCCTGAATACTCATTGGAAGGACTGATGCTGAAGCTTAAACCCCAGATTTTGATTGTCTGATGCAAACAGCCGACTCATTAGAAAAGTCCTTGATGCTGGGAAAGATTGAGGGCAGAAGGAGAAGAGGGCATCAGAGGATGAGATGGCTGGATGGCATCTCCCATGCAGTGGACATGAACTTGGGCACACTTTGGGAGATGCTGAGGGACGAGGAGGCCTGGCGTACTGCAGGCCATGGGGTCACAAAGAATCAGACATGACTCGGTGACCGAACAGCAACAAAGGAGCTGGCTGCAGCTGTGCCCCCTGGGGTCACTGGGGACCCTCTGAGAGGAGGCGTGGAATGTGCCTCTGAGTTGTACCATCCAGAACTGGTGAAGCTGGATGTCTACCCTCCCATTCCCACTCTTCATGAATAAGGATTGCTCCTGGGAGCACTGACAGCCAGGCTGCCAGCCGGCCCCATGCCTGGCCCAGCAGGCCTCTGAGCGAAGTTAGGAAGCCACTGCTGCATTTAGGAGCCATCCATGAGAGAGCTGATGCTAGGACTTCATGGTGGGCTGGGGGATATGGCTCCAATCATGCCCAATGTTTTTGTGACCTTATAGACTGCAGCCTGCCAGGCTCCTCTGTCCATGGAATTCTCCAACCAAGAATACTGGAGTGGGTTGCTTGGCTGGGTGTTATCAGTTGCCTATCGCTGCTTAAAAAATTGCCATACATTTCATAACTTAAACGGCACCATTTATGATCCCCTAGTTTCTGTGGGTCAGGAGTCCAGACACAGCTTGGCTGAGTCCTCTACCCAGCCAAGGTGTTGATCAGGATGTGTTCTCATCTGGTGGCTCATCTGGAGAAGAATCTACTTCCAAACTCATTCAAGTTTTTGGCAGAAGTCATTCCGTTGCAGCCATGTGATAGAGACTCTGGCTTTCAGAGGGCTTCACCCTCAAAGGGGGACCCTTGCAGCTCCCAGAGGCTGCCCACAGCTCCCTGCCAAGTGGGCTTCCTCAACACAGCGGCCTGCTTCATCGAGCCAGAAAAGCCTCTCCTGCTCTAGATGGCTAAGACAGTCTTCTGTGATATAACCTAATCAAAGGAGCGACACGCAACACCTTCATAATATTCTGTTGGTTGGAAGCAAGTCACAGTGAAGGGTGGGTAGTCACACAAAGGCATGGACACCAGGAGCTGGGACTCACTGGGGTCACCTTAAGGTCTACCCACCACAGCAGGGCACTAACAGCCTTGGTGTGGGTTGTATGAATTTTAGTTCAGTGCTGTGCAGATTGGCATCGGACCCATGCTTGGCTTTGGCTGTTTCACTTTCAGCTGCCATGCAGTGAGCTGCCGTGGATACAGGGCACTGTGGGTTTCCTAGGAGCAGGTCTGGGGGCATCAAGAGGTCTCCTTTCTCTCTCCCATTGCCAGCTCCTTCCCAAGTTCACTGTGTGACCTCAGGCAGCTTGCTTGAGAGCTCTGTGCTTTAGGGTTCTCGGCTACAATAAAGAGGTTCAGTGTGGCTCATAGTTGGCTGCGAGGACCATAACGTTGGTGAAGGATGTGAGTTCTGACCATGCCAGGTGATCCCCCAAAATAACAACAAAAATAATTATTTTTGTTATTCTCTGCCTCTGCTTCCCAGTGGGCCCCTCTTTAGCTCTCCACAAACACTCCCCCTTTCTGGAGGCATCTTTGCCTCCCTGGGTACCACGTGAAGCCTTAGGTGTTTCACCAACCGTGTCTGGGGTGTGAGGGGTGAGCACTGCCCTCTTCTCGGGGACAGAAGTTCTGAAAGTTTCAGATCTGCCCTGTTGTTGTTTCACAGTGGAATATCAGGGCCATGAATTTTACAAGGCATTAATATTTATTTCTGACTCTTGCACTCTGTTAAATAGTGTATGACATTTCCGGGAACAGCCAGCCAGGCCTGGTGATGGCCACAGGTCAGCTGGGCCAGGCCTAGTGCCTTGTCCCAGCACAGAGGCCTGTCTCTCCTTTCTCGGGGTGTCTGAGGGAGCCCTCGCCATTACAAGAATCAGGAGGGGGGTGCTCATCTGCTAACTGGGCCACCACTCTGGTGGCCCCTCTAACCTGGGGAGCTATGGTGAGGCCTGGAGGCCCCAGGTGCCACTGAGACGGTGGGGGAGGTGGGGTGCAAGGAATGGGCAAGGACACACAGCAGTCCAGTGCAGATCCGGGGGGTCTGGGGTGACCCACTCCCATCCCCCAGCCCTGCCCTTGTCCTTGGAGAGTGTGGTGAGTGAGGTGGCTACAGTTTACACACCCAGAGACTCACTCCCCAAATGGCCTCATTCCAGCCCTTCCTTCCTCCCCGTGAGGACCACAAGGCTTTAGACAGGCCACCTGGGTTTGAACTGGTGTCCCCCCACCCCCACCCCACGGGGACCAGACAGGAAGTCTAGCCTGTTTCCTCACCTGTGGCCCGGGGATTATGAATGAGTTAACAGAGCAGGACTTGGACCAGGGAGAGGTCAGTCGCCCTTAGCTTTGGCCCCGTGTCTGTTTTGGTCCACACACATTCAGAGTGAGGTGTGGGTAAGCCCAGGGCAGCAGGATGCGTGGAGCAATGAAGGCACAGGAGACCAGGTCTCCACGACCCAAAGGGCTAACTTTATTTCACCAACAACATCTTGTTTCTCTTCTGGCTCCGGGAAAAGCGGAACTGTTTGCGCAGACACCCCAGCAGAGTCAAGACCGTGCCCACGAGCATCATCACGCTCAGCCCCTTAAGGACAGAGTTGGCTTTTTCTTTCTGGGTCTCCTTTGCCTCTGGTTGTTGTTCAGACTTTCCTGGGCTTAGAAACTTCAGTGGATCCACATTGCTCTGGGAGTTGAATTGAGCCGTGAGCTCTTGCTGCACGAAGCACCTGTAAGTGGCCGGCTGGAAGACCCGCAGCCAGCTGCCGCCGTTGGAGGTGTCCATGATGGTGCTGACGCTCTTGCCGGAGAGCTGGTCCTTCCAGGTCAGGGAGAGGTTGTTCGCTTCCCAGAATACGGGCCTGCGAAGGATGACAAGGTCAGTTGCAAAACCCCAGAGAGGGGGAGGGCGGACCGACGTCTGAAAGGAGGTAGAGATGGCAGCACCCTTCTCCCTGGGAAGAGCAAACAGAGCATCCCCCTCCAAGGAGAGCTATGCAGCAAAGGACAAGGGGAAGGTGGGGGCAGGATGGGTGGGAGCTCTCAGAGCCCAGCCCCTTACTTCCCCGGGACCACTTAACTAAATGCCTCTATCTCTGTTTCTTCATCTGAAATCTGAGAGTGTCATGATTGCAGTGACCTCAGAGGGTTATTTGGAGGAATTAGCAAGACACTCCCTAATTGTGTGTGTACCTCTTTACCTGCCTGACCCTATTTCCTCTGCTCTCCCTCATTCACTCTGCCCCAGCCACACCTCCTAGAGGTTCCTCCAACGGCTGGGCACAGTCCTGCCCCGGGGTCTTTGCACTCAGCTTGGAATGCTCTCCAACGCACACAGCTCTCTTACCTCCTCTCAGCCTTGGCTGAATGGCACCTTCTCAGGAACGCTTTCTCTGCTCTCCTTATTTAAAACTTTCACCTCCCCCACTCCCACTCTCCCTCTATCACCTACTAAAATGCTGGGTTCTTAACCTTGTAAAAGCAATTATACTCCAATTAAAAAAAAAATGAAATACTGTGTGTTTCATTCATGTCATTGGTTTATCGCTGCATGAGACTAGGTATCTTTTTTGGTTTTGTTCTTCATTGCCTCTCTGGTGCCTAGAGTTTAGATCTTTGGTTTATAAATGCTCAGTGAAAAACATGATCAGTGAACACATGAATCAGGGATATAACACACCCATCGTGGCTGGGAAACAAAAGGGACAAGCAACAGACAATAAAGACAAGGTGAAAGATCATAAAAGCAATAGTAATACCTGTTAGTGTGTGGGACCCTGTCGTAAATGTCTTTACCGGCATTTGCTCTCTTAGGGATCACAATGACCCCGAGGCCAGGTCCCCCAAGACCTCTGTACTCCCCAAATTCATGTCCTAACTGGAACCTCAGAATGTGACCTTAGTTGAAAATAAGAGTTGTTGCAGTTGTAATTAGCTCAGATGAGGTCAGATGGGCATCGTGAAAGGGAAAGTCGCTCAGTCGAGTCCAACTCTGCGACTCCATGGACTGTAGCCTGCCAGGTGCCTCTGGCCATGGAATTCTCCAGGCCCCTCTGGAGTGCATAGCCATTCCCTTCTCCAGGGGATCTTCCCCACCCAGGTCTCCCGCATTGCAGGCAGATTCTCAGCCATTTGAGCCACCAGAATGGGAGTCAGGTGGGCCTTAAATCTACCAGTATAACCTGTATCCATGTAAGAAGAGAGAAGAGGCAGAGACACGAGACACATGGGGAGAACCCCAGCTGGTGACAGAGGCAGTCGCTGGGGGTGCGGTCACAAGTCAAGGCAGGCCAAGGACTGCGGCCACCCCCAGACACCAGAAAGAGGCGAGGAAGGGTCCCATCCAGCCTCTCAGAGGGTACGCGGCCCTGCTGACAGCTTGATCTGTCTGCAGAACTGGAAGAGAAGAATTCCCTGTTGGTTGAAGCCACCTGGTTGGTGGTGTTTTGTTACAGTGGTCGTAGCAAACGAATACAACCCATATTCTACAGATGGGGAAACTGAGGCCCAGAGAGGCCACAGGCTAAAGTCACACAGCAGGAAAGTGGCAGAGGCCGGGACAGTTAACCTCATATGAACTGCCCTTCCCCTCAGCTCCCTGGAGACATAGCAATTCTTGAAGCCTCAGTGACCTTTCTTTTCAAGTTCCCTGTGATGGGCACCCAGGTGCCCCTTACTTGGCAAATGACATGGAATAGGTGTGTGGATCTAGATGGAAGGAGGAGTCACATGTACGTTCACATTTCTGAATTGTGGGCTTTTTTTTTTTTTTTTTTAAGGAAGCAGGTGTTACTTTTATACTTCAAGGAGGAGGAAGAAAGGAGAAAGGGAGACAAAAAGATATGAGAGAGAGAAAAAGAGAAAGAAAAAGCTGGCATAAAACTCAGCATTAAAAAAACTAAGATCATGGCATCTGGTCCTATCACTTCATGGCAAATAGAAGGGGAAAAAGTGGAAGCGGTGACAAATTTTATTTTCTTGAGCTCCAAATCACTGAGGGCGGTGACTGCAGCCATGAATTTAAAAGACACTTGCTCCTTGGAAGAAAAGCTATGACAAACCTAGACAGAATATTAAAAAAGAGACATGACTTTGCCAACAAAGGTCTGTATAGTCAAAGCTAGGGTTTTTCCAGTAGTCATGTATGGGATGTGAGAGTTGGACCATAAATAAGACTGAGCACTGAAGAATTGATGCTTTTGAACTGTGGTGCTGGAGAAGACTCTTGAGAGTCCTTTGGACAGCAAGGAGATAAAACCAGTCCATCCTAAAGGAAATCAACTCTGAATATTCATTGGAAAGACTGATGCTGAAGCTGAAGCTCCAATACTTTGGCCACCTTAGAGACAACTCACTGGAAAAGACTGATGCTGGGAAAGATTGAAGGCAGGAGGAGAATGGGGTGACAGAGGATGAGATGGTTGGATGGCATCACCGACTTGATGAACATGAGCCTGAGCAAACTCTGGGAGATGGTGAAGGACAGGGACGCCTGCAGTCCATGGGGTTGCAAAGAGTTGGACATAACTTAGTGACTGGACAATGACAACACAAGTCACAACTGGGATGACCAAAGGAAAGAAAACCAGGTGGAGGCAATGAAGCCAGATTTCACAGAGCCAGTAGTTGTAGAGCCCTCAAGAGGTTGCTCAGGCTCCCAACTTGCAAGGAAAGGGTTGCCACTGGCCAGTGGGGGAGAAGGGCAAGGGGGTCCCCATGGACAAGTATGTGTCATAAGGTCTGTGCTGCCACCTCTCACCATGGATTCCCCCAGGCATTCCTCTGAGCTGTAGTTTCCTCATCTATGAATGAGCCTTCTTGGAGTTCACAGCTCCCTGGGTGAGGGAAGAAGAATGGCAGAGGATGTGGTTTAAGAAGAATGTTTGCCTAGGGACCAGCTTATAGGGTAAGCGCTGCACTGTGCGTGGTTGCAGTTCTTATTGTTGGGGTAGTGGCAGTTAGTCGTTTAGTCACGTCTGACTTTGCAACCCCATGGACTGTAGCCCGCCAGGCTCCTCTGTCCATGGAATCCTCCAGGCAAGAATACTGGAGTGTGTAGCCATTCCCTTCTCCAGGGTATCTTCCCCACCCTGGGATCAAACTCAGGTCTCCTGCATTGTATGCTGATATTTTACCATCCGAGCCACCAGGGAAGCAGGTGGGCAGGGAAAAACGTGAAGAGGGAAAGATTTCCCAGGGGCTCCAGGCAGGAACCCTTAAGAAGGAATGGCAACCCACTGCAATATCCTTGCCTGGGAAATCCCATGAACAGAGGAGCCTGGTGGGCTACAGTCCATGGAGTTGCAAAGAGTCGAACACGACTTAGTGACTCAACTACTACCACGAGGCGGGAAGACAGAACAAGAATGGGAGCTCCCAGGGACACAGGTCATGATAGGCATCCATCTTCTCGTCCTAGGCTTGATGATCATTCCACATGAGTTTGAGGACTCAAGAGTCTCACAGCTCCCTGAGCTACCTGCCTCACAGCTCCATCACTTGCCTGAACTTCTCCCGTTCCAACCCTGACCACCCTGGTCCATCTCCCCGCCTGGACTAGGGGCTTCCTAAGGACCAGCGCAGCAGCAGCAAGGACCAGATGTGCAGCTACCTGATGACCACCACATCCACAGCACCACCCCGTGCAGACTGGGCCTAGAGTCAGCCGAGTGCTCCCGGGTACTAGCTGTCCTCATTCTATCTGTGTGTGGCTCAGTGGACACCAAGAGGAATATCCAAAGAAGCCCAAGGAGAGAGACTGCGGTGCTGATTAGTGACATAGAATCCCTCTCTCTGCGCAGATTAACCACAAAGGCTCCCAGATGGGGAGAGCCTGGCAAGGGGCCAAGGGCAGGGCTGGTACCGATTCCGTCACCTGTAGATAGATCCTAAGGGGCAGGTGAGCGACGCAGATCCCATTTTGTTTCTAAGCTGGAAGTTGTCAAAAATGATATATTTCATATCTATGAGGGTACATGGGATGTGGCAGGTTTCCACCTGCATCTCAGGCCTCAAGCGGCTGGACCACAGCTTTACATCTCCCAGATAGAGCCAGCAGGGCATCGGGTTTTCCGGGGACTCTTGGATGTAGCAGTACCCCAGGCGTTTGCGTTCCCCTGGCACCCCACAGCGGTTACAGTCCTGCCAGGGCTCCCAGTGGGTGAAGATGAGCTGCTTGCTCCCCAGACTCAGGCTCTCATTCTGCAGGGGCTTTTGGTCCAAATCTTTGTGTGTAATATGTAGGCTGACGACATCTTGGAAGTCAATTTCATACTGCACCACTTTCTTGCCATCCTTGTCGTTGCAGTGATAAAAGCCTGTATGGAAGGGTAGTGGATTTGTAATGAAGAGGCTGCCATTGGGCATTATTTCCATGTTGAGATTAGTAGTGGAATTGCTGACCCAGGTGGTCTTGAATGGCAAGAAGAATTGCCACTGTGCCCCAGGGGCATTGCACTGCAGGATGATATCATTGTTTGAGAGCAGGGCCAGTTGACAGTGCTTGCGATTAGGACAGCTGATAGAAAAGGACGACTCCTGGACCGGGAGAGCAAAGCAAAGCAACAGCCACAAGGTGGTCAGCATGGTGGACTGGGGCTGTGGAAGTGGGCCGGGCCCCACCCTAGACATTGTGACATCATCCATGGACCTCAGGCTTCAGCCCTGATGGCAGGAACAACTGTAGAAGAACATCCCGTGGGGTGTGAGGTCACAATTCCCACATTTGTCCTGTGACAAGTTAGCAATCCTATTTCATTTCTCTTCCAAGCCTTCCACTCTGCTGGGGTAGAAGGACACAACTTGTCTATTCAGGATTTTCTCTATCACCTCCCTATCTTGGTGTTATGAACATTCAACACATTTTTTTTCTGAACACATGTACTTTGTTCAGGGTCTTCCCTGGTGGCTCAGGCAGTAAAGAATTTGCCTGTAATGCAAGAGACCTGGGTTCAGTCTCTGGGTTGGGAAGATCCCCTGGATAAGGGAATGGCAACCCACTCCAGTATTCTAGCCTGGAGAATCCCATGGACAGAGGAGCCTGGCAAGCTACAGTCCATGGGGTTGCAAAGAGTCAGACATGACTAAGCGACTAAGCACACAGGCCTGCTAGTATGTTCTGGGCACACTTGCGAGTGCTGAGAATGGAGAGGTGAATAAATCCTCTCTGGTTCCCTTCTGACCTCCTACCTTTCCCCACCCAACTGCTCCAGCCATGCTGGTCTCCTGACTGTCCTCTGAATATACCAGGCAAGCAAAGAGCCCCTGCCTTAGGATCATTGCACATGCTGGTCCTCCCACAGATATCTGCAAGACTCAACTCATTTTAAACAAATATATTTTTTTCTTGGTGGCCCCTTTCCCAGATTCTTTCCTAAACTCCTCAGCCAAAAATAAATAAATATTGAAAATCAAAATCACCAACAGAAACACAAAAATGCCAAAAACATGGCACTAAATAGACCATGAAGAGGACCATACTTGCTAACACAGTCTGGAAACTGAAACCAGAAGGCAGAGTGTCACCTTGGGTGGCCTTGGCTGGGAATGTGCATTGTTGTGTGACTCAATTTTCTTGCCACTCTGTGCATGTCTGCAAATGAATATGACTGTGGGTACCAACTTGGGGGTTACAAACAAATTTTAGTGAGTAGGTGAATTCACAAGTGTGGAATCCTTGAATGATGATGATCAGTTCAATTCAGTTCAGTCGCTCAGTCATGTCCGACCGTTTGCAACCCCATGGACAACAGCACGCCGGGCTTCCCTGTCCATCACCAACTCCTACAGCTTGCTCAAACTCATATCCATCAAGTCAGTGATGCCCTCCAAATATCTTGTCCTCTGTTGTCCCCTTCTCCTGACTTCAATCTTTCCCAGCATCAGGGTCTTTTCTAATTAGTCAGCTCTTTGCATCAGGTGGCCAAAGTACTGGAGCCTCAACTTCAGCATCAGTCCTTCCAATGAATATTCAGGATTGATTTCCTTGCAGTCCAAGGGACTCTCAAGAGTCTTCTCCAACACCACAGCTCAAAAGCATCAATTCTTTGGCGCTCAGCCTTCCTTATGGTCCAACTGTCACATCCATACATGACTACTGGAAAAACCGTATCTTTGACTAGAAGAATCTTTGTTGGCAAAGTAATGTCTTTGCTTTTTAATATGCTGTCTAGGTTGGTCATAGCTTTTCTTCCAAGGAGCAAGCATCTTTTAATTTCATGGCCACAGTCACCATCTGCAGTGAGTTTGGAGCCCATGAAAATAAAGCCTTTCACTGTTTCCATTGTTTCCCCATCTATTTGCCATGAAATGATTGAACCGGATGCCATGATCTTAGTTTTTTGAATGTTGAGTTTTAAGCTTAAGATTTTTCATTCTCCTCTTTCACTTTCTTTAAGAGGCTCTTTAGTTCCTCTTTGCTTTCTGCCATAAGGGTGGTGTCATCTGCACATCTGAGGTTATTGATATTTCTCCCAGCAATCTTGATTCCAGCTTGTGCTTCAACCAGCCGAGCATTTTGCATGATGCACTCTGCATATAAGTTAAATAAACAGGGTGACAATATACAGCCTTGATGTACTCCTTTCCCAGTTTGGAACCAGTCCATTGTTCCATGTCCAGTTCTAACTGTTGCTTCTTGATTTGCATATAGGTTTCTCAGGAGGCAGGTAAGGTGGTCTGGTATCTCATTTCTTTAAGAATTTTCCAGTTTGTTGTGATCCTCACAGTCAAAGGCTTTAGTGAAATCAATGAAGCAGAGGTAGATGTTTTTCTGGAACTCTTTTGCTTTTTCTTTGATCCAACAGATGTTGGCAATTTGATCTCTGGTTCCTCTGCTTTTTCTAAATCTAGCTTGTACAACTGGAAGTTCTCAGTTCACATACTGTTGAAACCTGGTTTGGAGAATTTTGAGCATTACTTTGCTAGCGTGTGAGATGAGTGCAATTCTGCGGTAGTTTGAACATTCTTTGGCATTGCCTTTCCTTGGTATTGGAATGAAAACTGACCTTTTCCAGTCCTGTGGCCACTGCCAAGTTTTCCATATTTGCTGGCATATTGAGTGCAGCACTTTCACAGCATCATCTTTCAGGATTTGAAATAGCTCAACTGGAATTCCATCACCTCCACTAGCTTTGTTCATAATGATGCTTCCTAAGGCCCATTTGACTTCGCATTCCAGGATGTCTGGCTCTAGGTGAGTGATCACACCATCATGGTTATCTGGGCCATTAAGTTCTCTTTTGTATAGTTCTTCTGTGTATTCCTGCCACCTCTTCTTAATATCTTCTGCTTCTGTTATGTCCATATCATTTCTGTCCTTTATTGGACCCATCTTTGCATGAAATGTTCCCTTGGTATCTTTAATTTTCTTGAAGAGATCTCTAGTCTTTCCCATCCTACTATTTTCCTCTATTTCTTTGCATTGTTCCCTTAGGAAGCCTTTCTTATCTCTCCTTGCTATTCTTTGGAAGACTGCATTCAGATGGGTATGTCTTTCCTTTTCTCCTTTGTCTTTTGCTTTTCTGTTCTTTTCTCAGCTATTTGTAAGGCCTCCTCAGACAGCCATTTTGCCTTTTTGAGTTTCTTTTTCTTGGGGATGGTTTTGATCACTGTCTCCTGTACAATGTGACAAACTTCCATCCACAGTTCTTTAGGCACTCTGTCTATCAGATCTAATCCCCTGAATCTATTTGTTACTTCCACTGTATAATCATTAGGGATTTGATTTAGGTCATATCTTAATGGCCTAGTGGTTTTCCCTACTTTCTTCAATTTAAGTCTGAATTTTGCAATAAGGACTTCATGATCTGAGCCACAGTCAGTTCCCAGTCTTGGTTTTTCTGACTGTATACAGGTTCTCCATCTTTGATTGCAAAGAATATAATCAATCTGATTTTGGTATTGACCATCTGGTGATGTCCATGTGTAGAGTTGTCTCTTGTGTTGTTGGAAGAGGGTGTTTTCTATGACCAAAGCATTCTCTTGGCAAAACTCTGTTAGCCTTTGCCCTGCTTCATTTTGTACTCCAAGGCCAAACTTGCCTGTCACTCCAGGTTATCTCTTGACTTCCTACTTTTGCATTCCAGTCCCAATGATGAAAAGGACACCTTTTTTAGGTATTAGTTCTAGAAGGCCTTGTAGGTCTTTATAGAACCATTCAACTTCCGCTTCTTTGGCGTTAGTGGTTGAGGCATATACTTGGATTACTGTAATATTGAATGGTTTGCCTTGGAAACAGAGATCATTCTGTCATTTTTGAGACTGCATCCAAGTATGCATTTTGGACTCTTTTGTTGACTATGAGGGCTACTCCATTTCTTCTAAGGAATTCTTGCCCACAGTATGTAATGGTTATCTGAATTAAATTCGCCCATTCCAGTCCATTTTAGTTCACTAATTTCTAAAATATCAGTGTTCACTTTTGCCATCTCCTGTTTGACCTCTTCTAATTTACCTTGGTTCATGGACTTAACATTCCAGGTTCCTATGTAATATTGTTCTTACAGCATCAGATTTTACTTTTCACCACTAGCCACATCCACAACTAGGTATTGTTTCTGCTTTGGCTCAGCCCCTTCATTTCTTCTGGAGCTATTTCTCTGCTCTTTTCCAGTTAGTATATTGGGCACCTACTGACCTAGAGAGTTCATCTTTCAGTATCATATCTTTTTGCCTTTTCATAGTGTTCACGGGGTTCTCAAGGCAAGAATGCGGAAGTGGTTTGCCATTCCCTTCTCCAATGGGCCACATTTTGTCAGAACTTTCCACCATGACCCGTCCATCTCGGGTGGCCCTATATGGCATAGCTCATAGTTTCATTGAGTTAGACAAACAAAACCTCGTGCATACCAGGACCAAGGGAAAGGGGCAGTGACCCCCACGAGAGACTGAGCCAGACCTGCCGTTGAGTGTTTGAGTGTCTCTTGCTGAGGCATGGGTCAGCAGTGACCTGCCGCTGGGATAGGGGCTCTGGCTGCAGCAGACCTGGGAGGCATGGCGTGTGGCGTAAGTCCTCTTGGAGGAGGCTGCCATTAGTGCCACTGTACAGCCACCAAGCAGACAGCCCACAAACTGGAGAACATTTATATCAAAGAAGTTCTCACACTGTTGCAAAAGTTCTAGGTTCCACAACGTATTTCTCAACCTGGCGATCTGGAAAAGGGACTCAGAAACCCTAGGGAAGCAGACCCTTAGAGAGCACAACAAAACCTCGTGCGCACCAGGACCCAGGAGAAAGGAGCAGTGACCCCAAAAGAGACTGAGCCAGACCTGCCTGTGAATGAATGTCCAGGAGCCTCTGGCGGAGGTGTGGGTTGACAGTGGCCTGCCGCAGGGTCAGGGGCACTGACTACAACAGTCCTGGGAGCTGCGGCATGCTGGCATAAATCCTTCTGAAGAAGGTAGCTATTACTGCCATCACCCCTACCATAGTTTGGCCAGAGAAGGGAACACAGTCCCACCCATCAGCAGAAAATTGGGTTAAAGATTTACTGAGCATGGCCCTGCCCACCAGAGCCAGACCCAGTTTCACCCACAGCCAGTCCCTCCCATCCCATGGGGTCGAAAAGAGTCAGACAGGACTGAGTGACCTTCACTCAGTCCTTCCCACCAGGAGGCTTTCACAAGCCTCTTATCCTCATCCATCAGAGGGCAGACAGAATGAAAACCACAATCACAGAAAACTAACCAAGCAATGCCAAATATATTTTTATATACAAGTAATTAGAAAATGAAATGTAAAAGATGCAACTTGCATGAACAAATCAAATACAAGGAACAGATATAATAAAATACATGTAAAACCTCTACATTAATAACTACTTGTTATTGGGAGAAATAAAAGAAAGCCTAAATAATGGAAGTGTTTACAATGTTCATGGATTGGAAGACTAAATATTGTAATATATTGATTTTATCTTTAGATTCAATGATGTGCCAATTAAAAAAAAAAAAAAGAAGTCTTTTGGATGGAAACCACAAGCTGATTTCAATTTTTTTTTTTAATAAAAAGTCAAGAATAACCAAGACAATCTTGAAGAACAAAGCTGAAAAATCTATACTACTGATATCATGGCTTATTATAAAGGTATAATAATTAAGTTACTGTAGCATTGGTACGAGGATGGATAGACAAATTGTATCAGTCAGAGTCTAGTGAGGAGATAGAAATCACAGTAAAGTCTATGTTGGCATGAGCATGGGCCAGAATGTCTTGGTTTCTAGGTTTCGTATTTGGTCTACCCATGAATAACAGGTGCCTATGAGGGCAGGGATTAGGTCTTTGTTGGTCACCACTGTGTCCCCAACATCACCTGCCTAGGATGTGGCTCAGAAGTCACAGTTGGGGATTCTTGATGAATGAACATCTGAACAAGCCAGTGAAGAGATCCCTTCCTGCACAAATTGACCTTGAAGGCTTATGGGATGGAAGACAGACCCTGCTTTTCTACTGGAGTGTAACCCCTGGCCGAGGTGAACACAGGAAACAAAGCCTGGGTGGGGGTCAAAGGCAGGGCTGACGCCTGGGTCCAGTCACCTGTAGATGGACGCCAAGGGGCAGGTGAGCTGCATGTTGTTGGTTGACTGGCCCAACTTGGAAATGTCAAAGGTGAAGAACGGCTGGATGATCTCCTTACTCTGGTTGCAGGGTACAAGGCAGGCATCCACCTGCATCTCAGGCCTCAAGCGGCTGGACCACAGCCTCACATCTCCCAGATAGAGCCAGCAGGGCATCGGGTTTTCCAGGGACTCTTGGATGTAGCAGTACCCCAGGCGTTTGCGTTCACCTGGCACCCCACAGCGGTTACAGTCCTGCCAGGGCTCCCAGTGGGTGAAGATGATCTCCTGTCTACCCAAACTCAGGCTCTGATTCTGCAGATGGTTTTGGCCTAGTCCTTTGTGGGTAATATGTAGCGTGGTGACATCTTGGAAGTCTATCTCATATTCTACCACAAGGGCTGTGTTACTGTCCTCACAGCGATAGAGGCCTGTCTGGGAGGGCTGAGGTTTGTTCAGTTGGAGGCTGCCCCCAGGCAGTTTCTTTATGTTAGGCAGTGAGGAGACCAAAAAGGGATCTTCCCCCTGAAAGGAGGAAAAGTACCAGGATGCCTTGAGATGGTCACACTGCAGGACAACATCATTGCCTGAGAGCAGGGCCTGCTGGCAGAGACTCTTATAGGCACAGGTGACTAATAGCTGGGCACACAGAATAGGGAGAAAAAGGCTAAGCAGCCACAAGGTGGTCAGCATGGCTATCTACATACAGACTACAGAAGGAAGCTGGGAACCACGGCGACATTGTGAAGTCACCCACAGAACTCAGGCATCATCCCTGGGCAGTGGAATGGACCCTGACCCACTGCACTTCCAGGACTCTAATTCAGTTCACATCATCAAATACCTTAGGGTCAAAAACTAAAATGACCACAAAAGCTGGGCAGGAAACATGAGTGAACCTATGTCAGAACAAGTGAACTAAAAAGTCAAATTATTTATCCTTCACCTACTCACTCAATAGACAATGATGGAATGGGTCAAAATGCATAATTGAGAAATCACTGGTTTCCTGTTTCGTAAATTGGGAGGGTTCCTTAATTAGCACCAAATCAGTTCCTTGAGGGGCTTCCCTGATGGCTCAGCAGTAAAGAATCTGTCTGAAATGCAGGAGACATCAGTTTGATCCCTGGGTGGGGAAGATCCCCTGAAGGAGGACATGGCAACCCACTCCAGTATTCTTGCCTGAAGGATCCCATGGACAGAGGAGCCTGGCGGGCTACAGTCCAAGGGGTTGCAAAGAGTCCGATATGACTGAAGCGACTGAGCATGCACCCACAGCTCCTTGAGGGTGGGGAACTTCCCAAATCTTTGTTCACTGTGGCTTATGTCTTCACTCTCCAGGAGTTATCCCCTTTTTCATTATCCTCCTCGAGTACATCTCAGGTGGCACTGGAAGACATGCCCTCCTTGGCACATGAGTTTCTCAGCCTATTTTCTTTGTCCCAAAGTGTGGGACCTAAGAATTCTTACAAGCCTCCAGTCAACTCCATGTGTTCTGTTCAGGATGTTCCTCATCTCTCACTGCATGTAACTTAGACTCTATCAGGCATCCAGCGAAAGCCAGATTCTAACCCATTTTGTCTGCCTCAGACTATCCTACATGTTTCCTGGGAGTACCTCAATTTATTTACAGATAGTAACAATGGTTGAAAGTGAAAAGTGAAAGCAAAACTCGCTCAATTGTGTCCGACTCTTTGCAACCCCATGGACTATAAGTCGATGGAATTCTCCAGGCCAGAATACTGGAGTGGGTAGGCTTTCCCTTCTCCAGGGGATCTTCCCAACCTAGTGATCAAACCCAGGTCTCCCTCACTGCAGGTGGATTCTTTACCAGTTGAGCCACAAGGGAAGCCCAAGAATACTGGAATGGGTAGCCTATCCCTTCTCCAGTGGATCTTCCTGACCCAGGAATCGAACCAGGGTCTCCTGCATTGCAGGTGGATTCTTTACCAACTGAGCTATGAAGGAAGTTCAACACAACAATGGTTAATAATGATTTAATTGGTACTAATCCTTTATTTTTATCTTAGACAAAAGCTAGGTTCTAATTGGACTTTGCCTCTTAAAGTCTTCCCAATTTGGGGCCAACTTTGGTCAACGTTCACTTCTAGTGTCCTGCATTTCAACTGCTTCCCCTAAAGCTGCACATTATCAACAAGTATGTTATCTGCTTCCCAAAGTATCTCTCCATCCTTCTGGTTTCAAATAAGTTTTCTTGTTCCCTTTGCATAGTATCTAAGCCAATGGCATGTGTTTTTATTTTTTATTACATCAGCACCCCACTCTTGATTCTAATTTCTGTTATCACTCCAGATAGGCTATTTGATATTATAATACTTCACCCAAATCTCAATGACTTACAATCATTTACTTCTCATTCATGCTCCATTCCCTTGTGAGTTGACATTATAATCACTCGGGCACACAGGATGATTGAGCAACAGCCATCGCAAACATCTCCAGTTTTACGCCAGAGGAGGAAAAAAGATAGCTCTGTACTATTTCATACCCATAATTAAATGCTCTAGCCTTCAGTGACACGTCATTCGCTCACAGACCATTGGCCAGAAATGATTACATGGCACCAGCATTTCCCAACACAGGAAATGAAATTCTGCTATGTCCAGGACACATTTAGTAAATGGCCATCAGCAATATCTACTACAAGGAGTCTTCTCTTATGTGCTATGCTGTGCTAAGTCACTAAGTCGTGTCTGACTCTTTGTGGCCCTAGGGACTATAGCCTGCCAGGCTCCTCTGTCCATGGGATTCTCCAGGCAAGAATACTGGAGTGGGCTGCCAATCATAAAATTAATGTTGTTGTTATTCAGTCACGAAGTCGTGTCCAACTCTTTGTGACCCCATGAATTGCAGCATACCAGGCATCCCTGTTCTTCACTATCTCCTGGGGTTTGTTCAAACTCATGTCCATTGAGTTGGTGATGCTATCCAACTATCTCATCCTCTGTCATCCCCATCTCCTCCTGCCCTCAATCATTCCCAGCATCAAGGTCTTTTCCAATGAGTCGGCTCTGGCTCTTTGCATCAGGCGGCCAAACTATTGGAGCTTCAGCATCAGTCCTTCCAATGAATGTCCAGGGTTGATTTCTTTAGGATTAACTGGTTTGATCTTTTTGCAGTCCAAGGGACTCTCAAGAGTCTTCTCCAACACCACAGTTCAAAAGCATCAATTCTTTGGCGCTCAGATTTCTTTATAGTTCAACTCTCACATCCATACATGACCACTGGAAAAACCATAGCCTTGACTAGAAAGACCTTTGTTGGCAAAGTGATGTATCCAGTTTCTAATATGCTATCTAGGTTTGTCATAGCTTTCCTTCCAAGGAGCAGGGGTCTTTTCATTTCATAAAGTTAATGCCATTCCCCAAATCCTCCCATCAGATCTCTCCTCAAGTTCTGTTGGCTAGAATTAGGTCCCATGTACAGATCCAAATCTGTCTCTGAGAGGAAAGAAAATTTCTATGATTGGCTTAAGACCATGAGAATTTGTTCTCCAGGATTAGCAAAGTGTAACCTTCAGAATTTTCCATCACAAACTGCACTTGTTTTAAAGCTTTCAAGAGATTATTGATGTCAAATTCTTGGAACAGCTGGGTCTGGATTACTTAGATGGTGGTTAATTAGTAGGAATGTGGCCAAGTGGTTTCAGTCCCAGGCTCTGGGATCAGTTTTTCATTTCTTGATTCATCTTTTATTAGAATAATCCATGCTCAGCAACTTTACCTTCTTTGCCTGGCATATCCATTTATTCCATAAATAAATATTGCTTACTCATCTTGCACCAGGCACTAAGGATTCAGGCTAAGTCCCTGGCCTCTTGGAGCTTACATTCTAGTGAAGAAGGTATTAACTGGGATAAGTTTAGACATGCTGTGTAACAGAAGAATTCTGGGATCTCAGTGGCTTAACACATTTTTTTCTCTTTTTTGCTCATCCTATATGTCCAGTGTGGGTTGGTAGAGAATTCCACTCCACACAGTTGCTTCAAATACCATGGCCAATGGAGGCTGCACCATCTGTAGCATCATTAGCTGCTATGGAATGGGAAGAGAGGGAAGTGAGTTACACACTGGCACTTAAACACTTTGACCTGGGAGGGATCTACATTACTTCTGTCTGCAGGCCATGAAAAATGAATCACATAGCTCCACCTAACTGTAAAGGGCCTGAGAAATGTAGGGGACCATGTGGAATATTTGCTGAGCAATATTATCTTTACCTGGGGGAAAAATAGATGGTAACAAGTAAATGACGAATATAACATCAGGTCATGGCAAGTGCTTTGAAGGAAAACAAAGTAGGGAGAAGGACAGAGAGAGACTTTGATGAGCGGAATCATGTCCTCCCCGATTCGTATTTGGAATCCCTAACCCCAATACCTTAGAATGCGTCTTATTTGGAAATAGAGCCTTTAAAGAGGTAATTAGGTTTATTTATTTAACAACAATCTATTTATTGATTGGCCGTGCTGGGTCTTGGTAGCTGCACACGGGCTTTCTCTAGTTGCGGTAAGCAGGTTCTCCTCTCCAGCTGCGATGCATGGGCTTCCCATTATGGTGGCTTCTCTTGTTCAGAGCACAGACACTAGGGTGCCCTGGTTTCAGCAGCTGCAGAGAATGGGCTTAGTAGTTGTGGTTCAAGGGCTCCAGAGTACAGCCTCAGTAGTGGTGATAACATGGGCTGGCTTAGTTGTCCTGGGGCACATGGAAGGAATCTTCCTGGACCAGAAATCAAACCCATGTTCCCTGCACTGGTAGGTGGATTCTTAACCACTGGACCACCAGAGAAGTCCCCAGGGACTTGATTTCACCAGGGAAGTCCAAGGTAATTAGGTTTAAATGCAGTTGTTAGGGTGGGCCTTAATCCAATATGAGTGGTGTCATTTTAAGAAGGTGGCTTCCCTGGTGGTGCTAGTGGCAAAGAACTTTCCTGCCAAGGCAGGAGAAGAAAGAGACACAGGTTCAGTCCCTGGGTCTGGAAGATTCCCTGGAGGACGGCATGGCAATCCACTCCAGTATTCTTGCCTGGAGAATCCCAAAGACAGAGGAGCCTGGCAGGCAACAGTCCATAGGGTCGCAAAGAGTTGGACAGGACTGAAGCAGCTGAGTATGCACGCATGCACACCTCATAAGAAGAGAAGATTAAGACACAAACAACACAGACGGAAGGAGGGCCATGTGAGGACAGGGTAAGAACAAGGGCGCTGGAGCGGCGAGTGGCGGCTGTGCGGCACTGGAGGGGCAAGGGGCCGAGAGGAGAGAGCTCACGTCCAAGATCACAGAAACCCCAGGACGACGGTCGGCGCTGAGTAAAGGCATCAGAGGGCAGACAGACAGAAATCACAATCACAGAAGACTAACCAGTCTGATCACATGGACCACAGCCTTGTCTAACTCAATGAAGCTACGAGCCATGTGTGTAGGGCCACCCAAGACAGACGGGTCATGGTGGAGAGTTCTGACAAAACGTGGTCCACTGGAGAAGGGAATGGTAAACCACTTCAGTATCCTTGCCTTGAGAACCCCATGAACAGTATGAAAAGGCAAACAGATAGGACACTGAAAGATGAACTCCCCAGGTCGGAAGGTGCCCAACATGCTACTGGAGATCAGTGGAGAAATAACTCCAGAAAGAATGAAGAGACGGAGCCAAAGGAAAAACAACACCCTGTTGTGAATGTGACTGGTGATGGAAGCAAGGTCTCATGCTATAAAGAGCAATATTGCGTAGGAACCTGGAATGTTACGTCCATGAATCAAGGCAAACTGGAAGTGATCAAACAGGAGATGGCAAGAGTGAACGTCAACATTTTAGGAATCAGCAAATTAAAATGGACTGGAATGGGTGAATTTAACTCAGATGACCATCATGTCTACTACTGTGGGCAAGAATCCCTTAGAAGAAATGGAGTAGTCGTCATAGTCAAAGAGAGTCTGAAATGCAGTACTTGGGCGCAATATCAAAAATAACAGAATGATCTCTGTTCGTTTCCAAGGCAAACCATTCAATATCACGGTAATCCAAGTCTATGCCCCAACCAGTAATGCTGAACAAGTTGAAGTTGAATGATTCTATGAAGACCTACAAGACCTTTTAGAACTAACACCCAAAAAAGATATCCTTTTCATTATAGGGGCCTGGAATGCAAAAGTAGGAAGTCAAGAAACACCTGGAGTAATAGGGAAATTTGGCCTTGGAGTACAGAATGAAGCAAGGCAAAGGCTCATATAATTTTGCCATGAGAATGCAATGATCATAGCAAACACCCTCTTCCAACAACATAAGAGACAACTCTACACATGGGCATCACCAGATGGTCAATACCAAAATCAGACTGATTATATTCTTTGCAGTCAAAGATGGAGAAGCTCTATACAGTCAGCAAAACGAAGACCGGGAGCTGACTATGGCTTAGATCAGTTCAGTTCACTCGCTCAGTCATGTCCAATTCCTTGCAACACCATGAACCGTAGCACGCCGGGCCTCCCTGTCCATCACTAACTCCCAGAGTTTACCCAAACTCATGTCCATTGAGTCGATGATGTCATCTAACCATCTCATCCTCTGTTGTCCCCTTCTCCTCCCGCCTTCAATCCTTCCCAGCACGCCTGGGCCGTACATCAGCACCCCATGCCGCCTGCCCCCTGGAGGGGGGTCCAGCAGGTAGACTGGTGGTTCTCAAAGTGTGGTCCCATCCCGGAGGCCAAGCCATGTTCCTGATAACGAAGCCACTGCCCTTTCTACTCTCCTTCAGTAGAGATACAGCAGAGCTTTCCTGAGGCTCCACCACGTGTGATGATGTCAATCGCTCTGATGGTAATACTTGTGTGCCAGTTTCAATTTCTAATATGTTGCTGCTGCTGCTGCTGCTAAGTAACCTCAGTCGTATCCGACTCTTTGCGACCCCACAGACGGCAGCCCACCAGGCTCCGCTGTCCCTGGGATTCTCCAGGCAAGAACACTGGAGTGGGTTGCCACTTCCTTCTCCAGTGCATGAAAGTGAAAAGCGACAGTGAAGTCGCTCAGCTGTATCCAACTCTTAGTGACATCATGGATTGCAGCCCACCAGGCTCCTTCGTCCATGGGATTTTCCAGGCAAGAGTTACTGGAGTGGGGTGCCATTGCTTCTCTGTCTAATATGTTAAGCAACTGTAAATGTAACCCACAAAAACTCAAACCTTCTTTGAAATCCTCAGTAATCTGAGTGTAACTGGCTCCTGAGACTAAATTTTGAGACATGCTGAGACTGCATTTTACAGAAGAACACGCGCGAGTTCTGTGGGCCCTGGGTGCATGCATTCTGTCACCCAGACGTGAACTCTCGTCACGTGACCTGAGCACCCTGGGGCGTGGTCCCCATCATGTGGGCTCGTTCTCACGTGTGCCACCTTGCATCACGCGTGTGATGATGGCAATGTGTGGCCCGACAGCATGTCACATATAGCACGTTCCACATGGGACTATATGTGTCCACCGAGAACAGAGCATCTGGCTAACAGCAGCATCCCTTCCACACGTGGCGGGGGGGCCTCACAGCAGGACAGGGGCTGCTGGCGGGTATCCCAGCCCACTCCTGGGCACGTGGGGGGAGGGCTTGCTTGAGGGGAGCACTAACTATGCAAGCCACACAGCACCATCCCAGCAGGGCAGAGGGACCGCGGGGTGAGATGTGGCCTTAGGTTGGGGAGGGGGCGCAGCTGAAGCGGCCTCTCGATTACACGCACCATCACCCCTCCGGGCTCAATGCCCATCACTCTGACCATTTCTGTGCTTTTAAAAACTGAGACCAGGTAGGGGCAGAGGTCCCATTCCTCTCCACTCTTGGTTTGGCTCTGGCTTATTTAAGATGCTGCGGGGCTGGGAGGGGGTCCCTGTCTGAGGTGCAGGGTACAGAGAAGCCCAAATGACTGGTGGTGCTGTGAGGGGAGAGCGAAGCAGGCGACAGAGCCCAGAGAGAGGGCTGGAGGGCAGAGGGCGGACACACAGAAGTAGCAGGAGAGGCCCATCCCCAGCCTGTCCCTCAGGACCCAGACTCACCCAGGACGATGAGCTCTGCGTAGGCCTCGTTGTTCCCCTGGAGGTCCTGGGCCGAGACCACGGAGCAGTAGTACACGCCGCTGTCCCCCCAGGCTGTCTGGTCAAAGGTCAGGTCAGCATCTGCAGCAGGGGGCACACGGGTGAGGGCCATGTGTGGGAGGGGCGCCTGGGGGGGAAGGGGGCTGGGGATTCAATCCCTCATCCTGAGGGCCTGACACCTCTCAGGCTCTGTTCTAAACTGTCACATGGGGAACTTCAGTCTGTGAGGTGGGACTGTTATCTTTCCTGTCTTGGAGAGAAGAGCAGTCTGCTGAAATTACTGATGAGCTGTAGAGCTGTGGCGAAAACAGGAGTGGTGGGCCGGGATGGTCTGACCCCACTCAGCTATGGCCTCCACACACCCCCATCCCTCTCCCTTCCCCTCCCCATCCCACCTCTCAGAACAAAAGTCACCCCCCTGACTCGACCCGATGTGGAGCCTAGGACAGACCCAGGGTAAGGAGGCAAAGATAAACAGGCCAGATTCCAGGAAGCAGGAGACTCCCGCACCCAGCAGAAGGCAGGGGTGTGAGGGAGAGACTTAGACCGGTTCCCTCCTCCATCCAGCTATCAGTCCACACATTCCAGGTCAAGGCCCAGGGCTGGGGACGCTCCCGTGACACAGCCCCAGGCAAGGAGCCTGTTAATGACAGCGATAATGAAAGTCTTTCTGTACATCCATTTCCTCTCTACTCCTCAGGCCCTAATTAGTTACATCCCTCAGCCATTCTGCAGGGTGGGGCCCGCTGGGCAACTCCACCTTGGGCCTGTGGAGCACTGGAGGTCGGAACAGGCCAGAGACGTCCTCACAGAGCATCCTCACAGCCCTCCTCCCCACCTGCTCTGGCTCCGGGGGACCTACCCACCACCTGCCCCACGGACCACCAGCCCTTCCCCAGGGTGGCTCAGAGGGCAGCCACTGTGTGTGCCTCACTGCAGTACCCAGGAGGGAAAGAACCAGAGCCTTCTTCCTGCTTTGGAAAGAAGACCTCACATCCATAGTAAAACCTCCTTCCAGGGCCTATCGCCACCATTCCAAGGGCTTCCCCGGTGGCTTAGCGATCAAGAATCCGCCTGCCAGTGCAGGAGATAAAGGTTCGATCCCTGCGTCGGGTAGATCCCCTGGCGAAGGAAAAGGCAACCCACTCCCGATTTCTTGCCTGGGAAATCCCATGGACAGAGGAGCCTGGTGGGTTACAGTCCATGGGGTGGCAAAAAGGTTGGACACAACTTAGTGACTGAACAACAATGACGGCACACCGTTCCAGCACCTCACCCGGGCCCACAAGGCCTTTGGAGCCTTCTGACCACTGGTTACCACACCAGCCCCCTGCATACCGTCCTCCTCTACTGGCCAGACCCCAGACACAATGGCCTGCTCATTGTCCCCCACGATGTGCTGGGCTCACCCCACTTTGGCGTGCACCCCGGCTGTTCCTCTGGCCTGACTCTCTGTTCTCCGACCCTCACAGGGCTGGTTCCACCCCGCCTGGCACAGCTCCCCTGCCCTACTGCCAAATTCTATCAGCCTACTTAGGGGCTGACTGGCCGTGAGCCCATCCCCAGGGGAAGGGAGGCTCCAGGCAAGCAGAACCTGGAGTCCCCAGGCCCTGGTCAGTATCTGGAAACCAGCCCCTTTCCTCCTCACACTGACTTTCCTCAGCGTTCTGGACACGTGGCTGTCCTCAAGTAGGCACATGATACAGTCATTCAGTATTTGACGCACTCAATGCATCTGATGTTTCAGGCAGTATCTGAAGTACTGCCATACTAGAGAGCAACAGTTCTCAAAAGTGCTCCGTGGAGCCTTGGGTTCCCCAAGACGTTTTCACAGGGGGTCCCTGAGGTCCAAGTTATTTTCACTATAATAGTAAGATATTTGCCTTTTTCACTTAATCTCATGAGTGTAGTGTGGAGTTTTCCACAGGTTACAAGCACATGTTATCACAATATACTGAATGCAGAAGCTGCTTTGAGAATCCAGCTTCTATGCAGCCAGACTGTAAGGAGACGTGCAAAAATATAAAAGCAACGCCATACATTTTCATTAAGGTTTTTTTGTTTGGGGAATTATGGTTATTTTCTCATAAAAGTATGTTATTTAGACCAATCTATAGTTTATTAGGGCTTCCCAGGTGGCGCGAGTGGTAAAGAACCCACCTGCCAACGCAGGAGACAAGAGATATGAGTTCCATCCTTAAGTCAGGAAGATCCCCTGGAGGAGGGCATGGCAACCCATTCCAGTATTCTTGCCTGGAGCATCCCACAGACAGAGAAGCCTGGTGGGCTACAGTCCAGAGGGTTGCAAAGAGCGGAACACTTCGCACAGCTCGTGAAGCGGCTTAGAACAGCATGCATACTTTGTTATCATCATTAAATAATTTTTTTAATTTCTCAATTTTCTAGCTGCAAAAACAAAGTTCTTTGAGGACCTCAGTAAGTGTGTAAAGTGACCCTAAGACCCGCATGTTTGAGAACCACTGCTCTAGAGGACAGCTAGGAATCCCCGCCCAGACAGGGCTCAAGCTTCTAACTGGAAAGAGAGACAAAAAATTTAAACATATTGTGCTTCAGATGGTGATAAGCAGCACAGAACTCAGACGGGAAGTGCCTCTGTCGTGGAGGTGGCGACTGAGTTTAAAGTAACAGGAAGGTAGGGTGACCTTGGGCACTGACGCGCTCCTTTATGGTCAAGCATCCAGCCCCCAGTAATTGATTTTTCACTATGTGTTAGGTCCCTTTGTATATATTCTTTCATGGAATCATCCTAAAACTCTAACCTACATTCTCCCAAATCCTCTGAATTCTCTGTAACACCCTCTTGGCCCATCGTGTATTCCACTTGTATCTTTGAATCAGACTCTGAACGCATCTCTCTAAAACCAGAACCCTAGACCAGGGCCCTGCCCAAAGCTGGAGTGGGGCTTGAAGGCAGCCCCTGCCACCTCCAAGAGCTCCTAGGCCTGAAGCTGAAATCTGGTCCTGTGGGCTGGATCTGGGCCTCAATGCGTTTTGTTTGGCCTATACTATGTTTTCAAAACTCACGAAAAACATGGCTTTCCGGCTTCTTTTGATCCGTTCTAAGGCCTGAGTTCACCTCCTTCCCCCCGGCCGCACCCTGTTCCCAGTCTGGGTCTGGTCCTGACATCACCTGGGCTGGGCATTGCTCGAATTGTTTTAGATAGAGGGAGAAAATGCCAGGTCTCCAGCTGGGCACAGGAGCTGGGCTTCCCTCCACCTCCCTGGGCCTCTGGTTCCTCATCCGCACACAGCAGAGGCGGCCCTCGTGATCTCAGAGGTCCCACAAGCTCTCAGGTCCAGCGTTACCAAGTGGGGGTGCACACGGTTCCCAAGCAGCCTGAAGAGGTAGAAATAGGGCCCCGATCCAGGCGCCGAAGAATGGAAGTGGAAGCGGAACCACCTAAGCGGAGGCACACCACTCTGACTTCCCCAGGACGACTTTCACTTTTAAAACCTGGGTGGCTGGTGAGCCTAGGAACAGCGAAGGCCATTCTGCTTTTCTCCATCCTCAAAGCTGAAATGGAGGAAGCTCCCGTGGCTACTGGGCTTCCTGAAGGGACATACACACAATGGATGTTTATAAATCATGGCCTGTATCAAACCCGGGCCCAGGTCAAGACAACTTGAAAACCCAGGACCTGTGGGCCTCTGGAGAAGGAAGAATTTGCCCCAGATGGAGCCGGAAGGTCACTACAATGACGGACTCAGCAAAGGGGACATGATTCCAGCCAGCCTTCAAGGGCACTCTCAGCAGGGGAGTTGTCCTGACAGTGCTGTCCGGTCATACCTGATCCAGGCTGGAGAAGCCCCTGGATTATGGGGTAGGGGCCTATACAGGCTGAACACCACCCGCCCCCACCCCCGCCGAAAGTCTATTATCCACAGGAACAGCTGCCCAAGGAAATTCAGGGCCAGCAGGGCTAGTCCCTCCCTGAAACAAGACTGAGAGGCTGGGTCCCTGCCCATGGTCCAGACAGAGACAGAAGGGGTGTGCTCTGGGGCCTGGGCCCCTGGGCTCTGCAAAGGGATGCCCCCTTCCCTCCTCTGCCCCCCTGCCAATGATTAAAACACTCATCCTTCATCCCTTGCCCGCTGTTGCCCATCACCCTCCTCTATGCCCCCTGGATTCTGTAGGGCCCAGTCCCAGTTCCTCGTCAAATTATATTCACCACAGTCTTGAGTCATGATCACATATCACCCAGGTGGGTTTTCTTTGGAGCACTCTGCGGCACCTTCTAAAATCCTGTTACTCTTTTGCTGCTTATTTGTTGCCTATTTGATCCCACAGAGGTATCACCTCCTTGAGGGCAGGGATCACCTGTCCTGATCACCTCTCTAGCCCCAGCAACTACCATAGCTTCTGGTGCTTAGAAGATGCCCAATAAAGGCCAAGTGAATGGATCAATGAATGAATGACTTCCCCACCCCTAACCTGGTCCCAAGAGGCACCTCCTATGAGCAGGTAGCATGACGGTGAAGGACAAGTGCTAGGTTCAAATCCCAGTGCCAGCCCTTTACTGTGTGTGCACCAAGATGAACTGTTTGATCTCCCTGTGACTCAGTTGTCCTGAGTGTAATATGGGCATAAAGCACCTGGCAAGATGTAGGCTTTCTCCACTAATATCCCTCACTCCTTCAGTTCACTCCTGTTACCTCCTCCAGGTGGGTTCTTTGCTGACCTTTCTGGGCAAGCAGAGGGGTTATTAGCTTGGAGACTAGGCCCCAAAGGGCTGACTTATAATCCCACTAGCTGCGTGACCCTGTGCAAGTCACTTTAACTCTCTGGGTCTTTGTAAAGTGACAGCAACAGAAGCTACTTACTCCATTATTATCATCTGAATGAGCTAATTCACATCAACCTGGATTAGAGCCTGGCACACAGGAGCCCTCTTATAGGTTATTAGTTACACGCGTGCGTTTGTGCTAACTCGCGTCCTGCTCTCTGTGACCTATGGACTGTAGCCCGCCAGGCTCCCCTGTCCACGGGATTCTCCAGGCAATACTGGAATGGGCTGCCATGCCCTCCTCCAGGAGATCTTCCCGAGCCAGGGATTGAACCCACGTCTGCTGTAGCTCCTGCATTGCAGGTGGATTCTTTACCACTGAGCCACCAGGCAAGCCCCTGTTACCATGTAAATTTTACTTATTGTTGCTGATGTTACAAGTATTATTATAGAACCCCTGCCCCTCTCTCCATTACCCACTTTTCTTTACCTTTAAGCACTTGAAAGTACGTGTTTATTATTGTTGTTCAGTTGCTAAGTCGTGTCTGACTCTTTTTTGACACCATGACCATAGCCTGTCAGGCTTGTGTTTGCCTTATTTGTCTGTCTCACTGGAATTCAAGCTCCAGGAGGGAAGGCCTTTGATAATTTTGTTTACTGCTCTATTTCCAGGACCTCAAGTCGTACCTGGTATACGTTAGGTGCTCGATAAATCTTTGCTGTTAAATAAAGGGATGGATGGATGGGTAGAAGGAAAAGAATCCATCCCTCGGCCAGTGCTTTCAGACACCTATGCTGATAAACCTCTGAGAGGGAGCCTACACCACCACTCAGGCCCACCCCGTCCAATCCCGCGTACTTCCTGTGATGGTGATCCTTCGGCCCTGATAGTAGTCTCCCAGGGTCACGGCATTGCCCTGCTTGGTGGCCACAACCCTGACGGTGCGTGCGCTGTCCTGGCACTCCACGTAGGGGTTGTAGCCTGGGTTACCAGCCGCCAGCTGGGCGTTGAGCTGGTTATCAACACTGGCAGGAGAGAAGGCATCAGCGATGCGGTCCCGGCAGAAAGACTTGTACTTCCAGATCACGATGGGCACTGTGGTGGTCGCAGTCGACTGGTAGGTGCAGGGCAGGGTCACGGGTTGGAATAGGCTCACCACGTGGTAGGGGTCTGACACAGTCACCTGGATGGCGCTGGTGGGGGCTGAGGACAAGAAGAGAGTCAGCAGAGGGACAGCTGTGAGCGCAAGGAAGTACTTCAGCAGGAAGGAGCCACATCACTTGTCACATCACCAACATTTACAAGTGTAAGGTTTTAGAGAGTGCCGGGCACACACTGTTCCTTAATCCCCAAGGCAGCTCTGATAATCATGCCCATTAAGAGACCCAGGGGTTGAAGTGGCCACTGCAAGGTCACACAGCCTGATTCCTTGGAACATCCTGACCATTCCTCTAACCAGAGTGCAGCCTCTGAACTGCTTCCAGTCCCCTCTTCCCTTGGCCACCCTCTCATGGAAAGGGTTCTGGCCTGTACAGACAAGCCCTAATGCCCCCCCCAAAAGCCCACAGTGCTCGAGGCCCACCTTTTCAAAAACAACCAAGTGTTCCAAGTTACTCCAGGTTTTGTGAATTGGGGGTGGGGAGGGCCGGGGGATTCTGGAGTTGTTTGGATTGCTTCGCCATATAGTATCTAAATCCCCAGTTACGTCACCACCAGCCTTTCACCTTGCCCTACCCAAAGCCATCTCAAATGAATATGCCAAAAGTGTTAGGGGAAGCACACTGATTGAAACCGCCCACCCTGGCCAGGCACCATAGTAACTATTTGCATGAGTTGTTTTATGACAGGAGATCCTGATAAGGAATACGGAACTAGTAAGCCACCACCAGCCTGAAGAGTTCAGCAAAGGTCGATAGGAGACACCGCATGTCCGTCCACTTCCCAGAATCCCTCTTGCTAGCATCCATTGGCTGAGCGATGCGTGCGCCACCAGGAAAGACTCTGAATTAGAATGATTGGCCAAAGACCACCCGGAAACTAATCCCATCACCATAAAACCCAAGACTGCGAGCCAGGCGGCAGAGCAGTGCTCCTGGGTTCCCCTACCCTCCTGCTCTCCACCCCGGTGCCCTTTCCCAATAAAATCTCTTGCTTTGTCAGCACATGTGTCTCCTCGGACAATTCATTTCCGAGTGTTAGACAAGAGCCCAGTTTCAGGCCCTGGAAGGGGTCCCCCTTCCTGCAACAAAAGTGCTTGCTAAAAGATAAAAGTCCCCCTGAAACCCCCTGCCCAAACAAACATCAGATCCAGCAGAAGATGGTTTCTAAGTTAGTTCATAAGTCCGTTTCACCAGACTCTTAACGCAGATATTCTTACGACATGACTGGGTTAGGGAGTGGGGAATTTTCAATACCGCACCCACACGACGCCTGGGCGCTGCTTCTTGATCTCACCCCCTAGGAATCGTCCGATCCAGCCCTCAGGTGCCTTCTCCCTGTTACCCCAAGACTCAGAAATCCCGACCTGCTACCGAGTCCTCACCCCCGCCTTTCTCAGTGACCGGGTGGTCCTTCACCCCTACCCCACAAAGGGTCCCATTCTCCCTGCGGCTCCCGGGTTCGCTGTCCCGGGAGTTTCACTTCCTGTTGTCTCTGAACAAGGGCGGGGGAGCGCTCTCAGGCACGAACAGAGAATTCCTCTCTCTCTGGCGCACAGGGATCTCCGGAGACCTTGGGGATCAGGAGGTCTTAATCTCTGCGCCCCCCCTCCCCCAGTTCTCCTGCCTCCGGGGCGCTGTAGAACTCCAGGCATCGCCCTTCTAGAGCGCCCTCCCGGCGTCCCGCAGCACCAGGGGCCCCGCGCTCCGTACCTGTGCACAAGGTGCTCAGAAAAAGCCACCCGAAGACGACCGCGCCCCAGCTCAGGGCACGCGGGCAGGACTCCAGTCCCCCGGAGAACTGGCGGGCCAAAGGCGCCATCGCTGCCGTCTGGGCGCGTCGCGCCCGCGCGTCCCCTCCCTGGTACCGGGAGGGTAGGGGGCGCGGCGCCCACCAAGACTGGGAGGGGTGCCTGCTCCTCCCCTTCCCGCTTCCGCTCCTTGTCTCCATTCCAAGCCCACTCTACCCTATTCTAGGATTTTAACTAGAGGAAACCTCGTGGATGAAGAGCACGCGTCCAGCTTGCGGGGAGAAACTTGCTTGTCCCACTGTGGCTCTGCGAGCCACTCCACCCCCCCGTGCCTCCGGGGAATGGATCGGCCCAGGTACACAGGGTGAGAGCGGAGGGCAGGGCTAGGGGGTGGGCGGCGGGGAGGGGCTCCCCCACCTCCCTCCCCGGAAGTGGGCTGACCCAGGTGCGCTCCGGCCCAGAGGGTTGGAACCAAGTGACCAGCCCGCCGGGAGGGCAGTAGAAGACCAGGGATCGCGGTCCGGCCCTCTCCTGCTTCGGTCACGCCGAGCAGAGTGTGAATCACGAGAACAGAGACTCAACTGCGTTGATTCACCTGTTGAGAGAGGCGGGACGCGCCGCGCACCTGTTCCCTCTCTTCCCACACCCCTCTCCTCGGCTGGCGATGGACCCGCCTAGGTACACCCTGCGGGGAGGGGCGAGTCTGAGCGAGCTTTGGGCTGGAAGAGGCTTGTTAGTAGCCGTGCTTGACTTTGCCACTAGCCCTGGGGGTCCTCCCGTCCCGGGGGACGGAGGCGCCGCAGCCCTCTCGCGCCTTCCACTTAGGTGATATGAACAACCGAGCCACGTTCTTGGAAAGGAAGTCTGCCGCCTTTAGGGGACGCCCGAGGGGAATCGAGCCCAGGAAAAGTTGGAATTCTACTTTGGAACTTTTCTCCGCCTCTACACCCCCCACCCCCCATTCCTAAGTCTTGGTTTGGCCTCCGGGCGTCCATCGCCCCGGGTCAGGCCTCCGGAAACTATGGCTCTTAAAGGGGCCGAGCGGAGGCAAGGGACTAGGGACGGGTTTCCGCCTAAGGATTCCTAGAGACCGGGCCACCTGCGCCGAGGGCGGGGCGGGCGAGGCCAGGCTCCGGGAACGCGAGGCGCTCACGCGGCTCTGTTGCCCCCCGGTGGCGGCTCGGGGAAATGCATCCTGGGGAGCGAAGAGTTTCTGAGGAGACTCCCTGGGAGGCAGGTTAGGTACCCAGGGATGCTTTGTTCCACGGATCTTGTTACAACCCAAGTTGGATCCCGACCCTCTGCTCAAAACTTTCCCAAGACTCCCTTTCCCAGCAGAAGTCAAAATTCTTACAGTGTGGCCTGATCCCTCTCTGAACCTCTGTACTCACCCCGTGGCTTACTCAACTGGACACCTCAGCGTTCGGCAATGACTCTCACCCTCCCAGCTTCAGGCCCCTTGCCTTCACTATTTTGGGAACACTTTCCCCTCAGTTATCCACCTGACCCTCCACATCCTTTAGGGCTTTACCTAAAGGTCACCTTTGCGGTGACACCTTCCCTGACCACTTTTATAATATTTCAACCAGCTCACATGCCTCCCTCCACCCACTTCTTTTTTGTTATTTTATTGTGGTTAAATATACATACCATCGGAGAAGGCAATGGCACCCCACTCCAGTACTCTTGCCTGGAGAATCCCATGGACGGAAGAGCCTGGTGGGCTGCCGTCTATGGGGTCGATAAGAGTCGGACACGACTGAGCGGCTTCACTTTCACTTTTCACTTTCCTGCATTGGAGAAGGAAATGGCAACCAACTCCAGTGTTCTTGCCTGGAGAATCCCAGGGACAGGGGAGCCTGGTGGGCTGCCGTCTACGGGGTCGCACAGACTGAAGCGACTTAGCAGCAGCAGTGGCATACATACCATATGATAGTTTAATCATTTGCGAGGATACAAGTCAGTGGCAGTAATTACATTCACATGGTTGCATACTCATAACCACTGCGTGCATGCTAAGTTGCTTCAGTCCTGTCCCGCTCTTTGTGACCCTTTGGACCGTAGCCCACCAGGTTCCTCTGTCCATGGGATTCTCCAGGCAAGCATACTGGAGTGGGTTGCCATGCCCTCCTCCAGGGGATCTTCCCAATCCATCTCTTATGTCTCCTGCATTGGCAGGCAAGTTTTTTACCACTAGAACCAACTGGGAAGCCCACTCATACCACTATGTATACCCTAATCTTTTCATCACCCCCAATATAAATTCTGTACCTATTAAACAATAACTCCCCATTCCCACCTGCCCCCAGCCCCTGGTAACCTCTATCCTACTTTCTTCCTTTATCAAATTGCCTATTCTAGGTACCTCATTTAAGTGGAATCAATGACATTTGACCTCTGTGTCTGGCTCATTTCACTACATATGTTTCAAGATTCATCTACACTGTAGCATATAGAAAAATCAAGATTTCTCCCTTTTAAGTTACTGAAAATATGCAGTGTTCTTAATATTAGCAAATATTAGTTAAGATGACTTATATAGTTCAGTTATGCAGCTTAAATTTGAACTGTGGCTTATATTACACATGTTGTTTGTATACATTGCTTCTAATTATCTTATATGGCTTAAAAATCCTACCTCTAAAAGAAATTCAGAAAATTCACCTGATGTAGGTACTTTGACCGCCCCACCCCCCGGAGAAATGTACACTTGTATCATGCATTTTAACCAATGCTCCAATATAAGGAAGTTGTTTACTCAGTAAGTCCCGTCTGACTCTTTTGTGACCCCTTGGACTGTAACCTCCAGGTTCCTCTGTCCATGGAATTTCCCAGGCAGGTATACTGGAGTGGGTTGGCATTTCCTTCTCCAGGGGATCTTCCCAACCCAGGGATCAAACCTGTGTCTCCTGCATTGGCAGGTGAATTCTTTATCGCTGAGTCAGCAGGGAAGCCCATAAGGAATTACTACATTTTTTCATTTATTTTTATTAGTTGGAGGCTAATTACTTTACAACATTGTAGTGGTTTTTGTCATACATTGACATGAATCAGCCATTGATTTACATGTATTCCCCATCCCGATCCCCCCTCCCACCTCCCTCTCCACCTGATTCCTCTGGGTCTTCCCAGTACACCAGGCCTGAGTGCTTGTCTCATGCATTCAGCCTGGGCTGGTGATCTGTTTCACCCTAGATAATATACATGTCTCGATGCTGTTCTCTTGAAACATCCCACCCTCGCCTTCTCCCACAGAGTCCAAAATTCTGTTCTGTACATCTGTGTCTCTTTTTCTGTTTTGCATATAGGGTTATCATTACCATCTTTCTAAATTCCATATATATGCATTAGTATACTGTATTGGTCTTTATCTTTCTGGCTTACTTCACTCTGTATCATGGGCTCCAGTTTCATCCATCTCATTAGAACTGATTCAAATGAATTCTTTTTAATGGCTGAGTAATATTTCATGGTGTATATGTACCGCAGCTTCCTCATCCCTTCGTCTGTTGATGGGCATCTAGGTTGCTTCCATGTCCTGGCTATTATAAATAGTGCTTTGATGAACATTGGGGTGCATGTGTCTCTTTCAGATCTGGTTTCCTCAGTGTGTATGCCCAGAAGTGGGATTGCTGGGTCATATGGCAGTTCTAATTCCAGTTTTTAAAGAAATGTCCACACTGTTCTCCATAGCGGCTGTACTAGTTTGCATTCCCACCAATAGTGTAAGAGGGTTCCCTTTTCTTCACACCCTCTCCAGCATTTATTGCTTGTAGACTTTTGGATAGCAGCCATCCTGACTGGCGTGTAATGGTACCTCAATTGAGGTTTTGATTTGCATTTCTCTGATAATGAGTGGTGTTGAGCATCTTTTCATGTGTTTGTTAGCCATCTGTATGTCTTCTTTGGAGAAATGTCTGTTTAGTTCTTTGGCCCATTTTTTGATTGGGTCATTTATTTTTCTGGAATTGAGCTGCAGGAGTTGCTTGTATATTTTTGAGATTAATCCTTTGTCTGTTGCTTCATTTGCTATTATTTTCTCCCAATCTGAGGGCTATCTTTTCATCTTGCTTATAGTTTCCTTTGTTGTGCAAAAGCTTTTAAGTTTCATTAGGCCCCATTTGTTTATTTTTGCTTTTATTTCCAATATTCTGGGAGGTGGGTCATAGAGGCTCCTGCTGTGATTTATGTCGGAGAGTGTTTTGCCTATGTTCTCTAGGAGTTTTATAGTTTCTGGTCTTACATTTAGATCTTTAATCCATTTTGAGTTTATTTTTGTGCATGGTGTTAGAAAGTGTTCTAGTTTCATTCTTTTACAAGTGGTTGACCAGTTTTCCCAGCACCACTTGTTAAAGAGGTTGTCTTTTTTTCATTGTATATTCTTGCTTCCTTTGTTGAAGATAAGGTGTCCATAGGTTCATGGATTTATCTCTGGGCTTTCTATTCTGTTCCATTGATCTATATGTCTGTCTTTGTGCCAGTACCATACTGTCTTGATGACTGTGGCTTTGTAATAGAGTCTGAAGTCAGGCAGGTTGATTCCTCCAGTTCCATTCTTCTTTCTCAAGATTACTTTGGCTATTCGAGGTTTTTTGTATTTCCATACAAATTGTGAAATTATTCTAGTTCTGTGAAAAATACCGTTGGTAGCTTGATAGGTATTGCATTGAATCTATAGATTGCTTTGGGTAGTATAGCCATTTTGACAATATTGATTCTTCCCATCCATGAACACGGTATATTTCTCCATCTGTTTGTGTCCTCTTTGATTTCTTTCATCATTGTTTTATAGTTTTCTATGTATAGGTCTTTTGTTTCTTTAGGTAGATATACTCCAAAGTATTTTATTCCTTTTGTTGCAGTGGTGAATGGTATTGTTTCCTTAATTTCTCTTTGTTTTCTCATTGTTAGTGTATAAGAATGCAAGGGATTTCTGTGTGTTAATTTTATATCCTAAAACTTTGCTATATTTATTGATTAGCTCTAGTAATTTTCTGGTAGAGTCTTTAGGGTTTTCTATGTAGAGGATCATGTCTTCTGTGAACAGCGAGTTTTACTCCTTTTCCTATATGGATTCCTTTTATTTCTTTTTCTGCTCTGATTGCTGTGGCCAAAACTTCCGAAACTATGTTGAATAGTAGTGGTAAGAGTGGGCACCCTTGTCTTGTTCCTGATTTCAGGGGAAATGCTTTCAATTTTTAAAAATCCATCTCATAAGAGAAGTCAGGAAGATCCCCTGGAGGAGGGCATGGCAACCCACTCCAGTATGCTTGCCTGGAGAATCCCATGGACAGAGGAACCTGGTGGGCTACGGTCCAAAGGGTCACAAAGAGCGGGACAGGACTGAAGCAACTTAGCATGCACGCAGTGGTTATGAGTATGCAACCATGTGAATGTAATTACTGCCACTGACTTGTATCCTCGCAAATGATTAAACTATCATATGGTATGTATGCCACTGCTGCTGCTAAGTCGCTTCAGTCTGTGCGACCCCGTAGACGGCAGCCCACCAGGCTCCCCTGTCCCTGGGATTCTCCAGGCAAGAACACTGGAGTTGGTTGCCATTTCCTTCTCCAATGCAGGAAAGTGAAAAGTGAAAGTGAAGCCGCTCAGTCGTGTCCGACTCTTATCGACCCCATAGACGGCAGCCCACCAGGCTCTTCCGTCCATGGGATTCTCCAGGCAAGAGTACTGGAGTGGGGTGCCATTGCCTTCTCCGATGGTATGTATATTTAACCACAATAAAATAACAAAAAAGAAGTGGGTGGAGGGAGGCATGTGAGCTGGTTGAAATATTATAAAAGTGGTCAGGGAAGGTGTCACCGCAAAGGTGACCTTTAGGTAAAGCCCTAAAGGATGTGGAGGGTCAGGTGGATAACTGAGGGGAAAGTGTTCCCAAAATAGTGAAGGCAAGGGGCCTGAAGCTGGGAGGGTGAGAGTCATTGCCGAACGCTGAGGTGTCCAGTTGAGTAAGCCACGGGGTGAGTACAGAGGTTCAGAGAGGGATCAGGCCACACTGTAAGAATTTTGACTTCTGCTGGGAAAGGGAGTCTTGGGAAAGTTTTGAGCAGAGGGTCGGGATCCAACTTGGGTTGTAACAAGATCCGTGGAACAAAGCATCCCTGGGTACCTAACCTGCCTCCCAGGGAGTCTCCTCAGAAACTCTTCGCTCCCCAGGATGCATTTCCCCGAGCCGCCACCGGGGGGCAACAGAGCCGCGTGAGCGCCTCGCGTTCCCGGAGCCTGGCCTCGCCCGCCCCGCCCTCGGCGCAGGTGGCCCGGTCTCTAGGAATCCTTAGGCGGAAACCCGTCCCTAGTCCCTTGCCTCCGCTCGGCCCCTTTAAGAGCCATAGTTTCCGGAGGCCTGACCCGGGGCGATGGACGCCCGGAGGCCAAACCAAGACTTAGGAATGGGGGGTGGGGGGTGTAGAGGCGGAGAAAAGTTCCAAAGTAGAATTCCAACTTTTCCTGGGCTCGATTCCCCTCGGGCGTCCCCTAAAGGCGGCAGACTTCCTTTCCAAGAACGTGGCTCGGTTGTTCATATCACCTAAGTGGAAGGCGCGAGAGGGCTGCGGCGCCTCCGTCCCCCGGGACGGGAGGACCCCCAGGGCTAGTGGCAAAGTCAAGCACGGCTACTAACAAGCCTCTTCCAGCCCAAAGCTCGCTCAGACTCGCCCCTCCCCGCAGGGTGTACCTAGGCGGGTCCATCGCCAGCCGAGGAGAGGGGTGTGGGAAGAGAGGGAACAGGTGCGCGGCGCGTCCCGCCTCTCTCAACAGGTGAATCAACGCAGTTGAGTCTCTGTTCTCGTGATTCACACTCTGCTCGGCGTGACCGAAGCAGGAGAGGGCCGGACCGCGATCCCTGGTCTTCTACTGCCCTCCCGGCGGGCTGGTCACTTGGTTCCAACCCTCTGGGCCGGAGCGCACCTGGGTCAGCCCACTTCCGGGGAGGGAGGTGGGGGAGCCCCTCCCCGCCGCCCACCCCCTAGCCCTGCCCTCCGCTCTCACCCTGTGTACCTGGGCCGATCCATTCCCCGGAGGCACGGGGGGGTGGAGTGGCTCGCAGAGCCACAGTGGGACAAGCAAGTTTCTCCCCGCAAGCTGGACGCGTGCTCTTCATCCACGAGGTTTCCTCTAGTTAAAATCCTAGAATAGGGTAGAGTGGGCTTGGAATGGAGACAAGGAGCGGAAGCGGGAAGGGGAGGAGCAGGCACCCCTCCCAGTCTTGGTGGGCGCCGCGCCCCCTACCCTCCCGGTACCAGGGAGGGGACGCGCGGGCGCGACGCGCCCAGACGGCAGCGATGGCGCCTTTGGCCCGCCAGTTCTCCGGGGGACTGGAGTCCTGCCCGCGTGCCCTGAGCTGGGGCGCGGTCGTCTTCGGGTGGCTTTTTCTGAGCACCTTGTGCACAGGTACGGAGCGCGGGGCCCCTGGTGCTGCGGGACGCCGGGAGGGCGCTCTAGAAGGGCGATGCCTGGAGTTCTACAGCGCCCCGGAGGCAGGAGAACTGGGGGAGGGGGGGCGCAGAGATTAAGACCTCCTGATCCCCAAGGTCTCCGGAGATCCCTGTGCGCCAGAGAGAGAGGAATTCTCTGTTCGTGCCTGAGAGCGCTCCCCCGCCCTTGTTCAGAGACAACAGGAAGTGAAACTCCCGGGACAGCGAACCCGGGAGCCGCAGGGAGAATGGGACCCTTTGTGGGGTAGGGGTGAAGGACCACCCGGTCACTGAGAAAGGCGGGGGTGAGGACTCGGTAGCAGGTCGGGATTTCTGAGTCTTGGGGTAACAGGGAGAAGGCACCTGAGGGCTGGATCGGACGATTCCTAGGGGGTGAGATCAAGAAGCAGCGCCCAGGCGTCGTGTGGGTGCGGTATTGAAAATTCCCCACTCCCTAACCCAGTCATGTCGTAAGAATATCTGCGTTAAGAGTCTGGTGAAACGGACTTATGAACTAACTTAGAAACCATCTTCTGCTGGATCTGATGTTTGTTTGGGCAGGGGGTTTCAGGGGGACTTTTATCTTTCAGCAAGCACTTTTGGCATATTCATTTGAGATGGCTTTGGGTAGGGCAAGGTGAAAGGCTGGTGGTGACATAACTGGGGATTTAGATACTATATGGCGAAGCAATCCAAACAACTCCAGAATCCCCCGGCCTTTCCCACCCCCAATTCACAAAACCTGGAGTAACTTGGAACACTTGGTTGTTTTTGAAAAGGTGGGCCTCGAGCACTGTGGGCTTTTGGGGGGCCATTTGGGCTTGTCTGTACAGGCCACAGACCCTTTCCATGAGAGGGTGGCCAAGGGAAGAGGGGACTGGAAGCAGTTCAGAGGCTGCACTCTGGTTAGAGGAATGGTCAGGATGTTCCAAGGAATCAGGCTGTGTGACCTTGCAGTGGCCACTTCAACCCCTGGGTCTCTTAATGGGCATGATTATCAGAGCTGCCTTGGGGATTAAGGAACAGTGTGTGCCCGGCACTCTCTAAAACCTTACACTTGTAAATGTTGGTGATGTGACAAGTGATGTGGCTCCTTCCTGCTGAAGTACTTCCTTGCGCTCACAGCTGTCCCTCTGCTGACTCTCTTCTTGTCCTCAGCCCCCACCAGTGCCATCCAGGTGACTGTGTCAGACCCCTACCACGTGGTGATCCTATTCCAACCTGTGACCCTGCCCTGCACCTACCAGTCGACCTCGACCCCCACGGCGCCCATCGTGATCTGGAAGTACAAGTCTTTCTGCCGGGACCGCATCGCTGATGCCTTCTCTCCTGCCAGTGTTGATAACCAGCTCAACGCCCAGCTGGCGGCTGGTAACCCAGGCTACAACCCCTACGTGGAGTGCCAGGACAGCGCACGCACCGTCAGGGTTGTGGCCACCAAGCAGGGCAATGCCGTGACCCTGGGAGACTACTATCAGGGCCGAAGGATCACCATCACAGGAAGTACGCGGGATTGGACGGGGTGGGCCTGAGTGGTGGTGTAGGCTCCCTCTCAGAGGTTTATCAGCATAGGTGTCTGAAAGCACTGGCCGAGGGATGGATTCTTCCTTCTACCCATCCACCCATCCCTTTATTTAACAGCAAAGATTCATCGAGCACCTAACGTATACCAGGTACCACTTGAGACCCTGGAAATAGAGCAGTAAACAAAATTATCAAAGGCCTTCCCTCCTGGAGCTTGAATTCCAGTGAGACAGACAAATAAGGCAAACACAAGCCTGCAGACTATGGTTCATGGTGTCAAAAAAGAGTCAGACACGACTTAGCAACTGAACAACAATAATAAACACGTACTTTCAAGTGCTTAAAGGTGAAGAAAAGTGGGTAATGGAGAGAGGGGCAGGGGTTCTATAATAATACTTGTAACATCAGCAACAATAAGTAAAATTTACATAGTAACAGGGGCTTGCCTGGTGGCTCAGTGGTAAAGAATCCACCTGCAATGCAGGAGCTACAGCAGACGTGGGTTCAATCCCTGGCTCGGGAAGATCTCCTAGAGGAGGGCATGGCAACCCATTCCAGTATTGCCTGAAGAATCCCTTGGCAGGGGAGCCTGGCGGGCTACAGTCCATAGGTCACAGAGAGCAGGACGCGAGTTAGCACAAACGCACGCGTGTAACTAATAACCTATAAAAGGGCTCCTGTGTGCCAGGCTCTAATCCAGGTTGATGTGAATTAGCTCATTCAGATGATAATAATGGAGTAAGTAGCTTCTGTTGCTGTCACTTTACAAAGACCCAGAGAGTTAAAGTGACTTGCACAGGGTCACGCAGCTAGTGGGATTATAAGTCAGCCCTTTGGGGCCTAGTCTCCAAGCTAATAACCCCTCTGCTTGCCCAGAAAGGTCAGCAAAGAACCCACCTGGAGGAGGTAACAGGAGTGAACCGAAGGAGTGAGGGATATTAGTGGAGAAAGCCTACATCTTGCCAGGTGCTTTATGCCCATATTACACTCAGGACAACTGAGTCACAGGGAGATCAAATAGTTCATCTTGGTGCACACACAGTAAAGGGCTGGCACTGGGATTTGAACCTAGCACTTGTCCTTCACCGTCATGCTACCTGCTCATAGGAGGTGCCTCTTGGGACCAGGTTAGGGGTGGGGAAGTCATTCATTCATTGATCCATTCACTTGGCCTTTATTGGGCATCTTCTAAGCACCAGAAGCTATGGTAGTTGCTGGGGCTAGAGAGGTGATCAGGACAGGTGATCCCTGCCATCAAGGAGGTGATACCTCTGTGGGATCAAATAGGCAACAAATAAGCAGCAAAAGAGTAACAGGATTTTAGAAGGTGCCGCAGAGTGCTCCAAAGAAAACCCACCTGGGTGATATGTGATCATGACTCAAGACTGTGGTGAATATAATTTGACGAGGAACTGGGACTGGGCCCTACAGAATCCAGGGGGCAGAGAGAAGGGTGATGGGCAACAGCGGGCAAGGGATGAAGGATGAGTGTTTTAATCATTGGCAGGGGGGCAGAGGAGGGAAGGGGGCATCCCTTTGCAGAGCCTAGGGGACCAGGCCCCAGAGCACACCCCTTCTGTCTCTGTCTGGACCATGGGCAGCGACCTAGCCTCTCAGTCTTGTTTCAGGGAGGGACTAGCCTTGCTGGCCCTGAATTTCCTTGAGCAGCTGTTCCTGTGGATAATAGACTTTCGGCGGTGGGGGTGGGGTGGGGTTGGGGGGGTGGGTGTTCAGCCTGTATAGGCCCCTACCCCATAATCCAGGGGCTTCTCCAGCCTGGATCAGGTATGACCGGACAGCACTGTCAGGACAACTCCCGTATTGAGAGTGCCCTTGAAGGCTGGCTGGAATCATGTCCCCTTTGCTGAGTCCGTCATTGTAGTGACCTTCCGGCTCCATCTGGGGCAAATTCTTCCTTCTCCAGAGGCCCACAGGTCCTGGGTTTTCAAGTTGTCTTGACCTGGGCCTGGGTTTGATACAGGCCATGATTTATAAACATCCATTGTGTGTATGTCCCTTCAGGAAGCCCAGTAGCCACGGGAGCTTCCTCCATTTCAGCTTTGAGGATGGAGAAAAGCAGAATGGCCTTCGCTGTTCCTAGGCTCACCAGCCACCCAGGTTTTAAAAGTGAAAGTCGTCCTGGGGAAGTCAGAGTGGTGTGCCTCTGCTTGGGTGGTTCCGCTTCCACTTCCATTCTTCGGTGCCTGGATCGGGGCCCTATTTCTACCTCTTCAGGCTGCTTGGGAACCGTGTGCACCCCCACTTGGTAACGCTGGACCTGGCAGCTTGTGGGACCTCTGAGATCACGAGGGCCGCCTCTGCTGTGTGCGGATGAGGAACCAGAGGCCCAGGGAGGTGGAGGGAAGCCCAGCTCCTGTGCCCAGCTGGAGACCTGGCATTTTCTCCCTCTATCTAAAACAATTCGAGCAATGCCCAGCCCAGGTGATGTCAGGACCAGACCCAGACTGGGAACAGGGTGCGGCCGGGAGGAAGGAGGTGAACTCAGGCCTTAGAACGGATCAAAAGAAGCCGGAAAGCCATGTTTTTCGTGAGTTTTGAAAACATAGTATAGGCCAAACAAAACGCATTGAGGCCCAGATCCGGCCCACAGGACCAGATTTCAGCTTCAGGCCTAGGAGCTCTTGGAGGGGGCAGGGGCTGCCTTCAAGCCCCACTCCAGCTTTGGGCAGGGCCCTGGTCTAGGGTTCTGGTTTTAGAGAGGTGCGTTCAGAGTCTGATTCAAAGATACAAGTGGAATACACGATGGGCCAAGAGGGTGTTACAGAGAATTCAGAGGATTTGGGAGAATGTAGGTTAGAGTTTTAGGATGATTCCATGAAAGAATATATACAAAGGGACCTAACACATAGTGAAAAATCAATTACTGGGGGCTGGATGCTTGACCATAAAGGAGCGCGTCAGTGCCCAAGGTCACCCTACCTTCCCGTCACTTTAAACTCAGTCGCCACCTCCACGACAGAGGCACTTCCCGTCTGAGTTCTGTGCTGCTTATCACCATCTGAAGCACAATATGTTTAAATTTTTTATTTGTCTCTCTTTCCAGTTAGAAGCTTGAGCCCTGTCTGGGCGGGGATTCCTAGCTGTCCTCTAGAGCAGTGGTTCTCAAACATGCGGGTCTTAGGGTCACTTTGCACACTTACTGAGGTCCTCAAAGAACTTTGTTTTTACAGCTAGAAAAGTGAGAAATTGAAAAAATTATTTAATGATGATAACAAAGTATGCATGCTGTTCTAAGCCGCTTCACGAGCTGTGCGAAGTGTTCCGCTCTTTGCAACCCTCTGGACTGTAGCCCACCAGGCTCCTCTGTCTGTGGGATGCTCCAGGCAAGAATACTGGAATAGGTTGCCATGCCCTCCTCCAGGGGATCTTCCTGACTCAAGGATGGAACTCATATCTCTTGTCTCCTGCGTTGGCAGGTGGGTTCTTTACCACTCGCGCCACCTGGGAAGCCCTAATAAACTATAGATTGGTCTAAATAACATACTTTTCTGAAAAAATAACCATAATTCCCCAAACAAAAAAACCTTAATGAAAATGTATGGCGTTGCTTTTATATTTTTGCACGTCTCCTTACAGTCTGGCTGCATAGAAGCTGGATTCTCAAAGCAGCTTCTGCATTCAGTATATTGTGATAACATGTGCTTGTAACCTGTGGAAAACTCCACACTACACTCATGAGATTAAGTGAAAAAGGCAAATATCTTACTATTATAGTGAAAATAACTTGGACCTCAGGGACCCCCTGTGAAAACGTCTTGGGGAACCCAAGGCTCCACGGAGCACTTTTGAGAACTGTTGCTCTCTAGTATGGCAGTACTTCAGATACTGCCTGAAACATCAGATGCATTGAGTGCGTCAAATACTGAATGACTGTATCATGTGCCTACTTGAGGACAGCCACGTGTCCAGAACGCTGAGGAAAGTCAGTGTGAGGAGGAAAGGGGCTGGTTTCCAGATACTGACCAGGGCCTGGGGATTCCAGGTTCTGCTTGCCTGGAGCCCACCTTCCCCTGGGGATGGGCTCACGGCCAGTCAGCCCCTAAGTAGGCTGATAGAATTTGGCAGTAGGGCAGGGGAGCTGTGCCAGGCGGGGTGGAACCAGCCCTGTGAGGGTCGGAGAACAGAGAGTCAGGCCAGAGGAACAGCCGGGGTGCACGCCAAAGCGGGGTGAGCCCAGCACATCGTGGGGGACAATGAGCAGGCCGGTGTGTCTGGGGTCTGGCCAGTAGAGGAGGACGGAATGCAGGGGGCTGGTGTGGTAGGCAGTGGTCAGATGGCTCCAAAGGCCTTGTGGGCCATGGTGAAGCGCTGGAATGGCGTGCTGTCATTGTTCAATCACTAAGTTGTGTCCAACCTTTTTGCCACCCCATGGACTGTAATCCACCAGGCTCCTCTGTCCATGGGATTTTCCAGGCAAGAAATCGGGAGTGGGTTGCCTTTTCCTTCGCCAGGGGATCTACCCGACGCAGGGATCGAACCTTTATCTCCTGCACTGGCAGGCGGATTCTTGATCGCTAAGCCACCGGGGAAGCCCTTGGAATGGTGGCGATAGGCCCTGGAAGGAGGTTTTACTATGGATGTGAGGTCTTCTTTCCAAAGCAGGAAGAAGGCTCTGGTTCTTTCCCTCCTGGGTACTGCAGTGAGGCACACACAGTGGCTGCCCTCTGAGCCACCCTGGGGAAGGGCTGGCGGTCCGTGGGGCAGTTGGTGGGTAGGTCCCCGGGAGCCAGAGCAGGTGGGGAGAAGGGCTGTGAGGATGCTCTGTGAGGACGTCTCTGGCCTGTTCTATGTCCAGAGCTCCACAGGCTCAAGGTGGAGTTGCCCAGCGGGCCCCACCCTGCAGAATGGCTGAGGGATTTAACTAATTAGGGCCTGAGGAGTAGAGAGGAAACCGGATGTGGGGAAAGACTTTCATTGTCGCTGTCATTAACAGGCTCCTTGCCTGGGGCTGTGTCAGGAGAGCATCCCCAGCCCTGGGCCGTGACCTGGAATGTGTGGACTGATAGCTGGATGGAGGAGGGAACCGGTCTAAGTCTCTCCCTCACACCCCTGCCTTCTGCTGGGTGCGGGAGTCTCCTGCTTCCTGGAATCTGGCCTGTTTATCTTTGCCTCCTTACCCTGGGTCTGTCGTAGGCTCCACAGCGGGTCGAGTCAGGGGGGTGACTTTTGTTCTGAGAGGTGGGATAGGGAGGGGAAGGGAGGGGGATGGGGGTGTGTGGAGGCCATAGCTGAGTGGGGTCAGACCATCCCGGCCTACCACTCCCGTTTTCGCCACAGCTCTATAGCTCATCAGTAATTTCAGCAGACTGCTCTTCTCTCCAAGACAGGAAAGATAACAGTCCCACCTCACAGGCTGAAGTTCCCCATGTGACAGTTTAGAACAGAGCCTGAGAGGTGTCAGGCCCTCAGGATGAGGGATTGAATCCCCCACCCCTGCCCCAGCCCCGTTCCCCCCAGGCGCCCCTCCAGCGCAGGGCCCTCACCCGTGTGCCCCCTGCTGCAGATGCTGACCTGACCTTCGACCAGACAGCCTGGGGGGACAGCGGCGTGTACTACTGCTCCGTGGTCTCGGCCCAGGACCTCCAGGGGAACAACGAGGCCTACGCAGAGCTCATCGTCCTGGGTGAGCCTGGGTCCTGAGGGACAGGCTGGGGATGGGCCTCTCCTGCTACTTCTGTGTGTCCGCCCTCTGCCCTCCAGCCCTCTCTCTGGGCTCTGTCGCCTGCTTCGCTCTCCCCTCACAGCACCACCAGTCACTTGGGCTTCTCTGTACCCTGCACCCCAGACAGGGACCCCCTCGCCTGCCCCGCAGCATCTTAAATAAGCCAGAGCCAAACCAAGAGTGGAGAGGAATGGGACCTCTGCCCCTTCCTGGTCTCAGTTTTTAAAAGCACAAAAATGGTCAGAGTGATGGGCATTGAGCCCGGAGGGGTGATGGTGCGTGTAATCGAGAGGCCGCTTCAGCTGCGCCCCCTCCCCAACCTAAGGCCACATCTCACCCCGCGGTCCCTCTGCCCTGCTGGGATGGTGCTGTGTGGCTTGCATAGTTAGTGCTCCCCTCAAGCAAGCCCTCCCCCCACGTGCCCAGGAGTGGGCTGGGATACCCGCCAGCAGCCCCTGTCCTGCTGTGAGGCCCCCCCGCCACGTGTGGAAGGGATGCTGCTGTTAGCCAGATGCTCTGTTCTCGGTGGACACATATAGTCCCATGTGGAACGTGCTATATGTGACATGCTGTCGGGCCACACATTGCCATCATCACACGCGTGATGCAAGGTGGCACACGTGAGAACGAGCCCACATGATGGGGACCACGCCCCAGGGTGCTCAGGTCACGTGACGAGAGTTCACGTCTGCGTGACAGAATGCATGCACCCAGGGCCCACAGAACTCGCGCGTGTTCTTCTGTAAAATGCACAGTCTACATCAGCATGTCTGAAAATTTAGTCTCAGGAGCCAGTTACACTTAGATTACTCAGGATTTCAAAGAAGGTTTGTTTATGTTTTTGTGGGTTACATTTACAGTTGCTTAACATATTAGAAATTGAAACTGGCACACAAGTATTACCATCAGAGCGATTGACATCATCACACGTGATGGAGCCTCAGGAAAGCTCTGCTGTACCTCTACTGAAGGAGAGTAAAAAGGGCAGTGGCTTAGTTATCAGGAACATGGCCTCCGGGATGGGACCACACTTTGAGAACCACCGTTCTACCTGCTGGACCCCCGTCCTGGGGGCAGGCGGCATGGGGTGCTGATGTACGGCCAGGCGTGTGGACACCCCTTGAGATACAGCACTTGTGTGGCACAGAGTGGTGGGTGGCACCTAAAGGAGGCACCAGCTGGGCCATAAATCTTGCACAGGGGACCTTGGTGGGCTGAGAACCAGGGCCATGCTGTGACCTTTACGGGCTGTAAGGCACTTTTAAAAAAAATGTTTATTTTTATTTGGCTGTGATGGGTCTTTCTTAGTTGCAAACTCTTAGTTGTAGCATGTGGGATCTAGTTCCCTGACCAGGGATTGAACCCAGGGCCCCTGCACTGGGAGCAGGAGCATGGAGTCTTAGCCACTAGACCACCAGAGGTCCCCTGGAATGTATGCACTTTTGCTTTCAAGGGCCTCTTCCTCCAGATTAAAAACAAAAATTCTTTTACAGTTAGATTGTTACAAAGACCATTTGTTACTATGTATTCAGTATTATTACATTTTCTTCTTCAGACTTTATAATTAAAACATTTTCCTGGGCCCTAGTGCACTGTCTTCCTGAGCCTTATGGACTAGGACTGTCCTTCTTACCTGGGATGGTAGGACCATGTGGGTGTGGAAGAGATGGAATCCCAAACTGAGGTCCCACCTCCTGAGCCCATGGGATGTGTCCTGGCACCCTTCTGGGCAACAGAATCCCCTGTGGGGACAGTGAGTAAGTGAATCATGTGACAGAAGCCTTCTGGAAGACAGCACCCACAGGGGACGGGGGTGTGGAGGGCAGGAACCGCATGCTAGGACCCTCCTAGGCACCTACCCCGTCTCTTCTGCAGAGCACACCTCCACCCTGATGAGCCTGGAGCTGGGCTTCAGGGCAGGGATGGCCTGGGCTGGCCCTGGTCAGCATAATCTGTCTCTCTTTTGTCCCTCCAGGCAGGACCTCGGGGGTGGCCGAGCTCTTACCTGGTTTTCAGGCGGGGCCCATGGAAGGTACGGGGGTAGAGTCCCCCCACATACCACTTATTGCTTCTAAGTATCCTCCCCCTTTTCTAAACAGTTTGCTCGGGCCCCACTAATAACCCCGCCAACTCCGGGCATCTGGTTACCTGGCTCTGGGCTGTGGGGTGGGCTGGGCTGGCTGACAAGGGGCCTGGGGTGTAGACAGGGGGCTCCTGTGACTGGTGTCTGTGGTGGTCTTCTAGCGGTCGGGGCCTGGGCAGCTGGCTCTGTCCCCTCTCAAGGCTACAGCCCATCTTCTTCTGGCTAGGTCTGCTCTTGTTTACTGCCTTGTCCAGATGAGCCCAGGGTGGGTTCCCTGACCTTGGGGCTGACCTGGGTTGTAGTGGAGCGGGCATCCCTCTGTGGCTGCACCCCAGCCCCTGCCGTGGAAACTCCAACAAGGGCTGGGGCTGCAGCTTCCCCGATGGGCTTTGCAGACAGGCCCTGCCCCAGTGCCCACATCCCTATTCCCTCCCAGGCCTCCTGGCTCAAGGCCAGTTCTCGTGTCCCCGCAGACTGGCTGTTCGTGGTCGTGGTCTGCTTGGCTGCCTTCCTCGTCGTCCTCCTGCTGGGCATCTGCTGGTGTCAGTGCTGCCCCCATACCTGCTGCTGCTACGTCAGGTGCCCCTGCTGCCCGGAAAAGTGCTGCTGCCCCGAGGCCCGTGAGTACCCCTCACCTGCCGCACGTCCCTCCCACTCGGCATCTGTCCTGGGTCCAAGGGGAGGAGGCGCCCATCTGCCTGCCTCCTGGGACAGTGTCACTTTGGAGGTCATGAGGGGAGTAGTTTGGGGGAAAGTGGGCCAAAGAGGACCTGCTACTTTACATTATCATTTACATACTTCAACTCTTCACTTATTTTTTTACTTTTCATTTATTTCAAGTCTTTCCTTTTGAAGGTATAATTTATGCACAAGGTAAAAAAAAAAAAAAAATTCAAGTAGTACAAAACATTGTTCACCGGGAAGTAAAAGTCCTTTTAAAAACAAAATCTGAAGTGAAAAAGGTCAGAAACCAAGTGAGGTTTACAGCCCCACCAAATTTAAGCACCTTTTAACAACCCACATCCACATAAGGATGCTGGATTTTTCCACGGATGCCGTTTAAGGACCATCCAGCGCATCAGAGAGGGTCTGGGATTAGACATGGGACCAGAGGTGGAGGGGGAAGAAGCAAACAGGAGAGGCGGGAAAGGAAGAGAGAGCCTCCTTCCTCCTGCTTCCCCACTCCCCGCCTTGGGGAGGTAGTGCTGCCGAGAGCACCTCTGTACTCAGTTATTGGGAAGTTTCCATCAACTCTGACATGGAAGTTCACACAGGCCAGTTACACCCAGACATACCTGCTCTCTTGTTCCTTGTACTGAAAGTAGGCCGTGAGAGCATGCTTCTCTACTAGTTCTCAGTGAGGGTACCTCACCTTTTCCTTTGTCATTGTCAAGTTCACCATATCTTTGGTTGACGAACAGATGACCCTGGCGGCTAGAAAGAAAGAACTTTACATGTTAGGAGCACCTAGACTATAAGAGACCAAAAGAGGGACAGACCTGCCCCCTCTCAGGGCACCTGCTCATTTCTAGGCCAAGAGTGAACACGTGGTAGAAAGAAGTACCCAGGTGGCTCAGATGGATGTGTGTTAGCATCCTTACATTTAAGGTTTCCACGTTCCGTGACTCCAGTGTAACACAGTACAGGTAAAATCATAGGCAGTCATCACAAGCTTGGGCAGGTGGAGGTTAGAGGCCTGGCTGGACCCCTTTACCTGTTGGGAAGTCCAGTGAAGGACTTCTCCTCTCAACCTCAATTTCCTCCTCTGTAAAATGGGGCCACGCAGAGCCCGCTCTACAGCATGAGTCAGGACCCAGTGAACTGGTGTGTCCCGCATTTAGAGTGGGGCTTGGCCTACACAGAGCGTTCCACGCCCACCAGCTGCCAGACATTGCTGCTGTCAGCACCGGTAATGACCAAGGGCCAGGATGCAAATTAGAGCCCCCGCCACTCACACCATGTGACCTCAGGTGAGCAACTGGTTTCCTTCTCTGCAGGGTCCTGCCATCACGGGGTGTCATGAGCATTAAGGGAAACGCTGTGTGTCAGGACCCAGCACGGGGCCACGGCTCAGATCATGCTGGCTAATTTTCTGGTCACTGAACTCAGCAGTGGTCAACCTGTTTCACCGCTGCCTGAAGAAATAAAATCCACTGCTCTCTGGAGGCCCGCGCTGGCCATCCCCTCCCTCTCAGCATTTTTAGTTGTGGGCATCTTGCTTATTACTTGGGGGGGTGGGTGTTAGTCCATTTCACAGGTGGGGTGGGAGTCCCCCCAGGGCTGCAAACAAGTTTGCAGTTAACCCCGCTAATTAAGGCAGGGACCAGGACTGTGAAAGCCAGTCCCAGGGCCCCATTTCCTCCATCCTGAGGCCCTGCTCCCCCAAACTGAGATCCCATTAACTCCCCGCCAGAGGCCCTGTTATTTCTGCCACAGCCACAGCCCTCCTGAGCCGTCCTAGAGCAGCAACTCCCAGAGCTAATTATAAAACAGCACATCTGCCAACGGCTGAGGGGCTGCTTCGGTGTGGGGGGTGTGGTGGGGGTGAGCACTGAGCCTTCTGCTGCTGAATCGGGGTGAAGGGAGCTTTCTGAGCCCAATGCCCCACTCCATCTTCCCATCGGAGTTCCGGGACAGAAGCGACTTGCCTAGGCCCGTGACTCTGCCTCAGAGCAGCCACCAGACCCCAGCCTCTTGCCCAGGGAGGAAGGTGCTGGGGAGGATGTGCCCTTGAGCTGTCAAGCCTAGAACCGGGCGGGGGCAGGATGGGTGCAGTCCCCAAGGTGGAAACACTAGGGGAGACGCTTTGCTGGTTGGCTGAGGAAGTGAATGCTGAGGCTCCCAAGACGGCTTCCCATCACCTCGGGGTCTGGAAGATCCTACAGGGAGGACCCAGCAGGCAAGAAAGGGGAGCAGGCACAGGATCCCGCCCCCAGATGATCCATTTTTCTAGCGCAAGGGCTCGGATGTCAAAGGGACCACTTGTTTCTGGCTTGTGGGTCCAACACATGGGTGTTTATCTACAAGACACCTCTGCCCCTGTTGGCTCTGTAAGGACAGGTCCAGGGTGGCCGTGTCCTATGATAAGTTGGCAGCAGAGCTTGACGTAAAACCTTGTCAGATGTTGGGAAACCACTGTACCATCAAACAAACTGGCATTCCTGACTGGGGCCACCAGTGCACACCCTCCCATCCTAAAACTCCTGTGAGGGATAACTCAATGCGACTCATGTCCTCTGACCTCAGGGACCCTATAGCAACCAACCAAGCACCCAGGGAAGCTCCTCAACGGGGGACTGGGGAGAAGGCATGTGGCCCCTGGGGCCCTTCTCATGCTGTGTGTTCTCTCTCCAGTATATGCTGCAGGCAAAGCTGCCACTTCGGGTGTCCCAAGCATTTACGCCCCCAGCACCTATGCCCACCTCTCCCCTGCCAAGACCCCGCCCCCACCAGCCATGATCCCCATGGGCCCTCTCTACAATGGGTACTCTGGAGACTTCGACAGAAATAGCTCAGGTAAGGCCCTGGGGACAGCCAGGAGTAGCTGGTGGGAGGTGGGGGGGTGCAGGGAGACTGGGCCTTTGGCCATTAAGGGGTCTGGAGTTGGAAGAGGGGGTTAGGGGCAGAGGAGAGGGGGCTGGGAATGCAGGGTTTTGCTCCTGACAGCCAGTCTCCCCCAGTTGGTGGCCATAGCTCCCAGGTACCCCTGCTTCGTGACACAGACAGCAGCGTGACCTCTGGTGAGAACCAATCCTTATGAAATTGGACATGCCTATAGGGGAGGGGGGATGGTCAGCATCCAACCTCTGGAACTGATCACCTCCAACTCCTGTCCCTAGAGATTCGCAGTGGCTACAGGATTCAGGCCAACCAGCAGGACGACTCCATGCGGGTCCTATACTACATGGAGAAGGAGCTGGCCAACTTCGACCCTTCTCGACCCGGGCCCCCCAATGGCCGTGTAGAACGAGGTAAGCCTTAGGATCTGAGGGATTCTTGAGGGGGCTGGGGAAAGCTGGTCTCCCTGATAACTGCCCAGGGACGCTTGCTCCACATCCTGAACACAATCCCTCATTCCCTACCATGGCCACAGTGAAGTGTACAGAACCCTGCAGATCATCACTAAATAGGTGAGAAGCCTGGGGCTCCCTTGGGAATGTATGAGCCAAGTGAGTGACACCGCGGGGCCCCGGGGCTCCTGACATTCGCTCCTGACCACCTCCCACCAGTAAGAGACACCTTCCTTCCCTACAGCCATGAGTGAAGTCACCTCTCTCCACGAGGACGACTGGAGATCCCGGCCTTCACGGGGCCCTGCCCTCACCCCCATCAGGGATGAGGAATGGGGTCACCACTCCCCCCGGAGTTCCAGGCGGTGGGAGCAAGAGGCCCCCCTGGAGCGGCCAGGGAACAGCCGGGGTGCGGGGAGGCCCCGAGCCCGCTCTGTGGATGCTCTGGATGACTTTACCCGGCCGGCCTCTGCTGAATCAGGGAGGAGATCTCCCCCAAGCAGTGGGAGGAGAGGCCGGGCCTATGCAACCCCGCGAAGTCGCAGCCGCGATGACCTCTACGACCAAGACCAAGACGACTCCAGGCACTTTCCGCACTACGATGACTTCAGGTCTAGGGAGCAACCTCACGCTGACCCTCGGGCCCGCTACCAGCGCTCCCGGGACCCTCGGGATGATGGCTCCAGATCCAGGGACCCCCCCTATGACGGGCGGCTACTAGAAGAAGCCTTGAGGAAAAAGGGGCCAGCGGAGAGGAGGCCTTACAGGGAGGAAGAGGAAGAAGAGGAGGCCTACTACCCTCCAGCGCCTCCCCCTTACTCTGAGACTGACTCTCAGGCTTCACGAGAGCGGAGGCTTAAGAAGGTGAGTGAGAGGCCCTGAAAGCCTTCCTGGACCCTCTTCTCGAGTCTTCCCCGGCTCACATCCTTCTTTCTTTCTCCCTTGCAGAACTTGGCCCTGAGTCGGGAAAGTTTAGTCGTCTGATCTCAACATTTTGTATGTAGTTTTTGTACTTTTTTTTTTTTTAATTGGAGGGATTATTGATGATCTCGTAAAACTAATAAAACTTCTAATCACAAGTCCTGAGTCTGGAGGAAAGCATTTGTTTTGCCGCGCGAGGTGGGGAGCCCGGACAGCTGATGTGTGTGTCTGCAAAAGGCCGCGCGTGTCCAGTTCTCCCATGGGACGTGTGTCCCGAGCCAGGAGGAAAAGACCGGCTCTGCCTTCTCGGACTCTGCACCGCCCGGAGTACGTGCCCCACGCTAGCTCCGCCCCGCCCTGCGTGCGCGCTCCGGCCCCGCCCAGACGTGCGCATGCGCCTGGGGCATCCGCTTTCGCGCACTTCAGTCCGGTCGACGGGGGCGCGCGCGCGCGCGCTCCCCTCCATCCACCCAACGCCCCCCCCCTCCCGCCCCCCCCGACCTACTTTACTGTCTCCAAACCCAGCCGCCTGCCTCGTCCCCGGCGACCGGAGGCCTTCTTCCAGGTCCCCCGGTGTTCCATCCGGGCCCACGTTCCACTCGGGCGGCCCGCCGGCGGGTGCCGGGCGACGGCCGCGCAGACTGCGGCAGCGACCTCGCTCCCAGCCGAGACCTGGGCCCGCGCGCCCGCCCTCCGTCAGAGACAGACAGCGCGCGCGCTCCCCAGGGGCTGCCCTCCCCCCTCGCGCGCGTCGGCCCCGGGCTCGCGCCGCCGCCGCCGCGCGCGCGCAGCTCAAGTAAAGGAGGAAAAAAAAAGGGGGAAAAAATAGAAAGCGGCCGCGGCTGCAGCAGCGATCCGCCGCCGTACTGGGCCAGGCCGGGCGGCGGACGCGCAAGCCGGCGATCCGGGGGAGAGGCGGCGGCCATCCAGGGCGGGCCGGGTTTAAAAAAAAAGTCGCGGCAGCGGCGGCGGCTACTCAGGGAAGGAGGCCCGAGGGCCGCGTGCAGCGGGCGGGGGGCGGCTGCGCTGCGTCCCGGAGCCTAGAGCCGCCGGGAGCCGGCCGGCGGGCGAGCGGGCGGAGGCGGCTGCTGGAGCAGCGGCGGCGGCGGCGGCGGCGGCGGCGGCATCTCCTCCTCACATGACCCCACTGTTTGTCCCCGTGATCAGCGCGAGCGGCTCCCGTGTCTCCTCCGTCCCCTCCTGCCGCGCGGCGTGAGCGCCGGGCTCGGGGCCCCCCCGGCCGCCCGCCCCCTCCCCTCCCTCCCTCCCCTCCCCTCCCCTCCCCCCCGGGCCCGGCGCCCCCCCCGCCCCCACCCCCCCCATGGACATGCTGGACCCGGGTCTGGATCCCGCTGCCTCGGCCACCGCTGCTGCCGCCGCCAGGTAAGGGAGCCCGGCCGGCCCGTGCCCCCGCGCGCCCTGGTCCCGGCCCTTCGGCCTGGCGACCGGGCCGCCATGATCCCGAGCGGCCGCCCGGCCCAGCTCAAAATGGAGGCCGCGAGGGAGGGGGGACCGGCACGTATACCCCCGGTCCCCGGTCCCCGAAGGGCCGCCGTCCCAGACTGGGCCGGGCGGGATGGGGGCCCTGCACCTGGGCGAGGGGGCGGGGGCGCGGGCAGCCCTGATCCCCTCTTCTTCCTGTGCTCCCCGCAGTCACGACAAGGGACCCGAGGCAGAGGAGGGTGTCGAACTGCAAGAAGGTGAGTGCTCGCGGGGCCCACCGGGGCCGCGACCTGCGCCCGGGAGGGCACTGGGGGCGCCCTGGCCCGCGCCACCTCTGACCATCCCCGCGACCCTCCGACCGTAGGCGGGGACGGGCCTGGGGCGGAGGAGCAGACGGCGGTGGCCATCGCCAGCGTCCAGCAGGCGGCGTTCGGCGACCACAACATCCAGTACCAGTTCCGCACAGAGAATAATGGAGGACAGGTGAGGCGGCGGGCCCGGAGCCCGGCGGGCAAGTGGAGGGTTGAGTCCCGGGCGGGCGGGCTGGCGGGCTGGGAGGGGCTCGGACCTGGCCCCTGCCTGGGCCCCAGCGCGGGTCTCGCTGCTCTGCCGCCCCCTGCAGGTGACGTACCGCGTGGTCCAGGTGACTGATGGTCAGCTGGACGGCCAGGGCGACACATCAGGCGCCGTCAGCGTCGTGTCTACGGCTGCCTTCGCGGGGGGTCAGCAGGCTGTGACCCAGGTGGGTGTGGATGGGGCCACCCAGCGCCCCGGCCCCGCTGCTGCCTCTGTGCCCCCAGGTCCCGCAGCGCCCTTCCCACTGGTAGGTGCTCAGCATCCTCTGGGGGGATGGAGAAGGGGCACTGGACACTGACTTTGTTCTTGGGGAGAGCCAGGGGGGTGGGGCACGTGGGACTGAGATGACGCCTTCAGGCCCTCAGGTCAGATCTCTTGTTTTGCACGGTGAAACCCGGGGCAAGACCTTCGGAACATCTTTTTTTGTTTGTTTTGTGAAATGGGAATCATGGTCACAGGGCAGTCTCTTCGAGTTAAAAGTGGGTCAGCTCCCCAAGTGATTGCTTAGTAGCTATCAAGTTCCAGGGCTGTGAGATACAGGGCAGAGTGGGACACAGGGGTTCCCCACTCTCTGTCGAGAATGCAGTAAACATCAAATATGGTGGCTAGGGGATGGACTGGGGAACAAAGATGGCTAAGGGTGGCCTCTGTCCTCCTGCTCCCTAGGCTGTTATCCAAAATCCCTTCAGCAATGGTGGCAGCCCGGCTGCTGAGGCTGTCAGTGGGGAGGCCCGATTTGCCTATTTCCCAGCGTCCAGTGTGGGAGATACCACGGCTGTGTCCGTACAGACCACAGACCAGAGCTTGCAGGCTGGAGGTAAAGGAAGGAAGGGGCCAGGGCGGAAGGCAGGGGAGGCAACAGGCCTAGCAGGGAGGGAAGCCCCCCCACCCCTAGCCAGTTCTGACTCTGCCCCCAGTTTTAGCGCTAACCCCCACTTTCCCTGCAGGCCAGTTCTATGTCATGATGACGCCCCAGGACGTACTTCAGACAGGAACGCAGAGGACAATTGCACCTCGGACACACCCCTACTCCCCGTATGTGCAGGAGATCTGGTCCCAGGAGTACGGGATGCTGGGAGGGCCTGTTGTGGGCACCCAAGGAAGAAGTTTTCCTGGGATGGGAACCAGGCAGTTGAATACACAGCAGGCAGTTGGTGTATTTTTTGGTCAGCTTTTGCTTTTCTAGTTTAAGTAAAGACAATACCATTTCCTCTCTCTCTCTGTCTCTACATATCGATTTGTCTTGCAGAGATCATTTTTAAGCCTGACTCTTTAATAAACGTTTGGACACATGGCTGGAGGTAACATGTACCCATTTTTTCCATTCTCTTCTAGGAAAATCGACGGAACGAGAACGCCACGGGATGAGAGAAGGAGAGCTCAGCATAATGAAGGTAAGGTCAGGCGGGAGCTGCTGGTCCTCACGGGCTCAACCCCAGCTGGGTGTTTGGAGTCACAGATCAGTGGCCAAGTTATTGATCCAAGTGCTCGAGAGGTGTTGGTTGAATGCTGGGAAGGCAGAAGCAGAGCGGTTCCTTGTCAGGAGCATATATAGGCAGGAGGCATGAGCTGTAGTATATTTGTCATCCTGGCTGGTGACTCTCAAGTAATGCCCAGCAGTTTAAATGGCGAGTTTCACATTCATGTGTGGATTTTCTGCTCCTCTGGGAAAGTTGGATTGCTCTGGCACAGCTGGACCTGCCTTCCCATGTGGCAACTGGTTTGCTCAAGCCCCCCACCCCACTGCCAGCCTGGCTTCCAGAAGTAGCCCTGATCTGAGAGAGAGTACATCTGAAATGAAATTGTAGGAAGTCTGTGTCTCTGGCTGAGGCTGGAGCATGAACATGTCCAGGGAACACTTCCACTCAAATAGCCGTCATTCAGCAGATACTTCCTGAAGGAGGATTTAGGCTGGGCAGTATGTGCCCTGTGCTAGGTATGGGACCTAGCGTGGAGTGTTTAGGAAACTCAGGGTAGCTCAGGGTAGTGTGTGACTGAACACTGACTGGCGGAGCAGGTGATATTTCCCCAGGGAGGTGGCCTCTGGGAGTGCCTGTCCAGCAGAGGGAAGCCTGGGAAGTCAGGGTGGAGAAGGGTTGCTCCGGGGGTGCTGGTTTGGTTGTAGCAGAGGTTCCCTGTGGAGTGCTTGGGAGGGCCAAGGAGGGCCTTGAATGTCAGGGTGAGGCCTTGAGAGTCCTCACTGTGTTTGATGGGGAGTGGCTCCCGCAGCAATGCTCTGAGCAGCTCAGGGAGTTCAGACCTTTACTCAGCATATATGTGCTAGGTGCCAGCCCCTGTTCCAGGCCTCACATACACCCAGATAATGGAACAGGCGCCTTGGCTCTCACAGGGTATTCATTCTGGTGGGAGAGACAGAAACTACACAAAGGTACAGTAAGACGTCAGGGAACGTAAGTCATATGTCGCGTGAAGGAAGATAAGGCTGGTAAGGACTTGGAGCGTTATGGCAGCAGGGAGCTCTGTGGGCCTCTCTAGAAGTGATGCTTGAGCAGGCACCTGAATGGGCTGGCCACAATCCTGAGGAATAGTCCCAGACAGCGAGGGATAAGCAAGTACAAACACCCAGCCCGAGCTGGAACAGACTCGGTGTGATTGAAGAAGAGCAGAATTCAGGAAAGGAAAGAGGAAGTTGGCAGAGTCGTGGGAGGACTGGCCAGGGCCAGATCACATGGGCCTTATCACAGGCCCTCCCAGGGCCCCCACTCCTGGATCTTTGTGCTGGTTCAGGGGGAAGTCAGCAGAGGGGTTGTATTTGGAGACTGGATACTAAGGGTGATGGGATGCCAGAAGCTAGGAAAATAGGAGGTGACTGCAGCTGCGGGCCTCAGACAGGACAGGGCATGAAAGGGCGTCAGGGGAGGGGGCAAGCTGTAGGGGAGAAGAGGCCAAGCCTGAAGAATCAGGACTTCATGAATCAGGATTTTATGATGGGGTCAGGTTCGTTTAAAGGGAAGCAGTGAGTGTGAGCTTGGTTTTGGGGTGTGGTGAGTTTGAGGGGTCTCCTGTTGGCTCCCGGGCAGTCCCAGCTCTGCTACATACCAGTTGTGTGACCTTGGACTGGTTCTTCGTCTCTGCGCCTGTTCAGTCCTGTGTGCGAATGTGTTAACATGACTACCCCAGAGGCTCAGAGCGAGGGTGCAGCGCGTTGAGACATGAGCCCTCAGCTACCCCCAGTGTAGTGTGCTGCCTGGTAAGACCACAGCAGGCAACTCTGGGAAGATGAGCCAGTCACTGTCCACCCTACTGTCACTCTGCCTCTCCTTGGGTTAATCCAGCTCCAAAGTCTTGATGCTTCCTTATCCCACAAAAGCCAGTCCTGCTCATGACCTTGCCCTTGCTGACCAGCTGCAGCCAGCCCACTCTCTGCTAACCTGCAGAACATTTGACCCACCCTCTGCCCGGCAGCCGCCCTGTACCCTTGGCAATCTGGCTCATTTCTCTACCAAAACGGCTCCATTTAAGGTCACCCATGACGACCTCATTGCCAAATCCACTGGCTTCCTTTCCTGTCTGCACTCCAAGCATCTGACCCTGCCTGTTCCCCTCCTTTTGGGAACGTTCCTTTCTGCTCTCCTTGCCCTGGTTTTCCTTCTGAGCCTGTTCCTGAGAGCAGGGCTTCCTGGTCACCTGGAAAGCTTGTTAATGATCACCATCTCTAGGTCATCCTCACGAGATGCTGAATGGGTAGGTCCGAGAGGGTCTAGACCCTGCGCTAGAGTCTAGAGTCTGTGCTAAAACAAGTTCCCCAGGTGACTCTTCCTGATGGGTAAAGTTAGGAAACTGCTTTGGCTGTTAGTCTCTCTTGGGGTCCAGCCCCTTATTCCAGTGGTCAGGAGAGTGAAACATCAGGCCTGGGGATGGTCAGTCTCCCCAAGTCCCTATCCCCAGTTGTTGGTGTGCATCATTTCCCCCAGGAGAGGGTCTGCGGGCTTTCTCCAGAAAAGTATGTGACTCCAAAAAGATGAGACTGTTCCCTGATGTCCTCCCAGGGCTCCCCCACCCCGTGCACTGCCGACAGCTGTCTTTCTGCTCCATCTCTCTCATGCTCCTCCAGACCCATATTTTGGGGTGCTCGTTCCAAATTTCTATTGCTGGATGCTTTCTATTGAAGCATCTCACACTCAATGTGTCCAAACCAGAACCTGCCGTTGTCCCTCCTTCCCAAAGCCTCCTTCTTCCAGAGCAGCAAGATGAATCTCTGTCATGATTACCCCAGCCAGACCCAAGAGCTAGGCCACTTCAACTCTGCGCTCTCCTTCCCTCACAGCCGCAGGACCCAAGACGCTGTGCCGAAGCGGACCTCAAATCAACCTTTTCTGCTTTTCCCTCTTTTCCACCTTTCTTGATACCACAGGGGCCCATCTCTGGGCTGCAGGCAGATGTCTTCAGGGGCCCAAGGAAGTCAGTATACTTGGTGTAGCAGAAAGGGGAGTGATGGTCCCCAATAGTGACTGGGGGTCAGTGTGTCTGTCCTGCCTGAAAGGTGGTCTAACAGTGCCCGCTGTTGCTGCTGTGTCGGAATTTGGGCTCCCTGCTACCGAACGTCTGAAGAAGCCAGAAATCCAGATCTTTATGTGAAAACTGGTTTCTTAGCTGCTTTTTCTATTTCATTGGTTCCTCCTTATACTGTGACCAATTTATTTGTTCTGCTTAATTGGGGTTTAATTTGCTGGGTGTCTTCCCCCAGCTTTTCAAGATGATCTTTAAACCTTTCTTTTTTCTCAGTACAAGCCTTTATAGTTGCAGATTTCAGTCTTATACTGCTTTAGCTTCATCCCATTTGGATACGTTGTGTTTTCTTGTTACTCAATTTGGAATGTTTCTCGTATTCCTGATTATTTTTTCACTGACCCATGGGATTATTTAGAAATGTGTTGTTTAACTTATGAATGTTTATGGGTTTTCTGGATATCTTTTTTTTTTGAACATTTATCTATTTGGCTGTGTTGGGCCTTTGTTGCATCATGTGGGATCTTTCGTTGCAGTGCCCAGACTCTCTAGTTGTGGCGTGAGGGCTTAGTTGCTCCACAGTATGTGGGGTCCTAGCCCCCAAGCAGGGGGTTGAACCCACCTCGCCTGCATTGCCAAGCGGATTCTTCACCACTGGGCCAACAGGGAAATCCCCTGGTATCTTCTTGTTACTGATTTGTAAATTAGTTTTGTTGTGATCAGTGAACATACTCTGTATATAACTTAAGTCCTTTGAAATGTATTGAGACTTTATTTTATGGCCCTAAATACAGTCTATCTTGGTGAAAGTTTCTGTGTGTGCTTGAAAAGGCATATCTGCTGATGTGTGTGGAGTGTTCCATCAGTGGTAACTAGGTCAAGTTGGCTGACAGTGTTCAGATTTTCTATCTTCATTTTTTTGTCTACTTGTTTCGTCAGTTACTGAGGAGTGTTGATATCTCTAGTTATATTTGTGGATTTGCCCGTTTCTCCCATTAGTCCTGGCAGATTTTGCCTCTAAGTTGTTTTAAAGGTGGTATGGCTGTGACTGAAGCCTTCTGAGGAACCAACATGGCCTTGGTTTTGACTGGTCTTCCTCCGTTTCAGTTGTGCCGAAGTGGCCTCCCCAAGCCACAGGCCTGACCACATGCCAAGAAGGGCCCCAGACTCGAGGGCCTAGACCCCTCGGGGAAGAGAACATGAGGTCCAGACCCACAGACAGGGCATTCAGGGCCTCACAACCTATTTCTACCACCTTTTCCTATCCCCCGCCCCACCTCCTCACCCTCCAGAGTGTTTGCATGTCCCCTTTTCTGGGTTTCATGATGCCTCTCTGCCTACTGTCCTTCCTCTCAGAAACCAACCCCCATCTTTCCTTTCTAAACCTTTCTCTGAAGAGACACTCCACCCCACTCCACGTTGAAAGCAGTACTCCGCCATGGCATTCCCCAGGCACTGGGTACTGTCTCCAGTTGTAACTCCCAGTCTGTGGTGTCAGTATCTCCCACTCACGTGAATTTCACGTTGGTGCCGTGAGTGCCAGCAGGACAGCGGTTGAGTCCGCCATGAACTCTGGCCTCGCAGAGGGCCCTGCACACAGTAGGGCAAGCAGTAAGTTTTGAAGAAGTGAATCCAAGCTAAAGGTGTCCCCTACCTCCAGCCCGGCCCCCAGTGAGGAAGCGAGGAGTGGGCATGGGATGCGGCTGCAGCGTGGGGCCCAGGCTCAAGGATGCCAGGCTGTGGGAGGGTAGCGAAGGGCAGCCGTCTGCTCGTGAGCTCCTCAGCTGGCACCTCAGAATGGACGTGGAGGCTGGGGCGCACTCTCAGCTCAGCTGCTGTTTGGGGCCACAGAGTCCCCAAAGACCGTCAGACATGGCTGCCCTGGCTGGGAAGGTTCACTCACCAGGGTAGTGATGGGGCACATGACTGTGTACTCACTGACCCCAGGGCCAGGGTCAGGTGAAGGGCGATAGCAGGCAGTATTCTTATCCCTGTGGTAAAGGGAGGTTGTGGGCGGCAAGAGAGGAGAACGAGGGAGGAAGCAAGTCCGTGTGGGAGGGTGTTGTCACCCGGGCCAGAGTGGGGGCACTTGGAAGGACCGGTCAGCAGAGAGTGGACAAAAGCAAGCGCCAGGGGAAGGCAGTCAGGTTTTCCTCTAGTGGCCAGGCACGTTCTTTGAGGGAACAGCTGGGTTGAGGGGCAGTGCTGGCCTCAGCAGGAGAGGAGGGGGGTCAGGGGCAGCCTTCTGGTCCACCCCACCTTTCTCACTCGCATCCCAACCCTCTCCCCCAGTCGCGCAAACCTGAGAAAATACCCTCCTCTACCCTCCTTTCCAAATCCCACCCACAGTCTCCCCTCCTCTATAGTGACCACCTGCATCTGTCCATGGACTGTCTTAGCAGGAGGGTGAGAGTGGGGGCCAGCTGGGCTTTCTTGTGTGGCCCTAGCAGTGCCTTGTACTGTGCTCAGCAGGTGAGGAAAGTTTGGGACAGCTTTCTCAGTGAGCCCCAAACCAGGGGTCTCAGGCTGCAGTGCAGGCAGCCCCCAGGCCACTGTCCTAAGTCGTGACAGGCCACAGCAGAGACACATACGAGCCCTGTCTGCAGGGGGCAGCTGCCACTCGACTCAGCAGACAGAGTGAGACAGTAGTGTGTTATAAATCACACATCTGGACTTTCCAAGTAAAATCTGCCAGTAGCTTGTCAAACCTGGCCTTCAAGATAGGGTTGGAGGTGTTTCTGGGTGACCCAGTGCCCTGATGACGGGCCAGGCCCCTGAGAACTGCAGTGCCAGCCGGGGAAGCTGAAACTTGCTGCCGGGGCCATGGAGAAGGATTGTAAGCGGAGTGAGATGTGGTCAGACTGGGATTTTAATGATGAGAAAAACAGGACTGTGGAGTCCAGAACTCTGGGGATACATGAGTACCACAATGGAGAATCAAGTTCAGGGGCTGTGGGGACCAGAAAGGGTCACCCGGGTCCTGTGTAAAGGGGCTCTGGCCTCTTCTTGCCTCCCAGGGACACGTGCCCACTGCGCCGCAACTCCTTTTTTCAAAAGAGGCCAGTTACGTGAACTTTTCTAATTTTTAAATGTTGACTCAAATTTTTCAAAACCTGCTGGGCCAGCCAACAGAACAAACCCCGCAGCCCTCAGCTGTCAGTGCTGCCCTGAGGGTATGTGTGGCACTTGAGGGTGGCACTTGAATTTCTTGGTTCCTATTGAGGAGCCATGTGGAGCGGGCTGGTGCCGGCTGCCTGGGTTCAGGTCGGGCCCCTGCACTTGCTGGCCGTGTGACTTCAGGTGGGCCCGGCTGTGCCTCGGCGGCCTCGGCTCTCATGGCATCTGCCTCGGGAGGTGACTCGCCCGGGCACAGAGGGAGCGCTGTGGACACAGCCTGCTGTTCTCGCCACAGTGGAGCGGAGGCGGAGGGACAAGATCAACAACTGGATCGTCCAGCTTTCAAAAATCATTCCAGATTGTAATGCAGATAATAGCAAGACGGGAGCGGTGAGTGTCCCCCTCCCCAACCCCCTTGCAGAGAATCCGTCTTGAGCGCTGGACCCTGGAGTCGTCTCAGGCTGAGACGACTGGTGGGCATCGGCCGCCAGGCAGTGCTCACTGATGCTCATGCCCACTGCCCCCCAGAGCAAAGGAGGGATCCTGTCAAAGGCCTGCGACTACATCCGGGAGCTGCGCCAGACCAACCAGCGCATGCAGGAGACCTTCAAGGAGGCTGAGCGGCTGCAGATGGACAATGAGCTCCTGCGGCAACAGGTGAGCCACAGGGCTAGGAGGGCGGGCATGGGGGGCGCCCAGGAACCCCAGGACGCGGGGAGCCAGCTCTGGCTGCTTGTCCCCCATCGTGTCTGGCAGATCGAGGAGCTGAAGAACGAGAACGCCGTGCTCCGCGCCCAGCTGCAGCAGCACAACCTGGAGATGGTGGGCGAGAGCGCCCGGCAGTGACACCACCTACCACGCGGTGGGGGCCGCCTCCGGGCCCCCACCGTCCCCTTACCCAGCCCTTAGCACAGAGAGGGACGAACGCCCCTCCCCCAGCTGCGTTTTTTATAGTAGATTTTTAACAAAAAAAATGGGGAGAAATAATGCATTTCTGTGGATAAGCGCCCACCACCCTCCTCAACTTGGAAACCATAGCCCCTCCCCCATTTGTCCGTCTCCCTTCTCCCGGCCCCCACTCAACCCAGCACTTGTAGTGGTCTCACCTGGAGGCCAGAGGGAGGAGGACAGAGCCCCTGCCACACCCCGCTGCCTCCTCGGACTCTCGAGGTACTGAGACCAGGGTGCTTATGGGGAGGAGGGGGTCCTGCGGGGGGCCTGGACCCAAGCAGGGAGGCCACGTCCCACCCCACCTCTTGTTTCTGGAACCCTGCTCCCCTCTGGGTGTGTGAGTGTGTTCTAATTTTCTTTATGGAAAAAATGGACAAAAAAAATAGAGAGAGAGAGGTATTTAACTGCAATAAACTGGCCCCATGTGGCCTCGCCTTGTCTGTCTGTCTCTGTCCATCTCAGATGTGGGGAGGGGGTCTGGGGTCTATGCAGGGCTCCCGGGGACAGGGCCTCGCTCTTCTGTTCATGGCCGTGTACCAGTCCCGGCCATCCCGCGCCGCCCGGTACCCAGTGTGTTGGTTGTACAGATGGAGGAATTAAGGAATGAATAGTGTCTTTGAGGCCCCAGGTGGTGCGTATGTGGTGTGGGGGGCAGGGGGAGCCAGGGTCAAGGACATGCCACATGTTTTTGGAGGAGAGGCTGGGGTCTTCCATGTCACCAGTTCCTAAAAACAGGACTATCATCTCCTGACCCTGCCCTTCTGGGCTAACGCCCTCCCCTCTGCACCAGCCAATGGTGGGGCCTGGCCTTGAGCCCCCCACCCCCAGGGAGGGCAGATGGCCAGGAAGCCAGGCTTGGCCCGTCAGCCTGTCGCCTTGCACCGCGGCTCTGGCGCCTGTGCCGTGACCCCTGCCCCTGGTTGATGATGAAACCTGGCCTGAGCTGAGATGATGCAGTGATGCCTGGGGGATGCTGCTGTGTCTCCCTGTGGGTGAGCATGCAGTCCCCATGCAACTCCCAGCCACTCCTAGAATCTAGGTCTGGTCACCTTGCTGAGCTCTCCACCCTGCACCCATCCCAGATACCTCCAGCTGCTTTCTTCCTTGCCTCTGAGAGCCCTGTCTCCTATCTTGGCCATTCCTCTGTTGGAGAGTGAGGCTGTGTGCAGCTGGGGGAGCCTAACAGATGTCAGGAAACTGTTACTTCCCAGAGTCCCCTGTTTTCATGCTTTTCAAATGGGCCTTGGCAGCAGTTCAGGGCCAGGAAGAAGAGTTCATTCCTTGGCAGCACCATCCCCAGGCTTGTAGGGTTGTCACTGGATGGCCCGGGAGTGAGAGAAGATGGCCAAGGGCCCATCTCTGGAGTCACAATCTGCTGTTCCCCTGGGCTGAGTGCACCCTAAGATGGTTCAGGTCGTACGTAGCAATGAGATCGCCACAGCCAGGCAGCCTTGGTTCAGCTGCTCTTCCCATCATGTGCAGGAAGCCAGCCCTCCAAAGAAAAGCCTGATTTGTAGTGTTTGCCAACATCTGTGGTGTAAGTACACCCACCAGTGGGTTTTCACCAGTGGGGGTTACAAGGTGCCATCATGATGTTCCTGACTGGCGTTGGGATGCACACGGTGCACTCATTGAGGAGCCAGTACACGCATGGTCCAGCAGACCCACCGTGCCCTCCTGTGTTTTCTGGAGGCAGGAAAGCCTGGTGATGAGGGCACAGGACCCAGGGCGGAGGCCCAAATCTGCCTCTGGCTAACCAAGCTTTGGCAGTGTCCTAAATCTTTGCCTCCGGCTCCTCGCCCTAAAAAGTGAAGAACATGAGTCTCTGGACTTCCCTGATGGGAGTCCAGTGGTTAAGAATCCACCTGCCAATGCAGGGGACACGGGTTTGATCCCCAGTCTGGGAAGAGTCCGCATGCCACGGGGTAACTAAGCCCATGCTCCATGACTACTGAGCCTGTGTGCTGCAACTACGGAAGCCCGCACACTCCAGAGGCCCTGCTGTGTGACAAGAGAAACCACTGCAACAAGACTCCTAGGCACCACAAGGAAGAGTAGCCCCACTCTGCCGCAACTAGAGAAAGCCCATGTGCAGCAATGAAAGACCCCAGGGCAGCCATAAATATATAAATAATGCATTTTTAATTAAAAAGTCTTAGGTGGGCATGGTGGGCTCCTCTCCCAGGAGCAGGGTTTGGGAAGCCAGGGAGTCAGTGGCTGAGAAGGCAGCTAGGGCCCTGAAAGCAGAGCAGAGCTCAGGATGGGGCAGGCAGGAGCTGCTCAGAGGCAAGGTCTCACGGGCTGAGTTAAGACAGAAATGAGTCAGTGTATCTGTTGGCTTGCAAAGTGCAGTCATCAGATGTTAGCTGTTACCATCACCATTGTCCTTTCTGGCCAAAACTTCACAGGAACATTTCCCAGATCCACAGGGCCATATCTTAAGGTCTGACCCTTGAGAAACCCCACACATGTGCTGGGGGCTCCTGTGGACACAAACTCCTGCACACGAGCATCACTGTTCCCTCCCAGAAGCCAACCTCAATCCAATGCCTCTGTGGTTGACTGAGTGCCTGCTCTGCATGAAGTCCTATCCTAGAGAGTGGTGACCAAGCTGAGAACAAGGTAGATGAGAGAATATTCTCATGGAGCTGACATCCTGGTCAGGGAATTAGTGAACTTAAAAACAAGGAAACACTTGTGTTTAGGAAATGCTGTTCATGAATAACATAAAAGATGATGGGAGAGTGATGAGGGGTGTGGGAAGTGACAGCCATACTGCTTGTGAATGACGAGGTCAGAAACGGTGGGGATGGAAGACACCTTACTCCTGCTCTTCGATCCGTTCTACCGCAGGGGCAAAGGGGGGAAATTTTTTTTCCTGAAATCAACAAGGTGATGTCATGTCAGGGAAAGTGTCTCCCAGGTGGCTGACTAGAGGCGTGTGTCAGCGGTCGTGTCTGCCCCACCTCCTGGACACACCTCTGTCAGCTGAGGGTGACACAACCCTGTTCCCTGTCACCTCTGTTCCCGCTTATCTCTCCCGTCTTTTCGGCGCCACCACCTTCTTGGAAATGAGTCGGGCCAAAGGGGAGAGGGCTTAGCATCCCCGCCTCCCCCAGGAGGACCCATAAAAGCAACTGTAACTGGACTCCCAGACAGCAGAGCAGGTCCTAGACATAACGGCAGGACGGCCAGACAGACGGCTCAATGGCACTGAACACGCAGATCCGGGCCACCTGCCTTCTGCTCCTTGTCCTGCTCAGCCTGACCAGCGGCTCCGTTCTGCCTCCCCAGGTGAGGGCACAGGGCCCGGAATTGCAGCAGCCCCTGGGAGATGACTGCGGAGGGCAGCGGGAGACCCCCAGCATGGGGGCGGAGGTCAGGGCGAGGAAAGGGGGGACAGGCAGCTGCTCAGAGCGCAGAGATGGGGTACCGAGCGGCAGGGTCTGGGGGCCCCTCTCTAGTTCCACAGTGATTTACTGAGTGCCTTCTCAGCAGTAAGTCCTGTTCTAGACAGCGGTGACCAAGCGGTAATAGTCTCATGGAGCTTGAATATTCTCATGAATATTCTCATACATCCTGGGCAGGAAACCAGCCAATGAACTTAAAACAAGGAAACACTTGTGTTTAGGAAATGCTATTCCATGAATAACGTAAAAGATAGTGGGAGAGTGATGGTGGGGGTTGGCTATTTTGTGAGAAAATGTTATTTGACCTATGTTTGGGAGGATAAGAGAAGGGGGCAGCCAGCTGAGACTGAGGTGGGGGCAAGCACGATAGACCCGAGGAGCAGAGGGCTGGGTGAGTGAAGGAGATGGTAATTGGAGACAAGACCGAGGGGTAGCCGTGCCAAGTCTTATAGGCAAGTGCAGAGGAAGCCCTGCAGGCTTGGGAAATGGGGAAAGCTGAGATCTGACTGATAACATGGGGAACGGGTTGTAAGGGGCAAGATACAGGGTGGGGACAGGCCTCCGGGCCACAGAGGGTCCTATGGAAGAGTGAGCAGCTGTAGAGAGAGGAGGAGACAGGTCTGGGATGTTTGCAGACAGGAGAACCACCCATGGGAAGGTGAGGCCACTCCTGGGACTCCAGCTGAGCCAGGAGATGCCAACCCCCAGGGAGGCGCTGCTCCGGGGGAGCTAGACTGAGAGCTCTGCCCGCGCCCTGCCATCCTCAGTACCCTCTTTTGCTTTCCACAGACACGACAGCTCACAGACCTCCAGACCCAGGACACAGCTAGAGTGGCAGCTGGCTTGACGGTGAGAGCCCCTGGGACTCCCCTCTGAGCCTCGCCTGCTTTCCCGTGCCTGTGCCCCCTGAGCCTGGCTCACTGCCCTTCCTTCCCACAGCCCGTGCTCCAGAGGCAGAGACGAGACACCCACTTTCCCATCTGCATCTTCTGCTGCGGCTGCTGTCGTAAAGGCACGTGTGGGATGTGCTGCAAGACGTAGGACCACCCCCCAAACCCCGCCGTGCCCTCTTCCCTTATTTATTCCTGCTGCCTTCCAACACTTGGTGAATAGTCTTGAAATAAAATGGCCGGTTCTAGCTCCTGTTTTCCAAACCAGAGTCTCTGTTCTCTTTGTTCCCTGCCCAGGTCTAGGCCAGAGGCTTGTCTTGGGCCCTGTCTCGGAGGGCCAGTCCTCCTCAGTGGGGTGTGCAGGGTCTCTGTGTGCTGGGAGGTCACAAGGAAGCTTGGTGAAGGACATCTGTTTTATCTTCTTCCCCCACTTCAAAAGGCCTCGAATTTACTTTGCCAGAGCAGGGAGTGAAAGTTCAAGTTTCCTCTTTGAAATCTTCTCAAAAACAGGGGTAAATTCAGATCCCTAGCAAGGGTTCTCAGAGCAAGGTCTGGGGACTCCTCCAGGGCTCCACAAAGTGGAGACAACTCAGATGCCAGCCATCTTTCTCACACTTGTTTTCTTGAGAACAGACTGTGGAGCTCTCCAGAGGCCCCATGACATGTGTTGATGTTATCCTTCTGACAGCTAGCTGATGGAGTGCTTTGGGTCTTGTGCTTTAAAAATGTCTCAGTTTTGGGACTTCCCTAGTGATGCAGTGGTTAAGAGTCTGCCTGACAATCTGGGAGTCTCAGGCTCGATCCCTGCTACAGGAACTGGGATCCCACGCACTGTGGGGCAACCAAGCCCAGGCTCCACAACAAGAGAAGCCGCGGCAAAGAGAAGCCTGCACATCATAACTAGAGAGTAGCCCCCCACTGGCTGCAAGTAGAGAAAGCTCACTTGCAACAGCAAAGAACCAGTGCAGCCAAAAAAATAGTAAAAGATAAAAAATACCTAGTTTCAATTTCTAATAGATAAAGCAACTATAGAGATGACTCACTAGAACAAAAAGTTTTTGAAGTTCTCAAGTTTTCAGAGTACAAAGGGGTTCTGAGACCAAAAAGTTTGAGAACCACTGGCCTTCAGGGAGCAGACAGGTGCAGTAAATGAGTGAGGCCTGATGGATTTGTTTCATAGGAGCGTCTTCAGTTGTATGTGCTCGGTAAGGACACACTTGGCCTAGGACCCATAGGACAATACCGTTCACCTGCACAGGGCTTGAATTCCCTCCCTTTCTTCTTCAAAACTGCATTCCTCTCAATTTATCTGATTTGCCCACTTTTGATAGAAGAGGAGATGCAAGATGCATTTCATTATCATCTTAGCCTGTGAGAGCACGTCGTCACTAGCACAGTGATACAGGGCCTCAGCCACTTGGCCTCAGTATTGTGTAAAGATAGGGAGTGGGGAGGCCAGGGGCCCCCTTCAACGAGGGCTGCCAGGCAGGGCTGCCACGCCCACTGGAGGGCCAAACATCACGAGAGCTACTTTTCAAAAGAAGGTGGCGATCCTTATTTTTATGTGAAATTTCCTGATTCCTAAAATCTTGGCAACTGATGAAAGGAATCTGATTTTTAAAAAATCAACACTCTGGGAGCCAAACTAAACCCAGCTGGGAGCCAGATTGGTTCTGCACACCATCAGCTTCTGCCTCGGAAGCCACAAGAGGCTCGTCCTCTGTGAGAGGATTTCCTAAACAGAGACGGAAGGACAGGGAGAGGAAGGGCTGTGTGGGCAGCTTGGCTGCGCCTCCCAGCTGTGGGATCTCTCAAGCGTCCTCACCCCACTCTGAAACCCCACCTCCTTATCTGTAAAAGGAGAGAATCTTCTAGAATCTTCAGTTCTTTGGACTGTCATGATGCTCAGCAACAGAAGAGTGTGAAGCAGTTTTGGAAACTGTCCAATGCCTCATTGACGGGAAGGATTCATACTGACAGAGGAGGTGGAGGCCTCTCAGACCCTCCTCATAAATAAATACCCCAGAGGTGGGAAACTCAAAATTGCTGATTGCATTTCATGACACCAAGGCTTTTTGAAGAAGTATTTCTTCTTATTTATTTATTTGGCTGCACTGGGTGTTAATTGGACATGCGGAATCTTTGTTGTGGCCTGTGGGATCTAGTTCCCTGACCAGGAAGTGAACCTGGGCCCCCTGTATCGGGAGCAGAGAGTCTTAGCCACTGGACCACCAGGGTCATCCCCACACCAGTGCTCTTCTCTCAGCTTAGCCAGTCCTCCAGGTGGTCCTAGTGATGGGAAACAGAGGTACCCAAACATCAGTGTTCACCCAAATCTCCCAGAAGGCCTAGTAAAAGGCAGACTTGGCAGGTCCAGGGTGGGGCCTGGAATGAGCATTTCTAACAAGCTCCCAGCTGATACTGCTGCTGCTGGCCTGGAGGCCACACTTCGAAGACTCCTGCTGTTGGCTGACGGCAGAGAGCGCCTCTGGGTTAGACCAAGCACCTGCTCCCAGTCAAGAGCGTGTGGAGCAAGTGGGCGCAAGGGCTTGATCCTGCCCTGAGATGAATTTTGCTCAGTCTGTACAACGTTTTAGGTAAAAATTGGGCAAATACCTAAAGACTGAGATATTTCACACAAAAATGTGAACTCCGGCTGTTACAGACTGAACTAGGTCCCTCTGAAATTTATATGCTGGGGTTTCCCTGGCAGGTCTTTCCTGGTGGCTCAGATGATAAAGAATCTGCCTGTAATGCAAGAGATCTGGGTTCAATCCCTGGGCTGGGACGATCCCCTGGAGAAGGGAATGGCTACCCACTTCAGTGTTCTGGCCTGGAGGATTCCATGGACTGTATAGTCCATGGGGTCGCAAAGAGTCAGACACGACTGAACGACTTTCACTCTCTGGCAGTCTAGTAGTTAGGACTCAATTCAGTGCTTTCACTGCTGGGGCCTGGGTTCAACGCTTGATTGGGAAACTAAGATCTTGCAAGTCACATGGCCAATTAATTAATTAAATGTAAATGTTGGAGTCTTAACCCCCAATGCAGTTGTGTGACCTTATTTGGTGAGAAGGTCTTTTTTCTTTTTTTTTTAATTGTTTGGCTCAATATGTGCGATCTTAGTTCCTTCACCGGGGATCAAACCCTCATCCCCTGTGTTGGAAGTGCGGCGTCTTAATCACTGGACCATCAGGGAAGTCCTTTGATAGAGTCTTTACAGGGATAATCACGTTAAAATGAGGTCATTAGGTGGGTCCTAATCCAGTAGGTTTGGTGTGCTAATAAAAAGTGAAAATTTGGACACAGAGACCCACATATAGGAGACCTCTAGTCTCCAGCACCATGAGACAATTTGTTGCTATTGTTCAGTGCTAAGTCGTGTCTGATTCTGGTTTCCCTCTCCTTCACTATCTTCTGGAGTTTGCTCAAACTCATGTCCACTGAATCGGTTATGCCCTCCAACCATCTCATCCTCTGCTGTCCCCTTCTCATCCTGCCCCAATCTTTCCCAGCATCAGGGTCTTTTCCAGTGAGTTGGCTCTTAGCATCAGTGGCCAAAGTATTGGAGCTTCAGCATCAGTCCTTTCAATGAATACCCAGGACTGATCTCCTTTAGGATGGACTGGTTGGATCTCCTTGCAGTCCAAGGGACTCTCAAGAGCCTTCTCCAGCATCACAGTTCAAAAGCATCAGTCTTTTGGTGCTCAGCCTTCTTTATGGTCCAAGTCTCACATCCATACATGACTACTGGTAAAACCACAGCCATGAGACAATAAACTCTATTTTTTAAGCCACCTGATCTATGAGGCTTTGTCACAGTCACCCTAGCAAACTTGCCTTGTCTGGAAAGACCCGGTGATCGGGCAGCACTGGTAGCTGGATCTGAGTGGCACCTCGCCTTTCTGCGGCACAGGCTCCCAGGTCCCTGAGTCCTCCTGTGGGCTGGGGACCCGGGTGCAGATCTCAGCAACAGCACCCTCTGTGGGACACACTCACCTGTGCAGCCCGCCCCCAGGGACAGCCTTCGGTTCACACCCAGGGAGATGGTGGATCCCCCAAACTAGACACACAACTCCAACGCGGCTGGTGTTGACGTGGAAGGCTGTGACGTATGAGTCCTCCAAGATCTCCGTGTCCTCCCCCGAAGCCCACGCACCAGGTCCCTCTCTTCTCTGGGACCCAGGCGTTCAGGCCCCACCCCACTCTCAATGGGCCTTTGTCCCTGACTGGGAAAGGCACGGGCAGAGTCTGACATCATGAAGCCTGAGGTGGGGGTGGGACTCCCCATCCCCCCCCATTCCAGGCTTCTCTGACTCCTCACTCCCCAGTCTGAGGGATTTCCCCGCCTCGACCCATCCCCTGTGCCTCGGGGCCGGGCTCTCCCTTGGGAGAAAGGGCCCTCTCTCTCTCCCTTCCTCCCCACTGCTCTGGCCCGAAGAGGACAGAAGATGCACCAGTGTGGCTGAGCAGCTCATGATCAAGCCACTACTACACTCAGGGGACGACAGAGGATGAGATGGTTGGATGGCATCACCGACTCGCTGGACATGAGTTTGGGTAAACTCTCGGAGTCGGTGATGGACAGGGAGGCCTGGCATGCTGAGGTTCATGGGGTCTCAAAGAGTCAGACACGACTGAGCAACTGAACTGAGCACTTAGTCACACCACCACCATGCAAAGGTCATGACTGGGCCTGGGGCAGCAGGAGGATCCCCATGGAATCTGCACACAGAGGGTCCCCAATCAGCTCAGAGAGTCAGCACAGCCCGGGCTGGGCACCCTCACGCACCAGGCACTGTGCTAGGGGACACAAGGGTGAACAAGACAGACAGACAGATAGACAGGCGGAAACCTGAGCTCAGATGCCAGTGGGGAAACAGCTCACTGAGGGTGCAGGTGGGCGAACAAGGTGCTGAGGGCCGTGGAAGGACCAGGCAGCATTTAAATATTTCATTTATGGTTGTGCTGGGTCTTCACTGCTGCTCGCGGGCTTCCTCTACTTGAAGCGAGTGGAGGCTGCTCTTCGTTGTGGAATGAGGGCTTCTCCTTGCCGGTGGCTTCTCTTGTCGCAGGGCATGAGCTCTCGAACACAGGATCAGTAGTTGTGGGGCAAGGATGTGGGTGCTCTGCGACATGTGGGATCTTCCTAGACCAGAGATTGAATCCATGTCTCCTGTATTGGCAAGCAGATTCTTTACCACTGAGTCACAGAGGAAGCCCCCGGGGCAGCTCTTAAACAGGGGGGCTCAGCTTGGCGAGAGGGGCTGATCAGCAGCAGATCGGGAAGCGGAACAGGGCAGGGGAGTTTCCAGGAGGAAGGAACAGTGCCAAGGCCTCCAGTGAGGGTACTGGAGAAACACACTCATGCACCCACTCTGCATTTAGGAAGTTTAACTCAGGAGTCCGTCTCCCCGCAGGGTAGAGTGGGAGGAAGCAAAGCCCTGTCCTCCTGAAGGTCATGTTCTCACGGGAGGAGACAGTTAATACATAAAGTCATTTCCAATGGGAAGAAGAGCCTGGAAGAGAATAGACCAGGGTGTGGGCACCAAACATGACATCCTCTAGGGAGGATGAGGGGACTAAAGCTGAGAGTGAGCTCTAGAGGCTGCCTCCTCCTGGTCACACTGGCCTCTATGGCCTCCCGGGCCTAAGGTTATCAGTAGCATTGCCACCAAGATTCCCTTGAAGCTGAGGACTACATGTTCTGCATCTCAGCCTGAGACTTCCAGAGATGCTAGAGCCCCTCCACCCCAACCTGGGACCCAGAACTAGGGTACGCGGGGATGGAGCGAGGAACGAGTGAGGCAGCCACCCCCAGCCCCTCCAGGAAGGAGCTCGTGGAACCCAGGCGTCAGGCTGCCCAGTCCGAGCTGTGGTGACAAGGGCCCTTTGTGCCCCCCTCCCCCGGGGGCAGGGAGGAGCTGGGCCCTGGAGGCAGGCGGCCCCTGGCACCCGGGGGGAGGGGAGGGGCTGGCGAGTGGGGGCCTAGACCCTGGGAGGCCAGGGGACTGCGAGCAGGGCCGGCGGAGCAGAGGGTGCAGAAGCAAGAGCATCAAGTGAGTACTGCAGCTGAGAGTGCTGGGGACGCGGAGGAGAGCAGAGGACCCGGGTTGAGAGCACGGGGCAGGGGCGGCCAGGGCGCGGGCAGCGCAGGGCGTTCTGGGCCGTGGATGGTGGCTGTGAGCGGCCACTAATTTCGGATGGGGGAGGGTGCTGCTCAGGACCGCGCTGGGCGTGGGCTGGGATCATGGCACAGACACTGACAGGGCTTTGGGAGGAAACCACAGAGAGAGAGAGAGAATGAGGCGCCCTCCTCAGCACCCCTCCGGTGGAGATTCTGCCCTGGGGCGCCTAGGTTTGTGGCAGCTGGGGTGGAAGTGGTCCAGGGCCAGGAGAAGAGCGAAAGGATGCCCAGGTGATCACAGGTCTGTATCCTGCCATCTGGGAGGGGACGGGGGTGGGGGCAAGTTCCAGAACTGAGCACACAAGAGGAGCATGTGTGCATAGGCGCGTGCACCTCTCTGAGTGAGCCTTAATCCACGTCAGTGTTTCTCAGTCTTTTTTTTTAACATCTCACTAAGGAAACCTTTCAGACTTGCTTTTCCTAAACCCACTTCCCCCATGAAATCTTAAGATAATGGATGGACTGTTTGTGTTTATGTACCACAGCCTTTTAGAGAGCCACAAACCATCGTAATAACTCAGGCTTTTCTGGACCCCATCCCCAAGAACCAGTTTTCATCCGTATTCAGAATGCGTGGTCTACACGCTTGGTTCATAAGTCTGGGCCCGTGGCCCTCACCTGTGTCTACCCGCCGTACCTCCCTGAGGCAGGTACAAAGATGGCATCTGCCATGTGTTCTTCGGCAGGGCTCTGGGTGGGGCTGGCCACAGCCACACCTCCGTGTGTGTGCCGGTCCGAGTGCCTTTGGGACCATGGCACGCAGTGCGTGTGCCTGATGGCCACGCCTGTGCCTGTCCAGGTGTGTGGTGGGCAGGAGGGTGCAGGTGTGTGTGAGTATCTGCTGCACGTGGGTCCCGGTGCCTGTTGATGTGTGCAAGGTCCTGAGCAGTGCTGTTGGGGTGGGCCGGCTCCTTCTGGTTTTGCCCAGATCTGTAACATTTCATACCAGTATTTGCATGTGTCTGACTGCGTGCGTCTGTCCGTGGGAAGACAGTGTCAGAGGCCAAGAAAGCAGCCACTTGGAAACCCTGGCTCCAACCCGAGGCGACCCACAGGGCAACCGGGTGCTGGGGACTCACTAACCCCAGTCCCTGGTCCTTCCTGGCTCCACTCAGAGCCCGGCCAGGCGTTCCCAGCTCTTCTCTCGACCCCACCTACCTCAGAAGCCCCCCAGGACAAGGTGCCCTCACCCTGAGGGAACAGGCCTCTTTTGTAACCAGGCTCTGGCCTCTGGAGGGTGAGGACACCAGAGGCCGTCTGTGGGGCGGGAGAGGGCGGCAGGAATTCCCGCGGCATGTTGGGAATGCTGATGCTGTGAAACCCAGTCATTGATGGGGCTGGGTCCCTGCCTGCCACCCCCAGGCCTCAGCCATGGGACAAGTGCTCCCTTGCCCCATTCACACCCCTCACCTCCCCCTACCCCAAAGCTCTGCTGCTCCCCTTGGCTTCCCTGGAGTTCTCGATCGTGGTTTGCCACGGGGGGTGACCACAGAGTAGCTTTGAGGCTGTGTGGGAGGGTCTCAAACATCCAGAGGCCATGGGCAACAGAGAGTGTGTGGGTAGCCTGACAACGGCCACGACTCGTGGTGGATCCTGAGAGCGGGGGTGGGGGATGTTCGGGCCCCCACCTCCTTGCACCTGTCTGATTCTTGCTCCAGGTTGGCCGGCTGACAGCTGCAAGTGGGACCAGAAGGCATTCCCAACTCAGGGAGACAGAGGTGAGTGGGGAGGGTTCCAACTTCCCTTCCTCCTGGCTTTTCCTGCTTCCTCTTGCTCATCCAAACTTGGCTCTATCCTTACTTTCTGGAGATCCCCAAAGGCATCATGGTGATGAAGATAATTATTAGCACGTCACTAGCCATGTAGATACCTTCACCAGCTCAATGGACATGAATCTGAGCAAACTCCGGGAAACAGTGAAGGACAGGGAAGCCTAGCGTGCTGCAGTCCATGGGGTCGCAAAGAGTTTGACATGACTGAGCAACTGAATAACAACAAACCCACGTAGAGTCAGGACAGTTTGGTGGTGAGGTCTGCAACCCTGGACAGGCAGACAGGGCTTGAATCCTAGCTCTGCTGCTTGCTGGCTGTGTGACCTTGGGCAAGTTACTCAATCTTGCTGGAGCTCAGCTACAAAAACAGGATAATAATTGCACTTACCTCAAATGAATTTGTATAGTAGAGTACCACGGGTGGTACATGGTTGATGCCACAGATGTGTCTGTGATCATAAATACTAATAGCAGCAGCAGCTAACATCTGAACGGGCTGCTTCCCAAACTCTTACCTGAAGTCTTACTTTTCACTTCCCTGGGCCTTGAACGCTCTCCTCTCCCCTCTCCAGCTCTGCTCACTTGCTGTACAAAATGATATTTCTCACGGCGCTGTCTCTGTTTTGGATTATGATTTCAGGTAATAATGCCTGGGGGTCTGGGGGTCCATGGGTCCTGGCCCCTGAGCAGGCTGGGGTCCCTGGACCCCTCAGGTGGTGGGAGGTGATGGGAGTGGGAGTTGGGGGCACCCAGGCAGGATGTGTCTCTCAGCCTCAGTGGTCCTGCTCACCCACAGCCTCTCGTGGGGGTCAGTGGGGCGCCTGGATGCCGTCGTCCATCTCAGCCTTTGAGGGCACGTGCGTCTCCATCCCCTGCCGCTTCAGCTTCCCTGATGAGCTGCGGCCGGCCGTCGTGCACGGCGTCTGGTACTTCAATAGCCCCTATCCGAAAAACTACCCGCCGGTGGTCTTCAAGTCACGCACGCAGGTGGTGCACGAGAGCTTCCAGGGACGCAGCCGCCTCCTGGGGGACCTGGGCCTGCGCAACTGCACGCTTCTGCTCAGCAACCTCAGCCCCGAGCTGGGCGGCAAATACTACTTTCGAGGGGACCTGGGGGGCTACAACCAGTACACCTTCTCTGAGCACAGCGTCCTGGACATCATCAGTGAGTCTCGGAGGGCTGTGCTGGGGGCAGGGAGCATGGGAAACAGGAAGACCTCCCAGTGCCCCTCTGGGGAGGGTCTGGTCGGCAGAACCAAGGACTTGCTGGTTCGGCTGGAGGGAGGGGTGCCAAGCCTCTGCCCACATGACCAGGCAGATGACAGAAAGGGGCAAAGCAGGGCCCCGAGTTGTGTTGTCCTCCCCAGAGGAAAGCAGTGCTCTTACTCTTCAGAGACACCCGGGAGAAAGGCAGTGGGGCTCAGGGGTTGCAGTAAGGCCTCTGCATCCCTGTATTAGCTGGGCTACTGTAGGCAGTTTGCTGAAATTCTCTGGGCCTTGTTATCCTCTTCTGTAAAATGGGGATAAGAACAGCACTTAAAGTTCAATAAGGGAATAGTTGTCAAGTGCGCAAAGTAGTGCCTGAAACACGGAGTTCGGCTCAAGCTAAATGGTGTAGCATGAGAATGCAGGGCCATAGATCTCAGGCAGTCTGAGTTTTTGTTGTTTTGTTTTGTTTTGGGCCATGCCAAGTGTGATGGGGGAATCCTAGTTCCCTGACCAGGGATTGAACCCGTATCCCTTGCAGTGGAAGCTTGGAGTCCTAACGACTGAATGGCCAGGAAATTCTCTGAATTTTCAAGGGGAACCAGAGCTGTGTATTTTCAGCATAGGCTGCTACTTCAGATATATATATATTTTTTTAATGTCTTAAGTTTACACCAAATAGAATGCAGCTCTGGACCAGTTTGGGCAGAGTAGGGTCCACTGCCTCATTTCTGAGAGGCCCTGATAGGCATTGAACCCTTAGATTCAGGTTCCCCATCAGCTCTGAGACCATGTGAGGAGCCAGATTACAGCCCTGATGCAGAAAGAGACCCCGCCCCCAACTCCAAACCGGCACAGACAGACAGACACAGCTCTAGGACACACACACCCCCCACAACACACACACACGTGGAAGGTAAAGCAAAGCAAACATAGGAAGGAGAAAAGTTTCTTGAGGAATATAATATATTGTCTGGGGCACGGAGCTTCCTAGGTTGCAAAGTTGGTAAAGAATCTGCTTGTCAATGAAGGAAGATGCAAGAGATTCAGGTTCCATCCCTGGGTTGGGAAGATCTTCTGGGGGAGGAGACGGCAACCCACTCTTGTATTGTTGCCTGGAAAATTCCATGGACAGAGGAGCCTAGTGGGTTACATAGTCCATGGACTTGCAAAGAGTTGAACGTGACTGAGCACGCACACATAGGGCACAGATGATGAAGCAAGAGCAACAGGGTTTGAAGCTCAGTTTTATCTGGTACTAGCTGTGTCCTCAGCTTCCTCATCCATAAAATGAGCAAAATAACATTACCCACCCTCTAGTTTCAGCATGGCTGGAAGGACTGGCAAGTCAAACACTGGTGAAGTACTCAGAGCACTATATTGTTGTTTCCATTATTATTACATCCCTCGTTGGATCTGCCGAGGGCTTCTGGGTGAACAGTACCCAGGAAAAGAGCAGATTGTGGGGAACTCTGCATCCCAGGGCGGGGAGGAACCAGGCGCCAGGAATGGAGTCCGACAGTGGCCTGTGGGTGGGGGACGGCTGGTGGGCGACGCTGCTTCCTCACCCTCCATCTCCCGGGCTCATGTAGACACCCCCAACATCGTGGTCCCCCCGGAGGTGATGGCTGGCACAGAAGTGGAGGTCAGCTGCATGGTGCCTGACAACTGCCCGGAGCTGCACCCAGAGCTGAGCTGGCTGGGCCACGAGGGGCTCGGGGAGCCGACTGTGCTGGGGCGGCTGCGCGAGGAGGAGGGTACCTGGGTGCAGGTGTCGCTGCTGCACTTTGTGCCCACCAGGGAGACCAACGGCCACCGGCTGGGCTGCCAGGCCTCGTTCCCCAACACCACTCTGCAGTTCGAGGGCTACGCCAGCCTGGACATCAAGTGTGAGCCTGGGTGCGGGCCGGGGGCGGGGTCAGGGCCTGGGGCGCGGCGGGAGGGCGGAGTCAGGGCCAGGGGCGGGGCGGGAGGGCGGGGTCAGGGGCGGGGGCGGGGCCTGCGTGCGCGCCAGCTGAGGTCCTGTGTCCTCTCTCCACGCCATAGACCCCCCGGTGATCGTGGAGATAAACTCCACGGTCGAGGCCATCGAGGGCTCCCACGTCAGCCTGTTCTGCGGGGCCGACAGCAACCCGCCGCCGCTGCTGACCTGGATGCGGGATGGCACGGTGCTCCGGGAGGCCGTGGCCGAGAGCCTGTCCCTGGAGCTGGACGAAGTGACCCCCGCCGAAGACGGCGTCTACCTCTGCCTGGCTGAGAACACCTATGGCCAGGACAACCGCACCGTAGGGCTCAGCGTCATGTGTGAGTCGCCGCCCTGTGCGCCCCACACACCTGGCACTGGGGAACCAGCCTCGCCCAGGGCAGAGCTGGGGGGCCAGGGTTGGGGGTAGCGGTGGCGGTCAGGTCATGCCTGCAGTTGAGATGAAGATGGAGAGGAAGTTTAAGGTTAAGGAGTTCTTTTATTCTTGAACACCTACTGGGCACCAATCTCCTGCCTAGGAGGAGAGGGAGTCAGAGGTGGTCCCTGCCCACCCAGGAAAGCCTGTTAAATTCAGTTTCCTGGGGGGTAGAGCTGGGCTTGGCCCCAGGAATGTGCATTTTATTATTATTATTATTATTATTTTAAATATCTGTTTATTTGGCTGCATCGTGTGGGCCTAAAATCTTAGGGGCTCCTGCCAATGCAGGAGATGTATGTTTGATCCCTAAGTTGGGAAGATTCCCTGGAGAAGGAAATGGCAACCCACTCCACTTCCTTCTGGGAGAATCCCACAGACAGAGGAGTCTGGTAGGCTACAGTCCATGGGGTCACAAAGAGTCAAACATGACTGAACACACACAGGTGGGATCTTAGTTCCAACACCAGGGATCAAACCCCTGTCCTTTGCATTGCAAGATAGATTCTTAACCAGCAGGGAAACCCTGAAATCTGCATTTTAACATAAGCCCTATTACAGTTTCAATGGGAGGGCTGAGGGGAACCCAAGCCTGATCCAGCCCCTGTGGGCACTCTGGAACATTATAGGGCTTCAGGGGGAAGGGGCGGGTCAAACAGGATTCTTGGCTAGGAGCCAAGGAGAGGTCATTCATTCATTCATTCACTCACAAATATTTATTGAGGCAAAGTGCCCAGGACTGGGGATAATAAAAATGACAGCGTCAGGCAGCATTTGATTTACTCAGCAGTTTCTGAGTGCCCTACGCAAATGGTCTTTCCCTAGACATCCCCATGGCTGATTGCCTTCTCCTGGCCCCCTTCTAGTCTCACGGGAGCTTTCCCTCAGCATCCTAGTTAAAGCCATAACTACCCTGACTTCCCATCCCACCTTTATTTTTCTCCAAAGTGCCCCTCCCCATCTTGCCAACTAGATACTTGATTTCCTTATACAGCATCTGTCCACGTGGACAGAGATCTTCATCTGCCTTGCTCAGGCTAAAGCAGTGCATGCCATAGTCTGTTCTCAGTGACCCCTATGAAGCTGGGAACATTATTAAGCCTAGTTTCCAGATTTAAAAAATGGGGCCCAAAGGGTTAAGACATGGGTCCACACACAGCTGGGAAGGGGTACAGCCAGGACTCAGACACAAGCACCGTGTCTGCAGAATCTCTGTAAATGAGACAGCCAGTCCTGGGGTTACTTGGGCTGTCCTGAAGTGGTGTGTTCCAATTAGGGTGTTGGGGGTCACATTTAGGGGAGAGAGTTGGCTGGCAGAAGAGGCCCGCCTGGCTTCTGACCACTGGCCCCCTGTCCTGCCCCCTAGATGCACCCTGGAAGCCGACAGTGAACGGGACAGTGGTGGCCGTGGAGGGCGAGACAGTCTCCATCTTGTGCTCCACACAGAGCAACCCGGATCCCATCCTCACCATCTTCAAGGAGAAGCAGATTCTGGCCACGGTCATCTACGAGAGTGAGCTACAGCTGGAGCTGCCTGCCGTCACACCCGAGGATGACGGAGAGTACTGGTGTGTGGCTGAGAACCAGTACGGCCAGAGGGCCACCGCCTTCAACCTGTCCGTGGAGTGTGAGTACCCCCCCCAACCCTCTGCCCCTGATGAGAGTAGGTGGGCTTGATTCCTGCCCACCCACCCCTGTGGTGGAGCTCAATGGGGGACATTCAGCATCCCAACCAAGGGTCAGCTTTGCTCCAGCAGATGGGGGTGGGGAAGCTGAATCCACAGCAAGAAAAGGCCCACCTAAGGGACTTCTCTGGCAATCCAGTGGTTAAGACTTCACACTTCCAATGCAGGGGCATGGGTTCAATCCCTGGGTGGGGAACTAAGATCTCACATGCTGTGAGGGTTGGCCAAAAAAAAAAAAGTCCCACCTGAGAATATAATATTCCCACACCCGGGGATGGGCTTTTGACCAAGGATATTTCTGAATCCTGTGGCCATTGCTTCTTTGAAGTGTAGAAGTGTTAGTCCCTCAGTTGTGTCCAACTCTTTGCAACCCCATGGACTGTAGCCCACCAGGCTCCTCTGTCTGTGGGATTTCCCAGGCAAGAATACCAGAGTGGGTTTCCATTCCCTTCTCCAGGGCATTTTCCTGATCCAGGGATCGAACTCGGGTCTCCCACAGTGCAGGCAGATTCTTTACTCTCTGAGCCACCAGGCTAGCACACGTGCATTAACTAAAACAAAAACCGCAACCTCTAACCCCGTGGAGCATCGTTAGGGACCAGGCACTGCTGGGCGCTCTTGACAGGAACCTACTCTTTCACCTCTTTGGCATCCCAGTGAGGGAGGTTCTCTTACTGTCCCCAGTTTCCAGAGAAGGAAACTGAAGCCCTTAGGGGTTATGTCACTCACCCCAGGTCACCCAGGCAGAACTGAGATTCAGATGCAGCAGTCTGGTTCCACTCTTCTGTAATGCCCAAAGCTGACCTCATCCTGTGTTATGACATCAGAATACATTGATCAAGCCGTTGTTATGTGCATGAGCTGTGTGGCTCAGTGGGAGGCGGGAGATAGGACCGAGAGGACACCAACCATGTTAACAGATATAGCACAGCCAGAGAGATGAGATGCATGCAGATAAAAAGCTAACTGTCTTGGGAATGGAGCTCGTTGTTCCACTGCCAACCAGTCCCCTTCCTGACCTCCCTTCTCTGGACAGCACTGCCAACACCCCGCTCCCACCCCGGCCATCAGGTCATAGCTCCCGAGTCTTGGTTTCCACTTCCCCTCCTCCAGCACCTCCTTCTGGAATGTCACCTCCATATTTCCATTCTCTCTGCTTCCTCCCCAACCCCAGCCTGGCCTCTGGAACTTGTCTCCAAATTCACCACTTCCAGACTCACTTATTCCACCTACTGTGGTCCCCACCACACAAGTTTGTCAGAAGGTACTGAACACAGTCCATACTCAATAGTCTGCAAGTGGCCACAGTCAGTTGTCATTCACTTGCTAAGCTGAGTCTGACTCTGCAACCCCATGGACTGCAGCACTTCAGGCTTCCCTGTTCTTCACTAACTCCTGGACTTTGCTCAAGCTTAAGTCCATTGAGTCAGTGATGCCATCCAACCATCTCATCCTCTGTTGTCCCCTTCTCCTCTTGCCTTCCATCTTTTCTAACATCAGGGTCTTTTCCAATGAGTCAGCTCTTCACATCAGGTGGCCAAAGTATTGGAGCTTCAGCTTCAGCAAATACTCAGGATTGATTTCCTTCAGGATTGACTGATTTGATCTCTTTGCAGTCCAACAGACTCTCAAGAGTCTTCTCCAGCATCACATTTCCAAAGCATCAGTTCTTTGGTGCTCAGCCTTCTTTATGGTCCAACTCTCACATCCATACATGACTACTGGAAAAACCATAGCTTTGACTATGGCTTTGTCGGCAAAGTGCAGACAGATTATTCCAGGGCAAGGTGATGGCCGTCACTGCTCTGCTGACCTTTCATCTTGGGGACATCTTTCCTCCCAGTTTCCTCTCTCCCAGCATCAATCGTGATCATGTGTATGGGTTGTGTATACTCTGCCTTCTTCATACATGCCCCTCCTTCTTCCTCTTGCTTTTCCTCGTTATATCTACTTCCCTAATCAGAGCTTCTTAGGTGTAAGAGTCAGAGAACCCCCTGAAAACCTGCTGGAAGCCCCTGAATGTACACACAACTCCACCTCATGTCAGTCACAGACCATCCTGTCCCATGGACTGTAGCCCATCAGGCTCATCTGTCCATGGAATTCTCCAGACAAGAATATTGAAGTGGGCTGCCGTGTCCTTCCCCAGGGGAGCTTCCCAGCAGGGTTTGAATCCTGGTCTCCTGCATTGCAGGCAGATTCTCTACCACCTAACCCACCAGGGAAGCACAGTAAGAGTGTCAGCAGCAAACAACACTGAAGGGCCTGTCCTGAACCAGGATTGCATCCCCACCCAGCACGTGTTATTATGATGGCCTCTTTCTTTCTTTTTATGTGTTTTTTTAATTGTTGTAAAAGTCACATAATATAAAATGCACTATCTTAACCATATTTAACAGTACAGCTCAGTGGCCCTAAGTACATTCATACTGTTGTACAGCTCTCACCATCACCCATCTCCCCAATTTTTCACCTTCCTAAACTGAAGCTCTGTCCCCATTAAACACTAAGTCCCCAACCCCCTCCCTGGTCACCTCTTGAAGCAGCTGCATATTGTCATCATCTCCGTTCACTGAGGAGAGACTGAAGGACAGAATCCCCCAAGGCCATGCAGCTGGGAGGCTGGCCAGTGTCAAGATTCTTCTGGACCCTGTCTGTCCAGTTCGTAAACCTCTGGCTGCTTCAGTTCCCCTGAAGTCCCTGGTCCCCAAGGACTCAAGGCCTTCGATGTGCCAGAGGGGACAAGAGCCGTTCCCCCACCCCCACCCCTGCTGAGCCCAGCGCTGGGCTCCGAGGTCTGGGTCACAGTGCTTGCACTCTGGGAGTCCAGCCTCAGGCTGCTTGGCAGAACCATCCCTCAGTCCCCTCTCTGTCCCCGAAGTCTGTGTCCCCTAGTACTGGGGCTTCCATGCTCACTGACAACGGTGGGTGCTCCTGAGGAGGGGGTCCCAGCAGGGGACCTATAGGGCGCTCACCCTCTCTGAGATCTTGTGATGAGCAGGTCTGAGCCCTTTGCACATATTGGCCTGTTTCGCTCTCACAACAATGTGACTGGGGGTAGGGATCACTCATCACCCGAGTTTGATATGAAGAAGTAGAAGTGTACTGGTGCCCAGCGCCCGACAGAGCTGAATGGACTTGGGTCTGAATCCAAGCGCTGTTTCCGTCTTGCTGTGTGATCCCAGACGAGTGACTTCACCTTTGCTGAGCTCTGATTCTCTTCTCTGAAAAATGAGTGTGACAGTATCTTACATTAAGGATATTATGGTGAGCGCCCACAGGGCCTGACAGGAGCCCCACGTGCTCTATGAGTCTTAAACACCCTTTTAATTTCACACTCACCTCCCTGAACTCCTGGCTGGATATCCGCCGCCTTCCTGCTGCCAAGGCGTTGCTCACGTGCGCCCTCTGCTGGAAAGTTTCGATGTGCATGCGCGCGTGCTCAGTCGCTTTCAGTTCAGTTCAGTCGCTCAGTAGTGTCCGACTCTTTGCGACCCCATAAACCGCAGCACGCCAGGCCTCCCTGTCCATCACCAACTCCCGGAGTTTACTCAAACTCATGTCCATCGAGTCGGTGATGCCATCCAGCCATCTCATCCTCTGTCATCCCCTTCTCCTCCTGCCGCCAGTCCCTCCCAGCATCAGGGTCTTTTCCAATGAGTCAGTTCTTCACATCAGGTGGCCAAAGTATTGGAGTTTCAGCTTCAGCATCAGTCCTTCCAATGAACACCCAGGACTGATCTCCTTTAGGATGGACTGGTTGGATCTCTTTGCAGTCGCTTTATCTAATCCTAAATCCCTAGGTGGGATGTTAAGCTTTCTTTTCAACACACTCATGCTCCCACTTCAGAGTGTATTCTCCGTAGCCCCTGGTGAGTCAAGCACCCATTACCCCTGTTTGCACAGATGAGAAGTCCATCTTGCAGGTCCAGGAAGCTGAGTGGCCTGGTTCCGGCCACCAGCCAGTAGATGGCAGAGCTGGAATTCAAGCCAAAGCTGTCCCACCCCCAAGCCTTCCCATCTTTTGTGGGACCTGGGATTTGTCTAGTGTCAGTCAGGGTTTCACAGGTCTCGGGGCTGCCGGCAACTCTGCAAAGATGCTGAGCACACAGCAGGTCGTCAGCATGCCCGCAGCCCTGTCAGAGCTGTACTAGTGCTACAGTCTAGAATGAAAAGATTTTTACTTTTTAAAATAATCACTGTCAGTTCAGGTTGGTCATTACTAATTTACTCTGTGGTGTGTTAATTCGTTAATACTATAGTAAGCATCAGTCTTCCCTGGTGACTAAGTGGTAAAGAATCCGCCTGCTAATGCAGGAGACATGGGTTCAATCCCTGGGTTGGAAAGATCCCCTGGAGAAGGAAGTGGCAACCCACTCCAATAGTCTTGCCTGGGAAATCCCATGGAGGGAGGAGACAGGCAGGCGGGCTATAGTTCATGGGGTCCCAAAAGAGTTGGGCACAACTTAATAACTAAGCAACAACATAGCAAGCATATACACGTTGGCTTAAACAGAATCTGGACTATTTAACTTTTTATTTACTAGACTTAGAGATATGTACCCATTCCAAATGGAATGATCCCTATTGCAAATACCCAAGTCTCATGGCTCCCTGCCCCATCACTGTTACCTGCATATTCTTTTTGGCTGGAAATTGAAAATAAGTGAGGTAGGTGGGCTACAGTCCATGGGGTCGCAAAGAGTCAGACACAACTGAGCCACAACAAAGGTGGGCCAAGGATCTTTTGTCCATATGGAAGTGAGATTTACTCAGGACTGAGAACCAAAGGTCAGTCTAGAGTGAGCAGAGGTGAGTACCAAACTCTCAGAAGGAAAGAGAACATAGATTAAAAAGCGACATTCAATGTTCTATTATAATTTCATATTGCAAAATGAAAGGGAAAAAACCATCCCAGTATCATTTTTGTAATTCAAATGGCAGTAAAGCTCAACAAAATTATCTTGGGTGGAGGGTGGTGTCTGGTGCATCCTATGAGGGAGGGAGGGTCAGGACGCAGGGTCTCCAGGGAGTGAGTGGGGGCATCTGCAGGATGGCCTGGAGACAGAGCTGGCTGAACTCAGTTGCTCATCCCATGAGTCTTCCCAGAGCTCCTGCCAGGTGAAAGGGATGTTCTGGAAACCTTCCTGGAGGTCCAGTGGTTAAGACCCAGCTTCCACTGCAAGGGGCATGGGTTTGATCCCTGGTCAGGGGATTAAGATCCTGCATGCTTTTCAGTGTGGCAAAAAGAGAAAAAAGAAAGGGATATTCTAACAGTGGGGACAGAGTGGAGACAGAGGAAGCATTTGTCTGGATGGAAATAAGAGAGCAGTCACATCAGCATGTAACTCGGGTAGATATAAGTGCTGAGGAGCAAACCCGAGTGAACTGTTAGTGCAGCGAGGTGCCGCTTACATGGTGTGGTCAGAGAAAGATCGTGGTCTGCACAGAAGCTGCCTGGAGTGAGGGTGTGAGCTCCGCAGGTGTCAGGGAAGTGCTCTAGGCTGAGGGAGAAACGGATGACCTCCAGGTGTGGGAAAAAATCCCACGAGTATGAGAAACAGCAAGGAGGCCGGTGTGTCTGGAAGGGAGTGAGCCAGAGTGAAAGCAGGAGATTTGAGTGTGGCTAAGTCCTACAGGGCTTTGCAAACCAAAGCAAAGTATTGGGGTTTTATTCTAAGTGACGCGAGGAGCAGTTGGAGGGGGTGAGTTTAAGCAGGGAGCGCCGTGATCTGATTTATCTATTTATATTTATCACTTTTAAAGATTTTATTTCAGGGTTTTTTTGTTTAGATTGTATTTATTTTTGGTTGTGCTGAGTCTTAGTTGCTGCATGGGCTTTTCTCTGGTTGTGGTGTGTGGGCTTCTCATGGTGATATCTTCTCTTGTTGCAGGAGCACAAGCTCTAGGGCACGCAGCTTCGGTAGCTGTAGCACGTGAGCTTTGTAGTTGCAGCTCCCGGGCTCTAGAGCACACAGTAGTTGTGGTGCATGGGCTTAGTTGCTCCATGGCATGCGGGATCTTCCCGGGTGAGGGATCGAACCCGTGTTTCCTGTGTTGGCAGGTGGATTCTTTACCACTGAGCCACCAGGGAAGCCCCTCATGTTTTAAAAATACATATTTATTTATTTGGTTGCGCCAGGTCTTAGTTGCAACACTTGAGATCTTCACTGCGGCATGTGAGACGTTTTCGTTGCAGCACGTGGGATCTAGCTCCCTGACCAGGGATTGAACCTGGCCCCCTGCATTGTGAGTGCAAAGTCTTAGCCACTGGACCACCAGGGAAGTCCCTATAATCTATCTGATTTATATTTTACAAGGTGAGCAGCATTAGAGAGGGCGTCAGAGAGAGTGTGGGACGTCCCCGGTGGCTCAGTGGTAAAGAATCTGTTGGCCATGCAGAAAATGCAAGAGACACAGGTTCAGTCTCTGGATCGGGAAGATCCCCTGGAGGAGGGCACGGCTACCCACTCTAGGATTCTTGCCTGGAGAATCCCATGGACAGAGGAGCCTGGAGGGCTTCAGTCCACGGGGTCTCAAAGAGTCGGACACGACTGAAATGACTGAGCGAGCACACACAAGAGAGAGTGCAGGGGGCACGGGCAGCTCATCTCAGCCCAGAAGCCCCCAAGGCCCCATCCCCAGCCCACCGGGTCTTGTCTCGCCCCCGCAGTCGCCCCTGTGATCCTCTTGGAGTCCCACTGTGCGGCAGCCCGCGACACGGTGCAGTGCCTGTGCGTGGTGAAAGCCAACCCGGAGCCGTCCGTGGCCTTCGAGCTGCCCTTGCGCAACGTGACCGTGAACGAGACGGAGCGCGAATTCGTGTACTCAGAGCGCAGCGGCCTCCTGCTCACCAGCATCCTGACGTTGCGGGGGCAGGCCCAGGCCCCACCCCGGGTCATCTGCACCTCCCACAACCTCTACGGCACCAAGAGCCTGGAGCTGCCCTTCCAGGGAGCCCGTGAGTGAAGCGGCCTGGGGCTGGGAGTCAAGGGACAGATGGGACCCCCGTTGGATCTAAGCTCCCCTCCCCGAGGCTGATTACTGGCCGCTGAGTGATGGTTTGGCTATGTGTCGATCGGGTGGTCAAGATGCGCTTTCCGGCCAGTTAGGAGAGGCTGCCCCAAGCTTGCTGACACTTCACGGGCCCCACCAATAGCTCAACTAGCCAGTCAGTGCAAGGGTGTGCCTGCTGCTGCATAAATACATTCGCTCCCACCCCTGCCCCAGCCCGTCTCCTAAGCACTCTGGTGTCCTCACTCCCACCAACAGCCCTGAGGGTGCCTGGGTCTTCTCTTTCCTCAGACCGGCTCATGTGGGCCAAGATCGGACCTGTGGGAGCCGTGGTGGCCTTTGCCATCCTAATCGCCATCGTCTGCTACATCACCCAGACGCGCAGAAAGTGAGTGGCCTACGGGGGCTGAGCTGGAGCGTGGTGGGGTGGGAGGAGGGAGCCTCCAAGGGCAGGGGCGGGCAGACCAGTTGGAGGCTGGGCGTGGGTGAGAGAGGGCAGATTCCGCTGTGAGAATTCAGCTGGGCGGAGGACAGTGGACTGTGGCCGTGGTTGGGTCACAGGTGTCGGTGCCTGGATGGGACCCTTCCCACCAGTCATCACTGGTGCCCCACATTCTCTGCTGTCTCCTCCTGCCCCTCCCTTGTGATGTGGAGAGCCACTACCCTGGCTGGCAGCCACAGCATCAGTCACAGTGGGTTCCAGAAACTCCAACAACTACACATAATCTGTGGTATCAATAAACACTCCCCAGTCCCAAGTCACACCCACCTACTGCTATTTCTCTTCCTTGTGTTACACACACATCAGCTCTCCTGACAAGGAATTAATCTCTGCGTTCCACATCCTGGCAGCCAGGGGGTACAGATGGCCCCAGAGAACGCAGAGGAGCCAGGCAGGGGTCCTGAAGATGGCAGAGACTGGGGCCCAGGTGTGGCTCGTCTTCAGCTGTGAAGCAGGAGAAGGATGGGCTAGGATGGACGGGAAGAGGCTGCTCACTGAAGCGGCCGCCCACCCCATCTTAGAGATGGGTGGAAGCAGCTCTGGAGTCCCTTGGGCCAAACTGCCAGGGTAGAGGGGACTGCAAATAGAGGAGTAGGGAACCTGAAAGTTGCACTGGGTCTGACGTGTCCTGCCCTGCAGAAAGAACGTGACGGAAAGCCCCAGCTTCTCGGGCGGGGACAATCCCCCTGTCGTGTTCAGCAGCGACTTCCGCATCTCCGGGGCGCCGGAGAAATATGAGGTGAGGCCAGAGTCCCGTGGCGCCAAGCTGGCTGGAGATCCTGGGTGCTGGGGACACTGAGGGCCTGGGAGGGGCCTGGGAGGCCCTGGGTGGAGGGGGAGCTGGCCCCAAAGAAAGGGAGGAAAGTATCTGCTGAGACTGGCTTGGCCCTGGGCTGGGACAGGGCGCTCAGGCTGAGGCTGGAGTGGGGCTGTAGAGTTCGGGGCCCACAAAAGCCCTGACCCTCTCCGCCTGGGTCTATGACTGCATTTCCTTCTCCAATAGTTCAGAGAGGTCTCTACCCTGGAATGAGCACCCCAGGAGGTAGGTTCCGGGGGCCTCAGTGTGCCCGCCTCTGGGCCCGTGTTGGGCCTTGGGGTTGGCGTGCATGTGTGTGCGTCCCCGTCAGGCATCCAGGTTGGTCCCCAGTTCAGTGTGGCCTTGCCCAGCACCCCCTGGCCTTGTCTATTCTGTCCCACTACTGCTCCCGTCTGTCTGTCTGTGGCTACTGTCCTCTGTGTGTGTGTGTGTGTGTGTCTGAAGGAGGGAGGTCAAGGATGGCAGGCGTGATGGGGAAGCTGAAGTTGCACCTGGAGGATGTCCCAGATTGAGGAGGGACCACACCAGACCTGAACCTGCTGAGATAGGCACTCACAACAACTGGGAAAAGTGGGTTCCCGACCAGGTGGCTTCCATCTAGAAAGGTGTTATGGGTTGAATTGGGTGCCCCTCAAATTCCCAGGTTGAGGAAGGTTTCTTGGAGACAGTGAATTTGGGGGCAGCTTTCAGGCTTAGCAGCGAGAAAGTTGTTTTGTGTAGGGAGCACTGGTGCGGGCAGGGCTCCCAAGGGCTGGGTCGGCTGGGTGAGGAAGGAGGCTCACGTGGGACTCTGCTCTAGAGCCGTGGGGGTGCCAGTGACCCCCACATCTGCAGCTGGGAAAGGTGGGACAGGCCCGCCTAATGGGCTGGCTCCCTTCTTAGAGCGAGAGGCGCCTGGGATCAGAGAGGAGGCTGCTGGGTCTTCGGGGAGAACCCCCGGAGCTGGACCTGAGCTATTCACACTCGGACCTGGGGAAACGACCCACCAAGGACAGCTATACCCTGACGGAGGAACTAGCCGAGTATGCTGAAATCCGCGTCAAGTGAGGGAGCCGGGGACACCCTGTGCGGTCACCCACCCCCTCCAAGACCCTCGCTGGCCCCCACTGGCTGCGGGCTCCCTTCCTCCCCAAAGTCGTGGGGGCTGGGGCAGGGAAGGGCCGGGGCAGGTGACGGAGAGCTCTGGGGGCCTGGCCTCCCCCTCCTTCCAGCTGCCCCTGCCCCGCCAGCACCCCACCTCCACCTGTAGCTTCCCTCTAACCTCCTTTAACCTCATCTGTCTGGAGGGGAGCTCCGTCTGTCCATGTTATTTATTGCTACCCCCTGCCTGGTCTCCTGCCCCCACACCTGGCCCCAGAACCTGTACGGAGGGATGTGAAATAAACACCCTGAAGCCAAATACCCGCCTAGTTCCTGGTGATTTCTGACCCATTCTTGGGAAGCCTGCCACCCACCTCCTTGCCCTCCCCCTGGGTCCTCAGGGATTCTAGCCCGGCACCCAGGCCAGCCATTCTTAAATTGTTCCTGCTCTGATCTGGCAGCTGTGGTCCATGGGAGGTCATGTTTGACTGCTGGGTGATTTCACCTAACAACCCTCTTTCCTGCTTGTGCCACAGTCAGAGTGAGCAAGAGCCCTAGGCTTGCTCTTCCATATTGCTGTGTCTCACTGGCAGAGATGGCGGCTGCTTCTTCGGAAGCAGCCTGGCTCCCGATTTGCCACGGTGCCCACCACTCCCTGTCGTCCCCCACCCGACTGGCTTCACTCACTGACTTTACCCCGCCCCCTGTGGGTTGCAGGGGGACCCCGGGTCTCCTTGTTTCCTGAGCCTGAAGGCTTGACTGCCATGCCTCACATTTATGCTGCATTCTGCAGCTTCAATCTTTCTTTTTTTCTTTTTAAATGAAGTATTTCTTTTGGTTGTGCCATGTCGTTTGTGAGATCTTAGTTTCCCCTACCAGGGATCAGATTCTAGCCCCGGAAGTGAAAGTCCTGAGTCTTAACCACTGGACCACCAGGGAATTCTCAATCTTTCAAAGCTCATTTGATTCAAGAAATATCCATCAGGCACCAGCTGTGTATTGAACTCCTCTAGCAAGCTTGGGCTATCCTGGGAAGGGACCTCCCCCTCCACCTCTTGCAGGACAACCCTGTGAGAACTCTGGGGCTCCAAGAAGCCCCGTGATTTTTCCCAGGGTCCCAGAGCCAGGAAATGGTGTGACCAGACCCTGGACTCAAGTCTTCTTGAAGTTAAAAAAGGCCAGACTCTCTGGCATGAATTGGTATCAACAACTAACATTTTTGCTGAGTGCTTGCTACGTGCCCCATGGTTCTACCTGGTTTACATGAATTAATCTCCGTCCGCCTTCCCTGACGACTCTGACAATGGTTCTCCAAGTGGGGTCCTGGCACTACCAGCATCAGCCTCACCTGGGCATCTGCCAAAAAGGCAGATTCTCAGGCCATACCCAGGCCTAGCAGTCTGTGTTTTCATGACTCTTCCTGGTGGAGAAGGGCATGGCGACCCATTCCAGTATTCCTGCCTGGAGAATCCATGAACAGAGGAGCCGGGTGAGCTACAATCCACGGAGCTGCAAAGAGTCTGACACGACTGAGTGACTCAGCATGCACATACACGTCTGGTGATTCTCGTGCACTGTCGTGGAGAATCTGAGGGGCCGAGGCCACGAGGTGACATGACTTCCCCGAGGGCCCCCAGCTGAGGACTGTGCAGTCCTGACTTGAGCACCCACCTGGGCCCTGGCCCTAGAGGCCCACCCCCTCCCTTGCACTGACCATTGTGCATCACTGCCGTTTCGGTGAGAAGCAGCAGGAGCTTGTGAGTATGAAGTTGCTGAAGGGGCAGTAAGAATCGAGCTGCAGGGCTATGGGGGACTCGGGCGATTCCTGAGGAAGGTGGTCGTGCCCTAGTTTTTTTTTTTTTTTTTGAGAAGGTGGGGGGTACAACAGAGACCAAAGTCAAGGTCTAGAGGCAGAAATAACCAAACTGTGTTGAGTGGGAAGGGGAAGAGGCTACTTTAGCTGGAATGGGTTGTCCCCGTGCAAGAGAAAGGCAGAATGGCAGGTGGTTGCAGAGCGGGACCCCACCCTGAGGCCTGCCCCTTCCTCCCAGCACTGGCAGTCACTCAGGGAGAAGGACATTAAATAAAGGCCCTTAGACAGAACACCTGGCCGCTACATGTGACCCCTGCTCCCAACAGGGAAGGCTGGTAGAGACTAGAACGAAAGGAGACTTAGGGTCTCGGGGACGGGGAAGTGTCTGTATGGAAGGACTGTCACTCAGGGACACCCCATGTGAAGTCCCCAAGTGGAAGCACGTTTGGCCAAGTTCCAGGAGCTGAACCGAAGCCGGAGAGGGTGGCAGAGAACAGCAGGGGCTTCATGGCAGCCCCACTAGACATTTTGACCAGCTCTCCTGTGCGTGTGCGGGAACCTGCCCTGACGCACCTGGCCCCTGACAACAGCCCCTGGCTCCAGCAGGTCTGGTCAGGGAGGAATGTCTCTAAGGACTTCGCCCTGCGAGGCAGAGCAGTGTCAATAATCGGAGCCCTCGGAGTAACCCTGTGTTGCCTGGGGTGCAGCCAGAGCGCCAGCCGGGTGAGCGGGGTGTCCCTGGGAGCGGTGTGGAGGGACTTTTAGGTGAATAGTCATACTTCACTTAGTCTGTGTCTGAGCAAAAGGAAACTAGCATGCCAAATGTGATCGTTTTTAAATTTTTCAAAAACCTTTTTGCTTTGTACCGGAGTAGAGCCGATTAACAATGTTGTGATAGTTTCAGGTGAACATCGAAGGGACTCAGTCATACATGTACATGTATCCATTCTCTCCCCAACCCCCTTCCCATCCAGCTGCCACATAACATTGAGCAGAGTCCCATGTGCTACACAGTAGCTCCTTGTTGGTTATCCACTTTGAATACAGCAACATGTACATGCCCATCCCCAAAGGGATATTTAGAAGCTTGATTTTTTTTTTTTTTGCTAAAAGCTTAGGAAGAAGTAAGTTAAAAAACAAATCAAGTGAATTGATTTCAAGAAATGTATGAAATAAAAATACTTTAGGTGGTTCACAGACAGGACAAAAGGTCCTAAAGGTCACAGGCAAACCGTTAAAAGTTTGGGTTACAGTGATGTGATCTGACATAAAGACCATCTCATAGGCTAACATTTAGTGATGACACTCAACTCAGCTATCACACTCTGCCCAGCGCCGGATCCCCTAGAATTCACCTGTTCCGTCGACACAAGCTTACTGAGCACTTACTTGTGCCAAGCCTGTGCTGGACTCTAGGGCTGCTGCACAAACCGAAAGACCCACACTCTGGCTGCTGGGACTGACATCAAGTGGAAGAGATAGACAAAGACCAGATAAACGTGTGGTGAGATATCGAGTGGGCTAAGAAGGAAGCTGAGAGAGATAGAAGGACAGCATGTGCCTGCAAGTCGGCTGATTTAGAAAGCGGTCAACTGAATAGAGACCGGAAGGAAGGGAGGGAGGGAGGGAGGGAGCTCAGTCGATTTCTGGGAGATGTGGGTGCAGGGAAAGTCGAGATCAGGTGCAAATGTCCAGCACAGGAATGTATTTGTGGTGGTCATGGGACAAGAAGGAAACCAACCAGCATGCCTAGAGAGGTGTATAGGAGCCTGAGCAGCTGCCCAAGGGAGCTGGATCACAGCAGGGTTTTAGGCCACAGTCAGGACTCGGACTTTGAGTGAACTGGGGAGCTGCTGGAGACTTAGATCAGGAGGAGCCACGCCTCCTTCTTTCCCCACCTTCCTCACTCTGCAATCCATGACCCCTAATATAAACTGGACTTCAAAATCAATTTCTTTTTGCCCTGGGAAAGCTTTTTAAGAGAATGAAAGGACAAACTATAGACTAGGAGAAAATAGTTCAAGTCTCAACCCGACAAAGAACTCATGTCTAGATTGAGTATATAAAGAACTCTCAAAACTCAACATTCAAAAACACCAAAAATCAAACAACTAAAAGATGAGCAAAAAAAAAAAAAAGATGGGCAAAAGGCGAGAAGAGACATTTCACTGAGATGGTATATGGATAGAAAATAATCATGTAGAAAGATGTTCAACATCATTAACCTTTAGAGAAATTCAAGTTAAGATCACAGTGAACTATCATTCTCACACACTTATTAGACAGCTAAAATACAAAATAGTGGCAACAAATAATGCTAGAAAGGATGTGTAGTAATGAAAGCATTTATACATTGCTAGCGGGAATGTAAAATTGTCCAGCCTCTTTGAAAAACAGTCTCGAGACAGTTTCTCAAAAGGTTAAACCTAGAATTCCAATCTGCCTCTGAAATTCTATGCCTAGGGTATATACCCAAGAGACATGAAAACACATCCACCCAAAGATTTGAACACAACTGTTGATAGCTCATTACTCATAAAAAACAAAACATGGGAACAACCCAAATGTCTATCAAGTGATGAATGAATAAAGAAGATACGGTATATCCATACAATGAAATACCACTTATTGACAATAAAAAGAAATGGAGTACTGTACAGATCCTGCAAAATGATGAACTTAAAAACGTTAAGTGAAAGAAGTCAATCACAAAAAGCTACATATTGTATTATTGCACTCCTATGAAATGACCAGGAAAAGAAAATCTGTAGAGACAGAAAGTAGATTTCGTTGTTGCCTAGGGATGGGGTGCAGGCGTCGAGAGGAAACAGGGGTTGACTGCTAATGGTCATGAGTTTCTTTCTGGGGTGATGAGATGATCTAAAATTGGCAGTGGTGATGGTTTGCACCATGCTGTGAATACACTTAAAACCATTGACGGATATGCTTTAAGTAGGTGGATTGTATGGGCAATTAGAAAATAGGCAAAAGACCTGAAAACATACTTCACCAAAGAGGATACACAAATGGCAAATAAGCCCATGAACAGATGTTCAGCACCACTAGCCATTAGTGAAATGCAAATCAAGACTGTGCAAATCACTGCATACCAATGAAACAACTAAAATTAAAAATAATAATGATAGTAAATGCTGGTGAGGATGCAGTGAAACTGGATCATTCATACCTGGCTGGTAGGAATGTAAAATGGTACAGCCACTCTTGAAAACCTAATGAAATAATCCTGCCATATGACTTGGCAATTGCATTTCTAGGCATTGATGCCCAATAAATAAAAATTCATGTCTACACCAAAACCTGTACACAGTTGTTCAAAGCACCTTGTTTGTAACAGCCCCAAATTGGAAACAATCCACATGTGCCTCAATACTAAATGGTTCAACAATTGTGATACATCTGTGTGCTACACAGTACAATGTACATAATACATTCCATTGCTACATAGTACTCTGTGGGTGTATCACAACTCCCTGGGATACAGCCAACAATTGTGATATATCCAGGAGTACTATGTAGCAAGTACTATGTAGCAATGGAATGAGACATCAACTTGGAAAATTCTGAAGGGCATTATACTGAGTTCAAAAAAAAAGAAAAATAGTCCAAGGACTTCCCTGGTGGTCCAGCCGTAAGACACTGAGCTCCCAATACAAGGAGCCCGAGTTCGATCTCTGGTCAGGGAACTAGATCCCCACATGCTGCAACTGAGAGTTACCGTGGTGCAACTAAAGATATCGCATGCCCAAACTAAGATCCAGTGCAGACAAATAAATAAATATTTTTAAAAATCCTAACAGGTCATGTACCATGTGACTCCTTTTATCTACTATTATCAAAATGATAGAGATGGAGAACAGATTACTGGTTAGAGATAGCGGAGGAAAGGGAGGTGGATGTGACTACAAGGGTGATCTTGGCGATAACGGGAATAATTCTGTATCTTGTCTGCAATGGTTATGTACATCTAGATACGAGATAAAAAGACTTAGAACCACACACATGTTGTACTACACCTAATTATGTAAGAAGTAACCATCGGAAGAAACTCATCACAGGGCACACCAGACTTTTCTATCTTTGTCACTTCCTTTGAGTCTATAATTATTTCAAAATAAAAAGTTCAAAAGAGAGAGAAAAAAAAAAAAAACAACCCAGTGATCTCAGTGGGGGACTCCCAGGCCAGGGGACAAGATCCCAGTCTTCAACAGAGGACTGAATGCGGAGGTATATTCTGGCTCACCAGCTAGGAGTGTCTGCTGGCATAGCTCCAGGCATTGCTGATGGTCACAGGAGGAAATTGGTCAGGGAGTTCAAGGGCATGCCTTGATTTCTGGAGGTCAAGGGCTGCACGGAGGAGGCAGGGCTAGGGAAGCAGGATTCCTGAGAATGCAGCTCTGGCGCCTTCACATCTTTTCCTCCAAAGAGGTAGATGGTCTCCGTTTTGGGGTGTCATCTGCCCTGAACAATAGGGACGACAGCGCCTTTCTTTACAGGGTTAAGTGAGGTCACACACGTGCTGCACTCAGCTGCCGATGACATGTGATGAGCACCTGGTGAACAGACCTGGGTTTAAATCCCAGTCCTGCCACCTGTCAACTGTGAGCTGTCCCTCAGTTTCCCCTCTAAGGATGGTGCAGACATGGGTGGTTCTGACTTCCTGAGTGTGCTGTGAGCGATCAGGAGCATGCAAAGCACTTTGCACGGTGGTGGTCATGAAATGAGCATCACTCTGTAAAAGTGAGCTGTCGTTATTGCCGACAGTCCCTTGCTCTGCCTGACAGATACTCCACGGTGACATCACGTCACACGTACCTCTGGCCGCTCATCTCTAGCCTGATTTTGATAGAGAGGCCCTCTGAGACCAAATCGTGGTTCCCCGCCTGTGCCCCAGAGATGATGTTCCAGGCAGACCAAGCCCTGGGGTGGGAGTGGGGTCTTTGGCTGTGTCCTACCTGTGAGCTGGGCTGTCACCTCACCTCCAGGGAGCACTGTTGACCAATTATGATACAATGTATTAAGTGAGTAATAGTTACATAATCACAATAGTAAAAGATGTTATCAGTTTTCACAATCAATAGCCAGAAAAAAAAAAGAAAAGAAAATTACAATTGCAAGCCATAATGGGAACATGATTAACTTAACAATATAAGGTAATTACAAATAAAGTGGAAGTGCATATGTTTTCATCTGCTCAGCCAGTCTGTCTTTTGACTAGTGCATTTAATCCATTTACATTCAAGGTGATTATCAACATGCATAATCCTATGACCATTTTCTTAATTGTTTTGGGCTTATTTTCTGTAGGTAGGGCTTTTTATTCTCTTGTTTTCTACCTAGAGAAGTTCCTTTAGCATTTGTTGTAAAGTTGGTTTGGTGGTGATGAATTCTCTTAACTTTTGCTTGTCTGGAAAGCTTTCGATTTCTCCATCAAATCTGAAGAAGAGTCTTGCTGGGTAGAGTATTCTTGGTTGTAGGTTCTTCCCTTTCATCACTTTAAATGTAGCATGCCATTCCCTTTTGGTTTGTAGAGTTTCTGTTGAGGAAATCAGCTGATAGCCTGCTGGGAGTTCCCTTATATGCTGTTTGTCATTTATCCCTTGTTGCTTTTGATATTTTATCTCTGTCTTTAGTTTTTCTCTCAGTTTGATTACTCTGTGCCCCAGTGTGTTCTTCTTTGGGTTTATCCTGCCTGGGACTCTGCACTGCCTCTACTGGGTTGGTTATTTCCTTTCCCATGTTAGGAATGTTTTCAGTTATCTCTTCAAATATTTTCTCAGGTCCTTTCTCTCTTTCTTCTCCTTCTGGGACCCCTATAGTGCAAATGTTCATGCCTTTAATGTTGTCCCAGAGGTCCCTTAGGCTGTCTTCATTTCTTTTCATTCTTTTTTCTATATTCTGTTCTGTGGCAGTGATTTCCACCATTCTGTCCTCCAAGTCATTTATCCATGCTTCTGTCTCAGTTATTCTGCTATGGATTCCTTCTAGTGTTTTATTCATCTGTTTGTTTGTTTTTTAGTTCTTCTAGGTCTTTGGTAAACAATTCTTAGATCTTCTCAATCTTTGCCTCCATTCTTTTTCTTAGATCCTCAATCATCTGCACTATCATCATTCTGAATTCTTTTTCTGGAAAGTTGCCTATCTCCACTTCATTTAGTTGTTTTTCTGGGGGGTTATCTTGTCCCTTCATCTGGGACATAACTTTCTGCTTTTTCATGCTGACTAACTTGCTGTAATGTAGTTTTGTTTTAGTTGCTGTGGAATTGTGGTTTTTCTTCCTCCTTCTGTCTGCCCTCTCATGGAGGAGGCTAAGAGGCTTTTATAAGCTTCCTGATGGGAGGGAATGGTGGTGGGAAAAACTGGGTCTTGCTCTGGTGGGCAGGGCCTTGCTCAGTAAAGCTTTAATCCAATTATCTGCTGATAATTGGATTGGGCTCTCTCCCTGGAAGGTTTTGGCTTAAGGTGACCCAGCCCTCAGGCCAAACATCCAACTTACCTTGGATCATCAATAAAGCAGTTCCAGAAAAACATCTATTTCTGCTTTATTGATTACGCCAAAGCCTTTGCCTGTGTAGATCACAACAAACTGTGGAAAATTCTTTGAGATGGGAATACCAGACCACTTGACCTGCTTCCTGAGAAATCTGTATGCAGGTCAAGAAGGAATAGTTAGAACTGGACATGGAATAACAAAATGGTTCCAAACTGGGAAAGGAGTACATCAAGGCTATATATTGTCACCCTGCTTATTTAACTTACATGCAGAGTACATCATGTGAAATGCCGGGCTGGATGAAGCACAAGCTGGAATCAAGATTGTCAGGAGAAATACGAACAAACTCAGCTACACAGATGACACCACCCTTATGGCAGAAAGTGAAGAGGAACTCTTTGAGTGAAGAGCTTCTTGGTGAAAGTGAAAGAGGAGAGTGAAAAAGCTGGCTTAAAACTCAACATTCGAAAAACCAAGATCATGGCATCCGGTCCCATCACTTCATGACAAATGGTTGGGGAAACAATCGAAACAGTGAAAGACTTTCTTTTTCTTGGGCTCCAAAATCACTGCAGATGGTGACTGCAGCCATGAAATTAAAAGACGCTTGCTGCTTGGAAGAAAAGCTTTGACCAACCTAGACAGCATACTAAAAAGCAGAGATGTTACTTTGCCAACAAAGGTTCATCTAGTCAAAGCTGTGGTTTTTCCAGTAGTCATGTATGGCTGTGAGAGTCGCATTATAAAGAAAGCTGAGTGCAGAAAAATTGACGCTTTTGAACTGTGGTGTTGGAGAAGACTCTTGAGAGTCCCTTGGACTGCAAGGTGATCCAACCAGTCCATCCTAAAGAAGATCAGTCCTGGGTGTTCATTGGAAGGACTGATGTTGAAGCTGAAACTCCAATACTTTGGCCACCTGATACGAAGAGCTGACTCATTTGAAAAGACCCTCATGCTAGGAAAGATTGAGGGCAGGAGGAGAAGGGGATGACAGAGGATGAGATAGTTGGATGGCATCACCAACTCAATGGACATGAGTCTGGGTAAACTCTAAGAGTTGGTAATGGACAGGGAGGCCTGGCGTGCTGCAGTCCATAGGGTCACAAAGAGCTGGACACCACTGAGTGACTGAACTGAACTGAACTGAACACCAAAGAACTGATGCTTTTGAACTGTGGTGTGGGAGAAGACTCCTGAGAGTCCTTTGGACTGCAAGGAGATCAAACCAGTCAACCCTAAAGGAAATCAGTCCTGAGTATTCATTGGAAGGACTGACGCTGAAGCTGAAACTCCAATACTTTGGTCACCTGATGGGAAGAACTGACTCATTGGAAAAGACCCTGATGCTGGGAAAGATTGAAGGCAGAAGGAAAAGGGGATGACAGAGGATGAGATGGTTGGATGGTATCACTGTCTCAATGGACATGAGTTTGAGCAAGCTGCGGGAGTTGGTGACGGACAGGGAAGCCTGGCATGCTGCAGTCCATGGGGTCACAAAGAGCTGGACACGACTGAGTGACTGAACTGACCCAGCCCTGGGGTCCACAGGCTCTATGGTCTGATTAATGACAAACTCCAAGAGAGTTTACTCTAGAAGGGACCTTCCCAAACAGCTGCTGCCGGTCCCCCTGTCCCTGTGGTAAGCCCCTGACAACCCAACCCAACCCACACCTCCACTGTAGACCTTCCAAAACTAGCAGGCAGTTTTGGTTCAGTTTCCTGTGGATTCACTGCTCCTTTCCTCTGAGTCTTGGTGTTTGCAAGGTTCTGTTTGTGCCCTCCAAGACTGAAGTCTCTGTTTCCCCCAGTCCCATGGAAGTCTTGTAATCAAGTCCAACTGGCCTTTAAAGTCAGATCCCTGGGGGTTCCCAGCCCCTTTGTTAGGTCCCCAGGCAGGGAACCCTGACCTGGGGTTCTGAACCTTCAGAACAGTGGGAGAACTTCTTTGGTATTATTGTTCTCCAGTCTGTGGGTCGTCCACCTGGGAGGTATAGGATTTGATTTAATCATGGTTATGCCCCTCCTACTGTCTTGCTGTGGCTTCTTCTTTGTCTTTGGACATGAGGTGTCTGTTTTCAGTAGGTTCAGCGTCCTCCCGTCGACGGCTAGTTGTTCAACAGCTAGTTGTGATTTTGGTGCTCTCGAAGAAAGAGATGAGCATGTATTCTTCTCCATCTTCTGGAACTGGAAGCCCAAGAAATCTGGAATTGTACTTTAAATCTCAGTTTCCAAATATTCATTATTAATATAAAGAAATGTGACTAATTTTTGTGTTGATCTTGTATTCTGCAACCTTCCTGAATTCACTTATTAATTACGGAATTTTTTTGTAGGTGCCTTGGGATTTTCTACACAGACCTTTATGTTATCTGTGAATAGATTTTATTTCTTCCTTTCAGATCTATATGCTTTTTATTGCCTTGCTTTATCTTCTTATGCTGTCTAGAACTTCCAGTACTATACTGAATAGGAGTAATTGAGAGTGAACATTCTTGGCTTGTTACCAAGCTTAGAAGGAGAGAGTATTAACACTGTTAAGAATTAAGTATGTTTTGTAGGTTAGTTGTAGATAATCAAGCTGAAAAATTTTTATTCTTAGTTTTCAGAGAGTTTTTATCATAAAAGGGTGATGAATTTTGCCAAATGCTTTTTCTGCAACAATTTATATGCTCATGTGAGTTTTCTTCTTTGTCCCATTAATGTGAGATTACATTGACTAACTTTCAAATATTGAACCAGACTTGCATCCCTGGAATAACCCCTACATGGTTATAGTTGTATAATTCTTTTGATATATTGCTGAATTCTATCTGCTAACATTTTGTTAAGGACTTTTGCATCCATTTTCATGAAGAATATTGGTCTGTAGTTTTCTTTTTCATACTATCAGTTCAGTTCAGTTCAGTTGCTCAGTTGTGTCCGGCTCTTTGTGACCCCATGGACTGCAGCATGCCAGGCTTCCCTGTCCATCACCAACTCCCACAGCTTGCTCAAACTCATGTCCATCGAGTCGGTGATGCCATCCAACCATCTCATCCTCTGTCATCCCCTTTTCCTTCTGCCTTCAATCTTTCCCAGAATCAGAGTCTTTTCCAATGAGTCAGTTCTTCCCATCAGGTGGCCAAAGTATTGGAGTTTCAGCTTCAGCGTCAGTCCTTCCAATGAATATTCAGGACTGATTTCCTTTAGGGTTGACTGGTTGGATCTCCTTGCAGTCCAAGGGACTCTCAAGAGTCTTCTCCAACACCATAGTTCAAAAGCATCAATTCTTTGGCGCTCAGCTTTCTTTATAGTCCAACCCTCACATCCATACATGACTACTAAAAAAACCACAGTTTTGACTAGATGGAACTTTGTTGGCAAAGTAATGTCTCTGCTTTTTAGCATACTGTCTAGATTGGTCAAAGCTTTTCTTCCAAGGAGCAAGCATCTTAATTTCATGGCTACAGTCACCATCTGCAGTGATTTTGGAGCCCAAGAAAACAAAGTCTCTCACTGTTTTGGTTGTTTCCCCATCTATTTGTCATGAAGTGATGGAACCAGATGCCATGATCTTGGTTTTTGAATGTTGAGTTTTAAGCCAGCTTTTTCACTCTCCTCTTTCACTTTCATCAAGAAGCTCTTCACTCAAGAGTTCCTCTTCACTTTCTGCCATAAGGGTGGTGTCATCTGTGTAGCTGAGTTTGTTCGTATTTCTCCTGACAATCTTGATTCCAGCTTGTGCTTCATCCAGCCCAGCATTTCGCATGATGTACTCTGCATATGAGTTAAATAAGCAGGGTGGCAATAACAGCCTTGATGCACTCCTTTCCCAGTTTGGAACCATTTTGTTATTCCATGTCCGATTCTGACTGTTGCTTCTTGACCTGCATACAGATTTCTCAAGAGGCAGATCAGGTGGTCTGGTATTCCCATCTCTTTCAGAATTTTCCAGTTTGTTGTGATCTACACAGGCAAAGACTTTGGTGTAATCAATAAAGCAGAAGTAGATGTTTTTCTGGAATTCTCTCGCTTTTTCTGTTATCCAATGGATGTTGTCAATTCGATCTCTGGTTCCTCTGCCTTTTCTAAAACCAGCTTGAACATCTGGAAGTTCATGGTTCATGTATTATTGAAGCCTGGCTTGGAGAATGTTGAGCATTGCTTTGCTAGCTTGTGAGATGAGTGCAATTTTGCGGTAGTTTGAACATTCTTTGGCATTGCCCCTCTTTGGGATTGAAATGAAAACTGACCTTTTCCAGTCCTGTGGAGTCCTCTGGGAGGGTCCCCAGACTCTGTGAGGACCCCACAGAGTCCCAAGAGAGTCTCTGTGTTTTGTGTTATATTTGTCTTTTTTGTTTTGATTTGATTTCAGGGTAATACTGGCTTCATAGATGAGTTGGAAAGCATTCTCTCTACCATTTTCTACAAAATAGATTATGTAGAATTGGTGTTAATTCTTCTTTAAATGATGGATAGTATTCTCCATTAAACCATATTGACCTGAACGCTCGTTTTTCACATTTTAAATTACTTTAGTAGTTACAGGGCTATTCAAATTATCTGATTCAAATTATTGATTGAGTTGTGGTAACTTGTACTTTTTTTTTTTTTTTAGCTTGTACTTTTTGAGGAATTGATCCATTCACTCTAAGTAGATAGAATTTTTCATGATATTCTCTTATTATCTTTTTGACATCTGCAGGGTATGTAGAAATATTCTGTTTCACTTTCTATATTAACAATTTCTCTCTCTTTTTGTCAGTCTTGCTAGAAATCCATCAATTTTCTTGATCTTTTCAGTGAATCATGTATTTCATTTCCTCTATTATTTTTCTGTTTTCAATTTCATTGATTTCTGCTTTTATATTTATTATCTCTTTCCTTATGCCTGTTTTAGATTTGTTTTGCTCTTATTTGTCTAGTTTCTAGATACAGAATCTTATGTTATTGATTTGAGGCTTACTTCTTTTTTGGCTTGCAGGAACTTAATTCCCCAACCAGGAGTTAAACCCTGGCTCTTTGCAGTGAAAGTACCAAGTCCTAACCACCGGACTACCAGGGAACTCTGAAGACTTACTTTTTTCATGAAAACATTCAGTGCCATAAATTTCTCCCTTGTTGTCCCACAAAGTTGTGCCCCACAAAGTTTGATACCTTCTATTTTCATTTTCTTTCAGTTCAATGCATTATTAAATTTCCCTTGAGATGTTCCCTTTGACCCATAGGTTATTTAGAAGTGGCTGTTTGGTTTTCAGGTGTTTGGGGATGCTTCTGTTTTTGATTTCTAGTTTGATTCCATTGTGGTTAAAGCATATACTGTATGTGATTTCAATTATTTCAAATTTTTTGAGGCTTGTTTTATGGCCCTAAATTTGGTTGATCTTGGTATACATTCTATGCTCACTTGAAAATAAAGTGTATTTTGTTGTCTTGGGCTGGAGTAGTAGTCTGTGAATGTCAGCTAGATATTGTTTGTTGATGATGTTTTTGGTTGATGGTGTTGTCCTTTGCTGGTTTTTGTCTAGTTCTTCTATCAGTTGTTGCGGATCAGTGTTGAAGTTTCCAACTATAATTGTGGATTGTCTATTCTTTCACTTCTATTGAATTTTGCTTCACATGTTCTGTAGCTCTGCTGTTTGGTACTTACACATTTAGAGTGCTATGTTTTGGTGGATCAACCCTTTCCTTATTGCATAATATCCTTCTCTGTCTTGGGTGATTTTCTTTGTTCTGAAATCTACTATGCTGTTGCTGCTTAGATGGCTTCAGTTGTGTCCAACTCTCTGCGACCCTATGAACTATCGCCCACCAGGTTCCTTGGTCCATGGGATTCTCCAGGCAAGAATACTGGAAGGGGTCGCCATGCCCTCCTCCAGGGAATCTTCCCGACCCAGGAGTTGAACCTGGGCCTCCTGAATTGCAGGCAGATTCTTTACCACTGAGCCACCTGTATTATAGCCACTCCTATCTTCTTTTTAAAATTGAGATATAATCAACATATAACATTCTGTTAGTTTCAGGTGTGTAATGTAATGATTCAGTATTTATATCTACTGCAAAACAATCACCACAATAAGTCTGGTTAACATTCAGCAGCATAAATAGTTACAATTTTTCTTCTTGTGATTAGAACTTTTTAAGATTTACTGTCTTAGCAACTGTCAAATATTCAATACAACAATAGTAACTATAGTCACCATGCTATAACTTACATCCCTAGGATTTATTTATTTATTTTATAACCAGAAGTTTGTACCTTTAACCCACCTCCACCCTTTTGGCCCACCCTCTACTCCCTGTCTCTGGCAACCACCAACCTGTTTTTTGTATCTATGAGTTCATTTTCATTTTCTAAAGATTCCACTTGTAAGTGAGATCATACAGTATTTGTCTTTCTCTGACTTATTTCACTTAGCATTAATTTCCTCCAGTCCCATCCATGTGGTAGCAAATAGCAAGATACTCTTCTTTCATGGCTGAAAAATATTCCTTTGTGTACATATTCTTTATCCACACTTCCATCGATGGACACTTAGGTTGCTTCCATGTCTGCAGGGAACACTGGGATGCCAATATCCTTTTGAGTTAGCGTTGTGTTTCCTTCAGAGAAATATCCAGAAGTGGCGTTGCTGTCACAGGGAGCTGGGGCCGGGGGAGTGGCCAAGAAGAGTGAAAATAGGTCACTGGTGACTCCGCTGTGCTTCCCCTTTCACTCTTAGATGCTGCCAGGGTCCCTGAAGAGTGAAGACACATGAGGAAAGAGGTAAAAACTATTTTGTTCTCTTTTGTATTTGACAAGCATGCATGGAGCAGCTGCTGAAAGCCGGCACAAATTTCGGGGGCTGGGAGCACAGAGGGGACTCTCTTCCCTTCGCCTGCCAGTGTGACAACAGGTAGTAGTGCCCTGTCTCTGAGCATGTCTCTGGCGAGTCTTCTGAGAGCAGGAGGGTGCCCTGCCCTCACGGGGTGCCCAGGAGGGGAGAGTGGACACAGGGAGGCCAGCTCTGAGGTCTTGCGAGGCTCTATGTGGGCTGGTGTTGAGCAGAGCACAGGTCTGGAGCCTTTGCGCACAGTGCCGGCTGTCCCCAGCCTCCCTGCACCATCCCACCTCAGCAGCTTTCCAATCGCAGGCCCGGGGCCCACTCCTTGTGCCCCAGAGACCGCCTGAAGCTCCCTGGGGGTAAGCATGCAGCCTTGCTCTGAGAAGTGCCCCTCTCCCAATGGCCTGGTATCCTCCAGCCAGTCCCTAATGAAGGTGTGCCTGGTGGCTGCTGGCAGAGGGGCACCCTGGCCCAACCCCTGGAGGCTAGTCTTTGCCACAAGGAATGGACGCTGGCCCTGGCCACAGCCCTTGTGGAAACCCAAAGGGGGCCCAAAGTGCATCCCTTGGAACACTGACCCTGGGACTAAAGGGTGTAAAATAGTTCCCCTGGCTAAAGAAGTTGGGGTCTTGTGCTGTACTCTGAACTCTATGCTGGGAAATTCACAAGGCATATACAGTTGGTCAAAGGGCCTGAAAAGGTCTACGCTAAAGAATCCCATTTCACATTTTTTTAATCCGGCTTCTCTCAGATGGATATGACCTTGAAAACTTTTTTCTCTGTAATGTGATTAACACCTGCAGAGCTATATGGTCCCTGCGTGGAATGTCTACCCCATCCATGCCCGGAGCCAGACCAGCATGACTTCTGGGCCTGGGAACAGGTCCCTTTCTTCCTTTCAGCCAGCAGCCTAGCTTTCCCCACGCTGGTCGTGGACATCCAACAGTCCTTAGCCTAAGCCATGCAACCAGAGGAGATAAATAGCCAGAGCTGTTGGGGGCAGGGGCGCTGATGTGTGGGAACTGTTGGCTGGGCAGGGAGGGGGTGGGAGGAGATGAAGGTCTGGGCTGAGACAGGAGACACACTCTGTTGGCCCGTCCTGGTGCCCACCCCCCTCCCCCCAGGGACAGGCCTGAAGGGCGCAACCATGCAAATTGGGACTTAAATTTAACTCTATGTAAATGTAACTCTATGTAAAAGTCTAGTGAGTTAGCTGTCCAGCTCATTGCATGCGTGTGCGTGTGTACACACACACAGGCAGCGGTTGCACATGGGTGGCCCTTGGACTACCTCTAGCCCACAGACAGGTTTTGTTTGACCAGAGTTGTATTTATTTGTTTTGTTTTGTTTTTTTTCAAAGCAAGACACGAAACTCTGGCTTCTTGCTGCTTTTAAAACAGTAGAAGATAGGGCAGTGCTGGGCTCACGTTCCCACTTGACTGGAACTGAGATAGGCATGGCCTTTACTCAAGGCTGGTGTCCCCACCTGGTTGATTAGTTTCCTACTGAGCCCAGGGTACAGGGCAGGGGGGGTGGTGCTCTGAGTGGTCCCTTGGACCACATTCTCCTGAGTCCTCTCAGATCCATCTAAATGCTCTCCTGGCATCATACTTAATGACTGGCTTTAGAGTTGTTGTTGTTTTTTTTTTTCTCCTGGTCTTTAAAATCAGAGTTTGGCCCTGTCTCTTTCTTATGTGAAACCCTTCCTTGGTTTCCCCAAGGTAAGCTCCAAGTCACCTAGGGCCTGGCATTTGAAGTGCTCAGCAGTTTGGTGCCGCTCAAAGTTTAAGAGCTGGCCAGCAAGTTTATAGAAGTTTGGATGGATGGTTGATTGGATGGATGGATGGTCTGGAAGAAAGGAAGAAATGCTAGTCCTACATGGTGTTGGGCTGATGGGAGAGGCATGGCATATCCCGAAAAGGCCCATGAGCTTCTAGAATTCCCTATCCTGCTGTGCAACCAGTCACTGTCCTCCTGGGATCAGGGAAAAGGGGTTGGCGTAGGTGCGCAAGAAGAGCTGTCTGGAAGATGTCAGCGACCAGGTGGCTCAAAGACAAACTCTTCCTGGCCCAGGCTCCTGCCTAGACACAGCACCATGCATCTCCTTGGCCCTTCGCTCCTGCTTCTTGGTAAGGATGGCGGTCTCGGTGGGTCCTTGGGTCTGGGCTGATGGTGGGAGCCGGAGGAGGAGGAAAGACAGGGGCAGAGAAGAGTAAATGTGGGGCAGGGTGGAGTCAGGCAGTGTGTATGTATGTGTGTATATATATATATATATATATATATATATATATATATCTGTGTGTGTGTGTTTGGGCTTCCAAGGTGGCGTTAGTGGTAAAGACCATGCTTGCCAAGGCAGGAGACATAAGAGACGCGGGTTCGATCCCTGGGTTGGAAGATCCCCTGGAGGAGGTCATGACAACTCACTCTAGTATTCCTGCCTGGAGGATCCCCATAGACAGAGGAGCCTGTCAGGCTACAGTCCATGGGGTCACAAGGAGTCGGACGTGACTGAAGTGACTTAGCACGCATGCACGTGCATATCCAGGGGATCTTCCCAACGTAGGGCTTGAACCTGGGTCTCCCACAACGCAGGCAGATTCTTTACCATCTGAGCCACCAGGGACGCTCATGTGTGTGTGTGTGTGTGTGTGTGTGTGTGTGTGTACACACACACCTCTCCCTCTCCCTCCCGGCCTCTTCAGGGGAAATTCTTTATTCCTTTGAAAGTTCTCAGTGTCCCTCAGTAATGTTTTCTGTTCACTTTGGTGGGTTCCAGGATATTTGGTTTTCTCTGACTCGACTTATAATGCCTGGACGTTTAAGCATCCTAAGACCCTCTATGCCTGGGATGGAGCCTGCGTCTGGATCCCTTGCACATACAGTTCGCTAAAGGGTAGTGGACACATCCTAGATAACCTGACTGTGTACCACAATTTTACATATAACAAGACGGCCAAGAACTACATTGGGACCGTCCTCTATTCTAAGAACCTGACAACTGAGGAGTCTACCTCCAGTCAGGAAAGGGTACGATTCCTGGGAAACCGCAGAAACAACTGTACGCTCCTCATCAATCCTGTCAGAGTCGATGACAGCGGTCTTCTGGGGCTGAGGGTGATGTCGAGGACTGACAAATGGATGGCATCTCTAAACCTCAGCATCTCTGGTAAGGCCCTGAGGATGGGTCCCTTTGTCTCAGCAGGCAGGATGGTGGGGAAACATCCGACTCCTGGGACTGATCACAAACTGGGCTGCCTGCAGAGGCCAGACGGGGATGCCAGAGGGTCACCAGGGTGGCTGAAGGGCCCTGTGGTACCCATGGCAAACTAGAGTGTGAGCGTTCACCCCTCCTTGAGCAGACTGCCTGACACTCAGCTCCTGTACATTCTAGAATCTGGCTTCCAGGTTGCCTGATTTTTCCAGAGAACATGGAGATCTGAATTTTCAAGGGAAACCTCCCAATGCGTTAATGTGAGGGATTAATTCTAATTAGCCCTTTGCGGCTACCTGACACACGGATAGGGTACGAACACAGGTGTGGGGCCCCCACCCCAGACGGCATGCTCACTCTGTTCCACAGCCTGTGGATTTGGTGGGTGGTTCTCTGCAGCCCTATGTTCGGGGTGAGAGGTGCCACAGCATCTCTGAGGCATCATGAGGGTGGCCCAGCCCCGGGGACAGCAGAGACTGGCTGCACAACAGGCCTCTCCACTAAAGGAGAGTACACACTGATAAGGCAAACACCAGGGAGTGTGACTGAAGTAAGCACAAAACATAAGACACAATTCCGCAGGAGGATCAGCTTTCACAAGCCCTTTCAGAGGGTATTTCGGCTGAGCAGAGAAAGGCAGGCCCAGAGAGAGGTGGATGAAGTGGCCGGGGATTCCTGATGGGTTATGTGGGGCAGGGTGTCGAAAGTGGGTCCATCTCTCAGGCTTCCAGCATGGTCCCTGCTCTTTTTGTTTTTCCTTTTTTAAGAAAGGTGTTATTGAGATATGTCTAATACAACTCACCTACTAAAAGTGTTCAGTTCAGTGTTTTTTAGTGTTATTTATAGACATGTTCAACCATTACCACAGTCAATTTTAGAACATTTTCATCACCACAGAAAGAACTGCAGTGCCTTCATCTGTCACTCCTGTGATGGTTAATTTGTGTGTAGATATGGCTGGGCTACAGTAGGCTGGAATGTGATCGAACATTATTTTGGATTTTCTATGAAGATGTTTTTAGATAAGATTAATATTTCTTTTATTTTTAAAAATGTATTTAATTGGAGGATAATTACTTTACAATATTGTGAGGGTTTTTGCCACACATCAGTATGAACTGGTCACAGGTATACAGGCGTCCCCGCCATCCTGAACCCCCCTCCCACCTCCCTCCCCTCCCTATCTGCCCAGGTTGTACAAAGAGCATTGCTGTGGGTGCCCTGCTTCACACACCAAACGCACACGGGTTATCCATTTTATATATGGCAGTGTATATGTTTCAGGGCTACTCTCTCAAATCATCCCACCCTCTCCTTCTCCCACTGAGTCCCTGCTCTTTTGCAGAGAGGGCTCCTCAACCCCACATAGAGCTCCCTCAGGAAATCCGGGAGGACCAGGAAGTCACTGCCACCTGCTCCCTGAATTTCGCCTGCCATGATTACCAGATCCATCTGCGGTGGTCCCTGGAGGGGTCTGTGACCACTTCTACCATCCTCTCCACTGAGACAGTCACCACCCAGAGCAGCCTCCATTTCCAGCCCAACTGGACTCACGATGGCAAGAACCTGACCTGCCAGCTCTGGGACCCCATGAAAAAGCGGCTACTCTCGGAGAAAACAGTGTTGCTGGAAGTGAAGTGTGAGTCTCCCCAATGCTCCTGTGGGAGGGATGAGGGTCCTGTCATCTCTTCACCCCCTCAAATGGGCATGGGAGCTCAGAGAAGGAAGCGTGATGGGTCTGTGGGCTCCCGCAGATGGGAATGGTCCAGGCAGAGCTGCGGCACCTCCTCTATCTTTCCCATCATCAGTGCTGGTGTTTCAGGGTATGGATTCATGTTAGCATCTGCTTCCCAGGTGGCTCTTATGGTAAAGAATCCACCTGGCCAAGCAGGAGACATAAGAGACGCAGCTTTGATCCCTGGGTCGGGAAGATCTCCTGGAGGAGGGCATGGCAATCCACTCCAGAATTCTTACCTGGAGAATCCCCCTGGACAGAGGAGCCTGACAGGCTACAGTCCATGGGGTCACAAAGAGTTGGACACGACTAAAGCGACTGAGCACGCACACATGCCAGTCAAACAGAATAAAATAATTTAATCTATCCTCAAGCCATGACATGATTTGGGGATCACTTGGCTAAGGGTTTTTTGTTCCCCTGGGGGGATGGGGTGGAGAATTTTTTTCACATCATTACTGGAGCCTCATTCATTCATTCAATAAATATTTATTGTGAACCTACAGGTGCTAAGCCATATTATGGCTGCCAGGCATAGAGCAGTGAACAAAGTTCTTGCCCATGTGGAATTAGCATTGCAGTGGGGGACAGGAGAGCAAATAGATAATCAGGGGAATACAGAACATAATTGTAGGTGGTACTAAGTGTAGCTAAGAAAAAATAGGGACTTCCTTGGTGGTCCAGTGGTTAAGACCCTGCCTTGCAATGCAGGGGGCATGGGTTCAGTCTCTAGTCAGGGAACTAAGATCCCACATGGTGGAGAGCAGCTAAGCTCATGTGCCAAAACCAGAAAGTCCATGTGCTGCAACTAGAGAGTCCGTGCTCCACAACTAGAGAGTCCATGTGCTGCAACAAAAGATCCCACATGATGCAACGATGACCCATGTCCTGCAACTAAGTCCCAACTCAGTCAAATAAATAAATATTTAAAAAGGGAAAAAGTAAGAGGAAATCAGGGCTGGGACAGAGAGAGTGAAGGGTGGAGGCTGAACCCAGTGAAGGAAGCTGAGACTCAGTGAAGGGAGGGACTGAGGTGGGCATACAGTATCTTTGTAAGAAGAGCATTCCAGGGAGAGGGAAGAACAAGTCCAAGACCTTGAGGTAGGAACTTGGCATGTCTGCATCAGAGCAAGGGGCTCTCAACCTTGGCAAGGTGTCCAAGGGGCCCAATGGTAGGAAAGGAAGGCCGAGAGGGACTGGGACACTAGATCTCAGGGGCTGCAGTGAGGGGTTTGGGTTTTTCTCTAAGTGTGGAATCCACCAAACGGCTTCAAGCAGGGGAGTGGCAAGCTCTGATGGATCGTCCTGGGAATGCTGCTGGCTGCTGGCAGAGACCAGAGCTTTGGGGACTGGGGTTGGAGGGAACAGAGAGATGACTTGGGAGACTGTGACAGTCCCCTGGTGCTTGGACCAGCCCACCTTTGTTGACAAGGGCAACAAGGAGTGGCTCCAGACTCTCGTCCTGTGTAGGCTGCTACTTTATCAGAATAAAAGGGCTGCAACTTCTCAGCACTTAACACCCTCGGAGAATTCCCTACCCCTTCTGCACTGTCCTCTGCTCCTCCAGATGCACCAAAGTTGAAGATCCAGGTCAGCCCCGAAGAAGCCACCGTCCCAGAGGGAGAGTCTGTGACCATGAGGTGCCAGGTCATGGGCAGCAACCCGCCACACGGGACTGTGTCCTGGTTCAAGGACAGGACTCGACTGAAGGAGCAGGGGACAACAGTCACTCTGCCCGAAGTGACCAGGACGATGAGCGGGCAGTACACGTGCCAGGTCTCCAACGAAGTGGGCACAAGACGGTCAGATGTGGTGGATCTCCAGGTGCACTGTGAGCCTCCCGGGAGCTGCAAAAGGGGCAGGCTGGGGGCAGCAGGGGCGCCACCCAAGCCCTCAGGAGGGGACCCATAGAGGCCTCTGCTCACCCCACCCTCCACCTCGACCCCTTCTTCCAGATGCTCCAGAGCCTTCCTCGGTTCAGATCTCCCCCTCGTCAATTAAAGAAGGAGTTACAGTAGAGCTGGCTTGTATATCGGCAGCCAACCCTCCTCCAGCTAATTATACCTGGTACTTCAATGGCCAAGAAATGCTTGGAAAGAACGGCAGGACCTTCCAGATCCCTCAAGTCCTCGTCAAGCATGCTGGGAGGTACTCCTGCTTGGCAGAAAATAGTCTTGGGCCTGGATCTGTTGACCAGGAAGCTGACTTGGACGTCCAGTGTGAGTAGTCACAGAGGAAATAGAAGAGTCCGAGAAGGGACAGCAAGTGGAAACCAGGGGCTCCTGACAGATGAGCTTCTGGGAGGCGGGCGTTGTGCCATTGTTCACAGTCGTGTCCTTAGCACCAGAACAGGGCCTGGCTCGTGGGAGGTGCTCAGTGGATGTTTGTTGACTGAATGAATGGCAAGCTGCCAGGGTCCCATGAGGGACACGGAGACTGGGCGTCGCTAAGCAGCGGCTGAGTCCCTGGAAGGGTCCTGAAGTTTTCGAGAACTGGGGCAAAATGCCTTGTTACCTCTCTGTCATCTGGCCCTGTTTAGCACCAGTGAGTCTTGTCACTGAGCAGAGCCCAGGACAAAGAGAGTCCCTGGATTTGATCCTTGGACCCTGGGGTGTCATAGTATGGGCCAAATACACTGGCTATCCAAATCCTGGAATCTAGACAACGGATATGGTTTACACTAGTAGCAGCAATGTGTTTACCACCTGCCATGTGGCTCTAATGGCCTCCTCTCACTCCATCCTCACAATGGTTCCACAAGGTTAGCTACTCACAGGACCCCATCTGACAGATGAGTAAACTCAGGCCTGCAGCTTCCAAGTGGCAGGATCCAGCAGTCTGGCTCCAGAGCTATGCTTTTCTTTTTTAAATGAACGCCCTTGCTATGTGACCAAGCCTTGACAGTCCCCAGACCCATGTAGAGATCCACAAACAGCAGCCCCTCCTTGCTCAGCACCACACGTACGTACTCTGCCCAGAACTGTGCTCTTAACCACTGCACCACGCTGCCTCTAACCACAACCAGGCCAAAAGGCCAGGGCAAGAGGGAAGCTCAAGCCTTCCCTCAGCTGACTGATAAACTGCGTCAATGCAGGGCATGGGGAGAGCAGAGAGGAAGCTGGAAGGAACAGATAACTGATATTAGAGGTGGCTGTCTTTTCTTCATCCATCTCTCTGGTTTTCTCCCAGATCCCCCCAAGGGGGTCACCACGGTGATTCAAAACCCCACACCGATTCGAGAAGGAGACAGTGTGACCCTGTCCTGCACCTTCAATTCCAGTAACCCCAGAGTTACTCGATATAACTGGAACAGCCCAGGCTCCCAGGACCAAACATCACAGGAGAAGCTGACGATTCGAAAAGTCACGTGGGACGCAGCGCCAGTCAAATGCGAAGCCTGTAACCAGTGGTGTTCGTGGTCTCCCTCTGTTAACCTGAACGTCCACTGTGAGTGCCCCAGGCCCGGGGGAACTGGGGGGTGGGCCAGTTGGGATAACGAGGTTCTAAGAGTGAGGAGCCTGAAGCCTGGACCACAGTCCTCACTGAGAACTGAGGGATGAGAGTCAGGCCTCAGAGCCAAGGGGAGAGGGAGTCCTGGGGACAGAAGGACAGAAGGAGGGAAAGGGACCCCAGAGATTAGTCTGAGGTCTTTGCTTTCCAGATGCTCCCAAGGACGTCAACATCCAGATCAGCCCTCATACAGAGGTCCGATCTGGGGATCAGGTCTTCCTCCGGTGTGAGTTCTCAAGTAGCCATCCCGAGGATGTCCACTTCTTCTGGAAGAAAGATGGAAGCCTTCTGAAGAAACAGAAGACACTTACCTTTGACCCCATCTCTCCAGAAGATTCGGGAACCTACCACTGCTTGGTCAACAACTCCATTGGACAGACCTCATCTGAGGCCTGCGAGCTCCGAGTGCTCTGTGAGTGGCTGGAGCAGGAGGCAGAGATGGGCAGAGGACCAGAGACCTGAATCCTGACTTTGCTTGTCCTGCAGATGCTCCCAGGAGGCTGCGTGTGTCCATCAGCCCGAAAGACGGCGTGGTGGAGGGGAAGATGGCAGTCCTGACCTGTGAGAGCGACGCCAACCCTGCCCCCTCCCACTACAACTGGTTTGATGGGAATAACCAAGACCTCCACCATTACGGTCAGACGCTGAGGTTGGAGCCCGTGAAGCTGCAGCACTCAGGCAGCTACTGGTGCCGGGGGGCCAACCGTCTGGGCCAGAGCCAGTCGCCCCCCACCACCCTCACTGTCTACTGTAAGGGCCCCTTCTTCTTCTTCTCGGGCCCTGGCCACTCCTGGGGTTTCCTCCTTGGCTGTGTTGCTGTGTGTTCAGACCACATCCCTGACCCTGCCCTGCCCACCCTCCCTCTCCTGCAGGGCCCCCCTGCTCTACACACAGCTCTTCCATCTTCCTTTTCCTGCTCAGTCTCTGCAGACTCCAGGATGACTGCCTCTCTGCTTGCCCCTCTCCTTCCAGACACCCTGAGCTCCTATTGGTTCCCTCTCTCTGCCCCTCCCTCTGTGTCTCACCCTTGATAGGCTGCTTGTTTCTATCTTTTGATTTTTTTTTTTTTTTAGTGTTTTTTGTTTTTAAAGACAATGCAAGTATATGGTAAAAAAAAAAAAAAAAAGAAACAGCATGAAAGGGTAAATAGTGGAAGGAACAGTCACTTCTCCTTTTTTGCTCCCTGAGAACTCTGCCTCCTCTCCTCCCTCAAGGCTTTCACTGTTGGCTGGGTATGTCTCCTTGCAGAAATATTCTGTTCGTACACAATAGGCCTCTAGAGACCCGTGTCCATACACCCTTCTTTGTCACTTAGATGGTGAAAGAGCTCACACACATTGCCTTGAATTTTCCTTTCTTCATGTAATGGGGGCTTCCCTGGTGGCTCAGATGGTAAAGAATCTGCCTGCAATCCTGGAGACCCAGGTTCGATGCCTGGGCCAGGAAGATCCCTGGGAGAAGGTAATGGCAACCCACTCTAGTACTCCTATGTGGAGAATTCCATGGACAGAGAGGCCAAGCGGCCTACAGTCTGTGGGGTCTCAAAAAGTCTAACACGACTGAGCGGCTAACACTTTCACTTTCCATGTAATAACAGCACTTGGAGATTGTTCTAGATTTGTGCGTAAATAGGTGTCTGAAGAATCTGGAAACATAGGGGGAAATATTTACTTATTGTGTTTTTTCAGATTAGTGATTGGAGCCTCTAAATTTAAATTTACAGGATCATCACCACTCATTGGCTAAAGGGAGCCAATCTGAGGATGCCATTCAGAAAACTAGCTTAAAACCACGTTCCCTAGGTCTTCCCTCCACAGACACCCTGAGACCTGCTTCTTTTCCTCAGGGTGCAGTGTTGAAAAACTATGTGCCCAGTGCCCTCCTCAAGGCTGGACACAGTCTCCTGCTCCGGGCACACCCACAAGGAGAATTGTAGGCTAGGTTCTCTCCTGGACTCACTGGGTTGAAGGACAAGTGACTTTAAGTAAAGCCAAGTGGCCCTTGGGGCTTCCCAGGTGGTGCTATGCAGGAAATGCAAGATCCCTGGGTCAGGAATATCCCCTGGAGGAGGGTATGGCAACCCACTCCAGTATTCTTGCCCGGAGAATCCCATGGACAGAGGAGCCTGGAGGGCTACAGTCCATGGGGTCGCAAAGAGTTGAACACAATTGAAGTGACCTAGCACACGCTCACTCTCAAGAGGCCTTCTGATGAGACGGTACCATTTATGAGGGTCGCGTGCTCTTCATGTGCCCAAGTCTGTCACAGAGCAGGTGCTCCTCTTGAAAAGTGACTGCATTTCCCTTCTAATGAGATGTCCAGAGGGCAGGGCGGGCTTCTCCCTCTTTTTCTGAGTCACATGCCCAGGGCGTGGAGGTGTCTCGCAGGCTAGAAGGACAGTGGCCTCGCAGAGAGAAGCCGAGGATGCCTCCCAGGCAAATGGCGGAGCAGGCCTGCTCCCCGACTGAGGCTGTGTCATCCACTGACGGACCTCCCTTCTCCATCAGACAGCGCTGCCACCATCAGCAGACGTGCGGCCTTGGGAGTGGGGTTCTGCCTGGCCATCTTCCTTCTGGCCATCTGGGGAGTCAAGCTTCAGCGGAAGTGAGTGCCTCCCACTGCCCGCCTCCTTTGCTTTGCCTCCCCCATCCCAGTGGGTGGGTCCCTGGTCACTCAGCCCTGCAGCCCCCAACATGCCAGGTCCTCAGGGCACTCTCCCCAGGCCCTTTGTCCTCCCTGATCACGTCTTTATTTCTCAGCTGGAAGAGGATTCAGAGACAGCAGGGCCTTCAGGAAAGTTCCAGTGGACAGAGCTTCTTTGTGAGGAATATAAAGGTAGGAGGGCAGAAAGAGGAACTGCAGGGCAGGTCTTGAAGTCAAGAAAGAAGCAAAGTGGAAAATCAACTATGTGTCAATTAAAAAAATAAAAAAGAACTTTCCTGGCGGTCCAGAGGTTAAGACTTCGCCTTCCAGTTCAGGGCATGTTGAGTTCCATCCTTGGTCAGGTAGCTAGGATCCCACATGCCACAGGACCAACAAACTGAAACATAAGCCAGAAGCAATATTGTAACAAATTCAATAAAGACTTTAAAAAGGATGGTCCACATGAAAAAAAAATCTTTAAAAAGAAACACAGTGGACATGGGTGATAGAGTACTGTGGGGGTGGGTGGGGGAGCTAGGATGGGGATAGGAGTGGTAAGAGCTGAAATTTTGTCTTTCTCTCAGGCTAGAAGGACCCCCCAAGCTGAACGCCCCCACTCCCTGGGGTGCTACAACCCAGTGATGGAAGATGCAGTCAGCTATGCTACCTTGAGCTTTCCTCTTGGCGAGACTGATACACAGAGACTTAGGTACCAAGGGGGTGTCACCTGCACCCTGGGAGGGCCATGGGGTAGGGCTCCTGTCTTGCCTTCCTCTTTGCTTCATCTTCTCATTCCAGCTCTATAACAATCCCCTGGAGAATGGTCGAGGGAACTGGATCTATGCCTTCAAGCTGGGGCCAGTCTCCCTCACCAAGGTTGAGGCTTCATGAAACATACACACATACGGTCACTAGGTGGACACCTGAGCTCCTGCTCTGAACACTGGACATCACACACAGGGCGCTTGAGAGGCTGGGGGTGCTCTTAGGGGCTGGGGGAGTTGGAAAAAGGAGCAAATGGCATGCAAAAGTCTTCACCTATGGTTATCGATCTGCCTTCCCTCTCAGAGACGCAGAGAGCTCAGAGATGAGGGAAATTCCCCCAAGCAGGGATGACAGCGTCACCTATGCTGTGGTGCAGAACCATCAAGTGGTGAGAGGCAGGGCTGTGGGAGGTGGGCGGAGGGGGGACCTGGCCTCGCCCCTGAGTCCCAGACGGGAAGGACCCGGGTGGGCTCCATGGTGGCAGAGGCTGAGCAGTGGGGAGGGCTGCCCAAGCCCTGGCATGGTCAGAGCCCGGGCAGGCGCCTCCCAGTTACAGAGGTTGGCTGTGGCCAGTTTCCAGACAAGAGGGCTTCGTCTTGGGCCCTTGGACCCCAGGGTGGGGGTGGGGGGAGCCGGGAGGGAAGGGGCAGTGGGAGTGGACAGTGGGAGGCTGCTCACCACACTGTGGCTTCCTCAGGCCGACTATGAGAACGTGACTCCGGAGGTCCTAGACGATGAGGGCATTCATTACTCGGAGCTGGTCCACTTCGGGAATGGGAAGAGGGCACTGGCCCAGGAAGGAGTGGAATACGTGACCCTCAAGCACTGATGGGCCAAAACCTTCTCAGCCCCCACTGCTCTGCTGGGGCATTATACATGTGCACGCACTCATGCATGGTTATTGCAACCCAGCTGGTGCAGAGAACTTTGTACGTGGCCCAGACACGGTCTCCCTTCTTAGCACTGGTAACCCTTGAAAGGGTTTGTTCCTGGTCCTTTCCTCCCAGCATCTCATCTACATACTTACCCTGAACTGTACACATCTTCCCCCTGACCCTCCCCAGCCATCTGTCACCACCTGTGTGTGTGTGGTCTGTTAGTCACTCAGTCGTGTCCAACTCTTTGTGACCCCATGGACTGTAGCCCGCCAGGCTCCTCTATCCATGGGATTCTCTGGGCAAGAACACTGGAGTGGGTTGCCATGCCCTTCTCCAGGGGATCTTCCCAACCCAGGAATTGAACCTGGGTCTGCTGCATTGCAGGCGGAACCTTTACCATCTGAGCCACCATCTGCCCCCTCCCAAACCCCATCCCCTAGATGGCTGTGTCCCCGCTGGGATCAGCTGGTCATTATTTTTATTTCTCTCTCACCCTGTTCCTTTGACAAGTGACCCCTGCTCTAATAACTGCACTCACTAATATAATGCCTAATTTTTGCCTCTGGGACAAAGCCCGGGAAATGAGGAGTAGAAACGAGGTAGAGAGAGGCACTGCCCTGGGCCGGTTCCTCTTCTAGGAGGCATTCCACGTAGTGGATGATGCTGCTGCGGCCCCTGTCCTTGGAGGTCTCGGGGTCTGAGACGTACACCGATGTGGAGACACATGTAACAGACACAGAGCTGCACAATAAACCTGACTCAGACATCGCGTCCAAGAGCCAGTGAGTGATTTCCAGTCTGCAGAGTCTGAGTGGGGACAGGGAGATGGGGCGGGCATCCTGGGGCTTGGGAAGAGGGGCAAGATCATGATCAAATCACCAGACTGGACAGCCCATCTTCTGGTTGCCGAGAGTCCACTGGCATCACAGACAGAGTCTGGGTCTTAACTCTTCCACTTGACCAGCCAAGTGAGCTTGGGCAGAGTTCACTGGCTTCTCTGAGCCTCAGTTTCTTCATCTGTTAAAAAGAAGATGCAGGTGGTTCAAGATAGGAAATGAGCTATAATCTTATGTCATATTATAAGAAGGCTAACAGAGCAGCCAAAAGTCCCTAAAAATCAAATTCCTATCTGATTTGCATTTCTTGAAGACCGTGAAAAGGGGAAGCCAACTCATTACTCACAGCACTTCTCAAAAAGTGACCCTGCTGAGTTCTTTCGCAACCCACAGCTGCATGCCTTCTCGAAGACCTGGAGGGACCCCTCACTCTTTCTACCTTCGTTTACCCGCACTCATTTTCTAGTATGTCCCCTGGCCAACTTGCCCTCTGCCTCTCCATCTGTTCTCTCTATCCGTTCCACTTCTGCCAAGGGGCCAAAGCCCATTCTCCTTCAGGGCAGGAAGGTGTGGTTCATCAATCAGCAAGATGCCCAGCAAATTCCTGCCCTGTGATGGGTGCTCTGAAGGCATCATCTTCCTTTCCTGCCCCCACCTTTCCCCCCTGCCCAACACTAGATGCTCTCTGCAAGGTCGTCCTTGGGATACCTGAGGAGTGGGGCGCTGATTTCCCCATCTTCTTGTCCCTGGTTTGACTTCTTCCTTTTTTTTCTTTCTTTATTGGCCACACCATGTGACTTGGGGCAACTCAGTTCCGGGGCCCTCACAGTGAGAGTGCTGAGTCCTAACCACAGGACTGCCATGGAATTCCCTGGTTTGACCTCTTGTGAACACCATATGCTTTTCTAGAGAAGGCTTTGAGGACTGTTGAAATGAGAGGGGAAGGGCTGGGGAGCCAGAATCACTGAACCCATTCAACCATTTACCTACTGAACACCTGTCACTGCATCCAGCACAGAACCAGTTATTGGGATACCAAAAGAAGATAGAGCATGGTCCTAATCTTAGGGGTCTCTGGTCTAGCCAGCCAGAGGGTTTTAGATGCCCAAGGAGCTGACAGCAGCCTGAAGTGGCCTGGTACGGGGTTCCCTGGCAACCAGCAGGTGATTTCCATCCTGTCCCCGTGCCTCACTGCTGATACCAACCTTCTTCATGACCAATTGCCCGAGAGATGTAGCTGTCATCAGGCCCCAATGAGACGTGCACAGCAGAGAGTGGGCAGCGCTGGGGCCAGGACACAGGCAGCCCCACATCCAGCCCCAGACCTCACCGTCCTCCCGGAGCCCAGACAATAGACCATTCATCCGACTCAGTGAGTCCCTGCTGCGTATGCCCTCACCGGCCAACATTCTAGCAGTTGTTGCTGTTTAGTCACTAAGCCATGTCTGACTCTTTTGGGAGCCCATGAACTGTAGCCCGCCAGGCTCCTCTGTCCATGGGATTCTCCAGGCAAGAATACAGGAGTGGGTTGCCATTTCCTTCTCCAGGAGATCTTCCCTACCCAGGGATGGAGCCTGCATCTCCTGCATTGGCAGGAAGATTCTTTACCACTGAGCCACCAGGGAAGCCGTACATTTTAGCAGAGGAGCTGGCGAATCTGATGTCACAGAGTTTCAGGTGCTTGGAATAAACAGAGAATGACAGCAGAGGGGCTGGAGCAGAGGCAGGGCCCATAGGATGCAGGGACCAGGGGCGTCTCTGAGATGTGATGCTTGGCAGACACCTGAACTGCCGGGTGGGAGAGCCAGCGGAGAAGGGCTTGAAGACCCATGGTCTCCCTTGGCACCCAGCTTTGTTCATCTCCCAAACACTCATCGCAACAGGTAAAATGGCCCTTCTGTTGATTTTTTTTCCCCCAGCCCTGTCAGTTTCTGAGTGTTTCCAAAAGACAAAACCCTAAACAGCAGGTGGTGAGTTCTTCTATATCCCAGGGGAGGTGCTGGATGACATAGGCAGGACTTGGGAGGGAGGTGACAGAGAACCTGAGATTCAAAGAGAAATATGACCATTTCTTCGGAGGGAGCTGTGGATTCTCTGAGACTCTCATGCTGCCCGCAATTGAAGCCTGATGGGAAGCACTTTCAGGGAGCCACTTGGAGAAGCTTATTCTGGGTGACGTGGAATTCGAGAAGGACATAGTGGCCTGGTGACTGACACACACGCTCAAGAAAGCTGAAGTCCAGAGAGGCCGTACTGTCAGTCTCACACAGGAGAGAGACAGACGGATAGACAGACACCTTGCTCAGTCAAAGACAGAGAGACAGGATCACAGAGACAGCCTAGGGCCATTTAAATCTCACTTAGAGAGGATGGGGCTTCCCAGGTGGCTCAGTGGGTAAAAGAGCCCGTCTGCAATGAAGGAGATGCAGGGAGATGCGAGTTCAATCCCCAGGTCAGGAAGTCCCCCTGGAGAAGGGAATGGCAGCCCATTCCAGTATTCTTGCCTGGAGAATCCCATGGACAAAGGAGCCTGGTGGCCTACAGTCCATGGGGTCGCGAAGAGTCGGACACAACTGAAATGACTAAGCAGGTACGTAGGGAGGATGACACCAACAGGGAAGTGAACGACCGAGTTCTCAGAGGCTGAGATGAAAGGTAAGCAGCCAGATGGAGGCACGCGGCACCCAGTGTCCCTACAAGTGCCCCCAGGAGGGGTCCCCTCTGCCATCAGTGCAGCTCAGAGAGGGGCAGGGCGGACCACCGCCCGGTACTTCAGTGCCATCCATCTCAACTTTGCTTGCTCCTGGTCTCTGCTCTTCCTACTCCTGCCGACACGGGGAGGATCAATAACCACTATCGGGGACTTCCCTGGTGGTCCAGTGGCTAAGACTCCATGCTTCCAATGCAGGGCACCCAGGTTCAAACCCTGATCAGGGAACTAGATCCTGCATGCTGCAACTAAAATCCAGCACAGCCAAAAAAAAAAAAATATATATATATATATATATATATATATGAAAAAAAGCAACCACGGTCGTCAGGCAAGAGGGGAGGTGAGAGGGAGGATGGGCCTGTTATCAGGTATAGGGAGAGCGGAAGCTCCAACTAGGCATGATGATCTCATTATCCCACATTATCCCACCTACTACCTGCCAAGTGGAGATGCTATGGTGACCAGAGGGACATTTTTAGTCTCTGAGAGTGAGCCTGGCCCTCTCTACGAGCTCATCCAAGAGTAGAGAAGACTTAGCCCCCAGGCCAGGTTTGAACAGACTGGTGGGGGCAGGGGAGAATAAAACTGTGTTCTGGTTGTACCCCACCCACCCTGCTCTTTAACGATGCTGGCCAGCCACACCTCCCTCCACCCAATGAAAGCCCACACTTCTAACCTCTCCCCTTCCTGTGTTCACATCACCTTGGACCCTCACCTCCTTCAGAGATGGTCCATTAGCTGCTCATCCAGGCTGTGAGTGCTTCAGGCTAATGGCCCTGCCACCCCGCCCTTCTCTCCCTTCCGGCTCACTGCCCATCGTGGCCACCCTCCCTCGGGGGACTCCTGAGCCTCAGACATCTGGCAGCACCAGGAGGTGAGTCCCTCTTTCTATGGCTTCTCTCCCTGTAAGAATGATTCCCCAGATCCCAGCAAGAATGATTGCCCAAATCCCCAGATGCCTCCACTCAGGGGGAACCCCTGAAGTCAGCTAAAGTCATTCCCCTACACCAAGGGGACTTGGCTTACCCCTGGACTCTCCTCAGGCGACCCTCTTCTCCTGCCCATGACCACAATCTTCACCTTCCCCATACCCCGACTTCTCCTTCCCTCAGCTGAGAGCTGCCACCTGCCCCACACTGCCTGCTATAGGGGAGCAGGGCCCTCTCTTTCCAGGGAATTGGGAAAGGGGCATGAACACAGGGGTATAGATTCCTCTCTTGAGAAAAACATCCTCTCGGGCTTAACTCTGGTTCTGAACTCTCTCCACCCCTTGTTTTCCCAGAGGCTTGGGAATCAGGAGGTCCTGTCTCTCCTGGGACCTGCCCACCTGTGTTCCATCTCCCCCCTGTTACCAGCGATCGCATGCTCCATTCTAAGGGGGCACATGGTGGAGAGAAAACAGAGGGCTGACAGCAAGGTGTCCCTGCTTGAATCCAGGCTTGACTGCTAAAGAGCTGCCACCTCTCTCTATGGGGCGTCCATCTGTCCACCGATCTCACTAGACAGCTTCTCGCGCCTTGAGAGGTGCTGAGACGAGTCTGTGACTCCAGGAGCCCCCGTTCCCCGGTCCCGGGAGATCTGAGATCAGGGAGTGAGTAGGGTGCACGAGGGGTCCCATGGACCTGCCCCCGCAGCTCTCCTTCGCCCTCTATGTGGCCGCCTTCGTGCTGGGCTTTCCACTCAACACCCTGGCCGTCGCAGGCGCCGTGTCCCACGCCCGGCTGCGCCTCACTCCCAGCCTGGTCTATGCCCTCCACCTGGGCTGCTCTGATCTCCTGCTGGCGACCTCTCTGCCCCTGAAGGCAGTGGAGGCCCTGGCTGGGGGCGCCTGGCCCCTGCCGGCCCCCCTCTGTCCTGCCTTTGCCCTGGTCCACTTCGCTCCGCTCTATGCGGGCGGGGGCTTCCTGGCCGCCCTGAGTGTCGGCCGCTACCTCGGAGCTGCCTTCCCTTTGGGCTACCAAGCTGCCCGGAGGCCGCTCTACTCCTGGGGCGTGTGTGTGGCCATATGGGCCATCGTCCTCTGTCACCTGGGGCTGGTCTTTGGGCTGGAGGCCCCGGGGGGCTGGCTGGACAATTCCACCAGCTCCCTGGGCATCAGCACACCAGTCAATGGCTCTCCGGTCTGCCTGGAGGCCTGGGACCCAGCATCGGCGGGCCCTGCTCGCTTCAGCCTCTCGCTCCTGCTCTTCTTTCTGCCCCTGGTCATCACGGCCTTCTGCTACGTGGGCTGCCTCCGGGCACTGGCCCGCTCGGGCCTGAGCCACAGGCGGAAGCTAAAGGCAGCCTGGGTGGCTGGCGGGGCCCTGCTCACGCTGCTGCTCTGCTTAGGACCCTACAACGCCTCCAACGTGGCTGGCTTCCTGCACCCCGAAATCGGAGGCCAGTGGCGGCAGCTGGGGCTCATCACAGGTGCTTGGAGCGTGGTGCTCAACCCTTTGGTGACTGGCTACTTGGGAGGGCGCCCTGGCCAGGGGACAGTCTGTGTGGCAAAAACAAACACAGGGGCATCCCAGAAGTAGTAGCTACTGCCGGGGGGAAAGGGGCAGGGAGCAGGAGAGCCTGGCTGCTTCTCCAGGCTCCTGGCGAGGGCCACTCTCAGGGAAAGGCAGGGCGGCCTCGCCTGGGAGCATCCCTGGAGCCACTTGTAGGAAGAACTGAGCCTAGAAGAAGACAGCAATGCAGTCGGAAAGAAGGATGGAGGCCTGGAGCCAGATGGCAGGAGGAAGGTAAGCTGCCCCCGGCACACAGGACTTCCCACCTCCCCTGTCTCTCCTCTCCTCGAATCTTGACTGCCTCAGTGGCCAGCGTGCCGTGTGGAGGAGGAGGAAGGACGTCTGTTTCTAAGCCACAGGCAGTGCCACTCTGATGGTACGTTTGGGGAGATGTTACTCCAAAATCATTTAAATTTCTCAACAAGAAGCAGGAGGCAAGACCATGACACTGTGATACCCTATAGGGCTCACAAGGGGGCAGCATTAGAACTGTGAACCGGAAGCTGGTAGGCAATAGATGCTTGGGCAGGGGGAAGGGAAAATACTAGCAACACCAGAAATAGTCGCAAAGATACCTGACGGTCACCACGTCAAGAGTTTTGCAAGTGTTGTCTCATTTCATCCTCCCACAATCCTTTGATTTAGCCATGCAGCTGCTGTATGGATGAGCAGGCAGCTCACTGCACAAGGGAGTCAGGCAAAGGGGCAAACGCTGACTGAGTTCCAGAATGCGCTTTGCTCACCAAGCCACGTGCCTGGTGTGGGGCTGCTCCCACCCAGGAGAAGGAGTGACTTACTCTAATTTGAACAAAGACGCTACTCACTTTGTCCAGCAGCGCACACTCCCTGGTGCAGGGCTGCGCTCCGCAGGGCGTGCCTTTTCCTAATTTGCACTAAGGTGCTGCATGAGTTTGCTATGGTCCTGGAACCAGGTACGATCATCATCTTCATTTCTCGGGGTTAAGAAATTTGCCCAAGACCTTACAGCAGTGGAACAGTGGACATAAGATATGATGCTTTGAGGAGGACCCCAAAAGGTCAGGGAACGTCTGGAAAACTCAGAGGTATCGGGGTTAATGCCTTTCCTTGTAGTCCCTCTTGTGAAGGTGAGTGGTAACACTCTGAACCCAAGAGAGAGTGGGCAGAGGACAGCGGCCAAGAGAGACACACACGTGGGCGTCTGCTCTGAGACAAGGTGAAGGAAGCAGACTTATTCCTCTAATGATGACGAAGATGTGAGCACATAGAAGCAAAAGAACTGGTAGCTACGTGCCTGACTTGCACTTGTGGTTTACACAAGTTATCTTTTCATGCATAAATGTCTACAAGGGGGAACTTCCCTAATGGTCCAGAGGTTAAGATTCTGTGCTTCCACTACAAGGGGAGTACGTTGGATTCCCTGGTCAGGGAACTAAGATCTTGTATGCTGCATGGTGTGGCCAAGAAAAACAAATGTCTACAAGGGCAAGAATTCTTGTTTCATTTGCTGATATAACCCCAGCAATTAGAAGAGAGCCAAGCACATAGTAGGCTTGCAGTAAATATTTGCTGAGTGAGTGAATGCTTGTAACAGCCCTCCAAAGACAGTTTTATTATCCCTGTTTATAAAGATGGGGGGCTTTCCTGGTGGCTCAGTGGTAAAGAACCTGCATGCCAATGCAGGAGATGCAGGTACAATCCCTGGGTCGGGAAAATCCCATGGAGTAGGCAATGGCAACCCACTCCAGTATTCTTGCCTGGACAATCCCACGGACAGAGAAGCCTGGTGGGCTACAGTCCATGAGGTTGCAAAGAGTTCGACACGACTTAGCTACTAAACAACAGCAATAACAAACAAAGATGGAAACAGGCCAAAGAAGTGAAGCCACTGGCCAGAGGCTCCACTGAAGCCAGAAACAAGTTTGCTCTCTGTGCAGTGGGGACACCAGAGAATCTTGGTCAAAGCCTGAACTCCAGCACAGGTGACGCCTCCCATAAAGCGACAACTACGCTCCCTCCCACCACACCAGAGCACCTACTGCCGCTGGGCCACCTCTTCCAGTTACTTGTACCTCTTCCACTTAGGGGAGATTTCAGCTCGTCCCTGCAGCCCCGCAGAGCCCGCCCCCAGCATCTTCTGGTTACCCTCGTCGCTTGTGCTATGAACCTGCTACCAGTGGCCCCCAGCCTGTTCCCTGTGCTTGCACTGTTTCCTCCAGGGGCTCTTGGCCTCTGTATCATTTGTGTCTTTATTATTGTCCCCCTACTCAATCCCTCTCAAAGACACCCCCTCCTACCAAATGTAAGCCCCACAACAGCAAAAACTTTGGTTCTCTGCCCAACTTCTAACAGCTTATTTGAGATATAATTTACATATCATACAGTGCACCCATTTAAAGTGTACCATTCTGTGATTTCTAGTACATTTACCAAGGGGGGCAACTATCACTATCAAGCAGTCTAGGACACTTTTTGATAAAAATGGAATAACTCTCATGCTCACTTACAGTTAACCCACTTCCACTCTCAGTCCCCAGGCCACCAGTCATCTACTTTCTGTCTCTACAGATTTGCCTACTCTGGACATGTCATAAAAAATGGAAACATACATTTGTTTGTCTGGCTTGTTTCACCTAGCACAATGTTTTTAGGTGCGTCCGTGTTACAGTATGCATGGGTACATCATTCCTTTTTGTTGCCAAATAGTATTCCACTGTCTGAATACACCACATGGTTTATCCATTCACTAGCTGATGGATACCAGGTAATATTTCCACTTTTTGGTTATTATGACTAATATTCTTATGAATATTTATGAGCAAGTCTTTGTGTGGATATATGTTTTCACTTCTCTTAAGTCAGTAGTTAGCATCAGTCACTCAGCTGTGTCCAACTCTTGGCGACCCCATGGACTGTGACCCACCAGGCTCCTCTGTCCATGGGGATTCTCCAGGCAAGAATACTGGAATGGGATGCCATTCCTTTCTCCAGGGGATCTTCCCCACTCAGGGATTGAACCCGCATCTCCTGCTTGGCAGGTGGATTCTTTACCACTGAGCCACCAGGGAAGCCCCTGCTATGGATTATGTGGCCCCTAAAATGTAGTTGTTACCATCATCACCACCAACATTAATATTACCATCAGCCCAGAGACAGGCCCACCGCAGGAAGTGGGGTGAGGGCAAGTGACATCTGTTCAGTGCTCACCACACTTGACTTAGCCTTTGACAGGTTATTAACTAACACTTTACACAATAAGCCTACGAGACTGGTATGCTGATGATCCTGTTCTATGGATGAGAAAGCAGAGGCACAGAGGGCTTAAGTCACTTGCCCCAAATCACGAAGCTAGCAAGTGACAGGGCTAGTGTTGAACCCCAGCCTGGATCCAGAGCCCAGGCTTTGCATGACTGTGTCACACTTCCTGCCCTTACAAGGCAAACTGGAGGAGTGCCATTCTAGAGGAGCAGATAAAATTCAAGTGGAGGATCAGAGAGAAGACAAAGTCTGCACATCCCCTGTGAGGCCGCCCGAGGAGCAAGGCATGCAGGCAGTCGTGGAATTTGTTCCTCATTTTGCATACTGGCCCCAGCGGCGCTGCTAACGGAGCTAAAGGCATCTTTTGTGCCCTGGCTCTCCAGCGAGTGACGTCATGGGCATTGCCAGGTTTTTATCAGTTCTGCCAGATAATAGCTCACCGGACTTGATCTGGAGGAGCCGGCAAGGTGTTGAGCGGCAGAGCCCTCGGGTTCTCAAGGCAGCAGGTGAGCACGGTGTCCTGAGGGGCTCTGTGGAGGGCACCTCGGCGCTCAGGGAGAGGGAGCAGGAGACAGGAGGTGACCAGGAAGAGAGGGACAGGAAAGGGGCAGGACACCGGGTGTGACCAGGAAGACAGGCAGGCTGCCCCTGCTGCGGAAAGCCTGAGGGAATGGGGGTGGGGGTGTTCCCGGCCGATAGCTGGGAAGCTGATGGTGCGAGACCCTCACCTGGGCTCCCATCGCTGTCTCTCTCTCTCTCTCTCTTGCTAGTGGCCATGACCAACCCAGACCACTCCTTCTTCCTCGGCAATCACTGGCTCTTCTTCTCCGTGTACCTCTTCACCTTCCTCGTGGGGCTCCCCCTCAACCTGATGGCCCTGGTGATCTTTGTGGGCAAGCTGCGGCGCCGCCCGGTGGCCGTGGACGTGCTCCTGCTAAACCTCACCCTCTCGGACCTGCTCCTGCTGCTGTTCCTGCCGTTCCGCATGGTGGAGGCGGCCAGCGCCATGCACTGGTCCCTGCCCTTCATCTTCTGCCCCTTCTCCAAGTTCCTCTTCTTCACCACCATCTATCTCACGTCCCTCTTCCTGGCAGCCGTGAGCACAGAGCGCTTCCTGAGCGTGGCCTACCCTCTCTGGTACAAGACTCGGCCGAGGCCGGGGCAGGCTGGCCTGGTCAGCGGGGCCTGCTGGCTCCTGGCCGCTGCTCACTGCAGCGTGGTCTACGTCATCGAATTCTCGGGGGGCTCCTCCCCCAGCCAGGGTATCAACAGGACCTGCTACCTGGAGTTCCAGGAGGATCAGCTGGCCCTTCTCCTGCCCTTCCGGCTAGAGATGGCGGTGGTCCTCTTTGGGGTGCCCCTGTTCATCAGCAGCTACTGCTATAGCCGCCTGGTCTGCATACTCGGGAGGGGAGCCAGCCATCGCCGTCGGAAGAGGGTGGCGGGGCTGGCGGCCGCCACGTTGCTCAATTTCCTCGTCTGCTTCGGACCCTACAACGTGTCCCACGTCGTGGGCTACGTCCAGGGTGAAAGCCCCAAGTGGAGAAGTTACGTACTGCTCCTCAGCACCCTGAATTCCTGCTTCGATCCCCTCGTCTACTATTTCTCGTCATCTGGGTTCCAAGCTGACTTCCAGGGATTGCTGGGGCGGCTAACTATGTCCTGGGGCCCTTGGCGGCAGGAGAACGGCGTGGCCTCGAAGAAGAGTGAGGGAGAGGGGCCACCGCAGGAGCTGTCCATCATAGAGGCCAGCTAGCGGACTCTAGGTAGGCGCTCTGGAGCCGGTGGCTGGTGGACTGGGCTGCAAGGGAGATCATCCCCGGGACAGTTCCAAGCTCAAGTCAGGCAGGACCCTGGAGAGGCAGACTGGGGACTGGCACCATCCGGGGCAGAGCAGGCACCCCGCCTTCCTCAGGATGTGCCCACAAAAGCCCAGCTCTTGATCTCACCACACACTGCCCTCCCTTCCCACCCCCTGATGTGCCCAGGAAGTGGTCAAGGTGAGGAAGAGCTATAGAGAAAAAAGGAGCGTCCAATGGCAGCAGGCCAGCTCCTGAACTTTGTTGAATGTAGAAGAGGAGCTGAGAGCAGTGTTCAGGGGCCCAGGGAGCTGCCCAGTGACTTGGGACAGAAGACGGGAAGAATATATCCTTCAGAACTACTGATGCAGCTGGTGGGGGTAGGGACGCAGGACTCCAGGTGGGAGGGAGCACCCTGCTGTCACATGTGGATTTTCCAGAAAGTTTCCACTGTTCAATAATTTCAGATCTTCAGGGACATTTATGAAAAATGGCAGAAGAAACATTACCTAAATAAATTTGGTGGCAAGCAAAAGAGAATTTTTTTTTTTCTTAATCTGTGTTTTTTTTTTTAATGGTCCATGTAATTGGTATATGTGAGTGTATCTTAGGTGGAATTGATGGATGGAGGGATAAAACACCTAGACTCTGAAAGAAAAGGGATGAACAAGAAGATGCTGAGAGAGGACTGGAGTTGAGAGAATAAGAACAATAACTAACCTATCTTAAGAGCTTGGCCTGACACTGTCTTCTTCAATCTTCTCAGTCTCTGTGAGGCAGGTACTATTACTCTTCCCATTTTACAGGTGAGAGACTGGGCCCAGAGAGGTGAAGTCTCTTACCTGAGACCCCATAGCCCACAGGCGGTTGAAGCAGGACTGGAAGCTGAAATTAGCTGACTCTGAAACCCAGGTCCCTGAGCCACTCTGCCACTAGCTGTGTGTCATCGGTAAGCAGGCCCAGTCAGACTTCCAAAGTCAGCCAAGGCAGACTGACTGGGACAAATGTAAACAGATCATGAGGAGAAACAGAACTGGATGCAAAGCAGATGAACTATCTGTGAGCATACATCCTCTTCCCAGTAAAGAAACCTCCTTGAAAAAAATAAGAGAATTAGTCAGCGCATGGACTTCAGGTTACCGCAAAGACAAATGTGTGTTCTTAAGAGCTATTTTTATCAAACTGTGATCATGTAGTAATTTTTTGTTTTCCACAGAGGGGTGGGTGACACCTGAGAAAGAGCTGGTCAGGGTCTCCCCCCCTGTCCCACAAAGCAACCAGAGAAATGCTGGCACTGTTGACACTCAGTCAGATTTAGCTCCAAAACATTTATTGTGCCCTTGTGTGTAGATGGCTGGGCTCAGAACTCTAGGGACTTCCATACTACTGTCTTTGTTGTTGCTGTTTAGCTGCTAAGTCATGTCCCACTCTTCTGAGACCCCATGGACTGTAGCCTGTCAGGCTCCTCTGTCCATGGGATTTCCCAGCAGGAATACTGGAGTGGGTGGCCATTTCCTTCTCTAGGGGATCTTCCGGACCCAGGGATGGAACCCATGCCTCCTGCACTGGCAGGCGGGTTCTTTACTACTGAGCTACCTGAGAAGCCCTTTACTAATGTCTTTAGTATCTGCTTTCTTCCAGGGGTTAAGGTCACTGGGGAATGAAGACTGGCTGTGTGTGGGGGTTGAGTCTCAGGTGAACAGAGAGAGACATCATCTCAGTGCAGAGATGAAGGCATGAGCTGTCCTTCTGTCCCATGGTTCATCTGTCTGTCCCAAGGCACTCGGGCCTGGAAACATGGGTGTACATGCTTCGGAAAGGGCACAAAGGTGGCGTGGAATCCTGCAACTCCAGGGGTGGTAGCGAGGACCCAAGTCTGAGGACAAAGAGGAGTTGGAAACCCAGCATTCCAGAGAGAACCGTGGAGAACAGGAGTCTGACTCCTCCCTCAGAGTTTACACTGAGGAAGCAGAGACAGCTCAGCTGGCCGAGCATCACCCAGCACCAACCACCCCCACCCCAGTCTGTATAAGCTGAAAGCTGAGGGGCGGGGAGGATGAAAAGTCATCAGAGGCTGGGTGGTGCTGAAGGTAGAATGGAAGTGTTTCCACGTCTCTTTGAAGTCGAGGGAGAGGGGTGATCAGGCAGTAGAGGGTGGGTTTGGGGCTGCTGCCCTGTGCCCTTCAAAGCAAGGGAGAGGACGGGCAGAGAGATGGCGTGGGCGCATGCGTGTGCGTGACGATGCATCACGCACTCTCCCCACTCGGGAAAGCAGAGGAGAGGACGGGCAGAGAGATGGCGTGGGCGCATGCGTGTGCGTGACGACGCATCACGCACTCTCCTCACTCGGCAGAGCCCCAGGTGTGCGGCTCCGGTGGGTGAGGACATGGCAGGCACGGGGGTGGGGAGGGGACAGTTCTCCGGGTGCTGCGAGAGGTCAAAGATCGAGCTCAGAGAACTCAATTCCAGTTGCAAAAGAGAGCAACTGGGCACGTCACTCACAGCAAGCACCCAAAGCTAATCAATATCAGCTGCTGCTGCTAAGTCGCTTCAGTCGTGTCCGAGTCTGTGCGATCCCATAGACGGCAGCCCACCAGGCTCCCCCATCCCCTGGGATTCTCCAGGCAAGAATATTGGAGTGGGTTGCCATTTCCTTCTCCAATGCATGAAAGCTAAAGCGCTGTTTCTCAAACTTCTGTACCACTGTTCCCTCCAGGAATACTTTTCTGGGTATTTTCCTCCTACTCAGTACCTTCCCTTCCCTGTCCATGAATTCTTATGATTATTTTTTAGAATTTTTACAATTTATTTGTCTGCCTGGGGTCTCAGAGGTGGCATGTGGAATCTTCCGTGGGTCACACAGCCTCAGCAGCTGTGGTGTGTGGGCTTAGTTGCCTCACAGCATGTGGCATCTTAGCTTCCTGATCCGGGTCGAGCCCAGGTCCCCTATATTGCGAGGTGGATTCCGTACCACTGGACCACCAGGGAAGTACCCCCCATGGCATTTTAATACAACAGGCATACTCTGTACATCTGTCTATGTGTGTAGCCCTTTGGAAGACCACAGACCACTGTAAGACTTTTTGGTTCCCCCGGAACTACATTTTCACATCTTTGGGAACAATTGTTGCCCCTGTGGAGAACGCATGAGCTGGAGCACAGGTCTCATCACTCACAGACTGAGAAAGCCTGTCTCATGCATCAGCCCAACAAAGTTAGGTTCATTATCTTGCTGGAGCAAAGGAGACCACACACTCCAGAGGAAGCGTGGGGCATCTCACAAATGAAGAGACTGGGTTCTTAGACGTTTGGGATGACGGTGACCTTTAGGTGATGTTTTGATGACATCGTATTTGATAGGCTCAAAGCACAGCAGGCCTGGGTGGAAAGAGGTCAATTTCAGGGCTGCGCCAAGAAGCAGACCCAGGGTCTTATTTCTCTGGAAAACACAAAATAAAGATCAAGGTGGGATTTTGTGTCTGAAAACTCATGTGACTCTCTGGAGGCTGAAAAGCCAGGCTGCTTCTCCGTGTCACCGGCTCCTGCCCAGTGCCTCCAGGCAGCAGTGGAATGTTCCATTCTCACTGACGGGATTTCGAACAGTCATGTGTCTGATGGTCTGTGATTTTAATTTTTTTTATTTATTTTTATTTTTTTGGCCATGCCACACTGTTTGCTGGATCTTAGTTCCCTGACCAGGGATTGAACCTGGGCCCCAGCAGTGAAAGCACAGAATCCTGACCACTGGACTGCCAGTGAATTCCCAGTCTGTGATTTTAAGAATTAGATTTCTTAGCAGTAAAATTTTGTTAATTAACAAAACAAGTTTTTAAAGGCTTACAAAAGGGAGTCACTGATGGCCGTGAGAATAGGAAACTTTCCTTCCTAGAAGGAAAGGTCACGGTCACCCTCCCCCTCCCCCCAAAAAAACCTGGGGCAGTGCAACCCAGAAGGATGAAAGGAAGGGTAGGCTTGACTCATCTCTGTCATAGGTTCCCTGGGTCACAGGCCAAGTGTCAGCTCATAGGGGAATGGGAGGAGGCTGGGAGCTTTAAATAGCCAAGTGTGACCAGAAATCTAGGGAAGCCACCGAAGAAGTCATTAGGAAACTGGCAAAGATGGTTCCCTGCGGCCTGAATGAAGGCAGCGAGTGGCAAAACCACTGCAGCTCAGACTGTCCATGAGCCTGTGTCAGTCAGAGGAGGGCAGAGGGCCAGACAGGGAGCAGAGAGGAAGCTAGGCCGTTTGCTGAGCTGAACACATCACCTGTGGCCAGAGCCTGTGGACAGTTTAGCAAGTAGCCTCCCACTGTGTGTCTGTGCCCGGTGGGACCGGGGAAGCTGTGATGCAAAGCAGGAGAGGTTAAGTCCGCTTCACCTGAACCCTGGGATGGGGCAAAAACTAGACCAGATTGTGTTTGGGGGAGCAGGGAGGTGGGAGGTGAAGAACAGATTGGGGAGGGAGAGTAGGAGTAAGAAGCCTGGGAGTCTGCGGAATTAGTTGCAAGAATCATCCAAAAGGAGGAAGCAGAGCAGCAATAAAAAGTAGAAAGTGACGTGGAAGAAGAGTCAGGCCACTGATTCTGGGAGAGGAGAATCAGAGGTGGAAGACAAGAGTCTTGGATGGGGGAACAAATAAAGTGAAATAGGGTGAGAGAGTGCTCAATTTTTACCTTCCTATCTCTGACATGATACCTCAGGTTGGAGGAAAAAAAAAAGCCCAAGAAATACAGGTAATTGTGGCCCCTAAAAGTGCAAAGAGAAGTGGGAAGCCTTCTGATTTCCCTTTAAGGCCAGTTCTGAAAAACCATATGGAGGGAGATCAAGGCATCAAAATGGTGGTCCATGTTCTGGGAAAAGGATGGCGGGGTCACATACCAGAAGAAGAATGGACTAGAAGGAGTGAAATCTGGTAAACACTGTTGGAAGCGGGAAGGGCCATGGAGTTGACTCCCATGGAGGCGTGGAACTAGAGTGGAGGAAATGTTACAAAACAGGAAACAGGGTGTTAGAAATATTTTTGGAAAAGAGTGATTTCACTGAATTCAGACTAGAAGGGTACATTGAGACAACTAAATTAATCATCCCCTGTTGCAGATCCCCCAGCCCCAGGGGGTGAATCACAATTGAAACTAGTCATGACAGTCTTGTTCCCCTTTATGGGTGACTGGTCTCAGGATGGACACATGACCCCTTTTTAGCCAAAAAATGGTAAGAAGTCTGCCAAAGGTCTCTGGGAAAGACCTTTCTCCTTATTAAAGGAGATAGATGTGTGAGGAACAACCCTCTCCCTTCCTGATTTGGAAGCTTTTATGTGAAGATGTGATACTTGGAGCTACAGCAGTCATTTAGGGGCCATAAGACCACATACTTGAAGAACAAATGTAATAAGTTAAAGGTGGTAGAGAAGAAGGATGGAACAAGCCTGGGTCCTTGCTGAGCTTGTTGAGCTGGGATCACCACCTCCAAACACCCTATGGTTGACTTGCTATAAGCAAGATATTCTCTAACTTGCAGCCAAATGTATCTTAACTCTAATGGATAAGCCTGTATCCTAAAGCATCCTTTATCCTATTGGAACCTATCCAATGACGTCTTCTCTTATTTTAAATTATTTTATGATCCTGGAATTTCTAAACTCTGTTTGCTTTGTAGGAGCTATGAAATCTTAGTGTTTATTCCCTATTACGAGTGGACTCAGGGGAGATTTCTTATGGTTCCAGTCAGTAGCTCTGGCATCAAGATATTGGGATCCTCCTTGTTTAGAAAGGGGCTTTTGAGAGCTGACTGGGGCTGCATGGACCCAGCACTATAAGACCAAGAATAAGACTTTGATGAAGATGGACACTTTCTAAGGTTGAATATCATCTGATTGCCAGTCTCAACTGCAAGCTCGCCTCCTTTTATCGATGAAATTTCCCAAGCTTATTATGGGATTTAAAAAATACATATATTGGAGTATAGTTGATATACTAACAATGTTGTGTTCGTTTCTGCTGTCAACAAAGTGAATCAGTTATACATACACATATATCAACTCTTTTTAAAGATTCCTTCCCTATGTAGGTCATTACAAAGTATCAAGTAGAGTTCCTTGTGCTATACACACATATTAGTTATTAGATATTAGTTATTAGGTATTAGTTATCTATTTTTGTATATTTGTTGTTATTGTTTAGTTGCTAAGTCATATCTGACTCTTTTGCGACCCCATGGACTTCTTTTGCGACCCTCCAGGCTTCACTGTCCCTGAGATTTCCCAGGCAAGAATGCCTGAATGGGTTGCTGTTTCCTTCTCCAGGGGATCTTCCCAACCAGGGATAGAACCCATGTCTCCTGCTTGACAGAAGGATTCTTTACCACTGAGCCACCTGGAAAGCCCATTTTATAGTAATGTGTATGTATCAATCCCAAATTCCCAGTTTGTCCATATCTCTTCATTACAGTAACCATAAGTTTGTTTTCTACATCTGTAACTCTATTTGCTTTGGAGATAAGTGCATTTGTACTTTTTTTTAGATTCCACATGTAAGTGATGTCATGCAATATTTCTCCTTCTTTATCTGACTCACTTCACACAGTACGACAGTCTCTAGGTTGCTGCAAAATGCTGCTGCAAAAGGAATTATTTCATTTTTTCATGGCTGAGTAATACTCTATTGTACATATGTACCACATCTTCTTTAACTGTTCCTCTATCAAGGGACATTTAGGTTGCTTCCATATCTTGGCTATTGTAAATAGTGCTACAATGAGTATTGGGGTTCATGTACCCTTTCAAACCATGTTTTTCTCTGGATATATATCCAGGAGTGGGATTGCTGGATTAAATAGTAGCTCTATTTTTAGTTTCTTAAGGAATCTCCACAACTCCAATATGGAATCTTGGTTGCAATGATGACAAGACAGGGTTGAATGAGTGGGGTGGAGATCATGATGGATGCTGCCCTATAGAAGGGTACTTGGCCTTGCGTATATTCTTGGAAACAGGAGAGCTACGGAGTCTTTGTGTCCATAGAGTCACCATCACACATACTCTGCCCATATGAAGATGAGGATATGTGTTCCTGGATGCATAATTTACTTGTAATTGATATGCAATCATGGGCTTGCAGTTCACTGATTCCCTTGTCCCCTCGCCCTTTCTAATAATTGTTTTCTAGTGGTTCTCTTTGCTTAGAGCACAACCCTCTCTTCCTAACACCCTAGAAGCCTCCACTGAAATAACTCCTTGTTTGCTTATCCTTTGGAAAACAAGCAGATTATTTGCTGTAAATTAAGAGGTCAGCCAGAAAAAGATGTAAGCAGAAAAGCTCACTGCAGAGTGAACCGAACAAACAGGCCAGCAAGCTCCAGCCGCTGCACGCAGATGGCAAGCCAACCAACCCAGTGAGGAATCGCCCAGCTCCGTGAGATGAGAAACACAGGAGGGCTTCGGAGGCATGACTTCTGAGGTTATGAGCAGCAGTGTCCTTCCAGCTATTACTCGGGAAGATGAGCGCATCCTGTCCAAAGACTGCATGCAAATATTCAGGGCAACTTTAACTCATGATAGCCCCAAATTGGATGCAGCCCAGGTGTCCATCATAAGAGAATGGATTTTAAAACTGTGATGTAGCCATGCAATGGAACACTACTTGGCAGTAAAAAGTAACAAACTGGTCACATAGGTAACAGGATGACCTCTGACTGTGACACTGTGATTTATAATAAATACATATTTGGTCTTCATCCCCATTTCTGGCACAGAATTCTTAAAATCCTTAGAATTTCCTAAGTGATGAGAGCAATAAAGCTATCTTTTGTTATGCTAATAATGTGACTTTCAAAGGATGAGGGCTGACTGCGTGTGAAACCAACTATGTGACTGGAGGACTGAAACTTTCAGTTCTACCCCTGCTGACCTCCAGGGACTAGAGAGGGGCTGGGGGTTGAATCAGTCACCTATGGCCAAAGATTTAATCAATTATGCCTATGATAGCCTCCATAAAAACCCAAAGGGATGGACTTTGGAGAGCTTCTGGGTTGGTGAACATATGGGCAAAGCGGTGTGCTGGGAGTGGGTGTGGAAGTGACCTACTACCTCTGGGTAGACGGGGTCAGAATTGAGTTGAATTGTAGGACACTCAGCAGGTATTAGGAGAGTGGCTTGGTGGTGCAGAAGAAGTGACACCCCAGCTTGGAATTGGTACCAGAACCCCTTTTAGTGAGAAAAAAACATATCAGTGTTTGTCAGGGACTGGGGATGGGAATGGGAGGGGATTGGCTGAGAGGACACTGGAGGGACATTTTATGGTGTTGGAAATGCTCTATAACTTGATTAGGGTGTTACACAGATCTATCAACACCTAGTGAACTCTTTGATTAAAATGACTACTGGGACTTCCCTGGTGCTCCAGTGGTTAGGGATCCACCTTGCAATGCAGGGAACTTAGGTTCGATCCCTGGTTGGGATCTGAGATCTACATACCGAGGAGTAACTAAGCCTGCACACGGTAACTACTGAGCCGCTGTGCTCCAGAGCCAGGGCGCCACAACTAGAGTTCATGTGCTGCAACGAAAGATCCTGCATGATGCAACAAAGATGCCATGTGCTGCAACTAAGAGCTGATGCAGACAAATAAATAAATGAATATTTTTTAAAATCGCTAACATGCAAATTAAGCTTCAATCAAAAACAGTTGACTAAAAATGTGACACCTCACCTCGGGCACATTTGATTGGTTGTACATACCATTGTGTGGCTCAGCTGGTAAAGAATCTGCCTGCAATGCAGGAGGTCTGTGATCCATCCCTGGGTTGGGAAGATGCCCTGGAGAAGGGAAAGCCTACCCACTTCAGTATTCTGACCTGAAGAATTCCACGGACTACAGTCCATGGGGTTGCAAAGAGTCGGACATGACTGAGCAACTTTCAGTTTCATTTTCACCATCGTCAAGAAAATCTTCCCGAGTTTCAATAATCCAAGCAAGTCTCTGCTTTTGCTGGGCCATGCTGCAGAAGTTGGGACAGCTGTGGAACCACCGAAGTTAAACAAAAAGGCAGAAACCATGGCGCAAAACAGTGATAAATAGCAACCAGCTTTTGGTACTGGACATCCATAGGGAGTGTTGTTCAGTTGCTCAGTCATGTCCGAGTCTTTGTAACCCCATGGATTGCAGCAGGCCAGGCTTCCTTGCCCTTCACTATCTCCTGGAGTTTGCTCAAACTCATGTCCATTGAGTTGATGATGCCATCCAACCATCTCATTCTCTCTCCCCCTTCTCCTCCTGCCCTCAATCATTCCCAGCATCAGGGTCTTTCCTAGTGAGTCAGTTCTTTGCATCAGGTGGCCAAAGTATTGGCCACCATAGGGCGTAGTAGGGACTATGGCCAAGTGGAGAGTGCACGGCTCATCTAAACTCAATTCCTGTCTAGTTATCATGCAGGGCAGTGGGCTCCATGCTGCCATACCTTCCAATTTTTCAAGTTGGAAATACAGCTATTTAAATTGCTGTTTTGAGGGCTTCCCTGGTGGTCCAGTGGTTAAGATCCACCTTGCAATGCAGGAGATATGGGGTCGATCCCTGGTTGGGGAATTAAGATCCCACATGACTTGGAGCAACTAAGTCTGCCCACCACAACTAGAGAGCTTGTGATCCCAAGTGCTGCAACCAAGACCCAACACAGCCAAATTAAAAAAAAAAATTATTGTTTCTGAAATTTTATATTCTTTTAAGCTGATAACCAATTCAAAATTTGAAAGAATTGTGTGTGGTGAAAACAAAACAGATCTGAGGTTGGTGGCCTGGCTCCTGGGCTTCCAGTCTGTGGCCTCCGCTGCAGAGAATGTTGGGTAGGGAGGAAAGCAGGAGGAAGCACCACTCAGAGAGAATTTTGCCTAGATCTGAGGGCAGAACACCACAAAGACCATCGCTGACTTTCTAAAATCATTCTTACCTGTCCCTCGTTCTCTCTTAAAAGTTCCTGTTCACACCACCAGCCCTTCTCCCAGGGAAGGCCCCTGGAGGACACAGTCAGGCAGAGGAGATGCGATCCTAATACCCCACCATCCCCTGATCCCTCCATCTCAACCCCGGCTCCTCTTCCTGCCCTTACTCTCCCGAAAACATTGTTCTGGAAGGTTCTCCCCTTTTGCCCTTGTTCTATACCCTCTCCCCAGGTATTCTAATTCATCACCATGTTAATCATTGCTGACTCCCAAATCTCCAGCCCCAGACTCCTGTGTACCCAACTGTGTCCAGGGAGCATCCCCACTTCACAAGCCCAAAACTGAACTCTTCACTTCCTCCCCCAGATCTGGCCCCACCACCCAGCCTATCCCACCTCTGTAAATGGTGAGCTCTACTTTTCTGCCCATGCCAGATACCCAGGCATCATTTTTTTTAATTTAATTTTTTTCTTTTAAAAAATAATCATACTATAAATAGGAACTTTTTTTCAGGGAGAGATGTGCACACAGTTCTGTGAATTTTAACACACACAGATTCCTCTAACTACCACCATGATCAAGATAAAGAGCAGTCAGAGTCACATCTTCCCCTCAGCCCTAACTGATGACAACCACAGACCTGCCCCCTGTCATCAGTGTCACCTTTTCTAGACTGCCACATAAATGACATCCTACTGGTTATAATTTTTAACCTTTTGAGACTGGTTTTTTCACTCAGCATAAGGCCGTTGATACTCATCTCATTTGATACTATCATGGTTTGTTTTCTTTTATTGCTGAGTACTCTGTTTCACTGTATGACTACACCACAACCTGCTTATTCATACACCCCACGAAGGACATTGAGTTGTTTCAGTTTAGGGCAATTAAGACCGCAGTGGTTTGGTGAGTCCAGAACCTGACAGAGGAGGACAGGAAGTTGGTGACTCAGGATGGACTTGGTGTTTGAATCCAAAGGCCATCTGATGGAAAACTAGGAAGAGCTATGGGGCAGATGAGGTCTGGTAGAGAATTTCCTCTTGCTGAGGGGAGGTCAACCTTCTGTTCTATTCAGGTCTTCAACTGATTGGAAGAGGCCCACCCACATTAACAAAAGGACAGTTGCTTTACTCAAAGTCTATCAATTTAAACCTAAATAGCACCCCAAAACATCCCCCCAGAAACATCTAGAACAATGTTTGATCAAATATATATAGAAGCACTGTGGTCCAGAAGAGTGGAACATAAAATTAAACATCATAATCAGCAGTATTTTAATTTTTTGGATGAAAATTGAGGTAGAGAATATTATATTGTATACAGTAATTTATGTTTTTTTAATCTACCTAAACTTGCTTTTTTAATTGATTTGCAGAAGCTCTTTGAATACTAGTATATAAACCCTTTAACAGTTATGTATGTAGAAAGATAGTCTTGTTAATGATATTTTTTCCACAGCTTTATAGTTTTGTGTGCTCACATTTGTCATTTCTTTGATGACTTCTGTGTCTATCTCACACTAGGAAAAAGTCATCTCATTTACAAAGCTTAAAAATTGTACGGTTTCCCTGGTGGTCCAGTGGTTAAGAATCCGTCAGCCAGTGCAGGGAACATGGGTTTGATCACTGGTCCCAGAATATTCCACATGCCTCTGGGCAACTAAGTCCGAGTGCCACAACTGCTGAGCCTGTGTGCCTACAGCTTATGCTCTAAACAAGAGAAGCCACTTCAATGAGAAGCCCAAAGCACTGCAAGAAAGAGTAGCCCCCGCTTACCACAACTAGAGAAAGTTCGCAGGCAACAAGGAAGACCCAGTACAGCCAGTAAATAAATAAATTTAAAAACTATGTAATATCTATACAACTTCTCTATAATATTTGCAAAAAAAAAAAAAAAACCCACAAAACTCTCCACACCACTTTATTTCGACCTTTATCCAAAAATGCAAAAAATGTGTAGTTCTGAGTATCCAATGCTGACCAACCTCATAAGCAAGTGGAGAGAGAGGGTCAGGATAGAAGGTCAGAGCTCCTCCCCTTCCTGGAGGAAAGGGAAGCTACGGATGAGAACACCAGGGCCCGATGGAGAATGGGACCCTCTTTCTCCTGGCACCAGACTAAGACCTCGCCCACTCCACCCCATGGCTATCCATCCTCTTCAACAGAGAACACGCAAAATTATCGAAACTTGTACAGGAACGCAGAACATGGTGCAAGCGGCAAGCAGCTAGCTGAGCCGGAGGATTAGAGCTTGTCCCCCTGCTTCTTGGCAGGCAGATGGTGAACAGCTCAGCTTTCTCCTCCTCACTCCCCTCTCCTATGCTCTCTTCCTCAGAAACATCATTGCTTATAACAGTTTGGTGCCGCCCAGTATCCCCACAGGGTCGGGACCCAACAAGAGGCGGAAGGTTACAGGTAGTTGGAGCTGAGAGTCATCCAAACAGCATGGGTTGGCAGGACAACTTGAGGCTGGCCACAGGGACTGTGATCTCCTGGTGATCATGGTTCGGGGACATGACTTCTACAATGTTACACTCATCTTTGCACCCTGCCCACCCCCAACCTGGTGAGGCAGAGCATGGTCAAAACCAGAATATGCTCTGCACCATCCTCTTCCTCTACCTTGAAGATGAAAGAGCAGGTGTGCCTGGGAGCTCACAGATGAAGAAAAACTGTCCATAATAATGGAGCCAGCACCCCCTCCCCCGCCTCCTGGCCAGGCTCCACTCTTCTAACTCAAGAAACGCCAAGATGGCAGCGCCGTCAGCCGCACGGCAAAGGCCATCCGCCACATTTCTGTATTTTTGAAAAACGTATTTGATCTTTAAAACACTGGAAGTAACTTTTGCTCTCTAATTGCAACTCTTCCAAATAGGCAGTCAGCTACCCCAACATTACTTACTAAACACCCTATCTTTTCCCATAGTTATCGGAAATGGACTTGGATCACTTTAGTTGAATGACTCCTCAAAATATTAACTAAAACAGAATATCATTTTTTACCCATGCTATAAGCAGAAATGTTAAAGATTCAAAAAATCCAGCATTAGAGAAGGTATATGGAAATAGGTACTCTCATACACTGTTGGTGGAAATGTACATTACTAAACATTTTCAGGAAGGTAATATGAAAATATCTACCAAAAATTTGAAAGTGCATCTCTTTGACCCAGGAATTATATCAATTACATTTCTAAAAAACCAATCTAACCAAAATACTCACACAGGTCTAGGCAGACAGATAGATTGTTACTTGGCAAAGCACTGTTTTTTATGACAAGGGAACAGAAAAGTGGAAATGGGCCCTAAATGACTGCATACATTAGAGGACAGTCCTAAAAAGCATAACACATAGCTATTGGAAAGAATATAGTAGGGCTTCCCTGGTGACTCAGTGGTAAAGAATTTGTCTGCCAATGCAGTAGACACGGGTTTGATCCCCAGTCCGGGAAGATTCCACATGCCTCAGAGCCACTAAGCCCATGCGTCACAATTATTGAGCACATGTGCCATAACTACTGAAGCCTGAGTGCCCTAGAATGCATGCTCCACAAGAGAAGGCCTCGCTCACCACAACTAGAGAAAAGCCCTCAATGGCTCCAAAGCAGAGTTAACATGAAGGAAAGGAGACGAGACAAGGTGGAGCTAAGAAAGAGAAACCAGTGTCCCACCCTCCTCTGCAGGCTGTGAGTCCAAGGCAAGGAAGACCCAGCACAGTCAAAAATAAAAACAAATAAATAGACAAATTAAAAAAAAAAAAGAATACAGTAGCTCTATGTATACTAACATGGAAAGATCACCAAGGCAGATTTTACGGTAAAAAATGAAACATTTCAGAACATTATATATAGTATGATTCCATTTACCCATTCTTAAACTATATATTTATATATGTACGTATATGGGTATAAACAAAAGAGATGCTTACTAGGAAGGGAGAAATGTCAGGGAGAAGCGAAGTTGCCTTTCACATTTGACTTCTCTATTGTTGGATTCTTTTACAAAAAGAATATACTCATGTATTGGGCTGGCCAAAAAATTAAAATGGAAAATTGGAAAATGGAAAAAGCCAAATGAACTTTTTGGCCAACCGAACATGATTATGCAATTTTTTAAAATACAGAAATAATAATGGAAGAACACTCATCACTTTGATCTGACCAAGCTAGAACAGAGAACAGGGCACAGAGATTCAAGCTGCCTGAACACTCACACGGGCCACTGTGAGGTCAGCTGGGACTGGGGATGAATCACGCCACCCACTCAGGACTCCAAGAATCCACCCCTAGTGCTGGGGAGGGGTGAGGTGGCTACACTGCCATCAAACCTGAAGCAGGGCAGGCAGGAGCTTCTTTAAGAAAAATGGAGGTGGCAAGCAGGGAGGGTCATCAAACAATGACCACCAGGGTGAATGCACAGGAAATGTGTGTTGGGAGCATCATTACCTCTCCTGCGGGGGGCCAGCCCATGCATGCCCCTGGACACTGCCATTTCTCCCAATGATACAGAAAATGCAACCTACATGGGAAGGAAAATCCAAAACAGAAGGAATATATATATATATGTATAGCCGATTCACTCTGCTGTGCAGTAGAAAGTAACACAACATTGTAAAGCAACTATACTCCAATAAAAAATGTTTTAAAAAAGATTACAAGGGCAAAGTTCTAGGAAAAATACAACTCAGTAAAACTGACTTTAAAAGAAAAAAAAAAATGCACCCACAGGGTGAGTATCAGGAGAATCGCACCCAGACAGAACACTGTCTGCTTGTCTCCAGGGAACCAGTCACAGGAAATCATCAGAAATGAGTTCAAAAGGCAGTCGGATTTCTGGCATGCGCTCTCCATCTCTTCCCAGACTGGTCTCCAGGTGCCCTCAAAGAGCAGGCATAAGATTTCCTCCAAATTAAAGGGCTCCTGTGAATGACTTGAGATGCATAGCAACAGCCTGTGAGGTACAGTGTCATAATTTGTGGGGAGGAGGGTCCTATCAACAGCTAGAAAGTGGAATTTTAAAACAGTTGCTTAGAAAAAAAAAATGCACAGAGCCAAAGCTGGCCTTTGGTGGCAAGACTCTGGCTCACAAACATTTTTCCATGAGGGGGAAGAGGTGAAGGTATAACTGATACACTTGAGTGGAGGCAGGTGTTACAGACACATGGGGTGGGGAGAGGGCGTCATTCCTCTTGCATAGTGTGGCCAAAAAGAATGGAGACCATTGCCTTAGGCCATGAGGTTGTCTGCCGAAGAAGCACAGCAGCAGAGCTGGTGGAGGGCTTGACAGTTTGGTAAAGCTTTTCCCCAGGGATGATCTAACTTGTAAAATAATCCTGAGGGGTTGGCATCATTCTGCTTCCTTGACAGACGACAGAACAGAGGATCGGGTCTGAGGAATGGACACAGGGCATTAAAAAGGAGGACCTCTGCTATTTCAGTTTCAGCCAAAATCAATCGAAGTACAACCACAACGTGATGGCATTAGATCTTCGATGCAGACTCTGCAGACTCTGGAAACTGGCTTTGTGAACGTAAGCTCAAGACTCACCTCTGGCCAAATACAAGAAGCTGGAAAGTGGAAGAGGCAGGCAGGGAGGAGCTGTGAGTGTGCTGTGTTCTGATCCCAGTGGGAAGAAGCAGGGGAGCTTCCTGCTCACCGATGAGATAACACTAGAGGGATATCAAGACAGCTGCTGGCAGAACTGAACCTACCCCTTAAGTTTAGGGAAGCAAGGGCTAGTGCCAGATGCTGGCTGGGAGAAATAAAAACTGAAGAGCTTGCTGGGACTGGCAGGCCAAAATGGGAGAGAAGCTACACTGGAGTGAGCTGCTGTTCCACCAAAAGTGGGACAAAGTTATGAGGCTCCCTTGGACCAAAAAAGGGCCCTTTGCTGAGAAGCCAGCCTAAAGTCATTTTATAAATGATGCCATCCAAGGGGGCAGCCTAGAGGAGCCATGCAGACCTACAGAGGGGATGCCCAGGGGCTGAGGATGGATCAGACGTGGCCAAGGGGAGGAGGTATTCCACATCCAAGGGAAAGGTGCCAACCAGGGAGGTCCAAGGATCAGCGAAAGGTCCCCATGGGAGAATGAGTAGACACTAGATGTCTGTCCCATGCAGAGGGCACTGGCTCCAGGCCGTAAGTGCACCAGGCCAGCCTGACATCCACTGCCCATTCCTCCTCCTCTCTGTCCACAGGGTGGGACCCTCAATGGATCCAAAATGAAATTAAAATGCAGGAGAGGAGATGAGACAAGTGGAGCAAAGAAAGAGAAGCTGGACAGGGCCCCACCCTCTTCTCCAGGCTGTGAGCCCGAGGTACTGCAGAGCTGTGGGGAGAAGTTCTACTTAGAATAGAACTAGGAATTTTGATGCTATACTGGCCTGGAGTTATGTGATTATTTAACTGGACTGGACTTTTTATTGTCTGAGTGTCTGAAGAAGCCCTGGCACCCAAGGAGCCATGCAAGCTGTAGGAAGAAGGGATGCCGGGGAAAATAAAGTTAAGGTTTACTTGAACCTGCCCAGCCCAGTCCACTGAATAACATGGTTATATTCATTTTAGGGGCTTCCCAGGTGACTCAGTGGTAAAGAATCCACCTGCAATGCAGGAGGCCCAGGACACACGGGTTCGATTCCTGGGTGGGGAAGATCCCCTGGAGAAAGAAATTGTTTCAAGTATTCTTTCAATACTTGAGTATTCTTGCCTGGAGAACCCCAGAGGAGCCTGGCGAGCTACAGTCCATGGGGTTGCAAAGAGTTGGACACAACTGAAGCAACTATGCATGCATACATTCATTTCAGATGGCCTCGGGGTGCAGTAATATCCTTGTGGTATGCGACATCTGCCCATCCAGGGCAGCTCTTGGCTGAGGCCAGCTGGACCAGACTGCATGTGCAGGGAGGGGCTGCTGCCCGGGAGCGGATCCTGGACCATCTGCCCACACCAGGGCCTGTGGAAGCACCGGCCTGGAAGACATCTGGCCCAGGGCTCAGCATCACTCTTCTGATGTGAACACTTGATAAGGTTAAATATAAAGTTGCAGGACTATCTTGACACGACCTAACTTTGAACCTGTGGCCCAGTTCCAGCTCTACATCTGTAAAGTCCATCAAAAAAAAAAATTCTAAAATTGTTTTGTGAGTCGTTGTTGCTGTTCAGTCATTAGTTGTATCTGACTATTTTTGACCCCATGGACTGCAGCACACCAGCCTTCCCTGTCCTTCACTATCTCCCGGGTTTGCTCAAACTCATATTCATTGAGTTGAGGATGCCATCCAACCATCTCATCCTCTGTCATCCCCTTTTCCTCCTGCCCTCCATCTTTCTCAGCATCAGGTCTTTTCCAATGAGTCAGCTCTTTGCAGCAAGTGGCCAAAGTACTGGAGCTTCAGCTTCAGCATCAGTCCTTCCAATGAATAGTCACGGTTGATTTCCTTTAGGATTGGCTGGTTTGATCTCCTTGCTGTCCAAGGGACTCTCAAGAGTCTTCTCCAACACCACAGTTCAAAAGCATCAATTCTTTGGCACTCAACCTTCTTTATGGTCTGATTCTATTTCTTTCTTATTAGGAATGCCACTCCACTATTAATCTCATTTGGGCATTTCATCACTTATTTTTTCATATACTGGGAACCTCAAAACATGGAAATGATCTGGACTGTCCTGAGCTCTGAGAGGCCTGCTGTGGGCCTCTGGTCACCCTTTGGTTGCCTAGCATTTGAAACCCTTCCTGTGTTGAAGAAAGCGCTCACATGTGAACCTTGAATCTTGGTGAGAAGCACAGCCCTACTCCCACCGGAGAAGCTGATAATTGCAGGCCCTTATTTTCTGAGCAGCCCTCTTAGGTTTGGCCCATCAAGTACACCTGCCCCAATTCTGAATGTGAGGCTGCAGTGTGGTACAGAGAAGGAAGTAAGTCATGGTGAGAAGGAATGTGGCTCTGGGGCCCAAGTTTCAATGTGGTGTGTGTTGGGGGGGGCGGTGAGGGAAGGGCTACTGGATCCTCATTAGATTGAGTCAGAGGCATGATTTTACGGTAGTTCTGGCTACATAGCTTCCTTTATTCTGTAAGCCTGGTTCTCCAGCCTTGATGCCAAGTCTCTAAGCTATCCAAGTTCTTATCAGATAATCCCGAAATTAGCCAGAGTTGACCTCTGTTGCTTCAATTAAGAGCCATCACTTAGACACTGGGTGGCATCATGATTATGGGCTGAAAAAGCCTGCATTCTCTTGAGAGGTGCTCAACCTATTCTTAATCAGAAAAATGGAGCTGCATTAAAACAGCAAGGAGACACTGCTGGAAATCCATTCAACTGGCAAAACAAAACAAAACAAAACACAGAAACTGGATAAAGCCAAGTCTGGCTGGGGATGTGGTTCAGAGATCCAATGTTAGCGAGGCTGTTAGCTCTACCCTTTTTGTTTTTTATGTCTACTTCGGGTTTATCCCTTCTCCCACCTGGGACAGCACAACTGTGAAGAAAAGGCTGTGGCTGGTTGATGTGGACCACACAACTGGCCACATACACGGACTGTCTCAGCTCAATTAATCCTAAGGGTTCACCGTGACAAGCAGTATAGCTCATAATACATGCCCAACAAATATTGGCTATGAATGTTTTCTCTTGCTTTTATTTTTTGAGTAAACTTACACATACACACTCAGAGAAAAGAAATTGTTTTTATTTTTTACAGTACAAAAGATACATGGAGATTGGTAACTTTCCCTTCTACCCCAACCCCCCTCCAATACCCAGTTCCCCTTCCCAGAGATGCACCACTGTGAACAGTTCCATGGGCGTCCCTTCCTGCAATCTACTCCTCACCCAGCAGTGTCCAGAGGGATCCTTTGGAAATGTGGACCAAGTTACCTCACACCTCTGCCCATCAGACCTCAGATGACACTCTACATCCAGACCTCAGACACAGGGCCCCGCACACTCTGGGCCCTGCCTACCTCCCTGACCTTATTCCCACAACTCTCCCTCAGCTCTCTTTCAGGAGCTCTGGCCTCCCTGACCTCCTCTGACACGCTGTGGCTTATCTCGGGGCTGGCCATGCTCTGCCTGGACCAACCCCCGACAGTCTCACCTTCGTGCCCTTCTTTCTTGCAGTGTATGGTGTTAGTCACTCAGTAGTATCCGACTCTTCACAACCCTGTGGACTAGTAGCCCGCCAGGCTCCTCTGTACATGGAATTTCCCAGGCAAAAATACTGGAGTAGGTTGCCATGCCCTTCTCCAGGGAATCTTCCCGACCCAGGGATTGAACCTACGTCTGCTGCATTGCAGGCAGATTCTTTACCATCTAAGCCACCAGGGGAGCCCTTCTTTCTTTCAGGGCTCCGCTCAAATATTACCTCCTCTGAGAGCCCTTCTTGGATTGCCCTAGCTCTCTGGCCCTTTACTCTGCTTTTCCAACCCCCGTCTTCCTTCTTAGCACCATCCTGGCCCCCAACTTGGGGTTATGTATCTGTTTATCAATCTATTTCTTGTCTTATCGCAATGGAACATCTGCTCCAGGAGGCAAGGTCGGTTCACTGCAGATTCCCCAGCGACAGCCAGTACTGTTACCTAGGGCCTCTCAGAGAGAACTCATTGGGTGAATATGTGGGTGTGGGTCTGTTCTCTCTTACAACTCACTAGTCTCACAACTTGCTTTTTCTCATCTAACAATAAGCCTCAGAGTCTGATCTACCTTGACATATGTAGACCTGCCTCATTATTTGTAACAGATGCTCAGTATTTCAACTGATTGGGTGCCCCATGGTTTTTATTTAACCAGACCCTTTGCTGATGGACAGAGGTTGTCCCTAGTCTTTTATTATCAGAGAACCAACAAACAAAAAGCACTGTGATGAATATACTTCTTTGTGCACATGAGAAGGTATATCCACACAATAAACTCATGAATGTCAACTTGTTGGGGCAGATGATATCCAATTTTTAAGTTTGAGAGATGTCATCAAGTTGCACCCTGTGGAGACATATCCCAAGTAACAACAGGAGAGAGAGGCATAGCAGATGAGGTCAGCGTGTGACAGGGGCAGGAAGCCAAAACAGTTGAACTTGGAGGCCATTGTAAGGACTAGGGCTTTGATGAGTAAGATAGGGAGACCATGGGATTTTGAGCAGAGGAGAGACAGACTTACTCAGGTTTTAAATGATCATTCTGGCTGTTGTGTGGCAGACAGACTGAAGGGGACAACAGATGCAAAGGGGCCAGACAGGAGAAGACAAAGAAACATAGGTGAGAGATGGTGATGCCAGCCTGACCAGGTGGTGAGAAGGGATTGGACTTGGGATATATTCTGAAAATAGAGTGGAGAGGATTTGCTGATGGAGTAGTCAGATCCTGAGAGATATTTTCAAAGAATCAAAGGGATCTCTCATGATTTTGGTCTGTCCAACCAGAAGGATGGGATGGCAAGGTCCATGTCCCTGGAGTCCATTCCGGAGGTGCTGGGCATGAGGGTGTGTGGACAGGCAGTAGCTGGAGTGGGGGCAGGGGAGATATCTGGTGAACCTCAACTTCCTAACAGATAAGGTTTCCTGATCTTAGACTGTGTGGTTTCAAAGGGGTTCCACGGAACTGTAGTGAAGTAAGCTGTCGGGGGCCCAGCTTGAATGACGGTAGTGGCTAACTCTAGCCCAGCTCCTGGGTCGGGCCCACGTTCCTCCTTCTGTTTACTTCCATTGTTGGTACGTGCTGGGCTGCACACCTCCATCTCCATCATTTTAAAAAGCACAGCAAAATAAATAAATAAAATAAAATAAAAAGCACATTACATGGGACTTCTTGGCAGGCCAGCGGTTAAGGCTCTGCACTCCTAGTGCAAGAGGCACAAGCTGATCCCTAGTCAGGGAACTAGATCCAAAAACTAAAATAAAAAGTACAGCAGAAATGAACACAACATTGTAAAGCAACTAGACTCCAATAAAAATTAATTTGAAACAAAAAAATAAAAGAATTGCAATCATCAAAGAAAAAATCCATTTCTGAGTCACTCCATTTTTTTGCAACCCTACCTCTGATCATCACCCCACCTGTTGTCGCTGGATGCTGAAGAGGACAGTGGTAGCTCTGTGTTGTCAAGAGGTCAGGAAGACTCTGAACTAGAAAGAAGCTATCAGATTCTGACTGGCCACAGAGGCTTACCGGGGACATATCTAATCCTTACAGAGGAAGATCAGATCAACAAATGAAACACTGTCATCCAAGGTCAAACAACTCCAGATGAACCAACATAGCCCAAAGGCCTTGCGGCCCAGCGTATCTTGCAGGCCCAGCCACACTGGCCTTCTTTCTATTCCCCTCATACTGCAGGCTTGTTCCTGGTGCAGAGCTTTGGGTATTGTCATCCCTTCTACCTGAAATGATGCTGAGAAAGATTGAAGGCAGGAGGAGGAGGGACAAGAGAGGATGAGATGGCTGGATGGCATCATCGACTCAGTGGTCACGAGTTTGAGCAAACTCCGGGAGATAGTGAAGAACAGGGAAGCCTGGCATGGTGCTGTCCATGGGGTGGCAGAGTCAGATACAACTGCCTGAGCGACTGAACAATTACCTGGAATGCCCTTCATGCAGCTGGCTCCTTCTCAGCAGTTCAAACACCCCTCTTCAGCGCAGGCCTGTCCTGACAGCCTTACCTAAAGAAAGCCCTATGCCAGACTCTTTAGATTTGCTTCCTTCCTTCACTTGAAATCACCTGCTTTGTGTGTTTACCTGTTTACCCTGTGTCTTGCTCACTCGTGTCCCCAGCATCCAGAACCACGCCTTGCACAGGGCCTTTGATGGCTGGGAAGCAGGGTGCTGGTGACAGGTGTGGCACGGTGGGGAGCAGTGTGACTCACTCCGAGGTAAACTTAGTTGAGTTGGACTGGAGATGCTGCACTGCCCACTCCCATGATGCCACTGGGTGGGGTCCCTGAAGCTCTGTGATTTAGTTAACAACTTAGTCTGAATGCCCATATGGCTGGGGTCTTAGGGACACCAAGGATGTCCCAATACTGTGACTTGGGGAACAGGATGGAGATTAAAAAAAGAAGGTAAAAAGCACAGGTTCTGACTCACTCTGCTAGTATCATCAGCTAATAAGCTCTTACAGGCACATCCAACTCCAGTCCTTCTACTCCCAGCCACAAGTAATCAAGTGCCTGGGCTTCCCTGGTGGCTCAGCGGTAAAGAATCTGCCTGCCAATGCAGGAGATGCAGGCTCAATCCCTGGGTCAGGAAGATCCCCTGGAGGGGGGAATGGCCACCCACTCCAGTATCCCTGCCTGGGAAATCCCATGGACAGAGGAGCCTGGGGGGCTACAGTCCATGCGGCCGCAAAATGCTTGAACATGACTTAGCCACTAAATAACAATGATCACGTGCCTATCATAATCAAGGGACTGTGCTAGTTTTTTTTCCTAAGGACAGACTTCAAAATAGTCATTTCCAGGAGAACTGACCTTACCTAGACTCACTTCAGGAGGCACTGCCATTTTCCAAGCCAAAAGGGGGTTTCCTAAGAGATTCCTGAGGCTTTGAAAATGGCCCAGGGTCCTGGCACCTGCTAGAAGAGAGGGTTCTGCAGGTCTGCATGGCTGGGGGATGAGGATGGAGAAAAGAGATCCCTCTCTCAGCATTTTAAGCTGATGAAAGCAGCCTTATCCTTATCCGGCCATCTTCACCTTTCCAGTAAGTTTCTCTTGCTCAATCACATGCAGACAGTAAAACAGCACGAAATACCTTGGTAGAGAACGAAAGATAATTATGTTGCCTTCATCTCCTGTGTATCAAGCATCAAAACCACTTCCTAGGTGCCCATTCTAGGATACACACCACGCGGGTTACAAAGGGCAGGCTGCAGAAATGTAGAGAGACCACGTGGGTACCAAGGTGGGGAGTGATGAGCTAAGTGAGAAGAGATCCTTTCTGGAGGAGAAACAGCTGAGGGTCATGTTTCCTGGGTCATGGGGAGAGAACCAGAGCCTCTGTTGGAAGTGTCAGGCAGCCAGTGGACAGATAAGCACGTTTCCTGAGGAGAGATAAGTATCTTGTATGTCTGCCTTGAGATGCTAGCAGGGAACAATGTGGACCCTAAACAGGTTAATGAGAGAACAGTGAGAAGAGAGGGTGATCCAAGCGGGACAGAGATCATGGTGGGAGGGGAATGACTCCAGAGGAGAGAAGAAGGGAGAGGAGAAGAGCCAGAAACAGGCTGCCTGGCAGCAACATGGACTGAGTCCATGTTACATGTTACATGGATAGTCTGAGTCCAAGGAAAAAATATCTGTTAAGAAGGGACCTAAAGGGCCAGAGGAAGTCAGACAATGCTCAAGATATTAACCAGATCCAGCCAGAGCTGCCTGGAAAGAGAACAGGAAATTGATCAGGTCAGGGGCCTTGAGAGAAAAGATGGGGTGGGGGTGGGGGGTGGGGACAGGTGAGGAAAGAGCAGAGGGAGCAGGAAGTGGATGAGTGTGCAAAATTGTTTGGAATAATGGCCCACAGAAAGGAGAGAGAAGAGATTACTTGGAAAGCAGAAGGAGGAGAAAGCTCAGAAGACCGACTACAATCTGGATTCTGGAAGAAATATGTTTGGTGGGGCAGAATTTGGTGGGGGATCCAGGTAGAGTTGCCTTGGCAAGAGCTCAACTATTGACCTTCCTCTTTTTGACCACGTGGCTCCTCTAGGTATAAAAAACTGTTGTTTTTTGGGGGAAGTGGAAAGGTGGTGCAGTTAGACAAGGTTCGACTTGCTTCTGAGACCTGACATATTTGCAAAGCCATCCATCTGCTTCCAGGAAAAGGCAAGGCTCCTGACTTTGCTTGTGCTCAAGGAAGAGGCTGTTGGGATCACAACTGTAGGTGGAAGGGGGATGGAAGGAGTTTGGGTAGATAAACTTAGGAAGAGGGAGCAGAGTATGGGGTTGACTCTAGAAGGAGAGGAGGGAAGAAGGTCATGGAAATGAAAGGAGGCCAGGATAAGTCAAGGGAGAGAGGGTGCTGGTGAGGGCCAAGGCACAGGCAAGCACAGGAGGAACAGAAAAGGTGAGTTCACTGAGTTGGGTAGTCTCCCTTTTCACAGGGCCCTCTACTTCTGAGATTTTTCCAATTTAGAAGTGAGATACACGGGTGGGCCACCAGTAATATGTTACCAGTAACAGGTTAAGGACTCAAGTTAATTTTAAATGTACACTTGTTAATGATGAATGAAAGGAGATTAAACATTACTCTTTTTTTAAAAACTTTTTATTTCATAATGGAGAATAGCCAATTAACAATGTTGTGATAGTTCCAAGTGAACAGCAAAGGGACTCAGCCATGCATATACGTGTATCCCTTCTCCCCTAAACGCCCCTCCAATCCAGGTTTCTGCCTAACATTGAGCAGAGTTCCCTGTGCTGTACAGTGGGACTTTGCTGGCTGTCCATCTGAGATATAGCAGTGTGTTGTTGTTGTTGTTTAGTTACTAAGTCGTGTCTGACTCTTGCTACCCCATGGACTGTAGCCCACCAGGCTCCTTTGTCCATGGAATTCTCCAGGCAAGAATACTGGAGTGGGTTGCCATTTCCTTCTCCAGGGGATCTTCCAGGCTCAGCGATCCAACCTGCATTGGCAGGCAAATTCTTTACCACTGAGCCACCTACGAAGCACACAATAGTGTGTATAAGGAGATTAAAGGTTATTCTTGATTGACATACATCTCACGTATATGCTTTCTTTAAGGGGGAGAAGGGGTGAACTGGCTGGCAGCCTATGGGAACTATGGTGGTTCTGGTGAAATCACTGGTTATATGTGAAGCAGAAGGAAATAAGCCGATGCTGGGAGGACTTAGAATGATTCCCAGAGTCACATGACTGATCCGCGGCATGGCCTGGACTAGAATCCTGGTCCCGGTCAGGCCCCTCTGTTACCCTACCTGGAATCTACAGGTTGTCTTTGAATGGCTCCGCATAGAACTGAGAAGGGGGGCATCTGAGGCTCACCTTGGGCTTGAGCTGCTTTCCCCTCAAGCTCAACCAAACTCCCATTTTCAGAGGTGAAGCTGAGAATCTTGTGTTCAAGCCCTGTGACTTGGGGAGAGAAAAGAAAAAGAAAAGAGGTCAAAGATCAGGAGAGGAAAAAGCCACAAGCAGGTCAAGTAGATTTTGGAAATGTTCAGAGATAGTCTTGGGGTTACCCAGTCTTCGTGAGGAACCACAGTTCACACAGCCATTCATTGACTGACAGAAGTTGATTCAGCATCTGCTATGTGTCGGGCACAGTTCTAGGTACTTAAGACAGAGGACCGCACAGCCCTCACACAGTGTCCTTTTTTTTTTTTTGAAAAAAAAATTTTTTGTTTATTTGTTTTGGGCTGCTCTGGGTCTTTGTCGCTGTGCAGGGGCTTTCTCTAGTTGCAATGAGTGGGGGAGACCGACCCTTCATTGTGGTGACTTCTCTTGTTGTGGAGCATGGGCTCTAGAGTGTGCAGGCTCAGTAGTTGGGGCACATGGGCTTAGTTACCCAGAGGCAGGCGAATCTTCCCAGACCAAGGATTGAACTCGTGTCCCTTGCATTGGCAGGCAGATTCTTAACCACTGGACCACCAGGGAAGTCCCCCTTTCTATTGGGGACTTGGAGACCTCAGAACTTTTCCTGTGGGAGCTTCTGAGACATCAAAACTCTTAAGACTCTCTCTCTCTCTCTCTCAATTTGCAGGGTGGAAATGGAGAAGTGAAAGAATTCTAAAGAAATAATTTTCTTGTGTAATTCTGTTGTGTAGATTCTAAAGAAGTAATTTTGTTGTGAAGCAAAAAAGCACAATTTTGTTGTGAAGAAGGACAAGTTCTTTCTCCCTGACACACAGGAAGAAGAATAGTGTTCCGTCTGCAGGGTAGGCAATAATCCCTTAGTGAAACAGAGGGGAGACGCAAAGAGTCCGATTCGCCTTGATCTGGGGCTAGGAAATTCAAAGTCAGAGAGAATTCTGACAGCATCTTTTGTCTCTTCAGGAAGGATGGCCCCAAGTCCCCAAAACCTGGGACTTCTCCTTGTCTACTTTCTATCTTTCGTCCTCGGTCTCCCTGCCAACCTCTTGGCGCTGCGGGCCTTCGTGGGGCGTGTTTGCCGGCCCCACCCCGCACCCATCCACATCCTCCTCCTCAGCCTGACGCTGGCCGACCTCCTGCTGCTGCTGCTGCTGCCCTTCAAGATGGTTGAGGCTGCGCATGATTTCGCCTGGCCCCTGGGGAACACGCTCTGTGCCCTCACAGGTTTCGGCTTCCACTGCAGCATCTACTGCAGCACGTGGCTGCTGGTGGGCATCAGCGTGGAGCGCTACCGCAGCGTGGCTTTCCCCGTGCAGTACAAGCTGAACCGCCGGCCCGTGTACGGAGTGATCGCTGCCGTGGCCATCTGGCTCTTGTCCTTCGGACACTGTAGCATTGTGATCATTGTCCAGTACTTACCAACCAACTCGTCGCGCGAGGCCAACAGCCTCCCTGTCTGCTATGACAACTTCACCCAAGAGCAGCTGCGCGTGGTGCTTCCGGTGCGGCTGGAACTGTGCCTCCTCCTCTTTTTCATCCCCATGGGGGTCACCATCTTCTGTTACTGGCGTTTGGTGCGAATCATTCTCTCCCAGCCGCAAGCACCGACCCGGAAGCGCTGGAGAGCCGTGGTGCTGGTTGTTGCGACGCTGTTCAATTTCCTGGTCTGTTTCGGGCCCTACAATGTGTCTCACGTGGTGGGCTTCTTCCATAAGACCAGCGAAAGGTGGCGGGTCTGCGCCGTGATGCTCACTGCTCTCAATGCCTGCATCGACCCTTTGATTTTCTATTTCTCCTCCTCAGCTGTGCGCAGAGCCTTTGATAAAAGGCTACAGAAGCTGCAGAGCGGGGGCGCCTCCCTGGCAGGGTACTGGAGGAGGCGAGCCGGACAGCCAGCTGCGGAGAAAGGAAATGGGAGCTTAAGTGTGGCCGTATGAGACTAGATTTGCCAGCCTGGGTTACTGTGTTTTGGGGAGAAGGGGGCTCAAAAAGGGGAACAATGAAACAGAACCAGGGCAAGTTCTCCTGTGCCGAGCTTAAGGGGCAAAGAACAGCAGTGGGTCTCTTAAATCCAACTCATCCACTGGGTGAGGGTTATCATGTTGTTCCCTGTGGTTTATGACATTTCCATCATTCGTGGCTAGTACTGCTTGTGGTAAGCTACAAGCCCTTTTATCCTGGGACATCAGAGCCGTGGAATTCCTTGCCTTCCCTACCCAGTGTCTGTAAGACGGCAGAGTTCATTAATAGGTATACCTCCTTATATTGTACTTCCAAGATACTGTGGTTTCCACCATTTGTAGGTTTGTGGCAGCCATATATGGCCAACAAAGTATTTCTAAGAGCAACACTTTGCAAAGAGCAACAAAGTATTTCTAAATTTAAAAAGTTTTTTTTTTTTTGGATGTAATGTTATTGTACAGTTTACAGTCTAAAGTATGGTATAAGCTTTTGTGTGCCTGTGTGTGTGTGTGTGTGTGTGTGTATGTATGCTCAGTCATGTCCAACTCTTTGCAACCCTGTGAACTATAGCCCGCCAGGCTCCTCTGTCCTTGGAATTTTTCAGGCAGGAAATACTGGAGTGGGTTGCCATTTTCCTATTCCAGGAGATCTTCCAGACCAGGAATTGAACCCACATCTCTTGCATCTCCTGCACTGGCAGATGGATTCTTTACCATCGAGCCACCATGCACTGGAAAGCAAAATATTCGTGACTCACTTGATTGCAACATTCACTTTATTGCAGTGGTCTGGAAACAAACCTGCCATATTGCCAAGGTATGCTGTATCAACTACAGAATCCTTTAGCTTTATCTTTTGCCCTGAATCAGAAGTGGGTGATTTCCACATGTTGGGTCTGAACATGCAACACAGGCAGAGGTCTACAGAGCAAGATAAGATGCTTCCTGTGAGCCCTGACTAAAGCAATTGAGGGCTCAGGTCTATAATAGGCAAGAAAAAAGTCCTTGAGAGAAAAGTCAGTGGTGGTGTGAAGAAACTTGGGTCAGGATATTTCCTAGTAGTTATGTCTTATTTTCAATCCCCAACACTGTGTATTTATATTGCTTTTTTTCCTTGATCAATCTTGCCAGAGGTCTGTTCATGTCTTTTGTAAAAACCCAGCTTTGCTCTGGCATTCATCTCTGTATTCTATTTCACTAATGTCTTAATTTTATCTTAATTGTTTCCTTACTTCTACTTTATTGAGTCTTTTCAGTTGTTCCTTTTCTTACTTTTTAAGGTTGGATACTCATTTATTTCAGCCTTTCTCCTTTGCTAATGTAAGTATATAAGGCTATTGCTCGCATGTGTGCTAAATCGCTTCAGTTGTGTCTGACTCTTTGTGACCCTGTGGACTTGGACTGTAGCCTGCCGAGAATACTGGAGTGTGTTGCCATGCCCTCCTCCAGGGGATCTTCCCGACCCAGTGATCAAACCCATGTCTCTTATGTCTCCTGCTTTGGCAGGCAGGTTCTTTACCACTGGTGCCACCTGAGAAGCCCCATATAAGGTTATTAATTTCCCTCAATGAAGGAGCCTCAGGAGATGCGGGTTCATCCCTGAGTCAGAAAGATTCCCTGGAGAAGGGAATGGCAACCCACTCCAGTATTCTTGCCTGGAGAATCCCATGGACAGAGGAGCCTGGTGGACTAAAGTCCATGGGGTCACAGAGTCAGACATGAATGAAGCAACTTAGCATGCACATAAGAGCAGCTTTAGGGTGATGCCCCAATTTTGATTTGCAGAATTTTCATTATTTTGAGTTCTAAATAGGCTCTAACTTCCACCTGATTTTCTTTTCTTTGACTCCTGTGTTTAGAAATGATTCTTAATTTTCAAGCATATAAATTTTTATTGACCCTATTATTATTATTGTTGTTACTCATTGCTAAGTAAATCACACTGCCATCAGAGAATACTATTTTAATAGTACCAGTTCCTTGAAATTTGTTGAAAATTGTTTTTTGGTCTAGAATATAGTTTATCTCATGTTCCATTTGTGAAAAGAATATAGGTTCTGAAATTGTTGATGAGTTCTCTCTATACACTTTAGATCAAACTTGTTAATTTGGAATGTTCAAATCTTTATAACCTTTATTTACTTTTGTCCAATCTATCAGTTGCGTGGAAAGGTGGGTTACAGACTCCTTCTATAACAGTGAACTTGTCTATTTCTCCCTGTAGTTCAGTCTTCTGAGAATGTTGAATGTCTTTTGACATTAATTTTCCTTAAAATCTGTTTTGTCTGATGAATACAGACACACCAATATGCATTTTTTCTTAGTAGTATTTGCCTAGTACATTTTTACCCATCCTTTTCTTTTCAAACTCTCAATATCCTGATGTTTTAGATGTGTCTTTTATAAGCAACACATACAGTAGTTGGGTTTTCTGTAATCCAGTCCTATGATTCAAAAGTATTTGTCTTTTAACTATATCCTTTCATTCATTTATATTTATATCATAATTAATTTAATTTCCAATATATTTGGATTTACTTCTGCCATCTTATTTTTAAACACTTTCATTGAAGTATACATACATATTAAAACATCATGCATATCATGCATGGCCTGATAATAAGTGTACTGGTCAGATGAATTGTCACTGTGAACATATTCAAACAAAAAAAACACCTACCATCTTATTTTGTGCTTTCTGTTTTCCTCATATTTTAATATTTCTTTTTTATCTTGCCTTGCCTTCCTCTGGGATTAAGTTTTTTTTTTCCCTTTGTTTTATTTCCTTTCATTTCTCATATCATTCTCATATTGATTTCTCACATCACTGATTTGAAATTATATGCTCTGTCTTTATTATTGTACTGATTATTTTTATATGTTAGGAGAGCCTTAGGGTAGGGAGAGACTACCCACTCTAGTATTCTTGCCTGGAGAATTCCACAGAGGAGCCTGGCAGGCTACAGTCCATGGGGTAGCAAAGAGTCAGACACAACTGAGTGACTAACACTTTCACTTTCACTGTGTTGATCTAAAATATAGATAGGATTTCTGATTTGAGAAGTTGTATTAACTGGAGGAAGGGAAGGCTCAATACTAATTCTATTTGCCAGTGTCATCCTGAAAAAAAAACTGTATGTTTGATTTTTTTTTTTTTGGTCAGCAAAGATTAAAGAAAGCTCATCAGGGTAAAAGTCATGAACACACTTAGTGTCCTTTATTTGGTGGGCGGTTCACAGAGCCCCAGTTAGAGCCCCAATTTTGCAGTTAGAGTACTCGACAACGTCTAGTTCATATAATCTAGTTCAATGCAACGATTGTTGCACCTGCTGATAAATAATTCCTGGAGCATTGTGTTAAGGGGGAGAGGAGAATGGAAGGTTTGAAGATACCATTAGCAATACCACATCTCAGCCCTTTCCGGTTTTCAGGTTAATCGTGGGGAGGGTGCGCTTCCACGGGAAAGGAAATCAGGTCACTTGGTTTATGTAAACTCCTGTGAGAGCTCTGTCTCTGAGCTGGGCTCAAGATACCACACCCGCAATTAGCACTCCACAACCTTGAAACATATGCCATTTTGACGATAATACGTTGCTAACTGCTATCATTTGTTTCACATTAAACAAATATTGTTTTTCAAGGATAAAATTTTATTAAACATGAATTTTCAAGCCATCCACGCCATTCTACTTTCATACTATCCTGTGAGTCTCACCTGCTCGCCTGGCAGAGGCTCTGCTCCCACCCCCACTTGGGTGGAGACCTGCTGGCTTACGGAAGTCCATCGAAGAGCCCAGGCCTAGCATTTACAACATCATTCCCAGGAGGAAACTCCGCTACAGGGGCAGGGCGCAGAGTGATAAGAGCGAGGCAGGGAAGAGCAAAATGATTTGTGGACTTGAAGATTTTCCACCAGCATAGCAATGCTACTTTTGAACATCCCTGTGCATGTCTTTTTGTGCCCTTGTGGGAACATTCCTCCAGGGAGGGAAATACTGGGAGCATTGGCATCTGCATTTTCAGCTTCAGCAGAAACTGCCAAACGCTCTTCAAAGTGAGAGCATAAATCCAGCTCTTTCGAAGAAAAGGCTGGCAGAAGCCCCTGCTGCCACAACCACCTTCCCACCAGCTCTTCTTCCAACACTGGCCCTGTAGTCAACACACCGTCGGGAGTGGGAGGGAACAGACCAGGAATGTGCTACTTGCCAATAGGAAAATGAGCTCAAATGAGGCCTGAGACCCTCAAAGTGACCCAGTGGATTGGCAAATGCTCCAGATATACACATGGCAGGTATGTGTAAATGGACTATGTGTGTATGTCCATACATTGTACATCTAAACACATGGGCAGGACTTCCCAGGTGGCTCAGTCATTTAAAAAAAAAAAAATCCTCCAGCCAAGCAGGAGACTCAGGTTCAATCCCTGGGTCAGGAAGATCCCTTGGAGAAGGAAATGGCACCCCACTCCAGTACTCTTGCCTGGAAAATCCCATGGATGGAGGAGCCTGGTAGGCTGCGGTCCATGGGGTTGCTAAGAGTCGGACACGACTGAGCGACTTCACTTTCACTTTTCACTTTCACACATTGAAGAAAGAAATGGCAACCCACTCCAATGTTCTTGCCTGGAGAATCCCAGGGACGGGGGGGCCTGGTGGGCTGCCGTCCATGGGATCACACAGAGTAGGACACGACTGAAGCGACTTAGCAGCAGCAGCAGCATGACTGATTCATGTTGAGGTTTAACAGAAAACAAGAAAATTCTGTAAAGCAATCATCGTTCAATAAGAAACAAACAAAAAAGATTGAATAACCCAGTTAATAACACAGATATGCAGATGACACCACCTTAATGGCAGAAAGTGAAGAGGAACTAAAGAGCTTCTTGATGAAAGTGAAAGAGGAGAGTGAAAATGCTGGCTTAAAACTCAACATTAAAACAAAAAGCATGGCATCTGTTCCCATCATTTCATGGCAAATAGACCGGGAAACAGTGGAAACAGTGAGAGACTTTATTTTCTTGGGCTTCAAAATCACTGCAGATGGTGACTGCAGCCATGAGATTAAAAAATGCTTGCTCCTTGGAAGAAAAGCTATGGCTAACCTGGACAGCATATTAAAAGGCAGAGATATTACTTTGCCAACAAAGGTCTGTCTAGTCAAAGCTATGGTTTTTCCTGTAGTCATGTATGGATGCGAGAGTTGGACGATAAAGAAAGCCAAAGAATTGATGCTTTTGAACTGTGGTGTTGGAGAAGACTCTTGAGAGTCCCTTGGACAGCAAGGAGATCCAACCAGTCCATCCTAAAGGAAATCAGTCCTGAATATTCATTGGAAGGACTGACGCTGAAGCGGAAGCTCCAATACTTTGGCCACCTGATGCAAGGAGCTGATTCGTTAGAAAAGACCCTGATGCTGGGGAAGATTGAAGGTGGGAGGAGAAGGGGACGACAGAGGATTAGATGGTTGGATGACATCACTGGCTCAATGGGCATGAGTTTGAGCAAGCTCCGGGAGATGGTGAAGGACAGGGAAGCCTGGCGTGCTGCAGTGATGGGGTTGCAAAGAGTCGACACAACTGAACAACAGCAAGAACAGCACACTTAAATGTAGATGGCTGGTGAGGGTCTACTGTATTGCACAGCGGGAAAGAGGAAAAAGGAGGTATATTCTGTTTGTATATGTTAAGTTAACCTTAAACATGTATTCCAATTTTCATTGCTGCTGCTGCTAAGTCACTTCAGTCGTGTCTGACTCTGTGCGACCCCATAGACGGCAGCCCACCAGGCTCCCCGGTCCCTGGGGTTCTCCAGGCAAGAACACTGGAGTGGGTTGCCATTTCCTTCTCCATCAATTTTCATTAGGTACAGACAAATACTGTTTGATTCTACTTATACGAGGTACCTAGAATAGTCAAATTCATAGGGTCAGAACTATACAGTTAAGCATGGTTAAAATAGTATGCTTTACATTATGTGACTTTTACCACGATAAAAAAAAAATTTAAAAATGTAGCTGAGGGTTTCCCTGGTGGCTCAGTGGTAAAGAATCTGCCTGCCAATGCAGGAGACACAGATTCAGTCCCTAATCCGGGAAGATCCCACAGGCCTCAGGACAATTAAGCCCGTGGTTCATAACTATTGAGCCTGTGCTCTAGAGCACAACTCCTGAAGCCCAAGCACCCCAGAGCCCGCGCTCTGCAATAAGAGAGGCCACTGCAATGAGAGGCCTGCACACGGCAACTGGAGTGGCCCCCACTCACTGCACCTAGAGAAAAGCCTGAGAGCAGCCAAGAAGACCCAGCACAGCCAAAACGAAATAAATAAAAGAATTTTTAAAATAGAGGCAGAGAGGTGTTTCTCCCGCATTCCATTGTTTATATTGGAGGTGCATCTGATCTGAGAAGAAATGGTGCCCGGAAGAAAATCTTGGTCCAGGTTGACAATGGATTAAAAGGAAAATAAGATGCTGAGACTCTGAGGGTGAATCTAGGGCATGGGGATGGGAGTCAAGTGTCCTGGTTCATGGGAATAAGAATGTAGCCTGTTGGTTCTAGACTATATGACGTGGGCTACGACCGGGCATATTTTCTGTGGAACCACATGATCTCTCATGTATATATGTGTCTTTGTCAAATGGCTTCCAAGGAAACTGCAGTCACCTTGGATCTATATGGTTGAAGCAGAGAAGAGGTGGGGAAAAGGCAGAGGTCATACGGAGTCAGGATATGGGACCCTGGGAGTCAGAATCAGAAGCCCTGCCTGCACACAGGGACAGGTTATGTCACGACCCCAGCCCTCTGGGGGATAGTTCGACACATGGTCCCGCTTTCTTCTTTAGGTGTGCATGTGTCTAGGGATTCTAGAGTGGTTTTGTGAGACAGGGATGAAGAACAGCCAGTTCAACTGGATTCTGACTAGGGAAAATAACCAAACAGGGAGTGTGGCCAGGGGCAGAGAAAGGAGTACATCAGTCAGTTGTCACTCAGTTGTGTCCAACTCTTTGCGACCCCATGGACTGCAGCACATGGCTTAGCTGTCCATCACAAACTCCTGGAGCTTGCTCAAACTCATGTCCATTGAGCTGGTGATGCCATCCAACCCTCTCATGCTCTGTCGTCCCCTTCTCCTCGCACCTTCGATCTTTCCCAGCATCAGGGTATTTTCCAACGAGTCAGTTCTTCTCATCAGGTGGCCAAAGTGTTGGAGCTTCAGCTTCAGCATCAGTCCTTCCAATGAATATTCAGAACTGATTTCCTTTGACTGGTTTTATCTCCTTGCAGTCCAAGGGACTCTCAGGAGTCTTCGCCAACACATGAACAAACTCATATGCAAGTTCATTTCAAATTATTAGCCCAGGAAAATATGTAAAACAGGATACCTGAACTATGAAAGCAGAGTCACATCTGAAAGAATAATCATGGCTTGAGAAGATGAATTAGATTTGTGGGAACAGAGTTTTGGGGGAAATAGAGAGGGCTGAGTGGCTTGAGAAAGAGCTCAACCTTTGACCTTCCTCTTTCTGACATATCACAAGTTCAATTGTAAATGTCCTGGGAGATCCTGAGAGGGCAGAAGCACCTGTGTCTCTGCACCTTAGTCCACTAGTTTGGAGATGTCCATTCAGGGCTAAACTCAGAGACATCTGCTTGGGAATGGGATGAGGCTCATCACCCCAAACACTAAGTGAGCCCTAGGAGATGGCACCCTAAAATCTGATACAGAAAAGGAGGAAGATGAGAGGCCTACGTGACTGCAGGGTCACCCTTAATAGGAAACCAAGGTGAGGAGTTCATGACCAGTGAATGGGTGAAGCCAGAAGAGTAAAGGTCAAGAAAACTGAGTGACTGCCTGAAGAGATAAACTGGTGGGTGGATTACACAAGTTAAGGTGGGGAGGCCCCAAGCAGAGCTGGTCTTCCTTGTCTGAGAGAAACGCCCTGGTATTTAACTGATCTAACAGTCCTCACCTCTGTGCAGAGCCTGTTTCCTGTGGTCATCTGTGAGTGGATCCCTGGAGTTTGGCCTGCCAAGCTTCCTTCCTCCATTCTTCTGGTGACGACATCCCACTCTTTCTTAGTCAACCACTCCTTCTCTACTCCCAGTCCATGTGGCAGGGGGTAGGGGGGTTGGGGGAAAAAGACTGGTCCCAACCAGACTGCAGGGAAGGGCATGTCACCCAGACTCGGGTTCATGTCCAAGCCAGTCCATCCAGAGTCAATCATTTCTGGATTCTTCTAGAATGATTTGGAAAGAATCACACTCTTTCCACAGGGTGGTTAGACTGGAAAAATGTAATCCTGGAGCTTCAGAGATCCATCTTTGGGAAAGTCCTGCCTGAGAACGAAGCTGGCAAAGAAAACCGAGCTGAAACCTGGAGACAATTGACCAGCAGCTTCATTTAAGCACCTGGATCTAGTCATTTCTGAAGCTGCTTTGCCGCAGACTCTTCAATTCCACAGCCCCAAATTCCCATTTTTGCTTAATCAGCCTGGGCAAGTTTCTGTCACCTAGAGTCAAGATATTCACACAGTTGGTAAATCATTTGTAACTACTAATAAAGAATTAATATTTCTGAAATATATCTTTTATGATATTTTTAAATAAATTAGAGCAGATTTGAGGCTATATGTCTCATAATTTCACCAACTCATTTGCATTTTGACATGCAAGTGTTAGAGGGACAGCATATGGACAAGGAACGGCATGTAGTTCTAGGTATGTTGGGGGCTGCCTTTGCTGCTCTCATAGGTCACATGCCTGGTTAACAACAGGAACTTAAATTAGAAGAAATATGCTCTGCAGTTTTAAAAGTGTTTCTATGGCTCGACTCATCAGATAATCATTGAAGTTGGAAAAGTTTCTTATGCCTCCTTCATAAGCTAGGACTCCAAGTTCCAAAGAAGCTAAATGCTTTCCTCAAAGATACACAGCCAGACAGTGGTCATGCCTGGACTAGAATCTATGTTGATTCTCCATGTTCAGGGCTCCTTTTATTCCACCAGCTTTCTGAAAAGTCAGGAGCTAGTGGGAAGGACTCAGAGACAGTATAGAATTTTGTCCAAAAGCAGCTTGGTATGGTGCAAGGAAGACTATAGGGCTAAATGTTTGGGGGCTTCCCTAGTGGTCCAGTGGTTGAGACTCTGCCTCTACTGCAGGGAGCACCAGTTCGATCCCTGGTCAGGAAACTAAGATCCCACATGCCTCAGGACATGGCCAGAAAAGAGGGTGGGAGGCTGAATGTTAGGATCCTGGGAGGGGAACTGAGTCTTCTGGGGCCTCTGTCAACAGGAAGCATTATGAAGAACTTTTTGTGGACTTGGCACTGTTCTAAAAGTCTCATGTGCTCCCCAAAGGCTCTGGCTGCAGGGCTTTGGGAAGACAAAGGACCACTTCCTTCTTCAGAGATGGAGACAACTGCCCACATTCTTATTTGTCTGCCTTTCATTCTGTCATTCAACTGTATTTACAGAGTACTTGCTCTGATTCAGGACTTGCTCAAGGTTGGGGAATGCTATTGTCAACGAGACAGAGAAGCTACTAGCTTGCACGAGGTTTACATTCTGGAAGTGCACTGGAATTGGAGGATCCCTTCAGGTCTAGCATGTGGACTCTCTAGGGATGAGACGAACTGTAAATGATTACTATGTGACCAAACTAATAGAAGACTCTAGATAGTTAACGAAGTTGTTTTGATAACACAAGAGTGCCTTCCTCCTCCTTGTTTCTGAGCCAAGGTGGGGTTGAAAGGCAGCGAATAAAACAAAAGCAAAACAAAACAAAAAATGCTTGTTTGCCTAACCTAGAAGTATGCCTGGGTATGCATTTCTAATTATTTGTTGTTCAGTCGCTAAGTCGTATCTGACTCTTTGCGACCCTGTGGACGGCAGCACTCCAGGCCCCTCTCTCCTCCACTGTCTCCCGGAGTTTACTCAAACTCATGTCCTTTGAGTTGATGAAAAGCTTTTACTGGGATCAATATAAAACCAAGACTGTGAACTGAGTAGCACCTCCCAGTCACCAAGAACTGGTGACCATAAACATAAACAAAATGATTTCAGATTTCAGTAAAACACAATGAAGGAAATCATACAGTATCGTAACAAGGAGGAGAGGACTCCTTTAGATGGGGTTGCCAAGACAGGGCTTTCCGAGGAAAGACAGAGAAGTCATCAACTGTGGGTTTTCTGCTGATGACACGGCCATCGTGGTAAAAGCCTGACCTGGGAGCAGAGTCGGGTGAGGAGAGGGAGCCCCAATTCTGCTGCCCCATTAGGAGCCTGGAGACTTCCTTTTGGAGGCAGCCACCCTCTTGCTCAGTAAAAAATCAGTATAAAGCAAAGTTCTTAGCTGACTGCTTGTGTTCTGGGAAAGGGCTAGAGAGATGCTAGTGGGGAGACAGCACAGTGCTGAATGGGGCTCTGGGGGAGAGGGGAGAGGGGACGGACAAGGCCAAGGCCACAGGGCAGAGACATCTCTTCTGTCCCCTTGGAACTTCTGACTCAGCTGTCAACATTCTCTCTGTTGATCAGGAGAAGAATGGGAGAAGTTGCAGTTGGAATGCTCCGGGAGTTTGTCCAGCATGTAAGCCTAATCTGTCCCATGTGTGGCCACTAGGGAAAAGTTGAGACTCACTTCAGTAAAGAGTTTATTTGTCTGGTTACAATTTACCATAGAGAAGTATTTTCAGTCTTGCCAGGTGGCACAGTGGTGAAGAATCTGCCTGCCAATACAAGAGGTGCAAGAGTCGAGGGTTCGACCCCTGGGTAGGGAAGATCCCCTGGAGGAGGAAATGGCAACCCACTCCAGTATTTCTTACCTGGGAAATTTCGTGGGTAGAGGAGCCTGGTGGACTATAGTCCATCGGGTCACAAATAGTCGGACACAATTGAGTGCACGCACACACACACGTGTTTTCACAAATGTTACCTCATTTATTTCCCCAAACAATCCTGCTCTATTCACAGAGGGTTACGACCCACCAGGAAGCCCAGAGAGGTTAAGTGACTCTACAAGACTTCACTCAAGACAGAGCCCACGTGGGAATCCAGGCTGTCTTCCCAACCGCCTGGCTGACATCACTGAACTCTGCCTTGGGAAGGTTCGGGAGGGAACCAGGCTAAAAGGCGCTCCCAGTGCTTGGCTGGCTCTGTCTGCTTACTCTTATGCGTCTGGTCCCTGTCTTCACAATCGAGCCTGACAGTTTCCCATGAGCGCCAGATGCCCAGAACAGGACTGTGCACTTGCACAACCCCACAACAGCCACCGGACATACTCTTCCTCTGTGACAGTGGCTCTCAAACCCAAGTGTGTGCTGAAGTCTCCTGAAGGGCTGGTTAAAGCCCAGACCACAGGTCCCCCAGAGTTTCTGATTCAGCAGGTCTAGGGTGAGGGGTCAAGAATGTGCCTCTCTGGGCTTTCCTTGTGGTCTAACGGCTAAGAATTCACCTGCTAATGCAGGAGACACAGGTTCGATCCCCAGTCCGGGAAGATGCCACATGCCACAGAGCAACTAAGCCTGTGCACCACAACTACCAAGCTCGAGCTTTAGAGTCCTCAAGCCGCAAGGACTGAGCCCGCACGCCCGAGAGCTAGGGCTCCACGACAAGAGAAGCCTCCACAGTGAGAAGCCTGTGCACCACAACGAAGTAGTCCCCACTCGTCACAATGAGAGAAGGTCCACGCACAGCAGTGAAGACCCAGCACGGCCAAAAATAAATAAATAATTTTTTTAAAAACAGATCGTGCATTTCCAACAAGTTCCCAGGTGATGCTGATGCCACTAGCCTAGAGGCCACACTTTGAGAACCGCTGATCTATGATATACCAGGAATCTTCCCCTCCTGGAGGGGAGTGTGCTTATGAGACTCTGGAATCCTCATGAAAATAATTCGTCAGCTGGAGAATCAGAAAAGATGAGAGGGCTGATAGACTTCAGCAGAGACCTAAGGAGCTGGTTTTCTACACAACAGAAAACCCAGTAAACATGTAGCAGGAAAAGATGGAAAAGTCAGTGGGAAGCAGTGAGAAGTGAAGGAGAGGACAGAATGCTGTGGCCCAGCCTCAAGTTTCACTTCAGTTATCAAAAGCAGGATCACAACTTTTGCTGTGTCCACACACCACCCAATTTACTTATGGATTTTTAAAAACACTGACTTTTCTCAGATATGATCTTGCCTTATCCTAAACAAAGATAAAATAATAATAGTAACAACCGGTATAAGTTTCACCTGCCCACCACCTGCCCCCACCCTCCCTGCCCTGCCCCACATTGGCTGGCGAGATCTTAACCACTGGACCGCCAGGGTAGTCCCTTGTTTTTGAAATATAAAGTTAAGTCAAATATGCTTTTTCAAAGCAGTTACTCCCTCCCATCCCACACCCTCTCTCCTCAAATACCCCCACCACCCTCAGAGAGCTAAAGGTGGGGGGATGGATCCGCCAGGCCTGGAGAACAAACAATAGCCTATATAGAAGTGTCTCAGTACCCTGCAGGCCAGAGTAGAGTCTGCTTTCAGTAGGAACCTCCATTGACCTCAGGAAAGCACTGGACGGGGTGGGGCGGTTCACGGCAGTGTAGCGTTTCTCAACCCACATCAGCCTGCCGGGCTGTAAAAGAGGAGGAGGTGAGGGCAACGGGCGGGTGGAAAGCAGGAAGAAGGCAGCTTTGTCCCGGCTTGGTCTTCCTCTTCCTGCTTATCCAGCCTTAACACCTGGACAGGAGCAGCATAGACCGTCCCCAGGCAACCACGGGCGGAGGCGAGGCAACAGCCGGGGTCAAAGGATCCTGGGAACCACTTGTGATTTGACTTCAGCTCCAGACTGACTCCTCAGTCATATTCACACCAGCAAGGGTGGCAAGAAAAGACTCAAGGAGGGGAGCCACTCTTCTCTTTCCTGACATTTCCTCGCCCGTGTTCTGTCATTCACTTAAAATCTGAATGTCACAAACATCTGCAGACAATAAAAAAAAAAAAAAAAGCAAAATGATGCAAGTAAAGTTAGTCCAGAGACACAAAGAACAGTGTCTTCCCTTATGTTTCTACTAGTCTAGAAAGTGGGCCTGTGCTGGAGGCCAGTGAAGCCTGAAGACCGAGAAGGAGGGGTGAATGACAGACCCCAGGTCCCTGCTGGGGTACTGGCATCATTAGGCCTCCCCAGTGCTTGGGGGTGGTGGTGGAACAAACCCCTGGCAGACAGCAGAGCAAGAGACTCTTGTACTCCAACAGGTAACCAGAGGGGCCTTCAAAAACCACACATCAGGGACTTCCCTGGTTGCCCGGTGGTTAAGAATTCGCCTTGCATTGCAAGGTTTGATCCTTGGTTGGGGAGCTAAGATCCCGTATGCCATGGAGCAACAGAGTCCACATGCCGTAACTAAAGAGTCCGTGCACCATGACAAAGATCCTGCATGATGCAAGGAGGACCTCCCATGCCACAACTAAGACCCAACACAGCCACATAAATGAGTAAATTACAACTACACACACACATCAGATCACTTCACTTCTCTGCAGAAAGCCCTTCAGTGGTTTCCTATTGCTTTGAGGATGAAACTCAAATCCTCACCTTGTACTGAGCGATGAGCTTTCACTCCCTGCTGTCACGTCTCAGACCTCATTTCCCATGAGTCTCCTTCAGGCATAGTCCGCCACAGCCACACTGGTCTCCTTTCAGTTCCTCCATCATGCTGGGCTTTGTGTGGCCTCAGGGTCTTGACACAAACCGTCTTGTCCTCCTGTGGGTCTTCCACAGCCCCAGCAGGGTTCCTTTGGGTCTGTGCTCAAGTGTCACCCCATCAGGGAGCACTTCCTTCTCACTAAGTTAGAGCACTCTTCCCACCCCTTCCCCTGGAGCTCTATTATATAACCCTATTGTGTTTCTTTCATAGAATTTGCCACCAAAATATATATATATATATATATATATATATATATATATATATCCTCTATGCTCATGGAGATACTATTCCATTCTCCCCACCTCCCACTCCACTCCACTGACTTGCATGTAAATTCCATGAAGGCAAGAATGATTTCTGTCCTGTTTGATGCTGCAGCCCCATTCATTCACGGAGAGGTGAAATGCATGATCTGGTTGTCACCTTGCCCTCAGCTGCCTGATCCAAGAGACTTCCAGGAGCATTATGAGCCTGTGAAGCTCAGGAAGAGGACACTGGGGAGAAGGAAGGAGGTGGCAGAGAAACCAGGCATAGAACCTGGGAAAGAGAAGAGGCCTGAGAGCAAGTGTCAAGTCTCATTCCCCAGATAGCATGGGGCTTAGTGGGGCCACCTGGACTTCAGGACGTTTTTCTGGGTTGGCTGGAGTCCTTGGACTTGAAAGCCAGTACCCCCAGTTTCTAGGAAATATACTCTGCTGTTCAAAGGATGTCATGTGATACAAAACTGGAGAGATCAACCTGCTTTGACTGGATCATGCTGGGAAAGGAACAGGAAGTTGATAAACTTGATGTAGCCCTGGGTAAGGGTGGAGAAGAAAAGAGGTGAAGAAAGAACAGAAGGAAGGGGTAAGAAACAGTAAATCGAAATGACCTGAAAGATGGGACTTCCTTGGTGGTTCAGTGGCTGAGACTCTGTGCCCTCAATACGGGTGCCCTGGGTTCGATCCCTAGTCAGGGAGCTAGAGCCCACGTGCTGCAACTAAGACCTGGGGCAGCCAAACAAATAAATAAATTTTATTTTTTAAAAAGAGAAATAATAAATAAATAAATAAAGAAATAAATAAAAATAAAAAGAGAAATAAATGACCTGAAAGAATCCTCGGAAGAAAATCTGGGTTATGTGGGTGACGACGTAAAGAGAGACCTGGGAGAGCAGTCAGTCTTTGCATTCTGAGAGAGCAATTAGACTCCCTGGGGCAAAGGTCTGAAGCAGACTGCCAGCCTCAGAAGAGCTCACCGGTGCTCTTCCTCTTGACCAGTGACTCCTGCAGATGGGAAAGCTCTGTGGTCCCGAAGAGAATGGCCAGCAAGGTGCTTGCAAGCCTGCGTCCTCTCCCAGGAGCCTGGCAACTTTTCCCTGGGAGGAAGTGGGGTGCAGAGCATGCACCAATAAGCCCCGGGACTTCTGGAGGACTCAGTGGAAGGAGTTCTGGGGGAACAACCTGACAGGTGGCAGCAATGAAGAGAATAGATGGGGTTTGAATATGAATGCAGGCAGGTGCTTACATGGGTGCCAGAGCAGACAGAAGCCCCAGGCAGAGTGGTCCATCCCCAGCCAGGCCAGAATGTCTTTCCGCTCATCTGGTCCTCTAACTCAGCGTTTCCCTAAAGACATACTGGCATATGCAACCAGAGGCAAAACGCCCAAGTTAGTGGTTCCTGGGAAAATGGAAAGGACCAGAGTTTGTGAGGTCAAGTAAACAAAGAAATGAGTAGATCCAAAGTGAGCTGTTACAGTGTCACTGTCAGCTGTGAACATTTCATTGCACTTTGCAGAGAAAGAAGGGGGAACATCACGGTGCAAGCTGGGGATTGCACAGGATCTGAGGGTAGCAGGTCCTAACATAGAACTCCTTCCTTTGGTGCTTTGGGAACTTGACTTTTCCCACTCTTACTTTCTGTGGTTCAAGCAGGACTGACCCCTGGCTTTGATGACAAGCTGCAGGCACGTGAGGTGGTCAAACCAGTCTGGGCCAGTAGGGCCAGCCTTGAGATCCCAGCTGGGACCTCAGCATAAGAGACACTCTGCACAGGCTGTAACCCTAAACAACTAAAGAACACCACTTGGAACAACCTTATTGAGAAAAGGGCCGTCGAATTCCTCTTTTCCCTCAAACCCAGTTCACCCTTCTCTGGAGAGCCTAAGAGGCGTCTGGGAGTGTCAGATAGAATTCGGCAGTGGTACAGCTTGCCACTGCAGCAAGTTGGCACTTTTGTGGCAGGAGGACACTTTTGAAACTTTAAAATCCTTGTAGGAACATTTCTTGTTTGAGGTGTAAGGATGAGTTAGGGGACAGATAAACCCCTGGGCAGTGCAGCTGGAGTTGGTCAAGTGGAGTAAATCGGAGCTTTGTTTTCCCCAGACAGTCCAAAGACAAATATAGTGGCAGGAGCTGAGCTCTGCCAGAGTGAAGAGATAAAATGACCACATCTGTCACTCCTGAGGTCAGGAAAACCTCCCCAGCTGTACAGGTAGGCTCCTCAGGGGTCAAAAAGGGAGGGAGAACCTCCCCACAATAAGTGATGTCAAACTTTCCACAGGCCTCTGCACTGGAATCCATCTTGCCAAAAAGATGCGTGCGCATATGGGGAGGGTCCTAGGGCAGGTCCGATGCTGAGAAGAAACAAGATAATTGGCCAAAAGTAAACAAAGACCCGGAAGAACTGCCCTATATAAATGATTTAACTGCCTCTCTTCTATGCTCTTCCTCAACAGGGAGGATGCCCACACCCTTTTCTCTCCAGGTGTGTGCTTCTGCCTTGCTTCTGTCTTATGTAAACAAACTGTTTCTCATGTGGTCTCCCACTTGTTGTGTTACATCTCTAATGATAAACTTTGTGCCTGATTTTACAGTTTTTGCCTCTTTGAGAAATCCATTTTTCAAACGGGGCCAGAGCCAGCGGAGCTTTGCTTCTAACCTCTCACCCCTGGTGGTCTAGCAGCAAGGATTCCTGGTTTAATCCAGGCTGCCTAGGTCTAATTCTTGGGCAGGGAACTAAGGTTTCACTTCAAGCCACTGCTCACTGCTGGCTCTCGGAGAACAAGGAGAGAAATCAGGGCGAGTAAGGACTCAGTCTTTTCCTGGGACACAGGATAGGACTTCTGACAAGCTGACGCTATTGCATTGAGGATGTCACTAACCCTACTATTAGGGAGTAGAAAAGGAGGCACTGAGAGATGTTTCAAAGAAGCAAATGACAGAAGCTCAGTCAGTCAAGCACGGGGGGGAAAGGCACCTAAAATCAGGGAGGTAGCTTATTATAAGTTTTCTCCACTCAAGCAGAACATTCTCAGAGAGCTTCATTTAATTCCACAATTCTCCTCATCTATGGCCAACCTGGTGGCCTCAACCATGTCATTGGCCAAATACTACCAGACATGACACTCCTACCCCTTCACAGCCCATTTCAGATGCCTCTGCCTTTGTCTTCACCTAATCTGGCCTCTGCTTCCACAGCAGCATCCTCTGGGGCCCATGACTCTCATCTGGACTGGCACTTGAGGATACAGCAGCAGGGCTTTCCCAGACAACAGGGAACAGAATAGAGGAACCCTCCACCCGCCACGTGGGGCAGCTGTTGCTTCAGTGACCAGGCTCCTGGCTCCTATCCCATGGTGCTGTGTTTGGGTTATTTCACTGAGAAACAAACAGCACTTATGTCAAAGAAAATACAAATAAAAGACATCTCAATTTTGTCCACCGACAGCTGGCTGGGATACTAACAGACTGTTTACATCTAATCTTGTGTCCCTAAGACAACACTGACTGCTGCCATCAGAACGTGGTTTGAATTATATTCATCCAACCCCAAGAGGGACTCCAGGGACCACAGAACCTGACAGTAGTGTGGCTGGTTGCAATGGCCTGTGTAGGATATCTTTCCCATCTGCTGAGCTGTTTTTTCCCTTCTTGAGAAGGGCAGATCTGGCGGTTTGGGCTAAGATGGGTTCACATGCCTTTGGGGATGCAATGCAAAGGCGGAAGAATTAAGGGAAGGGGAGGATCAAAAGTTGCATAAGTGCAGCTTGGAAGAGACTAGGCGCTTTTTCACTTCATAAAAAGTGTGATTTTTTTAGCAACACGTTGTACCCAGCCTTCTTTGCAGGTAGATGTGGCTATGTGACTAAGTTCTTGTCAGTAAGTTATTAGCAAAAGTGTTGTGTGGAACTTCTAAGAAGTCTGTTAAATTGAAAAGGGATGAATGATTCTTTTCCCGTTCCTCTATTCTGTTGCCAGGAACACAGATGTGATGGCTGGAGTTACAACTTCAATATTTGACCATGAGGATGAGGGCCACCTAAGATTGGAAGAGCAGAGAGCTAGAGAGCTACAGAGTCTTCCTAGGGCTGCCAAAAACAGTCCTTGACTACATAGCTTCAGGCTGCTTTTATGTGACAGAGAAATATAGCTATATCTTATTTACACCACTATTAATTACCTAGAGTTGTTATATTATGTGCTAAATAGAATCCAGTCTTGATTGAAGTTTCAACATATATCAACTTTACAGCAAAGTAAAATGTTAATCTTCAGTTTTTTATGACTTCTTTGATGACGTTTAAAATTCCACTTTCAAAATGGAATCAGAGTAATTTAGGAGGCAAAGGAGAGCAGCCATATCACAAAAGGAGCCATTTATTTGGCCTTATTTTTCTTCCCTTTCATCCCTCTCTATCCATCATCTGTTTTCCTTCCAACATTTTGTAATTTAGTATCCTTACAACATTTTGTGATTTAGTATCCTTCTCTAAGTGGTAGAAGCTGGAATAGGGATTATCTCAGTGAGGGAGGGGGTGTTGATTTAGGGAAGCATGAATGGCCTTCAAAAGATGCTGAAAATGGTTTCTATCTTCATCTAGTCACACAAATATATATACGTATGTTAACAGTCATCAGCTTACCCCTAAGATTAGTACACTTTATTGTATATGTGTTACCCTTCAATCAAAACAATTTCCAAAACCCTCTCTAAAATCCCACACCTTTTTAGGGCTACCATAAATATTATAGTCTTCGAAGTATTCTTCCTTACCATATTTGCTACTCCAGATTTATATAAGTTTGGTACTCTCCCTTTCTCCCTAAAGCAATTTCGTCAGATTTAGAGATTGCTCAGTTAATCATCATTTCCTATGGCTGATTCATGTTGATGCATGGCAGAAACCAACACAATATTGTAAGGCAGTTATCTTTCAATGAAAAATAAACTTAAAAGATTTATCATTTCCCCAGATGCACTTGTATCCAGGAGTTGTCATGAGATACAGTGCTAGCCAATGGGAACTAGGCAGAAATTAGCTAGGTAGCCATTCTAGAAAAGCTATATTTTTCTTGATTAAAAAGGGGTAGATTTGGGTGATGATGTGTAGGTTCATAGTTGTAACAAACCTATCATTTTGGTGGGGGAGGCTATGCGTGTCGGGGGTAGGTGGGAAATCTCTGTACCTTCTGCTCAGTTTTGCTGTGAACCTCAAACTGCTCTGCAAAATAAAGGTCTATTTTTTTTTAAGTTTTTAAAGGGATAGACCTCTCTGTGTCTTTTGCTCTCTGTCCTGTCCACCCCCTGTTTTTCCACTCAGAATATAGATATTTCTTAAGATTATGAAACAGAAAGCCAAAATCTAGGGGTGCTGGAGCAGAAAAGCTAGAAGGGGCGTGGGGTTTTGAGGGCTGCTCCGGAGCAGCAGCACCAACCTTCGGTTCCCTATTTTCTTCATGTGACCAGAGAAAAAGAAAGCTGTGTGTGTGTGAGGCTCTGTTACGTGGCATTCTGGGCACATCTGACAATCCCCAACTAAGATACAAGCTTTTTACTTTTAAACACAGTGGCAGAGACTTCTTGATACAGAAGGGGCCTCTGGGGTGCTAATTCACTGCAAACTTCATGCTATGGCATAGCAAGACCCAAAGCAAAATAAAAAAGGAGGACTTTGAAGACCTCTGCCAAAAGAAGAAGACTTCTTCTGCAAGGTCCCAACCCACCTCTTCTTAAAAAAAAAAAAAAAATTATTTATTTATTTGGCTGTGGTGGGTCTTAGTTGTACAATATAGGTACTTTACTTCCCTGACTAAGAATTGAACCCAGATGCCCTGCATTGGGAGCATGGAGTTTTAGTCATTGACCCACTAGGAACATCTCCTACCCCCACCTTCTCTCTTTTTTTCCCCTTCAATTTTTTTAAGCTTTTTATTTTGCTTTGGAGTATAGCCAGTCAAAAGTGCTGTCATGGTTTCAGGTGAACAGTGAAGGGACTCAGCCACACATATACACGTGTCCATTCTCCCCCAATTTCTTTGCACTGATCCTCAGTGATCATGGCATCCGGTCCCATCACTTCATGGCAAATAGATGGAGAAACAGTGGAAAGAGTGGCAGACTTGACTTTTGGGGGCTCCAAAATCACTGCAGATGGTGATTGCAACCATGAAATCAAAAGACGCTTGCTCCTTGGGAGAAAAGTTATGACCAACCTAGACAGCATATTAAAAAGCAGAGACATTACTTTGCCAACAAAGGCCCGTCTAGTCAAGGCCATGGTTTCTCCAGTAGTCATGTATGGATGTGAGAGTTGGACTGTAAAGAAAACTGAGTGCCGAAGAATTGATGCTTTTGAACTGTGGTGCTGGAGAAGACTCTTGAGAGTCCCTTGGACTGCAAGGAGATCCAACCAGTCAACCCTAAAGGAAATCAGTCCTGAATATTCATTGGAAGGACTGATGTTGAAGCTGAAACTCCAATACTTTGGCCACCTGATGTGAAGAGCTGACTCATTTGAAAGACCCTGATGCTGGGAAAGATTGAGGGCAGGAGGAGAAGGGGACAACAGAGGATGAGATGGTTGGATGGCATCATTGACTTAATGGACATGCATCTGAGTAAACTCCAGGAATTGGTGTTGGACAGGGAGGCCTGGCATGCTGCAGTCCATGGGGTTGCAGAGTTGGACACAACCGACCAACTGAACTGACTGATTCTCCCCCAAACTCCCCTCCCACCCAGGCTGCCACATAACACTAAGCAGAGTTTCCCATGCTATACAATAGGTCCTTGATGGTTATCCATTTTAAATATAGCAGTGTAGACCTGTCCATCCCAAACTCCCTAACTATCCCTTCCCCGCATTCTTCCCCTCTCTGCCCCACCTTCTCCTAATAAGTGTTCACCGCTCAATGTGGGACCTGAATTCTTCTGGCAATGGAAGGAACTGGCTTTGGATGACCCAATGTGAGGAGGATCTTGGTTCATATAAACTTTTCTGAGAGCCATTAGTAAAGTATTACATCAACTGCATCACTGTTTCTCAATCTATTTTTAACCATTCCCACTTCCCATAAACACTAACTGTACTTTCTATAGACTGCATTAGGAAACTCAGAGCTTTCTCCTCTCCTGGGAAATGCCACATGTCCTGTTACTTCCCCTGCCCACGAGGGTTCCTGCTACTCTCCCCACGCCTCTTGAGAATCAGTTGAGAAGCAGCTGTGTAATTTAAATTTCCTAAGATTCTGCAAACCGGGATTACCCTGGTAAACTCCAGTGATGCCACAGCTAGTAGGGGAAGATGACTTGTATATGTGACAGAAGCAGGTTAAGGGAGAAAAGTGGAAGGAAGCCTGGGCTGAGAAAAAGAAAGCAAAGCATTTGGTTTTGCCCCAAATTGGCTCAGCTTTTGCAAGTTCAGCCAGCACCTGACTGTAAGCACTCCTAGCTTTACTAAGAGAATTTGTCCCCCCTTCTACTTCTCCTGTCTCTCCTTAATTCAGGGTCAATACTGAAAGGCAGTCCAAGGACATAGCCAGCAGCCTCCTGATCTTTTCCAAGGGTGGCATGAGCCAATGAAAGCTCCCCGGTGGTCTGGGCGGGAAGCTGTGTGTGGCCAAGGGGAGTGGGAGCAGGCAGCTCTTTAGTCCTGTTCTTGCTCTGAAGGTCAGCTCTGCAGGGACAGCCGTGGAGAAGAGGGGTCGGGGAGAAAGGAAGAGGTCAGACAACCTCTTCAAGATTCCAGGAATGAAGGAAGCGTCCTCTCCCAAGTCGTTATTTCTATTCCACAGTTAAATCCCAGCCCTTGTAAACATTCTTGCTCATAAATGCTAAATGACACAGCACATTTAGTAGAGAGCAACAGTAAATGGCGTCTCCCCTCTGTACCCTGTGGGATCTGGGGTTACAGCAGGAACAAGAACATATGATAGGCTGAGAGCTGCAGGTGAACCCTAGGAAACTAGGGGTGAAGGTCATTCCTTTATGGTTTCAGGGAAAGAGCCGCGGCTGCACAGGAAGGCTGGCAACCATGCAGACACTCCCTGTGGGATGCAGATAACATGGCCTTCCACCGTGGCCTGCATCCTTGTGTCCTCCTGTGTGGGACTTACAGGACTCCCGGGGGCTGCCAGGGAAAATGGTTATAACCTGAACCCTCCCGGTACAGTGGGGAGCATAGCACAGTGATGGCCCCTGTGGACTCCACAGCCAGACTACCTAAATCCCCAGTGTAGAGTTCCGTTCTTCTACTTACCAGCTGTGTGACTTTAGGCAAATTACTTAACTTCTTTATCCCCTCAGTTTTCTCATCTGTAAAATGGGGATGAGCGTGCCAACCTTACAGAAGGGTTTTTAAGGATTAAATGCCAAACTCGTAGCACACTGCCTGGTGCATAGTATCGTTTGAATGGGCAGTAAATGTTGGCTGGTATACTGGTTTCCTATGTCTGCCCTAACAAACTGTCACGAACTGGGTGGCTTAACTCGACAGAAATTTATTCTCTCACAGTTCTGGAGGCTAAAAGTCCCAAACCAGTATCAATGGGCTGAGAAAAACCCATCATCTGGCTCTTTGAGCTCCTAGAGGCTGCTGATATTCCTTGGCTTATTGGCCGCATGACTCCAATCTCTACCTCTATGATCACACTGCCTTCTCTTCTTATGTCAGAAATCCACCTCTGCCTCTTTCCTATAAGAACATTTGTGATGTATAAGGCCCACCCACATAATCTAGAATAATCTCTCCATCACAGAACTCTTAAAAAAATTTTTTTTTCATTGGAGTATAGTTGATTTACAATGTTGTGTTAGTTTCAGGTGTATAGCAAAGTGAATCAGTTATATATATACATATATTCACTGTTATTTTAGTTTCTTTCCCCATACAGGCTTACGGAGTATTGAGTAGAATTCCCTGTGCTATACAGCAGGTCATTATTAGTTATATACTTTATATATAGTAGTATGTACATGTCAATCCCAATCTTCCAATGTATCCCTCCCCCACTTTCCCTCCTGGTAACTGTAAAATTTGCTTTCTACATCGGTGACTCAACTTCTGTTTTGTAAATAAGTTCATTTGTACCCTTTTTACAGATTCTACATATAAGTGATATCATATGATATTTGTCTGACTTTCTTCATTCGGCATGACAATTCCAGGTTCATTAATATTGCTGCACATGACATTAATGCATTCTTTTTCATGACTGAGCAATATTCCACTGTATATATGTACCACATCTTCTTCATCCATTCCTCTGTTGATGGACATCTAGGTTGCTTTCGTGTCCTGGCTATTGTAAATAGTGCTACTGTGAACATTGGAGTTCCATCATAGCACTCTCAATTACACCTATAAAATCCATTTCTTTGCCATGTAATGTAATATTCACAGGTTCATGGGATTAGGTTGTGGGTATCTCTTGGAGGCACCATTATTCAGCCATCACAGCTGGTACTATTGCCAAGGAGTGCAATCTGATTAACACCAAGCAGGTGGGCAGAGTGTGAAGGAGGGAGAGGTCTCTGCAGAGGGAGGTTGGTGTGTGGTTACCAGTGGTATGTGGTAAAAACCCACAATGCCCCCAGCAGAGGCCAACAGAAACAGGGTCTGCAGACAACTCCCAAGATGCTGGTCCTGACCTGCTCCTTCTTATTTCTCTTCTTCAGTAGTGCGCCAGTATTCAGGATGGCTATGTAAAGGGTGCAGGATTGGAGGCCATCACTAGAGAGATGACATCAAAGAGCTGGACAAGGGGCAGCTGAAGAGGAGACGCAAGTGGGGAAGGGTGTAACCTGTCACCTCCATACGATCATAAGGCCACTTCAGGGCTCTAAAGGGTAATTCACACATGAGAGTAGGTTGAACTCCACTGGCACAGCAGAGCAACGGAATCTCAAAGTCTGTTTTGGATGTGTTGGTCTAGAATCATCTTCCCTCTCATTCCCCAGGGAAGTTCCATTCTCCCTGGCATCCTGAAACTCTCCATTGACTGTTGTTTATTTAAAGTTATGGACAGAGGAGCCTGGTGGGCTACAGTCCACTGGGTTGCAAAGAGTCAGATATGACTTAGAGACTAAACAAGAGCAAGAACAAAAAATCCCAAATTCCAATGGATCCTCTCTACCTCCGCTGGTAGCTTCTCCTGAATCCACACCATCATCAGTCCTCCCCAGATGACTGCTATGTACTTTTTTTTATCTCTCTGCTTCCAGCTTCATCCTCCTGAAGACCCTTCTTCACACAGAGCCTCCCTGAGCTTCTCAGTTCTCATCCCCTCACTCTCCTCTTATGGTCCCCATGAGTGACTTCCCACAGCTTATAAGTAGAATTCCAACTTCTTACTGTGATCGGTAAGGCCCTGCATAGTCTCGCCTGGCTCACCATGCTCCAATCACACTGGCCCCTCTGCTCCCCAACACTTTAAGGTGCTTTCTGCCTGGCGCTTGCGGGTTCTCCACCTAGACCACGCCTCTGCCGAACTTGACACAGCCCCTACACTGAATTCAGCTCAACCTAGCAGATGTCGGCTCAGCTCAACAGTAACCTCAGAAATGGCATCTCTGACTCCTGCCACCCATGACCACTCTCCCTGTCATCATCCCGGTTCGTTTCGTTCATAGTAACTGCGTAATTCCTCCTTTATTCCTATTTGCTTGTTTGTTTATCTCCCTCCACTAGAATGTGACCGCCCTCCATGAGTGTGAGACCACGCCTATTTTTTGACCCCTGATAACCCCGGTGCTTGGCACAGATCCCACCACATCCTAGGGAGTAGATACATGTTTGTTGAACGAATGAATGAAACAGCTCTTTACTTATTGTCGGTGCTGCTACTGGTGAAATCCTGCATTCTGTTTAACTTTTGGATATTTTACATCTACACCCTCCTCTTATTTGCTAAGCAAGATCTATATAATTAAGGTACACTAGCCTGAAGGATCATTGTTGACGGTGAGGAAGGATCCCTGTAGCTTCCAGCAAAATAATGTTGCTGCAGTGCTCAGTCATGTCTGGCTCTTTGCGACCCTGTGGACTGTACCCTGTCAGGCTCCTCTGTTCGTGGGATTTCCCAGGCAAGAACACTGGAGTGGGTTGCCATTTTCCGGGGAGCAAAAGTATTGTGAGTGCCTTAATCTACAAGATAGCTCCCAAATGATTACTGGCTGGGATTTCTTGTGATGGTCCCAGGAGAATATAAATGGAGGCATCTGAGGACAAATATCTTTGAGCTTTTGAAAACAACTCCTCTCTATTCCAATTCTTCCACTTACCCATCCACACATCACCCAGGAAATAATTATTATGTTTCTAATATGTGTCATGCTCTATGCCAGGCCCTGGGGATACAATGGTGAGCAAAACAGCCATATTCCCTGACATTATGGATTAAAAGGGAGGCAGACATTAAGCAAATCCTCTCACAAAGAAGTATAGATATGTGCTATGAAGAAATGAGATATGTGCTATGAAGAAATAGTAAATGGTGCTGTGAGAGCAATGAACAATGAGAAAAGCAATATTTTTTAAGAAATGGAATCTGCAACAGCATGAAAAATACTTAGGAATTAATTTAAGAAAAGATGTGGAAAACCTCTATGGTGAACACTGGAAAGCACTGCCAAGAGAAATGAACCTAAACAAATGGAGAGATATGTCACATTCATAGATTGAAAGGCTTAATATTGTTCCAGTGTCAACAGTCCCAAATTGACCTATGGATTTAATACAATCCCAGTCAAAACCCCAGCATACTTTTTTGTAGATACTGATTTATATGGAAATGCAAATGACCTGGAAAAGACAAAACAACTTCAGAAAAGAAGAACAAAGTTGGAAGACTTACAGCAACCAACTTTAAGACTTATTATAAAACTATGGTAATCAAGACTGTGTGGAAATGGTGGAAGGAAAGACATAAAGATCAATAGAGCAGAAAAGATATTTAAGAAAATAGGTCCACTCATATACATACAACCAATTCATTTTCAGTAAAGGTGCCCAGGCAATTCAACAGGGAAAGGAAGTCTGGAATTGTATAGGTTGGTAAAAGTTTCTTAGGACATAAAAGCACAAACTATAAAAGAAAGACTAGATAAATTAGACTTTATCAAAATGCAGAACTTTTGTTCTTTAAGAGACAATTAAGAAAACAAACAGGTAAGTCATACAGTGAGAGAAAATGCTTACAGTAGATATATCTAATGTATGACTAGTACCCAGATACTAAAGAATTCTCAGAGCTCATCAAAATAATTCAATTTTTTTTATTGAGCAAAAGGCTTGAACAGACACTTCACAAAACAAGAGAAATGAATGGCCAAGAAATACTTAAAAGATGCTCCACATCAACAGCTGGCAGAGAAATGCAAATAAAAACCACAATGAGATACCACAACACACTAACCAGGATGCCTAAAACTTATGACTAACGAATATAAAGTGTTGGTGAGGATGTGGAACAACCAGATGATCACACATTGCCGGTGGGAATAAAAATGGTACAGCCAGCTTGGAAAACTGGCAGGTTCTTTAAAGGTCAAACAAAAACTTTTCCATACTACCTTGCCAATATACTCCCAGGTATTGCCCAAGAGAACTGAAAACATATTCACACAAAGACGTGAACAATGAAGTACAGAGCAGCTTCATTTACACAAGTCAAAAACTGAAGGAAAAAACCCACAAATGTCTATCAGCAGGTATATGCATACATAAAATATAAGGCCTCTGAAAACAGATTACTATTCTGCAATAGAAAAGATGTGATGAGAACATATAAATAGGGAATCTAACTCAATCTAGGAGGTCAGGGAGGGTTTTCTGAAGTAAGAAGTGGATACCAGAAAGACTAAGGATTAGCTAGGGAGGCTGGAGTGGGTAATGAGGAATAAAGAGCATTTCAGGCAGAGGCTGTTAGGGGCCCTGGCAGAAGGAAAGATGTCACATTCACAGAAGTGAAAGATAGTCTTGGTTACAGAGCCAGGAGAGAGATGAGTGATGTGAGTTAAGGCTGGAAGTTGGCAAGGGCCATGTCAGGTGGGCCTTATAGTCCTTGTAAAGTGTTCTGATATTTATCCTGGAAGCAGTAAGAAGCCTCTGAAAGGATTTTTTTAAAAGAGAGTGGTATAATTGGCTTGACATTTTAAGAAAGAACACCCTATGAGCTTCCCTGATGGCTCATTGGTAAAGAATCTGCCTGCCAATGCAGGAGACATGGGTTCAATCCCTGATCCAGGAAGATCCTACATACCTCGGAGCAATTAAGCCTGTGTGCCACAACTACCGACCCTGTAATTCTGTAAACCCAGGAGCCACAACTGCTGAAGCCAGCGTGCTCTGGGGCCCACACTCCTCAACAAGAGAGGAGAGGTTCTCAACACTACAATGAGAAGCCCTTGCACCACAACTAGAGTACCTTGGCCGCAATGAAGACCCAGCACAGCCAAATAAATAAATAAATTATATTTAAAAAGTACCTTCAATCTTTAAAAAAAAAAAAAAAAACCTACTAAATGCAGTATGACTGAAATTGACTTTCTGGACAGTGAGTGGCTATGAGCGCGCTGGTCATGGCCTCTGCTGAAATCTGGTAACCAATGGTGGTGGCTTATACTGAGATGGGATGATGGAGATGGAGAGAGATGGACAGATTTCGTTAGGCATTTGAGAAGTATGCTGATCTACATTCAGGGCACAAGGAAGAAACTGGTGTTAAGACTGACTTCAAGATTGCCTCTAAGATTATGGCTCAGGGATGAAATGGGAAGAGATCCCATTACTTAACATGGAGAATGGAGAATGCTGGAAGAAACTTTAATTTGGTGGAGAATGTCTAAAGCGAGATCCAGACACAATGCATTTGAGGTGCTTGGGAGACATTCAAATGACAGTGCCTCCTAGGTTGTTGCAATGTGGATGTGAAAGCTCAAAGAAGCCCAGGATAGAGATTTGAAATTAGGTGTTATGAAAGGTAGTCATTGATGCTATAGGAATGGATGCAACTGGCTAGAAAGAGAGCATGGATAAGGATAGGGAAGAACCTAGAACCAAGTCTGAAGGAACTCCAAACTTCAGAGGGTGAGTTGGAAAAGGTGAGCTAGCCAAGGAAATTAAGAAGTGACCAAAGAAAAGGCAGGGGCACCAGAAAAGCACAACATATTGTAACTCATGGAAAGAGAATGTCTCAAGAAGGGTGTGGAAACTGTGTGGAAAGCTAATCAAATAGGAAGAAAATGTCCACTGAATTTAGTAACAGAGAGTCACTACTTAAGAAGAGCAGATCCTCTGGGTAAACAGGGATGTAACTCAGATTAGAGTGGGCTGAGGGATGACTGAGGAATAAGGAAGTGGAGAAAGTGATTCTGTGTAACTTTAGATAATGGGTCTAACTTCCTATTACAGTAAACGTGAAGATGACAGAAAGCTGAACTTGGTGGAAATTGTGAAAGATACGACTTCTATGAAAGCTCACCCCTTGAATTCAGCCTAGAGGTTGCATTTCCTGTTCTTGTGACATAGGTGGGCATCGTGAATCAAGAATTCAAAAATTTCCTTCACTATGCCACCTTCATAACTACCATGAACATGGAGAAGGGAGTTTACGGGGAACCTTCAACATAGATGACACACAATAGTGGTATGAGAAGAGTGTGAGGTGGGGAAAAGAGAGGCAGTGACAAAGAAGCGGTCCTAACTACTCAGCACCTGTTTTCCACTAAATTTCCACTGTGCAGTTAAATCCAGATTCTTGTGAACATTTATAGGAAATCATAAAAGTAAAACGACACGAATAAATTTGGTAGCAAGCAACAGAGAAACTCTGTTCCTTAGTTCCCTAGGTAATCTGGGTAATGCATGTGTGTGTCTGGGAAAGAATTAAATGAAAAGATAGAACTCCTCGGTTCTAGAGGAGAGGAGAACTGAAGAGAAAGAGAAGCTAAATATTGAGATACTTAGGACGATTTGAGAGAGTAGCACTGATATATATACCCTACCATGTGTAAAACAGATAGCTAGTTGGAAGTGGCTGTATAGCACAGGGAGTTTAGCTCGGTGCTCAACGATGACCTAGAGGGGTGGGCTGGGTGTGGTGGTGGGAGGAGACCTCAAGAGGGAGGGGATGTATGCATATACACAGCTGATTTACACTGTTGTACAGCAGAAACTAACACAATATTGTAAAGCAATTATCAGTCAGTCACTGAGTTCAGTCGCTCAGTCATGTCTGGCTCTTTGTGACCCCATGAACTGCAGCACACCAGGCCTCCCTGTCCATCCCCAACTCCCGGAGTTTACTCAAACTCATGTCCATTGAGTCAGTGATGCCATCCAACCATCTCATCCTGTCATCCCCTTCCCCTCCTGCCTTCAATCTTTCCCAGCATCAGGGTCTTTTCCAATGAGTCAGTTCTTCACATCAGGTGGCCAAAGTATTAGAGTTTCAGCTTCAGCATCAGTCCTTCCAATGAATATTCAGGACTGATTTCCTTTAGGGTTGGCTGGTTGGCTCTCCTTGCAGTCCAAGGGACTCTCAAGAGTCTTCTCAAACACCACAGTTCAAAAGCATCAATTCTTTGGTGCTCAGCTTTCTTTATGGTCTAACTCTCACATCCATACATGACTACTAGAAAAACCATAGCTTTGAATAGATGGACCTTTGTTGGCAAAGTAACATCTCCGCTTTTTAATATGCTGTCTAGGTTGGTCATGGCTTTTCTTCCAAGGAGCAAACGTCTTTTAATCTCATGGCTGCAGTCACCATCTACAGTGATTTTGGAGCCCCCCAAAATAAAAGTCTGTTACTGTTTCAATTGTTTCTCCATCTATTTGCCATGAAGTGATGGGACCAGATGCCATGATCTTAGTTTTCTGAATGTTGACTTTTAAGTCAACTTTTTTACTCTCCTCTTTCACTTTCATCAAGAAAGGAAGTTCCTCTTCCCTTTCTGCCATAAGGGTGGTGTCATCTGCGTATCTGAGGTTATTGATATTTCTCCCGGAAATCTTGATTCCAGCTTGTGCTTCACCCAGCCTGGCATTTCGCATGATGTATTCTGCATATAAGTTAAATAAGCGGGGTGACAATATAGAGCCTTGACATACTCCTTTGCTAGTTTGGAACCAGTCTGTTGTTCCATGTCCAGTTCTAACTGTTGTTTCTTGACCTGCATACAGATTTCTCAGGAGGCAGGTAAGGTGGTCTGGTATTCCCATCTCTTGAAGAATTTTCCACAGTTTGCTGTGATCCACACAGTCAAAGGCTTTGGTGTAATCAATAAAGCAGAGGTAGATGTTTTTCTGGAACTCTCTTGCTTTGTCAATGATAATCATACTCCAATTTAAAAAGATTAATAAAAAATTTTTTAAAAAATACCTGGACCCTGGAGTTCTAGGCCACAAAACTAATGACTAAATAAGGAGTAAGTGCAAGCCCTAAGGAAAGAACAGAGATTCTCTGAGCAGGGATAAGGCCACAGGTGGGAAACCAGAGACCTGTTACCTGGGTCAAGAGAAAACACATTCTGATTATCTTTGTTTCCTCAGGTGTGTGTTTCAGAAGGCCTTTGAGGAGCTTCCAAGCCAGAGCTATATAAGTGAGAGAGGGAGAAATAGTGAGAAAGCAACACGGCTGGCTAGGAGGTTGGGTCAGACCGCAGGAATAGGAACTACACAGGGGAAGGGAATGCAGCCTGAACACCACTCCCCAAGGAAGGGCCGCGCAGGCGCACAGAGTTCCCTGAATTCCTGCTGCTTTCCCAAGTCAGACGGCATGTCTGTGCCCTCAGCCTCCAGATAGTCTACCAGGCGGCTCACTCTCCAGGAAGCTGTCCAATTGGTTTGGGAGGAGGGACCACGCCACGTCTGCTTACGGGCATCCAGTACATGTAAAGCACTGGCTTGTATCCTTTATCTACGCTGCCTTGGGGACCCCTCACAGAAGCCCATCCTCGCTCGACTATCAAGGAAACTAAAGTTCAGAAAATTGATCTGCCTCAAGGTCACAACGAAGGGACTTGGATTTGCACCAAGTCCCTTGATTCAGGGCTTGCCTGGTGGCTCAGCTAGTAAAGAATTCGCCTGCAATGCGGGAGACCTGGGTTCGATCCCTGGGTTGGAAAGAAACCCTGGAGAAGGAAATGGCAACCCACTCCCATTTTCTGGCCTGAAGAATTCCATGGACAAAGTAGCCTGGCAGGCTATAGTCCATGGGGACTCAAAGAGTCGAGACACGACTGAGTGTATTTCACTTCACTTCACTGCATGATTTTAAATCCCACACTGTTTCCACCCCAACAAGACATAGGCTAGGAGAAAGCGATCAGTTTCAACTGGGAAGACTAAAGAAACTTGTTGAGGGCAGAGGGCAGGAAACTCTACAGAAAGAGGAAAATTGAAGAAGAAAAGGAAGCATAAAACTCTTTTTGGAGACTGAGTAGAATTACAGAAGAAATCTCCTAGAAAAGAGAAGATGATGAGATAATCTGACTTGGGAAATGAGGGGCAAAATGCCTGGGATTGAAAAAAAATTCAGGAACTAAGGACAGAAAATCTGGGTTTGGAAATCAGAGTGAGGATCTCTGGGTGGGTGGTGGGGAATAAAGATGCTCACATCCTTTCCTTTGGGTTCGAGAGGAGACAGCCCTCAATTACTGAGCTTCCCCTCTTCGGTCACATGACTATTGCTGGTATAAAAGCTTTCTACCAGCCAAGTTTCTTACCACTTTTTGCTGTGTGGTAATAAATAGGTGGTAGCCGTGGCTAATGCTCTGTTCCTCTTTCCCAGAAGCTTTCAGACTCTCCTTCAAGACTAATCTCAAGAAGCCATTATCCCAAAGGAAGACAAGGCAAGGCAGCTTGCTTAATGCTTGCACTCTGGGAAGTGATGCCAGGATCAGAAATGGAGGGGGAAGCGTTGGGGGCGGCTGGAGGAAATTGACTGTGAGAGGATCAAAACCAGAAACAGCAGCCAATGGGGGCAAGAAATTGTGGAGCAGAGGATGGAGGGGCCAGACAGTGTGCCGGCAGTGAGGCTGACAAACCAACGGAAACTGTTACCCCATTAAGAAGAGTTGTTCTGCTTATTGTCAAATCACCCGGCTCAGGAGCAGACAGCCCGTGTGCTTTTCTGAATATTCTCTGAAATCTCTTGGGGGACAAGCCCCATAGGATATTGTGGGCTCACCCCTTCTCCCCGTGCCCCCTCCCCGCACTTCTTCAGCTTCCTGCTTGCAATCTAGTCCCCCCCGTCCGAATCCGTATTGGACTGGGGAGGGAGAGGTGGAGAAGAATTTGTGTTCTGCAAAAGGAGAGGAAAACAGGTAAGGGGATGGATGGGGGGCTGGGCACCTGCTTCCTGGGCCAGTGGCAGGGTCCTGAGGAGGAACCAGCCCTAGGTCGCGGGGCCTGGGTTTTCAGAGCCTGAGTTCTCCTGAGAGAAGTCTTCCAATACCCTCCTTGCTGGGGTAAGGCTTGTCTTTTCTCTCTGCAGGTCTCTGACTGGGGAAAGGACTTGAGGAAAGTTGCAGACTGCTAACAGCACCTCCCTGTGTCTGGCAGGAGAGAAGGAGACAGGCTGGGAGAACCACAGGGGGAATTCCCTTGGGCAGCCAAGGGTTGGTCTCCCCCAGAGACACAGGATGGCAAACGTAGTAACTACTGCTTAATATCCCGCCCCAAGCAAAGTCAATAATTGCTCTGGGCAGTTCTGGCAGGTGGTGTGAACAAGCAGTGGTGGGGGCAGAAAGCCCTGGCCTGGGAAAGGGAGCGTGCCCGGGAGGATGTCCACAAACTGAACCAGACCAGGGTCTGCAGTCTGTGAGCCGGTCCACCTGACCTTGCCCCCTGCCCCTTTTTCATCTTCTTCCAGGACAGCCATGCCAAACTTGGACAACTCCTTGATCCTCACGGCCTACATTATTATCTTGCTCACCGGTCTCCCTGCCAACCTCCTGGCGCTGCGGGCCTTCCTGCGGCGCGTGCGCCAGCCCCACCCGGCACCCGTCCACATCCTCCTGCTCAGCCTGACACTGGCCGACCTCCTGCTGCTGCTGCTGCTGCCCTTCAAAATCATCGAGGCCGCGTCTGACTTCCGCTGGGAGCTGTCTGATCTAGCCTGTGCCCTCATGGGCTTCGGCTTCTACAGCAGCATCTACTGCAGCACGTGGCTACTGGCGGGCATCAGCATCGAGCGCTACCTGGGAGTGGCTTTCCCCGTGCAGTACAAGCTGTCCCGCCGGCCCGTGTATGGAGTGATTGCCGCTCTGATCGCCTGGGTCATGTCCTTTGGTCATGGCACCGTGGTGATCATCGTTCAGTACCTGAATTCAACCCAGAGGGCCACAAAGGAGAATGAGACCACCTGCTATGAGAACTTCACCCAAGAGCAGCTGAGAATATTGCTTCCCATTCGGCTAGAGCTGTGCCTCCTCCTCTTCTTCATCCCTATGGTGGTCACCACCTTCTGCTACTCGCGTTTCGTGTGGATCATGCTCACCCAGCCCCACGTGGGGGCTCAGAAGCGGCGCCGAGCCGTGGGGCTGGCCATCGTGTCGCTCCTTAATTTCCTGCTGTGCTTTGGGCCCTATAACATATCGCACCTGGTGGGGTTCCACATGAAGGCAAGCCCCAAGTGGCGGAGGGAAGCTGTGGTGTTTGGTAGCCTCAATGCCGGTCTGGACCCCTTGCTTTTCTATTTCTCTTCTTCAGTCGTACGCAGGTCCTTTGGGAAAGGGCTACAGGCCCTGCACCGTCGGGGCTCCTCCCTGCTGGGACGCAGAGGCAAAGAAACAGTGGAGGCGGCGAACGAGGACCGGGGCGTGAGTCAAACAGAGGGAGTGCCGAGTTCAGACTTCACCACGGACTAGGGATGTTCTGGACCTTGGAGGAACTCTGAGTTTCGTAGTTGAGCAGGCTTGCAGAGGGAGAACACGGGTTCCTGGCCCTGATTCAGAGACCGTCCCCGCCCCAGACCCAATCCACTCCTGGGGACTGTAAAAATCTCTCTCATCAGCTCCATATCCCTTCCTGACTGAATTTCCTTCCCAAAGGAGCGTAGCTCCAGGACTAAAGAAGAAACAGTTGGGCACAGAAGATCAGACCAGAGTTTCTGAAGCAATGTAGCTAACACAGATTCCAGCAGTCCTTGTGAGGTGGTTAGTAGCTGAAGCTAAGGCAATCTTGCTACCAGCTTTGAAACAACACCTACACACTGGTCTAGTTGGTGGTGCTGGAAAGAAGCCCATGGAAAAGATGAAAGAGAAATACTAAACGAGGTCAAAGAAGATGTAGGAAGGTTCTGAACCAAGGGGACTAGAAGGGAGGACGGGGATTTAGACCTTTAATGACTGAGGTGTGGACAACATCCATCTGACCTGCTGCTTTGTAAGTATATTCCTGTCTTCACGTGTGTACCTGTCTCCCCCAATAAACTGGGAGCCACCTGAGGTCTGGGTAGGTATTCTCCCTCCATGGTGCTCCGTGCAGGTCAGAACCCAGCTTGGTACCCGTCAGTTAGAACTCAACTCTGACTAGCACAAGAAAAGACAATCTGGTCTGGGAGATTAAAAATAAAGATTAGAGACTTTCCTGGTGGCCCAATGGGGAAGATTCCATGCTTTCACTGCAGGGGGCACAGGTTCAATCCCTGATCTGGGATCTAGGATCCTGCATGGGGAACTAAGATTCTCCATGCCACAAGGTATGGCCAGAAAAAAAAAAAATGAATGAAAATAAAGATTATAAAACTCTGAAGAGAGTGCCCACAATTTTTGTGACGTTTCTGCAAGCACAAAGAGGGCAAAAATGGGATGGAAAATTAGACTCTGTGGTAGTGGGAGGATGCTGCCTCTGAAACCACAGAAATCTGTTAAGATAAAGTCGTCATCAGAGTGGAGTGAGTAAGCAGAGTAAGTATGGATGCATTCCTGCCTAGACTGATGAATAGAGATTGGATTCAGAAAGAGGACTGGGGTGAGTCCCAGCTCAAAGTTATCAGTATATCTCAGAGGCTTTAAACATGTTATCCTTCTGCTTAGAAATCTGCAGCATTTTCCTTTCATCCAAAGTTTTCCTCCCAAGAATTCACATCTCATCACCCTACACTTGCCCTGTGTCCTCTCTCCCTTCCCAGCTCCACCTGCTTAATTCATTTCTCTGCAAGAAAGGATCCCCAGACTGTGCTCCCAGGTTAATGGTTCCTCCAGCACCTAGTGGTCTGCAACAGAGGCTCCACAACAGAGGGCTTCCCTGGTGGCTCAGTGGGTAAAGAACCCACCTGCCAATGTAGGAGCTGCAGGAGACATGGGTTCGATCCCTGGGTCGGGAAGATCCCTTGAAGAAGGGAATGGTAACCCATTCCAGTATTTTTACCTGGAGAATCCCATGGTCAGAAGAGCCTGGTGGGCTACAGCCCACAGGGTCGCAAAAGGTTGGACACGATCGAAGCAACTTAGCATGCATGCATTCCACATCAGAATAACATGTAGAGGTATAAAAATTCTACAAATAGCCACCTCACATCTACTTACCTGGAATTGCTAGGGGTGGAACCCCAGCAGGTGAGCTTTAAAAAGCTTCCCAGGTGATCATGAAAGGCAGCTCAGGTCAGGACCCACACTGCTCAGGGTCCCAAGAAATTATTCTTCAGAGACCTTTTCCTGCTTGTAAGTCCTCTTTTCCTCAAACCTGTACCATGCCATCTTCTGATTGCTTGCTTTTCCCTCTCTTGTGAGACACCACTCAAGATGTACCTTCTCCAGAGAGACTTCCCTTATTACTCCCACTCAACTGAGAGCTCGTTTTCCACTTTTCTTCAAGGCAATACCGGACTGGTGTCATAAGAGCTATGATTTCACTGTTGATTCCGCTTAGTAGCTAAATGACCCTGAGCAAGTCACAACCTCCAAGCCACTGTTTCCAAATCATGCTAATGAGGATACCATATGCCTCTCAGGATGAGTTTGAGGATTCAAGTGAGATTGTACAGATAGAACTGCTGAGAAACTGAGTGTTAATTAACTCTAAGATATCAAACCGGGGGACTTTCACAGGTTGGTGATCCAGTGGTCCAGAATCCGCCTTCCAATGCAGGGGACACGGATTTGATCCCTGGTCAGGGAATTAAGATCCCACATGCCCTGGGGCAACTAAGCCTGAGCACTGCAAGGAAGACCCAGTGCAGCCAAAATTAAATAAATATAAAACTTAAAAAATAAGATATCAATGTGTGTGAAACGCAGATGTACTCCCACTCCAAAGAAGCGTAGTAAGTAGAACATTTAAAGTTACAGAAATAATGTATTATATACTCAACTATGTAGGGTGGTTTGACAGTAACATGTCACAAAAAATTCTTGGATTTTCAGCTGACTATAAGCTTACTATGCATATGTGATACAGTATACCTTCCAAAAAAAAATAGAAAGCTGATTTGATTTTGGATGGCATTAAAAGAAATTGAGTCTAAATAAGTTGGTGATAATCCCACTTTACTGTCTAATCGGTAGCATGTTCAGAACTAAGCAGTGCATTTTTTAAAAGGACATTAACCCAAGGAATCAAGCCCAGAAAAATTAACTATAGTGCTTTGGAGATTTAAAGTATAATAATAACACACATTAAATGCCAGACACTATTCTAGAGAAGGAGCCTGAGACAATCAAGGGACTTTCCAAGGTCAATAGTGAAAGGGAATTTGAATCCACGTCTTCCCAACTCCAAAGTACCTGCTTTTTTTCACTGACATGTGACAAGCAAGTAAGAGAATGCTGAATATGTGACTGGGACAAGATAAAGTTCATTTTATGGAGGATGGATTTTCTGTAGCCCCGCAGAGAACAAAGATCATGGGCAAAAGAGGCAGAGAGCTACATCTTAAACAGTCAGGGCTCAGCAAGGTAATCACTCCCAAGTCTCCAGGAATTTTGAAGTAGAAGGCACTCATCTTAGATATGGAGCAAACTTCCATACCCGATAAGGACTGAGCTAGTTAATCGCCAGACTTTTTCCAACTCAGAGATTCCCAGGGTTTTAGGGCCATGGCTGCTCTTGCTGAAAAGTGCAAGAAAATTTATGGATTTCTGAGCCTTTCAGGGTGAAATTTTAGCTACTCGCTGACAAGCATTTGATCTCCATCAAGTCACTTCATATATAGCCCATATCTTTACTGAGAAATTACTATCATTTGCTTACCAAATATGTATTGATTTTTAACCTACTTATATATCTATTGTAAGCCAGATACTTTTCTAGGGACTGGGTGCAGAGTGTATAAGAGACAAGGTACTTACCTTCTTGGGACTTCCATTCTAGTGGGAAAAAATAGTTAATAAGCAAGTAAACAAACAATAAGGTAATTTCAGAATGTGGCAAATGGTTTTTACAAATGGGCCAAAACAGAGATATGGGAGAAAGTATACTGAGGGATTGAGAAGGTTTAGAAGATTCTTCAGATCCAGTGATGGTCAGGTGAGACCTGAACAAGAAGGAGTTATCATACATAGGCCCATGGGAAGAGCATTCTAGAAATAGGAACCCCTGGTGCAAAAGCCCTAAGGAGGGAGAAAACCTAAGCTTCTCAGGGGCATAGAGATGGCTGCCTCCATCTCAGTGCGGGGACAGAGCAGTGGTCTGCAGACTCAGGCATGTTTTAGAAACCCCAGGAGAGTTTGCTGAAGCATAGCTTAGTCTTCCCTCCCCACAGTTTCCAAATCAGTAGGTCTGGGACAAGAATCTGGATTTCTAACAGTCACAAATGATGCTGATACTGGTGTTTCAGGGACCACACTTAGAGAACCACTGGGCTGAAATCTTGTGAAATGAGGAGAGAGTGAAAGAGGAAGTCAAGGAAATGAGCAGGGGCCAGACAATGCAACGTGTTTGAGGCTCCAGATAAAAGCATGAATTTATTGCAAGAATTTTTGAAGCCCTTCTAGAGTTTGAAGCAAGAGGGTGAAATCATCTGATTTCCATTTTCAGATGATCGATGTGGTATCTGGGCCTACCACTGAAGGGAGACGGTTGTTAGGATCAAGGAGATAATATGCACAACAGAGTTAAGAACAATGAAGTAGCAAACACGAGGGATTTTCATCAGGCTGGGAGCTCCGTGAAAGTGAGGCGGTTTCCTTTTTCATCAGAACTGTCCTCTCAAGAACCAAACAGCCAGGAGGAGGCCTTATAAGTTATCACACATCTACTTGATAAATAGGTGACCGATGCAATGGACCTGAGTTTAAGCAAGCTCTGGGAGACGGTGAAAGACGGAGAAGCCTAGCATGCTGCAGTCCATGGGGTCATAAAGAGTCGGACACGACTGAGCAACTGAACAGCATATGGAAGCTGATTCTTCAGATGAGAGTGCAACGGGTGGGGAGTGGGAGCAGGGTGGGGGAGCAGGGTAGAGGGGTAATGGTGGGACAAGGGATGGAGGGTAGCAAGGGCCCTGATTTGCAGCACTTGCCAATTTCTGTGGCCACACACTCCCTCCAGGGCCAGTTTCTACACTGAACATGGGTTTGGCAATCGATGCTAAAAATCAGCTCTTGCAAACCAGCTCTTGCAAACCAGCTCAAGCACATTACTAGATGCACTGCCCAGCACATAAGCTCAACTGGCAGACTGGTCACATCCTACTTGAGGAAACTTTCTCTCTCCCTGGTTACAGGGAGCACCAGGCTCGGGCACAGGACTTTCAACACGATAAACACTAGCTAAATGTGGCTGACTGGGCCAGATCCAAGAGAATCCGGGTGGCGGGTTAGTTGTGGGACTCCTCTGAATTCCCTGCAGGATGACAGATGGGTAAACAGAAATATTAGTGCCTGGTTAATGAATAACACAGACAGCAGCCTACAGCTGCTACCAGGAAACAGGGGTGGAGGGAGATGTCTGAGCCTGATCTGCGGGCCCGACCAGCAGGAAAGGGGAACCTGGCATTGACTATTTCATTTCCCCTTTCTGGAAAAGATGCTTCTGTGCCCCTTTCTCAGAAATTCTCACTGACCATACATGTAGTATAGTTTTGTGGGGGGCACTGTGGTGGGAGAAGGCAGACGTGGGTAGACCCGGAGAGTGTCTGAGGGAAGACACACAGCCAAGATTCCAACTCCATTTCCTTTAACTTCCCTGCTCCTTCCCTCCAGATTTCTATTGGTTCTCTCACCCTCTCTTTTTTTCAACTGTCTCTGCCTCCTATGGTTAAATATTAATACTTTTGCCCTATTTTTTTTCCTTTTCATTATTTTTCTCTAGTCACAGGAAATGAGGACATTTCTCATCTACAAGTTGCACATTCAATCAGGAAATTGGGCCAAAGATCGCTAAGCCTTCAGATTCAGTAGTCCAGTAACCTACTTGGCAGAGTTTTGAAGGTGTGATAAGGGAGAAGATGTGAAGTGGTGGGGGTGGGGAGCCAAGGCTGCGGTCAGCTGTCCACCAACAGCTTACTCAAGGAGGGGCTCTTTTCTAACCTCAGGCTCGCTCTCCCCAATCATTGCCCCCTGCCATCTGTCAGCCGTAGCCTCAAGGAAACAGTGTTAGGGAAGTAAACATACTGCTCCCAAATCTAGACGTTTTAAATCATGTACAGCAGTCTCAAGTTTCTAAAGTGCCATATCAGGACTTCTCTGGTGGTTCAGTGGATAAGAATCCACCTGTCAATGCAGGGGACGTGAGTTCGATCCCCGGTCCGGGACAATCCCACATGCCTCGGAGCCTGTGTGCCACAACTACTGAGCCAGAGTGCTTCTACTACTGAAGCCAGTGTGCCTAGAGCCTGTGCTCTGCAACAAGAATTCAGTTCAGTTCCATCACTCAGTCATCTCCAACTCTTTGCGACCCCATGGACTGCAGCATGCCAGGCCTCCCTGTCCATCCCCAACTCCCGAAGTTTACTCAAACACTTGTCCATCGAGTCATGTCATCCAACCATCTCATCCTCTGTCATCCCCTTCTCCTCCCGTCTTCAATCTTTCCCAGCATCAGGGTCTTTTCCAATGAGTCAGTTCTTCACATCAGGTGGCCAAAGTATTGGAATTTCAGCTTCAGCATCAGTCCTTCCAATGAACACCCAAGACTGATCTCCTTTAGGATGGACTGGTTGGATCTCCTAGCTGTCCAAGGGACTTTCAAGAGTCTTCTCCAACACCACAGTTCAAAAGCATCAATTCTTCAGCACTCCACTTTCTTTATAGTCCAACTCTCATATCCATTTATGACCACTGGAAAAACCATAGCCTTGACTAGATGGACCTTTGTTGGCAAAGTAATGTCTCTGCTTTTCAATATGCTGTATAGGTTGGTCATAATTTTTCTTCTAAGGAGCAAGCAAATTTTAATTTCATGGCTGCAATCACCATCTGCAGTGATTTTGCAGCTCCCCCAAAAATAAAGTTGATCACTGTTTCCCCATCTATTTTCCATGAAGTGATAGGACCAGATGCCATGATCTTAGTTTTCTGAATGTTGAGTTTTAAGCCAACTTTTTCACTCTCCTCTTTCACTTTCATCAAGAGGCTCTTTAGTTCTCCACTTTCTGCCATAAGTGTGGTGTCATCTGCATATCTGAGGTTATTGATATTTCTCCCGGCAATCTTGATTCCAGCTTGTGCTTCAGCCAGTCCAGCATTTCTCATGATGTACTCTGCATATAAGTTAAATAGAAACCACTGCAAAGAGAAGCTCGTGCACCACAAGAAAGAGTAACTCCCACTCGCCACAACTAGAGAAGGCCCCCCCAGCAACAAACACTCAGTGCAATCAAAAGTTAATTAATTTTAAAAAAGGCTAACTCACTTAAAAAAAATAAATGCCACCTCCGAACTCACATCATCACACATAAGCATTCATTCATCCATGAAAGTTTGTGGAGGCCTATGGTACATTAGGGGGCTTCCCAGGTGGCTCAGAGGTTAAAGCGTCTCCCTGCAATGCGGGAGACCTGGGTTCAATCCCTGAGTCGGGAAGATTCCCTGGAGAAGGAAATGGCAACCCACTCCAGTATTCTTGCCTGGAGAATCCCATGGATGGAAGAGCCTGGTGGGCTACAGTCCACGGGGTCGCAGAATCGTACACGACTGAGTGACTTCACTTCACTTCATGGTACATTAGGCCCTGTTCTAGGTGCTAAAGACACAGCAGTGCCCAAGGACAAGACCCCTGCTCTCAGAAGTTCACATCTCGGGGAGAGGCAGACAAGCGGACAATAAACAGACCCTCTGAAGCAGTGTTAAGGGCTCTGAAGATAGTAAGACAGAGCCAGGGTAGGGGATGACTTTGAGGAATGAATGAGTGGCTTGGGAAGGCCACTGGAAAGCACCCTTTGAGCTGTGACCAGAATGACAAGAAGAAATTATGCAAGCCAAGAACTGGGGAGAAAGTGTTCCAAGCAAAGGGTTCAAGGCAGGTATAAGGCTGGAACAGGCTGAATTTGCACAAGGAACAAAATGGCCAGGGTGACTGGACTTGAGTGATAGTTGGAAGACAGGCAAGGAATAGATCATAAGGGGCCTCAAAGTTTTTGATAGGAAGCACAGCGCATTCTCTACTCCCTGCTTAACAATACGGAAAACTGAGGCTAGAGCTATCAAGTGACATGCCCCAGTCCCCATCAAGACAGTCTTCTGAGCCCTGGTGCAGACCCTAGATTCCCTCTCAAAGCTAGGTGTGCTCACTGGCTCTGTCAGTCAGTTACCTCTTTGCGGGAGAGAAAAGGTAGCAGGAAGCATGATTCATGAGGTGTGCACTAGTTTGGTACAGAACGCTGGCGGTGGATGGAGATGTAGACTGACTGCCGAGGCTACCAAGAAAGAAAGGAAGCAGGGGCAGGACAAGACACCTGAGCACCCGGGGCAGAGACCAGCGTGGAAAGCAAGATTCTGGGAAGGAGTTGTGGCTGGGGGAAGGAAGGATGCCTGGGCTCTGGGACAGCCTGGGTGGGAGGTAGAGGCAGTAACCAGCACCATCTCAGGCCAGTGAAACAGAAATGGCAATGTGAGGATGAGTCATGGGACCTGGAGGAATTTTTGAAAGCTCCCACTGGAATAACCAGCAGGGTTTCCAGGGAAGCAGCAGTCACAGTAAACAGGACTGAATCCTGACTTACACTGTGCAACTCAACTTCTCTGTACTTTAGTTTTCTGATTTTTAAAAAAAATGTGACTAACACAGCTTCATGCTATTATGAGGAGTAAGTGAGTTTAATACTATACATACAAAACACTTAGAACAGTATCTTGTACCCTGTAGATATTTATACAAGGCGAGCTTTAAAAATGTAATTGTTTTTCTGCATTGTTGTCGTCGTTCAGTCGCTCAGTCATTTCCAACTCTTTGCAGCCCCATGGACTGCAGCACGCCAGGTTTCCCTGTCCTTCACCATCCCCCAGAGCTTGCTCAAACTCACGTCCATTGAGTTGGTGATGCCATCCAACCATCTTGTCCTCTGTCATCCCCTTCTCTTCCTGCCTTCAGTCTTTCCCAGCATCAGGGTTTTTCTGCATGGAGCCCTCCAAATTCTTCTCATGCATGGCTCTCAGAATAAAACTCAAGGTCTCCCTGGGCCAGCAAAGCCCTGCATGATCTGACACTTGTCCATCTGCCAAAGCTCGTCTCTTCCTCACCCCCGTCTGGCACCCCATCCTTCTCACTTCATTTTTCCTTTAGGCAAATTCCAACTTGCTAAGATCTTGCTTTCTGATTCTTTGCACTTACTGTCCCCTTTTTCTTGAAACTTCTTCCCCTAGATCTCACGGAGCTGAGACCTCATCTTTCATACTGCTGGTGACTTAAACTTTGCTTGCTCACAGGACTTTCTCCTCAGCCCAGTCTAAAATTGCCTCTCTCTGATACACTCACTCACATTATTCTGAGTTACTGACTTTACTGCATTTATCACTCTCTTGTATCTATTTTTTCTTGTTATTTCTACAAAAGGTGTACGTGCCCATGGTTTAATGAGTCAAATAGTTTGCTGTGAAAAACAGCATATACCTATCCCTCTCACCCCACTGTGGACATTTACCCTTTTCTGGAGGCAACTGCTTTCACCTTTTTTCCATTGAATATTTATCCCTTGTGTCTATAAGGAATTTGCTTATTTTACTATTCTCTCTCATTTTTCAGTATCAGCTTTTATCTGCTCACTCCCCCAATGTCAGATGTGGATTTGGCTCTCCCCAGTACAAAAACACACTTCCTACTCTTCATATTCATAGTATACTTACAACATAATCATATTAGAACAACACTCAATGCTTATGTTATTGTGACTATGTAAATAATGGGACTCTATAGAAAACTATGATTACTTCTATACCCTGCACAACCTTCGCCCCACCCAAAATTAATAGTTAACTTGTTTTTCATTTCCTTAGCTTTTTACATATTTATCATTGATTTCACCCAAACTGTTCGCCAATTGTCTTACCTCCAATTGTCTTAATTCCTTCAGAGTTCTTAGCAGGAGACAGATTTGTCTTCTTGAGACCTCTCCAAGAACTTTCTGATATATTCCAGTCTGGACTGGTGGTGGTTTATGCCAGCTGAGTCGTGGACATTTTTTAACTGAGAGGGTTTTTTTGCTACTCTGCTCTTGTTTCTCTTCCTTGGTTTATGTCCTCTCACAGCTTCTCTGTTATTGTGGTTGTTGTTTAGTCACTAAGTCATGTCCAACTCTTTTGTGACCTTAATGGACTATAGCCTACAAGGTTCCTCTGTCCATGGGATTTCCCAGGCAAGAATACTGAAGTGGGTTGCCATTTCCTTCTCCAAAGGATCTTCCTGATCCAGGGATCAAACCCACGTCTCCTGCATTGGCGGGCAGATTCTTTACCACTGAGCCACCAGGGAAGCCCAGTAACAGCTTCTCTAGAAAATAATAAATGTTTTGAGACTCCACATGTCTAAAAATGTCTTCAGTCTACCTGCATTCTTCACTAATATCAGCTGTATGTGGAATTCTAGATTGAAAACAATTTTCCTTCAGAACTTTCAAGCCATATTGCCATCTGGCTCCCAGTCTTGTTGAAAATTCCCAAGGCATTCCTATTTCTGATTCCATGTTTATGATCTATCTTTTTTTCAGTGGAAGCTTGTAAGTTCCTTTACCTTTCTCACAATTATTCTAAAATTTCACCCACTGCACTAGGCACTTGGTTTCTTTCAAGCTGCAAAATAATATCCTTCGGTTTGGGGAAATTCTCTTAAAACATTTTGTGATTATTTCCTTGCCTTCATTTTCTCTTTTCTCTTTCTAGAACTCCTATTATTTGGGGGGATTTTGGACCTCTTAGCCTGGCCCACTAATTTTTCCTTCTCCTCCATATTCCTTCATTCCATCTTTTTTTTCATCTCTCCATCTTTTTGCCTTACTTTCCATGAGATTTCCTCAAGTTTATCTCTCAGACTTTCTGTTTCCTTTTGCTATCACTTTTCATATCCAAGGACTCTCTTTTATTCTTGACTTTATTCCTGACTTTTATTCTTGACTTTTTATTTCTGACTTTTATTTATCCACTCTGATCTCTTTAAGATATTTTCATCTCCCTGTTCCAAGTTACTTTTTAAAGTGCTGGCCTCAATCTTTTATGTCAGAAGTTGTCATCATACATCTGGCAATCCTTGATTGTCTGCTCATCTTGAAGAGAAAGAAGGAGACTAACATTTTTGAGATATAAAAAAAGTATATAAAAATAATGTTGTCTAGGCAGAAAAGAAAAAGAAAAAAGGTTGCTTTAAAGGCAGAAAAGAAAAAAAAATGAATGAAAACATGGCAAAATCTCCCTAAGTGTTGAATCTGGGTGATGGATGAGATTCTATTGTACTATTCCCTCTACTTTTGATTATATTTGAAAATATTCACAATAAAAATGCAGTTATTGGCAGAATTAAGTTCCTTGATGTCTTCTGTTCTGAGGGCTTCAGTTCCTTGCTGGCCATGGGCTGGAGGTCTCCATCAGTTTCTTACCTCTCTGAAGGACAGCTGGCCTCTACCAGAGCAAGCAAGAAAGCATGAGAGGACAAGAAGGAAGCCAGTCTTTTTTATAAACTTGACCTTCAAATTGATCTTCCATTATTTTTTCTCAGCTCATTTTGAAAGGGGAAGTGAATTATACAAGAGTGTGAATACAAGGAGGTGGGGTCACTGGGGCTGTCTTGGAGGCTGCCTTCCGTAGGTACTAGGTAATGAGTGGAAGCTGTGAACACATGAGTCAGGCTTCACTGGAGGGTGATTCAGCTGGGTCATTTAGTTAGGGAACTTGTGACGTCAATTTCTTCTTGGGCTGATCAAATTTTCCAGGAAAGATTCTTCTAATCTCCTGCCTGGAAGGTGAAAGTCAGATTGCCAGAAATTTAGGATTCAAATGGAAAGACAGGTGAGCGGTCTCAATATGTACCATTCCTTTAATCTCTGATGTACTTCATGTTGCTCCCTCTTCCTACTGTCTCTGATGCCCCACATCCCAAGGACTCTCTGTGCTCTCCTCTCCAGAGAATAAAACTTCAGTCTTTCCCTGTGTGGGGGGCAGCTGCCTTGCATCAAAAAACTGGGGAAGAGATCTGGGGGTTCTTTTCAAATAAACTTTCAGCTGAGCTTCCTTATGTTAGCTTGTCCTTCATCCCCAGAGGCACCGCTTCCCGCCAGTTTGTGAGCTTTCCGTGGGCTCAGCAGTAGAAGCTTGGTTGAGTCTTGGCTTTTCCCACTGCTGGTTTGGGATTCAACTTTTCATAGGTCTGACAAATCAGTTACCAGTTACGGGTGGCATTAGTGGTAAAGAATCAGCCTGCCAATGCAGGAGACACAAGAGATTCAGTTTCAGTCCCGGAGTTAGGAAGATTCCCTGGAAGAGGAAATGGCAACTCACTCCAGTATTCTTGCCTGGAAAATTCAATGGGCAGAGGAACCTGGTGGGCTACAGTCCCTGGGGTCGCAAAGAGTTGGACATGACTGAGCACACTGTCATTCATCTGCTTTCCAGCTTCCAAAATTCTGGCAGCGTTGCACCTTCCTTTCTTCTCCCTGTTCTCCTAAGTCTAGTGCCTTTCAAAAAGATCTCTTTATTGTCACTATGGTGTGATCTCAGGAAGGAACCGATGGAAACATGGGTATTCAATCTACCATCAGCAAGTATTTCTTTTTATTATTGTTATTTGTTTGTTTACTTGTTTGTTACCTGTCTTCCCCTCTTGATTGTGGGTTCCAGGATAACTTGTTTTGTTCACCTGCACATCCCCAGCATCCAGAACCATTCTTGACATAGGTGGGTGTTCAACAAATGACCGAATCAATTTTCTGGAGAAGGAAACTTGCTACTCACTCTCAACATGGTGGTAGCAGAGCCACCAGGTCTCTTGACTTTTTATCGTGTGTTCTTCTTGTCACGGGGTGGGTGATTTTGCAGACTAAGGATATGTAACAGGTTATAAGGTGCTTTACATGTTACAGAGTGCTTTCAGAATCTTACCTCATTTGATCCCAACACCAGTCCGTGGACCAGATAAGAAGCAAATTATTATTGGCCCTAATACAGTTGTGACTCTTGCCGAGAACTACCCTATGCCAAAGAAATCACCAACCTTGTTCCTGATCTTTGACCCCATGTTGCTGTCATTGGTCTGGCCCCTCCTGCCATTTTGTTTGCAAATAAGACTCTTAAGGCTTGGCACTTCCCAAGGAAATAGTTCTCAAGAATCCAAAACAAGTTGTTTCACAAAGAGGAAAACAGGTACAGATGTGGGTAAGTAACCCAAGGGCCTTTGAGCAAACAGAATGTCTGAGTTTTGTGACATGGCTGGAGCAGAGAAAGGAGAAAAGTGGGACTATTGGAATTAGTAGAGAATAGAGAAAAGATTGGTACTGGGGTGGGAGTAGGGAGTTAGATGCTCAAAGGAGAGAGAAAAAGTCCCAGAATGTAAAAGCAGTATGTGTATGGTGGGAGAGTGGTGGGAAGAGAATAACCATCTACCAGTAGACTCTTTAAAAAAAAAAAAAAGAAAGAAAGGTGGTGGGAGTGAAAGGAGATGAAAAGAAAAACCATATTACAATGATAAAGCCAGTTACAAAATACCCTAGACAGCCAATTCTATAAAACATGACATCACTATCTTGGGATCTAAGACTGGCTTAGCCTCTAGACAGTCTGAATGCTGCCTGAGGCTCCCCAGGGAAAAGTGAAAGTAGAAGCCATGGCCCCCTTAAGGGAGACAAGATGCAACTTCAGACAAGTTCCAAAGGCACAGGTCAGAGAGATAAAAGGCTATGAGGTCTCACACTTTCCTTGTGCTACTTGCTGTCTTCTCTTGGACTCTGCCTGCCACCTCCTGGGTAGACAAGGTTACTACCTGCCTCCAAAACCTGGGCAAACTCCGGGAGATAGCAGAGGACAGGAAAGCCTGGCATGCTGCAGTCCTGGCCTCTGTTACTCACATGCAGCCAGGAATCTCTCAGAAGCAGAAACTTAAGGATGAGGAGTTAACAAGGGGTCCACCTCCTTAACACCGCATCAAATCTTGATGAGTTGTGGCGTGACAAAAGGCTCAAGACATCTTTTAAAAAAAATTATTTTATATTTACTTATTTTGGCTGCACCGGCTCTTCTCTCGCTGCGTTGCGATGAGCAGGGGCTACTCTCTAGTTGCGGTGCTCGGGCTTCTCATCGTGGTGGCTTCTCTTGTTGCAGAGCATGGGCTCTTAGGGCATGGGCTTCAGCAGTTGTGGAGCATGGGCTCAATGGTTGCAATTCCCAGGGTCTAGAGCATAAGCTCAATTGCTGTGGTGCATGGACTTAGCTGTTTCCCCCGCTTGTGGGATCTTCTCAGACCAGAGATCGAATCAGTGTCCAGAGGCTTAACACATCTTACTAAATTACAAAAACAGATGCAGGATCAATTGCACAATGATAGATGGTAACTAGACCTTTGGTGGTGATCACTTTGCTGTGTATACAGATGTCAAATTATAATAGTATACACTGGAAATTTATATAATGGTATATACCAATTTTACCTCGACTTAAAGAAGGGAAATAAAACTTTCTTTTTTAAAAAAATGTTTTATTATTTATTTATTTGTCTGTACTGGGTGTGGCATACAAACTCTTAGTTTCAGCATGTGGGATCTAATTCCCTGACCAGGGATCAAAACCTGCGGCCCTTTCATTGGGAGCACAGAGTCTTAGCCACTGGACCACCAGAGAAGTCTCGGGAAATTAAAACTTTCTAAAGTGAAGAAGAAAGGAAGGAAGGAAGAGACAATTGCAAAAGAGCATTAAAAAAGATAGGAATTAAAGCTCTCCAAAAGCATAAAGAAAACAGTATCATCCATTATGTTATTAATAAAATAAGTATATATAACAGTAGCAGCTAAGTGTCCCAAGACCTTGATACCCACTGTGGCCTAGCAGTCACAGTGCTAATTCCTCTGCACTCACTCTTTAGCAACTCCTTCCCAAACCACAATGTCAGTACTGCGATGGCTTTTGTTTTTACAAAAAGGGAAACTGGATTTTAGATTGATAAATCACTTGCCCAATATCTCATAGCAAAGTGGCAGAGGTAGGACTAGAAGCCAGGTCTGTGTGACTCTGGAGCCTGAACTCTCAGCCATCAAGTTTTATCCTGCCTCTCAAAGAAGAGCAGAACATTTGTGCATACAGGCACAAAAATCTGAAATCAGGAAAGGCTATGCAACAACCAGCAGTGGTTCCTTAGGGAGTTGGGGAAGGGTCAGCTTTCATCTGCTACTTTACATAATTCTGTACTGTTTGCATTTTCCCAATGAGCACATATGTGCTCCCCAAACACACACACAGAAGAAAAGTCAAATTACTCTAGCATTTAGGCCTCGTTTACTGAGCAGTTGCTATGTACTATGTCCCATGCTAAGCACTTCATATTCAAAACTCACCGACTCCTCACAGCTGTGTCTGGAGGGAGGATATTATTGTTAAACCCTCTTACAGATGAAGAACCTGAAGTTCGGAGATATGGATTGATCTTGCAAATGTTGCATAGCAATGCAGGGACTCTGCTCATGTCTGACTGGTTTCAGAGCCTGCTTTTACCTGCTCCGGAGTGCTGATTGAGCAATAATGATCATGATGATAATAACAGCAGTTTAAGTGCTTACCGTAGGCCAGACCTGTGCTTTCTGTTCAAGATCTCATCAAATCTCCATGGCAACCCCCATTTTACATATGGGAAAACTGAGGCTCAGCAGAGAATAAGTCACTTACTTGCCCAGAACCACCCAGCAGAATTGGAACTAGAATTCAAATCATCATACATGGCACTGGCATCCACCCAGTTGCTCAAACCAAAAACTCAGTAGTTATCCTTGACTCTTTCTAGTCTCTCCTTTTTCTCCATGTCTAGTCCATTGGTTCCAGTTGGTTCCAGCTTCCAAAATACGTACTCACTTCTCACTAACCAGCTTCTGCAGCACCAGTGGAAGTTACCTCCATCTCCCATCTGAGCCACTGCAAAAGATTGCTCACTGATCGCAAGGCTTCCATTTCTGCCTCAAGTCCCATCCCATCCACTCTCTACACTGCAGTCAGAGTGCTGTTGCTAAATATCCTCTCATGCATCCTTTCTCAGGATCTTAGAGGAGAAATTAAGCCCTGCAGAGAATGGTATGAGTGAGTGTTTTCTCAGTTTTCCAAAGGGTGATACTGGCTAATACCATTCTTTTGTTAATACAATAGGAAATGACCTAATTCACAACATGCAATGGATGCCTTAGAGTGTCAGGGCTTGATTCTCTGCAAGAACTGGGTGGAGGTGGCCACAAAAGTTCCCTGTCACACTTCAATGATCACAGCCTTTGGGGCCCTTGTAACCTGCCAGCCACCACACCTCCACTGTGCAGGCTCATTTTCTACTTTTTCCTGAGCACAAGAGCTTATTTTTGTTCCCTAACTATAGAACCCTCATTCTTACTTCAAGGTTTTTACAGAGTCTGTTCCATCTGCCTGGAACTCCTGCCCCCAGGCCTTTATGGCCAGCTCCTTTGTAAATCATTCTGGTCTCAGCTCAGATGCTACCAGCTCATAGAGACTCCCTGACTCTTTAATTAAAGAGACACTGCCAATTCCTGCTGTTCCACTGCCCCATTTTGTTTCTTTTCCAGTGTGTATTTATCATCACCTGAAACTGTCTTCTTCCTGTGTTCACTTACCTATTGAGTGTCTCCCCAGTTAGAGCTGAGCACTCCAGGGCAGTTCTATTTCTTCATGGTTACATACTCAATAACCAAGAGAAAACTTTTCACAGGGAAGCAATATGTTTCAAAGTGTGTTTAGAGAACTTGTTAGTCACTCAGTTGTGTCCACCTCCTAGAGACCCCATGGACTGTATCCCACCATAGAATTCTCCAGGCAAGAATACTGGAGTGGGTTGCCATTTCCTTCTCCAGGGGATCTTCCCGACCTAGGAATTAAATCCTGGTCTCCTGCATTTCAGGCAGATTCTTTACTATCTGAGCCACCAGGGAAGCCCTTAGAAAATTTATCAGACATTTATGGTTTGCCAGTCACTGGGCTAAAAGCTTTGCAATGTTTCCTTCTATTAACTCCAGCACTGTGTGACAGAAATACAATGTAAGCCATTTTTAATTGTTAATAGCCACATTATAAGAAGTAAAAAAAAAAAAAAAAATTAACATTAACAATATATTTTATTTAACTCAACATGTTCAAAATATATTACCTCAGCATGTTATTGTTTTTAAAACAGAGAAATATTATGGCTTTATTTATTTATTTATTTATTTTTGGTACTCCTTTTCCATCCTTCCATTCTGCCTTCTGGGTTCTGAAGATCTCAGCTCTTGCCTCAAAATTTGGGGATTCGAAAGTTCACACTTCAAAACTGGGCCTCAGTGTCCCTCAAACTGTGTCTCAGCTTTCCTGCCTTTTCCGTACCTCTCTCAGTGTGCCAATGCCCTTCAAGTGAGAAATGGGGATGCGGTCAGAAGCTTAAAAGTCAGAAACAGGTGTGGTAAATGGTCAGCATCAGGGTCTTAACCGGAAGTGGGCTGGAAAGAGCAGAGGAAGGGGCGCCAGAGTCCTTTTCTTGACGCTTGGCATCCTGCCCTGGCCGTGGAGCTGGGGCAGCCAGAAGAGGAGTTAGCATTGGTGTTCGAAGCCAAGTCAGAACTGGACATTGATTTTTCCACTGGGAATAGTAAGAACTGTAAATTTGGGCCCGGAGGGGAGGAGGGTTTATTCCTGGGCAGGTTCTTTGCAGGGAGGGAGCTGGACTGGGCTTCTCTCAGATCAGGAGAGAACTTGGGAGGTTTCTCTGGGGTATGATTGGTTGGTGAGCACTGGTACTCAGTCGTGTCCAACTCTTTGCGACCCCGTGGACTGTAGCCCACCAGGCTCTTCTGTCTGAGGAATTTTCCAGGCAAGAATATTTGAGTGGGTAGCCATTCCCTTCCCCAGGGGATCTTCCGGACCTGGGATGTCTCTTGCTTCTCCTGAACTGGCAGGCAGATTCTTTACCACTAGCGCCACCTGGGAAGCCCTCCTCTGGGGTGTATTGAAAAATGAATCAAAGCCAAAGTAAAATGTGTTTCCAAAATCATGCCATGTCATAAAGATTTACATTGAATGAGCTATACAATACGAAAATACATCCTGAACAGTATGATAGGCAGACGATTTGATTTATGAGAAATAACAAGGTGGCCTGGTAATGGGACACTATTTTTAAGTTGTATGGTGAATAGACCTTGGTTTCTTAATCTAGTCAGCCTGTCTCTGTAACTCTGAATAATCTGATTTAGAGGTAATTTAAGGAGTCAAAAGTTCGTTTTCCTGGCTCCTGCTTACATAGGGGAGGAGCCCCAGATGTTCTGTTAGGAATTAATGAGGAAGATTATCCCAATTATAAGGGGGATCTGTCATAATCAAAAGTCTTGAGGGATCTTTTCATCAGGTCACCAACTCTAGATGGACGTTGATCCCTGGTGCTACACTAGGAAAGAGTATGATGAGGAGTGTTATGTGTAGGAAGAGAGGTTTGTCATGGTGGGGTCTGAGCTGAGAGGGGAGGAAGGTTTCTGGTTGAGATGATCACAGTGACCCATGACAACACATTTTTTAAGGCATGCAGAGAATCACATGAGAGGCACCGGGGGACTTTTTTTGGGGGGCTGTGCCAAGTCTTAGTTGCCACACTCTGGCTCTTCAGTCTTCATTATGGCACATGGGATTTTTAGTTGCAGCATGCACAATATTTAGCTGTGTCATGCAAAGTCTTAGTTGTGACATGTAGAGTCTAGTTCCCTGACCAGGGATTGAACCTGGGCCCCTTGCATTGGGAGCGTGGAATTGTAACCACTGGACCACGAGGGAAGTCCTAGCACTGGGGATTATTAAGGTGGGTTTCCTCACCTGTTAGAGAGAGAGTGAAAGAATAGTATTTAGGGAGGTTCATGCTGTGGGAGGTGTTGAGGCCTTTACAGTAGGGCCAGGATGGTGTGGGGCCTTGGAGAGGGAGTTCTCAGAAGGAATGTGTGAAGAGAAGTAATTGTTTGGCAGACTCAGAAGGAGGCTTGATTGTGCATAATCAGATGAAAGCTTAGGCATGGACAAGGAGACTGGTCCTTCATTCAATTCACAAGTGTTTATTGAGTACTTTCTCTGTGCCAGGCACTTTGTGAGAGGGATACAATGGGAAGCAAAAGAGTTCCTGTCTTCATGGGACTGACCTTCTTCTAGCTCTATCTAAGAAATAGAATATGAGCCACATATGTAATTTAAAAGTTTCCAATAGCCACACTTTGAAAAAGTAAGACAAGTGAAATAAATATTAATATATTTTCTGTAACCAAAGATATCGAAAATATTCAACATATAAAGTCAAAATATTAGTGAAATATTTATATTCTTTTTTCTTGTTTGTAATGTCTTTAAAATTCAATGTGTGTGTTTTACATTGCCCCATATCTCAGGACTAGTCACATTTCAAGGGCTCCATAGTCACATGTGGACAGTGGATAGCTGTATTGGAGAGTGCAGTGAGTATTATAAAGATTGTAAAAATTAATAGAGATGTTTCTGGTAGTGATAAATGCTATAACAAAATATGTAGCAGAATTGAAAGATCAAAAGGGCATGTGATGGCTGATTCATGTCAATGTATGACAAAACCCACTACAATATTGTGAAGTAATTAGCCTCCAACTAATAAAAATAAATGGAAAAAAAAATAGCATCAGTCTAAATAAACAATTGTAATTAAAAAAAAAAAAGGCATATGACCCTCTAAGTGAGGTGATCAGACTGGAAAGGTCTCACAGAGAGGTGTTATCTCAAGAAAGTTGAATGAAGTGAGGGAGCAAGAGAAGTGGGGAATGAGTCATGTGGTAGAGGGAGCAGTTAGGCCAGTCTGGAGGAGCTCCAGAGGGGCTAGGTGGCTGGATCAGAGTGAGAAGGGAAATCGGGGAGGTAGGAGATGAGGCCCCTTGTAAAGTCCATAGGGTTTATTCTGAAAGTAATGGGGAATCATTGAAGAGTCAAAATTGGAAAGATGACATGATCTGGTTTAACGTAAGAGAAGGAGCTTACAGGGCTCCTGGGAGGTGACTGTGTATCCATGATGATGCAGGGTCTGGTAGGAGGGCAGACGTGATAGCGGTCAGCTGCAGTAGGGGGCGCTGAGGAACACTGCTCCAGGCGCCAGTCTGGGAGACTCGGGTTCATATGAGGAATGGGAGGGGTTTGTTAGTGGGAGAGGGCTGGGGGCTTTTTGTTTGTTTGGATTGTCATTGGTTTTGGGGAGGAGCACCCAGGAATGTTGTCATAGGTTTATCTGTTGGGCGTCAGGAATTGCAGTGGGAGTCTTAATAGGAGGATAGTTGTCAAGGGTGGCATGTTGTCAAGGGTGGCGTGTTCACGTCTCAGAAGCATCTGAAGATATTTCATCTGTCAAAGTTCTTGGACTGCCTCCCACAGTGCCATTGTTGTAGGGGGTTGTAATGAAGGAAACCAGTATGTAAAACCACTGTATTTAGGAGATGGCTTGAGGAGTATGGGGTCAGCCACAGAACTCCTTCATGGCTGAATGGCTTTGGGCAGATTGAAATTAATGTGTCTTTATTGTTGTTTTATAATATTTTATTATGAAATATCCCAAACATACATAAAAATATGAGAAACTGTACTAACAAAGCCTGATGTACATGTCCCTCAGCTTCATCCATCTTAACCTTTTGACCTACTTGCTTCAGTCTTGTTTTAATATCTAAAACATTATAGACAGAGTTGAAGCCTGATTGGACCTTTCTTGATCCTATTTTCTTCTATTCCCAGAGGTAACAGAATCCTCAAGTGAGTGAAAATCCTTTCCACCAGTATTGGCACTTTCACCGTAAGTAGATGTACCCATAAACATATAATATTGCTTTGCATGTTTTTAGGCTTTATATTAATGGTTTCACGCTACAGGTATTATTTTGCAACTTGCATTTTTCTTTTTCTTGTCAATATTTATTTAACAAAAGGCTTTATATTTTGATTTTTCCCTTCTGAATTAGTTTCTTTACTTATTTGTATTACCCCTCCCCACGCAAGATGTACACAGTGATAGTTTTTATGGTTAGAACATGTTCCGGATTTTTTTAGACAATAAAGTTTCCTCAATCAATGGTCCCTTGTTTGCGTTGCTGAAACTCAGCCTCTGCTCACCAGTGCCAAGTAGAAATGCAGAGACAGAGTTTTGGATGAAGTAGAAAAAAGTAGCTTTTATTGCTTTGCCAGGCAAAGGGGGCCACAGAGGGCTAAAGCCCTGAAGACCATGTGACTCACCCTGGAGGGGGTGCTAAGGAATTTTCTAGTGTTCAGGGAGCAGGGTGTGATCAGCTCATGGACTGCTTGAGCTCATTGGTTGACATTAAGGTGAAGTTTCAAGCGTCATCAACCTTCTGGTTTCAACCAGTCTAGGGTCTATGGTCTTGTGGTCAGCAGTTTTCATCTGGAGGGAGTCTGCTTCCTGTAAAAACAACTTAGGATTTTGTGTCAGGCCTTTATCTGTATCTTTCAGGGAACTGGGAGTTGGTAATTCTGTTATGTGGCAGAGTTACAGTCTAAATTGTTACCAGTTCCTTAGCCCAACAACTGTTCTTTGTTTCTACATCTTCACTTTTCCCAAACATTAACTCTTGCGTCAGCATTTTACTTCAAAAGACAAGGATACCAGGGCTTGTACACAGTGTCACTTGGATTGCCTAATATCTTTTTTCTTCTCTATTTTGAAAGTTCACCTCAAGAAAGTCTGTTTCTTCTTGAATTCATCTCTAAATGTACATTTACTCCTGATTGATTATTTATAGACTAGCCCCATGGACTGTGATTCAGCCTCATAAAGTCAACTGGGGAGAAAAAAAGTCAATTGGGTTCCTTTTGATTTTCAAATAACATAACATAAGACCATGGCCAAGATCCTAGAAGAGAAATAGCAAAGGTAATACTATAACAAATTTGATCTAGCAGTATGTTTTGGATTTGCATTTGAATGTGAGGATGTCTGGCAGTCTGAAAATTAGTGTAGTAATAACAATAAAAAAAATTTTCAAATTATAGCTGTTGTATAAGTTTATTATCTTCTAGATCTGCACTGGCCAGAATGGTAGCCCCTACCCACATGTAGTTCCTGATCATTTGAAATGTGACCAGTGCCACATGTTGAAAAGATAATATTTAGGGGCTTCCCTGGTGGCTCAGTGGTGAAGAATCTGCCTGCCAGTGCAGGATACACGGGTTCAATCCCTGGTTCAGGAAGATTCCACATGCTGCAGAACAGCCAAGCCCATGCACCACAGCTATTGAGTCTGTGCTCAAGAGTCCGGGAACCACAACTACTGAGCCCAGTGAGCCACAACTACTGAAGCCTACACGCCCTAGAGCCTGTGCCCCACAGTAAGAGAAACCATGAGAAACCCGTGCCCTGCAAGTAGGGAGGAGCCGCCGCTCACCGCAACTAGAGGGAAACCCTCTCAGCAGCGAAGACCCAGCACAGCCTAAATAAATAAAATTGTTTAAAAAAAGAAAAGATAATCTTTTGGAGGTATAAGGGTAAATAAAATATATTATTTAGCACCTTGCATTTTTCAGTTAACAACTGTTTAGCCTCAGCCTGGTTGATTTATGTATTTCTATCTCATTTTCACTCCTGGATACCTACCGTTCGACCAGATGAACATACCGTACTTTATGCATTTGTTCTCTTGTTGATGGACATTTCGGTGATTTCCACTGTTGAGCTATCATGAGCATTGCTGCTGTGAGAATCTTGATACCCGCCTCTTCGCCTAGAGGTGCACATTTCTCGTGTATACTAGGACAGCAGTTGCTGGCGTGCACGGGATGCATCCACAACTTTGTACTTCAGTCCTGGTTTCATCATTCAGGAGTCTGACGAGAAACTTTACTGACAGCAAGTTAAACCCAGCCATGATTTACCCCTTTGAGTTTTATTTTCCTGTGTATAAAGCAGACTCGATCATAGTACCCACTTCATTGAATTGCAAGAATTAAATAAGATCATGAACGTAAAGTACTAACACAATATCTTACATGCGGTAGGTGCTCTCTTTGTGTCTCGTTGACAGGAAATTAAAATCATTAAAAGCTCTAAGGCTTTGGAGTCTAACAGAAAGTGTTAGTTGCTCAGTCACGTCCGACTCTTTGCAACCCTGTGGACTATAGCCCTCCAGGCTCCTTTGTCTGTGAAATTCTCTAGGCAGGAATACTGAAGTGGGTTGCTATTTCCTTCTCCTGGAGATCTTCCCAACACAGGAATTGAACCCCCGTCTCCTGCATTGCAGGCAGATTCTTTACCATCTGAGCCACCAGGAAGGGAATCTAACAGAACCTGGGATCAAAGCGTGGCTTTGCTGCTTCCTCTCTGGGTGCCTTTGGGAAAGTCACATCACCTCTCTGAGCAGCAGTTTCCTCATCTGTTAGGAAAGAGCAAATGTGTGCTGTTGTGAATGCTAGCTCTCTAACTGTGTCTGGGTCATGAGCTGACTGGCATTACAGAGCATAATGATAACAGCTACCCTTTGTTAATATGAATGTTAGGCTAATATTTATTGAGTGTTTCTTAACTCCTGTGAAGTACTGATATTATTCTCACTTTACAGATGATGAGACTGAGGCCCCAGCAGGTGGCCACCCAGAGGTCACATGGTTTGTGAAGTGTGTGTGTGTGCTCAGTCACTCAGTTGTGTCTGACTCCACTACGGCATGGACTATAGACCACCAGGCTTCTCTGTTTATGGAACTTTCCAGGCAAGAATACTGGAATGGGTTGCCATTTCCTACTCCAGGGGATCTTCCTGACCCAAGCATGGAATTCGCATCTCTTGTGTCTCCTGCATTGGCAGGTGGATTCTTTACCGCTGTGCCACCTGGGAAGCCCTTGAAACAAGGTCTGACTGATTTTATTATTATTTTTTTTTTTATTATTTTTTTTTTTTAATTTTTTTTTTAATTTTTTTATTAGTTGGAGGCTAATTACTTCACAACATTTCAGTGGGTTTTGTCATACATTGATATGAATCAGCCATAGATTTACACTTATTCCCCATCCCGATCCCCCCTCCCGGTCTGACTGATTTTAAAGCATGTGTTCTAATCACCAGGTTACAAGCCTTAAATGCCTCCAGCAGCTGCCCATCATACTCACCAGTGATTTCTAAACATTTTTTATGAAAGGAAGCATTTTGTCTGGGAAAATCTTATTTAGAACCCCAGTCTGTAAAGCAAGTGAATGTTGTTCAACTCCAGTTAAAGTGAGAGGAACGTCATAGGTCCATGCCAGTTTAATTCTGGCTCTGTTTAGGCTGTGTGAGCTGAAACAAATTACTCATCTCTCTGAGATTCAGTCTCTTCATTTGCGAGATGGGGATAATGATACCAACCTAATAGCTTTGTTATGTGGATCAACTGAGATAATATATGCAAAACACTTGGCATGAAACCTGGCTTGTGATAAGAACCAAATTAGAGTGGCTGTTGTTGCAGTTGTGGCTGTTTGTTGCAGGAATCTCTTCACTGACCCCGGAATGAAGTGGAAATTCCTCAGCCTTGTATTCACGGCCCTCCATCATCTGACCCAACCTGCATTTCCAGCCTTCAGCACCTACACTGTATTACAACAACCCCAATCCAGTGTCCTGCGCTACCAGTTCTGCATTTATGCTCTGACCACTGGCGGAATCCTCCATGGTCCTCCTCCTTGCTCCAAAAGTACACTTTTAAAAAATACTAATGAACCTGTTTGCAGGACAGAAATAGAGACACAGACGTAGAGGATTGATTTGTGGACACAGTTGGGGGAGGAGAGGGTGCGATGAATTAAGAGAGTAACATTGACATATTTACAGTCCCATGTGTAAAATAGATAGCCAGTGGGAAGCTGCTGTATATCACAGCAGCTCAACTCAGTGCTCTGTGATGACCTCCCGGTGGGAAGGGGTGTGTGTGGGAGGGAGGCTCCGGAGGGAGGGGATATACGCATACATAAAGCTGATTTACATTGTTGTACAGGGAAAGTCCCTTTCCTATAATGTTTTCCTTGAAGAAACATGGGAAATTCCAAGAGATTTTGTTGATTTCCTCTCCCTGGAATCCTTTACCGGCTTCTTCTATACTTCTTTTTTCCTGCAGACTGGTAGGTAGAGCTACAATGGATGCTAGAGTTTTAATTTGATTTGAAGTTGACTGTTGGCAAGAATACTTCATAGATGGTGATCTGTCTCTCCTCTTGAATCAGGCCTCCTCATCTTTCTTGTAGTATTTGGATAGATCCATGAGTCCACAGATTGTCAGCCTGATCCAGCCTTCTCAAGTTCCCTGCCAGTGTTTCACCTGATGGTTTCAGCAGTCACTGATGCTAGCCTAGACCCATTATTTTATTAAGTTTTGCAAAATGGTGATATTATAATTCTGTTAATCCTTCTGCATTTATTAGCTTCAAATTCTTGTGTAAAGAAAAACTGTTTGCCCAGAGGTACATTTCCTACAGGAAAGAGAATAAATGCTTGGTTCATTCCCTTTGTTTAGCGGTTTTCAGAATAATGAATTTGGTTCCCAAGCAGCCTCTAAAGGTAACAAATGAGTTTGTTGGTCTTTTTTAATCCTATTATGAATTCTTCAATGCCTAGCTCCAAAGTTATTTCCCCTAGTTTTTTTACCCTGAATGAAAAGAAATTTCTCCCTTCTGAATTTAAGCACATCTTTTCTAACGGTATCCAGGGCTTTCTACCACTTTCTTCTTTATCTTCCACTGGATTAGAAGCTCCTTGACAGCATTCTACACAGCACTTAACATAATGCCTCAGGCAGTGTTTCTCAGACTTCACAGTGCCTTAATTTGAATCCTTTCGGGAGCTGCAGTGGAGAGGGGAGCAGAGTCTTTGTTAAAATGCATGCATATTCTGATTCACTGGCTCTGGGATGGGCTGAAATTCTGCCTCCTCACAAGTGCCAAGTGTTGCCAATGCTGCTGGTCCAAGGAGCACACTTTGAGTAGCAAAAGGGTATGGTGAAGTGCTCAGGGCTGGTGCATTGGGATGACCCAGGGGATGGGATGGGGAGGGAGGTGGGAGGGGGGTTCAGGATGGGGAACACATGTAAATCCATGGCTGATTCATGTCAATGTATGGCAAAAACCACTACAATATTGTAATTAGCCTCCAACTAATAAAAATAATTGGGGGGAAAAAAAGGGTATGGTGAATGTATGGGAAATTTCATTCACTCAGTAAGAAGTGCTTATTCAGACTAGTTCATGAGCTAGGCCCTAATACCTTAAAATGCAGAAGGTTTTTTGGTGGATTTATTTGTTTTATTAGAGTTTTTTTTTAATTTATCTTTTTGAATATATAATAGTACATATGGTAAAAAAAATTTTTTTTTAATTTTTCATAAAATCCAGAAGGGTACCCAGTGAAAGTACATCAGCCCCCAGAGATGATCACTGTTACTTCTTGAGTTTTATTCTAGAAGTACTTTATGCATGCCTGCATGCTGAGTCATTTCAGTTGTGTCCAATTCTGTGAGACCCTATGGGCTGCAGCCTGCCAGGCTCCTCTGTCTGTGGGATTCTCCAGGCAAGAATACTGAAGTGGGTTGCTGTGCCCTCTTCCCAGGGATCTTCTTGACCCAGGGATCAAACCCTGCAGATGTCTCTTGCATCTGTCTTCACTGGCAGGTGGGTTCTTCACCACTCGTGCCACCTGGGAAGTCCTACTTTATACATACAAGAGCTACCATCCTTTTTTTTTAACATTCTGTTCCCTGCTCTGCCACTTTCTTTTTCCATTTTACTATATCTTAGAGATTATTCTATATTTCAACATATATTTCTGCATCCTATTAATGAGTAGCATAATGTCCACACAGAATGCATTTGTTGTTTCTATGAAATGTAGAGTGAAATGGCTTAGCTTCTTCCTTATCCTACACATTCCCCAGAGAGAACAGGTATCTTGTTTTCTGTTCTTTGAATCCTCTGAATTATCTCACCCATGTTGGTCCATCTTTGGCAATTTCATTTGATCTAGAGTACATACATCACGCATTTACAAAAGCATGTCTGCATTTTTTTTTCCCTTCAGAGTCCAATCTTCCTAGATTCATAAACTGTTTATTAACTCTGTAACCCCTCAGCACTCACAGATTAGTGTTGTGTTAATAAAATATTGAGTTGTCCAAAAAGTTCGTTCGGATTTTTCCGTGCCATCCTTGGGAAACCTTGAACGAACTTTTCGGTCAACTTAATGTTACTGTGCAATACTAAATACATAAATGTGTGTTATTGGTGGGGTTCAGTACGCCCTATCCCCAAATACACTGCCTTAGCATATTGACTATTTCAAGCTGAAGAAATCCAAGAAAATAGATGCAGGAAGGACTCTCTGACCTTCCCTAGAAGCAGGTCACAAGACCCTCATGTGTGAAGTGCCCTCCCTCCACCCAACGGAAAAGATCATGCTTGCCTCCAAGATGGAGGGACCCCCAAGAGGAATATTACTGAACACACCTAAGTTTCCCCAGTTTACTGAGCTCATATCCCATTTGTCCTATCCCATTTCACCATGACTTCCCACTCTTCATCAAACCTAGCACAAAAACAGACAAACCTGACTTCTTCAGGCCTTCACTTATTTGTGAAGGCTCCCATGTCACATAAAACTTACACTAGATAAATTTGTATGCTTTTCTTCTGTTAACGTGTCTTTTGTTACAGAGACCCAGTCAAGAACCTGGAAGAGTAGAAGGAAAAGATTTATTTTTCCTCCCCTCCAATATATTTAAGGAAAAAATAAAAACATTAATAATAGAAGCCTCTGTCACTTCCTACTGCCTCCATGTATACCTTCCCTGTCACATGATGGTCTCTCTACCTACGAGATAACTACTATCCTGAATTTTGCATTAATCATTCTCCAGTATTCCTTTCTCAGTGGTTCTCAAGCCATTAGAATCACCTAAAGAGCTTGTTTAAATATGAATTTCTGGGTTCTACCCCCAGTTTCTAATATAGTAGATCTGGGGCGAGGCCCAAGAATTTGTGCTTCTTGTAAATTCTCATGTGGTGCGGATGCTACTGATCCCAGGCCTACACTTTGAGAACTACTTTATCTCAAAGAGACTCCTGCCTTCTACATAATGACAATTTGTCTCCTTCCCTAAAACCTACTCAATAAATATAGCTTAAGGACTTCCCCTTCTTCTTCCCCTACTCCATTTCCTATCACCCAATTTGTGAGTGTTCCATCTTTGCTAAGTATTTTAATTGACTGTGGCATTTGACCAGTTTTCCATTTTTTCTTTTCCATTAATGATCCTGTTTATAAGTTGCTTCTTGTTTGTGTGTGTATGTCAACTAGAAGAACAGGTATAAGCAACATTTACATGTCTTACTCATCTAGACTTTAAGCTCCTTGGAAGCAGGAACCAAGTGAAGGTGTTCAGAACATGCCATGTTAAAATATCCTGCTTTGATGATTAATTATTGATTATTTTTGAGCTGAGGACACTTATTAAATAGCAGATAACAGGAAGGGCTCTCTGACATCCCCCATACACACCTGAAAGCGAGTTGTAAATTTTTCCTTGAGAAAGATACCCTCCCTGTACCAGGAAGAGACGAACATTCTTATCATCAGAGATTGGGAGTTGACTCCAGTCTGTATAAACAAACATACTAAAATAACCCTTATCTTCCACCAGTTCCCTTCACATACTTCCCAGTCACTGTCCCACGATTTATTGTCCCTAGTACAAGCCACTGTGCTTTGTCACATCCCCACAATTTATCATTGTTTTTGTGAAAGTTGTGTACCATATAATCTTTAAGACCTCACGAGTTTGGGTTTTCATTTTCCATCTGAAGATACCTGTGTGTATGTAAAAACAAATTAAATGTATCTGCCTTTCTCCTGTTAACCTGTCTCATGTCCATTTAATTATTAGGCCAGCCACAGAACTTAAGAGTATAGAGGGAAGTTCTTCCTCCCCACGACACAAGCTTAATTTCCCTTTGTAGTCTACTTCTTCAAGTAAACTACAGGCCACAGTTTGCAAGTTCTGTGCAAAAGGCAATGTAAATAAGTGAAATTTGCCACGTGGAACTTAGCTGAGACCATGTCCTATGTAAAGACAGCAGCTGTTACTTGGATTTAAGCCAACTGAGGGTCCCTTGTTGTCTCGTTTTCCCAGTTTCCAAGAGACACCAGAAATAACCCCAACTAATTCAACAGTTTAAGTACATACAGCAGCCACACAGAGCACAGATTCCAGACAGAGTATGTCTGCAGGAACCGAAACTGAATCCATTCCATACTTCTAGACCTTTGCGGTAAATGGGTGGATGGATGGATGGGTGGGTGGGTGGGAGGGTGGGTGAGTGAGTAAGCGAGTAAACAATGAATCTGGGTCTTTACCACAGTTCCCAAGGTTGTAGGGGAGGGGAGTGGAGAAAACAAGCAGTTGTTGAGGACCTATTTTCCTGGCCCTGTGCAGAGGGTTTTACATACCTTATCTCATTTGACCTTCATAACAACACCTCAAGATAGTTATTAATCATTCTTGTTTATTTCCACACTCATTTCACAGAAAAAGAAAGGAGGCTTAAAATGGCCCAGGGTCACACCACTCGTTTTCTTTATTTATAACCTACCTAATTTTTTTTTTACTTTTATTTGCATTTATTTTTTGCGACATTTATTCCTGGGCCATAAGTTTTTGTTTCTGCAGTTTCTTATGGGATATCTTTTTCTTCTGTGCAACCTCCTCTTCTGGTTTAAGAACAATCTGTTCTTTTTCAGTAAGGATCCTGTGGGGTTTTCTGGGTCAAGTGAATAACGCACCATTTTTAGGTGTCACCTCAGGCTTCCCTGATGACTCAGGCGGTAAATCGCCTGCCTGCAATGCGGGAGACCTGGGTTCGATCCCTGGGTTGGGAGGAGAAGGAAATGGCAACCCACTCCAGTACTCTTGCCTGGAAAATCCCATGGATGGAGGAGCGTGGTAGGCTACAGTCCATGGGGTTGCAAAGAGTCAGACACGACTGAGCGACTTCACTTTCACTTTCAGGCTGCTTACTGGAAAAGTTATAACCTCCCTAATTTTTAAGAAGGGATTTCAGATGGACTGTCATGATTCAAGCTGGGTCCTGAGCCTGGAATCCCAGATAGCTCTGTTATACCAAAACACCACCACCAGAGGACTCAGGTTCTCAGAAGGCAGGTCAGGCAGGGTGCCAGATGTTCAGGGGGCAGCTTAGTTTCCTTGGGGATCTTACCAAGCCACTCATCACTTCATGCTCCTCAAGGATGTCAGCCAATGCTAAGGAGCTAAGACACAGGGTGTCTCTTGCCAGCCTGATATGCCCTTCCCACTTCATCCTGTCTCACTACTTACTACCCTCTCTACTTACTCTGTGTGTGTATGTGTGTGCACACGCACACTCAGTCATGTCCAACTCTTTGAGACCCCAGGGACTATAGCCTGCCAGGCTTCTCTGTCCAAGGGATTCTCCAGGCAAGAATACTGGAGTGGGTTGCCATGCGCTCTTCCAGGAGATCTTCCCGACCCAGGGATCGAACCCACATCTTCAGCATCTCCTGCCTTGGCAGACGGGTTCTTTACCACTAGCGTCACCTGGGAAGCCCTTCTACTTACTATCCTCTCAGAAGTTAGAATTTCTGCCTACCAGCCTTGGATCCCACAACATCTTAATTCCTTTTCAGAGCCCAGTAAGATAAAGACAGAGATGCAGATGCCAGAGCTGTTTGTTTGGAAAACGTTTTATTGGAGTTACTGAAGCAGCAAAGGGTGATCATAGGATGGTGATCAGTAGCCCACTCTTTTTCAGTGGCATCAGCAGCGCTGGGTCTCAAAGGGGCAGGTCACTGGGCATCAGGAGTTGCACTCCTTAGTCCTTTCAGCTGAGAGAGAGAGAGGCTACAGTCAGATTGGAGACCCTGGGGCACAGGGAGCCAGGGTCCTAAGAAAGCCCAGGATAGGGTGGGGTTCTGACAGAGAGGACTCACTGCCCTGGTCTAAGTTCCTATTCTCCTCTGCGTTATAGTGGCTGCAATTTCCCTTAGACTTATTTTGTTGTTGTTGTTGTTGTTTAAATTTTTATTGGAAGATAGTTGGTTTACAATGTTGTATTAGTTTCAGGTGTACTGCAAAGTGAATCTGTTTTACATATACATATATGCACTCTTTTTTTAGATTCTTTTCCCATATAGACCATTATAGAGTATTAAGTAGGGTTCCCTGTGCTATACAGTAGGTCTTTATTAGCTACCTATTTTATTTGTAGTAGTGTGTATATGTTAGTCCCAATCTTTGTAGTAGTGTGTATATGTTAGTCCCCTCCCTTACCCTCTGCCAAGCATAAGTTTATTTTCTACATCAGTAACTCTATTTTTGTTTTGTAGATAAGTTCATTGGTAGCCATTTTTTAGATATCACATATAAGTGATATCATGTGATATTTGTCTTTGTCTGACTTAGCTTTGGTCAGAAGAACGTTTAGCCCGCGTTCACTTTCCTTACTCTCCTGCTCAGATCCTCTGCTTTTTCCTTCACCCCCAGCCTCCTTTCTCTCCTAATACCCACCTCCTCTTACCTTAGGAAAGGCATCCCAGTTGAGGAAAGGAAGTTTCCTTTTGATAGACTAAGACAGAAAAAGAGAATGAGAGTGATGTTTTACAGGTCAGGTGAACATGGATCAGTAAGCTCTTGTTGAAGAGTTCTCTAAAGTGGTGATGGTGTCATTGTCTTATAAATACAGTAAGAATGAATATTTTCTGAGTCTGTACGCTGTGCTTGGCTTGTACAGACTACTTTACAGGCATGATTTCATTTGGTCTTTGCAAATCTTTTGATTTCAGTACTGACATCATACCCACTTCACAGATGAGGAAACTGAGGCTCAGAGCACTGAAGACATTTGCATGAGGGCACATAGTATGTGAGGGATCACGCACCACAGGCTCTACTTTTGGTTCTGCCACGGACTTAGTCTTCTTTTTTTTTTTAATATTTCTTTTTATTTAGTTATTTGACTGTGCTGGGTCTTAGTTGTGGCATGTGGGATCTAGTTCCCTGACCAAGGATCAAACCCAGGCCCCCTGCATTATCCACTGTACCACCAGGGAGGTTCTTGGCTTTAGCCTTCTAAATTTAGGTAAGTCACTCAACTTAGGACCTCATTTTCTTCCTGGAGGATGAGGGGATTTGAATAAACCCTTGACTGATTAACTTCTTACTTTTCAGGGATTGTCTTTGTGGGTCATGTTAGGAAAACAAGGTGTGGCCAAGACAGCCTCCCAGGGAAACTTTCTTCAGCTGGGTAGCATTCCAGCGGGACAGCTACTCCCTCCTGGAACCCAGGAAAGCACCAAAAGGGCTAGACCAGGGTGTGTTGCCCCATCCGGAAAAACAATCAGGAGAGAAAGGGCGCCCCAGCTCTTACCTCGAAGAGAGCGTGCCAGTTCAGGAATTCATCGTTCTTTAAAGCCTTTGCAGAGAGAGAAAGAGACCAGAAGAGGGTCACTTCCAGGGAAGGACAGAGCTTAGCCCCTGACCCTCTGGGAAGAGTGAGGGACCGAGGAAACCCTGCAAGCTCTCCGCCCAGGCATCAATCTCCTTGAGGATGGGGGTGTTTGTGGAGGCCGCTCTAGAGAATGAAACTTACTGATCGCAACTTGTCAATGTTCAGGAACTGGGCATTAAAGGCCTAGGCAAAGAAGCAGGGTGTTAAGAAAGTTACTGAAGAACATTGAAGAGATAGGGGACAAACTCATAGTCAGATGGGGAAAACAGATGGTTTACCTCGGGTCCTGCCGCATAATTACCAATGGTGGTTTCTTCCTGGAAAGTGAAGAAGAGAAAGGGGCTAAATGATCACCTGATGGCAAAGGGGTTCCATCAGGGGAAGGGGTTCCCCAAAACCTCTCTGCCCCTTGCCGCCCTCCACAGGCCAGGCCCATTCTCCATCCCGGGGGGCCTCAGTTAACCCGCTCCGTCCCAGTATAGTGGTGGACGGTAGACAGACGTACAGGTGACAAGAAGGGGATTGGAGGGTGGCATGTGGGAGACAGAGAGTTCGGAGCCCAAGCCCACATCCCCTGTAGGCAGCAGGAGGAGAGGGTGGAGAAAAGAGGACTCCTCCCAAGAAAAACTAGCTTGTGTGGTTCTGCGGTTGACTCGGGGTGTTCCTGAGACACCCCCACTTAACCCACAAAGCTGGGCGCGGGAGATTAGCAGGCAGGTGGGACCCCTTTCTGAGGAGCCCTGCCTGTCTTTAATTGATGGAGGTTGGATTGCTCTGTGACTTGATTGCCACCAGAGTCCCCGTCTCCGTCTCTCTACTCCAGCTGGTAGCCAGCCCCCATCCCCGGACCTCAGTGCTCCAGCCTGTCACCCTCCCCAACTCAGCTGCCCGGCTTCATCCCCCGCTTATTCCTTCCTTCCCACAACAGAGGTCACAAACAGTAGCCCACAGGCTAGACCCTAATGTTGACATCGCATCGTAATTTGGCTTGTTTGCTTTTCAATTTGAATTAAACATTTTTAATTAGTGAGAGCTCATAAATCAGATTTCCAGGTTCTCTGGAAAATTTTTCAACTCCGGCCACACTGGCTACCTTTTCCCACTTAGCAGCAGGCAGGTGGCATACAGACTGTCCCTTTTGAGATGGGGCAAGATCACGCCACCTCCCCTGAAGCTCCACCAAGCCCTCTTGCTCCCCAGTCACTTGCTCCCATCCTACGCAGTGGAGTCTGTGCCCTGTTGTTAACTTTCATATCCAGCATTCTCCCCTGACAGTGGGATAAGGTGAGAAGAGAGGGACCTCAGGAGTTTTCCTGAGGTCTAAAAAAGTTGTGGGTGAACCCAGACCACCAGCCTCAGCCCCTGTCCCCTCTCAGGATGTCCAGCCTCCACCCCACACTTGACCATCCTTTGCAAGAAACATAAGCCTTTCTGCCCCTTCCCACGAATGCTTTGTCTCCTCCCTCCCGTCTTCCCTTCCTCAGAGCCCCAGCTGCTCCTTCAGCCCCTGGGAACGCCCAAAGATAAGAGCCGCTTCTCTAGTGACTGATGGAGGGTAAAGAAACTGAGGAGTAAATCAGCTAATAAGAGAAGCCAGGTGACACGCTCACCTCAGAGCTGGCCAGGGCTGCCCCCTGAGCAGAGTGGAGCGCCAGGACAGAGAGAAGAACGACAGCGGGAAGAACGGGGATCTTCATGATGTCAACTTTGGGGTGCTCTGAGGCAAGGCAACCCAAGGCTTGCCCTTTATATTCCCAGGGAGGCAGATCTGAGCAGAACTGGGGTCCCCACCCCACTGACTCACCTCCAGATCCTATTGCCCACCCCTGGGGCTCTGGGAAGGGGAGGTGTGGACTGTTCCCCACTTACCTTGGATTTCTCAATTCACATACTGCCCCGGGCACTCGAAAGGTGAGCCAGCAATGGGGTTCTTCATGCAAACAGAGCTGAGATGGAGACAGGTTGGACCTGTCCCTCCAAGAGATTGGCAGTGGCACCCAAGCAATCTATCCTTTCGTCTTTGTCTCCTTTCCTTGTAGCTCTTGGTTCCTCTCTTATAATTCAGGCTTTTTCCCACCGTATCCAATTCTGTCTAAACTCCCTACACTGTCACTGAAGGCCTACCAGGCTCTGGCCTCAACCCACCTTTCTAACTTTTCCTTCCTTTTACTCCCTTTGAACATACCTCATGTTCTGGCCAAACTGAACTCCTTACCAAAGATACCCTTTTACTCCCTCCTCCAAGCAGCTGCCCATGCTAACTTATGCCTAAAATGCCCTTCTCTCCACTTTTGTTCTCAGAACCCAGCACCCATCTTAAATAAAGCTTCCCCGATATCTCTCATCATCTGTTATCCCTGACTCCAAAACTTTTCCCTCCGTCCTCAGAACTGCCACAGCAGTTCATTTGTATCCTCTGGCATTGCACCTAGAGTCACTTGTGTCCTTCCCTCTTGGACTGTCAAGTTCCTTGAGGTCAAGGACTATATCTTGATCACCTTTATATCCCCCAGCACCGCGCCTTAGAATGGAGGGGGTCTACAGATGCTAGATTAAGCATTTTAGAATTTAAGCATCCTTCCACCAAGTTGTCCGCTTTCTTCCTTTAGGGCTGGACCCATTATCCAGCTGTCCGTCTTTTACTCTTGGCTCTTCAGAGAGGTAACTCTCTTGAGCTAAGACAAAGAACTGAGAAACACAGGAACACAGAAACAAGTCTTAGAGTTACCCAGTTGGAGATGGGCTTTAGGTCCTAAACTTTGAGTGCCTACACCATCTTGCTGAGCTGATTCTGTTCCCCACCCCACTCCCCCAGCCTGGGAGTTGTATCATCTCAAAGCAACAAACCACCCTCATCAAGCAGCCTTCTCTGCAGCGAGGTTCAGGCAGCCCAACCGGTTCCTGATGTAACAGGGAGGTGCTGGAATGAAGCACCAGGCGCTGCCTGGACAAGGCAAGATCTTCTTTTAAGAGTGGACTCTTGGGACTTCCCTAGTGGTCCAGCGGTTAAAACTGCATCTTCCAGTGCAGCGGGTGTGGGTTTGATCCTGGTCTGAGAGCTATGATCCCACAAACCTTGTGGCCAAAAAACCAGAACATAAACAATAGAAGCAATATTGTAACAAATTCAATAAAAACTTTAAAAATGGCCGATATTAAAAAAAAAACCCTTTAAAAAAAGATGACTGGGCTCTTTACCCCAGCCTGATGGGATACACAGAGCTAGCAGGCCTAGCGGGGGAGGGCTGGGTCTTACTCAGCAACAGTCGTCTTGAACCCCAGAAGCTGGAACATTGGTTCAATTCTCCTCCTGCCCCCACACCCCAGTCCCCGACATCCTGTCCCTCTTTAGCCTCAGGAAGCCTCCTCTATCTTTCTAACAGCACCTCCCCGTCTGCAGAGCTGTCTGAGGAGACAGTCTTTGAGAAACCGTCAAGCACAGATGACCAGGTCACCATGGATGTCACGAAAGTTTGGTGCTCCTGGAGGGGACAAGTGAGAAAATGACAGATGGGTGGAGCACCTCCCAAAAAGGTTTTCTGGAGGACACGAGTTTTTTTAATGTGTGATGAATTCTTACCAACTAATTAACAGGGCCTGAAGGAGCTCATTAACCACCATTCTGTCAGCACAGGGTCAACTATGAATGAAGCTGAATGAAGAATGAACAAAATGGGACTTCCCTGGCGTTCCAGTGGTTAAGAATCCCCCTTCCAATGCAGGGGACATAGGTTCAATTCCTGATCAGGGAACTAAGATCCCACATGCTGCAGGACAACTAAGCCCGTGAGCCACAACTACAGAGAAGCCCGCATGCCAAAACAAAAGACTGCACATGCTGCAACTAAGACCCAAAGCAGTCACAAATAAAAAATACATAAATAGTAATAAAGAATGACCAGAATGAAGACTCGACCAAGGAGAGCCGATGTGGTGTACTGAAGTCCCACCAGACCTGCTAACGAAGGAGCACTTCGGCCTGGATCACTTAGAAAAACAGACCAGCCCAGCACCATCACCTGTCCGGCTCCAGAGAACTTTTGCAACAAACTGATTTCCCTGTTTTCCTTTCCATCTCATGCAAATGCTGCTAATAATAACGTGAGCCAGTTTATTGATGTCCTACTCTGTGGCAGGTCTTGCGCTAAGAGCTTGAAGTGCATGATCTCACTGAAATCCCACAGAGTTCCTGTGAGGCGGGTATTACAATTATCCACAGTCTGTAGGCAGGAGAACCACAGCTCACGGAGGTTAAACCACTCACCCTAGGTCACACAGCCAGGGCGTGGTGAGGCCAGCATTACAACCCCAGATTCCAGAGCCTGCACCTGTATCACTCCTGTCCTGTACTGTGTCCTGCAGAGGGTCTCAGCCTGCCCACCTAGAACCTTGTATGAATTAGACCCATGCCCTGAGAGCTGAGGGGCAAAGCTTCAGAGAACCCCCACTAGTCCTCTTCAACAGGTGTCCTGTTTTTTAATTTTTATTTGCTTAATTTTTGGCTGTGCTGGGTCTTTGTTGTTGTATGGACTTTCTCTAGTTGCAGCGAGTGGGGGCTACTCTCCAGTTGTGGTGGACAAGCTTCTCATTGTGGTGGTGTCTCTTGTGGCAGAGTACAGGCTCTAGAGTGCACGGGCTCAGTCACTGTGGCCTGTGGACTTAGTTACTCCAAAGCATGTGGGATCTTCCTGGACCAGGGATCGAACCAGCATCCCCTGCATTGGCAGGCGGATTCTTAACTGCTGGACCACGAGGAAAGTCCCAGTTGTCCTTTAGCGGTATGTGGTCTGCAAAGCCATATATAGCAGCTCTGAGCAGACATACATTGATTTCAGCGAATTAAAATGCAATCTCAAAAATGACAGAATGATCTCTGTTTGTTTCCAAGGCAAACCATTAAAGACACAGTAATCCAAGTCTATGCCCCAACCAGTAATGCTAAAGAAACTGAAGTCAAACAGTTCTATGAAGACCTACAAGACCTTCTAGAACTAACACCCACAAAAGATCTCCTTTTCATTATAGGGAACTGGAATGCAAAAGTAGGAAGTCAAGAAACACCTGGAGTAACAGGCAAATTTGGCTTTGAAGTACAGAATGAAGCAGGGCAAAGGCTAACAGAATTTTGTCAAGAGAATGCACTGCTCATAGCAAACACCCTCTTCGAATAACACAAGAGAAGACTCTACACATGGACATCACCAGATGGTCAACACCAAAATCAGATGGATTATATTATTTGCAGCCAAAGATGGAGAAGCTCTATACAGGCAGCAAAAACAAGACCGGGAGCTGAATATGGCTCAGACCATGAACTCCTTATTGCCAAATTCAGACTTAAATTGAAGAAAGTAGGGAAAACCACTAGACCATTCAGGTATGACCTAAATCAAATCCCTTACAATTATACAGTGGAAGTGACAAATAGATTCAAGGGATTAGATCTGATAGACAGAGTACCTGAAGAACTATGGACGGAGGTTTGTGACATTGTACAGGAGGCAGGGATCAAGACTATCCCCAAGGAAAAGAAATGCAAAAAGGCCAAATGACTGTCTGAGGAGGCCTTACAAATAGCTGTGAAAAGCAGAGAAGTTAAAGGCAAAGGAGAAAAGGAAAGATATACCCATTTGAAAGCAGAGTTCCAAAGAATAGCAAGGAGAGATAAGAAAGCCTTCCTCAGTGATCAATGCAAAGAAATAGAGGAAAGCAATAGAATGGGGAAGACTGGAGATCTCGTCAAGAAAATTAGAGGTACCAAGGGAACATTTCATGCAAAGATGGGCACAATAAAGGACAGAAATGGTATGGACTTAACAGAAGCAGAAGATATTAAGAAGAGGTGGCAAGAATACACAGAAGAACTATACAAAAAAGATCTTCATGACCCAGATAATCACAATGGTGTGATCACTCACCTAGAGCCAGACATCCTGGAATGCAAAGTCAAATGGACCTTAGGAAGCATCCCTACAAACAAAGCTAGTGGAGGTGATGGAATTCCAGTTGAACTATTTCAAATCCTAAAAGATGATGCTGTGAAAGTGCTGCACTCAATATGCCAGCAGATTTGGAAAACCCAGCAGTGGCTCAGGACTGGAAAAGGTCAGTTTTCATTCCAATCCCAAAGAAAGGCAATGCCAAAGAATGTTCAAACTACCGTACAACTGCACTCATCTCACACACTAGCAAAGTAATGCTCGAAATTCTCCAAGCCAGGCTTCAACAGTACGTGAACCGTGAACTTCCAGGTGTTCAAGTTGGTTTTAGAAAAGGCAGAGGAACCAGAGATCAAATTGCCAACATCCGCTGGATCATTGAAAAAGCAAGAGAGTTCCAGAAAAACATCTAATTCTGCTTTATTGACTATGCCAAAGCCTTAAACTGTGTGGATCACAATAAACGGTGGAAAATTCTTGAAGAGATGGGAATACCAGACCATCTGACATGCCTCTTGAGAAATCGGTATGCAGGTCAGGAAGCAATGGTTAAAACTGGACATAGAGCAACAGACTGTTTCCAAATAGGAAAAAGAGTATGTCAAGGCTGTATATTGTCACCCTGCTTATTTAATTTAAATGCAGAGTACATCATGAGAAATGCTGGACTGGATGAAGCACAATCTGGAATCAAGATTGCTGGTAGAAATATCAATAATCTCAGATATGCAGACGACACCACACTTAAGGCAGAAAGCAAAGAACTAAAGAGCCTCTTGAAAGTGAAAGAAGAGAGTGAAAAAGTTGGCTTAAAACTCAACATTCAAAAAACTAAGATCATGGCATCTGGTCCCATCACTTCATGGCAAATAGATGGGGAAACATTGGAAACAGTGAGAGACTTTATTTTCTTGGGCTCCAAAATCACTGCAGATGGTGACTGCAGCCATGAGATTAAAAGATGCTTGCTTCTTGGAAGAAAAGCTATGGCTAACCTGAACAGCATATTAAAAAGCAGAGACATTACTTTGCCAACAAAGGTCTGTCTAGTCAAAGCTATGGTTTTTCCTGTAGTCATGTATGGATGTGAGAGTTGGACCATAAAGAAAGCTGAGTACCAAAGAATTCATGCTTTTGAACTGTGGTGTTGGAGAAGACTCTTGAGAGTCCCTTGGACAGCAAGGAGGTCCAACCAGTCCATCCTAAAGGAAATCAGTCCTGAATATTTATTGGAAGGACTGATGCTGAAGCTGAAACTCCAATACTTTGGCCACCTGATGCAAGGAGCCAATTCATTAGAAAAGACCCTGATGCTAGGAAAGATTGAAGGTGGGAGGAGAAGGGGACGACAGAGGATGAGATGGCTGGATGGCATCACCGACTCAATGGAGATGGGTTTGAGTAAACTCCGGGAGTTGGTGATGGACAGGGAGGTCTGGCGTGCTGCAGTCCATGGAGTCCCAAAGAGTTGGACATGACTGAGTGACTGAACTGACTAACTGAAACTGTGTTCTTACCAAATGAAAACAGAGAACTAAGAGATTAAATGGTCCTCACTGAGCATATGCCCCAGAACGAACCTGCAATTGCCTCCGATTCCAGATGCCTCTAATAGTTTGAGCATCTTGCCACACCAAGGATGTGTTTAAAGATAGTCTTCTAGTGTTTAAAGATAGGTGCTTTTATATAACATCTCTAAACACAAGCCTATTGTTTCGTGTGCACAACCCGAGAAATTCCGTTCACATTCTGGAGAAAAACAAACTGGGTGTGCCACAGGGAACTCTGCTCACTGTTACGTCGCAGCCTGGAGAAGGCAGTTTGGAGGAGAATGGTTACATGTGTACGTATGGCTGAGTCCCTTTGCTGTCCACTGGAAACTACCACAGTGTTGTTCATTGGCTATACTCCAATATAAAATGAAAAGTTAAAACAACAACAACAACAACAACTGGCCGTGCCAAACTTATGATTATTTCCCTTTGGCACCTTCCTGATTTTCAAGGGTAATTTTGGCTTTACATGATTTATGCTGTAAATGCTAATCTAGAGTCTGGTGTCCCTCTCTCCCCACTCTCTCCCCTTCTCCCATTTAAACTGCTTCGGTGAGTTTTGTGTTTCCCAAGTGTCCAGTGTCCAGTGGTTGGGCAGGTTGGGAAGAGAGGTGTAGGAGGGTCCTCATCGGCAGAGAGAGTCCCCGCAGTTCAGGTAATGGGACCCTCAGCAGGAGAATCTTCCCAGGTTCAGCCTTGCTTTGGCTGCACCTCATAGGGTAAGTGGAGTCAGCCAGAGTCACCAAGCCTGCCTCTGTGTCACCCCAGCCCCAAGTCTGACTGATCTCCTAGTTCTCACTCTGAGAATACCAGTAAGCCCCTGATTTCCCACAGGCCTTGGCCCAGTCCGCCCCAAATCTGCCAGAACTTGAGTGTGGGTGGGAGGCGAGGCCCAACCCTGATTGCTACATTACAGACACACCTAGGGGCTGGGAGCCAGCCTCCTTGGGCTCAGGGAAGGGCAGCACCCCAGGGTCTCAGGGTCTTGTGAACATCGAGGTGAAAAGCCTAGAATCCTTGGAGAGAAAGGGGGCCAGGGTATGAGGTATGGGGTATGGAGAGGCAGAGCCCAGGGCATCCCTATCTCATCCTTTCCTCCTTCTGCCGGTGTTGTGGTCACACCCAAGGACACAGTCATTTTGCCCAGCAGGTCTGGCTTCTTCCCTTGCCACCCAGCCTCTGCTCTGCGTACACTTTGCTTAAACTTCTCCCAGGAAGACTTCCTAGATGCAGCCCACTTATTTCTTTTTTTTTATTTTTCGAGAAATAGAGTTTTATTTCATTATGATAGATTCAAACCAAGGTTATAAAAGACCAAGGACAATGACTAATACATTCCATGAAAAGATTTTGTTACCGCTTGACAGTGACCTGTGCTAGAATTACTTTTGTTTTTTCGAAAATATCAAACAACGACTGAATTGGAAAAATTTTCATGCAATTCTCATGGGTGAATATTCCCAGAATACGATATAAAAGTTGACCAACTTGGAGATAGGCCATCTCATTTACCTACTTTATCTCAATACTTCTTATACATTATAAGCTACATTCACAAGTGCCTAACAGAGGCTAAGACTCTGTTGAACCCACTTAATGCTGACCCCGCTTCCATTTTCTAATTCCCAAATGTTTATTAAACAGCTTTTTTGGCTCTTGGTGCTAAGGATTCGAGATGGACAGAAATCTGTCCTGTGAAGCTTCTGTTCCATTAAAGGAGACAGATTATAACCTAACAAAAAAATTAAGAAACAAGATCATTTCAGAGGATGACAAGTTCTGTGAAGAAAGAAAGACCAGGTGATGTGAGAGTGGCTGGGGAGGTGACCTTGGTTAAGCTGGCTTGGGGATTTGCATTTAGACCAAAAGTCATTAAAGTTTTAGCCTCTTGATGATCCCAGGTTTCAGGGACAGGTAACAGCAGCGTTCTTTGGGAGACTGTCCAAGCACATCTGGGTTGACATTGGACAGAGAGACCAGAGCCAGAACACGCTGAGCCATGCTCAGGGGTTGAAATTTTATTTGATGGTTAATGGAATTTGTGGGCTTTCCTGGTGGCTCAGCAGTAAAGAACCCACCTGCCAATGCAGGAAACTCGGGTTCCATCCGTGAGTCTGGAAGATCCCCTAGAGAAGGAAATGGCAACCTACTCGTGTTCTGACCTGGAGAATCCCATGGACAGAGGAGCCTGGCGGGCTACAGTCCATAGGGTCGCAAAAGAGTCAGACATGATTTAGCCACTAAACAACAACAGTGGGGTTTGTGGGGGATTCTGAGCAGGGGAGACTCTGGCTGCTGCGGGAGAACGGATGTTAGGAGAAACTCAAAAGTCAGAAGCTACGTCAAGAAGCTGCTTCAGAGGTCCCGGCAGGAGAAAGGGCTGGCCTTCTGCTTTACGAGAATCCTTTACACCAGAGGGCCTCAACCTGCTTCACCTGGTGCTTTAAACTTTGGAGGGTGGCTTTCAGCCCTTTGGACCATGAACGCCCCAAGTCCAGAACTATGTTGACCACCTCGACCCCTCAATCCCCAGCTTCTCCCTCAATCCCTCAGGGATTGGCAGGAGGCAACGTGAGGTCCAGCAGTTTCTGTCGCTCACCCACTCTCCCTGAAGGAAGCCAGCTGTCAAGCCAGCTGTCAATTCAGCTGGAAGGACTGAGCGGCAGCGCGGGGACGGACGCGCTCTCCCCCCTGTGGCTGCGAGGAGGTACTGCAAGGCCCTCCCTAACCAGGAGAGATCCAGAAAGGGTGAAAGTGTTCGTGGCTCAGCCGAGTCCGACTCTTTGCGACCCCCGTGGACTGGAACCCGCCACGCTCCTCTGTCCGTGTAATTCTCCAAGCAAGAATTCTGGAGTGGGTTGCCATTCCCTTTGCCAGGGGATCTTCCCGACCCAGGGATCAAACCCAGGTCTCCTGCACTGCAGGCGGATTCCTTACCGTCTGAGCCACCAGGGAAGCCCCTGAGATTCAGAGATGAATATAAAGCAGGAACCCCGGCTTAAGGACAAACGTGAGAAACGGATGCACGTCAAATCATTTCCCCTAAGTCTGCTTTGGGCCCGGCTTCTTTCATTTCTTCATCAACTATTTGATGAGCCAGGCCCTGAGCTAAGCCCTGGGAACTGAACCTCCCCTTCCCCCTCATGCCAGTCATTTTGTACACTCCTCTCAGGAGGAAGGGGCTTCCCCAGTGACTCAATGGTAAAGAGTCCGCCTGCAATGCAGGAGATGTGGGTTCGATCCCTGGGTAGTGAAGATCCCCTGGAGGAGGACATGGCAACCCACTCCAGTATTCTTGCCTGGAGAATCCCATGGACAGAGGAGCCTGGCGGGCTGCAGTCCATAGGGTCGCAAAGAGTCGGACACAACTGAGTGATCACACTCAAGAGGAAGGTGTTACCCGCTCCAAACCCGTCTTCCCTCCTCCCTGCCCCAGACCATCAGTGTCCTATTAAAGAGAATAAAATCTGCCAAAGTCTTAGGGATACAAGATTCATGTTTTATTTCCACAGAGAAACTCTAAAGTAGGACGCTCCTCCTGAATTTTTGTCACGGTGACTTCAGGTCACAGAATGGAGCTGGTGCAGAAACGGCTGGGGTATCCCCGAGACTGGAGGTCAAGGAGACATCACCACCGTGTGCGGGAGCAGACAAGGGACAGGCAGGCAGGACTCCAAGCTAGAAAAGGCAGGTGTCGGCACGCGGACCAAGGGCTGGGGCAGGGGCACAGTCTGGTCCCTTGACGACTCATGTTTCTCAGGGCCTCAGTCGCGGTCAGAAGTGGTTGTCCAGAAGAAAAGAGAAGATGGTAGAACGCCGGCCACTCCCAGATCTGTTGAAACCAGGCGTTCTCTCATCTCCCTCAGCTGCTGTGCCCACAGTTCCCTCATGTCCTGCCCATGCCACCTGCGGGCTCCTCTCTCTCCTCCCTAAAACAAGTATTACCCCTTTCCAGCCTGGCGACTCACTTCTTCCCACCCCTGAAACTTTATACCTGAAAGGCTCATCCCACAGCCCCCTCCCCGCTCCACACACAATTCCTATCCTGTTCCTTCTCCTTAATCTAATGTGCGTTCCTATCCCTGCCTGGCCCACCCAGCACTCAGAGGGTGCATTCCCAGTGTTCTAGGTCATTTTTAAAAAACTCTTCTAAGTATTTATTTTAACTGAAATATAGTCTTCTTTTCAATTTTTAAAAACATTTTTTGGCCAAGCCATGCGGGATCTTAGTTCCCCAACCAGGGATCAAACCCACACCCCCTGCATTGGAAGCTCAGAGTCTTAACCACTGGACCACCAGGGACGTTCCCGGTCATTTTCTTATGAGTCTTTCTCCACAAGCCACACTCGGGTGTCTCCTCCTCCTTAACACCTTTAGCATGTTCTTCTAGAACAAAGGGAAGGCCCAGCCCCCGGCCCTGACCCCAGGTGACTATGCCTCAGCTCCTGATACTCACCTACCAAAACTTCACCCACTGCAGCAGGCCAGGGTGCATCCGGGAAGCCTGTGGGGTAAGGAGAAGGTCTGAATGGACAGTGCATCGTCCCCCATGCACCCTCTGGCCTCAGACCCCTTCTCTCGAGAGCCAAATTTTCTCGGGCCCAGAACTTACCGAGGAAGAAACCGTGACTCCCCCCTGTAAAGAGAAGATCAGAGGAGGTGAGGTGAGGGCCTCCATGACTGCTCTGTACTCAGCCATGTCCTCAGGGCTCAGGAAGGGCCCGTGGCCCTGGCAGGTTCAGACCAGGGTCATCCCAGAGATCCTTTGGTCTGACGGCAGCCCTTCAGCCACAGCCAATTTCTCATCCTGCATGCATTTTACGCAAGATGATACTGAATGTGGTCCCTGAGCATGCATTGACCAAGGGGAGTGAGAAGAGGAAAGGCAGTCTCCCTCTGCCTGCCCGGGGGATGAGCGAAGTGGATATACCCACAGGAGTATTAACTGCAGCTTCACCTCCTTTCAGGGCAGGGGCTTTATTATTCTGAGAGATGGAGGGAAATACTGGCAGTTCATTTGCTTGTTAACCAGCCGAATTAGTATTTAGCATATTCCTTTACTGAATTTATAAAATTGTTTCTTTGAGACTGAATAAAGCAAAATCCTCACTTTTCTATCCTGTTACTTCCTTTATGAAAAGGAGCCTTCATTTTCCCACCAACCAAGAGTTTCTGGGTCAGCCTCCTCTCCCCTAGAAAGGTCAGCAGTTAGAGATGGAGAGCAGATTTGCTGTGGGTCCTGTGATTTTTGAGGTGGCTTATGTTCCTCATTGAGAGGATCCCAATTTTCTCCATGGCATGTGATGCAGTCACGTTCCCCTGTAAACTCTTCTGAGAGGGTGAGCAGTTGCAAGTCTTACCTTAGCAGGGGTCTTGGCTGGGTACTGCCCGCCAAGGGCTGTAGGGGGTCCCTGCTGGTTGTAATTGTAGTTCTGTGGAAGGACGCAGTGGAGGGGTGAAAGGTAGGGGATCAGGAGAGAAGGGATGAAGGCATTTTATTCCCACCCCCCTGCTCTGGCTGGACCTTTCTCAAAGCCCCTGCCTCCTCCCCTCCTCATGTCATGAGTTTGCTTCTATAGCATCTCCTTCAGCCACACCCCATGCCTTCACCTCACTTCACCTCCCAGCCCAGATGGCCTGGCCTCCCTTGTCTTTCTTTGCCTCTCCCAGCATCTCAGATGTCACTGAGGAGGCGAGGAGAGGAGACCAAGGGAAAAGTGAAGTCTGAATCAGGTGGTCAGGTGGCAGTTAGCTCACCTTAGCAGTCACAGCTACTGCATCTTGCCATCCTGTGCCAGGCTGAGAAAATGATAGAACCGGGCGTGAGGAGGGGGAATTTCAGATTGGCAGATTGGCCAAACCAAGAGCCGGGTGGACTTCCCAAGTGGTGCTAGTGGTAAAGAACCCGCCTGCCAATGCAGGAGACTTAAGAGATGTGGGTTCGATCCCTGGGTCAGGAAGATCCCCGGGAGGAGGGCATATCAATCTACTCCAGTGTTCTTGCCTGGAGAATCCCATGGACAGAGGAGCCTGGTGGGCTGCAGTCCATAGGGTCGCAAAAAGTCGGACACAACTGAAGTGACTTAGCTTGCACAAGAGCTAGGCGGAGAGGGACCATGGGCCTTCTAGGGCATTCTGAGGGAGGGACTCACCTGGCCAGCCCCACCTGCCCTCTTCTGAAGCGATGGCACGTCCTCGCCCTGGAAGGAAGGGGGAGTCAGAATGAGGGAGGCCTCGCGGTCCTTCAGGTCTTGCCAGACTCTCACCACCCAGGCTCTGCCCTCCTTCTGGAGGCCAGCGTCCCACCTGACCCGCCCACCCCTCTCGGGGTCCGTGATAGGTGCTGCCTATGGTGAAGGCGGCGGGCCAGGAGGAAACTGATGGCCCGGATAGATAGAGGACAGGTTGCCACACTCAGTGGGCCGTGACGAGGAGAGAACGGGTTTGGCAGCCCCACCATCGCCCAGGCACCTGCAGCGCCGGCCTGAGCCAGGATAACAAGAGAGGGAACCTACACAAGCTCCCAGGGCAGAGCCCGCGCGTCAGCCCCACCCATCTGCAGCCTGCAACACACCCTGCTCCCCTCACAGGGGCATCCCTCTTCCCAAATGCTGTTCTCTACGGGGTCTTTGGAAGGCCTGGCTGGTTCCCACAGAGGCCAAGTCAAAGGAGAGAGAGGAAAAGGAGAAATATAGGAAAGCAGACAGAGCCCTTAAGAAGCACTGCAGGGACTTCCCTGGTGGTCCAGTGGCTAAGACTCTGCACTTCCAATGCAGGGGCCCGGGTTCGATCCCTGATCATGGAACTAGGATCCCACATGCCCCAACTAAGGGTCCCCCTGTGAGAACAAAGATCAAAGGTCCTGCATGCTGCAACTAAGGAAATGAATAAATATTTTTTAAAAAGCCAAGGAAATGAATAAGTATTTTTTTAAAAGAAGAAGCACTGCAGATGCGCAAGCTCCCTCCCCTCCTCTGATCAAGGCAAGGGGAAATCTTGCCTGTCTCTTTCTCAGGCTCAGGATGTTCTTCCCAAATCTGGCTTAACTCTCCACCTTATCCATACCTGCCATTGACTTCTTTTTCTTTCTGTCACTGACTTCTAACCCCACTTCTCCAGGGGATCTTCCCGACCCAGGGATCGAACCCGGGTCTCCCACGTTGTAGACAGATGCTTTACCGTCTGAGCCACCAGGGAAGTCCTCTAGCCCCACTACTAGCCCCAAAAGCGTGGACACAAACTGGAGGACCACAGGCCTCCACAGGCATTTTTTGGCTTGGTCCGAATGTATAAATTCAATTAGTTGTGAACAGTTGAAAGCCCTAGCTTTTCTAGAAAAAAATCAAGACAGTGTGGCCCCATCTGTCCAGCCTCACGTGCCCACGTGGACAAGGGAGCCTGCAACCCTGGCCTCAGTGCCCAAGAGTCCTGATTCCCAAAGGCCACTGGCCCCATGAAACCTAAGTGTGGCCTTCAACAGGACGCTAAGACCCTGCCCATCCTTCCTAGAACTCAGATAACTAGACCCCCCCCCACCCCGCACCTGCCTGCACACGACCTTGACCCTCCCTCCTCCTCCTCCCCCCATAGATACTACCCTCCCACTGCCCTTCAGCTTTCCTCCTGAGTGACCCTGTTCCGGCCCTGAGAGTTGAGCCCAGCCCCAGGCCCCTCCATCTCCCCCACCCCGCGACCCCCGCCCCCTGCTCCCCCTGCAGTACCCACCCAGCTGTGGCTCCCCCCGAGCCAGGCCACACCCAGCAGGAGCAACAGCAGAGAGGAGACAGTGGCCGGCTTCATGATCTCCCGCCTGTGAAGCCCTCGACTCTCGACCTCGGCTTTTATCTCCGGGAGGACCTCCCACCCGGCTCCCTTCTCCGTGACTCACAGCTTCCTTCTCCCACCCCACCTCCGCTGGGCATGCACACAAGGAGGAAAGTGGGGACCGAGGGAGGCACCTTCCCTCAGCAGGGAGGAAGCAGAAAGGAATCTCCACGCCGCTGCCCAGGGCCCCGAGCCCCATGTCCCCAGAGCTGAGCGTCCTGACCCCCAAACCGGGGGTTCCACGGCCCTTACCTCAGTAATGACTTTCCAGTTCAAGAAAGGAGTGTTGTGTTTGAAATCCTGGAGGAACAAGGAAAGATGAGTGGGCCACAGGGAAAGAGGATTCAAAGGGTGGAGTGTGGCAGGCTGTTGTGAAAGTTTCAAGATCACGTGCAAGAACAGGTTTTGGGGATTTTTGGCGCCTGGGTGTAGTTTGGGGTTAGATGAAGATAAGCCTCCAGGAGACTGAGGGTGTTAGCATCGCTGATGGTACTGGTGATAAGACTTGGGGGAGATGACGCATCTCAGAAGTGAGAAGAGGGGGACTTTTGTGATAGGTAGACTGGAGCAGAGGGGTAGCTGCCTTGAGGGAGGGAGGGAAGAGAGACAGGATCACCAGGATTCCCAGTTCTTCAAAGAGTGAGAGTTCTCCTACCTCCCAGAGCCGCCTGAAGTAGAGGAGGGCACGAGTGCTGGGGGGTGGGGCCTGGCCCTGTGGATGAAAGTGGGGAGCCGGTGAGCAAGGAGCCTGTCCCCACCCACCCTCACCTGAACCCCTGCTCCTGCATCCCTCAGCCTTCAGAATTCACTGTGACTGAGGTCTGGGGGGAGCTGGTGCCTCCAGGGACACCAGAATACTGTTTTGGGGGACAGGGAGAGGGAGGCTAGGCCTCTGGAGCCATTAGCCACCCCTCGGTCACCCCCACAGCACATGACAACATTCTTCCCTAGCCCAGTCCCCCACCCCCACCCCCAGCCTCAGGGAGAACACAACCTCAGGCCTTGCCCCCTGGACCTTCCCACCTTACTACCTGCCCACCTCCCAGAGATGTGGAGCCGAAGTCCCCCCTTCCAACCACCCCGCCCCCCCACATGCCTCAGAACAACAGTGGAGACGTTAAGAAAGGAGCAGAGACCAGGAATGTGGGATAGCTAAGATTTATTTTGGAGCAAGCATTGAGGTTAGTAGGGAGATAGTGGTGATTTAAGAATGGGTGGGAAGGGGGTTCCCCTCCATCTGGTAGCTCTGTGTCTGGAAGTCACGGGGTGCGAAAGCTCCTCTGGTCCTGGGCAAAGAAAGAAGTTCCAAGGGGGAGCTCAAGGGCTAGGGATTTGGGGAGCAGTGGACCAAGGCAGGGGTAGATGGGACCTCCACATCAGAAATCTACAGGGACCTTTGCGCCCACGGTTGTCATGCAATCAAGTCCAGCTCTTGGGCCTGGAAACCCCCATACCTGCCAGGAACGTGTGGACCCCTGTCCTCATTCCTCATCTGAGTCCTGGCTCCCTCATTGCCCCTCCCCCTACCATGAAGGAGGTGGATGGCTCCATCCTCTTCTCTGCCCATCTCTTGTGTCCTGTCCCTTTCCTGGGAGATCTGCTCCCGGGGGAGCCGCGCCCCAGTGAATCCCGCCTGGCAGCGAGCACTCCCTTTACTGCCCCGCTAGATGTACAAAAACGTTTGACCCCCTGGGAAGTATCTGTGCATGCCCTGGTTCTCCCATTAAATTCTTAAGTCCCCATGCTCACAGGCCTGAGCATGGTCCATGGCAAGGAGTCTTACTCTTACCAGAGACCATTCTCTATGAAATAGAAAAGTCTCTTTTCTTCATTTTGTCCCTCCAAGCCAGGACTCTGCTGTAGCTGGGAGCTTCTGCAACTCCCATTTTCAGTCCCCATCTTATTCCCAGAGGGTGACATTCCTGAGGTGGGGACTGCCTCTCTGTCTCCCCACCGACCATCTCCCTCCCCCACGAGTTTTGGAGGGCAAGAATCCTAGTCTGCATTCTTTTACTTGAATGGTCAGGAACTCTAGTTTCTCCAGTCAGGTGGCTGGAAGGACTGGGATGGGCAGGGGGCATCTGACCGCTGGAGAGCAAGCCCCAGTGGCAAGAAGCAGCTGCTTCTCGGCTCTGGGCTGTCACAGGCCATAGGAAGAGGAGCCCAGTGTTGCCGTATTGTTCTTTGAAAATGAATCAAACCAAAGGATCAGTGGACCACCAATTCTAGCTTCTGCCTTTGATATTTGATTCATTTATTTGTCCTTCACCACCACCACCCCCCACCACTTCCAGTCCACCCCCTCTGCTCTGGAGATACATCTGCTATTCTGGTGTCAGACCAGCCCGGCCAGGGCTTCCCCTGCGAGAGCAAGGGGTAGGCTGGGAGGAAGGACAAGAGGGTTCTGGGCCCCGAGCATCTCCTAAGATTACGTTTGTGCAGGGCCCAGACTGATGCCTGGAGTGTTCACTCCCTTTTCGCTTCTCTCTTGGCATCAATCCTCAGGTGAACTTTAGCTCCCCTTGATGATTCAGTCCATGCCCTGCCTCTCTCTGCCTCTGCTCCCTCCCTTGTTCCTAGGGATTAGGTCTTCTTACTCTCCGGGGAAACTGAGGTTCAGGACTGTTCAGGTCTGCATGTTGAGACATGAAAGAGACCTGCTCCCTCCTTATCCCCCACTCCCAGCTGTTTTGAAATTCTCCCTCTTTTCAGGTCTCAGCTGTCCTTCCTCCTCGTTTTTATCTTTTCTTTTTAAATGACTAGCGGAAATGCTTTCTTAATGACCATCATCACTGTTCCCTGGCTCACCTAGCCGTAGTTTAGCTTTCTTCTCTACATCTCTCTCTTAAAAAGATCGAAATGATGTTGCCTTCAAGTCCTTACCTTGTTTAGGGCATCCCAGTTAATGAAGCCCAGCTTGGATTTAAAATTCTGCAGGGAAAAAAAAAAAGAATGGTCAAATTGGATCATAGTGTGATTGACTCAGGGCCTCAGGACAAGAGAGGCCAAGGGCCACTGCTGACAATCATTATATTGGGTTGGCCAGAAGTTTGATCGGGTTTTCCTAAAGATGGTATGGAAAAACCAGAACGAACATTTTGGCCAACCCAACAGCCCAAAGACTTCAGCCTGTGGGACCAAGAGACACAGGTTTGGTTTTCCAAAGAAGAGTGAGCAGAGCACTCCTGCCGAACTCACCTTCCAGAAAGTGTCGAAGTTGAAGGGCTCAGAAGATGTCTGAGAGTTCTAAGGGACCAATGAGAAATAGAATGAGAGTAAGAACCCACTCTGTGGGCTGGAGGCGGGGGTGGGAGGTATGGGTGTCGGGGCGGGGGCGGGGAGGGCAGGCAGGGGTCCTTGACACCATGGTCCAAGAGGAGGGATGTTCTCACTCACCAAGGTGTTGATTCCACTGACAGCTTCGCCTTCTCCACCAGAGCCCTGCCCCTGGGTCGGGAAAAGGGGACTGATGTTCAAGGCTCCATGCAACCTATCGTGCATGCCCCCTATCACCTCTCTCTTCTCAGCCTTTGTACTGTGTACTCTCTGTCACGCCATCCACCCCACTTCTTTCCACAGCACCTAAGAGCCGCCACCTCCAGAAAGCCTTCCTGGACTGATTTGCTGCTTGCTCTCCAGACTAACCCTACCCTGTCCCTTGAATCAAATCCATATTCTTTCTCCCCCCCCCCCAATTCTCTGCTCCCCAAACACCACTAGTAGCCAACATGTAGTCCCACCATGCACAGGACACTGTGCCTCTTTCCACCACTTTCCCATGTGGAGACGGCTCTGCTTTACAGAAGGAAACTGAGGCAGAGAGCTGTCCAGCAGCTTTTCTCAGCTCCCGTCTCCCTGTCAGACTCCAGGGCCAGGACTCTGAACCACCTTGGTGTGATTACGATGCAGAAAGCTCTGCAGTAACTGACGGCGTCAACAAGTTAGCTTCGCTGTCCCTGTCTTACACAAGAGGAAGCCCCGGCTCAGCGAGGTCAACTGACTTGCCTGGAGACACACAGATGACAGGTGATACTGCTGGTGCTCAAACCTCCATCTTTTAACTCAAAATTCACTGCTTTCCACTTGTCAATTCTGTCTTCTTACATTTAGTTTTAAAAAATATCCCCTTGGGACTTCCCCTGTGGCCTGGTGGTTAAGGCTCCTCTTTGCAACGCAGGGAGCACGGGTTTGATCCCTGGTCAGGAAACTAAGGGGCTTCCCAGGTGGCACTAGTCATAAAGAACCCATTTGTCAATGCAGGAGACATAAAGGACATGGGTTCGACCCCTGGGTCAGGAAGATCCCCTGGAGGATGGCATGGCAACCTACTCTAGTATTCTTGCCCGGAGAATCCCCACGGGCAGAGGAGCCTGGTGGGCTACAGTCCATAGAGTCGAAAAGAGTTGGACACGACTAAAGCAACTTAGCATGCATGCACGGGGAACTAAGATCCCAAATACTGTGGGGTGAGTCCAAAAAGTAAATAAATAAAATAAAACAAATATCCCCTTGATGACAGAGGATGTGATGGTTGGATCGCATCACCGATTCAATGGACATGGGTTTGGGTGGACTCTGGCTGTTGGTGATGGACAGGGAGGCCTGGTGTGCTGCAGTCCATGGGGTCGCAAAGGGTTGGACACAACTGAGCGACTGAACTGACTGACTATTCTGTTATTTTTGTCTGTTTTTCCACCTCACTATGTATTTAAGACTTTGGTGTGCAAAAAGAAAACTAAAAATAGAATTACAAATGGAGTTTTCTTAAAACCTGCCTACCCACAAAAGGTTAGTGTCCCTGATCCGTGTGGAGCTCTTCACAGAGCCTTCTCGGTGTAGCCCCTCCTCCCCACCGGGCGTGCTCCTCGCCCTCTCACATAGGCTAGCAGCCTCGCCAGGATGCTTGTTGGAAACCAGAGTCTCAGCCCCACCCCAGTCCTGCTGAATCAGAATCTGTGTTTTCACAAGACCTCTGGGCGCTGCCTGGGGACCTTAGTGCAACACCTCCTCTGTCAGCACGGCGGGTGCTGACAGAGAGCCAGGTTTCCAGGATAACTAGGAAGGAAAGGTATGCTTTCAAAATCAGTTTCAAAACTCGTCACTGAATTCTGTTCACTGGTCAGGTATAGGACATTTGAAACAATCCTGTTTCTAAAAGGACTGGTTTTCATACAATTGTTCACAGCCCCAGTCTGTGGTCTAACATGAGATAGATCATGTAAGGACCTACAGGTAATTATTATTTGGGAGCTTATTAGTCTTTTGAAGAGCATGCCCATGGTTTCCTCCCCCTGGATTATAAATTCCCCACAGACAGGGTTGGGACGGAGGCTTGCATTAGGAGAGGGGTGAGAGGAATTGCATTGAGGAGGGGGCACCGCTGCGGGGATGAACCGCAGTCGCCGCAGGTTCGGCTCTCACCTGACCCCCAGATCCCCCGGACCCGTGTGGGTTGTCACACTGTGGGAGAGACAAAGAGAAGACTCTCAGTCCCCACCCAGACACCTAGTCCAGCCCCGCAGACTGCAGCCTTCGCACCCCAAGGCTGGCCTGGGTCCATCACCCCATCAGCATCTGCCCCCGTTCCCTGCAGGGGCTGGGGGAGCTATCCTCTTCCACCGTCGCCCACCTTCCATGCCTCTTCACACTCACCTCGGGTTTGTTTCCGCCACTGCTTCCAACCCTGCTCCCCGAGGAGGCGTTGGGATTGTATCCCTACAAAGGAGAGCAAGAGTCCATGTGGGGGCTTCAAAGGACTTGGGAGGACCCAGAGTTCCCGAAGTAGGGATTGTTCCCATCCCCTCACCCTCTCCTGGAACATAGAGAGGGGAAGGGACCCCTAGAATCCTTACATGGGAGAAGCCACCATGATCAGAATTTCTAGTGTCCTAGATGCAGGGAAAGTGGCTGGTACAGGGAGCAGTAAGTTATGGCAGCTTACAGCACCTGGCTTGTTCTTGCCTGAGACCTTTCCCAGAACCCCAAGGAAGCCAGCTGTGCCCCTTCTCTGCAGGCCCCCTGGTCAGAGCTCCACCCTCATCCGGCTCCCAGGTCATGGTCCCCTCCTGACCCTCTCATCCCTCATGTAGGGACACTATTATTAGCATCTACACCACAGTTCTGTAAGTGTCCTTAAGTCTCCACATGTGGTCGTGTCCCCGTCCTCCTGGGAGCTTCCCAAGTAAGTGTCCTGTTTCCCTGGGCCCACCTCTCTGGCTCCATCCACCACCCCAGCTCTGGTTAGATTCACCAAGTAGACATGCCTGCAGGAGCAGAGGTTAGACAGGGGGCAGCATCCCCCGTCACCAAGTGGCAAGGGGCTAGGGTAAACACAGTAGGCAGGGCACCTTCTCTGCAGATTAGAGGGCACGCGTCAGCAGTACCGCCTGGTGGGGCTGGAAGGTGGGCAACGCAAAACGGGGGGCCTGGAATGACAACCCCACTGACGCCAGCTACCCTGGGGCTGGCATCTTTCAGGAAGACCTTGGAGTGAGTGTCCTCAGCAGGGACCACCAGGGACCCCATCTCTGCCTGCAATAAATGAGTAGAACATACCCCGCTGGACCCGGAGCTGCCGCTGCTGCCTCCACCGCTGCCTCCACCGTGACTGCTGCTGCCGCCATTGCTGCCGCCACTGCTGCCGCCACTGCTGCCGCCACCATGACTGCTGCCGCCATTGCTGCCGCCACCATGACTGCTGCCGCCATTGCTGCCGCCACTGCTGCTGCTTCCCTGAGGGGCCGGAAGAGACCAGCTTCAGTCACTTCAGTCCTGTCCGGCTCTGTGTGACCCCATGGACTGTAGCCTGCCAGGCTCCTCTGTCCATGGGATTCTCCAGGCGAGAAGACTGGAGTGAGTAGCCATTCCCTTCTCCAGGGGACCTTCCCCACCTAGGGATCCAACCCCCATCTCCCTCATTGCAGGCAGATTCTTTACCGTCTGAGCCAAGAGACCAGAGTGAGGTCTAAAGATGAGAACACCAAGAGAGAAGGTTTTCCTCCCTCTCCCTCCTCCCTCAGGAGTATTTCCCACCCAGTTTGAGAGGAGTAGAGTTTCTCTGTCTCCTCTCCGTGCAGAAATGCTTCAGGTTGCCCCATCCTCTTACCTCAGAGTTGCTAGAGCTTCCACCTGAGCCAGGGGGGTTGGTGCACTGTGGAGGGAAGGGGACGGGTGGGTTTCCAGTTGAAGCTGTTCCCCCAGGCCGGGCTCTCCGGCATCCTTGGCTTGGCTTCCTGTCCCGGTGCATCTCCTCCCCACAAGCCCAGCTCACTCTTCTGAGCCTCATCCCCACGCCCATCTCTCCCCAACCAGTCTGCCTCTTCCTTCCACTCCTCCCCTGCCCGTCTTTCTCTCTGCTGTGTCTCTCCCAGTTTCTATCACATGCATCCAGACACCTCTGCCTCTCCAGGCTTTTCCTCTTACTTCTGTATTTCTGTTGCTGCTGCCTCTCACTGAACCAGGTTGGGTTGCAGCTCCCTGCAGGAAGTGTGAGATGAGCTTGGGATCAGGAAGGACACGGGGGAGGCACCAAGAGTGTGGGCTTGAGGGGAGGGAGGGGGCAAGCATCAGGGTTGATGGTTACTTTACCTGAGGGTTGGCCCCCAGGTTGAATGGCCCTCTGTGGCCTCCCTGAGCATTGGCTCCAAAGCGGCCACCTGAGCCTCCAGAGAACACGTGGTCCCGGGTGTCCCCTGGGCCTCCAGGGCCGCCCTGAGAGCCAGGGATGCCATGGCCTCTGGAGGGAGGCTGCCCATGGGTACCCTGCAAGAACAACATGGCTGCGCTGAGTGTGTGTGACCTCCTCACTCTGGGGTGGGGGAGGGTGGGCAGAGCCGCTCAGAGAGGAACCAGAGCAGGACACGGGTGGGCGGGGGGGGGGGGGAGGCAGGTGGAGAAAGACCCAGGGCAGTGGGGGAGGGAGGCCTGACGTGGAAGGCTCGCCACTGATGAGGAGGCATCCCTCCTTTCAACTGCTTCCCGGGATCCTCAGCCCAGCTGCCCATAGCCTCCCATTTCCGCAGCAGCCTTCCAGCCACTCACCCAAGCTCCGTTGCTGCCGGGAGTCCCCTGCCAGGAGCTGTGGGCAGGGTCCACTCCATGTCCGATGATATTCTCAGCCTGTCTGCCAGCCTCGCTCCCAGTGTTTTCAAGAGCGTGGCTCGCTTCCTTAAGCTTGTGGGCAAGAGCATCCCCCAAGTGGGGGTCCCTGGCCTCCCTGATTCCCAAGCCTGCTTTCTCTCCAGTCCCTCGTTCAATGGCCTCCTCGACTCCGTGGATGACGGCTTCTCCCACCACGTGTCCAAGGGCCTCCCCCACCCCATGCCCAACGGATTCCCCAACTTCTCTCCCGGCGTCCTCCTCTCCACCCTGCAGCGGGCTAGCCTCCCCGCTGCCCAGGAGCAGGAACAGCAGGAGGCAGGCCAGAGACCCCTTTAGCTTCATCTCTGCCTCACTTCCTGTCTCCTGAGTGTCTTCTTTCCACCCAGGTTCCCTTTCGAGCCCTGTTGCTTTCCCGGCGTCTGCCGGCCCTCCTCCCTTCTCTCCTTCCTTCTGGCTTCTTGTTCGCCCTCCCTCTGGGTCTGCAGCCTGCTCTCTCCCTCCCCAGATGCCCTTGTCTTCCCAAAGTCCTCCTCCACGCCGCTACTCCTTATAGTGTAGCTGCAAGAAGGTGGCAGGGCTGGGCAGTTCAGGGTCCCTCCCCACAGTGACTCAGATCCAACCACCCGATAGGGTAATGAACTGTAATTGTGAGGCTGAGTGTCTGTGTCGAAACAGAGAGGGAGTCCATGCATCAGGGAGGGAGGAAGAAATGGGATGAGTTCAGTGCCAAAGTGTTCTGATTTCCTAACCCCAGGAATTTGGGGCGCGGGGTGGGGGTGGGGGCATCTGGGGAGCTAGGCTGGTGGTGCCTCCTGAAGGTGGTGGGGTGGAGGGGACCTAGGAGGGAGGAATCAGGCAGGACATCAAAAGAGGGAGCGAGGGTATGGAGCCCAGTGGAACAGGACCCATCCTAGGTGTAAGCGAGCCTGGATCCGGGGCACCACAATGGGTGCAGGTGACCTTCGCCAGCCTTCCTGTCTCCTGTCTCGCTCCCCTCCCATACTGCCACCTACAGGTGAGAGCCTGACACTGCCACGCCTTTCAGCCACAAAGAGCCTGGGACCCCAGGCATCAGGCGGGGAGGGAAGAGGCCGCGACCCTCAGAGTGGTCATCAGGGCGTGTCAGTTAGCACCTGGGCTGAGAAAGCTGGGTGTGGAGCAGGGGAGCTGGGCGGGCCGGCCACCCCCAGGGAACGAGTGGGAGGGAAAGACCTAGGGAGGGTGCAGCTGACCCAGGCACCTATCCTGTTTGCCAGGCCTGACCCAGGCACCTATCCTGTTTGCCAGGCCTGGAGGGGGCATGTGTGTGAGCTCATAGCCTGCTGTGAGGGCTGGGACTACACCAGCTCACCCCACCCCACCCCCAGCTGCTCCCCAACGAGCCAGAGCAGCATTGGCGAGGGAGAAGGGGTCAGCACAGTGGTCCTCTCCCCTGTGCCCAGCTCAGGGTGCAGAACTCTAGCATCCTCCGGAGGGCTCATGGCTTGCTGCTCAGCCAGTGTGGCCACTTCTCCCACTCCCATGAACCCCAGGTCCTCCAGTTTCGCACTGCCTTGTATTGCTGGGACTCATCGACCAGTTAGGAGGGGCCAGTTTCCATCTGCCTTTCTCAATGTCTCTCAGTCAGTCTCTCTCCACCCCAGCACCCGCACCCCAACTTGTAACATCCATCACCTCTCACGATGTAAACACTGCCTGTCCTCCACTGCTCCTTCCTACTTCCCTATTTTTCCATTGTTGACTCTTTAATGATAATAATAGTGGCGATGGTAATACAGTAGTAGTCGTCGTCATCTTTGTGGCTGCATCTTTGTGGCTTTGTGTGTGCCCCGCACTGGACTAAGTGCTTTAAGGCTCAGACAGCCCTGGAAGAATCAGTCCTATTATTACCCCCATTTAGGGGCAGAGAACTTGGTGCTCAGAGAGGACATTAAGCGTGCAGTAGTGGCAAAGCCCAGCCCAGGCTGGCTCGCTCCTGAGCCTGCTTCCCAGCGTACTCTGTCTTCCTGATGCCTGAGACCCTCCCCTGGTTTTCAGAACCTTCATTCTTCTCTGGGTAAAATTGGTTTGGGTTTTGCTCCGGGGTCCTGTGAGGGGCAGAGAGCAAGAGTAAATCTTAGGCCTCCGGGGTTAGTGACGGGACACCCCACGCCCCCCGGGACTCAACTCGCTGCTCCCCACCCCCACACGTGCTCGCCACCTCCAAGACTCCTTCCCACACTTCCCTCATGGGACATCCTCGCCATGGCATAAAGCTGCCCTGTTCCTTCTTCTTTCTTCTTTCTCTCTCCTTTTTGGAGCCAGCTTACCTTCTTAAGTATATTTTATGAGAATACTTTATATCACTACTCTAAGTAGAAAGCCAGGATCACTGGCCCATAAATACAAAGTACAAAAAAACAAAGTGAGAAGCAAACAATTGTATTACATTATAGCTGGAGGCAGTTCCTGTATCCTCTTTGTTTAAAAAAAAAAAAAAAGATTAGCACATCTAAGAGAGTTGTTCTGAGCCCACAAGCACAGAAATGGAGTCTCCTTCTTCACCTAATCAGAAAGTTTCTTAAACATTTTAAGAAAACAGTGAAGTTTCTCACTTTTTGATTCAGACTTATTCAAAGCCCTGTTCACAAGCCATCTAAATTCTCCCATGCCACCAGTAGTCCCATTTCTACCTTCTGGAAAAATACCGCCCTCAGACATCTGTGGACCTGAGGGGTCACTTCAAATCAGTCTGAAGGCATATTTATTAAATACCTGTTGTGTATTAAATACCTGTTGGGTATTTAATAAACAGAAGACTAGGTGCTTTCACATGAATGAGCTCATTTAGTCCTCACTATAATCTCGAGAGATATATATTATTCCCATTTTACAGATGAGGTAACTGAGGTCGTGAGCTGTTTAACACACATACAAAATCATATACAAGACCATGGCAAAATGGAGCTGTCAGAATCTGACCTAGATCTGACTCCAAACAGCCTTTTCTCCTACAGCTCCGTGCCTCTTCTCTTCTTTTATGCATAACAGTATCCACAAATCTGATATGCCTAGACTCTCTGATTTCAGCTTTTCTCTCTAATTCACTACTTCATTCATTCAACAAGTGTTTATTGAGTGCTTAGTCTGTGTCATGCCTGTTCTAGGCATGGAGTACAGCATGGAACAAGATCATGAAAATCTCCCTCCTTGGGAAACTCACGTTCACTGAGGGGAGATTGGACAATGAACATATCAGGTGATGAAGAGGCTTATAAAGAAAGATACAAGGGGGTGAGGAAATAGACAAGATGGAGTTTGGGGTTTGTTTTAGTTTGGAGTTTTTTGTTTTCTTGGCTGTGCCTCCTGGCTGGCAGGATCTTAGTTCCCCAACCAGGGATTGAACCAGGTCACAGCAGTGAAAACGCAGAGTCCTAACCACTGGCCACCAGGGAACCCCCTCATAGTGTTTTAAATAGCGTGGTCAGGAAAAGGCTCTCTAAGATGTGATGTATGACCCAAGACTGAAAAGAATTGGGAGTGAGCCGTGAGAGTATCTGGAACCCGGGGACTCCAAGAAGAGAAAATAGGCAAAGGCCCTTAGGCGGGAGCCTGCTTATTCTGTTTGAGGACCACTTGTGGCTGCTGCAGAGGGGAAATGCCAGCGGTTGAAGCCAGACACAACCAGGCCAGACTGTGGAACTTTGGGGACTATGGTGAGGACTTTGACTCCTAATGAGGTAGAACCAGCCAAGGGCTGCAAGCCAAGGAAGGTTGTGACCTGATTCAGATGTTTAACTGAGCAACACACTGGGGTGGGGGTGGGTCTGAGGTGTACAGAGGCCAGGGAGGAGGCTTCAGGGGGAGGCCGGAGGCCGGACTCAAGGATGGAGCGGACATGGGGCTCAGGGCTCGGTGGTGTCTCTGCTCCCCTCTGCGGGGTCCTGGGCCTCAGACTGGTGGCTGCTGGCTCACCTCATCCTGTCCTGGAGCCCATGCTCAAATCCTGACTTGATTACTTACTTACTGCAAGAGGGGTGGATACAAGGATGACACAAGGTAACGCGCGCAAAGAGCTTAGGACGGTGCCTGGCGCATAAGAACACTCGAAATATGTTCTTGCTAGTGTCAGACACATCACTGCTGTTGGAATACTTTTCTGGCAGTTGTTTAATTTTGAGACACATGCACAGGCACACAGGTACCCCCTGAATGGGCCAAAGGCAGAGATTTACTTTTAAAGAGGACTTATTTGGGGAATTCCCTCGCAGTCCCGTGGTTAGGACTCCCCACTTCCACTGTGGGGGGTCACAGGTTCAATCCCTGGTCCAGGATCTAAGATCCCGCAAGCGATGTGCTTCCCACTCCCCTGCTCCCAAAAAGAAGCAACTTGGTATGGGGAACTGATTTGGAAGCAGCCCTTCCCCCGCCCAGGGTCACAGGGAAGCCCGCCGCCGCCGCTCGAGCAGAGATGCCCAGCAGGAAAGTGCTCGGGTCAAGGAGCCAGCCATCATTGCCTACTAGCTGGGTGGCCTCCATCAACTCTGTCCCTTCTCTGAGCCTCGGCTTCAGCATCTCTAAGGGGGTGATCATGGGACCCGCCTCAGAGGAGGTTATGAAGGTGACTGAATCATGTCTGTAAATGCTTAGTCCAGAGTGAACACCCAATAAAAGCTGGCGGTGATGGTCCCACCCAGTCTCCTCTCCCTGTTCTTCCACAGCCTCCGCAGCTGGCCTCCTCTCTTTCTGACTCCCTTACCTGACTCTACCTGTCTGGCCCAGCTTTGGGCTTCTTGCTTATACATCCCAAGTCTGCTCCAGCCGGTAGCCTCCCCTCTACTACTTGCCAGACACCTGTGCCCGGCCTCGACCCCTCTTCTGGAACCTCTTAGTCTAGGGGAAATGGATATGAAACAGGTAAGGAGATAATTGCAGGCTTCCCAGGTGGCTCAGTGGGTAAAGAATCTGCCTGCAGTGCAGAAAACGTGGGTTCAATCCCTGGGTTGGGAAGATCGCCTGGAGGAGGGCATGGCAACCCACTCCAATATTCTTGCCTGGAGAATCCCCATGAACAGAGGAAGCTGGCGGGCTACAGTCCGTTGGGTCACAAAGCGCTGGACACGACTGAAGTGACTGAGCATGCACACACACACACACAAGTATATAATTACAGCTTGTCGCAACACCTTGAAGACCAGGATCAGTGCACTATGGGAGAGTATCAGAGACAGCCCTTTGTTCAGAGGGGAAGGCCGGAAAGGACAGATAGGCAGGGCGAACGTCCCTAGCAGAGGAAGCAGAGCCCGCCAGGCCTCGAGGCAGGACTCAGCCATGCCTCTTGTAATCTTCAGATCTGGCTCAACTCCTCTCTTCCAGAAGCCTCCCAAGACTGACCCCCAGCTTTATCCTATATCTCTTTGGCACTTTCAGGAACTCTATTCAAGCCAACCTAGCAAGAAAATGGGGGCAAATAGAATCAACGAAAGCTTTTACTTTCTGAAAGAATGATTCCCCACTCGGAAGGGGTTCTTCCAGCCCAGGTGAAAGGACGTTCAATACAGAGTAGACCCTCTGTTCCCACATGTGTAGGAAACATGTGGTATTGAGTTGGCCAAAAAGTTCATTTGGTTAGTGAATAGTTGTTCAATAAAGTTCTTGTGAAAATGAAAAATGTGTCTTTTATTGTTACTTAAAACCAAACGAACTTTTTGGCCAACCCAATAGAAATGAATGCTTCTGTTTATTGAAATGCCAGAAACAAGCTCTGGGATTTACTTTGAAAAGCATTGAAAATGTATCAGTACCCGAGCAGAAGGATCAGGGGAAGGGACAGTTAGGGAGTTTGGGATGGACATGTATACACTGCTATATTTAAAATGTATAACCAACAAGGACCTACTGTATAGCAAAAGAAGAAAAAGTATCAATACATGGCTAGATGGCTTGCTGTGTGTTGAGTGGAAATGTGATAAAGCAAGCATAGTCATATGTTCATGGTGGAATCCAAGTGGTGAGGATGCAGGCATCCACTGTAAAATTCTTTCATTTTTGCACTTAAGGTATTGCCAGGGAAGAAAAGGAGCATATGTTGTTTAAGCAGGGACTTCCCTGGTGGTCCAGTGGCTGGGACTCCGCGCTTTCACTGCTGGGGGCCTGGGTTCTATCTGTGGTTGGGGAGGGAGCGAGGCCAAAAAAAACCAGTAAATAATAAAATAAAATAGTGGTATTCTACAAACAAAGAAAAACACAGAGAATATGAAGTGCCAAGAGCATTACCTTTACTGTGCATGTGAGGCCCCTCCGTCCCTGGTGCGTCACTTAGTCCTTATTGATACATCACTTTGGATTTGTTTTCAAATGCTGTTTGTGCTTTGTGCTTCATCACTCAGGTGTGCCCAGCTCTTTGTGACCCCACGGACTGGAGTCCGCCAGGCTCCTCTGTCCATGGAATTCTCCAGGCAAGAATACTGGAGTGGGTTGCCATTTCCTCCTCCAGGGGATCTTCCCGACCCAGGGATCGGTAAGACACATCATGTCCCGTGTCTCCTGCTTTGCAGGCAGATTCTTTACCCGCTGAGCCATTGGGGAAGCCTTCCCAGGAAGCTTCTAAGTTCCCCAAGGGCAAAAACGCTGTCTCTATTTCTGGTCCCACAGTTGATAGAATTTTGGAGCTGGAAGCCATGTTTGTAGTCCTCTCTTGCAGACACCCACCTGCCCCCCCCCCCACTTATATGGGAGGAAGTGGTGGCCCCTGGAGGCGAAGGACATGGCCCACAGGCACACGGTCTCCCAGAACTCCGCCCATGCTAGGTGAGTGTTCTACAGACTTTATAGGCAACTGGGCAAGGTCAGGTTCTGGCAATAGACAGGCCTGCTACTTTCTCATGGGTTATCCCAGGTAAGTGGCCTGGCTGCTCAGAGCCTCAACTTCCTCATCCATACAGTGTAGATCATATCCTTTGGGTTGTAGGAAGTTTCACTGGTTGTAGAGGATCTTTCATATGGTACCTGGAACCTACTGCATGCTCAGTATATAGTAGTTGCTAGCATCATTGCTCCGGGCTTTGAGCCATCCACAGATCTGAAGACGGACGGGGCCTTGTGTCTCACCATTCCTCTCAGAAAGAGGCCTCCCTCCTGTCCTCAGGGTGCCTTCCCCCTGAGCCCTTTGTGGTCCTACCAGAGAGAAGGCCTCACACGTGTACCTCCTTCCTCTCTCCTTATTCACTGAGTTCCCTCCCTAGCAAACAGCAAGAGGACTTCCGTGGTGGTACAGTGGATAAGAATCTGCCTGCCAATGCAGGGGATACAGGTTTGATCCCTGGTCCTCAAGAAGGTCCCACAAGCCGCAGAGCAGCCAAGCCCATGCACCACAACTACTGAGGCGGTGCCCTAGAGCCCAGGAGCCACGGCTATTTAGCCCATGAACTGCACCTCTGGAAGCTGGCACACCCTAGAGCCTGTGCTCCGGAAACAAGAGAAGCCACTGCAATGAGAAGCCCACCCATCATGATGAGAGAGTAGCCCCCACTCTCCACAACGAGAGAGAGCCTGCTCGAAGCAACAAAGACCCAGTGCAACCAAAAAGAAAATATTTTTAAAATGTTAAAAAAAATAAACAGCAAAAGACCTCTGGGTTTTCAGAATATCCTTTGTGGCTGGTTCTCCCTCCACTTGTTGTGTGACTTTGGTCGTGTTTCTTAACTTGCCTGAACCTCCATGTGATTTTTTTATAAAATGGGGCAATAGCAGTACCTCTTACCTAACTGGTCAATTGAGAGGATTCGGTGAGGTCATGCATGTAATGCACGGGGAGCCTAGCATGCCTTAATTACACAATACACACAGGTTACTATTGGTATTCCTTTGGTGCCACACCCCTAAATGAGGATGCTAACTTTTTGGGCTCCACCAAGGTTCCTGCCATTTTTGCCCTGGGTGCTCCTGCCCCCACTACTGGCCCAGAGGGGCTTTTCCTGCATGGACTTCCTTCTGGTGCCAAGCACAAACTTTGCAGTAATGAAGCATAACCTGTCCCTGTAACCACCCTCTTCCATCAGATCAGCCCAAAATCTCCAGCTCCACCCATCCTGTGCCTCAGACTCCCGGCTCCTCCAGCAAAGTAGAAAGAGGAGGAAAGACAAGCCTCCTCCCATAGATCCCCTGCTTAGGGAGCACAGTGGACCATGAGGTTGTACAGTATGTTATATTTATTCACAAGTCTCAGTATTGACCCCTTAAGGGACTCTAGAAATCCATCCTCCCCCTTCCCTTCCCCGCCCGCGCCCCCCACCCACCCCCCCGCCCTGCGGGCCCCAGCTCCTTCAGGTCACTTCAGCGGATATGACAATAGGAATGTCAGTCTCTTCAACCAGGTCAGTTCATCATCAGCTTAGGGAATGATGCTGGTGATGCTCTGGAGGAGAGAAGGAGAGAGGGAGTGGATACAGAGTCCTGCGCCCTCACACCCCCTAGAGAGGTGAAAGGGAGACTAGCTACTCCGGCCAGGAATTGCTTCTGTTCCAGGGACTATCTTAAGGAAGGCGGCACCTAGACTCAGGAAGGACCGGGAGCCGGTCCACCCAGACAAAGGTGCCAGGAGCCTCAGCAGAGACTGAGAAGCCTTGTCTGCTTTGCCTGAGAGGATCCTCCACCACCTCCAGAGCCCGGGAATAAACATGGGTGTGTCTCTGAGTTTCTGGCATAGTCTTAGGGCTGTTCCACACCCTCACCCATTGGATCCAGTTTCAGGCCGCTAAATGTACTGAGCACAGATGAGAGCTAGGACTTCTCTTTGGGTCTAGAGGGAGGCCCAGGATCCCAGAGGAGCCTTTGGCCTGGTGGAGGGTGTGGGTGGGGATGGGGAGGGACTTGCTGTCCACCAGGGACAGAGCTGGGGTTCCCGCCACCCAGGATGTTGCCCCAAGACAGCAGGGACAAGGCAGCCAAGGAAGTCACAGTGAAGGGAGGGGGTGTGACAGGAGATGCCAAGGCGGGTGGTGATGGGCACGCACAAGAAGGTTTCGGCAGCCCCCTCCCCCCAGCTCCTAGATGCATAGGGACGCCTGGAGGTCTCTTCTGCTTGGATGGGAATGGAGAGAGCCCAAAAGGTGAGCGCAGGATGTGAAGGGCAGAGAGCAGGGAGGCAAGGCAGACCAGAGCTGGGAAACAGGCATCTGCAGAGCCTGAGTGTCTGTCTGCAGTGCAGCTCTCAATGAACAGGTGATGGGAGGGTGTGTGGGAACATCTCCCAGAAACCACCTGGGCACTCACCTTCCACAGGACTGACAAGGCCATGAAGGGCTTGTTGACCGAAGCCTGAAATTCAAGGACAAGAGGGTCAGTCCCCAGCATCTGTCCCACCTGCCACCCGAGGAGAGCCTCCGCACCCTGCACACCACCCTCCGAGTCCAGGCTGTGTGCTCGAGACTTACTCCAGATGTTAAGGTTGTGGTTGCGGCCCCTCCGTGCTGGGCGGTGGATCCGCCTGGATGACCGTTCTGTGGACAAAGCCCAGACTGTCATTACAATCCCCCAGACCTTGAGGGTCTCCCAACTTCCTTTTCCCCAGTGGCCCATTTCCCCTAGGGTGACTGGGGCTGGGGTGGGAGGCATAAGATCACCCGCTGACCCATACTGTCCAGGAAGAAAACCCAAAGCCCACGTGGCTGTGGGAATTCCGTGAGAGATGGGAGGAGAAGCCAGGAACCATGTCTGCCCTTACTGGTCAGTCTTCCCTCAGTTCCCTTTTGTTCTGGTTAATGAGATGTTCTTAGTCACTGAGAAGGGGCCCCACTGGAAAGGGAGCCCAGAGGAGCCACACAAATACCAGGACCATAGTTTAACCTCTGCCCTGACTTCTGACACACTCATCTACACACTCTCCAGCTTGATCACTAACTCGGGTTGATTCCTATCCTGAATCCTCCCCAGACTCTCAGCAGTGCCTCTGCCTCTGCACTGCTGCTGCTAGCCTTGAATCCCCAAACAAACCACCCTCTCTTGGGCTCTATTCAGTAAATCCTGGCATCTGACTCACAGCCCTCTCCCTTTCAACATAGTTCCTTTCTCTGCACCCACCCATCCCTGGCTCCGTGGCTGGCAGCTTTCAAGGCCTGGGCCAGTCTGCAAGCTGGTGTCCCAAGACTCCGCATGGAGAGTGGGGAGTGGGGAACTGGGGCAGGCAGGAGTCAGCCTTCTCTTGCTCCTCCTTGGTGCCCATGATGCCGCCGGTGGTGCAGCTTGCCTCCCAGTATGTGTCCCCTCTACCTAAGTGGGGACCAGAAATCCCCCAGGAAGTCTCCCTGGCGATCCAGTGGTTAAGACTCCGAACTTCCAATGCAGGAGGTGGGACTTGGGTCCCCAGTTGGAACTAAGATCCCATATGCCACATGACTATGCTTGCTATGCTTAGCTGCTCCATCATGTCCGACTCTGCAATCCCACGGACTGTAGCCCACCAGGCTCCTCTGTCCGTGGGAATTCTCCAGGCAAGAATACTGGAGTGGGTTGCCATGCCCTCCTCCAGGGGATCTTCCCAACCCAGGGATCGAACTCAGGTCTTTGGTCTTGCAGGCAAATTCTTTACCATCTGAGCCACTAGAGAAGCCCATGCTGCATGGCATGGACAAAGAAAAAAACGAAGGAAGGAAGAAAGGAAGAAAGATCCTCTGGAAGGCCTCCTCTGACAGGGCAGTGTGGAGGAAGAGAAAGAAGCCTAACTTGCGATTCACCAAAGCTGTGTGCTAAGCCACGTGACCTTGGCAAGTCCCTCAAACCTCGCTGAGCTTCCGGTTCCTTATCTGAGAATCAGGGAGTCAGCACCCTTGCCCTGACTACCTCAGAGGCTTGCTATGAAAATTAAACAGAGGGGGCTTATCTCCCAAAGCTAGTCCTCAAGCTCATGCTGACGTTCTGGGTTTTCTCAACACTCATTCTCTTTGCTCCATAATAGATCTTGGCCTCAGTAACTGCTTCCTGTTCCCCAGGGGAGACTGTGCTCCTCCCTAATGATCACCTTCACTGGGAGGGCAGCTCCCTGGAGGTGGGGCTGGGGTACCATCCACACTCTCTGATACAGGGCTTTGCAGATAAGATGGCTTAATCTGTCTGACAGGTTGGCCACCAGCTCCTTTGTAAGGGAGATGGAGAGTGCAAAGACCAAGCTTCCCCCAAGCTTAGCCGCCCAAGCTTCTTTCACCAAATGATGGTGACGTGGGCTTCCCAAATGTCCCAAGGGTTGAACCTCTCCCTCCCCAACACCCTTCTCCCCACTTCCCCACCCCTGTTCACCTACATTCAGCAGCTGGTTGGCCTCCTTGCCGGCTTGGTTGACCCCATTATGAACATTCTGCTGCAACCTGTCCTCCTCCTTCCCGGCCTGGCCTGCAGCATGGTGGACACCTTGGCCAAGTTTCTCCGCTTCCTTTGCAGCCTGGCCAGCAGCGTGGTTGACCCCGTGGCCCAATTTCTCTGCCTCCTTGCCGGCCTGGTTGACCCCATCATGGACCCCTTGAGCCACTTTACCCGCCTCCTTTCCAGCCTGTTCAACGGCATGGTGGACTCCCTGACCAAACTTTTCTGCCTCCTTCCCAGCCTGATTCACTCCATGATGAACCCCCTGGACTACTTTTTCTCCCTCTTTCCCAGCCTGCCCGGCAGCATAATGAACATCCTTGCCAAACTTCTCTGCCTCCTTCCCAGCCTGATTCACTCCATGATGAACCCCCTGGACTATTTTTTCTCCCTCTTTCCCAGCCTGCCCGGCAGCATGGTGGACTCCTTGACCAAACTTCTCTGCTTCATTCCCAAACTGCCCAGCAGCATGGTGGACCCCCTGGCCAAACTTTTCTGCCTCCTTCCCAGCCTGATTCACTCCATGATGAACCCCCTGGACTATTTTTTCTCCCTCTTTCCCAGCCTGCCCAGCAGCATGGTGGACTCCCTGGCCAAACTTCTCTGCCTCCTTCCCAGCCTGATTCACTCCATGATGAACCCCCTGGACTATTTTTTCTCCCTCTTTCCCAGCCTGCCCGGCAGCATGGTGGACTCCTTGACCAAACTTCTCTGCTTCATTCCCAAACTGCCCAGCAGCATGGTGGACCCCCTGGCCAAACTTTTCTGCCTCCTTCCCAGCCTGATTCACTCCATGATGAACCCCCTGGACTATTTTTTCTCCCTCTTTCCCAGCCTGCCCAGCAGCATGGTGGACCCCCTGACCAAACTTCTCTGCCTCGTTCCCAGCCTGCCCAGCAGCATGGTGGACCCCCTGGCCAAACTTCTCTGCCTCGTTCCCAAACTGCCCAGCAGCATGGTGGACCCCCTGGCCAAACTTCTCTGCCTCTTTCCCAGCTTGCCCAGCAGCATGGTGGACCCCCTGACCAAACTTCTCTGCCTCTTTCCCAGCCTGCCCAGCAACATGGTGGGCCCCCTGGCCAAACTTTTCTGCCTCGCTCCCAGCCTGCCCGGCAGCATGGTGGGCCCCCTGGCCAAACCTCCCTGCATCACTTCCCGCCTGGTTGACCCCATGATGGACCCCCTGAATCACTTTGTCTGCCTCCTTCCCAACCTGTCCAGCAGCATGGTTGACCCCATGAGCAAGCTTCTCTGCTTCCTTTCCTGTGTGTCCGATGCCATTGTTGATTCCATGGGCTACCTTGTCCAAGCCGTGGTTGAGCCCCTGGATGCCCTTGTCCAGCTCCTTGCCGGCCTGGTTCCCCACGCTGCTGAGTCCATTAAAAACTTTCTCCACTTCCCTTCCAGCTTGAGTGATTCCATTGTTGATGCCTTCCAGGGCCTTGCCCACCTCTCTCTCTGCGTTGCTCAGCCCTCGGTTGATCCCATCAATGACCTTCTCAATGGGGTCATTGTTGGCCGCCCATCCAGGCAGGGCCCCCAGTAGCAGCAGGAGGGAGCAGGAGCTGAGCAAACTGGCAAGATGCATATTGTTGGGCAAGCGGGGAGGATGCAGAGAAGAGCCAGGGAGGCAAAGCTGCTATTTATCCTCTGCCTCCTTTGCTCTTCTCCACCCCTCATGACTCAATTACCCTGTGAGGTACTTAGTCCCCAGTCAGGGAGGTATTTCCCAGGGAGATCTGGGGTTGAGCAATGAGAAGAGGAGGAAGAGAGGGTGAGTCATGAATGGAGAAGACTCACGCGGCATCTTTGCTCCTTGCCCAGCTCGCGCCCTCCACCCCAGAGCCCAGATGTCTGTCCTTTCAATCACCTGCTCTTTTCATTCCTCAGTTACTATCCAGGCTTCATCTCTCCCAACCCCACCTTCAGTCACCCTCCATCCCTAGGACCCTGGCTGGTTCTTCAGCATCTTCACTGCTCTCAAGGGACCTAAGGATCCACCTTCCCCAGCAAAAGAGTCTGAAAAGATGGGGAGCAGGGGCCAGAAGCACCCCCCAGGAAGTGGAAGCAATCATTAGACCTTGCTCTGATTGTTGTTGTTGACCCCCACCCCCCGCACTTACTATTCTCCAGCCACACAGGTCTTCTCTCTGGTCCTCAAACACACTGAGTTCATTCCTGCCTCATGCCCTTGACACTTGCTCTTCTCTCTGCCTGGAATGAAGAACTCAGATTTTCACAGGCTGGGTTCCTCCTCACTCTCTTCTTGCCTCAGATGTCACCTTCTCAAAACACCCTTCCCTGGCCCTTCCCCAGTTATACTCTGTAATGCTATCCTTTACTTTTTATAGCTCTTACCACAATCCGAAATTATTTTTTATTGTCTGTCTCACCTATCAGATTGTACGCTTCCCAGGTGGCGCAGTGGTAAAGAACCCGCCTGCCAATGCAGGAGATCTCGGTTCGATCCCTGGGCTGGGAAGATCCCCTGGAGGAGGGCATGGCAACCCACTCCAGTATTCTTGCCTGCAGAATCCCCATGGACAGAGGAGCCTGGGGGGCTACAGTCCATGGGATCGCAAAGAGTCAGACATGACTGAGCACACACACACACACCCCCCCACACACCCCTATCAGTTTGTAGACTTTCAGAGGGCCTTTGTCTGTGTTGGTCATGCTACATCCTGAGCTTCGAGAACATTTAGTAAACATTTGTAGGTTGAACAATGGATGGATTATAAGACACCAGGGGATGAGAGTCCAGGCCTGAGCCTGGGTCTCAGAGTGTGAAGGAGGGAAGTTTGTATGTGTCCCCAGAGCAGCATCAGGTCCCTTGGTGAGGGTTGCAGATTTTGGAACCAGAAACACATTCTTGCCCTACCTCCCAGCCCTTGGGCAAGGGCAGAGGACTGATTGCCATGAGCTGGGACAGGACGCAGTGTCTCCTGAAAAGCCGGTTGAGGCAGCCACAGGGAGGAGCCGAAGACCCAGGGCAGCAGGAGTCAGTCAGCCAGAACCTGGGCTGGGGGCCAGGAGCTCATCTCTTCCTCCCTCCTCCCCCTGAGGCCTCCTAAGTCCCGACCTGAAGTCCCAAGTGTTGACATACTGGCAAGGGCTGGAGACAGAAACAGCTGAGAGTTTGGCCTCGGTGTGGAGCAGGACATCAGAGTGAAGGGCAGGGGGTGGTGGTAGGCCTGTCCTTGGTGGGTCTGTAGAGCTGGTTCGGAGGGACTAGAAGGATGACGGCCAGTGGGTGGGTACAGTTGGGTGCCAGGGTGAAAGACATTTGGGTTTTGGTGCCAAGGGGAGAGCCTGGGAGAGGGGGCGAAGGTGGGTCTGCAGGTGGGCAGCCCAGGCATGAAGGAATGTGCTGGGTGTGAGCAGGTGGGGGCAGCAGAGTTATGCATGTGGGTGCCCAGGTGTGGCGAGAATCTGCACGTGTTTTCAGGCTTTGCTCAACAAGGGCGACAAGATCCACTCCCCCCGGAGGACCCAGGGCCCCATCTCAGATCCAGGGATCCAGACCCAGAAAGCCAGGAGGTTCTGCCTTCTCTAGGCTCTGCCCATGGACCATGATTAATTGTGCCACCGCTCCAAGCTTGTGCTCACCAAGTGGGTTTCACAGTCCAAGGATATAGTCAAATCTCTGGGCAACCTCAGGTGTGGCTTTCCTGCCCTTGTCCAGCACCAGAATGAGGGAGTTTCCCGGGCCGGGAGGTTGCTAGGTGGGGAAGGGTGAGCTTCAGAATCTTAATCTGCCCCGAGATTGAAAGGTGGGGTTTCTCCTTCAGTTCCTCGCCCCGCCCCATCCTACCATCTTCTGTCAGTCTCCATCCTTCCCTTCAGTGCAGAGTTCTCATTGTTGTCGTTCAGTCACTCAGTCATGTCCGACTCTTTGCGACCCCATGGACTGCAACTCATCAGGCTTCCCTGTTCTTCACTATCTTTGCTCAAACTCGTATCCATTGAGTTGGTGATGCCATCCAACCATCTCGTCCTCTGTCACCCCCTTCTCTACCTGCCCTCAATCTTTCCCAGCATCAGGGTATTTTCCAATGAGTCGGCTCTTTGCATCAGGTGGCCAAAGTATTGGAGCTTCAGCATCAGTCTATTCAATGAATATTCAGGGTTGATTTCCTTTAGGACTGACTGGTTTGATCTCCTTGCTTTCCAAGGGACTCTCAAGAGTCTTCTCCAACACCACAGTTCGAAAGCATCAATTCTTCGTGCTCAACCTTCTTTATGGTCCAACTCTCACATCCGTACATGACTACTGGAAAAACCATTCATTCTCACTTGCACTATTTAACTCAGGACTTTGGCATCTATCTCCATATATGAGATTAACCTGGAATTGTCCTTTCTCTGCTGTTTCTTAGAGTGGTAGTGGAGGTTTCAGGGGCTGAGCTATCATAGCATCCCCACAGCACTCCCACGAAGTGTGCGATGTGGGTACACAGAGTGTGCCTGCCACTCCATGGGGCCTCAGAGCCCAGGCCCTACCCAGAGCCTCTCAGCATAGAGCTGCCACTAGGCTTCCCAGCTCCACTTAGGCTCTGCACTAGGTCCTGCAGAATGGCAAGTATTTGTTCCCAGGACCTCAGCACATCTTGCCCATAAAATCATTGGGATCTGAGTCACCCTTTGGAAGGATAGATCTTAACTCCTTGTTTCTTCTCTTGTTATTGGCCTATGCAGATTTGCCATTTCCCTTTTTTTTTTTTTTTTTTTTTTTGGTGGTGCTGGGTCTGTGTTGCTGGGCATGTGTTTTCTCTAGTTGCAGTGTCCAGGCTTTTCATTGTGGTGACTTCTCTAGTTGTAGAGCTCAATATCCAGGGCTTGTGGGCTTCAGTAGTTACTGTGCGCAATAGGTGCAGCGCACAGGCTTAATTGGCCCGAGGCTTGTGGGATCTTCCCAGACCAGGGAAGTCCCGCCATTTCTTTTTATAACAGTTTTGATCCCTCATATTTTCTAAGAACATTTTAACTGCATCTAGTTTTTCATATCTATTATTGCAAAGTCATACAAAATCGGTCCCTTTTCAGTCCCGGTTTTATTTGTGCACACTTTTCCTCCACCTTGCTATACATGTTAAATTCGGCACCCCCCCCCCCACCTCTGTTCTGTTTTTTGGTCTGGGTTTGTTGACATCTCCCCAACTGTTCACTCAACTTATTTTCAGTTTCACCTTTCCCATCCAAGCAGGAGGGCCTCACCCTTGCTCTGTCTCATGGCAGATGCTTAGCAAACTGAGTCCTTACGGAGGTTAGGGAAAGGAAGAGGTTATGTCATTCTGCCCTTTCTTGCTTCCACACCTCTCTCTGGGATGATGACTCCCTCCTGGCCCAAATCCCCCCTAAATCTTGGTCACAGCTGTGTGTCAACTGGCCCTACAGGTGAAGGTGCCTATCTGTGAGTCACAGATGAGCAAGCAAGCCCCCACACCCCATGCTTTGGGGGAAGGGAGCCATCTGTCCTTGTGTTCCTCCCAGAATGTTTGATGAAAGCTTGCTTTGTGTCAGGCACAGGAGCTGGAGGACCAGTGATGAACAAAACAGAAAACAATGGGCCCAACAGGGAGACAATGAACAAGTAAATGAGTAACTGTATCATGGTAAACTAAATACATGAAAAGCCATCAGGAAAAGAACAGCATGTGTGAGAGGATAGGACTCAAGTTTGGGCATCAGAAGAAACCTCAGGAGGTTACATTTATTCATTCATTCTGGAATTATTTTTTGAGCGAGCATCTTTTAAGTACCATTCTTCTAGTCAATGGGATGTAAAAGTGACAAAGGCAGACAAGCCCTCTAATGGGCAGAGACAATTTTCAAGAAAAAAATGGATAAATAAAATGATCTTTAGAGAGAGACATATGCTGGGAGGAAAAGAAAATTATAGAGTATAACCCTAGAGCAGTTTGGCATATTTTCATATGTAACCCAGGATGGGAAGTCAAACAAGGATTCCTGGATGATGGGTAGATGGAGGGAGTAATGGTCATGGCAGATAGTGACTGAGAAAGGAGTGAACTTTAGATGTGGAGTTAGGAGGAACTCTGTTAGAGCGTGGCACCTGAGGGAAACCAAGAGGCTGCCAAGGGAAGAACTTGAATGAATATCAGAACGAATGAATTAAATACAGGACTTCCGGGCAAAAAGAAATAGCGAGGATAACTATTCAGAAGAGGGTCCAGAAGAGCATAGAGCCTGTGTGCCCAAGAAGAACAGAACAGAGAAAGGGCTTTGAAGGCCAGTGCAAAATGTTGGATTCCATTCAACCAGCCAGGGCTGGTCTTGGGAGGGTGGTACACGGCCGCAACCACGTGCCTGGACTAGGACTGGGCCTTCCCACCGCCTCTTCTGTGACGTCACAGGTGACATCTCAGTAAGACTTTACAGTCCCTCCAGCCCAGAGCCCCGTCAAGCAGTAACATCGCGACGAGTGCCAGGGCGGCTGGCTGGGCCATGAAACCTTAGGAGGCCATGTCGAAACGCGACGTCGTCCTCACCAATGTCACCGTTGTCCAGCTGCTGCGACCGCCGTGCCCGGGTGAGGGAGGTGGTGGAGCGACCCCAGGGAGGGAAGAAAGGGCGGTGGGTCCGAGCTCCTGCTGGCGGGAGGCGCCCCAGCAGTGTCCACCAGGACCCAGAAAGGAGGCGCGGGGTGAGGCACCACTTGCCTGTCGGGGCTCTTCCATCCAGAGCCGCTGCCCTCGCTCCCCGCAGTCCTACCCTCCTCACCACCTGGTTTGCGGGCAAAGTGCGTTCTATGATGATGATGCAGGGGAAGGGGACCCCAGCCCCCAGGCTGGGCTTTGCGCCACTAGCGCTGTGGAAGGGTAGAAACCCGGCCTGGGCGGAGACGGGACCCGGGTCTACGAGGCCCGGGATCTTCACTCCCTTCCCTCCCCACCCGCTTACCGACCGAGGGCTAGGCAGCCGGCAGCCTCCGCATCTCAGGGGTGGGCGAGGCCGCGGTGGGCGGGGCTTGGGCGGGGCTCCAGCGCCTGTAGTCCTTGAACCCCCCTCCCTGCTTATCACTGGCTAAGTGATCTCAGTCGTTGGTTTCCCCTCGGCAAAGTGGGGGTACAGCGCATACCTCACAGGATTCAGTGAGCTGATGCACGTGAAGAGCTCAGCACAGCACCTAGCCCTTGGTGGCACCAGGAAATGGGAGGGTCATTGTAAATAACTGATAGAGAGCGCGCCCAGTACCGTGTTTCACCTACCGGGTGAGGCTTCATCACTGAAGCTGCCCCAGGCTCTTCCTTCCCAGCGCAGCAGCTCTCCTCCAGCCCATGTACCCGATCCAGGAGCAGAGGGAAGAAGGCAAGCCTGGGGGAAGTTGCAAAAGAAGGACCAGCTGGGGTTTCTCCTGAAAGGTCACTGAGTGGGCTCAGATCCCTACTCTTCACCATATGAAGAAATCCCCCCTTTTCACGAGAGCAGAAACAGAACCCCCAGGAATACAGACATTCTTAAGGTCACCAATAACCACCAATAAACACTGACCAATAGTTTTATGTAGCGCTACTGGAAACACACACAGCCCAGCCTCAGGTCACAAGGTCTTTGGCAGACTGGCGAGATTAGGAAGAGAGGTCGACTGACCCCTCAGCTCCTAATCCCACCCCCTCCAAGGTCCCTTTGATTCTGGTGCCAAACACAACTCCAACCTTCATCCCCCAGGCTCTCTCCAATCCGTTCCCTCTCCCTTTGCTCACCAATACACTTACTGTCAGATGTTCTCCCCTCTATTAAAACCAGCATCGATTGTGCCTTGAGATCTCGCTGAGTCCTCACAGTAGCCCTCAGGTGAAGGGTCAGGTGTGACACCAGGAAACAGGCTAGTTTCATTACCTTGCTCAAGACAACTCGGCTGGCAGGTGGCTGAGCCAGGGCTGACACCCAGGCCTGACCCCCAGCTTGAAACCCTCTGTCAGCCAGGCTCCCTGGCTGCTGTCTCCACCAGGTCCCTCCTTCCCACATCAAGCCCTCAACTGTAGCTCAGACAACAGTTTCAGGTATAGGTGTTTTAAATGTAGTATGGATGTGGACATGCGTGTCTGGAGAAGCAGAAGCTGATAAGGGTTTCCATTTTGATATGTTATGATGGACTTGTGTTTCTGAGGATAAGAATCACCTTGGAAACACGATTCCTGGGGCTCAGTGCAGACCTGCCGAGTCAGATTTCCCTAGGAAGAGGTCTTCCCGTGATCCTTACCAGGACAGTTTGGGGACCACTACACTAGATCAAACAAATTTGGGAAACGATCTTCAAAATATTGTGTGTGGCATGTTTCCTAGACTCTCACCTCATTTAATCCTTACAGCAATTCTCTGAAAGAAGTACCATTATCCTCTCCATTTTACAGAGGAGGAACACGAGGCACAGAGACCATCACCCCAAGCAGTTGTTAAAAATACACACCCACTGAGTTAGAGTCCCCAGAGAAGAGGCCCTGGCACTGATATTTTAAAGCAAGCCCACCCCCTATTCTCTCTGTGGATAGGGTAGTTTGGGGAAACACTGGGCTCAACAGTTGGCCACTAGGGGCCAGGAGCCAGCGGCAGATCCTGAGTGGCAAAGATGGCTCGTTCTGTCACAGTGATGGTACAGCTCATTAGCTCATTGTTCCTCTCCCCTGCTCCCAACAGTAACCAGAGCACCGCCCCCACCAGAGCCCAGGGTTGAGGCAGAGCCTGAGCCGGAGCCAATCAAGGAGGAAGTCCCACCACCTCCACCACCACCACCCCCTCCTGCACCTAAGAAGGTTCGGGAGCTGACAGTTGGCATCAATGGGTGAGTCGCCCCTGAGCAGTTCCCAAAGCTTTAGGGCCTACCCCTAAAGCTCTACCCCATTGGTAGAGGCTTTGCAGCCTCTACCCTGTTGGGCTTCCTTGGTGGCTCAGATAAAGAATCTGGCAATGCAGAAGACCTGGGTTTGATCCCAGGGTTGGGAAGATCCCCCGGAGAAGGAAATGGCAACCCACCCCAGTATTCTTGCCTGGGAAATCCCATGGACATGGACAGAGGAGCCTGGTGGGCTACAGTCCATGGGGCTGCAGAGTCAGACATGACATAGCGACTAAACAACAACTCTCTATTACTAAGGGGGGCATTTCCTCATGTCTCACCAATGCTTTCATCCTGCCCATCCTGGAGAAACACAGGGATAAAGTCAAGAGGGCTCCACCTTGAGAGCTCACATTTGGGCAGAAAGTCATAGAATACGGAACATGGCAGCTCAGTGGTGAACAGTGTGGAACTTGGGGGGAGAGTAAGACTGAAGAGGGCTGTTAGCCAGGGACTCAGGGAAGGTCTCTGGGAAGGGACACTGGGGTCCGACAATGCCCTGAGTGACGATGGGACAGCAAGCAACAGCTATGGAGTGTAGGGGCAGCTCAGTGTTCTAAGGACAGGCAGGAATTCGGCACAGCTGGTGGGGGGTGGCACAAGCAAGGGAGAAGAGGAGGGAGATGGGGGTTTCCCCCATCCCCACATAGGGGCCTGGAGGACTGTGGTGAGGAGTTTGGACCTGGTTTTACTGATAGATGGGGATAGAGGTGTTCATTTTTCAGCTCAAGAGATATAATCTGACCTGAAGTTCTACAGGATGCACCCAGCTATGAAGTGAGGAATAGGGGAGAGAGGACAGAGGGGCAGAGACACAAAGCAGTGGAAACGGGAGAGGTCATGTGAGCAAAATGACACTAGCCCACACAGGGATCGGACTGTCTTCCCCAGACTGAGACATCCCACCCAGTCCTCCTGAGCAGGCCTCTTCTCTGTTAGCCACCCCCTCCTCTGCCTGCTCGCTGAGGACTCTGAGGACAAACCCCCAACCTTCTCCCTGGCAGATTCGGACGCATCGGTCGCCTAGTGCTGCGTGCCTGCATGGAGAAGGGTGTTAAGGTGGTAGCAGTGAATGACCCATTCATTGACCTGGAATATATGGTGAGCAGCAGACAAAAGGCAAGGTGGGAGACAGTGGGACCGGAGTGGGGAAGGGGTTCAGGAGAGCTCTCTGGAAGGCTCCCAGCTGCCCTGTGGACCCCTCATGGTGGGGGAGGGGGGGTGCTGCTCACTAGGGATGCTCACTCCCCATCCACCCCAGGACTAGAAGTCATTCTGTCTCCTGCAGGTATACATGTTTAAGTATGACTCCACCCATGGTCGATACAAGGGGAACGTGGAACACAAGAATGGACAACTGGTTGTCGATAACAATGAGATCAGTGTCTTCCAGTGGTAAGGGCGGCTGTCTGATGCCAACCTGCAACATACTAATGCAGGGGTTGTAGGGGTGATTAGAAGGGGATTCCAGCCTCTCATGGAGGGTTCAATTTGTAACCCCCCAAATTGTATGTGCATATGCTTCCAGGTACTGGTTTGGAGAGGTGATCTCCGAGACGCCCCTGACCCCTAGAATGGTGAAGCACTAATCTAGAAAGATGCCCCGCTGTACTCAAAATACTTTTTAACACACATGTGCATGTTTTCTCTCAGACATATCAGCTCAACCTGTCTAAAATTCAACTCTTGATTATCTTTCAAGCCTCCAATCTATTTATCCCCCTGCCCAGGAAATGGCATCACCATCTAGCCAACTACTTCCATCCAGTTCCTACATAGCAGCCACAGAAGCCTTCTTAAACATCAGCTGGACCTGGTTACCACCCCCCCCATCCCCACTTAAATCCTCCAGTGGTTTCCCATCACCCCACAAACAAAATCCCAGCTGCTGACGGGACTCCCCACCAACTATGTGCCCCATGCCCCAGCCCCTCCATGTCACCAGACACACTGGCCATCAACCTCTTGAAACCCTGCTCCAGCACCTCTTAGAACCCACTTCACCCAGTTCTCACTGATACAAACACTCCTCCTTCATCTAAAGATGTATTTGTGGTTTTTTAAATATTTATTTGGTTACCTCAGGCCTTGGTTGTGGCCCATGGGCTCAGTGGTTGCCATAGGTGGGCTTAGTTGCCCTGCTCCATGTGGGATCTTAGTTCCCCAACCTTTGGAATCAAACCCATGCCCCCTGAATTGCAAAGTGGATTCTACCACTGGACCACCAGGGAAGTCCCTTAAAGATGTTTAGACTCTATTAAGTCAAAATCAGTAACAACTAGATGTTTACTAAGCTTCAAGTACATTTTCAAAATAGCAAAAAAAAAAAAAAAATTGAAATTTATAAAATGGGAATCAGTAAATCTCCTTTATCTAAGGTAAATTAGCCACTGCTGGCCCTGTGGCTGCCTTCCATTTAACATACATGCACGTTTGCAAGCCCTCTCCAGCTGCAGGCAAGATCCACGGCCTTCCCAGCGCTCTTCCCAGCAGGCCCACTCTCAGCCCCGCTGTCCATCGGTGGTCAGGTGTGGGTGGAGGTGAGGACTGGAGAGTCAGAATGAGAGAAGCTGGCTGACCCCAGTTTGAAGTCATGACAGCAAAAACAACTCCAGATTCCAGCAGAGCAGTCGTCGCTCAGACACAGAGTCCTTTCCTTCCTGGGCCTGGGCACCATTATCCCTGTCCCCTAGGGTACTCTCCCAGTGCTGCTCCGGCCCCACACAGCCACCCCCTCAGTGTGCGCCCTACTTGGGTGCCGCCTTCTCTGGTGCCTGCAGTCCTTTCTCTCCCTTCCCCACTGCTCTGCACTGCAGCCCCGTGGATGCCCTCTGGGCTGTGTGCACAAGCAGTGTGGCTTATGTGTATGCTTTACCCTGCTCCACCCTTCCTGTTGCGTGACCCTGGGCAAGGGAACGAAGCTTGGTTTCCCTGTGTATCTGACAGGGATGCTGATCATACCCACCACAGCCGGAGCAGGGAGAAGGGCCAGAGGTGTGCGGGGAGCACCAGGAAGGTCCTCCTCCCACCAGGCCTCACGCAGGCCCCCCGCAGGGAGGGCCCCGTCGGTCTGCAGTACCACTGTTGCTCTGGCACCTGTGGGCACAGGCTCTGGCCCCCTGGGTAGACTCAGTACTTCTTTGAAGAACGAATGAACAGAATCCTCAAAACAGGCCCCTGGGCAGGAGGGCAGGGCCCATGACAGCCTAGGGGAGGGGGCTGGGGTCTCCAGGGGCACTGACTCTGCCGCATGCCAGCTCCCCAACTGCTGCAGAGGAATTTGTTGAAGGGCCCTTCCCCCAACTTGGAAGGAAGAAAAAGGGGAGGGGGGGATAAGAGAAGAGCTGCTTGGGTCAGATGATGAAAAGGGGGACCTGCCAGATGACCACAAAGTGAGAAGAACCATGCATGGTGCCCAGGGAGATGAGGAAGCCGCTCATTCCTGCCAGACGGCCTGGCAGGAAGGCCTCGGGTCAGCCTTTCTCAAATGGTGAAGGCCAGGGACTATGAAGGGGAGGCCAGGCAGGGGAGAGACCGACTGATGGCATTGCCGCCCCTCCACAGCAAGCAGCCCAAAGAAATCCCCTGGAAGTCTGTCGGGAGCCCCTTTGTGGTGGAGGCCACCGGTGTGTACCTGTCCTTAGAGGAAACTAAGGTAAGCTGGGAGGAGACACTCGGGGCTGCCTGGGTGGGGTGGCACTCGAAGCGCCTCACGACACTCTGCTTCTTCTCCAGCCCCACATCGAGGCAGGAGCCCAGCGTGTGGTCATCTGTGCGCCGTCTCCAGACGCACCCACGTTTGTCATGGGGGTGAACGAAAAGGAATATAACCCCGGCTCCATGAAAATTGTCAGGTAACGACGTATGGGCAGCAATATTCTGCAGGGTGTGCCTGAAGGACAAGCCTTGGGGGTGGGGGGTGGGGTGGGGGAGATAGGAATCCGTCTCACCCTCACCACTCCCCCTTGGCCCCTGGTGCTGTCTTCACTTCACTCCACTTCTCCTTCCCAAGGTCTTAGCAGCCCTCTTGTTCACGTTACCCTAAAGCCATCAGTTAGAAATGCTCTCAGAACATGCTTGGGGAGCTTCCCCTCCCCACTGCTCCCTCATCCCCAGCCCAAGTTTTCAGCAAACCAAGTCTGTGTGCAAACCCTGAGGGTCGGGCAAGAGGGGGCGGGGCGGCTCTGCGGCTCACCTCACGGTGCCCTGGCACTCCTGGCTGTTTCAGCAATGCATCCTGCACCACCAACTGCCTGGCCCCCCTCGCCAAGGTCATCCATGAACGATTTGGGATTCTGGAAGGGCTGATGGTGAGCTGGGGAGAGGGGGTGGGGCAGGAGACACAGCTGGGAGCCTGTACCTCTTCCTCCCGTACTTGCTACATGTGTGGAGTTAACAGGGAGAGGCTGGTTTTCTGGGTGGGGAGAAGCCCACCAGTGGTGACATCCTTTGAACTCTGGATCCTGCCTGCATGTGCTCCTCCTGCGGATGGGTGGTGGTGGTCCTGCCAACCTCCACACCTGGACCACTAACCTTGGGCCTGGGAAGAAGCAGCCTAGCAGCCGGGAAGGCCTCATCTTGGCCCTCTTCCTCCCCAAGACCACAGTCCATTCCTACACGGCCACCCAGAAGACAGTGGACGGGCCGTCAAAGAAGGCCTGGAGAGACGGACGTGGCGCCCACCAGAACATCATCCCAGCCTCCACGGGGGCTGCCAAGGCTGTGGGCAAAGTCATCCCAGACCTCAAAGGGTATGAGGCTGCAACTGGAGTGGGGGCGCACCCCAGGAGGACTGGACTGGCCCCCAATCCTGGAGGTGTCCAGTGTGGGGAAAGCAGAGACAAGGGGGAATGGTGGCAAGGCCCCTGCGTTCTGACTTCTGCCCCTGCTGTGGGTTTCTTCAGGAAGCTAACAGGAATGGCATTCCGAGTGCCAACCCCAGACGTGTCTGTGGTGGACCTGACCTGCCGCCTGGCCCAGGCTACCCCATACTCAGCCATCAAGGATGCCATCAAAGCAGCAGCCAAGGGGCCCATGGCTGGCATCCTTGCCTACACGGAGGATGAGGTAGGGGCTGAGGAGAAGGGACCCTAGGAAGAGCCCTCTGGGGAGGGAGCGTGATTTTCCATTCGCCAAGGAGTTGTTTGAAGTGTGTTAGGACAGGACCTGCAGGACTGGGAAGGTCAGCTCTCCCCACCAGATCAGGGTCTCTGCACTTGCTCCCCTTTGGTCTGGACTACTTTTGCTTCAGGTAGCCACAGAGTGTGTCCTCACCTTCTCCAAGTCACTACTTAAACCTCTCACCTCTTCTTTTTGTAGCCCTTGTCTTTACCTGAAATGTTATTTCATGGTCACTGTTGGCTCTGCTAGCATGAACACTCCGAGACAGTAGTGACCTTGGGACTCCTTTTTCACTTCCGTAGCTCCAGCCATCTTCCCAGGGCCTGGCATGCAGCAGGTGTTCAACACATGCTTAATGAACAAGACAAGGACTCCCATTTTTCAACACTTGCTTTGGGCCGTCCAAAACCCCTGCTTCCCTGTGAGGAATGGGTATCACCTCCCTCTGCTCCACCAGTCCACTTTGGTGCTGTCTCCCTGCTTTAGCTCCTTCAAGTCCACCCTCCCAAAGCTGCTGGGATCTCTTAGATCACATCATCCTCAAAGCTGGAAACCTTCCTGTAGCCTTCCACCATGCTAGGGTCAAACCCCCAGGGCCCTGGTGCTCCAGTTCCTTCCACCTCAGACCCTACTGAGGAGTGGAGCTGACCAGATCCTCCTAGTCGTGCAGAGCAGGGCTCACCACCTCCCCTCAAGGACCTCTGGCGGCTCATTCCCCTTACAGGATTCCCAGAAAGAGATGTCTGTTGGTGCAGCATCAAAGGCTGTTTGCAGTCTGTATCCTTTAGCCTGGCCCCTACCTCCAAAGCCCCCCATGAGTCTCCCTCATACCCTGTCCCCAGAACCTGGACAGAGTGGGGCTCCATCAAACACTGCGCGCCCAAGAGACTGAGCTCCTGAAGGTCCTTCTTCTGCGACCCACGCTTATCTTTGAAATTCTGATGTTCAGGTCGTGTCCACGGACTTCCTTAGCGATACCCACTCGTCTATCTTCGATGCTAAGGCCGGCATCGCGCTCAACGACAACTTCGTAAAGCTCGTTTCATGGTAAAGGGGGAAGGGGTCAGAGACCGTGGTGGGCAGAGTGGCAGCGGTCGGAAAGGTTCCCCTGAACCCCCTCCATCCCTCCCTCCCCAGGTACGATAATGAATATGGCTACAGTAACCGGGTGGTGGACCTCGTCCGCTACATGTTCAGCAGAGACAAGTGAAGCCAGGCTGGCCCGCCTCTGCTTCCCAGTGCTCCCGGGCCGGAACCTGTTTCTCCTATCCCCGTCCTCGGCCCCCTGGGGAAAGGTGGGCGGCGTCCCCGCGCGAGGGGCCCGTGCCGCTGGGCCAGTGGTAAAATAAAAACCCAGAGTGCTCACAGCTGCGTGCCATGTCTCTGCGCCGGTCACGATGGGGTCGGGTCCGAGATCCAGACCCGCGCCGCACGCGCTAGCTCGGTCCGGGCGCCCGAACCCCGATGCCGCTCCCGAGAGGCCGGGACAGCGAGGGCTCCAGCTCCGGTTCGGGGTCCTTGCTGGCCGCCACCAGCCGCCGCGGCGGAGCCCGATGACGTCAGCGCGCCGCGCCACGGACTCGCTCCCAGAAGGCCGCGCGGGCCGCGGCGGAGGCAGGTGGGCGCCAGGCCCGGGCTCGGGCGCCAGGCCGCCGAGGCAGAGAGGCGCGCTCCGGCGGGCCGGGCGGCCGTCGTCATGACGCTCTTCCACTTCGGGAACTGCTTCGCCCTGGCCTACTTCCCCTACTTCATCACCTACAAGTGCAGCGGCCTGTGAGTGCGGGGAGGCCGCGGGGCGGTGGGAAGGGGGGCCGCGGTTCGAGCCGACCCTTCACCGCCCACTCTCGCAGGTCGGAGTACAACGCCTTCTGGAAGTGCGTCCAGGCCGGGGTCACCTACCTGTTCGTGCAGCTGTGCAAGGTGAGGGCGCCAGCGGTGCCGCGCTAGGGCCGGGGGACCCGCGTCTCTGCTCCCGCCCGGACCCCCGAGGTGGGGCCACTCCCACCCCGACTGAGTGCTCCAGAATGGCCGGGGAAGCCGAGCTTAGAAGGGCTGGAACCCGAGGAGAGGTCCCCGAGCAACTTTTGTATAGCACTTTTAGTAAAACTGAGAACATTCAATTACATGGCCAAGAGGGTTTTGGATACTAACTAGTAAGAGCCGCTGACTAACCCCGAAGTCCCACCAACACTGTTACCACTGCCCTGGTGGGTAACCAGCCCCCGTTCCTCCAGACCTGACCTCGATCCCCTCTGATCACCACAGAACCCAGACTTCCGAGCCCTTGCCCTCAGTCACCCCAGCTCCTGCCTTCTTGCTGCTCTCTGGTGATCCCTCTTCCACATGGACCCCCCACAGAACCCCAATGTACTCCCCTTGACATACTAACTTCCCACCCAATCCACGTGGTTGCTCTCCCTCACCTTGAGGTGACCTCTCTGTGTTCTGGTCTCAGATGCTGTTCTTGGCCACTTTCTTTCCCACCTGGGAAGGCGGCATCTATGACTTCATTGGGGTGAGTGGGGGCAAGGGAGGGGGAGGGAGTACAGGAGTGGGGGCCCCTGGCACCTGTGCTTACTCAAGCCTCAACCTGACCCACAGGAGTTCATGAAGGCCAGCGTGGATGTGGCAGACCTGATAGGCCTAAACCTTGTCATGTCCCGGAATGCCGGCAAGGGGGAATACAAGATCATGGTTGCTGCCCTGGGCTGGGCCACCGCCGAGCTCATTATGTCCCGGTGTGTGCAGCAGCCCGGAGCCCAGACTCCTGAGAAAGGACACCTGGGTTCCAGGGGGTGCTGGAGGGCGGGGGCTCACTCAGATTCTGGGTGCTGAGGGTGCCTGGGTACTGGAGAATCCCTCCCTTTGCCTTCCTCAGCTGCATCCCCCTCTGGGTTGGAGCTCGGGGCATTGAGTTTGACTGGAAATACATCCAGATGAGCATCGACTCCAACATCAGCCTGGTACGCAGTCCCGCTTACCCCACACACACCTCCTTTGCTGGTGGCTCTACTCCTCTTGATGCCCAGCCCTGACTTCCCACTTCCCTCCAGGTCCATTACATCATCGCCTCTGCCCAGGTGTGGATGATAACACGCTACGACCTGTACCACACTTATCGGCCAGCAGTCCTCCTCCTGATGTTCCTTAGCGTCTACAAGGCCTTTGTCATGGAGTGAGCGGGGTGGGCTTGGAGGCCGGGTCCAGATGGGTCAGGTTTTCTCTTCTCCCTCCCTCATTGTGCTGTTTCCCCACAGGACCTTTGTCCACCTCTGTTCCCTGGGCAGCTGGACGGCACTGCTGGCCCGAGCGCTAGTGACGGGGCTGCTGGCCCTCAGCACCTTGGCCCTGTATGTCGCCGTTGTCAACGTGCACTCCTAGGCTTGGCATCTCAGACTTTCACATACCTTCTCCCCGTCCCCAGGTTCAGTGAAGTAAACAGTATTTGGAAAGTTGTTTCTGCCTCCGTTTCTCTCTCTGGAACTGTCTGCCGATACTGTGCTCACCTGGGTCCCAGAGGCCCTCATTTTGGTTTTGGACCCAGGTAGACAAGCCGGGAAACTAGGCAGCATTGATTTGTCCTATGTTCCTGGACCAGCTCCTCTGCTCCTTGTTTTCCCTGAGTTGACTGAGGGCTTGTAGACAGTCTTTGAGCAGTGGCAGAGCCTGGGCCCTCAGGGAACAGGTGACAGAGGGGAGCTAGAATCCAAGAGATGATTCTTGAGGGCTTCTCCTCACTGCCTTAACCTGGCCGTCTCCCACGTGGCCCTTCCCTGGCTGGTCACCTCCTCAGCTCCTGGTCTCAAACCTTCCCCCCATCCACCTTTTGTATGGGAACTAAGGGAATCTATATGAAACCCCCATCTTACTAGTTCACCCTTCTCTGCTTACAACCATCTAGGGCTCCTCACACCAGAGCAGTCCACTGGACCCTTGGTTTTATCTTTGAGGATCTATTTTGTGATTCTGAGGTCCTCAGTGCGCTGACTTATTTCTGTGGCCCTAGGATTAAACCGTGACCTGAGTCTTCTTAGGGTGGAAAACAGAGACAGCTGCAGCCCAGTAGCAGAGCCCACCAATGTGGCTGTTACCCTGAATACCACCCTGCTCATCCCAGTCCTTCCATGGTCGAGTGAGGCCAGCTTCCTTCTGCTTACCTCCCCTTCTCTAAGGGGGATAGGTTAGAAGCAGGGCGTTGAATGGCATTCTTAAGCTCCACCCAGCTGCAAACCCTGACCACGTGGGAAGGTGCACCCCAGCCCTGGTGTTCCCAGTGGGATCCCCCAGGACATGAGATAGAGCAGATGCCCCTTCCCTCCCTGCCTCTCTCCCTGCCTCCCTCCCTCCACTAGGCTCTCCAAGTCCTGCCATAATGTTACTTGCCCCGGGGCCTAGGAAAGCACCAAACAGATCTGTGCAGCTCTACGCTGAGTCTTGGTGTTTCCAGAGGCAGCATTTACCTTCAGATGGGGCAACCACCATGTAGCCCCCCTCCTCATTGCTCCTAGTCAAGACAGGGTTCCCAGGGGCCTTAGGATGGGGTGGGGAGGGGAGTGAGAGGTCACCATGTGTTTAATAAGAAAAGGGGGTGGATGGGGTGCTCCCCAAGCCCACATGGGTGGATGTATAAGGGCATTGCTTTCTCCCGTACCCCCCTCCCGTGCCCCACCTAGCCCTGAGCACATACAGGGAAGGTTGAAGAAACGACTATTCAACAACTATCTGCCGAGCAGGGACTCTGATCCAGGTCTCCTACTGGTGGCCATCTGTCTGTGAAGTAGTCCCAGTCCCAGCTTTCATGGGGCTCAGGGACTGAATGGGAGCATGCAAGCCAGAGGGATCAGGACTGATGGTGAATCCTGGCCAGGATGGTGGCCCTGGTAGGCTACAGTGATAAGGGTTGGGAAGGGAAAAGACGGCTGTCTGTCTCCTGGAGGAAAGGGTGTGTGAGCTGAGACTTAAAGAGGATGAGTTCATGGGGCAAAGAGAAGAAAGTGGGTGTCAAGGCCCTGCTTTTCAAGGAGTTAAGTCCTTGAAATCAAGAGAGAGGGCCTGGCCTTTCCAGTGAAACAAGAACTGGTAGGAATGAGTTCAGGGAGCTGTGTGTTTTTATCTTGCCAGGTGGGCTGGGGGTGGGGAGTAGGGAGATGGCCAGTGAGAAAGGAAGGAGTCCAGGGTAATAGAAGTGTGGTGGTTGTGAGCACCCCTGAGGGCTCACGACGTTTCTCAGGGAGAAGGAGCCAGAATGATAGGAGCAGGTTTGGAGGATGATGCAGAGGCCAGTGTAGGCCCCCTTGAACATCCCAGGGGAGGCTGGGGACAGATGTGGGCATCACTGCAGAGACAGCTGAGGCTGGTAGGGGTGTGGGGACTGTGCTGATGAGGAAGGAGAAGCCTGGGGTCCAGCCAGAGAGACTTGTCAAAGAACAGGGAAGAGAGGCAGGAAAGAGGACTGGGGAAAGGAGTAGCAAAAGTAGGTGGGGACTGTGGACAGGGGAATTTCCAACAGTTGGAGGATTAACTTTTCAGGTGATGGGGTGTGAGGAGGGGACCTGTGACTTTTAGCCTCCAGGAGTCGGTTGGGACTAACCAGTAATAGGGTGCCCACTGCAGCTGCAAAGGTGTAAGTGGAATCCAGAAACTCCTGTGAACAAGGAGGGGCTGCTTCAGGCAGAAACGACTCTGACGCCTGTTGAGGAGCCTCCAGAGATGGAAAGGGGTACTAAGAAAGGAAAGCCCAGAGGTGGTGTTTAGCTAGCGGTACAGTTTAAAGGCACTACTCTGGAGCATGCCTATGGTCACACCAGCTTGCCCAGAAATGCTGTCACTCTCGGCAAAGAACTGGGAATTCCTTCTCCCAGGCAACGTTTACTGAGTACCTACTATGTGCCAGGCTGTGTTCTAGAAACTGGAGATAACAGCCTGGAACAAACAGCCCCTGAGTTGTAGGAAACAAAGGGGCTCATGAAAAAAAACCAAGATGATGATGCCCAGCACCAAATAAAAGCACAGTCAGTGTGAGCTGGTTTATTACTATCATGCAGACACAAGTGTGTTTTTAAAGAAGACTTGCTGGCCTGGAGTCCTAAGGAGACACCCACCTCGTAGGAGCTGTGAACTCCCACTCTCCTTCAAAGCGCCCCCTACCCTTCAGGTGGGGGCTTCCCTGAGGCCAGCTCAGAGAACTGGGCCTAGGGAGGGAGGGTGGGGAAGGAGAATGGGGAAGGTCTCTCTGAGGTTTGAGTTGTTGTGGGCTACAAGAGCTGACACAGATGGGGCTGGAGCTCGACTGCTCAGATGTTTTGGCAGCTGTTCAGAGGGTTCCAGGTGTCCCCCACCTCCACCCCTGCTGTAGTGGGTACAAGGATGATTTGAAGGCAGCGGTCCTTCTAATAGTAGAGTTCCTGGTCCCACCAGCCTGGGAGGGAGAGAGAGAGAGAGAAAAGAGACTCAGTGCTGGGGGTTTCGGGTGAGTATGTGGGAGCCAGGGGCTCAAAGGTGATAGCTCAGTGGTGGTTTCATACGGCAGGTCAAGGGTTTAGAGGTCAAGTACTGGAAATCAAACGTCAAGGCAGCAGCTCTAAGAAAGTTTCAGCCCTCCATCCCCAGGCCTCCAGGCTCCACACTCACTTCCTGGGCAACAGCGGACTCCAAGTTTCCGGATCTCATCATAGACAAAGATGAGCAGGCCAAAGGGCATGGGGACCAGCCACCACTGGTACCTGAAGGCACAGGCGAGATGGCAAGGTCAAGGCTACCCCCAGGTCTGTGTCCCGCAGGCCCACCCGATGCCCACAGCTCACAGCCCCTCACCGAATGGGCATGAAGTTGAAGATGTTGGGCATGCCAGGGCAGTAGCACAGGAAGCAGCCGATGCAGACCTGGAACACGATGGCAATCACCAGGATCCTGTTCCTGCAGGCGGGGCGGGGCGGGACAAAGACAGGCCAGGAGGAGATGGGGACCAGATGGACACCAGGGCGCTGGGTCAGAGGGGGTCAGATAGCAGCTGCAGGGAGATGTTCTAAACACCGAACCCTGGCGTCGCCCACTGGATGCTGGCCCTACACCAGGAGTGATCAGTATCACCCCTTTAGCTGATGAAACATGGAAGAGCCAGTTGAGATGCACGGGGTGGGAGCTCTTGGCCAGCTATTGATGAACATTAGCACCTGGCCCCGGCACATCCAGTGCTGGGGTCTGCTGGCTGAAGCAAGCCCTGGTCAAGACCTGCTGGGGCTCGGAGGGCAGGGTGGGGGTGGGGCTGTGGCCGGCTGGGGACACCTGAAGAAGCCCTGCTGGAAGGCAGAGAGGCGGCGTGTCTTGCGGATGAGCACGTCAGCGATCTGGCACATCTCGATGCTGATGAAGAACACGGTGTAGCAGGTGTACTGCTGGTACAGGCGCTGCCCGAACGTCTGTGGACCCAGAGGAAACAAAAGCAGCCTGAGCCCAGGCGGAGAGCCTCTGCAGCCAGCCGGGCACACGGGGCCTGGGGCCACGAGCCCCTCGATGCTCTGTCCCTTGTGTCAGAGGCTGGGGCGGGGACAAAGGAGAGATGCAGGATCTGCCAGGTTTGCAGGACCCCAGAGTGGAGGGCCTAGAAACCTGGTCTGGTGAGCTTAGATGTCAGTGCCTGGCCAATCGGTAGGTCAGGTCAATGGCCTTCATAACGAAAGGAGGGATGCAGGATTTCCTGGGCACCCTAAAGGGAGCACCTGGGAAAAGGGAATTCGAACCCTGAGGCAGGGTACACAAAGTTTGGTGACTCCAGGACCCGGGAAGACAGCAAACGTGAGCTAGACGGGCCTTTGAGGAATGCGGCACAAGCCACATTTAGAGGCGGCAGGCACGGTTCATCAGTCCATGTCTTCAGTATAACTATGTCTATACACACCACTCATTGTGTAAGGAACAATTACTATGCTCCCGGTACCAAGTGTTTTGCATGTATTATCTCACTGAATCCTCCCAATAATCCTATGAGGTAGATTGGTGGTATTCAAACTTTGACATACATCAGAATCCCCAGAACTGGTTAAAATGCGGGCCCCACCCCTAGAGTTTCTGACCCCAGAGGTCTGAGGGAAAAACTGAGATTTTTCAAACAAGTTCCCAGGTGTTGCTGATGCTGCTGGTCTAGGGACCACAGTGTAAAAATCAATAAGGTGAAAGTCACCGAGATAAGACATGAGCATGCTGTCCACTTTAGAGGTGGGAAAACTGAGGCACAGAGAAGCAAGTGACTTCGCCCAGTGTCACACAGCTGTGAGGAGCAGTGGCAGACAATGAACCCAAGCAGTCTGGTTCCAAGATCTATTTTCTTAACACAACAGTAAATGTTCAGGGGGAATGTCCTGATCTGTCACTCCACAGAGCAAAATAAACACACCTGCCAGCCAGATCTAGCCTCTCTGTGTGCCAGCTTTCACCTAAGTCAGCCACATATGCAAATACTCTGTGTAAATCATGCTGCTGCAGGGAAAATAACAGGGTACTGGGGGGCGGGGCGGGATCCTGGTTCCACACCTGAGATGATGTCTTGCTATCAGGGCGGAGAGATGACCCATCTGCAGCTAGGGTCATCAGAAATGAGAGTTTGGAGCTCGAGACTGTGGTGGGAAAGACCCCAGGACTGGCAAAGAGCTTGGGTGTCCAGGAGGCTCTGACTGAGCTCAGTCATGCATGGAGGAGTGAATGTGGGCCACACTCAAGGAAGGTGGCACTGGAAACTCAGAGGATGGGGGCAGGGACTCACCCACTCCTGGCCATAGCTGTCCTGCAGATCTTGGAGGTGGTGGTCCTCCCACTGCGGCCGCAGTCCCACACACAGCAAAGGGAACCAGCCCTCCTGGGCCATGGCCGTGAAGTAGTCAGTGAAGCCAGCGAATGACTGGATGGCACCTGGAGGAGAAGCAAGGAAACACAGGGAGACAGAGATGGAGAGACAGAGTCAGGAACACACAGAAATAGTAGCATGGAGACAGATAGGAACACAGTGGACAGACAGAGAACACTCCAAGAAAGATCAACAGTGACACAAGAGACAGTCCACAGGGAGAGGCGGGGACAGACACACACCCAGAGAACCCGAAAAAGACAGGAGGCAATGACCCAGAGGCAAGGTCAAGGAGAACGAGGCCAGAGACAGAGGAGGGACCCAGGGGACCACAGAGGCCATCGTGTATAGACAAAAACTCAGAGAACGACAGACACCCAGGATCAAAGGCAGACACCAAGATCCAGAACAAGGCAAAGCCCCCGGTAGAGATTCCACAGTCGGCGAGCGGTCCCGTAGGACAGCCCTGCACTGCCCCACCCCGCTCCCACGGACACACACCAATCTGGAAGTAGGAGTAAGCAGCCAGGGGTTCATTGACCAGTCGGTCCCGCTTTGGGTTCCGTGGACGCAAGTGCATGATGTCACTCTCAGCCTTCTCGTATGCCAGGGATACTGACGGGAACTGGCCAGGAGTGGAAAGAACCAGGGTTGGCAGTTTGCCTGGGCCCCCGTCCCTGACTCTTTGGACCCCCCTTCCTCTCTGCAGTGGACAGGGACAGAACTGAGGTTAGGAGGTGAGACCCACAGTGATCACACAGTCACACCTGCCTGGACAGCGTGAGTCCAGCTGGCCATTTTCCACATGTGTGTCCACATCTGTGCTGGTGTCCATCTCCATGGGAACGTCTGTGTTTATCTCTGCTATTGTGTGTTCTCTCTGACTCTGTCTTTCTCCCTTCCTCCTCCTCCTCCCCCTGTTTCTTCTCTGGGCTCCTCTGGTCTTGACGGCTTTCCCTGTTGCATGTTCTGTCTCTCTCTGTCCCTTACTTTCTTGGTTTTTTTCTTGTTGTTGTTCCTGTCTCTTGTCTCGTGCTGTGATTATGTCTCTGTGTTCCTGTCTCTTTATCTCTCTCTGTCACTATCTCTGCATCTCTTCTGTCTCTCTGTGGTCTCCTCCTTGTCCCCTGCCCGCCTGTTTGTGGCCGCAGAGTGGCAGCAGTGTACTAACCGAGGACAGAGGCTCGGGGCACCAGCCTGCCTGGGCTTGAATTAGCTGTCTGACCTGGGGCAAGGCACTCAAGCTGTCTAAGCTTCAATTAGCTCATTGGTAAAATGGGGATGATGAAATAAAACTCATCTCATAGAGTAGTTATGAGGACAAAATGAAGTAATTAACATCTACCTGGCCCAGAGCAAGCATTGTGTAAATGCTGTCAAATAAATCTGTGACATGACCATGCATCTGGCTGTATTCGTGGCTGTATCTGAGGCTCTTTTCTGTCTGTCTGCCTTGAGGTCTATTTGACACTGTTTATCTGTCCATCTCTGTTGGGGAATGTCTGTCTGCAATCCAAGCTTAGCCAGATAGCTGTGTCTGTTAAAATCTCTGAGTGTCCATATCTGAGTCCATGTGTATCCTTGAGTCTGTCCATGCCTACCTAAGTGTCCACCTGTGTGTCTATGTCTGTAATTCTGTCCATGGCTATCTTCCTGCCTTCCTGTGTGTCCACACCTGGCTGTCTGTTGTACACACATCTGTATCACTCTGAGTCCAAGACTGTCCGTGACGGTCTCTATCATGCCTGCCTGTGGGCATATGTCTCTGGGCACTGTATGGGTGGGGGCATCGGGGCCGTAGACTCACAATGTCAGTACAGAGTTCTATGAAGAGGATGGTGATGCATCCGAGCGGCAGGGGCACACTGACAGTGATATAAATGAGATACGGTGTCAGCTCAGGGATGTTCTTGGTCAGCGTGTAGGCGATGGACTTCTTCAGGTTGTCAAAGATCAGTCGGCCTGTGGGGGGACAGCAGGCACCTCAGTCTCCCCCTAACCCATTTCCTCCCACACCCACACTGCTGGCCTCCATCTCTGATCTGGCCCAGACCCTGCTCCACGCCTGTCACAATGGAGGCGAAGTTGTCATCAAGCAGGATCATATCCGCTGCATTTTTGGCAGCATCTGAGCCGGCAATGCCCATGGCCACACCGATGTCGGCCTTCTTCAGGGCTGGGGAGTCATTCACACCATCTCCTGTCACGGCCACGATGGCACCCTGCAGGCAGTGAGTGCAAGTGGGAGGGTGGTCAAGACAGGGTAGCCCAGGGCCAGCCCAGCCCATCTGCCCGCCTTCATCACCAGGGTCGCACCAGTCGCTGGCAGCTCTCCACAATCACCAGCTTCTGCTGGGGACTGGTACGAGCAAACACCATCTCAGGGTGGGTCCGCAGTGCCTCGACCAGTTCTGATGGGTCCATGTCCTTCAGCTGCATGCCATTAATCACACAGGCACGGGCATCCCTAGAAAGGGAGGTGGGAGGACATCACTGGGGCCTCAGTCCATGTGGGGTGTGGGAAGAACTACAAGGAGGACATAAGGGGGCTTACTTCCGGTTAACCTGGTCCACGGGCACACGGAGGCGGGCAGCGATGTCCTCCACTGTCTCACTGCCTTCTGAAATGATGCCCACGCTGGCTGCAATGGCCTTGGCTGTGATGGGGTGGTCACCTGTCACCATGATCACCTGAAGGAGGAACCAGCAGACCCCTGACCCCTTCAGATTAACCCACTCTCCCTGTCTGCCCCAGTGGACATTCCTCAGCCACAGTGATCGGTTCAAGGATGAACAGGTAACTGAATGTGGAATAACTGCCAAAGATGCACTCTTTTTTTGGTGTGATGGCTAAACAGGTGGGATGTTATTTAGTTGGAGCTGCTGGGTGGTGGTCAACGTTGCCCACCAAAATGGAGGACTGCTTGAGAATAAAGCCAGCAGAGAGAAAAGCAGAGCTGAGATGTGGAGAAAGGCAAATTCCTAAAGACACTGAACTCCTGGATCCAGCTATACCCAAACCTTCATTCCCCAGAACTTTTCAGTTCTTGAGCCAATGTCTTCCTTTGTGGTTCAAGCTGTTTCAGGTGGGTTTCTGTCGCAGGGTTGCTCATCCTCAAATACTGTCACCCTTTGTTCTCACCCCTGCCTGGCCCTCTCCCCAGGGGCATACCCGGATGCCTGCTGTGCGGCATTTGAGCACAGCATCAGGAACAGTGGCCCGGGGTGGGTCTATCATGGATACGAGTCCCGCAAAGCACAGGCCACTGGTTGGAAAGTTCATGGCCTCCACGTCAAAGGCGTAGCCATGTGGGTAGTCCTTCTCACTCAGGTAGAGCTGGCAGAAGCCTGACCAAAAAACAAGAAAGTCAAACAGGAGTCCTGGGTGAACCCTTCCATAGCAAAACCAAATGATGACTAAAATAACCACGTCTTGCACCAAGCATCTGTGAATGCCTGACCCTGTGATGAATCCTTCATTCACAGTACACTTAGCCCTCTGTATCCACAACTTCCACATTCACAGATTTAACCAACTGCAGATCAAACATATTCCCAAAAAATCTCCAGAAAATTCCAGAAAAAAACCTGAGTTTGCCACACGCTGACAGCTACCTGCATAGGTACATCTTACCTAGTACATTAGGCACTCCAAGTAATCTGGAGATGATTTTAAGCATACAAAAGGAAGTGCATAGGTTATATGCAAATACTACACCATTTTACATGAGGGATTTGAATGCCTGCAGATTTTGGTATCTATGGGGTAATAAGGGTGTGGAGGTAATGTGGTGGGTGTCTTGGAAGCCGTCCCCCATGGACGCTGAGAGACAACTGTGTTGGAATCCATCCCCACAACCACTCTGGGAGTTACTAGCATCCTCATCTTGCAAATGAGGAAACAGGCTTGGAGAAGGGACTCTTCTTGCCAGAGGTCACACACCAAGCAAAGTGGAAGATCCAGGGGTTATGAAGGTTTAAGGAAGCAAGACAAAACTTGGGAAGGGGTCAGAGGTCAGGACAAAGATTGGGGAAAACCCTGCGTTGAGGCAGAGACGGAAGAAAGTCAAAAGGTCTGGAGGAGGATACTGAAAGGCAGAGGAGAAAGAAAACAAGGGCTGGGCATCGGGTGTGGCAAGAGTTGGGGAGAATCAAGGGATCACAGGTTGAGTCAGGAGAGGTAAGATCCAGGTGAGGACAGGTTGGGTGGAGGTAGGCATTGACGACAGGGATCAGGACTGAGATAGGGAAAGTCAAAGTTGAGAGGGTAGACTGGGGCAGGTCAACTGTCAAACAAGGATGGGAAAGGTCAGGGCTAGGGCTGGCCCAGAAGGTTGGGCAGGGTCTGGGGTCTCACCCAAGACGCGTTCGCCCAGGCCTCCCAGGCTGAGGTAGGCAGTCTGGAAGGCCTCGCGCCATTGCTCATCCAGTGGCAGCTCCTGGCCCTTGATGAGGATGGAGCTACAGCGCTCCAGCACGCGCTCGGGGGCGCCCTTCATGACAAGCACGTGCCTCGGGTCTCGCGGGTCCTCCAGCGTATGGATGGACAGCTGTGGGCGGAGGAAGAGGCGGGGTTGTGGGCGAGGTCAAGGGGGAGAGGGGGGACTTGGGGAACTGAGGGGCTAACAGCGCCCAAGCGGGAACTGAGGGGCTAACAGCGCCCAAGCGCTGCGGGAGCAGCCTTTGGTGGGTCAGGGAGAGACTGAGCGTGAGGGGCTCGCTTGCTGGGCAGGTCCTTGGTAGAGGCTGAGGGTTGGGGAGGGCCTACCGGCCTGGATAAGGGCCTGGGCGTGGGGAACGTGCAGAATTTAGGTCGGAGTTGGACTGGGGCGCGATTTGGATTGAGAGCTTCTCCCCACCGAGGGCCTGACTGCTGAGAGCTGGCGGAGCGCCCGGGCCCTTTTTCGGCTGTGGCTGTGTAGAGGGAGGGGCCTGAGAGTGAAGGCCGGCCGCAGGCCTGCCCGGAATGTGGGTGGGGCCCTCGGTGGGCGGGACTTGTGGTGGGCGGGACTGGACCGTGGGCGGGGCCGGCCGCGGTGGGTGCACACCTGGAACTTGTTTGTAGAGTTGAAGGGGATCTCGCAGACTTTGGGGAAGCGCTCGCGGTAGCCCATGGAATTGCCCAGCGTCAGCTCGGAGAACTTGAGCAGCGCCGTCTCCGACGCGTCCCCGATCACGATGCGCTGGGAAGGCGGGCGGTGTCAGGGGCTAGCCGAGCTGCACCACCAGTCTCCCAGGACCCCCAGGCTTCGTCCCCCGACTCCCCTGAGCGCCCGCGGCTCTCACCTTGGGCACCGGCACTGCGTCCTGGCCCGACTTGAAGGCAGCACGGTTACACAGGGTGAGCACGCGGCACAACGCCCGCCACGTCTCCGAGGATTGGTCAAATGTCTGCCCTGGAGGCCAGGCATCCAGGCTGGGGCTGCGAAGGGGCTCTCCCGTACCAGAATCGAGTCCCCCAGCCCCCTAGATTCAAGACTGAATCCCGGCCTGGGTGGGACCCACACACCTCCACATACCCGGGGGCGGAACTTTCTCTCCAGACCCAGTATCAAGTCTCTTAGGAGACCCAGTAAATATCAAACCTCTTCACAGACCCGGGGCCTAGCCACCCATTGCCTGATGACTGCTGGAGCCCCTTCTCCAGTAATGCAAAGCCCTCCCCAGACTTCATTCATTAACTTCGGTGCTCCCTTCTAGATCTCCACCATCCACCAGATCCCGCCCAGCCACCGTCCCCCAGCCCCACCCTCACACCTGACTGGTCTTCTGTAGTGTCCGCGGAGTGGATGTGGTTGTCAAACCACAGATGGGACACAGTCATGCGGTTCTGAGTGAGGGTCCCCGTCTTGTCAGAGCAGATCACCGAGGTGGAGCCTAGTGTCTCCACCGCCTCCAGGTTCTTCACTACACAGTTCTTGCTGGCCAGCCGCTTGGCTGTCAGGGACAGGCACACCTGGGGGAAGGGTAGGGAATGCGGGCGTGGGGACCAAGCCTTGCTCCCAGCCCCACCTCCCTCCTTTCTCAGCACTGGGGATCCTTTACCCCAACCACAGTATGCAGCATTAAATCGCCACAGTACTACATACACAGCATCCCCCCTGCAAAGACTAGGCTTTTTCTTGCCTCCAAACTTTTGTCCACTCTGCTTTCCACTTGGGATGCCTCCCCAATCTGTCCAGATAAATGTAGCCAGGCCCCTCTCTTAGCTGTCCTAGCTGAGGTTCTGTAATTTCTTATCAGCACAATCAAAGCAAGAAAACTAACATTCCCTAGGCCTCCTCTTGGACTGGCCCAGGACTGGGTGCTCACTATGGAAGGCTGCCCACAGCAGCCTTCGACACCCAGCCTCAGCCTCCTCCTGTCAAAGCCCTTCCCTGTTCATCTCTGAGTGGTGGGTGTGTGGCACAGGACCCAGCCCAGAGCAATCCCAGTGGGTGTTTGCTGAATGGATGGGACAGATGGAGAGATGGGGGTGGGAAGGAGGAGAAGAGGTGATGGAGGATGGATGGACAGATAGGGAGAGGACACAGGGAAGCCTGGATGATTGGAAAGACAGATGGACAGGGCTCTCAGCTCACTGTATGGTTCCTCTGCGTCCCCAGCTCACCGTGACAGTGGCCAGCAGCCCCTCAGGCACATAGGCTACCACGATGGCCATGAAGAAGACCATGGCCCGCAGGAAGGTGTAGCCGATGCACATGGCCACTATGAAAAATGTGCCACCAAAGAGGATGGCCAGGCCTGCGATGATGTCCACAAAATGTTCAATTTCGATGGCGATGGGCGTCTTCTCATTTTCTACTCCTGAGGCCAGTGATGCGATGCGCCCGATGATGGTGCGGTCGCCCGTGTTCACCACCAGGCCCTGGGCGGTGCCTGTAGTGGGGCCAAGAGGGTAACTCAGCGTCAGGTGAGCGGCACTGGGGTGGGGGTGGGGGGCACGTTGCAAAGCAGCAGCGTGAACCAAGGAGGGCAGTCATGGAAGGCACTGGAGGCAACAGGGGGAGCTAGAGAGGCGGCGTGACCAGAGAGGCAGCAATCACATCAAGTGGGGAGTCCGTGGGTCTCAGAATGAAGCAGAAGGGGGCAGTGGAGGCAGCAAAGGGCAGCGCGGAGGCCGTGCAGTCAGCCGGGCGGGTGGGTGGGGAGCTCACAGACCCTCGAGGCACATGGTGGAGAAGAAGGCGATGTTGCGGGTCTCCAGGGGGCTCTCGTGGGTGCACTCGGGTGAGCGGGTCTGCGGCTCAGACTCTCCAGTCAGCGAGGAGTTGTCCACCTTGCAGCCCTGGGCCTGGAGGATGCGGATGTCAGCCGGCACTCGATCCCCGCCTTTCATCTCCACCAGGTCGCCCACCACCAGCTGATCTGCGTTGATCTGGAACTTGTCCCCGTCTCGGATGACAGTTGCTTGCTGTGGGACCAGAGCACCAGAGTTGAGGGGGGCAGGGAGCAGGGGAGGAAGTTGCCGCATGCAGTGGGAAGGTGAGGAGGTGAAAGCGGGGAGAGGTGAGGACCTGTGGGGAGAGCTGGGGGCAGGGGATGAGGGGCCGGCTGGGCCTGATGGGAGGAGCCACGGAAAATGCCAGTGGCTGGGGGCTGGGGACCCACCTGGGGGACGAGGTTCTTGAAGCTGGCGATGATGTTGGTGCTCTTAAACTCCTGGTAGTAGCCAAAGCAGCCGGTGACCACGACCACGGCGATGAGGGCCAGCGCCAGGTACAGCTAAGGGAGGCGGAGAGGGGTGGGGAATGACCAGGGGCTGGAAGCTCCCTGCCTGAGGCCACTGCCTGCTTTCTGGTCCCCCTGGTGATTTCCTCCAGGGTCACCTCCATGGTTTTCCCCACTCTACTAGGAAGCCTCAGGCACTATTTCCTCTGACCCGTGTTCCTGTCCCCATGAGCGTCACATCCCACATTCAACTGCCCTGTGCTCGCTGTGGGCACAGATCCCACTTCCCTGGCCCCGTCACCCCATGCCCCTGACTGCGCCCCACATCACCGTGCAGCTTGGTGGCAGTGTTCCCTTTTCCTGTGCCCCCAAGTCTTGCGTTCTGCACCGTCCTCTGCCTCATGCTTCCATGTCCTATGTTCTCTGTGTTCCAAGGTTCATAGTCTGTATTTTCAAAATCCGTGTGCTCCTCCTTGTCCCCGGTGCCCAGCAGTCCCCGTGGCCTCATGTCGCCGCTTTCATGCGTGCTGTCGATCTCATGCGTCATGTTCTGTGCGCCCACAGCGTCCCAGGTCCCAAATTCCGGGTCCTTGTGTCCTCTGTCCCCACACGTCTATGTACCCTTGAGTCCCCATCCTGTGTCACATGCCCTATGACTTTCAATCCTCTGTCCAATGTCACATGTCCCAGGGCCCCCCTGTCCCTTGTTCTGACCCTGTCACGTATCCAATGTTCTCTTGCCCTGCATCTCAATATCCTTCATGTCTGTGTGCTCCATGTCTAATAGCTTACGGTCTCCATGCGCTGTGTCCTGGGTCTTGTGTCCCCATGCCCTTGCGTCCCCATGTCTGAGTCCCAGTGTCCCCTGGGCCCTCTGTCCTTGGTCTGTCTCATGTCCTCATGACCTCTGTTTTCCAAGGACTGTGGGTTGTTTTTTTTTTTCTCATTCTAAAGTCTTCATTGAATTTGTTACAACATTGCTTCTGTTTTATGTTTAGGATTTTGGGCCCTGAGGCATGTGGGATCTTAGCTCCCCAACCAGCAATCGAACCCGCACCCCCGGAATTAGAAGGTGAAGTCTTAACCCCTGGATGGCCAGGGAAGTCCCTTCCCAGGACCATATCTTAATTGTTGCATGCCTATGTCTTCCTCCCTATGTCCTCCATCTCGGCGACACAGACTCCCCTACATCCCCTGTGATCTTGGGTCTGTCTCTTAGCCCAGTGTCCTTCAGCCCACACGACCCATGTCTTAGAGCTGTTTTTCCATGTCTCTAGATCCCCATCCTATGTCACTTGTATCCTGAGTCGCATGCTGAATGTCCTCTGTCCCCCAGGTCCCTGTGTCCCAGGTCTGGCTCCCAGCACCCGCCACTCACATTGTCATCTGTGGTGAGGTCGCCCTCACTGGCCTGGATGGCAAAGGCGATGAGGCAGATGGCAGCGGCCACCCACATGAGGCACTGCAGACCGCCCGCCAGCTGCCGCGCAAATTTGACGTACTCGGGGGTGCCCCTTGGCGGCCTCAGAGCATTGGGCCCATCCCTCAACAGCAGCTCAGCAGCCAGGCTGGCAGACAGGCCCTGGGGATGGGCGGGGTGGGGTCGTGGTGGTCACCAAGGGCTCTCCTCTCATTAACAAGAGCTCTTCTGCCTCTGTCTCTTTCACCCGCCTCCTGCTCCCTGTCTGTCTCTTTCTGCTGTCTCTGTCTCTCTGTTTCTTTTTATCTGCCTCTCTTATTTGTCCCTTTCTGTTTGGCCTTTTCTTGTCTTCTTTTGGCTGCACTTTGCAGCATGTGGGATCTTAGTTCCTCGACCAGGGATCAGACCCATGCCTCTTGCATTGGGAGCACAGAGTCTTAGCCACTGGACCACCAGGGAAGCCCCTGTTTGGCCCTTTCTAATGTTCTTCTCTCTCTCCCCCTCTGCCCTGCACCCACCCCTCTCTCGGCCCCAGCTCACCTTGGTCGCACTGGTTCGGTATTTCTGTTCCAGCTCCGGCACTGACAGCTGGTGGTCATTCTGCATGAAAGGGGCACCACACTCACTTTCTGTCTCTCGGGCCCCCACCCTTGCCCTCGCCCTCGCCCAGCCCCGCCCAGCCCCTGCTCACAATCTCCATCTCCTTCTTCATGTTCTCCAGCTTTTCCTTCCTCTTGCCCCCTCCACTGGCCGCCTTCTTCTTGCTCATCTTGGCCGCCATGTCCCCACCAGGGCCAGGACCCAGCTCTACCTGGTGCAGCTCGTAATTCTCCTGGAGAGAGGGGGGAACAGAGAAGGCATCAGATCCCACTAGAGCCCTGCCTCCAACCTCCACCCCCTATCCCTGACCACACTCACTGCCTTCCCCATGGTGCCCACTGCAGTGCCCTCCTTTGTTGAGACCGAGCCCGGGGTCTGGACAAGCCTTGATATACCCAGGGAGGTAGGGGGGTGGAGCAGGACAGGCTTGATTACAGCTGATTATGGGGCTCCTTGGGGTGACCTCCAGGCCTGAGCAGCTCGGGCCTTTCCTACCGGGCTGCCCTACCAGCCCAGACCCCATTGCAATCTGTTTCTGTGATCAGGGGCCCACTGGGAAAAGCCGTCCTGATAACAAGAGGAATAGCAAAAACATAAGGTGCTCATTACGTGCCCAGCACTGTGCTAAGGGCTTTCACATATTAGCTTGTTTAACCTCACAACTACCCTTTGAGGTGAGTGCCATTCTCACCTGCCCCCCACTTACAGATCGGGAGACAGGCACAGGGGAGTGAAGTCACATGTCCCCACGTCCCACAGGATGTGAGAGGTAGGACTCAGAAGCAGGCAGCTTGACTGCAGAGTGTCTGTCCTATTTTAAGCCAAATAGCAGGCGCTGGACCCCTGGGTGTGTGGGGGTCACAAGAGTGGCTCTAATGGCTGTCGTTCAGGGAGGACTTATCCTGTGCTGGGTCAGCCCTGTGTGCTTGGCTCAAATGTTTCCTTAGCTCCTCAGAACCGCCCCATGAAGCTTATTAGCTTCTCTTATTAGTTCTCTTATTAGCCCCCATTGTACCGGTGGGGAAACCAAGCCACAGAGAGATCGCAGACTTTGCCTGAGGTTGCAATGATTTAGTAACAGGGACCGGATTCCAGCCCAAGTTTGACCCTGGAGCCCGGCTCTCATAGGCGCTCACCAATGAAAACACCCCAACTTCACAGCAGCAGTGCTAAGCATGGGCCAGTATTGAGCACACGGGTCCCTTCGAGAAATTCCTGTGAAGGCGGCAGTATTATTCCCATCATACAGAGGGGGGTACTGAGGCTCAGAGTACCCCAGAGGCCTGCCACCCTCCAGCTACAGCCATCACAGCCCCCAATCACTGCCCTGTCTCCACCCCAACCTGCCCAGGTGGGAACCACAGTGCAAATTGGGGAAGGGAGTTTTAGAACTTGGCGCTTGGTACCAGGTGTGAGGTTTGGAGACCCCCCATCGAAACCTCCCCAGGCAGGGACCTCCATGGGAAGCCGTGAGGGCTGCCCTGGTGGGATAGCAGGTCCTCGATATTCTCCTGCTTGAGCCTCACAGTGTCTCCAGGGGCATGTGTGGGTAGATCTGATAACTGCCTTGGCGATGTCCTTCTCTTCTGGGCTGGGTCACCTGGGAGCAGTCAGAACCCCTCACCGCCCCTTCCACTTGGCTGCAGGAAACCCCAAGAGAGGAGGCAGGGCCAAAGTCACACTCACTCACTCACCGGGTACTTTTCTCTCTGAGTCACACGTGTAAAGTGGCTTGTGTTACTACTCCCCTGCTTACAACCCTCCACAGGCTTTCCTTCACACTCAGACTGAACTCTGAAATCATTCCTGTAAGACCTGGCCCCGGATCACCTCTCCCAGTTCAGTCTCTACTGCTGTGCTTTGTACAGGCCAAGGTCATTTCTGCCCCAGGGCCTTTGCACTTGCAGTTCCTTCTCCCTAGTACACTCTTCCAATCAGTCAGTCATGTCTGGCTCTTTGCAATTCCATGGACTGTAGCCCACCAGGCTCCTCTGTCCATGGGATTCTCCAGGCAAGAATGCTGGAGTGAGTAGCTGTTCCTTCTCCAGGGGATCTTTCCGACCCAGGGATTGAACCTGGGTCTCCTGCATTGAAGGAGCTGAGCCACCAGAGAAGCCCTTCTTTTCCTCAGATATCAGCTGACTTTTTCTCCCCTCCAGGTCTCAAATCATATGTCACCTCTTCAGAGAGTCCTCACATATAATACGGCATCCCCACCAGGCTCCATCCCCTTACCCTGTTCACTCACATGTTTAATACAACCTGACATTGTATCACATTGTATCTTATTTGTTTGGTGTCATCAGTGTCCGAGTGGAAGGGACTTGGCTGTGTTTGCTGCTGTATGCACAGCACCCGGAAAGGTGATCTCAGGCACCCAGTAGGTGCTCAACAGACACTGTTGGATATTGAACAGGATTTATATCTTTGAGTTGTTGGGAACATTCACTAACAAACCTGGAGCACCAGCCAGGTTCTCAGGAAGTCTCATCACTGGGAAGTCCTCTGGAGTCCCCTCGCTGTGTGCAGGGCTGGGAGCAGACAGGCAGGCTCATCTGTATTGATTAGGGAAGCCCACAACCTAAGTCAGGTGCAGAGACAAGGCGCCATCATGGGCAGCAGAGGGCTGACCCGAGATATGGTGCAGACCCCCATCAAAATTCAGGGACTGCCTTTCTCTGGTCCCTACCTCGTTTGTATTTCTCATTTCTTAGTTGTATTATGTTCATTTTCAATGATTTTAAATATTTTAGACTTACAAGTCACAGGGATAGTAAAATGAACTCCTGCTTACGTTTCCCCTAAATTTAATGACTTGACCATATCTGCGCTAGACAGATGATATAAATAGATAGATAGATATATTTGTTATTGCTGTTCAGTTGCTAAGTTATGTCCAACTCTCCGTGACCCCATGGACTCCAGCACACCAGGCTTCCCTGTCCTTCACCATCTCCCAGAGTTTACTCAAATTCGTGTCCACTGAGTCAGTGATGCTATCTAACCATTTCATCCTCTGCTTCCCTCTTCTCCTTTTGCCTTTGGTCTTCCAAGCCATAGATATTAATAAATAGACAGCCACCTGATGCGAAGAGCCAACTCATTAGAAAAGACCCTGATGCTGGGATAGATTGAAGGCAGGAGGAGAAGGGGACAACAGAGGATGAGATGGTTGGATGGCATCACTGACTCAGTGGACATGAGTTTGAACAAGCTCCTGGAGATGGTGAAAGACAGGGAAGCCTGGCATGCTGCAGGCCATGGGATCGCAAAGAGTTGGACACGACTGAGCAACTGAACAACAACCAGATAGATGATAGGTTTTTTTAAAGTTTTGGCTGAATCCCTGACTCACTTGAGAGTAAGTGGGAAACAGGATGATTGTTTATCTATAAATACTTGAGCATGCGTCTTCTATGAACAAGGGCACTTTCTTACATAACCACAGTCCCCGATCAAATTCAGAAACTAATGTGGATATGACATTATTAACTGATTTAGAGAATTTATTTGAATTTCCTCAGTTTTCCTGCTTATGTCTCTTTCTTGGTCTAGGACCCAATCCAGAACCAGACTTTGCGTCTAGCCATCCTGGCTCCCCACTCCTTCAGTCTGTGACATTCCCCCAGTCTTTCCTTGCCTTTCATGACCTTAACATTTTGGAAGAGCGTCTCTGTTACTGTGCAGAATTTCCCTTGGTTTGGGTTGGCCGATGGTTCCTCGTGGTTGGCAGAAGCATGGCAGCGATGTTTGTGTTCTCTGAGTATCATGTCAGGGCAGGCTTTGTTTTTAAGTTTTCAAGAAGCCTGGAATGGGTCAGACATTTGGGGGATATCAAGAGGTTTAGGGAATGACCAGAGGGCTGTTCTATGGTCTTTTTATTTTTTATGTGGCAGTCGCGGGCTGGCACTCAGCTGGACCAGTGATTCAAGTAGTGGAAACAGCCACTGTCTGAGCCCCCAGACCTCCCACACCCATCCCAGCCCGACCTTGCTCCAGCCCCATGGCCTCGTCCATTCTGACTAGTCAGTGTCCTGTTAATTTTTTTTTTTTTTACAAGCCCCCTGCTTACACAGTCTTCAGCTGGTACTCAAGCTCTGCATCTTTGGCGGCGGGGGACAGGTCACGGTCTTTGCTTGTGCATTTATTCTTTCATTGTGTGTCCAAGCAATCCTAACCCTGTCTCCGCGGTGGACAGGCAGGTGCCCCAGGCAGGATCTGGATAAAGTGGGAGGTGTACCAACATTGGCACCTGGAGCGGTGCCCAGGTGGATTGTGCCATGTGGGGAGGGGACAGGCAACTCCCAGCACCACTCAGGGGCAAAGACTTCTCTCAAGAATGTCACAAAGCGTGACATGATCCATCTAGCACAGGGAGCAATTTCCCTGAACCTGGGGCACATGGGGCAATAGAGACTTTTTGAGAATAATTAATGTTCAGAATTGAACATTTTTTCCTAACTATCAGAGAAGACAGACTATTAAATGAATGGCAAATATTTGAATGGCTTTTTATGGGCTTCCATGGTGGTTCAGATGGTAAAGAAACTGCCTGCAATGCAGGAGACCTGAGTTAGATCCCTGGGTTGGGAAGGTACACTGGAGGAGGATGTGGCAACCCACTACATATTCTTGCCTGGAGAACTTCATGAACAGAGGAGCCTGGTGGGCAACAGTCCAGGGGGTTGCAAAGAGCGGACATGACTGTGCAGCTTTCACTTTCAGGGGAATTTGAACAAGAGTCTCCTAGAATTGTGACCGCACACACTCTTAGGGATTCTGCATCCTACGAGACCTGCTGGGAGCAGACCCCTGGCTGTCCCTCCTTCGTCCCATGTGCCACTTCTGCTTCATGTTTTAAGATGTCTGCTTATCAAAATTGTTATTTCAAGGGAATTCCCTGGCAGTCCAGTGGTTAGGACTCCACACTCTCACTGCAGGTTCGATCCCTGGTCGGAGAACTAAGATCCTACAAGCCAAAAGAAAAAAAAATCAAGACCTTGAAACATACAGTTTTCTCTGCCTGAGACACTCACCTTTCATCCTGCCCACGTTCAACTACCCCTCATCTATCCTGTTCCAGCACAGACGCCCCTTCCTCCAGGAAGTCTTCTGGGACTGCCCGCCAGGCTGGATCAGGTATCCACACTGGGCCCCCACAGACCTCTAGGTTTCCCTATACTAGCCCGAGATCAATCTGATGCTTAATTCCTCCTTCACAAGCCTGACCACTCTGGGCTGTTGCTGTCTGGTGACATTTCCTCTCCCCTCCTCCTCCAGAGGATAGAGTCCCAGATGTCTCGGTCACCACTGTGTGCCTGCACCACCCAGCCCAGAGTCACCCCGGCTGGCCTCAGAGAGTGTTTGTGGAGTGAAAGAGCTCATTGTGACCTTGGTTTTCTGTGTTTAGTCTCTGATAAGATAGTGGGCTCAGCAATGCCCTTCGCCTCCTGGGCAGGTCACCCTTCCCCCACCTGCACCTCCCCCTCCAGCTGGACGCTAGGGGCCCAGCAGGCAGGGACCTTGCTTCCCCTTCTTTTTGCAGCTGGCAGAGGAGTAGGCAGTGGGTCAGCGAGGGAGGGGCAAGGTCACCCCAGCCCAGTTGAGCCAGCAGCCTGGTCTCCTGGGTTCTGCTCCCCTCCCACCTTTGTACAGATGTGCAAAGGTCAGATGTCCTCTGGGGTTCTTTTTTCAGGATCTTAAAATCATATCCCGAATCCAGCCATCTCTCCCATCTCTGCTCCCTCTCGGGTTCAACCTCCATCCCTTCCTGCCTGGGTTCTCCGCCTCTGTCTCGCTGCTTTCATCCCCCTGCTCCCATCCCTGTCCCCATATACGCAGCCAGAGGGAGCTGGTGAACCCCTGAGTCAGAGCAAGGCCCTCCTGGCTCAGAGCCCTCCCAGGGCTCTACCTCACCCCAGCTGAAAGCAAAGTCCTCACATTGGGGCCTGAGGTCCTGGTGTGCTGTCCTGTTGCCTCTCTGTCCTCACCTCTTCCCCCCGCCCCACCCCCACACCACTCCCCTGACCCCAGCCACATGGTGCTTCAAGCACAATGAGCAGAGTCCTGCCTCCTGGCCTTTGTATTTGCTGTTTCCTCGTCCTGGAATTGGAGGAAGGCATGGCAACCCACTCCAGTATTCTTGCCTGGAGAATCCCCATGGACAGAGGTGTCTAGCGGGCTACAGTCCATGGGCTTGCAAAGAGTTGGACAAGACTGAGCAACTCAGCATGTACGCATGTGTGTCCTGGAATGATTTTCTCCCAGATTCTGCATGGCTCCCTATCTCCCGCCACTGGGTCTTTCTCTCTCTTTTAATATTTATTTATTCGTGGCTGTGTTGGACCTTCGTTGTGTCATGTTGATTGTGTCTGTCGTGTTGTGTCTTTGGTTGCGGTGCACATATTCTCTGGTTGTAGTGCGTGGGCTCTGGAGCATGTGAGCTCAGTAGTTGCAGCTCACAGGTTAGCTGCTCCAAGGCATGTGGGATCCTAGCTTCCCCACCAGGGATCAAACCTAAGTTTCCTGCGTTGGAAGGTGGATTGTTAACCACAGGACCACCAGGGAAGTCCCTGAGGGGCTAGGATTTTGGAGGCATCTGAGGTTTGATCAAGAGAGGGGCTCTGTCAGCATTGAGTTTTAGGAAGCTGCCCCTGGCTGCTACAAAGAGAGTGAATCAGAGGACACTAAGGTTAGAAGCCAAGGGAGAAGACTGAGGAAGGAGCCTGGGGGAAAGGACAAGGGGACAGCTGGGAGGAGGGGTGCTCCGGAGGTCCCCTGTGGGGATAGGGGCTGGAGAAGGCAGTGTCCAGGTGAGGCCCAGGGCTCTGGCCTGAGGGTGATGAGGCCGCCCCGGAGATGAGGCCTGGGAGGAGAGGTAGACTCGAGGAAGTGCTCAGATATTGTAGGAACCAGGGACATGCAGGGGAGATGACCAGGCGGCTTCGGAACAGGGTCTTGGAGCTTACCGGAGAGTCTGGAACTGGGGACTGAGATGAGGTGTCAGTGTAGAAACTTTTTAAAAATATATTTAATTTATTTGGCTGCCCCAGGTCTTGGTTGTGGCACAGGGGATCTTCTATCTTCATTGTGGCATGTGGGACTAGTCCCCTGACCAGGGATCGAACCCAGGCCCCCTGCAATGGAAACACAGAGTCTTAGCACCAGACCACCAGGGAAGTTCCCATGGGGAAACTTAAAGCGAGGCTACACGAGATGAGACAACCTCTGGCAAGGTGGGGGAACAGCAAGGTGGGGAGGGGAGGGAAGGGCCAGGACGCAGCCTCTGGGAGCCACACTATTAAAGATGAACGCAGTCGGGGAGGTGTGAGAATCAGGGACGAGGGTGGAATGGAGGGTGTGCTCAGGAAGCAAAGGAAAAAGGAACCCTTTGAAGGAGGGTGGGTTCAGCAGTGTCTTGTGTTTCTAAGAGCCCCCAGTGCCCAGCACAGAGCCTGGCACACGGCAGGTGGCTCACTGTTTGCTGAATAAAGGCATGGCTGGAGGAGTCGAAAGCAAAACTCAAAGATGTTTGATAGAAACCGTGAGAAACCAAGGACTGCGTTTTGTGACTAGGGCATGCCGACTCCCCTTCCTTTTGCCTGGCAGGGAAGCTTGAGAAGATTAGAGTTAGAAAAGGTAATCTCGGATAGAGAAGTATGCAAATCTCAGAATGGGGTTCAGAAGCCAAGAATGAGGCATACAGTTCTCTTGACCTTATCATCTAATTCTGGAAGGAGGGAGAGGGGCAAGGAGCCCGGACATCTTTTTCCAACTTCTAGCCAATCAGAAGAGGAGAATCAACAAGTGGGACTGAACCAGCGTCATCAGGAAAGTAAGCCTGTCCATAACGACTGTCAGCCAATAGGTAAAGAGAAACATGGGGGATGGGGGGCCGTGGATGTCCAGGACACGCCCCTTGCACACGTCAGCCAATCATGAGAGGAGGACAGAAAAAACGATGATGGGGCTGAACCAACAGCTGGCTGATACAGATTCCTAGGCTCTGTACACCGTCTCGGCTTTCCAGCCAATCGGGAGTGGAAGCAGGGGAACAGCTTTGTGTTTTTTTTTTTTTTCTTTCGGTACTTTGAAAATGTCACACTAGTGTCTCCTGGTTTCAATTATTTCTGATTAGAAGATAGATAAACTATACTGTATAACTAAAATGTGTAAATTTGTTAAAAGGGTCAAACAAAAATGTTCTGTCACACACACAAAGGTAAATAAATATTGATATGTGACATGATGGATGCGGGGAATCCTTTCATGATATATATGCATATCAAATAATCATGTTGTACACTTTAAATAACTTTTGTCAGCTACACCTCAAATAAAACGGGAAAAATAAAGAGAATAGTTTTAGGTTTTTTTGTACCTTGAAGTTCAGATGTCTTTTCAGAATTCTCTGGTGGTTCAGTGGTTAGGACTCTGTTCTTCCTCTGCAAGGGGCACGGGTTCCATCCTGGTCAGGGAACTAAGATCCCACTAACCACAAGGCACAGCCATAAAAAAGGAGAAAGTTCAGGTGTCTTTTCTCTGTGGTCACTGAGATGGTTAATTTTATGTATCGACTTGGCTAAGCTATAGTGCCTAGTTGTTTGATGTTACTGTGACAGTGGCTTATAGATGTGGTTAACATTTACAATCAGCTGACTTTAAGTAAAATAGATTACCATTCATAATGTGGGTGAGTCTCTTCCAACCAGTTAAAGCCTTAAGAGGGACAACTGAGGTTTCCTGGAAAATTAGAAATTCTGCCTCAAGACTGTATCATAGAAATCCTGAGTTTAAACCCGTTGGCCTGCCCTATGAATTTTGGACTAACAATGGCAACATCGATTCATATTTGAATTTCCAGGCTGCCAGCCTGCCCTACAAATTTCAGATTTGCCAGTGCCCACAGTCACATAAGGGCTTCCCTGGTGGCTCAGATAGTAAAGAATCCGCCTGCAGTACAGGAGACCCAGGTTCAATCCCTGGGTCAGGAAGATTTCCTGGAGAATGGAATGGCTACCCATTCCAGTATTGTTGCCCGGAGAATCCCACGGGAAGAGGAGCTTAGTGGGCTACAGTTCATGGAATTGAAAAAAGTCAAACACAACTGAGCGACTAACACTTTCACTTTTCTTCACAATCACATAAGCCAATTTCTTAAGATAAATCTCAATCCCCACCCCCATCTCTTTTTATCAATATCTCATGTGTGCATGCTAAGCTGCTTTGGTCCTATCCAACTGTAGTCTGCCAGGCTCCTCTGTCCATGGGATTCTCCAGGTAAGGATACTGAAGTGGGTTGTCACGCCCTCCTCCAGGGGATCTTTCCAACCCAGGGATAGAACCTGCCTCTCTTACGTCTCCTGCATTGGCAAGCGAGTTCTTTACCACCGGTGCCACCTGGGAAGCCCCATCAGTGTCTCATCGTGTTCTGTTTCTCTGGAGAATCCTGATGGATAAGATGCTCTCTCCAGACCTTTCTGAGCTTTGAGAATCAATGGGTTAATGTTTTCTCATGATTTAGAGAAAATTATCAGTCATTATCTCATCACATATTGAATCTGCTGTGTACCAGAGCTCCTCTACATATAGGACTCCAATTACAACCATGATACATAATTAGTGTCTGGTAGCATTCAGACAGAATGATGCTTTTCCCTTCCTTTTCTTCTCTGTGTTTCACTTTAGGTGATTTCTATTAAATTGGTTTTGAGGGGCTTCCCTGGTGGTCCAGTGGTTAAGATCCACCTTCCAATGTAGGGGACGCAGGTTCAATCCCCGGTTGGGAAACTAAGATCCCACATGCCTTGGGGCAATTAAGCTTGCGAGTTACAGCTAGAGAAGCCCACGTGCCACAGTGAAGATCCAGCACAGCCAAAAATTAAAATAAAGTAAAATAAAATCTTACCCTCACAAAATAAATAAGTTGGTTTTGAATTTATTGATCTTTTCTACTGCATCCAGGATATTGTGAAGCCCAGCAAATTACTTCTTAATTTCAGAACCTGTATTTTTCAGCTGTGCATTTGACTGTGCACTCCAGCTTCAGTCTGCCACGCCAGCCCATTTGGCCTTTAAAGGTTTGGTAAGTTTCTCTTCCCCCAGAACAGTCTCTCTCTCACAGGCCCACCCCTTTAGCCACCTGTGCCAAAATTTAGCAAGTTTACTTAAGATGGACCCTTCATTCACTGGAATTTAGTTTCTTGAGATTTTACTTTTTTTTTTTTTTTTGAGATTTTGCTCTTTATATACCATAGATCTTTGATGACTTTAAGCTATGAATTTTTAGTTTATTCCTCTATTGTTGTTACAGAAAGAAAATAGTCTTCCATGACCTTCTACATCCTCCAGGAGTGGAATTTGGGCTTTAAAGATAGAAATCAGATCTTGTGCTTTCCTGTTTAATATCTCCAATGGCTTCCCTTCACTTTGGATCCAAACTCCACACCATGGACATGACTACCATGACTCCGTGACTCTGGGTGATCTGTTCCCTGCTCATGATGCCACGCTGACTTCTTTTTTTAATTAAAAAGTTTTATGTATTTATTCTTGGCTGTGCTGGGTCTTCGTTGTTGCACTAGCTTTCTCTAGTGGTGGCGAGTGGGGGCTACTCTCTAGTTGCAGTGCAAGGGCTTCTCACTACAGTGGTTTCTCTTGTTGTGGAGCACAGGCTCTAGGCTCATGGGCTTCAGTAGCTGCAAGCATGCGGGCTCAGTAGTTGCTCTTCTCGGGTTTAGTTGCTCCACGGCATGTCGGATCTTCCCTGTCCAGGGATCAAACTCATGTCTCCAGCACTGGCAAGCAGATTCTTTACCGGTGAGCGACCAGGGGAGCCCTCACACTGACTTCTTAACGTATTCCCAAGGCTCTCCTCCAGGCTTACTGGCTCTTCCCCTTTTCCTACACTTTCTTACCTCAGGGATATTATACTTGGTATTCTATCTAATTGATTCTCTCTTCTCCTGGTAATTCTATAGCCCTCACCTTCTCATGCTTCAGGCAGGCCACAGCTCAAATATCGCCTCTTAAGAGAGGCTTTTCCTAGATACACGCATCCCTGTGTTCATTGTTGTTGTTCAGTCTCTCAGTAGTGTCTGACTCTTTGCAACCCCATGGACTACAGCAGACTAGGCTCTCCTGTCCTTCACTATCTCCCAGAAATTGCTCGAACTCATGTCCATTGAGTCGGTGATGCCATCCAACCATCCTCGGTCATCCCCTTCTCCACCAGCCCTCAATCTTTCCTAGCATCAGTGTCTTTTCCAGTGAGTTGGCTCTTCACATCAGATGACCAAAGTATGGAGCTTCAGCTTCAGCATGATTTCCTTTAGGATTGACTGGTTTGATCTCCTTACTACCCAAGGGACTCTCAAGAGTCTTTTCCAACACCACAGTTCAAAAGCATCAATTCTTCATGCTCAGCCTTCTTTTTTTTTTTTCCATTTATTTTTATTAGGTGGAGGCTAATTACTTTACAATATTGTAGTGGTTTTTGCCATACATTGACATGAATCAGCCTTGGATTTACATGTATTCCCCATCCCGATCCCACTTCCCACCTCCCTCTCCAGCTGATCCCTCTGGGTCTTCCCAGTGCACCAGCCCCGAGCACTTGTCTCATGCATCCAGCCTGGGCCATGCTCAGCCTTCTTGATGGTCCAATTCTCACATCCATACATGAGTACTGGAAAAACCATAGCTTTGACTAGATGGACCTTTGTTGGCAAAGTGATGTTCTGGCAGCACTATTTATAATAGACAAAACATGAAAACAACCTGAATGTCCATCTACAGGTGAACGGATAAAGTAGATGTGGTGCATATATACAATGGAATATTACTCAGCCATAAAAAATAATGAAATAATGCCATTTGCAACAACATGGATGGACCTAGAGATTATCATATGAAGTAAAGTCAGACAGAAAGACACATATACAATATCACTTACACGTGCAATAAAAAATATGACACAAATGAACGTATCTGCAAAACAGAAATAGACTCACAGACATAGAGAACAGACTTACAATTTCCAAGGAGGAGGGGGTTGGGGGGGAATGAAATGGGAGTTTTGGGGTTAGCAGATTGCAAACTATTATATATACCATGGATAAACAACAAGGTCCTACTGCATAGCACAGGGAACTATATTCAAAATCTTATAGTAAATCATAGTAAGAAAGAATATGAAAAAGTATATATATATAACTGAATCACTTCGCTGTACAGCAAAAACTACATTGTGAATCAACTATGCGTCAACAAACTCTCACCACCCACCCCCAAAAGAGAGGCTTTTCCTGAACACATTACCATATCTGTCTCCCTCCCATTTTCTAGCCTCTTTTAGATTATTTATGATGATCTGAAGTAACCTTGTTAATTTGCATTTTCTTATTTCTGTTCTAGCCTCCCGCAAGATAACATATATTCTGTGAAGCCACGGCCTAATCTGTCCCATTTAACACTGACTCTTATGCCCTAGCCCAGGCACACAGGAAGTACACAATAATCTGTTGACTGAAACCTCCAGGATTCTTCCAGGAGCTGTTAGTACACAGGGCTGTGTAAGGGCATATCCCAGCCACACAGACGCACATACACAGTTGTGCAGAAGGCATCATATGGACTGCTCCTAGAACTGCTGGGAGAGAGACTTCCTCCATGGGGTGGGAGCAGGCACTAATATCCAAACCAAGTTCAGAAATTCTCAGGGAAGGGCTTCCCTGGTGGTCCAGTGGTTAAGAATCCACCTACCAATCCAGAGGATACAAGTTCGATCCCTGGTGCAGGAAGATGCCACATGCTGAAGAGCAGCAAAGCCCGTGGGCCACAGCTACTGAGTCGGCACCCTAGAGCCCATGCTATGAAGCATGAGAAGCCTGTGCACTGCAACTAGAGAAAATCCACATACAGCAATGAAACCCAGTGCAAACAAACAATAATTAATTAATTAAAAAAATAAAAGATTCCCAGGGAGCAAAAAGGCCTTGCAGTCCCTGGTACCGTGAGGGGCACAGGGCATGCCAAAGAGGTCGCTGGCTCCCAGTTCTGCTAGGTCATCTGAGCTGTCTTGGGGCATAAAGATGGACAGCACCACCAACAGGCCCAGAATGATGGTCACATTGCTGAAGCCCAAGGGCAGCTTAGAATTTTTCTTTGCTCTGAAAAATTCTTCAGTGTCCAAACTGTTTGCTTTCCACACCTGCAGAGGTGAAGACACATTGATGTTTTTCTGAATGGAGGAAGGGGCCCCTGGAGAGAACCTGAAAGCCGTGATTAGGATGAGGGGAGAGGGAGTTAGGTGGATGGGAGGAGGAAGCCAGGGAATGAGCTGGTGCAGGAGGTCTGGGCGGGACCAGGTAGAGGGGGGAACACAGGGATCTGTGGGAAGAAGCAGGGTGGTGAACAGGGTGGGGACAAGCCCCAGGGTGGCCAGGAGGGTTGGGTGGAGAGGGGGCTGAAGTTAGTAACTAGAGAAGAGGGGGAGCTGGGCAGGGGCCAGCTCCTCTGGACAGGGAACATGTGGGGGTGTTCTTCAGAGGCAGGGCTATAGCTGATCCCCACCCACCAAGCAGACACTCACAGGTATCCCCTAGTGGGAAGAAGCAGAAAACTGAAAACAGGGACAGCAGGACATGGTTCTTCACAGGAATGGGGAAGGCTGTCTTATAGATGGACTGCATCCCAGTGACCCTGTGTCACCGAAAGAGTTTGTGTGGGGTCTGGCTGCTGGCCACTCAAAAGCCAATAAACAGGCCAGGCATGTGGAAAGGAAAGTTTGCCTCATTTCAGATGCTGGCCACTTGGTGGGGAGGGTGGCATATATCTGTCCCAGGGCTGACTCCCCCACCCCACCCCACCCCACCCCCCGACAAGTAGGGGACAAGAGCTTTTAGAGACAGAGTGGGGGGTGGGGGAGTGGGAAGCGGCTACATGTAGAAACAGCACAGTCAGCTCTGACAGTCATCTTCAGGTTGGTCATCAGTGGTCTGACCAGCAGCATCTTGGTCTTGGTTGTTTTAGATAGTTCATCTTCAGTCCCAGGGTCCATTTGTTCCCATTTCTCTGAGGCCAGTTCTCAGAATTGTGGCAGCTCATGTCCTGGGTACAGTCTGGTCACTATGTAGTTAACTTTTCCACCTGGTGTTTTGGTATCTAGAAGACAACTCATAGGATATGGCTCAGAATATTATCTATAGCCCTTGAGAAGGAACCAAATGTCCTTGACTATGCTTAATGACTACATTACTGTTATTTAGTGTCCTTCGGCCATTTTCTTTTGTATCTGCATTTCTCACTTCTCTGATTAAACTTATTCTTTGACTAAAACTTTCCACAGAGAAAAGGCAGGCAGAGGACATGGTGGGGGAAGGACAATGGGGTCCTGCTCCATTTCACTTGAACTCTGGGGCCCTTGAACTCTCAGCCATGGACTCCAGAAGAGGGGATGGCATGTACAGAGGGACTGAGAAGGGTCAGCAAATGCTGAGTAACTGGGATTCATCGTGTTGTGGAATCCAGAGTTACGAAACAGGCTTCGGAGGACACTCAAGACAGTGGAGTACAGATTATTATGCCAGCGGGTCCAAGGGGAATCAGTTCCCAACAAGGACCCTGATGTTTCTGAGAGGCCCAGTTTTATACCCCCCACTACATGACTGGTTACCTGTTAGCAACCTCTTTGTTGTACATGATTGACTTTTACAACAAGTAGGTGCTAGGAGAACAAACAATTAAGGTTAGAGGGGGGGAACAAAGATTATACATCAAGGGGGGATGGCTCCATGGTTAATCTAACAGGGGCAGCCTGACCTCAACTACAGTCTCTGTTTGTCATCTGTAGGGAGGGAAGTCTCCAGGAGAAGTGGTTTTCACTAGCAATGGTTTTCTCACTTTTGGGCAGGGTTCAGGCCCAGTTTATATCCTGTTTTTAAAATGGATGACAGACTTCAAGATGGAGTCTCTCTTGCTTTCCTCACACTGGCCCCAACATTCCCCCCTCTTGATGCTCATCTTATCCTTAATGATGGGCATCAGTCATGGGTAAATACTGCACACGGGGACTGTGTAACAGTAGCAGAGCTGTCAGTCTGGAGGTTACACATCGAGTTATACACTGGAGAATACAAAGCCCAAAAATTAATAATATAATGATTAAAAAAATAGCTACAAAAAGATTTTCCACCAATCACTTTTGATCCAAGAAAATACCGACGTCTAAAAAGAAGGATTACATAGCTTTTACCTGGTTTTTCATGTCATCTAGAGAAGCTGATATATTGCCAGATAAATCAGGGATATATACACAGCATTCAATTTTAATTAGAGCACAGGTCCCTCCTTGGGTGGCTGTAAGTAAGTTTAAAGCCATCCGATTTTGAATCATTGCCTTTCTCATTGTCTTGGATTGCCTTTGCATTGTCCAGGAGGGCCTGTTTCATGAAGTTAGTTAGAGCTTTTATTTTAATCATCACAGACCTTGCCCACCGTGCATGTAAATAAGGCAAATTTACCGGGGCTTGTTGTAAGGATGGCTTAATACTTCCATGAGCAAAGGCAAATCCTAATGTGCAGTAGCCAACCCAACCGACTGGAAGCCAAGGCCATAAATTCAATCCATTGGGTGCCATTAGGGGCCACCCATCAGATCCCAGGGTTGGTAATCTGAGCCAGGCCCATGAGCTGGTAAATCTGGGTGATAAGTGACCTCTAATATTTGTTAACATTGCTCAGAGGACAAGTATCCCACATATTTTAATTCTTTTGGATCTATAGGATGGTCACCAAACCCAACTTCTTGTTCCCTGTGTCCCCAACAGATAGGGGCAGGGACAATAGGTTGGCCTTTTTCTGGGGTAATCCAAAAATATTCATGCCATATCAGGTATTCAAATTTCCTGATGGATTGGCCCTTCTCACCAGCTACTGAGTTCTCATTCTTTCTATTTTTTAAGTAAAAGGTATAGGTTTTGGTCACTTTTGTAAGGCTTGTATTTACCTCAAGTGTTACCCCATGGCCTTGACCAATTTGGTTAAAGTCCAGGTTACACCAAGGAAGAAGCGACAGGTTGTGAGTTACCAAGGAAGCAAACACCTCTTGTTGCTGTCTCAAAAATGAGCAGAGGGAGCTAAAGTCCCCTCTGTGTAGGGGTGACACCCACCAAGGAAGTCCATCCATCACTGACACCACACACCTAACTTTTAGAAGTATTTTAGAAGCTTGTATCCAAGTGGGCCCAAGATAGGAACACACTATCCTGAGTTTGCAGTCCCAGGAGGGTAATCGTGCAGATCAGGAACAGCAGAGCTATTTGTAGTGGCTCCAAACTGAATCTGTGGTTGCTGATGGAAGACGAGTCAGGTCTTTAATGGTTCGTCCAGGTTAGGATGGGCAGTCCAAGGTCACTTTTCCTCTGCTGCTGGTGTGTGGTGAATCTAGAGAGTAATACCTGCAACTGTAACTGCAGTGGGTGTGGTTAGTACAATTGTATATGGCCCTTTCGGGGGAGTAGGGGGTGGACAGTGTCTGTTGCTTCCAATCCTTTACCCATACTAAATCTCCTGGTGAATATGGGTGTACAGTAGTGTCTAGAGAAAATGGAATTTTTTTTAACATAAGAGGTGATGTCATGGATCACCTTTCCCAACTGTTCCAGTTGCCACAACACCTCCATCCCTCCTGTTTGTAATAAATTTCTCTTTACTTCCAAAATAAGTGGGTGAGGTCTCCTGAACATTATCTCATAGGGGGAATACCCATGCCCGGGGGGTCATTCTGATCCTCATTAACACTAATGGCATCACGTCCATCCGAGACAGGGCACCAGTTTCTTGCATCCATTTTGCCAAAGTCACCCTGATGGTCCAGTTCATTCTCTCAACCATTCTTGAGCTTTGTGACCTATACACTGTATGTAGTTTCCATTTAACATTTACTGCTTTGCAGACCAGTTGGAGTAATTCAGCCACAAATGCGGGCCCATTATCTGATTCTATACTCAGAGGGAACCCAAACCTAGGAATAATGTCTCTCAGCAAGAATCAGGCCACTTCCTTCGCTTTTTCAGTCTTGGTGGAGTAAGCTTCTACCCATCCTGTAAAAGGACATACCATTACCAGCAAATATTTGTAGCCTCAGCATGGCTTTACCTCAGTGAAGCCCACTTCTAGATGTTCAGATGGTGCTGTGTCCCCTTGAATTGTATTCCAGGAGGCGCAGTCCCCTTGGGAGATGGATTATTCTTGGCACAGGTTACAAGTTGGGTGGCTTGCATCTGCCCACAAGGCTATTAGACGTGGTATGACAAAATAGCAAGCTAAAATCTCACAAGTCTTTGTTTTCCCTAAACGGGTGGACTGATGGAAGTCTGTAACCAGTTGAAATGCCAACCTAGAAGGGACAAAGAGCCTCCCATCTGAGAGTTCCCACCATCCAGCCTCCTGTAGTGTTCCTTGCTCAGTTCATGCCCAGGTGGTTTCTTTTCCTTGTCATAGACTGGGGCCACTTGGGCGGTTAGTAGGCCAGACACCACAGGCGTCACCATAAGTCTGGTTGCTAAATTGTCCTGGGTGGCTGCTTGCTTTGCCACTCGGTCAGCCAGACAGCTCCCTTTCGCCTGAGGTGGGTCCGACCACGGGTGGCCCCTACAGTGCATTACTGCCACTGTAGCGGGTTCCCACACTGCTTCCAACAGCAGCAGAATTTTCTCTTTATTTTTTTATCTCTTTGTCAGTTGTAGTTATTAGCCCCCTTTCCTTATATATGGAGAACAGCTGGTAGTAAAGAACAGCGGGGCCAGGATGAGTGTGCCTGTCTGACCCCACTTGTAGTGCCGCCTGGACTTTCCTAAGAAGCATCTGCAAAACCTCTCTCTCGAGGTTTCTTTGTAGACCTCAACCACGTCTGAACACTCAGCTGTTCCTTTTTCCCTTCCTCTGAACCGGGGAGGGCGGGTATAACGCTGGCGCAGTCGCTCCCATCACACTTGGTGGTGCAGTAGGAGGGAAAGGAGCCTCCTCCCCCGGGGGATGTGGGGGGAATCTCCTTCTTTTCTCACTTCTTCCTCCTTCTCTGGGAGTCCCTGTCATGTTCCCCAGTATGAGGGAGGAAGTGGGGGCTCCTCTTCCTCTGGATCATGGTATTTTTTTTTCTTTTTCAGCTTCTCTTGCCTGGGTTCTGCCTATGCTAGCAAAATGTTGCTTTCTCCTTTTTCAAGGTAACATACCCGGGCCCAAGGGGGTGGGTTTTGCGCAATTAGTAGCCATGAGTCAATGTACGGAAACTGATCCAGGTGGCCTGGCTGCCCGGTTACCAAAGTATACAGCACGAACTTTGTCCAATTTTAGGGTTCCCTCTGAGGACCATCCTACCCCAAAGGATGGCCAGTCTACCTCACAAAAGGTTTTAAGCTTGTTTGGGGTTAACTTTATGCCAAAGTCTCCTCCAAAGCCCTTTCTCAAGTTTCTAATCATGTATCCAAGAACAGTCGGCTTGGATTCTCCACTACCCATCCCGCTTTCACTTTGCTTCTACAATACCTCTTGGGCTCCTCTTGCTGTCTTGGCAGCCAGCCAGATCCAGTCAGTTAAGGCTTCCACGTATTCTTCTTTGCACAAGTCTGATCCTTGCTAAATCCAAGACCATTTATCACTGGTTGGTGTAGCCAAACATGCATGCAAAGCCACAGTTCCCAATCCGACCCCAAGCAATGTTCAGGAGGTCCCTGAGTCCCTAAGAATGGAAGAGTGTCACGGCAAAGGGGACAGTCCCTTGGAAACTAAAAGCTATGTTGACAAACAATCAGTACAGGCCTAGTTAACAGAGTACCACTTATTTCAGTAAACAGTTTCCCACTGAGCCTAGGAGGACACAACCGCCACAGACTCATCCAGCCCCAAGGGGTTGATCAGGCCCCTTCTTCCACTATTACAGCGGGATGTACCTGTGCGCTTCCCTCCTGCCGTCCACAGTCTTGTGAAGTCCGCCTGTAAGGACAAGTCGCTAAAACAAGAGCCGATCCACAGGCAGAGGCTCAATGGGCCTGTCTCTCCAAGGGCTTCCTGGCCAATGCACTAGAAATGTGGAATCCAGAGTTACAAAACACACCTCGGAGGACACTCAAGACAGTGGAGTACAGTCTATTACGCCAGAGAGTCCAAGGAGAACCAGTTTGTATACCCCCCAGTGCATATAAAGCTGGGCCTTTCAGAAACATCAGGGTCCTTGTTGGGAACTGATTCCCCTTGGACCCGCTAGCGTAATAAACTGAACGCCACTGTCTTGAGTGTCCTCCGAGGTGTGTTTTGTAATTCCGGATTCCACAGCAATAGAACCAACCCCACCAACAGGAGGATGTTGGAAGTCCTTGCCCCACAATGACCCTAGCTACCACTATGGGAAAACAGACCCTGTGACATCCCAGTGGTTCCATATAATACTCCTGCTGGCCCTATATAACACCCTTCAAGAAACAGAAACCCTGCCAGCTTCTTCTGTCCTCCTACACCCATTCCTGCTCTCCAATAATGTGCTCCATCCTGGTTTGCTGTGCAGTCCAGTTAGTTAAGCCTGGTCCTACCAAATTAATGAGAGCTTCCCTTTTAGTTTAGAAAATCCTCAGTTTGGATGTTAAATGGAATGGTCACTTTAGCCCAGTGATGCTAAAACAAACATACAACAGAGTCACATGGAGGATTTACTGAAACAGGTAACTGAGTGCCCAGAATTGCTGATTCGGTAGGTCTGGGGCAGGGCTCAAGAATGTGCATTTCTGGGACTTCCCTGGCGGTCCAGTGGCTAAGACTCCATGCTCCCAATTCAGGGGGCCTGGGTTCAATCCCTGATCAGGAAACTAGATCCTACATGCTGCAACTAAGAGTTTGAATGCTGCAACTAAGGATCCCAAATGCTGCAACTAAGGCCTGGTGCAGCCAAAAAAGTAAATTAAAAGAAAAACCTTTTAAAAAGAATGTGTATTTCTGACAAGTTCCCAGGTGAAGTTGCTGCTGCAGGATAGGGACCAGGCTTTGAGAACCACTGCTTTAAATGATGACTTACTCTCTGTACCCCTCTAACCCTCTGGTCACTTCTGTAATCCTTTTTGTGTACCTCATATTCCCCATCCTGTAACTCTTATCCTTATCCTGCTACACTCCTCTCCCTGATCCAGTAAAAACCTTCCTGTCTCACTTAACACCTCCCATAACCTACCCTCCTCCTATAACCTCTCCCTGTCCCCTAGAACTCCCTTTCTGCTCCCCATAACCCTTTCCTAAACCCCTATAATCCCCTCCCACAACTCCTTCTCTGTCTTATACTCCCCCTGCCTCTATAAACCCTTCAATTTCTTCATATAAATCCCTCCCTGTTTCCCCTCAAACCCTTTCTCAAGACCCTAACCTCCTGGATCCTTTCCTAACCCTCTCCCTGTCCCATGAGAACCTCCTTATCCCATGTAACCCTCTCCTTGACCCCTATAATCTTCTCGTTGTCTCTCACAACTTTTTCTTGTTCCTTTCTAACTTCCAACCTCTTCCCACACAAATTACTTCCTTCCCCCCCAAGAAAAACTTTCCTGTGAATTTACAATTCCCTCCTGGACACCCAGACACCCATCATCCCCCTATCTATCCCATACTAGCTCTGGCTGTCCTCTTTTGACCCCTTCCTGATGCCCTTAAACTCCCCACTATTTCTGGATCATCATCCACAAACCCAGTTAATGCCACAACTGACCGCCCAACCTAGACCTGGGGCTGCCCTGGAGAGCTGAGTCACAGGGGCGTGGCCTCTGTTGGTTACCACTTCATTGTGATTGGCTGCCCTGATACGGAGGAGGTGGGGGAGGGTCAGATGATGGTGTCTCAAAAGGGTTTAGACCCAGATTCTGGTTGGTTCAGTGTTTAAGGAGGCATTACTTAGGCACTCCCCACCCCTGTTCTCTGCCTTGTCCCCTTCATTGATTCAATGAATAAAGAGGTAGGGTTTCAACTATTTGCCTTTTCATTGTTGTTCACAGTTTGAGCTCCTGATTGACTCAATGAATGAACCTCAAGTACAGGCTATTAAATTCTGGATTGACTCTTTGTTAGGCTCCATAAGTGCAAAGGGCAGGGTGTAATGTTGCTGTTTTTAGAATGAAAATATCGAAGCCTAGGGTGCACCTGGCAGCGCTCTGCTCTCGAGGGCCAAGTGACAACCAAGAAAGGCAAAGCCACAGCTGTCCCGGAGTTCATAGACCTTGCAGGACATGGGGAGATGGAGAGGGAAAACCTGAATAAAGAAGCCAAATGATTTCAGAGATGACCAAGGGTTATGGGGAATAACTAAGACACAAGGGCGAGGAACCCAGGAGGGTGACATGAGGGTAGATGGGTAGTGAGGAGGTCAAGGAAGGCTTGCCTGGGAGAGGACATCCAAGCTGAGACCATGGATTAAGGGCCAGCCATGAGAAGATCGGGAGGAAAGAGTTCCAGGTAGGGGGAATGGCAAGCGCAAAGGTTTTGAAGTGAGAAAGAGATTTGTGTGTTCCAGAAACAGAAACAGGGGCAGTGTGGGTAGAGTGTGGAGAGGCAGGAAGAGAGTAGCGGACCAAGGCTGAGCCTGAATACCTAGGTGAGGGTTTAATCCAGGGAGGGATAGAATCTGGTTTAGAATAGAATCTGGATAGAATCTTCCTCCAGCTGCCCTGAGCTGAATGGAGAGTGGAAAGCAGGTTTTTGTTTTGCCTGAAGACTGTCTGGCACTTTTATTCTTAGGGAGAACGGCACAGCATGGAAGCTGAAAGGTGCAGGTAGGACTGGTGTAGGCAGAAATCATGTTTCCAAAGAGTGTTTCTCACCTTCTACCAGAGAAATCATCAACACAGATTGATAAGAATGAGCGCCCCCAGGATTTCCCTGGTGGTCCAATGTATAAGAATCGAGGGGACACGGATTTGATCCCTAGTCTGGGAAGATTCCACATGCCGCAGAGCAACTAAGCCCGTGGGCCACAACAACCGAAGCCCATGTGCCTACGGCCCACGAGCCACAACAAGGGAAACCACTGCAGTGAGAAAACCTGTGCATCGCAATGAAGAGCAGCCCCCACTCGCTGCAGCTAGAGAAAGCCCGAGCACAGCACCGAAGAGCCAGTGCAAGCAAAAAGAAAGAAAGAGAACCCTCATCCATGGCTGAGAGTCCCTTGGCTGGTGTGTTTCTTGCCAGGTGGATCCCATGGCTGGTGGTCATGTGTCTCTTAGCCAGTGGGCTACATCCCAGGGAGGCCATCGCTCCCACAACTCCGTCTCACTAACGGTTTAATGTGCAACCCTGACCAGAGCCATTCTTTGGTGGGGTTTCAGCAAGTGAGAGTGAACTGCAAGCGCTGTGCCACCTGCCGCTCTCTCCAGGGGCTCACCCAACTTCTGAAATTCCCTTGAAATAACATTCTAGAGTTTTCTTTGTCCACAAAACCAGGTATAAGCGTAGGGCTAGGAGAAAAGCTGGAAATAGAGCTAGGTACTTGTGCCTGCAACCTGCCTACGGTAAAAGATTAATAAAAAGAAATGTCAATCAAGTAGAGTTAGGATGCCAGAAGGGGGCACTCTGGTACCTTGCATCAACAGCAGAGTCCTACAGGAAGAAGAAAGATCCCCTCCTCTTACCTGGGGGTTTCCTTGGTGACTCGGATGGTAAAGAATCTGCCTCCAAAGCAGGAGACTGGGGTTTGATGCCTGGGTTGGGAAGATCCCGTGAAGAAGGGAATGACTACCCACTCCAGGGTTCTTGGCTGGAGAATCCCATGGACAGAGGAGCCTGGCAGGCTACAGTCCATGGGGTCACAAAGAGTCAGACATGACTGAGTGACTAACAGTTGCTGGAGAAATTATCTGGCAGTCTACTTATTTCAAGTCAACACTACTGTGTGCTTGTTCTGTAAAAGAATCAGTTTTCTTCTCTGTTACTTGCAACCAATGACTACAGATGGATTCCTGTGTTCTTACCAAAATTTGCTGGCAGTAGTCTTTTCAATTTTGGTTTCAGTTTGAATTTCCCTAATGACAAAGGATATTAATCACCTTGCACATGCTGTGGCCGTGTGGAAATTACATTTTGTGAAATGCATGTTCATGTTTTTTGCTCATTAAAAAAGCTGAACTGCTTGTTTTTTCTTATTGCAAATATTTTTTTTTCAGCTTGTAACAACTTTTCACCTTCTTAGTGGTGTCTTCACAAGCAGAAGTATTAAATTTTAATAAAATCCAACTGTCATTTTTATTATTGTGCTTAGGTTTTTTGCTAAGTCTTATATAATAAATCTTTGTCTACCTATGCAAAGGTTATAAAAAATACTCTCCTGTGCTTTCTCATAGAAGCTTTATATTAAGTTTTAGCTTTCATACGTAGGTCTGTGGTCATCCTGAATTAATTTTGTAGCTAGCACAGTTCTCGTGTACAACTCTTTCATGACTCCGGCCAACTGTAGCCTGCCAGGATGCTCCGTCTGTGGGATTTCCCAGGCAAGAACACTGGCATGGGTTGCCATTTCCTCCTCCGGGGGGTCTTCCCGACCCAGGGATCGAGCCCATGCTTCCTGCATTGGCAGGCGGGTTCTTTACCACTGAGCCACCAGGAAAGCCCCCTCAGATGGTCCCCTCAGAGCTGCTGAGAGACTGTTTCCTGGGATATAGTTCTCAGTAAGTTCCCTGAATAAAACCTAAATTCACAGCTCTGATGCATTTTTCTTTAAGTCTTAACAAACGTCTCTATAAAAACCCCAAAGGATGATTCAGAGAGCTTCCGGGCTGGTGAACATGTGAAGGTGCTAAGAGGGTGTTTCCCCTAAAGAGAACATGGAAGCTCTGTGACCTTTCCCCAGACCTTGCACTGTGCATCTTTTCCACCTGATTGTTTCTGAGTTACATCCTTTTATAATAAACTGGTGATCTACTAAGATCTACTGAAAAAGATCTTAATAACCCAGATAACCACAATGGTGTGATGACTCACCTAGAGCCAGGCATCCTGGAATGCGAAGTCAAGTGGGCCTTAGGAAGCATCAGTACGAACAAAGCTAGTGGAGGTGATGGAATTCCAGCTGAACTTTTGCAAATCCTCAAAAATGATGCTGTGAAAGTGCTGCACTCAATATGTCAGCAAATTTGGAAAACTCAGCAGTGGCCACAGGACTGGAAAAGTCAGTTTTCATTCCAATCCCTAAGAAACACAATGCCAGAGAATGTTCAGACTACTGCAGAATTGCACTCATCTCACACACTAGCAAAGTAATGCCCAAAATTCTCCAAGCCAGGCTTCAACAGTACCTGAACTGAGAACTTTCAGTTGTTCAAGCTGGATTTAGAAAAGGCAGAGGAACCAGAGATCAAATTGCCAACATCCGTTGGATCATAGAAAAAGCAAGAGAGTTCAAGAAAAACATCTATTTCTGCTTTATTGAGTACACCAAAATTTTTGACTGTGTAGATCACAACAAACTGTGGAAAATTCTTCAAGAGATGAGAATACTAGACCACCTTACCTACCTCCTGAGAAATCTGTATGCAGGTCAAGAAGCAACATTTAGAACTGGACATGGGACAATGGACTGGTTCCAAATTGGGAAAGGAGTACATCAAGGCTGATTATTGTCATCCTGCTTATTTAACTTATATGCAGAGTATATCACACAAAATGCTGGGCTGGATGAAGCACAAGCTGGAATCAAGATTGCCAGGGGAAATATCAATAACCTCAGATATGCAGATGACACCACCCTTATGGCAGAAAATGAAGAGGAACTAAAGAGCCTCTTGATGAAAGTGAAAGAGGAGAGTGAAAAGGCTGGCTTTAAATTCAACATTCAGAAAACTAGGATCATGACATCTGGTCCCATCACTTCATGGCAAATAGATGGGGAATCAATGGAAATAGTGACAGACTTTCTTTTCTTGGACTCCAAAATCACTGCAGGCGGTGACTTCAGTCATGAAATTAAAAGACACTTGCTCCTTGGAAGAAAAGCTCTGACCAACCTAGACAGCCTATTAAAAGGCAGAGACATTACTTTGCTGACAAAGGTCCATCTAGTCAAAGCTAGTGTTTTTCCAGTAGTCATGTATGGATGTGAGAGTTGGACCATAAGGAAAGCTGAGTGCCAAAGAATTGATGCTTTTGAACTATGGTATTGGAGAAGAATCTTGAGAGTTCCTTGGACAGCAAGGAGATCAAACCAGTCAATCCTAAAGGATATCAGTCCTGAATATTCATTGGAAGGACTGATGCTGAAGTTGAAGCTCCAATACTTTGGCCACATGATGGGAAGAACTGACTCATTTGAAAAGACCCTGATGCTGGGGAAGATTGAAGGCAAGAGGAGAAGAGGATGACGTAGGATGAGATGGTTGGATGGTATCACCGACTCGATAGACGTTGAGTTTGAGCAAGCTCTGGGAGTTGGTGATGGACAGGGAAGCCTGGTGTACTGCAGTCCATGGGGTCACAAAGAGTTGGACACGACTGAGTGACTGAACTGAACTGAACTGTATCTACTAAGTAAGTTGTTTCTCTGAATTCTATGAGCCACTCTAATTAATCAGTCCTGAGGAGGAGATTGTAAGAACCTCTGATTTACAACCAGTCACTTAGACATACAGGTAACAACCCAGACTGGGGACTGGTGTCTGAAGTCTCAGGAAGAGGTTGTGGAAAACCTCAATCTGTACCTGGGTGGTCAGGCTTGTGACTGACATCTGAAGTGGTTGGGGAAGGTGGGAGATGGCTTGTAGGACAGAGCCCTCAAACTGTGGAGTTTGATGTTAGCACCAAGCAGTGTCAGAATTGAGTTTAATTGTAGGACATCCTGGAGAAGGAAATGACATCCCACTCCAGTACTCTTGCATAGAAAATTCCATGGACAGAGAAGCCTGGTGGGCTATGATCCATGGGGTCCCAAAAAGTTGGACACAACTGAGTGACTGAGCACGCATGCACATAGGACATCCAGCTAGTGTCCGAGGGTAGCTTATTAAGTGTGGGGATCACCCCTCCAAAATTGGAGCTGGCAACAGAGCCTATTCAGAGATATTTTACATTCGATTTAGACATGGGACTCTTTTAAAAACAGAATCCAGAGTCTGTGTTCCCCCTGTTTAATGCCTATAATAGCTTCACTTCACATTTAAAATCCAACCTTCTTCCTGTGACCTTCCAGCCTCTCTGCGACCTGCCTCCTGCCCACCCTCTGAACTTATTCTGTATCACTCCCATTGCTCCACCCCAAACCCACTAGTCTTCTTTTTCTTCTGGGGACAAGCCAGGCTCCTTCCT